>NW_028270142.1:4768639-6151139 GCF_037043375.1 Chiloscyllium plagiosum
GGAGGGAGGGGAGGGGGTGAGGGGAGGAGGGAGGGAGGGGTGGGGGGGAGAGGGAGGGAGGGGGTGGGGGGGAGAGGGAGGGAGGGAGAGGAGGGAGGGAGAGGGTGGGGGGAGAGGGAGGGAAAGGGAGCGGGGAGGGAGAGGGAGGGGGGAGGGATGGAGAGGAAGGGGGGGAGGGAGAGGAAGGGGGGGAGGGAGAGGGAGGGGGGGAGGGAGAGGGAGGGGGAGGGATGGAGAGGAGGGGGGAGGGAGGGAAAGTGATGGGGGCGAGGGAGGGAAAGTGAGGGGGGCGAGGGAGGGGGGAGAGGGAGGAGAGGGGGGAAAGGGAGGAGGAGGGAGGGGGAGAGAGGGAGGGGGAGAGAGGGGGGGAGGGGGAGAGAGGGGGAGGGAGGGGGAGGGATGGGGCGGGGGGGAGGGAGGGGGAGTGGGGGGGAGGGGGGGGAGGGGGGGGAGGGAGGGGGAGGGGGGAGGGGGGGAGGAGGGGGAGGGGGGGAGGGTGGGGGAGGGAGGGGGAGGGAGGGGGAGGGAGGGGGGGGAGGGGGGGGAGGGAGGGGGAGGGAGGGGGGAGGGGGGGAGGAAGGGGGGGGGAGGGGGGGGGAGGGAGGGAGAGAGCGAGGGAGGGAGGGGGGAGCGAGGGAGGGAGGGAGGGGGGAGAGGGGGAGGGAGAGGGGGAGGGAGCGAGGGAGGGAGGGGGGAGGGAGGGAGGGGGGTGAGGGGGGGGGTGAGGGGGGGGAGGGAGCGGGACTGCACTAAGCTCCATTCAACCTGAAGATTTCACAGTCTCAGATGGAAACAGAGGAGTCTCGCTCCAGATTCCAATGGAGACAGGTGTAACATCAAACTAATTGTTTTAGTTATTATGTCTAATTGGTCAATGTAACATGTACCTACTGCTATCATGCAATAAACTACATATTGTTCAGGCAAGTTCCTCTTCTCATTAAGAGGCACATCCTCCACCACTGTTGACCAAATAGGTCGTTAAAATCAATACAGAAATGAGGATTGCCTGGTAGCCACCACAGGTGCTGGGGTGCACGGCTACACAAACAAGAATATTTTGATTTGATTTGGTTTTGTAAGTTTTCATTGACCATTAAATTTTGTTTACATGACAGTGCCCCACCAGGGGCTATTGAATTTGATTAATGTTTTCTTTGAAAGAGTAATAAAGAGGATTTGTAGAAGTACTCTATGTCAATGATTTGGTAGTGGTTTGTTCAACATATACAACAGTGACAACTCTCTTTAAGGATGCGCACTCAGACCTTCCTGAGCTGTTTTGCTTAAAAGAGTATCTCACAACTTTATGTAGGTCACCATTGAAAGTGACTGCTATGTTAACTTTTGATAAAACATCGTAACTCAAAGGAGAATCAATTATGCTAGAATTCCCTGCAAAGGTTTTTTCCAGTGTCTTGTTTTTTCAATGATGTCTGCAGATTGAAATGTTACAAATCCAACCACACTGTGTAAGAAAAGTGCAGGAAAGAAAACGTAGGAACTGTAAGACCTATTAGCCTGATGTCAGTAGTATGGAAAATACTAGAATCTATTATAAAGAATGTGATTACTGGATATTTGCAAAATAATTGTCTGGTTAGACAGAATCAAACGGATTTATGAAGGGGAAGTCTTGTACTTTTAATGAGGGGGAACCATTGTTGTATCTGAATTTTTAGAGAGTTACTGATAAAGTCCCACACAGGAGATTAGTAAACAAAATTATAGCCCCTAAGATTAGGGACAATTCATTTAGCATGGTTAAGGCAGAAAGTATAAACAGGTTGCTCTCAGATTGGTCAGTGGGATGCCTCCAGTATGAATTCCTTTGATTCACAACCTATATCAATGATGTAAGTATGCAGATGATACAATACGAGGTATTGGGATGTGGTATGAACGTGTGCTGTGAGGAAGAATCGATAAAACGTGGCACTGGAAAAAGCACAGAAGGTCAGGCAGCATCCGAGGAGCAGGAGAGTCGACATTTCAGGCAGGACCTTCATCAGGAATGCGAGGAGGATGCAAAGAGGCTACAAGGGGACTTAGACAGGCTGAGTGAGTGAGTAGAGAGAGTGGCTGAAGTAATACATTGTGGGTAAGTGTGAAGTTATCCATCTTGATAGGAAAAAACTAAGCTATTGAGTGTTTCTTATCTGATAATAATTTAGAAAGTATTCATGCACAAAGGAACATAGGTGGCCTTGTTCATTAGTCACTGAAAGATAACTTGTTGGTCCAGTAAGCAATTTGGAAGGTAAACAATATAATAGCCTTTTTCACAACAGGATTGACCTACAGGGATTAAGAAATCTTAATTCTATGGAATACTGCTAAGATTGCACCTGGAGTTCTGATCCCTATGACTGAGGAAGGATAAACTTGCCAGAAACTTGCAGTGGAAGTTCATCTCAATGATTCCTGGGTTAGCAAAACTGTCCTATGGGGTGATTTAAGTTTCAGAGTCATTATTCCCTAGTGTTTGGGAGATTGACAAGCAATCTCATTGGAATTTATACAGTTGTTACAGGGATGAATTCAGTGGCTCCAGAATGAATGTTTCCCCTGTTATGGGGACTAGAACCAGAGTACATAGGCTCAGATAAAGACAAGTCAGTTTTGGAATGAGAATAGGAGGGCTTTTGTCATTCACAGGGTGGTGATCCTTTGGAATTCGCTAACCCAGACAGCAGAGGAAGCTCAGTCATTCAATAAGTTCATACCAAAGAACAGGAAGTTAGCACAGGAATATGAGACAGATGATCAACTATGATTGAGAATAGTAAAGTTGGCATATACCTGCTCCTATGTTCCGAAATCTCTCACTTTAAATAGGATCCATCATGTTTTCTAAGAAGTAATTGAATTCAGAGGAGCCTCCTTTGTGACTAATATAGAGGGCACATACCCAGTTTGCCTGCTATTAGCTAGCAATGAATTTAACAAGGTGACTCTGGAAACTATTTTTATATGCTTTTTCTATTGTTTAAAATGTAAAATTAGCCTTGTTTGAAATAAAATATTCTAATGACCTGATTATGACAATGTAAAAATCTACCATGAACATCCATTAAACTCACCTGCACAAAGCAGATACAGGAAGTTCCACATTTTACTGTTTTAAAAATATATTAGGTTTTTTTTGAAAAATAAGAAATTGCAACAAAACAGTACCCAATGCAAAGAATATCTGGCCAGCAGGAAGTTTGATAACAAATCAGTTGTTGTCACTCAAAATATGTCTTAGATGATAAGATTGATATGTCCCCAGGGTCAGACCAGATTTATCCTAGATTGCTACAGGAAGCGAGAAAGGAGGTTGCTAAACCGCTGGCAAAGATCCTTGCTTCCTCACTGTCCACAGGGGTTTTACTGGAGAATTGGAGGGATAGGGAAATCCCTGGCAATTACAGACCAGTCAGTCTTACATGTGTGGTCAGCAAGGTTTTGGAAAGAATTCGGAGGGATAGGAATTATGACTATTTGGAAAAGAATCGTGATTAAAGGCAGTCAGCATGGCTTTGTGAGGGGCAGGTCATGTTTCACAAATCTTATTGAGTTCTTTGAGGACATGACGAGACAGGTTGACGAAGGTCGAGCAGTGGATGTGGTGTATATGGGCTTCAACAAGGTATTTGATAAGGTTCCCAATGATAGGCTCATTCATAGAGTCATAGAGATGTACAGCACGGAAACAGACCCTTCGGTCCAACTTGTCCATGCCGACCGGATATCCCAACCCAATCTAGTCCCACCTGCCAGCACCTGGCCCATATCCCTCCAAACCCTTCCTATTCACATACCCATTCAGATGCCTTTTAAATGTTGGAATTGTACCAGCCTTCACTGCTTCCCCTGACAGCTTATTCCATACACATACCACCCTCTAAGTGTAAACGTTACCCCTTAGGTCTCTTTTATATCTTTCCCCTCTCGTCCTAAACCTATGCTCTCTAGTTCTGGACTCCCCCACCCCAGGGAAAAGACCTTGTCTATTTATCCTATCCATGTCCCTCATGATTTTATAAATCTCTACAAGGTCACCGCTCAGCCTCCAAAGCTCCAGGGAAAACAGCCCTAGCCTATTCAACCTCTCCCTGTAGCTCAAATCCTTCAACCCTGGCAACACCCGTGTGACTTTTTTCTGAACCCTTTCAAGTTTCACAACATCTTTCTGATAGGAAGGAGACCAGAATTGCACACAATATTCCAACAGTGGCCTAACCGCTATCCTGTACAGTCGCAACATGACCTCCCAACTCCTGTACTCAATACTGACCAATAAAGGAAAGCATATCAAACTCCTTCTTCACTATCCTATCTACCTGCGACTTCACTTTCAAGGAGCTATGAACCTGCAGTCCAAGGTCTCTTTGTTCAGCAACACTCCCTAGGACCTTACCATTAAGTGTATAAGTCCTGCTAAGATTTGTTTTCCCAAAATGCAGCACCTCATATTTATCTAAATTAAACTCCATCTGCCACTTCTCAGCCCATTAGCCCATCTGGTCCAGATCCTGTTGTAATCTGAGATAACCTTCTTCATTATCCACTACACCTCCAATTTTGGTGTCATCAGCAAACTTACTAACTATACCTCTTATGCTCGCATCCAAATCATTTATATAAATGATGAAAGGTAGTGGACCCAGCACAGATTCATAAAGTCAGGAGGTATGGGATACAGGAGATTGGGCCGTCTGGATTCAGAATTGGTTGGCTGACTGAAGGCAGAGTATAGATGGAAAGTATTCTGCCTGGAGGTCAGTGGTGAGTGGTGTCCCACAGGGCTCCGCTCTTTGTAGTTTTTATAAATGAGTTGGATGAGGAGGTTGAGGGGTGGGTTAGTAAACTTGCCAATGACACAAAGGTTAGAGGTACTGTTGATAGTATCAAGGGCTATTGCAAACTGCAGCGCGACATAGACAGGATGCAGAGCTGGGCTGAGAAATGGCAGGTAGTGTTCAAAATGCGAAGTGATGCATTTTGGAAGGCTGAACTCGAATGCTGAATATAGGATTAAAGACAGGATTCTTGGCAGTGTGGAGGAACAGAGCGATCTTGGTGTTCAAATGCATAGATCCCTCAAAGTTGCCACCCAAGTGGATAGGATTGTTAAGAAAGCATATGATGGTTTGGCTTTCATTAACAGGAGGATCGGATTTAAGAGCTGCCAGGTTTTGCTGCAGCTCTACAAGTCCCTGGAGAGACCACACTTGGAATATTGTGTCCAGTTCTGGTCGCCCTATTATAGGAAAGATACAGAGGCTTTGGAGAGGGTGCAAAGCAGGTTTACCAGGATGCTGCCTGGACTGGAGGGCTTGTCTTACAAAGAGAGATTGACGAAGCTTGGATTTTTTTCTCTGGAGAGAAGGAGGAAGAGAGGAGACCTGATCAAGGCATACAATGTAACGAGAGGCATGGATAGAGTCAACAGCCGGAGACTTTTCCCCAGGGCAGGATTGACTGGCATGAGGGGTCATAGTTTTAAAATAGGTTCTTTATGCAGAGAGTTGTGAATGCATGGAATGCGTTGCCAGCGGTGGTGATGATGGCAGAGTCATTAGGAACATTTAAGCGACTGCTGGACATGCACACGGACAGCAGTGAATTGAGGGGTGTGTTGGTTAGGTTATGTTATTTTAGATTAGGAATAATCTTCGGCACAACATCTTGGGCAAAGAGGCTGTTCTGTGCTGTACTTTTCTATGTTCTAAGAATAACATTAACAAATAGCTGAAGGGAATTTTCAGCAACTCACCTTTTGTAAAATTCAAAGGTAGAGCCAGATTAATCGTGTTGGTTCTAGTAAGAATATTTTCTCCACTGGTAAGAACTATTAGTTCCTGAAACCCAAGACAAATGGCCCACACAGGGAAATGGACACCTTTATCGTTTGCCTGATAAATCAGATAAATATTAATAGCTCCATTTTTTTATATCCAAACGTTCTCTTACAGACAGGTGAACATTTACTTTTCCCAAATTCACCAAATCACTCTTGGTTTTTTTTCATCTATTAATCACCATGAGTAAATCACCTTGGTGTTTGTAATTGAGTAATTTACACACAAAGCCTATTCAGGGCAATTAGCACCTCTATCAAAATCTGATGAAGAATTGCCAGACTTGAAATGTTAACTCTGCTTTCTTTCTACAGATGCTACCATGTCTGCTGAGTTTCACCAGCAATTTGTGTGTTTTGTTCCTGAAGCAATTGGGTCAGATAGGCCTCATTAACATGCCCCTATGGTACCCTGCTTATCCAATATAAGTTAGCCCAATTTGCTGTGGACAGAGATTGTCAGCAGTGCCCAGCTCACCTGGAACACACCAGCATCCATGTTGTTGGAGCCATATTGAAAAGGCTGTTGTGCACTCAGACTAGCAGCAGCACTCCCTAGCCAACCTGCACAGCTCACCACAACGATGGATGGAGGGTTATACCCGAAATGTCAACTCTCTCCAACTCCTGATGCTGCCTGGCTTGCTGTGTTCTTCTAGCTTTCTGCTTGTCTACTACTGATGGATGGAACAGCAGATGGGAAGATTGGTGCTCCATTTTGTGGACGTGATTCTAGAGGTCCTCGTGGATAGGATGGTACAGAGGCGGAATGTCCTGTTCCTCTAGGAGGACGAAATACCACCAAACCATTCCAGCCTGGTCAATGGTCACTATCTGGGTCAGCACAGTCTCAGCCATCAGGAGAAACGTTATCTAACAGCGCAGGAAGATGGTGAATGACCATCTCCACTCCAGCAGAGTGAGTTCACTATCTTCTCTTAGTTACGTCAGACCCAATCTATGTCTCATCTCCTACCCACTCACGCAATGTCACTTTCACTATTGCGTGTAGCATCTTCCCTCACTAACCCCCTCACCCCTGACCACCCCCACCCCACCCAACCACTGACCCAGCATGCCCTCAGCACTGCCGACTCGTTCACTCAGGGAACAACCTTTCCTCCACCTGCACCACCTCTGGCAGCTGTGCAAGACATTTTCATGACAATCCATCCCTCCCCTTATATCAGTTGAGGAAACAAATGCCCCACAGGCTCAAAGGCAGGACCTAAAGAGCCAGGATGGTGAGTGGGTGCCCATCATTTGGTTTCTCAAATCCAGGAGAGGTCCTGTGGGGATGCAGAGACATACAAACCCTGGCCACTGAGGAAGAACCATTGCTCACTGCATTGCAACATTAACCCACAACGTAACTGTTTATTCACCTGCCACAATGCATAATCCTCGGATACAATATTCTCTCTTTTAACTCCCACAGGCACCTAAGGATGTCCCTAATGTCTGCCATCAAGAGGCCTACCCAACAAGATATGTCCTTATCCATCTCTGAAGAACAGAACATGGATAATGAGAGGGACCAGTGGCCAGGCTCCCTCAGGGTAGGCTGGATAACCACACAGCCCTGCGCCCTGCACCCCGACCCCAGACTCCCCACCCCAACCCACCCCCACCCAATAACCACCCCCCCCACTCCCACCCCCACTCCACCCCCCCACCCGACCACGACCCCCCACCCCCACCCGACCACGACCCCCCACCCCACCCGACCACGACCCCCCACCCCCCCCACCCCCGACCACGACCCCCCCCACTCCCGACCACGACCCCCCCCACCCCCGACCACGACCCCCCCCCACCCCCGACCACGACCCCCCCCACCCCCGACCACGACCCCCCCCCACTCCCGGCCACGACCCCCCCCACTCCCGACCACGACCCCCCCCCACCCCCGACCACGACCCCCCCCACCCCCGACCACGACCCCCCCACCCCCGACCACGACCCCCCCCACCCCCCGACCACGACCCCCCACCCCACCCGACCACGACCCCCCACCCCACCCGACCACGACCCCCCACCCCACCCGACCACGACCCCCCACCCCACCCCACCCGACCACGACCCCCCACCCCACCCGACCACGACCCCCCACCCCACTCCACCCCCGGCCACGACCCCCCACCCCACCCCACCCCCGACCACGACCCCCCACCCCACCCCCACCCCCGACCACGACCCCCCACCCCACCCCCGACCACGACCCCCCACCCCACCCCACCCCCGACCACGACCCCCCACCCCACCCCACCCCCGACCACGACCCCCCACCCCACCCCACCCCCGACCACGACCCCCCACCCCACCCCACCCCCGACCACGACCCCCCACCCCACCCCACCCCCGACCACGACCCCCCACCCCACCCCACCCCCGACCACGACCCCCCACCCCACCCCACCCCACCCCCGACCACCCACCCCACCCCACCCCCGACCACGACCCCCCCACCCCACCCCACCCCCGACCACGACCCCCCCACCCCACCCCACCCCCGACACCCCACCCCACCCCCGACACCCCACCCCCGACCACGACCCCCCCACCCCACCCCACCCCCGACCACGACCACGATCCCCCACCCCCGACCACGACCCCCCCACGCCCGACACCCCACCCCCGACCACGACCCTCCCACCCCCGACCACGACCCCCCCACGCCCGACACCCCACCCCCGACCACGACCACGACCCTCCCACCCCCGACCACGACCCCCCCACCCCCGACCACGACCCCCCCACCCCCGACCACGACCCCCCACCCCACCCCCACCCGACCCCCCACCCCACCACGACCCCCCACCCCCACCCGACCACGACCCCCCCACCCCACCCGACCACGACCCCCCCACCCCACCCGACCACGACCCCCCCACCCCACCCGACCACGACCCCCCCACCCCACCCCACCCGATGGGCTGAATGGCCTAATTCTACTCATTTATCTTACGGTCAGTCAATAAGTGGAGCACAGGGGTCAAATGGCCTACTCCTGCTCTTTGTTTGTATGTAATACATTGGAATAGATTATCAAGAGGAAAACTATTAAAATGAAAGATTAAGTGTTAAAATAAAATAGCTTAAAATAAGCAAGCCTCAAACATTTAATCTAATATCTCATTTAAACAGTACATCTGTATTTTATTAATTATATCTATACAATCAGTACTATTCTGTTACCTTCAGTGTAAAGTTATAAATGATGGCTGAAATCTCAGCATATCTGGAATTCAGAACAGAAGCAACACCGCCTGGAAAGAGCACCCTGAATAAGGACAGTAAACGGATACATTCCATGTTCACAGATAGTGTCATTATCTGGCTCGTAAAGCATAATGAGCTCAGTAACAATGAAGTTATATCCTCAATATGACAGGAAAATTATGGTGATTTAGCTTCATCTAATGCATTTTAGAGCCAAATATGAAACAAAACGATTCTTCTTATTAGTATCACATCTATAACACATTAAAAGTACAGCATTCATCACACAACCATTGTCACAATTTCAACACACTGACAGTAATGGCTGTGCGTGTGTTCATGAGCATTTATGTCGACAGTATTAGGCAAGAACTTTCAAAAGTTGATTGGGGGCGGATGTTTGCAAGTAAAAGGCACAGCTGCAAAATGGGAAGCCTTCAAAAATGAGATAGTGAGAGTCCAGAAAAAATGTGTTCCTGTTAGGGAGAAGGGCAAGGCTGGAAGGTGTAGGGAATGCTGGATGACTAGAGAAATTGAAATTTGGTTAAGAGTAAGAAGGAAGTGTATATCAGGTGTTGACAGCAGAGAACGGGTGAATGTCCAGAACAGTATAAAGACAAAAGGAGTACACTTAAGAGGGAAATCAGGATGGCAGAAAGGGAACATGAGATAGCTTTGGCAAATAGAATTAAGGAGATCCAAAGGGATTCTACAAATACATTAAGGACAAAAGGGCAACTATGGAAAAAATAGGGACCAATAAACATCAGGAAGGCTGCCTATGTGTGAAAATACATGAGATGGGAGATACTAAATGAATATTTTTTATTTTACAAATGCAACAGAAAGGAGGCAAGAGAGGAGGGGGAGTGGCATTTTTGATAAGGGATAGCATTACAGCTGTGCTGAGGGAGGATATTCCTGGAAATACATCCAGGGAAGTTATTTGGGTGGAACTGAGAAATAAGAACGGGACGATCACCTTATTGGGATTGTATTATAGACCCCCCCCCCCCCCCCAATAGTCAGACGGAAATTGAGAAACAAACTTGTAAGGAGATCTCAGCTATCTGTAAGAATAACAGGGTAGTTATGGTAGGGGATTTTAACTTTCTAAACATCGACTGGGACTGCCATAGTGTTAAAGGTTTAGGTGGAAAGTAATTTCTTAAGTGTGTACAAGACAATTTTCTGATTCAGTATGTGGATGTACCTACTAGAGAAGGTGCAAACCTTGACCTACTCTTGGGAAATAAGGCAGGGCAGGTAACTGAGGTGTCAGTGGGGGAACACTTTGGGGCCAACGATCATAATTCCATTTGTTTTAAAATAGTGATGGAAAAAGATAGACCAGATCTAAAAGTTGAACTTCTAAATTGGAGAAAGACCAATTTTTACAGTATTAGGCAAGAACTTTCAAAAGCTGATTGGAGACAGATGTTCGCAGGTAAAGGGATGGCTGGAAAATGGGAAGCCTTCAGAAATGAGATAACAAGAATCCAGAGACCGTATATTCCTGTCAGGGTGAAAGGGAAGGCTGGTAGGTATAGGGAATGCTGGATGACTAAAGAAAATGAGGGTTTGGTTAAGAAAAAGAAGGATGCATATGTCAGGTATAGACAGGATAGATCGAGTGAATCCTTAGAAGAGTATAAAGGAAGTAGGAGTATACTTAAGAGGGAAATCAGGAGGGCAAAACATGAGATAGCTTTGGCAAATAGAATTAAGGAGAATCCAAAGGGTTCTTACAAATATATTAAGGACAAAAGGGTAACTAGGGAGAGAATAGGGCCCCTCAAAGATCAGCAAGGCGGCCTTTGTGTGGAGCCACAGAAAATGGGGGAGATACTAAATGAATACTTAGTATCAGTATTTACTGTGGAAAAGGATATGGAAGATATAGACTGTAGGGAAATAGATGGTGACATCTTGCAAAATGTCCAGATTACAGAGGAGGAAGTGCTGGATGTCTTGAAACGGTTAAAGGTGGATAAATCCCCAGGACCTGATCAGGTGTACCCGAGAACTCTGTGGGAAGCTAGAGAAGTGATTGCCGGGCCTCTTGCTGAGATATATCATCGATAGTCACAGGTGAGGTGCTGGAAGACTGAAGGTTGGCTAACGCGGTGCCACTGTTTAAGAAGGGCGGTAAAGACAAGCCAGGGAAATATAGACTGGTGAGCCTGACCTTGATGGTGGGCAATTTGTTGGAGGGAATCTTGAGGGACAGGATGTACATGTAATTGGAAAGGCAAGGACTGATTCGGGATAGTCAACATGGCTTTGTGCGTGGGAAATCATGTCTCACAAACTTGATTTAGCTTTTTGAAGAAGTAACAAAGAGGATTGATGAGGGCAGAGTGGTAGATGTGATCTATATGGACTTCAGTAAGGCATTCAACATGGGAGATTGGTTAGCAAGGTTAGATCTCATGGAATACAGGGAGAACTAGCCATTTGGATACAGAACTGGCTCAAAGGTAGAAGACAGAGGGTGGTGCTGGAGGGTTGTTTTTCAGACTGGAGGCCTGTGACCAGTGGAGTGCCACAAGGATCGGTGCTGGGTCCTCTACTTTTTGCCATTTACATAAATGATTTGGATGCGAGCATAAGAGGTACAGTTAGTAAGTTTGCAGATGACACCAAAATTGGAGGTGTAGTGGGACAGCAAAGAGGGTTACCTCAGATTACAACAGGATCTGGACCAGATGGGCCAATGGGCTCAGAGGTGGCAGATTGAGTTTAATTCAGATAAATGCGAGGTACTGCATTTTGGGAAAGCAAAGCTTATCAGGACTTATACACTTAATGGTAAGGTCCTAGGGAGTGTTGCTGAACAAAGAGACCTTGGAGTGCAGGTTCATAGCTCCTTGAAAGTGGATTCGCAGGTAGATAGGATCGTGAAGAAGGCGTTTGGTATGCTTTCCTTTACTGGTCAGAGTATTGAGTACAGGAGTTGGGAGGTCATGTTGCGGCTGTACAGTACATTGGTTTGGCCGCTGTTGGAATATTGCGTGCAATTCTGGTCTCCTTCCTATCGGAAAGATGTTGTGAAACTTGAAAGCGTTCAGAAAAGATTTACAAGGATGTTGCCAGGGTTGGAGAATCTGAGCTACAGGGAGAGGCTGAACAGGCTGGGGCTGTTTTCCCTGGATCTTCAGAGGCTGAGGGGCGACCTTATAGAGGTTTACAAAATTATGAGGGGCATGGATAGGATAAATAGACAAAGTCTTTTCCCCGAGGTCGGGGAGTCCAGAACTACAGGGCATAGGTTTAGGGTGAGAGGGGAAAGATATGAGACCTAAAGGGTAACTTTTTCACGCATAGGTGGTACGTGTATGGAATGAGCTGCCAGAGGATGTGGTGGAGGCTGGTACAATTGCAACATTTAAGAAGCATTTGGATGGGTATATGAATAGGAAGGGTTTGGAGGGATATGGGCCAGGTGCTGGCAGGTGGGACTAGATTGGGTTGGGATATCTGGTCGGCATGGACGGGTTGGACCGAAGGGTGTGTTTCCATGCTGTACATCTCTATGACTCTATCAGTGTTTACTGTGGAGATGGGTATGGAAGAAAGACAACATGGGAAGTAAATAACAACATCTTGGAAAATGTCCATATTACAGAAAAGGTGTGCTGGATGTCTTAAAACAATAAAGATGGATAAATCCCTGGGGCCTGATCAGGTAAACCCTCAAACTCTGTGGGAAGCTAGGGAAGTGATTGCTAGGCCCCTTGCTGAGATATTTGTATCATTGATAGCCACAGGTGAGGTCCCAGAAGACTGGAAATCTAATGTGGTGCTACTATTTAAGAAAGGTGGTAAGGAAAAGCCAGGGAACTATAGACCAGTGAGCCTAACATTGTTGGTAGGCAAGTTCTTGGGAGGAAACCTGAGAGACAGGATTTACATGTATTTGAAAGGCAAGGACTGATTAAAGATAGTCAACATGGCTTTGTGCGTGGGAAATCATGTATCACAAACTTGATTGAGTGTTTTTGAAAAAGTAATGAAGAGGATTGATGAGGGCAGAGCAGTGGATGTGGTCTGTATGGACTTTAGTAAGGCATTTAACAAGATTTCTCATGGTAGACTGGTGGCAAGGTTATGTCACACGGAATAGAAGGAGAATTAGCTATTTGGATACAGAACTGGCTCAAAGGTAGAAGATAGAGGGTGGTAGTGGAGAGTTGCTTTTCAAAGTGGAGGCCTGTGACCAGCAGTGTACCACAAGGATTAATGCTGGGTAGACTGCTTTTCATCATTTATATAAATGACTTGGATGTGAACATAGGAGGTATGGTTAGTAAGTTTGCAGATGACACCAAAATTGGAGGTGGACAGCGGAGGTTACCTCAGAGTACAACGGGATCTTTATCAAATGGACCAATGCGCTGAGGAGTGGCAGATGGAGTTTAATTTAGATAAATGCGAGGTACTGCAGTTTGGAAAAGCAAATCAAGGAACGACTTATACACTTAATGGTAAGGTCCTGGGGAATGTTGCTGAACAAAAAGACCTTAGAGCGCAGGTTCATAGTTCCATGAAAGTGGTGTTGCAGGCAGAATGTGTTTGGTATGCTTTCCTTTATTGTTCAGTCCATCGAGTATAGGAGTTGGGAAGTCACGTTGCAGATGTACAAGACATTGGTTAGGTCACTATTGGACTAGTGCGTTCAATTCTGGTCCCCCTGATATAGGAAGGATGTTGTGAAACTCCCAACTCAGATCTGTATATTTGTAAAAACTGCAATAGTAACTCGCTTAGCAGCTATTTTTAAAAGACTTAAGCCTACTACCCATAAAAGCAAGCTGCTGCAATGAAGATGTCAATAGCATTACTGTGATTCTGTTCGCCGAGCTGGAAATTTGTGTTGCAGACATTTCGTCCCCTGCCGAGGTGACATCCTCAGTGCTTGGGAGCCTCCTGTGAAGCGCTTCTGTGATGTTTCCTTATAGTGATTTGTACCTGCCGCTTCCGGTTGTCAGTTCCAGCTGTCCGCTGCAGTGGCCGGTATATTGGGTCCAGGTTGATGTGCTTATTGATTGAATCTGTGGATGAGTGCCATGCCTCTAGGAAGCGGCAGTTACAAATCACTATAAATGCCGGAGGAAACATCACAGAAGCGCTTCACAGGAGGCTCCCAAATACTGAGGATGTCACCTAGACAGGGGACGAAACGTCGGCAACACAAATTCCCAGCTCGGTGAACAGAACCACAACAACTTTTACTTATGGATGTAGGTTTGTTCGCTGAGCTGGAAGGTTCATTTTCAGATGTTTCGTCACCATACTAGGTAACATCTCAGTGAGCCTCTGGACAAAGGTCTGTTGATGTTTCCTGCTTTCTATTTATGTGTTTGGGTTTCTTTGGGTTGGTGATGTCATTTACTATGGTGATGACATCACCACAGGAAATGACATCACCAACCCAAAGAAACCCAAACACAAATAGAAAGCAGGAAACATCAGCAGACCTTTGTCCAGACTGAGATGTTACCTAGTATGGTGACGAAACATCTGAAAATGAACCTTCTAGCTCAGCGAGCAAAACTACATCCTAAGCTACATATCTTCTCAAAACTCGCTAACGTTTACTTATTTTTATGAAAAAGATGGTAGTAAACTCCAATCAGTTGTATAACTCACCCATTTATGGAATGTAACAGCTCCGTATATTCAGCCTCTGTTAGTTTCGTGCTTTAGGAAATTTAAAAAAAAGTATTTAATTCTACACTGATTTTCTTGTGCAAAAGCTCGGTACATGGAATTGAAATTTGATATGAAACGCTTATGTCAGAGTTACATCCATTCTAACATATAGGTCAAATTTTAGACGAGTTAGCAACTGGAAGATACCTGCTCAAAAGCCTTGGATGTAGGCAATCAATGAGAGACTTAAACCAAAAGCTGCTGTCTCAGAAATTCTACAACCTGTAACGGAGTTGCTGCAGCCTTACCTTTGCCTTTAGAAAACAGATGTGGTATCTGCATGAGTTGTCAATCCAGAAAGTTATTGAGTTCAGAAACGTCGAATGATAAAATTCATGAAACATCAGTTTTGACAGTAACAATTCAAAATAAATTTCCTCAATTGTGTGACTGAGATCAGTTTGTGAAAATTGCTAGCAGGAAAATATTTCTGTCTTGGATTTCTTATCATGTGACTTACTCTGGACATTCACACATACATATTATAGGCAGAAGAAAAGCAGCAGGAAATGAAACTGATAGAGGTACACAAGTTAAAGGAGAAAATCTTTTGTGACAATCAAAACATACCGCCACATTTGTGAGATCTCAGAATATCTGTTTAATAAGGCCTCAAAACATTTCTAGCATAAAGAAGGGAAAAATCAGGATTGTGTACAAAGGCCTCCATTTGCCTGTATGGTTGCAGCTCCAACACCATTTGCTAGGTAGAGATAAATAGATTCTTGGGTCCTGGGTTCAAATCCACACGGTGGAATATAACACAATATGAATCTGAATTAAGATTCTAATGAAGACTATGAAACCACTGTCACATGGGGGAGAATGCATCACATGTGAATGGAATAAGGTGTTGCAGGTAGAAGTAGCAGTGGAGGATGTAAAGCATCCCAAACTGGAAGTGGATGCTGAGTGTTAAGGTCATAGATAATAAAAAAAACTTGTGGAGCAGCAGCAAAGGGAAATGTTAATGCTTCTGTCAGCATTTGCACAGGCACTCTTCGAGAGAAACTGGTGATATTCATCTTTACTGGGAGTGCCGTGATGTCTCAGACAACTCCACTGATGCCCAACATCAGGGAAAGAGAGGTCACCAGCATGGACAATCAGATATAGCTGGACATGAGTGTTTAAAAAAAATAGTGCGGTGCTGGAAAAGCACAGCAGGTCAGGCAGCATCTGAAGAGCAGGAGAGTTGATGTTTCAGACAAAAGCCCTTCATCAGGAATCTGCCCGAAATGTCAACTTTCCTGCTCCTCAGATCCTGCCTGAGCTGCTGTGCTTTTCCAGCACCACTCTCTCGACTCTAATCTCCAGAATCTGCAGGTCTCACATTCGCCTTAAAAAAAAATTGAATCAATCTATTCAGATAGGGTTTGACACATCTTCGGTGCAGGTAAAGCTCAAGCTACCATGGATACAAGAACGGGTCAGAGGCTAGGAGTACTGCAGCAAGTAACTCCCCTCCTGACATCCCAAAGCCTGTCCACCATCTACAAGGCACAAGTCAGGAGAGTGACAAAATACTCCCCACTTGCCTGGAGTGCAGCCCCAACCCCACACTCTCGACCTCTCTCACCAACAACATTGCAACACACTGGCTCAGGGCTGCACCACTCCCCAGTTCCACTTCATCCTTTGGCTCATTCGCCACACGAACAAGAAACTTTTTCTTTTCCTTTCAGGCATCAAGGCCCACAAGTTGCAACAACTCAGGGATACATATGGCCCTCTGGAATTTTCCTCCCCTCCCCTTCCCTCTGACTCCATCCCCTCTCCCAACCGTACCTCTTGTCAGGTATTCACATCTCTCCTGACCTTCTGCTGTCCAATGCTGAATGTTCTATACTCAGCAAAGGTCTCCGCTTTATCTCTCTGTGTTCACACCTTAATGAATTTCAGGCACGACATGACATCAAACTCTTCTGCCGTCGTCTTCGCCTCCGTGCACATTTCTATGGAGAAGGGTCCTCTCCCCATCCCACAGACCCCTTTGCCCAGCTCCAACACTCTCCCTCCACCTACACCCTACCCTCCTACTTTTACCTGCACTCCATCTGTTCACTGAGAATTGTCAACGTGACATTGGTCACCTCAATTTCTCTGCCTCTCTCACCCAATTCAATGTATTTTCCTTTAAACTGACTGCACTCTGTCTGCTTCAATCCAACCCTGACTTTGTTACTTAGCCTGATGATAAGAGTGGTGCTGTTGTTGTCTGGTGTATTGACCTCTACGTTGCAGAGGTTGAGTGCCAGCTGTCAGATACCTGCCCCTATCTCCCCCTGGTCCATAACCCCACCATGGACATCAGGCCACTGTATCAGCAACAGTCACTGACCTCATCTCATCAGGTGATCTCCCCCGACTCTGCCAAGCTGATAGTCCCCAAGTCCTGCATAGCTCGCTTCTACCTTCTTCCAAAAATCCAGAAACAGGATTGCCCGTGTAAACTCATTGTTTATACCTGCTCCTGCCCCACAGAACCCATCTCTTCCTACTTCGACTCGGTCTTTTCTCCCCTAGTCCAGTCCCTGCCCACATACATCACGACTCCCCTAGCGCTTTACACTAGTTTCAGAATTTCCCCCAGATTTGCAGGCTCCCTTTTTATGTCCATCTCCCCACCAGGACAGTCTCAGGGCTCTCTGCATCTTCCTGGAGCAACGGCCTGAACCATCCCCACCCACCACTACCGTCCTCACCCTCAATAACTTCTCTTTTAACTCCTCCCATCTTCTTCAGGTCAGATGGGTGGCCGTGGGTACCCACATGGGCCCCAGTGATGCTAGTCTCTTTGTGGGGTGGCCGTGGAACATTCCTTAGTCCAGTCCCACTCTGACCCTCACTCACAAATCTTTCTCCAGGTGTGCTGATAATATAATCGGTGCTACTTCTCTCTCTCATCTGGAATTGGAAAAGTACATAGATTTTTCTTCCAATTTCCACCCCACTCTCACTTTCATCTGGTTTATCTCTGACTCCTCCCTTCCTTCTTTTCCTCAACATCTGTTTCCATTTCTGGGACTAGACTAGCCACTAATATCCACTATAACCCCATCGACTCCCTACCTGAACTATACATCCTCGCACTTTGCTTTCTATAAAGACTCCAATCCATTAGCTCACTTCCTCCATCTCCATCACATATGTTCCAACGAGGCTAGCTTCAACAAGGGAGCCTCAGAAATTCCCCAGCACTGTTGCTGACAGGACCCTCAACTGGGACCCATCTCCCACTCTTTCACCCTCAACCCCTCTCTTCCCTCCTGCAACAGCGATAGGGTTGCCCTTGTCTTTACCTAAAATCTCACCAGCATCCACATCCAAAAGATCATTAGCCGCCATTTTCACCCCCTCCAGCGAGATGCAACCACCAGACACACATTCTCGTCCCCTCCCTTGTCTGCCTTCCGCAGGGACCGTTCTATCCAGGACACTCTGGTCCACTCTTCCTTCATTCCCAACACTGCCCCAGCTCCAGGGCACCTTACCATGCAACTTTTGAAAGTGTAACACCTGCTCATTTACCTCCTCCCTCCTCTGTATCCAAGGGCCCAAATATACCTTCCAGGTGAAACAGCACTTTACCTGCACTTCCCACAATTTAATATACTGCATTCGCTGCTCACTATGTGATCTCCTCTATGTTGAGGAAATGAAGTGTAGACTGGGTGATCGCTTCACAGAACACTTATGTCCTGTCTGCAAAAATGACCCTGAGCTTCCAGTTACCTGCCACATTAACACCCCACTCGGTTCCCTGGCCACTATCTCTGTCTCAGGCTTGCTGCAGGGCTCCAGTGAAGCTCAGCGTGAGCTGGAAGAACACCACCTCATTTTCCACTTGGGGACCCGGCAGGCCTCTGGACTCAATATTGAATTCAATAATTTTAGGGCCTGAACTCCCTGATGTCCTAGCCCCTACACACATACCAGGCCTTGTTATCACATAGTCTGCCATTACACACTATCTATTGTTATCCACTAACAGTCTCCATTAACAGCTATTCACCCTCCCAGCCAAATCGTCATCAACTCCTTTGTCTGTTCAACTGTTCTTCTCTCTCTTTGGGCTCTATCACTACCTATCATTTAGTACTTACCCCCTCCCCACCCTATCTTCTGCATGTAAACTGACATTTTCCTAGCCATCATCATTCTAAGGAAGGGTCACCGGATCAGAAACCATAACTTTGATTTCTCTTCACAGATTCTGCCAGACCTGCTGAGCTTTTCCAGCAACTTCTGTTTTTGTTCCCAGAATAGGAGAAAGTGAGGAATGCAGATGCTGGAGATCAGTTTTGACATAAGCCCTTCATCAGGAAGGGCTTATGCCCGAAATGTCAATTCTCCTGCTCCTCGGATGCTGTCTGATCTGCTGTGCTTTTCCAGCACCACACTCTCGACCTTGTTCCCAGAGTAGCCTGTTGTGGATCCAAGCAAAAGTCAAAATATTTGGGAGCTAGCAATGTGTAAAAAGACACATTGAATAAATGATCTCAGATTAAAAGATTCCCGAGGAAATAGTGACAACAACAAGGTAGAATTTAGCATTCAATTAGAGATTGGGAAATTTAGGTCAGAAACAACTGTGCTAAACCTAATAAGCGCAATTACATGGGCACATGGGCAGAGTTACTGGAATGGGCTAGGAAAGGAGCTTAACAGAAAAGATAGTTGATAAACAATGGCAGACAGTCAAAGAAATAGCTCATGATTCATAGCAACGATACGTCTCAGTGAGGAAGGAAGATTCCACTAAGAGGATAAACTAACCAAGGTTAATCTGGGAAATTAAGGACAGTATCAAACTGAAAGAAACATGCAATATTGTAAAGGGGAGGAGTGGTCAACCAGATGATTGGGAAAGCTTTAGAAGCCAACAAAAGATGGCCCAAAATAAAATGAATTATGGGATCAACTTAGCCAGTGACATAAACATGGACAGAAAGAGCTTCTTTAAAAATATAAGTAGTAAGAGAGGCAATTGGGAACATAGCCCCTTGAAAGAACAAGACTGGGGAAATAATAGGGTTTCAGGAAATGGCAGAAGACTTGAAGAAATACTATGCATCAATCTCCATGGGGACTGGAGAAGGGTCATCAATAACAATGACCACCGTGTCTCCACCTTGTGAGGAAAGGGGAGAACAAAGAAGAAAATGTTATTGATGAAGAATTCCAGTCCGTAAGTTCCAGCTTTGAGTGGCGAGGCCAGAGTTTTATGTAAAGGTAGTGGCCCCACTCTCAAGCTGAAATATCAGAGAAGAGTGCTTAAGGTTAAAGGGCAAGCAAGTGCCAAGCTGATTTTATGGTTATTGGGTCATCAGTAAAGGCCAGAGTTCCTATATGAAGGGGAATGTGGTCTCTGAAAATTGGACACGGCTGAAATTGCAGCCTTTTTAAAAAATGTATTCACAGGATGTGGAATTCATTGGCTAGGACAGCATTTATTGCCTATACCTAGTTGCCCAGAGGGCAGTTAGGAGTCAACCAAATTATTGGGGGTCTGGAGTCACACGTAGGCGAGACCAGGTACGGTTGGCTGTTTCCTTCCCTAAAGGACATTAGTCAAAACAAATGTGTTTTTCCAACAATGAACAATGGTTCCATGTTCATCATTGGATTCTTAATTCCAGAATTTTTACTGAATTCAAATTCCATCACCTGCCATGGTTGGATTCGAACCCAGGTCCCCAGAACATTACCTGGGTCATTGTCCACTGATAATATCAATAAGTTGTCATGGCCTCACATCGCTGATAACCATTGTTGGGTGGGGGAGGGGAAGAGGAGGATTTGGTAGGGGCAGTGTAGCGGACCTGACTGAGAGGGAGGAGGATTTGGTTGGGGCAGTGTGGCAGGCCTGACTGAGGGGAATGGGAGAGGAGGCACAATGGTGCGAGCCTTAACTCTGCAGGAAGCCCACTGCAGGGGCTTGAGGGGAGGTTCCTTGTGGTCAGCCCAGTTCTGGTGATGGGCAAGTTGTAGGGAAATTCTGGTTGCAGAGTAAGTCTAACAGGAATTCTGACCCAGTGTTCCTACTGCAGGTAAACAGTTCTAATAAACCTCAATCACTTACAAAGAAATGAGTTCTGTGTTGGATAAAGTGTGAATCAGCACAGGTCCAAACCCACCTTATGGGTGCCACTCTTGCCCCAGCAGATTCTAGTATCTTCACATACGAAGCAGGAATATAGCTCTTGCCAAATGGAATAACATTATTTGATTCCTGAGCCAGCACACCTTAGCAAATAGTAACATAAAAAGGAAACATTTATATGTCATATTTTGTATAATAGGAATTCTGCACAGAATATTCATTACATGAATATGACCATTAGAAATCCCATTCATTGTACCACGAGGCTACCCCGCCTTTCTATCCTGCATGCCTGATCTGACGTTAATCTCAGCTCCATGTTCCTGCACATCCCAATAACCATTCATCCCTTTGGTATTCATGAATCTATCTATCCCTGCCTAAAAATTGTTTAAGCATTCTGTATCCACTACCTTTTGAGAAAGGGAATTCTAAAGATTCACAAGCCTCACCAGAAAAACGTTTTAGTAATTTTAACAATGCAGAACAGAAAACGTATAATTCTTAATGCGTGACAAGTGGATCATGGATGCAGCTGACAAAATGAGTGAAAGGAAATTAATTTATTATTCTACTGCAAGCGGGCATCAGAGCCGCCCCGCATTTGCCATGGGACTATGCCTACATCAGGAAACGATAAGAATTCATTTTTGTGTTTTAGACAGCAGTCGCAGCTTTAAACCCACAAAAACTCAGCAGCTGCCGGTCTGCCCACGTGACTGGGAGATAGGAAACAGGACAGATAGAATCCACACTAGGCCAACATTACCCATGACTCATGGGCCAAAACTCCAGGATTAATTAAATATGGAAACCCATCTCCTAATCACATCAAGAGACTGACTGAAACACACACATACCCATCGATACGGAGCCATTCTGACACAAAGGACAGGCATCCACCAGACAGGTACGGACAGACCAATACACACCAACACCCCAAGGGAACAAAGGGGGGTGCTAGCCCCTGCCCTCACAGAGAGAGACAAGCAGATAATACCCGGACCCGTTTTACATAAACCAATTAGCACCCTATTGTGCGTGCCCTGCAACTCTCCTGGGACAGCAGGAAACAGCTTATTCGCACCTACTCCAGTGATGATGGGGAACTATCATCCTATTCATCCTCAAATCCCACACATCCTGACAACTAAAAGTATATAATATGTAGCTGTGCGCGGGAACAGCAGAGCAGCCGAGATTCGGACCTCGGTTGACCTCCGCCGGCGTTACTGCAGTAATAAACGTTACCGATTGTTGAACCGCACTCTGGGCTCGGACTGATCTCATTTCATTCGCGCTAACAATTGGGGACTTCGTCCTGGTTAACGACGGCTACTGGATCCCTGCGACGGCGCTGAGTGAGTATCTTTACTCTTTTACTTCTCGGATAGAAGTCTCCCAGTGCCCCGCAAGGGACTTCACTGCCGGCCGTTATCTGAACCGGTGAACAGAGTGAGTCCGGCAGTCGTGTAACGGTGGAGTACTCTTTAAAAGTGTGTGTGTGAGTGTGTGTGTGAGAGAGAGAGTGATCCTTCGCGGGTGGGCGATTGGGGTCGCGGAACATAGTAAAAGTGTGCATGATTACTATTATTGTCGTTTATTGTCAATGTGCTACTGTGACTGACGGACTATCTTTGGGCTGACGACTTTAGGTACGAGACCCCAACAGATTGACCCCCCTGTTTAAAAACCGACCAAACAAGCCTTCCTGGTTGACCTCTGCAGCGGGAGTTAGGGGACCCCATTGTACGTTGAGCCCGGTTTTAGCGCCTTCCTTGCGTACGCGGTAGAGGCTGGGAGGTCTACACGCGCTACAAGAAGGGAAGTCCTCCAAACCAGCCCGAGACGCGGGGCCTTTGGGTTATACGCTCTGCGCATTGACCTCGCGGTCCCGGGGTATTGGCCTCTGTAGGATCAGGCGCGGTTAGGTCTGACTTCACGCCCCCCCCCCCTTGCACTCGGGCCCCTGGTTCACGCCCAGTATTTGTGGGGTACACACGGCCGCTGAACGTCAGGCGGTGAGAGAGACACTCACGGAAACCCGGGGTTGCGCGCTCGGGAATCGACACGCACCCTGTCTGTAACTATCCCCCCCCCTGCCCAGGTTGACCCGCGGGGCTAGGGTTCGACTTACAGGGAGTGTGCTCCCCGACTGGGAGATTAATAAGCCAGTGCCAGCAACATTCCTTAGCACGCCTGCTAGCTTTACTTTAAAGTAGCTTCTGTTAAGTTACACCCGCTGCGCCCCTACCATGGGTGGGAGCGCGGCCGAAGACCTAGATTGGGGGCCAGAGGGTTCCCTACCCGTTTTATAGCCGACAAGAATAAGAAACTTATTAAGGCTATGCTTCATTTCAATCCTGATGAATGCAAGCCAAAAAGCTTCAACCTCATGTCTCTTTTTAGACATGTTTTAAGTTCAGTACTACCAGACAATTATTTTTACAAGATGGTTACATTTTGGGGCTGTCAGTAAATTAGGGTAACATAGAGGCAGGTTTGAATTTCACGGACAGCAAACTGGATTGTTAAGATTAAAGGTGTCTCCCTTAGTTGTTTTCATGGGAAGGTATTCACACTTGTAGACAATGGTAGATTGTGTTAAAAGTGAATGGACTGTTAGTCTCCAAGTCTCAGGTATTGAGAATGCCAGACTATAATTTCTTTGGTTTAAATTAGTTACTTGAGTCCAATAGTTGGAAACTAAAGGTTAACTAATGAACATTTCTATCTGGCTGGATACAAGAAGACTCATATGATTCATGCTGCCATGGAGATTGACCTTGACAGACGAGGGGTCTACAAAAAGCCATTTGTAGGACTGGGTTATTGGCTTTCCATAAGATATCCCAGAAGTTCACAAGTTAATCTGCCAGAATCGAAGAGGAAGCCAAATAGCAAAGTTAACAAGAACAAATTTCTATGTTTACCTTGCGGGAATGCAGATGGAACCTCCTGCTCAAATTGGAAAGGCCAAATTTTTAAGGATTTAAAATGAAGCTGCAAGATTTGCTTAACTTGAGCTGGGGAGATAATGTCCAGGAAGCCACTGGAAAGGAAGACTATTGGCAAAAATATGACAGAACAATTAGAATTTGAGCATGAATTCCACATTGATTAGACCCAAATACTCCATACAATGAAGGTGATGATTTAATTGGATTGTTTAAGATAACTAAAAGAGTTCAAAGGGCAGACAGAGAGAAACAATTTCCTCTGACAGGAGAATCAAGAGTAAGACTGTGTAACGTTAAAGCCAGACAGCAAAAGGATAATGTCAGGAAGCATTTCTTCACACAAAGGGTAGAAGAAACCCTAACCTTTCACTTTGTAAAAAGCCTTGGACCCTGCAGGTCAATTCAAAATGTTTAGACTCAGACCAGGACATGCACTTTACCGGACGCGCAATGAAACTGGCCTGCCGCCTCCTAGGCATCAGACAGCGCTTCCACGTCCCGTTCCATCCCCAGAGCTCCGGAATGGTCGAGTGCATGAACCGGATCCTCAAAGCTGCGATCGCACAGGCAATCGCCGAAACAGAGCAGGGCCGGGTGGACGTTCTGCCCTGCATACTGATGCGCTTGAGGGCCACCCCGGGCCGCTCCACTGGCCTCACCCCCTTCGGGCTCATGACGGGGAGGGCCATGCGACTACTAGAGAACGTCATGGTCGGGGGGGAAGACATGGCCCCCGAGGGACAGGATGACGCGCTATATCAGGCAGCTGGACACGCAGCTGTGGGCCCTTAGACAAACTGCGCACGACCAGCAGGACATTAGGGACCAGGCAAAACTGCAGCCGCATCTGCCCGCCCAACCCTTTCCCGGCGTTGGGGACAAAGTCCTGGTCAGGGCCGCCCCCGACCGGCCTGGCTTCGCCCCCCGGTGGCTGGGACCGCACGAAATCATCCTC
Organism: Chiloscyllium plagiosum; assembly: GCF_037043375.1. Lineage (NCBI taxonomy): Eukaryota > Metazoa > Chordata > Chondrichthyes > Orectolobiformes > Hemiscylliidae > Chiloscyllium > Chiloscyllium plagiosum. The sequence goes on from NW_028270142.1 coordinate 4,793,446, forward strand.
ACCAGCGACACGTGCGCCTGTGTCGACATGAAGGGAAAGGGCAGGTGGAAACACTGGTCCCAGCTTAAACCCTACCCTTAAACCCCGACCAGACAGACTCCGACCCCCCCTTTTTGACTTGACTCTAACCACCCCTCTTTCTCCTTACAGTGCAACGGGTGGACCGGTTCCAGGGAGACGTGCTCCTGCACACACTAACCCTACACCCTTGGTAAGGTTGCCTCTCTCCCTCTCTTCCCACAGATCATGCTTCACCGGTGCACCGCTCTCCTCCCTGCTCTCCTCTTCGCCCTACGACTAGTGCCTTCCTTCCCTGAAATATATGACAACTTCTACCGCCACAGTGTTGCCTTCAACGCGTCCGACGCCATCTATATTCCTGCAAGGGGAAGTTCTCCCGGGCGTACAGACACTCTGTTTATTCTGCACGTCAGAGCATGACCCGCGGCCGACCTGCCTCCGGCGTGCTGAGACGATGGACTTGAGGGGTTGCATGTTCGGGACAATGTGTGCCATGCCAGAGGACCTCTCCTCTGCCCCGGTCTTTGATGCCTTTACTGTACGGGATCTGTCTGTATGCGGATATTACGAGCCTACTGATGCCGCGGTAGTCTCTTTGTATTTGTGCTTTCCACCCGCCCCGACCCCCGAGATATTGCCATGCCCCTCCTTGGGACCGGGGCCCGCGGGGGGACTGGTATTGTGGGACGAGGGAGAGGCCCTTTATGACAACGTCCAACATGAGGTCGTGCCTGTGCTGGTCAATATATCGGGCATCCGGGTACCGGACTATTGCACAGCACAGGTACGCAACCTATACGCCATGATGGGGAAGGAGGTTATAGAGAGGGCCATAGACGCCATGGGGGCAACCCACTACCGAAATGACATAGATAACACGCACACACAACAACACAGACGGGACATAGTCAACGATGCTCTCACAGGACTCAACATGGGGACATCCGTAGTAAACTCCCTAGACATCCAGGGCCTTAACGAAAAGGTCGAACAACTAAAAGGGGTAATGAGGGACCTGCTACAGAGGTCTCTCACAGATCAGGCAGACCAGGCACGCCTGGGGGAAGAGGGAGCGTACATCCAGCTCGACGGCATTGCAGTCCTGGAGACACACGCCCACACCATTAACCGCCTTATAAACCGGGAAAGGGAAAACACGGCCCATATCAACGAGGGGCAGCTGTGCCATGCGTATGGCCTGTGGATGGTAGCCCAGATCCGGGATAATCTTGACCAGGTCCAAAGGGGGGAGGTGCCCGACTGGATCGACAGTGCCAAACTGGCCTCACTCGCGGGACGCTCCGGGCCGCTCGACAGCCGGACTCTGAAGGGTATGACCAGATATACCCAGTGATGCCCGACTTTGAGGTCAGTGAGGCGACAGGAGTCGGGATTGCCCATCTGATCCCCGTGGTCACCCCAGAGTCGGGGCCATTTCCCCTGTTTCACATTGAGAACATCGGAGTCACACGGGAAAACGCTTCCCTCAAATATCGATTAGCTCACCATACAGCCATATCTCGAAATGGCGCTGTGTATGGGGTGCCGCTTACAGGCTGCAAGCCGCGGGAGGCAATTACCATCTGCCCTCACCCCTTACGAACGAGTGAAAAAGCGGACTGCGGGTTCAACCGGACACAGGGCCGCACCCTTGAAATCGAACCCACGGGCCCCCACTTCACTAGGGCGGGGTATGGTGAGGGGGGGTCACGATATTGTGTCTCCACTCTTGAAACCTCATTTTGGTATAATGGACTGCAGTGCCCGATTCCCTGGCACGAGTTCTGCTTCACCCCCAGGCGCCCAGTCACGGTTGGCAAGCTCACATCTCAGAGGTCCGACGACGGAACCCCGAGTCCATACAAACTACTGATAAATTCAGGGACACCCTCAGGAAATATCAGGAGCCTGAACAAGCCCCCATCCCACATTTGGCTGAGGTCTTACGGGAGCTTAGGACCCGGGTAGGACACTCAGTGAAATTGTATCACCAGTTGCGGTCGCATGTAAAGGACCTAGAGGAGGACACAGACACAGCTCTGCAGTCCCAGGGGTGGGTGCAGAGGGTGTGGGATTGGGGCCTGAACGTGAACATCCATCCCTGGATCCGAATCATCTCGCACACCATTGTAGGCATACAATTACTGCTGGCTCTGGCCTGGCTCCTGGTGGCGTGTCATTCATGCCGCTAGCACAAAAAAACGGAAGGCCAGGAAGACCATGCTCCACGCCATCGACTCCTGGCAGGCGATCAGGCACCGTGAGCTCACAGGGCTCGAGTTAATGTGACCTTCTCCCGGGACTACCCAAAGGCCCCGGCGGAATGTACCGGGCGAGGAGACGACTTTTAAAATATCGGCATCGGGGGTGTGGACGTGTCCAACCCCTTGCTGAAAGGGGGGACTGCAAGCGGGCATCAGAGCCGGGACTATGCCCACATCAGGAAACGATAAGAATTCATTTTTGTGTTTTAGACAGCAGTCGCAGCTTGAAACCCACAAAAACTCAGCAGCTGCCGGTCTGCCCACGTGACTGGGAGATAGGAGACAGAGGACAGATAGAATCCACATTAGACCAACATTACCCATGACTCATGGGCCAAAACTCCGGGATTAATTAAATATGGAAACCCATCTCCTAATCACATCAAGAGACTGACTGAAACACACACATACCCATCGATACGGAGCCATTCTGACACAAAGGACAGGCATCCACCAGACAGGTACGGACAGACCAATACACACCAACACCCCAAGGGAACAAAGGGGGGTGCTAGCCCCTGCCCTCACAGAGAGAGACAAGCAGATAATACCCAGACCCGTTTTACATAAACCAATTAGCACCCTATTGTGCGTGCCCTGCAACTCTCCTGGGACAGCAGGAAACAGCTTATTCGCACCTACTCCAGTGATGATGGGGAACTATCATCCCATTCATCCTCAAATCCCACACATCCTGACAACTAAAAGTATATAATATGTAGCTGCGCGCGGGAACAGCAGAGCAGCCGAGATTCGGACCTCGGTTGACCTCCGCCGACGTTACTGCAGTAATAAACGTTACCGATTGTTGAACCGCACTCTGGGCTCGGACTGATCTCATTTCATCCGCGCTAACACTACAGATCTTCAGGGTCCTGACCCCTTTGGAGCAGACAGAGTGCACCATAACTAATGAGTATATCATTGTGGGCGGCACGGTGGCACAGTGGTTAGCACTGCTGCCTCATGGCGCCAGAGACCTGGGTTCAATTCCCGCCTCAGGCGACTGACTGTGTGGAGTTTGCACGTTCTCCCAGTGTCTGCGTGGGTTTCCTCCGGGTGCTCCGGTTTCCTCCCACAGTCCAAAGATGTGCAGGTCAGGTGAATTGGCCATGCTAAATTGCCCGTAGTGTTAGGTAAGGGGTAAATGTACAGGTATGGGTGGGTTGCGCTTCGGCGGGGCGGTGTGGACTTGTTGGGCCAAAGGGCCGGTTTCCACACTGTAAGTAATCTAATCATACACAACTTGCACTTTATCATAGAGTTGAAATGAAGTATTTTCAACGGATTGCTCTGGAACATCCTTGAACAGACCTGCCAGTATTTATTATTTTGTTCCATAAATGTTGGCAAAGGCACTAATTTTGGGCAGATCTACCTCACAGTGCTTCAGAAAAGAAGCTTTATCGAAGGGCTTTGATAATTTTGCAATCATGTCCATCAAAATAAACTATCAAAGTCATTATCACGTTTGCATGCTCAAAAATACTGTGCTATAGTGAACTAGTTTTTACAATTCACAAACCATTTTTCTGCTCAAAGTGACTGAACGTTTGAAGGTTTTGCTTCATGTTTGATCTTGTGTAAGCTGGAGACTTGGTACCTTGCACAAAGAGAAGCTAACAGTCTACATTATCCAAATTTGTTCCAATTTGAAAAGGTGCAACCTTGTGAACCAATTTTCTTTTCATAAGTCGCTGCCTGCCAAAATTATTGGAAGTTAATATTCAAGGGTATTAATCATGTCCAAACACATCTCTTCAGCAATGCTGAGACTTAATGAATAATTAGGCAATTTAAAGCGACTGCTGATGCATCTATTTTTGGGTGACAAATCCAGTTGCTGGAGTAGTAGGTCTCCGAACCGCTCTTTACCAGAGCAATCCAACTAAGAGCCTCTCTCTGGTCTTCTTGACTAATTAGAGAGAACAAGCATGAACAGGCCACTTTGTAAAGGAAGGTTTTCAAATTAAAAAGATCATGTTGCACAGTTTTGGTCCCCTTATTTGAGGAAAGATGTAGTGGCATCGGAGGCAGTTCAGAGAAAGTTCACTAGATTGATCCCAGAGATGAAGGGTTTGTCATATGAAGAGAGATTGAACAATTTAGGCCTTTACTCTCTGGAATTTAGAAGAAAAAAAAAAGATCAAATTAAGATATTCAAGGTGATAAAAGGTATGGGTAAAATTGACATGGAGTAGAAGCTTCCTATTGTGGGGCATTCTAGGACGAGAGGTCACAGTTTTAGGATAAGGGGGTAGCAAATTTAAAACAGAGTTGAGGAGAAACTATTTCTCCCAAAGGGCTGTGAATCTGTGAAATGCTGGGACAGTAAATGAATTTAAGGAGGAGTTAGACAGACTTTTAAATGGTAATGGGTTGAAGGGTTATGGGGAGAAGGCAGGAAAATGGGGGTGAGAAGCATATCAGCCATGATCAAATGGCGAAACAGACTCAATGGGCTGAATAGCCTAATGATGCCCCTACAGCTTACAAACTTATGTTATACCTCCGAGAGCCTCACCAGAATTCAGACTTAAGGTGTAGCACCCACAGCAACGGTAAGGAAACATGGGACAACTCATCCCCAGCTCTTCAATGCTTATCAGGGGTTTTATCCAAGAGAGAGGATGGGTTGCAGTGAAGTGAGTTCTCCTAAGAGCTGAAAGGAAGGTTGTACCTTTAACTGAGTAGGCATGGTTGATTAAAGGTAAAATACTGCTGATCCGAGAAATGTGAAAGAAGCACAGAGTAAACTGGAGAAACTCAAGGTCTGACAGTATCTGTGGAGAAAGAAACAGAGTTAATGTTTCAGGTCTGGTCTGACTTTTCATCATAAACGATGAATAGTTCTTAAGAATCATACCAGACTCAAAATATAAACTCTATTTCTTTCTCCACAGATGCTGCCAGGCGTTTCCCCCATCATTCTAGAGTGTTGTTGAATAGAGACATCTACGGGTGCAGGTGCATAGTTCTTTGAAAGTGGTGTTACAGGTAGACCTGGCAATGGAGGTGGCAAAAATAAAAGCAAATTACTCTGGATGCTGGAATCTGAAACCAAAAGCGAAAATGCTGGAAAATCTCAGCAGGTCTGGCAGCATCTGTAAGGAGAGAAAAGAGCTGACATTTCGAGTCTAACTAACCCTTTGTCGGAGGTATAACATAAGTTTGTAAGCTGTAGGGGCATCATTAGGCTATTCAGCCCATTGAGTCTGTTTCGCCATTTGATCATGGCTGATATGCTTCTCATTCCCATTTTCCTGCCTTTTCCCCATAACCCTTCAACCCATTACCAATTAAAAATCTGTCTAACTCCTCCTTAAATTTATTCACTGTCCCAGCATTCCACAGATTCACAGCCCTTTGGGAGAATGAAGGAGGCATTTGATCCACTTGCTTTCATCGGTCAGAGTACTGAGGACAGGAGTTGAATGAATAATTTTATTATCACGTCTTTTACAGTGAGAAAAACAGTAAAGTACAGTGCAAATCTTTTCCACTGTTGCCACAATCTGGATCTATTTTGAGTAGTTTTAAGAATAAGAGAAAAAAAAAGAAAGATATCGCTTAAAGAGTCCATCAGTCCGGAGTCAGCTCATCATCAACAATGCCTGCACCACCCAATCTCACATCATGTTACAGTTACAACATTTAAAAGACATTTGCACAGGTACATGGATAGGAACGGTTTATTTATAGGCCAAACGCAGGCAAATGAGACTATTCAGTTCAGGAACATGATCTGCATAGACAAAGGGCCTGTTTCTGTGCTGTATGACCCCATGAGATTTGGGAGGAAGATGCTAAGAAAGTGATCTGCAGCAGTGTGGCCTCTCTGACATGGAGACAACAGGCTAGGAAGATCTGAGACGTCAAGAAGTCATGACAGGTGAGTGACCTGTCACTTTTAGGTGTTTGACTCTCAGTGTTCTCCTGTACAACACATCGTGATCACCGTACCTAAATGTTGTCTTTACTGTTCTGAAAACATGCCGTTCTTAACAGTTCCACCTCTCTGCCTTCTTTCCTGGAGGAGAAGTGATCAGACAAGTTGTCAGGAGTCAGGGATGCAGTGTTGTGGGACACCAGCGACTGGCAATATGTGCCCACCTGCTTCACTGGGAGGACAGTCCTACACCACGAAGATGCAGATGTCAACAGCGACTCCTTGTGATATACTGAGTCACATGAGCCACTGTGCTCATCCGAGTTGGGATTGGTGGTTTACTGCCTCTGAATCTTCTGGAGGAGAACAGCCTCCTTCCACCTGGCACAAAAATGGTAGACGTAGCCATCAGAACGATTTGAGTACCACTAACCTTCACTATTTAACAGCACTAGCATGATCCGTAAATATTGGATGAAACTTCCTGACTGTGAGGAAATGGGCTTGAAGGCAGAACTAATGGAAATTCAGCCAACAGGTTTTATTCCACCTTTTCAGGAAATCATGCCAGTACTGAGTCACCACCAGCAACAGTTAACTGTCTGACAGCAGCAAGTAATCAATTTGATTAATAAAGTGCTCTACAGGACAATACATTGTGTCAATATAAACTTCAGAACCTTAATAACTTGGCTGGGATTGAAAGAATCAGCATTAACTCTGAGATAAAAGAGGCAAACTGTTATAAAGGAATTGAAAACAATTAGCCATCTCTGGAAAGATGGAGTTAAAGATACGTAAACAGTTTTAACAACTGCTTGACAACTGGCTGCCTTATGCCACATGGCTAAATGACTGTCCTGCAGAAGAAATTGAGGGGTGCAATGGGCAGTCTGCCAGGCAGCCTCCTGTCTCTGTTCAGGAGTCTGGAGGAGTCCAACCCAAAGCTGATAGAGGGCACAGTGCACAACTTGCCCTCCTCACAGCCTGAGCTCCACCTTCCTGTGGTGCTGTTGATCCAGAGGCAATGTCACTGCTGCGCTCATTCTTGCTACAGGTAGTTTTTTTGTGCACAGGTCACTTAGTCGTGTGGCATTTCTAAGAAATTGTGGCCAACACTTTCTAATAAGTGTGCCAAAACACTTTTAAAAGCACTCCCAGTTACTTTCAGAGTCTTTCCAGGTGAGCCCCTCTTGCAGGTTCACACTCCTATTTTTAAGTGTGGACAATGCAAGCAAGACCAGGACCTGCAATTTTGGAATTCTGCCTTACAATTTTTACATTTCTGGCTGCAGAACAGAGACAACGACATGCACGCAACTGCATTGCCTTGTCCCAAAGAACAGAGATAAGTCTGGGTAGCACCATTATATCCCTAATTATGCTGCATATAACTCCTTTACAGGCTACATTTAATAGCCCTAAAAATGGGCAAGGAATTGTGATACGCTATTTAGCTGCATCCATTGCTTGCAATGTAACAGCACGCCACGTCCAATGATTTCAGCATGCAGCCAGCTAGAGTCAACCATGCTTTGGATTTGCTGAAAATAGCAAAACACCACAATAGTGACAGACAAGCCTGATTAAAGTTAGCTGGTACTGTTTAAAACTAGCTGTGAAAAGGGCATGGAAGATTTAGAATGTAGAGAAATAGATTGTGACATCTTGAAAAGTTTCCATATTACAGAGGAGGAAGTGCTGGATGTCTTGAAATGCATAAAAGTGGATAAATCCCCAGGACCTGATCAGGTTAACCCTAAAACTCTGTGGGAAGATAGGGAAGTGATTGCTGGGCCTCTTGCTGAGATATTTGTATCATCGATAGTCACAGGTGAGGTGCTGGAAGACTGGAGGTTGGCTAACATGGTGCCATTATTTAAGAAAGGTGGTAAGGACAAGCCAGGGAACTATAGACCAGTCAGCCTGATGTCAGTGGTGGAAGGAATCCTGAGAGACAGGAGGTACATTTAATTGGAAAGGCAAGAACTGATTAGGGATAGTCAACATGGTTTTGTGCGTGGGAAATCATGTCTCACAAACTTGATTGAATTTTTTGAAGAAGTAACAAAGAGGATTGATGAGGGTAGAAGTGATCTATATGGACTTCAGTAAGGCGTTTGACAAGGCTCCCCATGGGAGGTTGGTTAGCAAGGTTAGATCTCATAGAATACAGGGAGAACTAGCCATTTGGATACAGAACTGGCTCATAGGTAGAAGACAGAGGGTGATGGTGGAGGGTTGTTTTTCAGACTGGAGGCCTGTGACCAGTGGAGTGCCACAAGGATCGGTGCTGGGTGCACTACTTTTCATCATTTATATAAATGATTTGGATGCGAGCATAAGATGTACAGTTAGTAAGTTTGCAGATGACACCAAAATTGGAGGTGTAGTGGACAGCGAAGAAGGTTACCTCAGATTACAACAGGATCTTGATCAGATGGGCCAATGGGCTAAGAACTAGCAGATGGAGTTTAATTCAGATAAATGTGAGGTGCTGCATTTTGGGAAAGCAAATCTTAGCAGGACTTACACATTTAATGGTAAGGTCCCAGGGAGTGTTGCTGAACAAAGAGACCTTGGAGTGCAGGTTCATAGCTCCTTGAAAGTGGAGTCGCAGGTAGGTAGGATAGTGAAGAACGCATTTGGTATGCTTTCCTTTATTGGTCAGAATACTGAGCATAAGAGTTGGGAGGTCATGGTGCGGCTGTACAGGACATTGGTTAGGCCACTTCTGGAATACTGCGTGCAATTCTGGTCTCCTTCCTATCGGAAGGATATTGTGAAACTTGAAAGGGTTCAGAAAAGATTTACAAGGATGTTGCCAGGGTTGGAGGATTTGAGCTATAGGGAGAGGCTTAACAGGCTGGGGCTGTTTTCCCTGGAGCACGCAGGCTGATGGGTAACTTTATAGAGGTTTATAAAATCATGAGGGGCATGGATTGGGTAAATAGACAAGGTCTTTTCCCTGGGGTGGGGGAGTCCAGACTAGAGGGTAGAGGTTTAGGGTGAGAGGGGAAAGATACAAGAGAGACCCAAGGGGCAACTTTTTCATGCAGAGGGTGGTGCATGTGTGGAATGGGCTGCCAGAGGAAGTGGTGGAGGCTGGTACAATTGCAACATTTAAAAGGCATCTGGATAAGTATACGAATAGGAAGGGTTTGGAGGGATATGGGCCGGGTGCTGGCAGGTGGGACTAGATTGGGTTGGAATGAGTTGGAGCGAAGGGGCTGTTCCCATGCTGTATGTCTCTATGACTAGCCAGTACCTTATTAAAGGGGTGCTGGACTGTGGTTGGAGGAAGTGTAAGGGAGCCACCGAGAAGTGACAGACTTGAGAAACATTGAAGTGTGGCATAACATTGGAGTGTGGAGGGTCTAAGTATTTTTTTTAAAAGATGATAGTATTTTCTTCAGCAAGCTTAAGGAGGAGAATGTCCCTCATCCACTCAGGGACAAATGGCCCTCTAAACACATGGTTTGAAGGCATGGTTGGAGATGACCATGAGGTGTCAATGCCAGACGTAGAAGCAGTGCTTCGAGAAGTGACCAAGGTCATTGGATGCGTTTTCAAATACAACTGTACTATTAGCCTCCGACACTGTTCAATTCACCGTACCCTCCTATCACTCATTTACAATCAGTGTCAACGTGGGATGGCTGTTGCTAAGGCTGTGACTACCATTGGGCTGAAACATCGAGGATGACCATACCTAATCTACCTTCCCTTTGCATATATTTCCTTTTTTTTGGATTTAGAAGCTACAGATGGTATGAGCATGCATCTCTTCCTTCTCCCCATCCTCTTTGTGCCTTTCCCCTTTTAGACAACCAAAATGGGTAACCTGGTCAGGTAGAACAACAAGAAATCAGCGACGATAAAAAGAATTTTCACTTGCTTCCACTCTCTCAACCACTAACTTGAATCTGGACATGCATGTAATTTTGAGGGCAGCCCAGAATCAGGACATCGGAGTTATATGAGGGAGTGTCAGATGGTGAAACCATTTCTTGCTGACCTCGCACCTACCATGAAGAAACAGCTTCTTGAGTTGTATAAACGTATCTGCAGTTACTGTCAAAATGAATACGTTATCATTCATGCTTATCACAAATGGTTATGTTGATAGCTCCTGTGAGGCGGGAAATACATAACGCAATGTGAGGTTAGGGTGCCAGAGTGGTAGGAGGCCAGGAGGGTTGGGGGGGGGGGGGGGGGGGGGGGGGGGGGAGTGGAGGGGGTGGAACAAGGTTTGTGAGCCCAGCAGCAGGGTTGGGTCAGCTACTGACTGGGTGGGGTTGTTGTGTTCCACAGTGGTGTCAGGTCCCAGGGGAGAAGGGAGGCGTTGGACCTTGTGGTAGGAGGTTGGTGATGGGTTTATAGCCAGCTTGTTTCAGGTGGAGAAGACCATAAGAACAGAGGATGTTGGAGCAGAATTAGGGCATTCAGCCCATCAAGTCTGCTCCACCACTCATTCACGCTGATGGACCTCTCAAAGAGAAAGTGAGGACTGCAGGTGCTGGAGATCCGTGTTGAAAAGTGTGGCACTGGAAAGGCACAGCAGTTCGGGCAGCATCCGAGGAGGAGGAGATACGTCTGGCATAACATAAGCCCTTCATCAGGAATCAGGCATTCTTGATGAAAGGCTTTTGCCTGAAACGTCAACTCTCCTGCTCTTCAGATGCTGTCTGATCTGCTGTGTTTTTCCAGTACAACGCAATTATGCTGAGGTTAGAACAAACAGCCCTTCTCATGAGCCAGCCCTTTCAGTCCACTATGTGGATGACACCTTTGTCATCGCAAAACACAACAAATTCGAAGAAATCCACAACCACAAACAACATTACCGGTATAAAGTTCACCAAAGAGGAAGAGAACAACAACAGACTCACCTTCCCCAGATGTCACAATAGAACACAAAGCCAATGGAGAGCTGCAGACCAACATTTACAGGAAAGCCACACACACTGACCAGATATTCAACTACAGGAGCAATCATCCCAACACCCACAAACAGGACATTATTTAAACGAGCCACAACACACAGCAGCACTGCAGGAACTATGAGAAGCTGAGGAAAAACATCTGTATTCAGGAACAACGGGTACCCGATAAGCGCAGTCCACTGATTCCTATACAACAGACCTAAACAAGACAAGCACGCCAAGAGACTCTAGCCACCCTGCCATATATTAAAGACATTGCGAAGATGACAACCAGACTACTCCGGCCATAGGCATCAAGGTACCATGCAAACCCACCACCACCCTGAAACAGCTCCTGATGAATTTAAAGTATCCTGTACCAACAACCAGCAGAATGAATGTCACATACAAAACACCCTGCAAGGACTGAAACAAACATTATACTGGACAGACAGTGAGGAAACGAGCTATCAGGATACAGGAGCACCAACTAGCCACCAAAAGGCATGACAAACTACCACTAGTATTCATACTCACAGACGAAGAGGGACATCAATTCGACTAGGACAATACATCCATCTTGGGGCAGGCTAAACAAATGCACACACAGGAATTCCTAAAATCCTGGCGTTCAAACCGGAACTCCATTAACAAACATATCAATTTGGACCCCAACTACCAACCTCTCAGAAAAAGAACCAGAAGTGATATCACCCACCACAACAGACCAAGACAGATAAATAGCAAGTGGGACAGAACAGCAGCGCTTCATCGGAGGCTCACTGATGAGGTTACCTCGCCTGGTGACAAACGTCTCAGAACAAATCGACCAGCTCAGCAAGCAAACTTACAACCTGATGATGCAGATGTCAGTGGAAAATAAAAACAGCTATTTGAAAAACAAGACTTTCTGATTTACAATTAAATATTCCATTCAGGCATACAACATACTTTTTGGGGCCATTGCTATTTGTCATTTTTATAAATGACCTGGATGAGGACATAGAAGGATGGGTTAGTAAATTTGCAGATGACACTAAGATCAGTGGAGTTGTGAATAGTGCTGACAGATGTTGCAGGTTAGAGAGGGACACAGATAAGCTGCAGAGCTGGGTTGAGAGGTGGCAAATGGAGTTTAATGCAGAAAAGTGAGGTGATAAAGTTTGGAAGGAGCAACAGTCATAAAGAGTACTGGGCTAATAGTAAGATAGTGTAGATGAGCAGAGAGATCTTGGTGTCTATGAATATAGATCCCTGAAAGTTGTAACCCAGGTTGATAGGGTTGTTAAGAAGGCTGGACACCCCGTGCTGGCCTATTACCTGCCCTCGACCTCTTCATTTCCAACTGCCGCCGAGACATTAACCGCCTCAACCTGTCTACCCCCTCCCCACTCCAACCTCTCACCCTCAAAACGCACAGCCCTCCACTCCCTCTGCTCCAACCCCAATTTCAGCAGCAGATAAAGGGGGCGCAGTGGTAGTCTGGCACACTGAACTCTACACCACTGAAGCCAGACGCCAACTCGAGGACACCTCCTCCTACCACCCCCTCGACCATGACACCACCCCCCATCATCAAACCATCATCTCCCAGACCATACAGAAACTCATCACCTCAGGAGATCCCCCACCCACAGCTTCCAACCTCATAGTCCAGGAATCCCGCACTGCGCGGTTCTACCTCCTTCCCAAGATCCACAAGCCTGACCACCCTGGCCAACCCATTGTCTCAGCATGCTCCTGCCCCACTGAACTCATCTCTACCGACCTCGACACTAGTCCAGGAACTCCCCACATACGTTCGAGACACCATCCATGCCCTCCACCTCCTCCAAGATTTCCGTTTCCCCGGCCCCCAACGCCTCATTTTCACCATGGATATCCAATCCCTCTACACCTCCATCCGCCATTACCAGGGCCTCCAAGCCCTCCGTTTCTTCCACTCCCGATGTCCCCAACAGTACCCTTCCACTAACACTCTCATTCGTTTGGCCGAAATGGTCCTCACCCTTAACAATTTCTCCTTCGAATTCTCCCACTTCCTCCAGACCAAAGGGGTAGCCATGGGCACCAGCTATACCTGTCTCTTTGTTGGGTACGTGGAACACTCGATCTTCCGTAGTTACCCTGGCACCATTCCCCACCTCTTTCTCCAATACATTGATGACTGCATTGGCGCCACCTCGTGCTCCCGCAAGGAGATTGAGCAATTTATCAACTTCACCAACACATTCCACCCTGACCTTAAATTTACCTGGACCATCTCTGACACCTCCCTCCCCTTCCTGGACCTCTCCATCTCCATTAATGACGACCGACTTGACACTGACATTTTTTACAAACCCACCAACTCCCACAGCTACCTGGATTACACCTCTTCCCACCCTACCTCCTGCAAAAATGCCATTCCATATTCCCAATTCCTCCGCCTCCGCCGTATCTGCTCCCAGGAGGACCAGCTCCACCACAGAACACACCAGATGGCCTCCTTCTTTAGAGACCGCAATTTCCCTTCCCATGTGGTTAAAGATGCCCTCCAAGCATCTCGTCCACATCCTGCACCTCCGCCCTCAGACCCCACCCCTCCCGCCATAACAAGGACAGAAACCCCCGGTGCTCACCTTCCACCCTACCAACCTTCACATACACCAAATCATCCACCGACATTTCCGCCACCTCCAAACAGACCCCACCACCAGGGATATATTTCCCTCCCCACCCCTGTCCGCCTTCCGCAAAGACTGTTCCCTCCATGATGTACTGGTCAGGTCCACACCCCCCCAACAACCCACCCTCCCATCCTGGCACCTTCTCCTGCCACCGCAGGAATTGCAAAACCTGCGCCCACACCTCCTCCCTCACCTCCATCCAAGGCCCTAAAGGATTCTTCCACATCCAAAGTTTTACCTGCACATCCACCAATATCACTTATTGTATCCGTTGCTCCCGATGCAGTCTCCTCTACATTGGGGAGACTGGACACCTCCTAGCAGAGCGCTTTAGGGAACATCTCTGGGACACCCGCACCAATCAACCACACCGCCCTGTGGCCCAACATTTCAACTCCCCCTCCCACTCTGCAGAGGATATGGAGGTCCTGGGCCTCCTTCACCGCCGCTCCCTCACCACCCGACGCCTGGAGGAAGAACGCCTCATCTTCCGCCTCGGAACACTTCAACCCCAGGACATCAATGTGGACTTCACCAGTTTCCTCATTTCCCCTTCCCCCACCTCACCCCAGCTCCAAACTTCCAGCTCAGCACCGTCCCCATGACCTGTCCTACCTGCCTATCTTCTTTTCCATTTATCCACTCCACCCTCCTCCCTGACCTATCACCTTCATCCCCACCCCCACTCACCTATTGTACTCTACGCTATTTTCTCCCCACAACCCCTCTCCTCTCATTTATCTCTCCACCCTTCAGGCTCTCTGCCTGTATTCCTGATGAAGGGCTTTTGCCCGAAACATCGATTTTACTGCTTCTCAGATGCTGCCTGAACTGCTGTGCTTTTCCAGCACCACTCTCCTCCAGAATCTGGTTTCCAGCATCTGCAGTCGTTGTTTTTACCTTGTTAAGAAGGCATACGGTGTGTTTGCTTTTATTGGTAGAGGGATTGAGTTTCGGAGCCATGAGGTCACGCTGCAGCTGTACAAAACTTGGCACAATATTATTTGGAGTATTGTGTACAGTTCTGGTCACCACATTATTGGAAGGATGTGGAAGGTTTGGAAAGGGTTCAGAGGAGATTTACTAGGAGGTTGCCTGGTTTGGAGGAAAGGTCTTATGAGGAAAGGCTGAGGGACGGGAGGTTGTTTTTGTTAGAGAGAAGGTTGAGAGGTGATTTAATTGAGACATATAAAATCATCAAAGAGTTAGATAGGGCGTACAGTGTGAGCCTTTTTCCTCTGATGGTGATGGCTAGCACAAGGGGACATAGCTTTAAAATTGAGGGGTGATAGATATCCGACAGATGTCAGAGGTAGTTTCATTACTCAGAGTAGTAGGGGTGTGGAACGCACTGTCTGCAACAGTAGTAGACTCGCCAACTTTAAGGACATTTAAATGGGCATTGGATAGACATATGGATGAAACTGGAATAGTATAGGATAGATAGGCTTCAGATTGGTTCTCCAGGTCAGCGCAACATCGAGGGCCAAAGGGCCTGTACTGCGCTGTAACATTCTATGTTCTATACAGGATCACTTCTGCAAAACTCAATTTTGAACACACAATTTATAAAGATCCATTTTACAAATTTGATTTTCCCCTTCTGTTTTCTGGAGAGCCTGAGGAAATTGCCTGAGAAATTGAAGATTCTGCTTGGTAATTCACCTGGAACCCTCAGAAAACATACATTTAAATCAGAGAATTTATAACATTTATAACTGCAGCAAGTACGTAAATTGTTATTTAAGGAAAGCTGGATCAAATCGAACATCTGACAACCAAAAACCTGACCATATCCCAACTATTCCTCCCTCAGCTCTCTGACAGCCTCCAGACCCTGACCCTACTCCATCTGGCATGTACTCCAACGTCAGCTTCCTCCCACAGGTTCCATCACTCCCCCACTTCTTCCCCTTGGATCTGACACACCTCCCCGACCACAGCAACCCCCACCCTAGCAGGACCTGGAACCACCCGGCTGCTTCACACCCACTGCTACCAGACACCACCGGCCCATCCCACCTCTCCCTTGACCTCTGGGACCTGACATCTCTATCCGTCCCGGCATCCTAACCTCACACACAATTGGTGGTGGTTTAACCTGAGGGTCAGTGTGCCTCGGGGGGGGGGGGGAAGGGGGGGGGAAGGGGAGCTCTTCGCGGTGACCTCAGCCTGCGCAGGAATTGAACCCACAAACTGTCGACATCACAGACCCGCCGTCCAGCCAACTGGGAAAGCTCAGCAGGGTCTGGTGGAGTCGGAGGAGAGTAAGCTTCAGGTGGAGTGACCCCTCCCCAGAACAGCCTTCCAGCCAACTGAGCTCGAAGTGTGTGGGC
This sequence comes from Chiloscyllium plagiosum, assembly GCF_037043375.1. NCBI lineage: Eukaryota > Metazoa > Chordata > Chondrichthyes > Orectolobiformes > Hemiscylliidae > Chiloscyllium > Chiloscyllium plagiosum. The sequence goes on from NW_028270142.1 coordinate 4,809,550, forward strand.
TCAGAGATTCTCAGGTCCACCTCCCCGGGAAATACAGACAGACAAAACACACATCACAAACGGTGTCTGAGCAAAGGAAGGTGAGGAGCAGCAGTGGGTCTGCCCAGGGACTCTGTGCTGTCCATGGGGCAGGCCCCAGGAGGACGGGGAGGCCCGAGCCCTACCCCGGGGCCTGAGGGGACTATCCCGGGGCCTGGGGGGGGGGCCTGTCCCGGGGCCCGGGGCCCGGGGGTGGGGGGGCCCTATCCCGGGGCCTGGGGGGTGGGGGGGCCCTATCCGGGGGGGGGGCCTATCCCGGGGCCTGGGGGGGCCCTGTCCCGGGGCCTGGGGGGACTATCCCGGGGCCTGGGGGGACTATCCCGGGGCCTGGGGGGACTATCCCGGGGCCTGGGGGGACTATCCCGGGGCCTGGGGGGGGGGCCCTATCCTGGGGCTGTCCCACTGCCACTCCGGGGTGAGGCGGCGGGAGAGCAGCGTCCTTACCGATGATGGGTCTCTGGTTGAGTCGGGCGCTGACACAGTGCTCCCAGAGCACGGAGACACACAGCATCAGGAGCGGAGCCGCCATGGGGCCCGCATCCACCCGGTCACCATGGAGACACGCCCCGCCCAGGGGCCCGGGGCCCGCATCCACCCGGTCACCATGGAGACACGCCCCGCCCACCGCCATGGGGCCCGCATCCACCCGGTCACCATGGAGACACGCCCCGCCCAGGGGCCCGGGGCCCGCATCCACCCGGTCACCATGGAGACACGCCCCGCCCACCGCCCAGGGGCCCGGGCATGCGCAGCGCGCACCAGCGCACCTGGACAGGTAAGCAGCACCTTGTTCAGGTAAGGAGAAACCTGCCCTAAAGACCATCCCAACAGGGGGAGAACGGCCCTGGCCAGGTAACGACCAGCTTATCCAGGTAAAGACCACCTTGTCCAGGTGAAGACCACCTTGTTTAGGTGAAGACCACCTTGTTCAGGTGAAGACCACCTTGTTCAGGTGACAACCCCTATGTCCAGGCGTGTATCTTTCTTTCATAAGAACAATCCTAACTAGACGAGAACAACCCTGGCCAAGTAAAGACCACCCGATCCAGGCAAAATCACCTTGTCCAGATAAAGACCATCCTGTCCAGGTAATATCACTCTGACCAGGTGAAGACCACCTTGTTCAGGAAAGGAGTACCCTGTCCTAAAGACCAATTTGCCCAGATAAGAACAACACTATCCAGGTGTGGACCACCTATCCAGGTAAAGACTACACTGTCCAAGTAAAGACCGCCCTGTTCAAGTAAGGATCACCTTGTACATGTCTGCCCAAAGAAAACTGCAATCATTCACTTGCTGCTTGCTTACTGGGATGCAAAAAATGAAAGCTATCTGAAACGAAGAGGACACGGCTTTTGGATAAGACTGTCTCCAAATACTGACTATAAAATGGCATCGGGAATAATGCATCCTGCAAAAACTAAAAAAGGCGCCTTGGAAAATGGCTCAGGGAAGGTAACATTTAAACATTTCCCTCACCGTGTGGTCAGAAATTTTTAGAAGCAGCGCTAAACTGGTACCTCCTGGCTCAGAAGTAAGGTCACTACCACTGCCCCATAGCAGCCCTCCCTCAAGCTTGTAAGATGTTTTCCAAATAACCAATTCTTCTGTCTCAGAGGTAAGATCAGTACCATTGTGCCACATGACACTCCTTCAAGTTTGTCAGATGTTTTCTAAGAACTTGTTATCCTGGCTGAGAGGCAAGGTCATTAACACTGCACCGCAAGGCCTTTCCTCAAACTTGTAAGATGTTTTCTTAGTAATCTGTTCTTCTGGCTCAGACGTGGTGACTTTACTACTGTATATGAAAAAGGCACTATTCCAGTAATCATGGGGGACTTCAATATACAGGTGAACTGGGAAAGTCAGGTTGGTAGCTGAACTCATGGACTGTCTCTGAGATTTTCTTTGAGGCAGCTTAAGGTGGAGCCCACTTGGGAACAGACATTTCTGGAGTTGGTGATGTATAAAGAGGCAGACTTGGTAAGGGAGTTTAAGGTGAAGGAACCCCTATGGGGCAGTGACCATAATAAGACAGAATCCACCCTGCAGTTTGAGAGGGAGAAGCTGGAATCATATGTAAAGGCATGACAATTGAGTAAAGGTAACTGCAAAGACACGAGGGAGTGAGAGCTCTGCTCCGAGAGTGAGAACTCATAGGGCCAGTATTCAGGAGAGTGCACACCCTGGAAAGTCCTTGACACTGATCCAGCTTCCTCAGAGGCAGCTCTCAGAGCAAACAGAACCCCTGACACTCCTTTTTTTAAAAAAAATTATTAAACAATATGTCTCACAAACTAATTAACATTAACTGCTGTATACAGAGAAACAGCAATTTATCAGAGAGAGGAGCAGCAAAGCTAGACCTCAAACCCCACCTTTCAACCAGTTTTCAGGGAAATGAGGACAAACCTCAAATCCCACTTTCAATCATCACAAAACAGTAACAAATACACATAAGACAGTCTAATTAGATCTAAAAAACAGTGGATAGAATACAGACCTCCCCTCCAGCAACCCACCCATCCCTCCCACCTTCCGGCCACTCGAAGGCAGCCTGCCCCATGCCCCTTCTGGCTCTCGGTCTGCCCCATGCCCCTTCCGGCTCTCGGTCTGCCCTGACACACCTTCCGGCTCTCGGTCTGCCCCCTGCCCCTTCCGGCTCTCGGTCTGCCCCATGCCCCTTCCAGCTGTCAGTCCGCCCTGACACACCTTCTGGCCACCTCTAGGACAGCCCATTCTGTTTGATACTTTTTTGAGGCCAGTATCCCATCACAAAGTCCCCCTTTATTTACAAGTGGAGAGTCCTTAACACTGATCCCGCTCCCTCAGAGCCAGCGCTCAAAGAACACAACCTCTGACACTCCTCTTTATTTTTATTCTTTCCCGCGGCACTCTTGTCGTGTGTGTGTGTGTAGATGTTGGACACAGTGAAGAACAACAAGTGTGTAAATCTTTATTTATATTCCACATCCAGGAGAAAGGAAACACCCGAGTGGCCAGTGACAAGCAGTGCCCTTCACATCAAAGGGCAATGCTGTGTGATCAAACAGTGAAGGGGAGGGTAGAAATTAAATCAAAATAGAGTTGGAGGGGGACACTCCTGTTTCTATCTGTCAGCCAGGGCTCCCTGATTAACAGCCCTAATCAGGGAACTCATTGACTGTGAGGTCCACCTGGCTGGCCATGTTACAATCACTACATCACCAAGTGGGGAAAAAAAAATTAAAATCTGCACCCCCGTGTAAAAAGGTTGGATAGCCATGATGTAACCTTGAATTCTGAACCCTTGATCTTGAGCACAGCTCTTCAGCGTTTCAAAATTACTCTATCAATGATTGAATTGTTGCATTACAGCGCCCTCAGGTGGCATTCTGTTGGATGTGTCATTGCTTGCAGCTTTGGGTTGAGATAGAACAGAGCATTCACTCATCATAGCTCCGTGAAATGATATTTTAGTAAGTGCTTTTTAGCTTGATTATTGTCATGGTAGTCCTTTGGGAATGTCTACAACATCTTTTGTTGGTTTTATTATTTAAAATATAAACCAGAGATTCAGGACACTGCTTGTAAATAGAAAAGTGAGCTTTCTGTGCAAACAGCAAGAGAAAATTCAACATTTGAAATTCATAAATATTAGTTATTTTTATTGAACATCACTTTGCCAATCTTGCATTTATTTCACCTGTTTCAAGTCAGACTATTTCTGGCTTAATATATAAACTGTGCAACAAATTTAACCTTACTGATTTGATGGAAGCCAGATTGGTCAGCATTTAAAACAATCCAAGTGCCATTGAACTGTCCTTGAGTAATCAGAATTCACCTTCCAGTTAGCAGTTGACAAGGGAACCCTCCCAAAACTGGCAGAGACCTTTTTAAAATCACAAACCAATGTTAGCCTGAAGTCAGCTCAATAATCTTTGCTAGATGGCCTGGGCAGGAAATGAGAAGTGTTTCTCAGTGTCAAACCAACCCAGCATGCAGCTGGATTCAGGCAGGGCTGGGGAAGGTGCAGTACAGGAACAATAAAAAGTTTTTCATTTTATTAAAGAACACTGCATTCGTAAGGCCACAACAGGCAGGTGTGTTTCCCCGATGCTACAGGGAAAGTTTAGATCTCCCGTGCTGTGATACCCCCCCAACACCCCAGGTGATACAGAAGTGCCTTGTAGAATTTACTGTTTTGTTTTTGTTGCATATAATTCACAGATCTTTGCACTTTTCTTTCCAAAAATGTTGCAATGGCAATTAAAATGGTATTTGCACCTCACAACAGGCTTTCAGTATTTTTTCAGCACACAGTGAAAGATCCCACCAAAAGGCGACACAGTGGCTCAGTGGTTAGCACTGCTGCCTCACAGCACCAGGGACCCAGGTTCGATTCCGGCCTCGGGCAACTGACTGTGTGGAATTTGCACATTCTCCCCGTGTCTGCGTGGGTTTCCTCCGGGTGCTCCGGTTTCCTCCCATAGTCCAATGATGTGCAGGTCAGGTGAATTAACCATTCCAAATTGCCCGTAGTGTTAGGTGCATTAGTCAGAGGGAAATGAATCTGGGTGGGTTATTCTTTGGAGGGTTGGTGTGGACTTGTTGGGCTGAAGGGCCTTTTTCTACACTGTAGGGAATCTAATCTTTTAACAAGGGCAACTGTTAATTCAACCACTGCAGAAAGGTTTCATTCCTAAAGCTTTAAATATTAAACTTTAAGACAATGTACTCAGAAATCAAAACACATAGTAATAAAATCTTAATTTACAGTAATCTGAAATATCAAAAACTAAACATTTTGTTCAAATTTGATAGCTTTTAAAATTAATTTCTGCTTGTACTACATCATAATGCTTAAGTGATACCTGCTTGTTCTATAAAACAGAGTTAGTGTTTACAGTTATATTCATTGATTAACACAAGTAGTGCTGTTCAAACAGCGGACGCATTGGCACGAAGTATCAAGTAACAAGTGAAAGTTCAAGAAGATCTTTCTCAGACTGCAGCACAAATTCAGTCCATTCCTGACAAAGCTCCTCATAAGCAGGTCCATGGCCACCGTATTCAGGGGGAAGTATCTGAGCTGGAAAGTGCTTACAAAGGCTGTGCTGGTAATTGCTCCCATGCAAGTGAATCTGAAATAGACGCATCACACTCAATTAAAGTTACACACTATTCAATGTCTCGCTTTCGAAAAGTATCCTTTTTTGTGTTGAGCCAACAATTTTGTGCTTGAAATCTAAAACCTAACGAAGATGATACAGTGCTGTACTTCTGTTACTTTTTGCAAATCTAAATGATAATGATGGAGATTGAAACAGCAGTCTTCTTTGCATTTATGTGGAGAAGTCAGTGCCAACAGCAACTTTCCCAAGCATTTAGCTGAAATATATTTCAAGCAAAGTTGGCTAAAGTATTTGATTATTTTCACTGCGATTGTATTAAAATGAAGGGTTACTCACCCGCTCTTTGATTTTTTCTGACAGGAATGGTTTAATTAAGACAAAGACTGAATCAAACAGTACGGGTTCATTGATCATGTGGATACCTCGGACCTTTAATGGAAAGGAGTCCTGAGAATGACAGAAAAATGACACTCATTGTATTTCATGTTGGTGACCACTCAGAGTTTAATCAAATACTATCTGCGAATGTAGAAGTTGGTACATCACCATAAAGTGTTGTATCAACAGATCAACACTTGTTTAGAAACACATGACTAAATTAAAGCCGATAGAACCCTGGGTCACTTCCCTTAGTTTCTCCCTTATGTCCCATCATGCACTCTCCAAGTCTGTATTGTCCATGAGACCCAACTCTGGGCTGGCACAAAGCAATTTATATGCCAACATCAAGGAATTAGAATCCCTACAGTGTGGAAACAGGCCATTTGGCCCAACAAGTCCACACCGACCCTCCAAAGAGGGTCCCAGAGTGTTAGGTGCATTAGTCAGAAGTAAATGTAGGGGAATGGGCCTGGGTGGGTTAGTCTTCGGAAGGTTGGTGTGGATTTGTTGGGCTAAATGGCCTGTTTCCACACTGTAGGGAATCTAATCTACCCTGACCCATTCCCCTAATCTATTACTCTACATTTCCCCTGACTAATGCACCTAACCTACACATCCCTAAACAGGATATGCAATTTAGCATGGCCAATTCGCCTAACCTGCACAACTTTGGACTGTGGGAGGAAACCGGAGGACCTGGAGGAAACCCCCACAGACATGGGGAAAATGTGCAAACTCCACATAGAAGTCACCCGAATTAAACCAGAGTCCCTGGTGCTTTGGGGCAGCAATGCTAACCACTGAGCCACCGTGCCGCCCCTTTGTTTGGGAGGGATTGTCTCATGAGCAATTCATTTATTTCTAGAATTGTCTGAATTCAATGTGACCTGTTAAGATGAAAGATTATAAGTGCAGGAAGGTCATGTTGGAGCTTTACAGAAGTTTGGTTAGGCTGCAGCTGGAGTACTGTGTGCAGTTCTGGTCCCCACACTATAGGAAGTACTATGTGATTGTACTGGAGGGAGTACAGAGGAGATTTACCAGGATGTTCCCTGGGATGCAGCATTCCAGCGAGAGAAGCGAAGCTGGGTAAGCTTGGGTTGTTTTCTTTGGAGCAGAGAAGGTTGTTGGAGGTGTGTAAGATTATGAGCGGCATTGACATGGTGAATAGAAAGCAGCTGTTCGCCTCAGTTGAAGGGTCAATACAAGGGGAAAATATTTAAACACTACTGCAGGAGGAGGTTGAGAGAGGATTTGAAGAAAAGGATGTTCACCCAGAGAGTGGTGGGAATCTGGAATGCACTGCCTGGGAGACTAGTTGAGGCAAGAAACCTCACAATCTTTAAAAAATACTTGGCTGAGCACTTGAAATGTCACAACATTCAAGGCTAATGCTGGAAAATAGGACTGTGTAGATTTGGAGTAGGTTCTTGTTAGTGAAGACTTAATGGGCTGAAGGGTCTCTTCTATACACTGTGGTTCTATGATTCCCCTCTATTGGCTGTAATGTGCTGGGTAGTGTTTCAGCTCGTATTTCCACCTTTATCTGTAAAGTCAGAGTAAACTTTGCTGAACCTGTGCAGAAGAGAAGATTATGGGAACTGAAGTTATGTTAAGTGTAAATAGAGTTGCTGCAATATTTGCCACTGATTAATGTGACGATGCTGTGGCTTTTGTTGAAGAGAGATTTGAAAACAGAGGTATCAAGCTGTCTAGTTAGAATGCCAGCAAAAGTAAACAGCTTGTGAAGCTTGCATTTTTTAAAAAAAAGTTGAAACAATAGAAGCAGCCTGAATGGGTGTGGCCAGCTCTCGCAGAACAAGATTTCTAGTTTTTGCTTTTTTAGCTTTGCGATTCAGCTACTATTGGAGTCTCAACAGGGTTGGAAGCTGCAGTAAAGGTCTCCTGGCTGCTACTCGCTCTGAGATTTTGATTTTGTTTTTTTCTCTCTCTCTGTGCTGCATAGTTGCATATCAGAATATTGGATCTCTGAATTTGCCTTATTCTCAAGGGGTATATTTATGGGGTGTTACTATATTGGAACAGTTAATTAGTAGTAGTTACTGCATCTATTATTCTGTTAAGTTTCCAATAGAGTTAGGTTATTCTAATTTCCTCTTTCTTTTTGTTTGTTTTTAACTACAGTGTTTAAGTAAATTGTGTTTTGCTTTGTGTTGAGTCAGTTGACCAGTTGCATTACATTTGGAACACGGCACTTTACACTTACCTTTAACGTAAGAGAAAGTTAAGGTCTAGGCTGCTTTCTTAAAATATTTTGACAGGATCTGGTCTGGTCCATAATATTGGAAGTAGAATTGTCAAAAGCTATCCCTGCTCACAAAACTGGGTAAATCTCCACTTTGAAATAATGACAGTGGTGAATTTCTACTGATTCCCTTGGTCCATGAATGCTGGGCTAAGTTTCCTGATGAAGGGCTTTTGCCCGAAACGTCGATTCCCCTGCTCCTCGGATGCTGCCTGACCTGCTGTGCTTTTCCAGCACCACTCTGATCTAATCTCTGGTTTCCAACATCTGCAGTCCTCACTTGTGCCTAAGTTTCCGAGCAGCACGTCTTAAAAACTTCTATGTATCAAAAAAATCTATTTACTCAGAAACAGACTAATGTGTGCCAAAGAAACTAGAATGTTTTTCGGTGATATTTAAAGTCATTTTTAGTGATTTACAAATAGGAGACTTGACACTTACTAGAAACAGTTGGGTTATGACAACGCCATTTAAACCTGTATTAATGAATGAATTAATCTAACTTTTCAATGCATCAAAAAAATTCCTCAATATTCTTCTTCCTAAATAGTCTCTGATGCTTAGGGTGACTTGTTTCTACATTAAGAATGAGTTCTGAGGTGACTGAAGGGGCAGCCTACAGTCTCTATCACAGCTGGAGCAGGCAGTGACTGGGGAAGTGAGAAGGTGGAGTCTGAATTCCCATACACTCCATTCTCTGTCACTTCCAGCTTAACAGCAGCGACGAGAATTCAGTCGGACTGATCCTTCCCAGATGGTTTCCCTCTGCTTCAATCAGTCTTGGACCAGACTTTCCCAAGTATTGAAGAGAATGTTGCACTTTTTCAAGGGAGCAAGACAAATCCTCATGTGAGAAATTTCTGAAGTGAGAGCTAAACTTATTCAATACTTCAGGGGAGATCCTCTCTTACAAATGGCATGCCCTGGCAAGAACAGTCTCTCAAATTAGTTTCTATTTGTTTGATTTGAACTGGATTTTTGTTTTCCAAATTGACCTGGATTTTTTACCATGATGCTCGCTTTGCCAGGTCATGACATAGGGCTGGATTTTCCCTGAACTGTGGCCTTTCAAAGGCAGGCCTTGTGGTACGAAAGTCCTGGAGATAGCCTTTGAACCAGTGAGCTCTGTGCTTGCCATCCTCTTATAAATGGTTATCAATAGTTATCAATATTGGCAACACAGTCAGAGGGTCAGAAAATCTCAGGTGTAACCAGGCAAGGTAAGCACTGCTGTAGCAGGGTGGTGGCCACAAAGGTCCTCAATTATTGATGAAAATACAGAAACATAGCCCGTAGACTCTTCAAAGCTGAGAGGAAAACCCTCCGGAGTAATCTTCTGGGCTGTGGTCCTGTTCTATCTGGGCACCTTCCACCTGCACATATGGTGGACTAGCCTCTTGAACAAAGTGGTACAAGCTGAGAAGCACAAGCAGGCACTGGGGTCAGGGAGAGCTGTGCTAAACCCTTGTCAGGAGATAAAGGACGCTTCTTGGTCAGCACAGCTGAGTCTCAGGGGGTCAGTAAAAGTGGAAACAGTAGGGAATGTGAGCGTGTTGCTGTCAGGATCTCCAGGGGCACTATACACTCTTGCATACAGCCTGCAGGAGTCTATCTCAAGCACGAGCACTAGCAAGCATTAGTGCCAAAGATCTCCTCCATAGAAAGAGTGGTCAACCGTTGGAGAACAAGGTGTGACAGTGCCTGTTAACTCACACCAGTGGCCTGCACACCTTTCCAGTTCATCAGAAGGTTATCTTGGTGGATCCATCTTTCATTCACAAGCAGCCAGCAGCTCACCTGCTCTTGGTTAGCTCCAAGGTAAGATAGCTCGTGAAGGCACAGATGGAACAAGAGCGGATGGCATTAGTTTCTAAGGGCCCTCAGCACCTCTTACTCCCTCAGATAGCCCCCTGCCCCAGTCACCAAGTCTTCCTCATGAGTTCCAAAAAAAAACGCCACCAACCACCATTAACTCATTTCAATGCAAAGGAAGGGGCAAGTCTACCTTCAGTTCAGTTCAAATCTTAGGGGCACAACCACTTCGAAATAATAACAAAAGTGTTTGAGAAAAGAAATTCTTAGTTCGACATCCTGGATTGCTGAGAGAGCGATGGGAGCAAATTGCAGAGCTGTTGGCAGAAATTTTCCGGGCTTTTCTGAATACAGGATTAGTCCTGGGATCCAAAGGATTGCAAATGTGATGCTGTTGTTAAAGAAAGGGGCAAAGGATAAACCAGGAAACCACAGAGCTGACAGCTAGACATCAACAGTGAGGAAACTGATGGAGGCCATAATACAAGATAAGGTAAATATACACTTACAGAAAAATAAGTTAATACTAAACAGTCAACATAGCTTTGTCAAGGGCAGGTCATGCTTGACAAATTTAATTGATGGACATGGACACGGGTGAGGGATTTCAAGACGGGGGTCTTGTTTGTAAGGTGAGAGGAGAAAATTTTCAAAACGTCATGAGGAGCAGCTTTTTTATACAGAGCAGCATCTTGGCACAGTGGTTCAGTGACTCACAGCGCCAGGCACCCGGATTTGATTCTAGCTTTGGGCGACTGTCTGTGTGGAGTTTGCACATTCTCTGCATGGGTTTCCTCCCACAATCCAAAGGTGTGCAGGTTAGGTGAATTAGCCACGCTAAATTTCCCATAGTGTTCAGGGATGTATAGTTTAGGTACACTAGTCAGGGGAAATGTAGGGTAATGGATCTAAGTGGGATACTCTTCGGAGGGTCGGTGTGGACTTGTTGGGCTGAAGGGCCTGTTTCCACACTGTATGAATTCTAATTCTTTGACAATGTAACACAGGTAGTGGGTGAGGGTAGTGCTGTGCATGTTGTATATTTGGACATTCATAAAGTATTTGATACAGTGCCACATGACAGGGTGGTTAGCAAATTGGAAATATTTGGGATTGATGGATCCTTGACAGCATGGATTAGAAGTTGGCTAAAAGCTCGGAAACAGAGGGTAGGTACAGGCAGGCATTTCTCAGATTGGAGACGAGTTTAAAGTAGTGTTCACCAGGGATCAGTGTTGGGACCATTGCTTTTTTTTTATTTATATAAGCAATTAGGAGGTGGGTGCTGAGGCCAAAATCACTAAACTTATAGATGATACTATACTAGGGTGACAATGAGTTGTGAGGATCATGTTGAGCAACTTCAAAGGGACATTGGCCAAATGGGCAGACATCTGGGAGATGAATTTCACTGCAGAGAAATGTGAGGCAATGCATTTTGTTAGAAGAAACACAGAGACATATTACAGGCTCCATGATACAACTTTTAGAGTGGTACAGGAGCAGACAGGCCTCAGGCTTCACGTGCGTAATACCATGAAAGTGGCCGGGCAAGTTGGAACAACTGTTAAGAAGATTTATAGGATAATTGGGTTTTTAAATAGAAGCATTGAGTATAAAAACCAGTACGTTAGGGCCCGGGTGTCCTTGGAGAAGGAGCACGCGGTGTCCACCAACACCCTGGAGTTGTTCAGGGAGAGGTGGGCGCCGCAGGGAGTGGAGTGCATCATTTCTCCCTCCAACTCTATTTTGATTTAGTCCCTACCCTACCCTTCACTGTTTTTGATCACACAGCACTGCCCTTTGATGTGAAGGGCAGTGTTTGTCACTTGCCACCCGGGTGTTTTCCTATCTTCCTGGTGGTGGAATTTGAATAAAGATTGGTGCACTTTGTGTCTTTCACTGTGTCTCACACCTGCACACACACACCATGGGTGCTGGGGATAAAATAAGCACTACCGCACTTAGGTGGTAGTGTGGGGGCTAAAAAAGAAAGGGGGGAAAAAAAATAAAAAATAAATAGGGATTCACACAGCACTGCCCTTTGATAAAAGAAAAAAAAAACAGGTAAAAAAAACTATAAACAGGAGTGGGAATTTGAATAAAGATTAGTGCACTTTGTGTCTTTCACTGTGTCTCACACCTGCACACACACACCATGGGTGCTGGGGATAAAATAAGCACTACCGCACTTAGGTGGTAGTGTGGGGGTTAAAAAAAAAAGAAAGGGGGAAAAAAAAAGAAGAAAAAAATAAATAAATAAATAAATAAAAACCAGTACGTTAGGGCCCGGGTGTCCTTGGAGAAGGAGCACGCGGTGTCGACCAACACCCTGGAGTTGTTCAGGGAGAGGTGGGCGCCGCAGGGAGTGGAGTGCATCATTTCTCCCTCCAATTCTATTTTGATTTAGTCCCTACCCTACCCTTCACTGTTTTTGATCACACAGCACTGCCCTTTGATGTGAAGGGCAGTGTTTGTTACTGGCCACCCGGGTGTTTTCCTATCTTCCTGGTGGTGGAATTTGAATAAAGATTCGTGCACTTTGTCTTTCACTGTGTCTCACACCTGCACACACACACCATGGGTGCTGGGGATAAAATAAGCACTACCGCACTTAGGTGGTAGTGTGGGGGTTAAAATTAAAAAAAAAGAAAAAAACAGGGAATTAGGTCGGAGGAAAAAAAAAATTAAAATAAAAACCAGTACGTTAGGGCCCGGGTGTCCTTGGAGAAGGAGCACGCGGTGTCCACCAACACCCTGGAGTTGTTCAGGGAGAGGTGGGCGCCGCAGGGAGTGGAATGCATCATTTCTCCCTCCAACTCTATTTTGATTTAGTCCCTACCCTCCCCCTCACTGTTTTTGATCACACAGCACTGCCCTTTGATGTGAAGGGCAGTGTTTGTCACTGGCCACTCGGGTGTTTTCCTATCTTCCTGGTGGTGGAAATTGAAAAAAGATTGGTGCACTTTGTGTCTTTCACTGTGTCTCACACCTGCACACACACACCATGGGTGCTGGGGAAAAAATAAGCACTACCGCACTTAGGTGGTAGTGTGGGGGTTAAAATAAAAAAAATAAACAAAAAAATATATAAACCGGAGAACTCCAAAAAAAAATAAAAACCAGGAAGTGATACTACACCTCTACAAATCATTGGTCAGACCATGTTTCGAATATTGGGTTCAGTTTTCACACCTTATTTAAGGAAAGATGTGAAAGCCCTGGAAAGAGTTCAAAGGAATTGTATGAGAGTGATACCAGGAATGATAAGAGAAACAATGTTTATTCTCCTTGGAGTAGAGAAGATTAAGAGTTGATCACATTTCCATGTTCAAAATTATCAACAATGTTGACAGAGTAAAGGAGGAGATCCATTTTCCACTAGTTGGTGTGTCACAATTTCAACATTCTGGATTAGTGGTGCTGGAAGAGCACAGCAGTTCAGGCAGCATCCGAGGAGCAGTAAAATCGACGTTTCGGGCAAAAGCCCTTCATCAGGAATACAGGCAGAGAGCCTGAAGGGTGGAGAGATAAATGAGAGGAGGGTGGGGGTGGGGAGAAAGTAGCATAGAGTACAATAGGTCAGTGGGGGAGGGGATGAAGGTGATAGGTCAGGGGGGAGGATGGAGTGGATAGGTGGAAAAGAAGATAGGCAGGTAGGACAGGTCATGGGGACGGTGCTGAGCTGGAAATTTGGAACTGGGGTGAGGTGGGGGAAGGGGAAATGAGGAAACTGTTGAAGTCCACATTGATGCCCTTGAAGTGTTCTGAGGCGGAAGATGAGGCGTTCTTCCTCCAGGCGTCTGGTGGTGAGGGAGCAGCGGTGAAGGAGGCCCAGGACCTCCATGTCCTCGGCAGAGTGAGAGGGAGAGTTGAAATGTTGGGCCACAGGGCGGTGTGGTAGATTGGTGCAGGTGTCCTGGAGATGTTCCCTAAAGCGCTCTGCTAGGAGGCGTCCAGTCTCCCCAATGTAGAGGAGACTGCATCGGGAGTAACGGATACAATAAATGATATTGGTGGATGTGCAGGTAAAACTTTGACGGATGTGGAAGGCTCCTTTGGGGCCTTGGATGGAGGTGAGGGAGGAGGTGTGGGCACTGGTTTTGCAATTCCTGCGGTGGCAGGGGAAGGTGCCAGGATGGGAGGGTGGGTTGTAAGGGGGCATGGACCTGACTAGGTAATCACAGAGGGAACGGTCTTTGCGGAAGGCGGAAAGGGATGGGGAGGGAAATATATCCCTGGTGGTGGGGTCCATTTGAAGGTGGCGGAAATGACGGCGGATGATTTGGTTTATGCGAAGGTTGGTAGGGTGGAAGGTGAGCACCAGGGGTGTTCTGTCCTTGTTACGGTTGGAGGGGTGGGGTCTGAGGGTGGAGGTGCGGGATGTGGACGAGATGTGTTGGAGGACCACATGGGAAGGAAATTGTGGTCTCTAAAGGAGGAGGCCATTTAGTGTGTTCTGTGGTGGAACTGCTCCTCCTGGGAGCAGATACGGCGGACGCGGAGGAATTGGGAATACGGGATGGCATTTTTGCAGGAGGTAGGGTGGGAAGAGGCGTAATCCAGGTAGCTGTGGGAGTCGGTGGGTTTGTAAAAAATGTCAGTGTCAAGTCGGTCGTCATTAATGGAGATGGAGAGGTCCAGGAAGGGGAGGAAGGTGTCAGAGATGGTCCAGGTAAATTTAAGGTCAGGGTGGAATGTGTTGGTGAAGTTGATGAATTGCTCAACCTCCTCGCGGGAGCACGAGGTGGCGCCAATGCAGTCATCAATGTAGCGGAGGAAGAGGTGGGGAGTGGTGCCGGTGTAATTACGGAAGATGGACTGTTCTACGTAGCCAACAAAGAGACAAGCATAGCTGGGGCCATACGTGTGCCCATGGCTACCCCTTTGGTCTGGAGGAAGTGGGAGGATTCAAAGGAGAAATTGTTAAGGGTAAGGACCAGTTCGGCCAAACGAATGAGAGTGTCGGTGGAAGGGTACTGTTGGGGACGTCTGGAGAGGAAAAAACGGAGGGCTTGGAGGCCTTGGTCATGGCAGATGGAGGTGTAGAGGGATTGGATATCCATGGTGAAGATGAGGCATTGGGGGCCGGGGAAATGGAAGTCTTGGAGGAGGTGGAGGGCGTGGGTGGTGTCTCGAACGTATGTGGGGAGTTCCTGGACTAGGGGGGATAGGACAGTGTCGAGGTAGGTAGAGATGAGTTCAGTGGGGCAGGAGCATGCTGAGATAATGGGTCGGCCAGGGTGGTCAGGCTTGTGGATCTTGGGAAGGAGGTAGAACCGGGCAGTGCGGGGTTCCCAGACTATGAGGTTGGTACTTGTGGATGGGAAATCTCCTGAGGTGATGAGGTTCTGTATGGTCTGGGAGATGATGGTTTGGTGATGGGGAGTGGAGTCATGGTCAAGGGGGCGGTAGGAGGAGGTGTCCTCGAGTTAGCGTTTGGCTTCAGCAGTGTAGAGGTCAGTGCGCCAGACTACCACTGCGCCCCCTTTATCTGCTGGTTTGATGGTGAGGTCGGGATTGGAGCAGAGGGATTGGAGGGCTGCGCATTGTGAGGGTGAGAGGTTAGACTGGGGGAGGGGGGTAGAGAGGTTGAGGCAGTTAATGTCCCGGCGGCAGTTGGAAATGAAAAGGTCGAGGGCGGGTAATAGGCCAGCATGGGGTGTCCAGGTGGATGCAGTGGGTTGGAGGTGGGCGAAGGGGTCCTCGGAAGGTGGGCGGGAGTCCTGATTGCGATAGCAAGCTTGGAGGCGGAGGTGGCAGAAGACGTGTTCGACGTCACGGCGTCTATTAAATTCATTGATGCGTGGATGGAGGGGGATGAAAGTGAGTCCTTTGCTGAGGACTGATCGTTCGACCTCAGTGAGGGGGAGGTCTGGGGGGCTGGTGAAAACTCGGCAGGGCTGGGAGCTGGGATCTGGTGTGGGTGTAGAGCTGGGAGTGGGGGCGGAACCTGTAACTGGAGTGGGTGTGATGGTGGGGGGAATGGGGGTGGAGTCATGAACAGGGGTAGTGTCCCCTCAAGGTTCTGGGGGGCAGGGATGGTGACAGTGGAATCTGTGGGGGGCATGTCAGCAGAATGCAGGTGAGTGGCGCTGGTGGGGGCAGAAGTGGTGGCAAACACTGCAGTGGGGGGGGGGGCGGAAGTCACTGAGTGTGTGACATCAGCGATGATGTGAGGGGTGGAAGTGATGTCACGTGTGGTGCATGAGGAATTGTGAGGGGTGGAAGTGGCTGAGGGAGTGGCCATGATGGGGGCGGAAGTGACATCATCAATCAGCGTGGGGGTGGCAGCTGCACCAGCCACGTGGCTAATGGCGTCTGACCAGTTCCAGAGGCCGGGGGAATCTTCTGGAATGTTTGAGGAGCGCTGGTTATGGAGGTGGGTAGATAAAAGTTTGTTGTACTTACAGTTTTTGATGTTTGAGATGATGTTGAAATACTGTTTGTTGAGAGTATGAATTCTCCTGAGGATGTAGTACAGAGTGGGTCCTTTGCAATTCTGAGAGAGTATGGCCCTCAGCTGAGGCAGGGCAGACTGTAGAGAGGTTAGGTGCTGGTGCATTGCTGTGTGCGTGGAGCGGGAGGGTCTTGAAGGAGAAAAGTTGCTGGTGTTTTTGGATCTGTAGTCTGTACTGTTTATCCTGTTTGGGTCCGAACTCTGCTGGTTTAAAGGTGGTCCGGAGTCCGAATTTCAACATTGTCAGCAAGACAGCTAGGAGTGAGAGTAGGAGAAACCTCTTCACTCAGAGTTATTTGGATTTGGAATGTACTTACAGTGAGAGTGCTGGAGGCAGATTCCACAGGAGGTTTCAAAAGAGAGCTCATTTATTCGTATAGTTACTCATGAGACATGGGCATTGCTGACTGGGCCAACATTTATTGCCTGTCCCTAGTTGCCCCTGAGAAGGTGGGGGTGAGCTGCTAATTTGAACCACTGCAGTCCATGGACTGTGGGTTGACCAACCATGCCCTTTGGGAGGGAACTCCAAGACCTTGACCCAGTGACACTGAAGGAATGATGATATATTTTCCAAATTAGGATGGTGAGTGGAGGGGAACGAGCAGGTGCTGATGTTCCCAGCAGTATTTGCTATCCTTGTCCCTCCAGATGCAAGTGATTATGGGTTTGGAAGGTGCTGTCTAAGGACCTTTGATAAATTTCTCCAGTGCATCTTGTGGATAGCACACATTGCTGCTACTGAGTGTCAGTGGTGGAGGGAGTGCATGCTTGTGGATGTATTGGGGAAACCGAGTGTAGACTGGGTGGTTGCTTCACGGAACATCTCAGGCTTGCTGCAGTGCTCCAGCGAAGCTCAGAGCAAGCTAGAAGAACAGCACCTCATTTTCCACTTGGGGACCCTGCAGCCCTTCAGACTCAATATCGAGTTCAATAATTTTAGGGCCTGAACCCTCCCATGTCCTATCCTCCTACCACACACATCAGGTCTTGTTAATACATAATCTGCCATTACACACTAGCCATTGTTATCCACTAACAATCTCCATTAAAAGCTATTCACTCTCCCAGCCAGATCAGTATCAATTTCTTTGTCTGTCTAACTGTTCTTCTCTCTCTTTGGTCTCTATCCCCACTTATCATTTATTTCTTACCCCCTCGCCCCACCCTATCTTCCACATATAAACCAACTTCTTCCTAACTACCATAAGTACTGAGGAAGGATCATTAGACCTGAAACGATAACTCTGATTTCTTTCTACAGATGCTGCCAGACCTGTTGAGTTTTTCCAGCAACTTCTGTTTTTCTTTCTGATTTACAGCATCTGCAGTTGTTTTGGTTTTCATTTAGGATTGTTAAGGAGCTTGACAGAGTGAATGCTGAAAGGATGTCTCCCCTCATGGGAGAGTCTAGGGCCAAAGGGCACCATTTCAGAATAAAGAGGCACCAATATAAGACTGAGATGAGGAGGAATTTGTTCTTTCAGAGGGTTGAGAGTCTTTTGAACACCTTACCACAGAGTCCTTGTGTATATATATATATATATATAAGTCTGAGTTAGATAGAATCTTGATCAGTCAAGGAATCAAGAGAATACAGAGAAAAGGCAGTAAAGTGAACATGGGAAATGTTGAACCAGCCGCTAAATGGTGTAGCAGGCTCGAGGGGCTGAACAGTATTATACTGTTCCTAGTTCGAATGGTCTCATGGCATTATTGTTGCAACCCGCCCTCAGCCTTCATCACAACGATATTAGAATTTGGTGTCTGAACTCCCTTTTGAATGTTGTTATACAGTCTGCTTCCATTACCATTTCATTCTAGGGTATTATGATAGTGTGATATTACCATAAGACTATAAGATATAGGAGCAGAACCAGCCCATTCAGCCCATCCAGTCTGCTCTGCCATTCAGTCATGGCTGATATGTTTCCCAACCCCATTTCCCTGCCTTGTCCCCTTGATCTCCTTACTAACCTAGAACCCATTTATCTCTGTTAAACACACTCAATGACTTGGCCTCCCCAGCCCTCTGCGGCAATGAGTTCCACAAATTCCCCACCCTCTGGCTGAAGAAATTCCTCCTCATCTCGGTTCTAAAGGATTATCCCTTCACTCTGAGGCTGTGTCCTTGAATCCTGGTCTCTCCTAGAAACATCTAATCCACACCCACTCTACTCGGACCTCTCAGTACGATCCCCTTTCAACCTCTGTCAAGTATAGACCCAGTACACACCGTTATAACTCAAACTGTTTTCACTCAAATTCTTTCAAGGTTTGTTGACTACCTTAAACATGTTGCTTTATTTACAGACCTTACTGTCCCAGGAAGAAAAGTTTTTTTCCTTATTTACTTTAGCAAAGATTTTGAACACTCACATCCGCTCCATTTCATCCTTCTTTGAGCTATGGATGCCTACAAATGACTTCTCCAGTCAGTGCTTCAACAGCAGGCTGCATTTATTACAGCCTAAAATGTTTAGGATTTTCAGAGGTCATTTTGTTGCCTCATTTCTCGGTCTTATTTTGCTGAAATTCTTCTCCTTTTGACCATTGTTACAGAATTCAGATAAAGAATTCAGTTTGTCACCACGCTTTCACTGGTTAGTTGGAAAATCTTCTACATTCAATGACTACACTCTAAACATTTAAGGGTTAGAAATAAAGCCCGTCGCCAGGAAATGCTAATCTGGGTATGGAGGTCGGTAGATCTCAAAGCAGAACCAGGGAGATATTACAATACTGAGGATGCTCAGACCACTGGGAATGCAGTTATAAGGTTTGTCTGGCACAAATGTAATGAGAACATTAGTTTACAACAATAAGAGTTCTGGGGTGTAGTTGAATTAAAGAACATATTATGAGGATAGTCAAAAAGTGTGGGGCAGGAAAAGCACAGCAGTTCAGGCAGCATGCGCGGAGCAGGAGAATCAATGTTTCAGGCATAATCCACACTTTTTGACTCTGACTCTCCAGCATCTGCAATCCACACTTTCTCCAATATTGTGATGAGATTCAGGAAGTTGCTGATTCAGTAATTAAATTGGCTTAGTCACTTAGTGCAGCAGCATTGAGTTAACTGTGGTGAATGTTGAGATTATTGTGTTTTTTAAAAGCAGAGTTTGAATTCAACTTGAATTAAAAAGAAGAAACTTACTACAAGCACAGCAGCAATTCTCTTGGCAACTGTTGGACTGATCTGCAGAGCATGAGCAAATCGCCAGCCACAAAGATCAAAGATAACCTTCACACCATTCAATTGGGTTTTCACCTCCTTCACAATTAGCTCTGATGTAATGAGACTGATGCGAAACACCTCATAGGCTGTGAAAAGCTTGGGATCCCAGTGTTCTGGAAGAAGAAACACTTACGTCAACGATAAAATAACAGCAACTGTCCTTATTTCAACCTCTCTTGGGAAATTTGCATTCAACAAACATTAGTTCTTACGTCTCTATCTGAAACGTCTGCACATTTCTCTACCAAGTTTTGCTGACCCATAACGTCCACCAGGAATGAAACATTTCTCTTATGATTAGATTAGATTAGATTAGATTAGATTACAGTGTGGAAACAGGCCCTTCGGCCCAACAAGTCCACACCGACCCGCCGAAGCGCAACCCACCCATACCCCTACATTTACCCCTTACCTAACACTACAGGCAATTTAGTATGGCCAATTCACCTGACCCTGCACATCTTTGGATGGTGGGAGGAAACCGGAGCACCCGGAGGAAACCCACGCAGACACAGGGAGAACGTGCAAACTCCACACAGTCAGTCGCCTGAGGCGGGAATTGAACCCGGGTCTCTGGCGCTGTGAGGCAGCAGTGCTAACTGCTGTGCCACCGTGCCGCCCACAAATCTCTCTACTCTTTTTGTAGGACACACTAGTCTTGTACAGCCGCAACATGACCTCCCAACTCCTGTACTCAATACTCTGATCAATAAAGGAAAGCATACCAAACACCACCTTCACTATCCTATCGACCTGTGACTCCACTTTCAAGGAGCTATGAACCTGCACTCCAGGGGCTCTTTGTTCAGCAACACTCCCCAGGACCTTACCATTAAGGTGTATAAGTCCTGCTAAGATTTACTTTCCCAAAATGCAGCACCTCGAATTTATCTGAATTAAACTTAATCTCCACTTCTCAGCCCATTGGCCCATCTGGTCCAGATCCTGTTGTAATCTGAGGTGACCCTCTTTGCTGTCCACTACACCTCCAATTTTGGTGTCACCTGCAAACTTACTAACTGTATCTCTTATGCTCGCATCCAAATCATTTATGTAAATGACAAAAATCCTGATGTCGTTTGTCAGGATCAGTTCACCTTGTTCATCTTTTTGATTTACTAACTTAACGTTTTGATGTACCTTTCTCTTTTTATAGTGATTTCAATCTCACTGCCTTTCTCCTGTTATAGCCCTGTTAGAGAATGTACAAATTCCAAACAGACAATTACCTGAAGCTGGAATTGAATCTAAGTCCCTGACACTGTGAAGCAACAGTGCTAACCACTGAGCCATCATGCTGCCATCAGAGGAACCTAGGTGAGTGACTGCACTGTGTCTTGCAGATTTGCAGATGGTACACACTTCTATGTTGGTAATGGGCAGTAAATGTTGGAGGAGGTAGGTGGGCTATCAGTCAAGTGGACTGCTTTGGCCTGGATGGTGTTGAGCTTCTTGAGTGTTCTTAGGGCTGCACCCATCCAGGGCAAGTGGGGAGTATTCCATCACACTCCTGACTTGTGTCTCGTAGATGGTGGACAGGCTTTGGGGAGTGAGGCGATGAGCTGCAAATTGCCAGTGCACAGCCTTTCACCTGCTTATCATTTCCATTCTGTATATGGTGAGTTCAGTTGAACTTCTGGTCAATGGTAACCCACAGGATATCAATAATGGGGGATTCAGTGATGGTAATACCATTGAATGTCAATGTTGGTGGTTAGATTCTCTCTTGCTGGAGATGGTCATTGCTAGGCACTTGTGTAGCAGAAATGTTATTTGTCACATACCAGCCCAAGTCTGAATGTTGTCCGAACATGTGGACACAGACTGTTTTGTGTCTGAAGAGTTGTAAATGAGACTCTCTATTGGCAGGTCATGTTGCAGCTGTCTGGGACATGGTGGTTAGGCTACTTTTGGAATGCTGCAATAAATTCTGTTCTCCCTGCTTTAGGAAGGATGTTGTAAAACTTGAAAGAGTCCAGAAAAGATTGATAAGGAGGTTGCCAGGGTTGGAGGATTTGAGCTATAGGGAGAGGCTGAATAGGCTGAGGCTGCTTTCCATGGAGTGTTGGAGGCTGAGGGGCATTTTATAGAGATTGATAAAATCATGAGGGGAATGGATAGGGTGAACAGCCAAGGTCTTTTACCCAGGGTAAGGGAGACCAAAACTAGAGGACATGGGTTTAAGGTGAGAGGGGAAAGATTTAAAAGGGACCTAAGGGGCAACTTTTTCACGTAGAGGGTGGTGCATGTGTGTAATGAGCTGCCAGAGGAAGTGGTGGAGGTTGGTGCAATTACAACATTTAAAAGAAATCTGGATAGGTACATGAATAGGAAGGGTTTAGAGGGATATGGGCCAAATGTTGGCAAACTGGACTACTTTAAGTTGGGATATCTGGTCTGCATGGACACGTTGGACTGAAGGGTCTGTTTCCGTGCTGTACATCTCTATGACTCTCTAAGGACAATGAAAACAAAATATGTACCATGTATGATATATTGGAAACTGTAGTGTATGTCATTCACTTAAGATGGTATTCCAAAATAAATGTTTTCTTTGGATATTTTTCTCTCCTCTTCTAAAAGCATTGGCTCTGAAGGAGGTTTGCTTCAGAATACAAGACCTCACCAAAAGGCCTTTCATCATCTCCAGTTACCCCTCCAAACACTCACCATCTCAACTTGGAAATATATCGCTCTTTCTTCAGTGTCGCTGGGTCAAAATCCTGGAATTCCCTCCCTAAGGGCATTGTGGGTCTACCCACAGCACATGGACTGCAACGGTTCAAGAAGGCAGCTCACCCCCACCTTCTCAAGGGGCAACTATGGACAGGCAACAAATGCTGGGCCCAGCCAGTAGTGCCCACGTTCCATAAACAAATAAGCAAAAAAATGAAGTGAATTTCAACATGCTGTTCTGTGACAGAAGGCATTTGAGTTGAACTATTGCCTGTCCTCACCAGTATCCACAAACTTAGAAGTGTTTTCAAGTGGAGACCATCAGGGGGGAATTGTGGGTAGGATGTGATTTGCAATGAGAATGTCAGCAGTGCGTGACATCATTATGCTGGATTATGTCAGATTCCTGTTTATAAAATGTTTCAGACCAGGAATACCACCTGAAAACTGTTCCACATGAATTCAATCCAACCTTCCAAGATAAAGTCAATGATGTATCACAATCTAACGGCACCAGGCTCATGGTCATTTGAAGCAGTATGCACTTGTTAGGCTTTCTCTGTTTAACTTGATAGTACAAGGGGGAGCAGGGGAATTTACTCTCACATGGAGGCTTGATGCTGACAAAGGTGAGTTTGTGTTGATGTGGGTTATGGAGTGAGGTTGATTTGTGCAGACAGTGGCCTGGGGAGTTCAGACAGCATGGTCAGAGCAATGTAGCAGGGAAGTGGGAAAAACCTGATGTGGCTTACTTGTTGGTGACATAAGGTAAGGAAATGAGGAGCCGAAAATGTGTTGCTGGAAAAGCGCAGCAGGTCAGGCAGCATCCAAGGAGCAGGAGAATCGATGTTTCGGGCATGAGCCCTTCTTCAGAAAATGAGGAGCCAAAAATGATGACAGTAATGTCCAAATGTGCATCCATCTTAGGTCAGTGATTTGCAGCATCCTTACAAGGTGTTCACCTTCAACATTTTAACAAATATCCCCACTGAGATTGCTTCGGGTACAATGTACAGAAGCATATTATAGAGATTAAGTAGAACACTACAAACTAATGGGAACATTCAATAAAGACTGAATAGAAAAACCAACAAAACCACAATTCTTTCACAATTAAGGAAATGCCCCATCTCCCCTGTAATCATCAAAGTGTACCAACAATAAGACATGCCTTTAACTCTCTGGCCAAACTAGTCTCAACAATTAATGATGACGCACGCAAGAATAAGGTGAATAATTACAGGTGATATTTAATGTTGAAAAACAATGCCATTGTTGTGCTCCAAAGTCTTATGTTAATAGCAAAAGAGATGGACAGGCAGGTTGTAACCCTGAAATCCAAAAGGACTGCGGGTGCCATACATCAGAAACAAAAACAGATATTGCTGGAAAAATTCAGCAGGTTTGGCAGCTTCTATGAAAAAAAATCAGAGTTAATGTTTCAGGTCCAGCAGACCTCAACATTAACTCAGTTTTCTCTTCATGGATGTTGCCAGACCTGCTGAGCTTTTCCAGCGATTTTTGTTTTTGTTTTTGAAGTTATAACCATGATGTTAAACCTCTCTGTTTGACCCAAAGACGTTTTAATAAAGTCACAGATCATATTTTGCAGCATAATAGGATGATGAAAACTTCAAAGGGTTTATATTGCATAGTTGTAGCCTTTCTTACAATTGATTACTGTTGCACCTCCCATCTTTTTAAGTTACTATGTAATGAAAGAGCTCATTAACAACGTTCCAAGTGATAGTTGCATCAATGCAGTACTTTTCCATTGATATAACAAGACAAATTCTACTAACATCAGAAAGTGAAATTGGAAGATTTTCACACAGCTTTGAGTGATGTTACTCAGTTAGAAATGGCATGTTTTGAGAGAATGTGTTGCAATACTGTTACTATGACGACACTGAATGTCATCAAGGTGTTGCATTATTACCCTACCTTGATCTGGAATGATAAATGCAGTTTGTTCAGTTGTGCTTTTCCCTCAGTTAAGGGATGTCTCTGTACACCCAGTGGATGTATTTGAACATTCCTCACAAACAAAAAGAGTGTATGTCACAACTACAACTCTTCACACAGATCAATGAATAACTCACATTCAGGGAATTATACACATCGGCGGGTTAATGGTTTATTCTGTTAATAAGTGCTTGAAGCAGCCAAAGAAATTGAGTGTAAAACCTGGAAGATGCAGTACTCACCAATTTTGTATATTAAAACCCTGCTTCCAGTGGAATCGCGAGATCTTAAAACCCCATGGTAGCCAGCCTTGAGGAGGCCCATAACTGTTAAAGGCCTCAGATCTGCACAAATCTCAGGGCATTCTGCTCTCCATTTATGGTAATTTGACAGTAGCTGTGAAAAGAATGTTACAAGTTTAAAGCTATGTAACTGACGACAGTAAATGGAATCCTCTCTATAATAATGTTAAGTTTGTTATGGGGGATTTAAACATGCAGGTAGACTGGGAGAATCAGGATGGTACTGGACCCCAAGAAAGAGACTTTGTGGAGTCCCTCAGAGATGGATTCTCCGAGCAGCTGGTGCTGGAGCCGACCAGGGAGAAGGCAATTCTGGATCTGGTATTGTGCAACGAAACGGATTTGATCAGGGACCTCGAAGTGAAGGAGCCATTGGGAAGTAGTGACCATAATACAATAAGCTTCAATCTGCAATTTGAGAGGGAGAGGGTACAATCGGAAGTGACAATATTTCAGTTGAATAAAGGGAACTATGGAGCTATGAGGGAGGAGCTGGCCAAAGTTCAATGGTGCAATACCTTAGCAGGGATGACAGTGGAGTAACAATGGCAGGTATTTCTGGGTATAATGCCGAAGATGCAGGATCAGTTCATTCCAAAAAGGAAGAAAGATCCTAAGAGGAGGCAGGGGTGACCGTGGCTGATGAGGGAAGTTAAGAAACGTATAAAGTCAAAAGAGAAAAAGTATAACATAGCAAAGATGAGTGGGAAAACGGAGGACTGGGAAGCTTTTCAAGAACAACAGAGGGTTACTAAGAAGGAAATACACAGACAAAAAATGAGGTATGAAGGTAAACTGGCCAGAAATATAAAGGAGGATAGTAAAAGCTTTTTTACGTATGTGAAAGGAAAAAAAATAGTTAAGACTAAAATTGGGCCCTTGAAGACAGAAACGGGTGAATATATTACAGGGAACAAAGAAATGGCAGAAGAGTTGAATTGGTACTTCAGATCTGTGTTCACTGGGGAAGACACAAGCAATCTCCCGGAGGTAATAGTGGCTGAAGGACCTGAACTGAAGGGAATTTATATTTGCCAGGAATTGGTGTTGGAGAGACTGTTAGGTCTGAAGGTTGATAAGTTCCCGGGGCCTGATGGTCTGCATCCCAGGGTACTGAAGGAGGTGGCTCGAGAAATCGTGGAAGCATTGGTGATCATTTTCCAATGTTCTATAGATTCAGGATCAGTTCCTGTAGATTGGAGGGTGGCTAATGTTGTCCCACTTTTTAAGAAAGGAGGGAGAGAGAAAACAGGGAATTATAGACCAGTTAGTCTGACCTCAGCGATGGGAAAGATGCTGGAGTCAATTATAAAGGATACAATTACGACACATCTGGGTAGCAGTAACAGGATAGGTTGGAGTCAGCATGGATTTATGAAGGGGAAACCATGCTTGACTAATCTTCTGAATTTTTTGAGTATGTAACTCTGAAGATGGATGAGGGAGATCCAGTAGCTGTAGTGTGCCTGGCCTTTCAGAAAACCTTTGATAAAGTCCCACATAGGAGGTTAGTGAGCAAAATTAGGGCGCATGGTATTGGGGGCAAAATACTGACTTGGATTGAAAATTGATTGGCTGATAGGAAACAAAGAGTAGTGATAAACAGCTCCCTTTCGGAATGGCAGGCAGTGACCAGTGGGATACCGCAGGGATCAGTGCTGGGACTGCAGCTTTTTACAATATACATTAATGATATAGATGATGGTATTAAAAGTAATATTAGCAAATTTGCTGATGATACAAAGCTGTGTGGCAGGGTGAAATGTGAGGAGGATGTTAGGAGATTACAGGGTGACCTGGACAGGGTAGGTGAGTGGACAGATTCATGGCAGATGCAGTTTAATGTGGATAAATGTATGGTTATCCACTTTGATGGCAAGAACAGGAAGGCAGATTACTACCTAAATGGAGTCAAGTTAGGTAAAGGGGCAGTACAAAGAGATCTAGGTGTTCTTATACATCAGTCAATGAAAGCAAGCATGCAGGTACAGCAGATAGTGAAGAAAGCTAACAGCATGCTGGCCTTCATAACAAGAGGAATTGAGTATAGAAACAGAGATTCTTCTGCAGCTGTACAGATCCCTGGTGAGACCACACCTGGAGTATTGTGTGCAGTTCTGGTCTCCAAATTTGAGGAAAGACATTCTGGCTATTGAGGGAGTGCAGCGTAGCTTCACAAGGTCAATTACCGGAATGGCGGGACTATCTTACGCTGAAAGATCGGAGCAACTGGGCTTGTATACCCTTGAGTTTAGAAGACTGAGAGAGGATCTGATTGAGATGTATAAGATTATTAAAGGATTGGACACTTTGGAGGCAGGAAGCATGTTTCCGCTGATGGGTGAGTCCCGAACCAGAGGACACAGTTTAAAAATAAGGGGTAGGCCATTTAGAACAGAGTTGAGGAGAAACTTCTTCACCCAGAGAGTGGAGAGTGTGTGGAATGCTCTGCCCCAGAAGGCTGTGGAGGCCCAGTCTCTGGATACTTTCAAGAAAGAGTTGGATAGATCTCTTAAGGAAAGTGGAATCAAGGGTTATGGGGATAAGGCAGGATACTGATTGTGGATGATCAGCCATGATCATAATGAATGGTGGTGCTGGCTTGAAGGGCAGAATGGCCTACTCCTGCACCTATTGTCTATAATGGAAAGATAATGCTAGCATTTGTTTTTACTTTTCAAAATCACAGTTCAGCATGTCATGTTTTGAAGGTGCTAATGTCTAAGTAACCACTGATCACATTGATAATGAACAGAATTTAACACTAGTTGATCATGAGGTCGACTGGATCCTGTATGGAGCAGGAAGGCAATTTTAAACTTCTTGCTGTTGGACAAACTCACTGAATTACCTTGTTAGTAACTTGAAGACCATATAAATGGCACATGACAGGATTTTAATGACAAATTTTAGTATAAAGGTAAGTTGCCATAGACTAACTGGATCATAGGGTTGTTCTCAATTGGACAGAGACGACTGGTGGTGGGTTTAACCTGTGGGTCAGCGTGCCTCAGCCGAGCAGAGAGGCTGAGAAGGAGAACCCTTCATGGTAACCTCAGCTGGTACAGGAATTGAACCCACACCATTGCAATTATTCTGCAGCACAAACCAGCCATCTGGCCAACTGAATTAAACCATAAAAACGAAACAATGCAAAAGATTATCTTGTAAACCAGTTTTCAGGCTGGGATCTGACCTATCCAGTAAAAACATAATCTGGGATCAAAATAGAAACAGCTGAAGAATGGATATTCATAGTGACAAAGCAAATTATGTGCAAGTCCTTTGTAATATAGACTACTGTAGTTGAGTCATTGTGGTGACTATTTTTGAGCATTAGAAAACCAGTTAAACAGGATTAATTATTCACAATGTTGATGGTGAGGTTAACCCTTAACTCCCCTCAGCAATGACTCAGTAAACAGCTCCATTCAAGGGATGGACAACAAATGCTGACCCTGCAAATCCTACCTATGGAAGAATAACTAAAAACAATCAAGTGGTGTGATTGTTTTGGATAAAGGATATCGCTGGTCTGTTCTGCCCCAATATGGCAGCAAGCTCATTTTCAGTTGAAAATGTGCACGTGTTTCCGGGTCACCATTTTGTACATTTAGGAGATTTGCCTAGTGGCTTGAAAAATGATCCAACATCTAGGCTTCTGCATCCAATACTTGGGTGTCAAACTGGCCTTGACAGGTAGACTTTGTAAGATGTATTTATTGTGTAAGTGACACTGACTTTAGAATTCAGATTCAAATCCCATCGCATTCGAATTCCACAAATAATTCAAATAAAACAATGAACTGCAGATACTGGAGTTCTGAAAGAGAAACAGAAATTGCTGGAGAAAATCAGCAGGGCTGACAGCATCTACGGGAAGAAAGCAGAGTTAACATTTCAAGTCCAGTTACTGAACTCACTGAAACACAAGCGTCCAAAGTTGATTAAGCGAAGAAAATGGAGATAAATTAGAATAGACAAAATTATTTACATGTAAATATATCTTCAAAGATTTTGGAACATATGGGAGAAATATAAGCCCAATATTCCAAAACACTCTTTTACAGATCATGGAATAATCCTTGACAGTACCCAAAAGCTCCACTTGTACAGTGCTCACACCAGAAAGAGAAAAAATATTTTTCAATACGTGGAACTGCTTAAGTTACCATGAGTTGAGATCCCAGCTGGTGTATATTGGAGTTTAAATGTTCTGTGCTGCAAGTAACCTCTTCAGAGTTCTATCCAAACACTTCCGATCTGAAGCATCACTAAACTCCTTATTCTGAGTTACTATCTTCTCTCTTTCTCAGAAGCACAGATTTATATATCCATCTAAAAGTTAAAAACAAAAAAAAACTTTCCCCTTCAGCTTAGAAAATTCTAGAATTTTTTAACAGAAACCTTGATGCATAATGATTTACCTTTCTTGTTTGTAAACCCTCCTAATGTAAATAGAAACCCGTTAGTTCTGAAAGCCACTTCCTCAAATTATTTTAAAAGGCACACTATGGCTACAAAAATGCCAAGTTAATTGTTAACTCAGACACACAGGAAACATCCATAAATCATCATTCAAAATTCAAAAATCCAAACTTAAAATAAATAATATTGTAAATATATAGAAATCACACTGTCTACATCGCACTTGTGGTTTTGTGAGCTACCATGCCTGAGGGAAGAGGTGAGAAAGAGAGTTTTCCATAAGTAACCTCTGCCAGGGCATGAGTTGAACGCACACTGTTGGCATCATGCACTTTATATCAGCACAAATTGACTAGGTTCTCAGAGAGAAAAGAAAACAGCGTGGAAGCAGGCCATTCAGCCCATCCAGTCTGCACCAGGTTTCCAAAGAACATCCCACCCAGACCCACCGTATCCCCTTAACCCCCGCATTTACCATGGGTAATTCACGTAGGCTACACATCCCTGGAATCTGTGGGGTAATTTCCCATGGCCAATCCACCAAACTTGCACTTAAACATTTGGGAGGTAACTGAAGCACACATTCACGGGAAGAATGTGCAAACTCCACACCGACTGTCATAATGAAAGGAATTAGCTTTGATTCATGATATTTCTAGTTATACAAAGCAATTTGATAGCTTGTTACAGTTTGCAAGATCCTAGCACAGTATGAAACTCTCAGTGTCCATACATTTACACAGGGCAAAACCTCTCATCTATTGAAGGTTCTCATACTGCCAAGGGTAAATCACAGCACCAAATTCTGTCAGTCACCTAGTCCTGATTTCAAATCCACTGGCCTAAAAACAAAATATAATGATTTACTTACTTTATGCTTTGTATAAAAATGTTGGGATCGACCAAGTTAGATTCCATTGTGTACAATTCTGGTCTCCTTCCTATTGGAAGGATGTTGTGAAACTTGAAAGGGTTCAGAAAAGGATATTGCCAGGGTTGGAGGATTTGAGCTATAGGGAGAGGCTGAATAGGCTGGGGTTGTTTTCCCTGGAGTGTCAGAGGCTGAGGGGTGACCTTATAGAGGTTTACAAAATCATGAGGATCATGGATAGGATAAACAGATAAGGTATTTTTCCCAGGGTGGGGAGTCCAGAACTAGAGGGCATAGGTTTAGGGTGAGAGGGGAAAGATATAAAAGGGACCTAAGAGGCAGCTTTTTCATACAGAAGGTGGTACATGTTTGGAATGAGCTGCCATAGAAGGTGGTGGAAGCTGATACAATTACAGCATTGAAAAGGCAGCTGAATGGGTATATGGATAGGAAGGGTTTGGAGGGATATGGGCCAAGTACTGACAAATGGGACTAGATTAGGTTAGAATACCTGGTCGGTGTTGACAAGTTGGACTGAAGGGTCTGTTTCCATGCTGTACATCTCTATGACTATGGCTATTTCAAATTAATTATCTTATACCGAACTAAAAATACAGAAATGGGTCCTTTGGTCCATTGTCTATTTTATTTGAATGTGTTCCCACTCTACCCCTGTTAACTTATTCTTTGATTCATTTCTCTCTCATGTGAATTTAAATGCATCTATGCCAATGCTTCAACCACTCTATTTGGTAGTAAATTCTAGATTCTTCCCATTCTAGACTCTTACCATTCTGGTCAGAAGTCACATGACATCAGGTTATAGTCCAACAGGTTTATTTAAAATCACAACGTTTTGGAGCGCTGCTCCTTTGTTAGATAAAGTCAGGTGAAGACTTCACCTGAGAAAAGGGCAGCTTTATGAAAGCTTGTGGTGTTGTGTGACTTCTGACCTTGTCCGCCCCAGTCCAGCACTGGCACCTCCACATTCACAGCCTACCATTCTGATAGATCTGTTTTTTCTGATTTCCTCACTAGATTTACGTAGCGACTGGAATCAGGTTGACCTCATTGACTATGAGGTAATTGACTGAGGTTGTTAACATGGGCCAATCAGGCAAGCCCTGGCTGACTGATATAACCACAGAGCTTTTCTCCCTCCAATTCTATTTTGATTTAGTCCCTACCCTCCCCTTCACTGTTTTGATCACACAGCACTGCCCTTTGATGTGAAGGGCAGTGTTTGTCACTGGCCACCCGGGTGTTTTCCTATCTTCCTGGTGGTGGAAATTGAATAAAGATTGGTGCACTTTGTGTCTTTCACTGTGTCTCACACCTGCACACACACACACCATGGGTGCAGGGGATAAAATAAGCACTACCGCACTTAGGCGGTAGTGTGGGGGTTTAAAAAAAAAGGTAAAAGAGAAAGGAGCACGAAAAAAAAAATAAATAAACAGGAGATATTTCTCCCTCCAACTCTATTCTGATTTAGTCCCTACCCTCAAAAAAAATATATAACCACAGAGCTTTTCTCCCTCCAATTCTATTTTGATTTAGTCCCTACCCTCCCCTTCACTGTTTTGATCACACAGCACTGCCCTTTGATGTGAAGGGCAGTGTTTGTCACTGGCCACCCGGGTGTTTTCCTGTCTTCCTGGTGGTGGAAATTGAATAAAGATTCGTGCACTTTGTGTCTTTCACTGTGTCTCACACCTGCACACACACACCATGGGTGGTGGGGATAAAATAAGCACTACCGCACTTAGGTGGTAGTGTGGGGGTTTAAAAAAAAAAGAAAAAAAATGAAAAAAAACAAAGAAAAAAATATATAACCACAGAGCTGGGTGTGTGGTCAGATTGTCATTTCTCACTGAACCGGTACTAACGGAGAGACAGTCATGGCAAACAAACAAATCTACTACTCGGACATATATAAACCTGTGCTTCAGAGAAAGGGAGAAGATAGTAAAACTCTATTATAATGACCAGTAGGAATACAGGCATGTCATGTTTCCCAAAGAGCTTACAAAGCAAGTACCAAAAACTCATCTTATGTCTGAAGACAAATGGTGAAAGCTAGGTATGCAGCAGTCTTTGGGCTGGGTTCACTAAATGATGCATAATCCAGAGCCACATTTTCTGCTATTCTGAAGACCCCTTTCTAAAGGCCAGTAAAAATAAAACTCTTTCTGGAAATTTCTGGACTTTTTTGTAATTATTGTCGTATTCAGTGAATACATTTAATTGTACAAATTTATTCAAACCTGAGGTAGGGCGGCACGGTGGCTCAGTGGTTAGCACTGCTGCCTCATAGCACCAGGGTCCTAGGTTTGATTCCACTCTTGGGTTTGCACATTCTCCCCGTGTCTGTGTGGGTTTCCTCTGGGTGCTCTGGTTTCTTCCTGCAGGCTAAGTGAATTGGCCATGTTAAATTGCCCATAGTGTTAGATGCATTAGTCAAAGGGAAATGGGTCTGAGTGGGTTACTCTTTGGAGGGTCGGTGTGGACTGGTTGGGCCGAAGGGCCTGTTTCCACCGTGTTGGAATCTAATCTGTACATGAGCTGTATTCTAAACAGCAATAGAGCTCATTGTGTTCCAGTGTGTTTCGACTGCTAAGATATACGTTTTAAAATACTAGCAGTTGAAATGATCTTCACTCAAGAAAGTTACAGCACTGTTCACTTTTTTTTGGATACAGTTGCGAATACATTTATAATTGCAAAAAAATATATAACCAGGAGATGAAAATCTCCTCTGTTCAGGGACTGTGAGCTGGTTAGCCACAGCCTGTGTACTTGGGCACATGTAAATAAAGGGGGGGTTTGGTGACAGGATACCGGCCTGTGTAAAATTATTTCAATTTATTAATGGCTATCTCAAATTTATGACCACGGTTTTGGGATCCATGATAATTGGGAACATTTTCTCTTTATGGCTTCACTGTCAAAAGCTTTCATCATTTAAAGGACGTCTTTAACAACAAAGCCTACCCTTCCAGTTGAAATATCTGAAATCACATACAGAAGGTCCATGGAAGCCCCAGGAAAACTGTATGATCACCACTTTTGCTGGGTTTTTTTCCAAGATATCCGCAGCTCAGTGACTGCAGTTACAGGGAACAAATTAGCACAGAGACAACACATCCTGAGAGTGTACAGTGACCACTGCAACCAATAATTCATGAACAGAGATGTGTGAAATCAGTAAGACTAGTCAGGGCATAGTCAGGATGGTTACTACTAATTATTTATTTGCTCACATCTTGCTACAAGCCTAGTTTGGAAACTGTATCCTTCAGGACTTGGCCAATGTTGTCACACACACTTCTCTCTTTCAGGGACATTGTGGCCCCCTAACCAAACTACATTGTGTGCTCACTCCCCAAGTTCTTTTTAACATGGAAGAATATCAGCTAAGGGAGGACAGTAAGTGGTATCTGTCAGGAGATTTCCATGATTATATTTCACCTGAAGAAGCAATGAGCCTTGTGGCATCCATGGTCAATGCTGAGCTGGGTCACAACACACTCAGGAATATTGATGAAGAAATTTGATTCATAAATACGTCCAAGTGTTGTGTGAGCATGATTGTGCCTGGCTGTTGTTTCACTCGTTTGTATGACAGCTTTCCCAACTTTGGCCCCAGTCTGCAGATGGTCGTGAGGAGTTCTTTGCACAAGCAGTAGAAGTAGATGTGACTTTACTGTGTTCTGTTTAGATGCAGCCAAGTTTCCTGATCCATTTTATTCTTGGTGCTCTTTCAGCAGTTTAATACAACCCTATGCTGGAAATGTGTTGCTGGAAAAGCGCAGCAGGTCAGGCAGCATCCAGGGAACAGGAGAATCGATGTTTCGGGCACAAGCCCTTCTTCAGGAATGAGGAAAGACAAACTTTCCTCATTCCTGAAGAAGGGCTTATGCCCGAAACGTCGATTCTCCTGTTCCCTGGATGCTGCCTGACCTGCTGCGCTTTTCCAGCAACACATTTCCAGCTCTGATCTCCAGCATCTGCAGACCTCACTTTCTCCCCTAATACAACCCTATGTTGGTTAGTCTAATTTTGAAGGGTACAGGCCTGGGCTGGGTAAGGATGGCCTTACAAATCATTATTGTAGATTTGTACGATTTGCAAACTCAAAACAAAAGTAATGAGGAAATGAATAAGAGGGGTAATTGATTTTTGGGATGTTGACAACATGTGTCTTATCTATAGGACATTATTAAACCCAATGTAATTTTTACAACAATCCAACAACCACACAGTCATTTTTACTGTTGCTGTTTTCTTATTTCTAGATTTTGTTTTCATGTGAATTCAAATTCTCAAATCAACCTTTGAGTGCAAGTTGTCGGAAATAATAGTGTAGGTCTTTAAATGACTAATCCAACAATAAACACTATAATGTTGTAGCAGCCTCAAAGTCTACATTTATTTGTTTTTATTTTCCCATTTCAGAGAGCACTCTTTAAACTAATAATGAAAGTTAAACTGTGACCTTTTGTTCCACACACAGTTATTCCATAGAAACCTCATTTCATTATTGTAGATTTGTACGATTTGCAAACTCTAAACAAAGGTAATGAGGAAATGAACAAGAGGGGTAATTGATTTTTGGGATGTTGACAACATTTTGCAACCTTTCTGCTGGAAGTATAAATATTTAAATGTTTGAAGAGGATTTATGCCATTTGCTAAGGAAAAACATTGCAGCCAGAATGCAACAGAGGTACTGCATCACTCCTACCATTAGCCTGGTAACGGAGTTCAAAGCAAAATGCTAATGTAGATTCTTTTTAAGAAATGTTGGATTTGTTAGCTAAGATTCACCATGAAAGCTGTAATATGGAGTTACATTCATTGCAGCAATCTGATTTGCAGCCAAACTTGAACAGACATGATTCTGCCAAAAATTGTCAAGGTCATTTTCAGCTTTGTTTCCAGTGAGCTTTGCTTTAGCTGTCAATCCATTATTGAGACATGTTTCAAATATGAACACTGGGCCAAAGGTGGATTAGCTAAAAACTTGGGACAAAAAGTTGCATTCAGGAGGTTCTTACAGAGGCAAATAAAACTGAAGAGATCTCCAGCACAACTCTACTATCCAATGGGATGCCAAAGGATACAGCATACACCATAGTTGGAACAACAAACGGTGCTCAGAGGATTGCATGGACTGAGGAGTTAGCAGAGAAAGAACAAAACAGAAAGAATTTTAACAGAAGGGCCCAAAGTTTCACGGAGATGAAAGGGCTCCCTTTCTTTGCTAAATTGGCACTGGATCCCCGAATCTAGAAGTCCCACCACAACTTGGAAAACTTCTAGGGTTGGGTGAATAAAATAAAGGGCATTCCTGCATATCAAATATTCAAACTCAGCAAAATCATTCCTGCACGTCAGATACCCAAACTCAGCAAAATGTGGAGGCATGGGGTTGAGGGTGATTTTGTGGTTTGGATCAGAAATTGGCTAGCTGAAAGAAGACAGAAGGCGGTGGTTGATGGGAAATATTCATCCTGGAGTTCAGTTACTAATGGTGTACCACAAGGATCTATTTTGGGGCCACTGCCATTTGTCATTTAAATAAATGACCTGGATGAGGGCATAGAAGGATGGGTTAGTAAATTTGCAGATGACACTAAGGTCGGTAGAGTTGTGGGTAGTGCCAAAGGATGTTGCAGGTTACAGAGGGACATAGATAAGCTGCAGAGCTGGGCTGAGAGGTGTCAAATGGAGTTTAATGCAGAAAGGTGATTCCCTTTGGAAGTAGCAACAGGAATAAAGAGTACTGGGCTAATGGTAAGATTCTTGGTAACATACATGAGTAGAGAGATCTCGGTGTCCATGTACATAGATCCCTGAAAGTTGCCACCCAGAGGGACAAGATTGCTAAGAAGGCATACAGTGTGTTAGCTTTTATTTGTAGAGGGTCTGAGTTTCGGAGCAAAGAGGTCATGCTGCAGCTGTACAAAACTCTGGTGTGGGTGCACTTGGAGTATTGCATACAGTTCTGCTCACCGCATTATAGGAAGGATGTGGAAGCTTTGGAAAGGGTTCAGAGGAGATTTACAAGGATGTTGTCTAGTATGGAGGGAAGGTCTTATGAGGAAAGCCTGAAGGACTTGAGGCTGTTTTCATTAGAGAGAAGGTTGAGAGGTACTTAATTGAGACATATAAGATAATCAGAGGGTTAGATAGGGTGGACAGTGAGAGCCTTTTTCCTCAGATGGTGATGGCTAGCATGAGGGAACATAGCTTTAAATTGAGGGGTGGTAGATATAGGACAGATGTCAGAGGTAGTTTCTTTACTCAGAGTAGTAGAGGTGTGGAACACACTGCTGTAACAGTAGTAGACTTGCCAACTTTAAGGGTCATTGGATAAACATATGGATGAAAATGTAAGAGTGTTGGTTAGATGGGCTTCACAGGTCAGCGCAATATTGAGGACCGAAGGGCCTGTACTGTGCTGTAATGTTCTATGTTCTAAAATCATTCCTGCACATCAGGTAGCCAAACTCAACAAAATCATTTGACCTCAGTGCTGACCCTATTTTTGCCAGAGCGAGGTTGGTTTTTCACAGTGACAAGAATGTACATAAAAGGCCTGTTACACCTGTGGAACTGTCAAATATATAAATTCCTTGCCCTTTAAATTTTAAAAACAAAACAAGAGAGTTAGGAATCTGAATTGAGAGATTGGGGCAATAGCAGTTTGATGACAACTCAGATGGACATCATTACTTTATAGAATAGCACTGCACTGCTGAACTGATTCCACAATGCATTATTGTCACAGGGGAAGGTCCTGTAAATTTGCAATTTAACTTACAATGCAATGTGCGATAAAAGGATTGGCTGTCTTTAATGTGGGGCTATAAATACAAATATTTGTTTGTGTGACCAGTTTAACTCAGCTTTGTAGCTGAGGTTTAATTATGGTGGATACTTGGTCAGCTAGTTTGGAATGTGTAGAACACTGTACATCACTACAGAGTTAAATCTGTACAAATTCTCACATTATCTGCAAACTTGTTCATCATATCCCAATATTCACGTAAATCTCATTCATAAAAGCAGTGAGTATCAAATTCAGATGTACACGGAATAACCCATCTCCATCCACAAGCACGGAATACAATTTCTTTCCTAGTTTATCAAATTTTCACTGATATTATATGAATATATCACACTAGTAACATTATGTGTAATACATTCTTTTAAGATTTTCTGAAAATGTCAAACAGATTAACTTATCCACTAGTATTGTTGCTTCTTCAGAAAACTCCATTAAGCCTATAGATACAATTTGTCTATTCTAAAAACCATGTTCATTACTTCTAATGGACCCTCCCTTTCTCATAGTGTAGATTAGATTTGATTCCCTACAGTGTGTAAACAGGCCCTTCGGCCCAACCAGTTCACAATAACCCTCCGAAGAGTAACCCACCCAGACCCATTTCCCTTTGACTAATGCACCTAACATTATGGGCAATTTAGCACGGCCCATTCAACTGACCTGCACATCTTTGGACTGTGGGAGGAAACCGGAGCACCCGGAGGAAACCCATGCAGACACGGGGAAAATGTGCAAACTCCACATGGACAGAATCCTTGGTGCTGTGAGGCAGCAGTGCTAGCCACTGAGCTACCATGCCACCCAAATTGTTATTTCACCCCTTATTGTTAATAAAGAGCATTTCTTAGGACATTGCTGTTCATCTTCCTGATGAGATGTGTTGGGCCAATAATCCTGTATTTTTCTGGCTCTGATTTGTCTGCTTTTTAAATAGAAACTGTGATACACAAGCTAATTCCGAATGTGAAAGAACAATTGTGACTCAACTGAAGATATGAGTAAGAGCTGTGCATTTATAATGCACCTATCCCATCTCTTTAACCATGCTTGGAGAGGTGTCATCGGGCCTTATCCATGTTGGAACTTCTCCTTCAATTCAGGAGCAAATCTCTAGTGATTTTAATATTTACAGGATGTGGCTTATTATAGCACATCCCCAAACAAAATATGAAGAGAACTGTTGCATAATCTTCGAGTTCACTCCAAAGAATACCAAAAGGAAAAGTATCAAAAAGTACTTGCCTGTTCCTCAGGTCAATGTTTCCCAGATTTTTTATGGTTAAAGGATTGTTCCTCAAATGCATAAACATCATAGACATGCTTATTGAAATGATACTGTCAACTCTTTACCCACTTACATTTCTGAATGTAAATCTCATCAGTGTTCTAGTGGTCATCCATAACAAGCTTTCTTGGACTCTTCATGTGGATGCACTGGTTACAAAGACTCAACACCATCTCTTCTTCCTCAGGCAGCTGAGGAAATTTGCCATGACGGTGAATACCCTCGCCAACTTTTATAGGCGCACCATCGAGAGCATTCTGTCTGGATGGATCACTACCTGGTATGACAACTGTACCATTCAAGATCGGAGACAGTTACAGAGAGTGGTGAACTCGGCCCAGACAATCACAAAGGCCAACCTCCCATCTATAGAATCCATCTACCAGGCCCACTGTCAAGGAAAGGCCGCCAGCATTCTCAAAGATCCATCCCACCCTGGCAATGTTTTTCTACAACCTCTACCATCGGGGAGAAGGTACACGCGCCAGCAGGTTTCAAAACAGTTTCTATAGTACTGTTGTTAGGATACTGAATGGACAAACAAACTCTTAACATTCGCCTGCATCTGTGTTTTTGTTTTTGTCGCTGTTTACTTATTATTTACAATCTATACTCCTTGA
This sequence comes from Chiloscyllium plagiosum, assembly GCF_037043375.1. NCBI lineage: Eukaryota > Metazoa > Chordata > Chondrichthyes > Orectolobiformes > Hemiscylliidae > Chiloscyllium > Chiloscyllium plagiosum. Next base: position 4,847,866 of record NW_028270142.1, read on the forward strand.
CTCTGTGATCTGCCTGTATTGCTCGCAACACAAAGCTTTTCACTGTGCCTCGGTACACATGACAATGAATTCAATTCAATTCAATTAAAGGGTCTTTCCTAATTATTTTCTTGTCCTGACAAATAGGGTTAACACTAAAATGGTTGGTTATGTATACAGACTCACATTTTTAACAGTTTGCTTTGAGAACTTGGTCATACATTTTCTGTAAGAAATTGTGGTGCTTAACCTTGACTACAAAGAATGACAGTTAACTTTGCTAAAAAGATGTCAATAGATGATAACTAAATTGTTGTGTCGGTTTGCATTTCCTCAACGGTGCAGGAAAGTCTCGGTTACAAAACTGCATGATTGAGAACAACAAATGCTGGAGATCACAGGACAGGCAGCATCCCTGGAGAGAGAGAGCAAGCTAACGTTTCGAGGCTAAATGACTCTTCAGGGTTGATGTGAAGTGTGGAGGGGACTGCAATTATGCTTTGGTGGATGGAGAGGGGGGGTTGGAGTGCAGGGGGAGAAAGGATGTTGATAGTTCCAATTAAATAATGGGAATGTGAGAATGGCAGAACAATGGTGTGTCTAATTGCCAGACTGAAAAGGGCAGGCAATCCCACTGAGAGAACTTGGTGACAAAGAATGTAACCAATAAAGCCAAAAGATAGGGAAGGAATGGGAATTGGTTCACAATTTGAAGATGTTGAACTCAATATTGAGGCCAGAAGGCTGTAAAGTCTGAAGATGAGATGTTGTTCCTTCAGCTTGCGCTGCGATTCATTGGAGCATGCCGAGGAGCTAAATGTTCTAAAAGACAAAAAGAGAGGCAAGAGAGAAGGGGGAGTGGTGTTTTTGATAAGGGATAAATTACAGCTGTACTAAGAGGGCAGATCTTCCCAGAAATACATCCAAGAAAGTTACTTGGGTGGAACTGAGAAATAAGAAAGGGATGATGACCTTGAGATTGTATTGTAGACCCACTAATAGTCAGCAGGAAATTAAGGAGATTTCAGTTATCTGTAAGAATAATAGGGTGGTTACGGTAGGGGGATTTTAACTTTCCAAACACAGACTGGGACTGCCATAGTGTTAAGGGTTTAGATGGAGAGGAATTTGTTAAGAGTGTACAAGAAAATCTTCTGATTCAGTATATCGATGTACCCTTAACAGAAGTTGCAAAACTTGACCTATTCTTGGGAAATAAGGCAGGGCATGTGACTTCGGTGTCAGTGGGGGAGCACTTTGGTTCGAGATTAGAGTAGTGCTGGAAAAACACAGCAGTTCAGGTAGTATCCGAGGAGCAGGAAAATCAATATTTTGGGCAAAAGCCCTTCATCAGGAATAGAGGCAGAGTGCCTGAAGGGTGGAGAGATAAATAAGAGGAGGGTGGGGGTGGGGAGAAAGTAGCGTAGAGTACAATGGGTGAGTGGGGGAGGGGATGAAGGTGATAGGTCAGAGAGGAGGGTGGAGTGGATAGGTGGAAAGGAAGATAGTCAGGTAGGACAAGTCATGGGGACAGTGCTGAGCTGGAAGTTTGAATGACATGGGGGTTGCAGTGGGAGAGGGACTCCCTGAGATTCTTGTAGAGAGAGGAGGAAAACTTCTTCAAGGCAGGCATCCTTGCTAGAGGATTCGCAGTAGGGTTAAAATCAACGAGGTAAAAATAATGACTGCAGATGCTGGAAACCGGAAACGTCGATATTCCTGCCTGAACTGCTGTGCTTTTCCAGCACCACTGTAATCTAGACTCTGGTTTCCAGCATCTGCAGTCAATGTTTTTACCTCGTTAAGGAGATTTCAGTTATCTGTAAGAATAATAGGGTGGTTACGGTAGGGGGATTTTAACTTTCCAAACATAGACTGGGACTGCCATAGTGTTAAGGGTTTAGATGGAGAGGAATTTGTGGGAGAGGGACTCCCTGAGATTCTTGTAGAGAGAGGAGGAAAACTTCTTCAAGGCAGGCATCCTTGCAAGAGGATTCGCAGTAGGGTTAAAATCAACGAGGTAAAAACAATGACTGCAGAAGCTGGAAACCAGAGTCTAGATTACAGTGGTGCTGGAAAAGCACAGCAGTTCAGGCAGGAATATCGACGTTTCTGGTTTCCAGCATCTGCAGTCATTATTTTTACCTCGTTGATTTTAACCCTACTGCGAATCTTCTTGCAAGGATGCCTGCCTTGAAGAAGTTTTCCTCCCCTCTCTACAAGAATCTCAGGAGTCCCTCTCCCACTGCAACTCTCAGGTCATCCAAACTTCCAGTTCAGCACTGTCCCCATGACTTGTCCTGCCTGCCTATCTTCCTTTCCACCTATCCACTCCACCCTCCTCTCTGACCTATCACCATCATCCCCACCCCCATTCACCTGTTGAACTCTATGCTACTTTCTCCCCACCCCCACCCTCCTCTCATTTATCTCTCCACCTTTCAGGCTCTCTGCCTCAATTCCTGATGAAGGGTTTTGCCCGAAACATTGATATTCCTGCTCCTTGGATGCTGCCTGAACTGCTGTGCTTTTCCAGCACCATTCTAATCTAGAATCTGGTTTCCAGCATCTGCAGTCATTGTTTTTACCTAGGGGAGCACTTTGGGGCCAGCGACCATAATTCTATTAGTTTTAAAATAGTGATGGAAAAGGATAGACCAGATCTATAAATTGAAGTTCTAAATTGGAGAAAGGTTAATTTTGATGGTATTAGGCAAGAACTTTCAAAAGCGGATTGGGGGCAGATGGTTCACAGGTAAAGGGACGGCTGGAAAATAGGAAGCCTTCAGAAATGAGATGACAGTCCAGAGACAATATATTCCTGTCAGGGTGAAAGGGAAGCCTGGTGGTGTAGGGAATGCTGGATGACTAAAGAAATTGAGGGTTTGTTTAAGAAAAAGAAGGAAGCACATGTCAGGTATAGACAGGATAGATCGAGTGAATCCTCAGAAGAGTATAAAGGCAATAGAGTCATAGAGATGTACAGCACGGAAACACGCCCTTTGGTCCAACACGTCCATACCGACCAGACATCCAAATCCAATCTAGTCCCACCTGCCAGCACCTGGCCCATATCCCTCCAAATCCTTCCTATTCATATACCCATCCGGATGCCTTTTAAATGTTGCAATTGTACCAGCCTCCACCACTTTCTCTGGCAGCTTATTCCATACACGTACCACCCTCTGCATGAAAATGTTGCCCCTTAGGTCTCTTTTATATCTTTCCCCTCTCACCCTAAACCTATGCCCTCTAGTTTTGAACTCCCCAACCCCAGGGAAAAGACTTTGTCTATTTACCCTATCCATGCCCCTCATGATTTTATAAACCTCTATCAGGTCACCCCTCAGCCTCCGATGCTCCAGGGAAAACAGCCCTCGTCTATTCAACCTCTCCCTCTGGTTCAAATCCTCTAACCCTGGCAACATCCTTGTACATCTTTTCTGAACCCTTTCAAGTTTCACAACTTTCTTCCAATAAGGAGGAGACCAGAATTTAACACAATATTCCAGAAGGGGCCTAACCAATGTCCTGTACAGCCACAACATGATCTCCCAACTCCTGTACTCAATACTCTGACCAATAAAGGAAAGCATACCAAATGCGTTCTTCACTATCCCATCTACCTGCGACTCCACTTTCAAGGAGCTATGAACCTGCACTCCAAGGTCTCTTTGTTCAGCAACACTCCCTAGGACCTTACCATTAAGTGTATAAGTCCTGCTAAGATTTACTTTCCCAAAACGCAGCACCTCGCATTTATCTAAATTAAACTCCATCTGCCACTTCTCAGCCCATTGGCCCATCTGATCAAGATCCCGTTGTAACCTGAGGTAGCATGTTCATTACACCTGCAATTTTGGTGTCATCTGCAAACTTACTAACTATACCTCTTATGCTCACATCCAAATCATCTACCTAAATGATGAAAAGTAGTGGGCCCCACACTGACCCTCTGTCTTCTACCTTCAAGCCAGTTCTGTATCTAAATGGCTAGTTCTCCCTATATTCCTTTCCTTTCACTTTTGGAGAACTGCTATTGCTGTGAATTAAATAATTTCATTTATTTAAGAATTGTGGTGCAAAATAACACTATTATCTTTAGTGGTTCATTTTTCAAGAACATGTGCACAAACTACAATAATTATTCATTCCTGGTGAAACAATTATTCTGGTGCAAAAATAAAAGAGCCCTAGCTTACAAAAGAAATTAGGGATAGCATCAGATCCAAAGAGGAGCCATATAAAATTGCCAGGAAAAGCATCAATCCTGACGATCAGGAGCTGGTCCTGTCTTCACAAAAAGAGGACACAGATAACCTCCCAGAAACAGTAGAGAACCAAGTGCCCAGTGAGAGAGTGGATTTGAAGGAAGTAAATAAAAAAATGGAGCTGGGATATTAATGGGGTTAACAAATGACAAATCCCTGGAAATATTGAATACATTGGTCGTCATCTTTCAAAATTTTAACAGACTATGGAGCAATTCCCACAGATTGAGCAGTGGCAAATATAACACCACTGTTCAAAAAGGGAGAAAATACAGAGAATTAGACCAGTTAGCATCAACAGTGGGGAAAATGCTAGAGTTTAAGAAGGTTTCAAAGTGATTTAGACAAATTGAGTGAATGAGCAAACATATGGCAGGTGAACCTCAACATGGTGAAATGTGAAGTTATACACTTCAATGAGAAAAACAGAAGGGAAGAATATTCTTTAAGAAGTGATGTATTGGGAAGTGTAGGTATTCAAAGGGATCAGTGAAAATAAACAGGCAGGTGCAGTGAGCAATTAGGAAAGTATATAGTATATTGGCCTTCATTGCAAGAGGATTTGAGTTCAGAAATAGGAATGCTTTCCTGCAGGTCCTTGATGGGCCCACACCGAGAGTATTATCTCTCTATCTAACAGAAGGTTTAGGGTTTGGGTTTGAAAGGATCTACTTGTCTTAGATGGACTGCAGCAGATGTTTACTAAACCAGAGAGGACAGGGCTACCCGATGTGGAGAGATTAGTGAATACAGCCCAGTTGAACCAGAGTTTAGAAGGATGAAAGGCGATCTGATTGGACTATAAGCAATGCCAATAGGGCTGAACAGACTCGATGCAGGTAGTTTCACTGATTGGGGAACCTAGAGCTGGGTGACACAGTCTCAGGATATGGGGAAGACCATTTCAGACTGAGGTGACAATATATTCTTCATTCAAAGGGTAGTGAACCTGAAGAATTCTCTACCACAGAGGTTGTGGAGGCCAGGTTGTTGGATATTTTCAAGAAGGAGATAGACTCTTTTTTAAGATTTTAAAAGGCATCAAAGGGAATGAGGAGCAGACAGGAATATGGTATTAAGGAGCAGGATCAGCATGATAATCTTGAATGACAGAGCAGACTCAAAGGACTGGATGATCTACTCCTGCTCCTGTTTCTATGTTTTATATGAGAGGAATCTTTATAGAATAATGAGATATTGTCAATATTGCACCTAAGGTCCACACTGAAAAATGATATAATGTAAAGATTAGCAAGAATTTAAAGGAATTGGATGGATTGTTAGGCTCTCAAGTGCATCGATGTTGACACTGGTCTAAGCATTCTTGAGGAATTTGAAAACTTCTGAAGATGAGTTGTACTCAAGAGAGAGAATTAAAATAAAAAGAGGTGTTTGTGTATGCCAGTCATTCTGTTGACTTGGATCAATACTTACTACGTATTATGTTTTTGTTGTATAACTAATACGTTATTTTCTCTTTTAAGGGTTCAGAAAATACTTACAAGCATGTTGCAAGGGTGAAGGGTATGAGCTATAGACAGAGGCTGAATGGGTTAGGGCTGTTTGCCCTGGACCGTCGGAGGCTGAGGGGGCGACCTGATAGAGGTTTATAAAATCATGAGGGGCATGGATAGGGTAAACAGCCAGGATCTTTTCCATGAGGTGGGGGAATCCAAAACCAGAGGGCATAGGTTTAGGGTAAGAAGGGAGAGATTTAAAGTGGACTTAAGAGACAACTTTTTCACACAGAGGGTGGTACGTGTATGGAATGAGCTGCCAGACGAAGTGGTGGAGGCTGGTACAATTACAGCATTTAAAAGACACCTAGATGGATGTATGAATAGGGAGGGTTTAGAGTGATATGGGCCAAATGCTGGCAAATGGAACAAGATTAATTTAGAATATCTGGTCGGCATGGACGAGTTGGACTGAAGGGTCTGTTTCCATGCTGTACATCTCTATGAATCTAAGTTCTGATTAAACTCAGCATTTTCACTGTATTGGCTGCAATCAAACCTGATCAAATTTAATTTCTACAACATTGAGAAGGATTTTACTGAGCAAATTTATGATACCGTATACAAATATACAAATAATACATACACAACTGAACCAAAGCACAACTTCAACAGTTATTTTTAAAGTACTTTATAGGTAATGTTCAATAAGGGGCTTGATAAATACATGGTCCATAATTTAGTGTTAAATTAGGCAGACATTTTTTAAAAATTCATTCACAGAATGTGAGTGGCTTGATTGGGCAATTATTCAATAAATCCTGACCTGAGGGCAGATGGGAGTTTACCACATTGCTGTGGGTCTAGAGTCACATGCATGCCAGACCAGGTGAGGATGGTAGATTTCCTTCCTTAAAAGGACATTAGTGAACCAGACGGGTTTTTCCCGACAATTGAAAATGGATTCATGGTCATTATTAGACCCTTAAATCCTGTTTGTATTGAATTGAAATTCCACTATTTACCATGAAGAGATCTGAACCAGAGTCCTCAAAACACGAATGGGTCTCTGGATGAATAGTCTAGGCATAATACCATGAAGTAATCACCGCCCCATTATTTTGACAAATCACATTGCACCTTCAGACAAAGCCATAGATTTGGTTAATCATGAAAATCTGGAACCTATACAATTGACTGAGATGTGTCTCTCTGCTGTTAAATCTATCATAAAATTCATCTTAACCAACTACATCCATAGACTCTGGCACACCTTCAGAGCAGATAGGACTTAATCCTGGTCCTCCTAGCACAGAGGTAGGGACATAACCACTGAACCACAAGACACTTCCTGCTACAGATCCATACTAGCATAACAGATCTGAATCAATGTCACCACAGAAAGTGAGGGCCTGTTTATTTCAGTGCTTTGAACCGTTGTGGTCAATGAACCACACCAAACTTTCTAGCACTAAAAGCTAACTTTCACAACCATGGAGCCTCACTTTTTTTTGTCAGATACAAATAGTGACCAGATACTTTCTAATCAACCGGTTCAGACATGTTACCACACCTCTCTGGAGTAGCTGCAACATAAACCCAGAACTCCTGGCTCAGAGGTAGAGACACTACCACTGTACCACAAGAACTCCCATACTATACAGTGTCATTCCTTCATCTCCGAACTATATCCAACCCGCAATACTTAGCTCGGTCTGTAACATTATGAAAAGTTTTGTTAACAGTTAAAAATCACACAACACCAGGTTATAGTCCAACAGGTTTAATTGGAAGCACACTAGCTTTCGGAGCGACGCTCCTTCATCAGGTGATAGTGGAGGGCTCGATCGTAACACAGAATTTATAGCAAAAATTTACAGTGTGATGTAACTGAAATTATACATTGAAAAATTGATTGACTCTTAAGCCTTTCATCTGTTAGAATACAGGGATAGTTTCACTTCTTTCATGTGTAAATCACAAAACCTTTTTTTTAAAAGTTGCATTCTCGGGTTAGCTGTTAACAATGGTGATAGCTAGACAATATGTTGAAGGTGTTAGCCCCCTGTGTTCTCTGTCTATGCCATAATGCTTAGACTGATTCTAATCTAAAAATTGAGATAATAGAGTTTTATATAAATTAATGCAGTTTTTGAGCTCAGAGTTTTACATGAATGCATGCAGTTTTTGAGCAAAGCACAATGTAACCCTGCAAGTACAAATTCACCCCACAAAATATATGTGTGCATGTGGGTCTTTGTCTGTCTGTGTATGTGTGTCTGTCTGGGTTGGGGGTTGTGAGTGTGAGAAAGTGTATGTGTGTGTGTAGTGAGTGCAGAGTGTCTTAAGTCTGTGAGGGGGTGCATGTGTGAGTGTGTGTGTCTGTAAGGGTGTGTCTGGCTGTCTGTGTGCACGTCTGTGTGTACATGTGTCTCTGTGTATGTGAGTGTGTGTGTGTGTAGGAGTATCTGTGTGTGTGTATAGTGCAGTGGGGTCATCTGTAATGTGACATGAACCCAAGGTCCTGGTTGAGGCCCTCCCTATGGGTACCGAAATTAGCGATCAGCCTCTGCTCGGCCACTTTCCTCTGCTGCCTGTCCCGAAGTCCACCTTGGAGGATGGTCACCCGAAGGTCCGAGGCTGAATGTCCTGGACCACTGAAGTGTTCCCCAACTGAGAGGGAACCCTCCTGTCTGTTGATTGCTGTATAAATTCTGTGTTAGGATTGAGCCCTCCACAATCACCTGATGAAGGAGCGTCGCTCCGAAAGCTAGTGTGCTACCAATTAAACCTGTTGGACTATAACCTGGTGTTGTGTGATGTTTAACTTTGTACACCCCAGTCCAACACCGGCATCTCCAAATAATTTGTTAACAGAGAGACAATCCGTGGCACAGTTACAGTCTGCTCCAAGTTTTCCTCCCGAGCAGATGCACAGCGCGTTGTTATTTCGTGTTGAGTGCAGTGACCCCCTTCTCGAAACTCTCCACAGATCCTGCTCCCTTTCTCCAGCAATTACTGTCCCCTTCTGCTACAGCCTTGCAGTAGCCCAGGTTCTGTTGTTCTGTTTTGCTCACAGCTCCTGAAAAGTTTCCCCAACGAGTTACCGCGACAGATGTCAAGGGAACTGGAAACATGAGAGATGTTCCAGTCTGCCCACCGCTCTCAGCGCTGGGAGGCTGAGCAAGGTTGGAACCCTGTACCTCCCTCCTCCTCCTCCTCCTCCTCCTCCTGCGGCTGCTGGGAATTGTGTGTCTTTGTTGCTAACCCTGTCCTCCTGCCTTTGAGCTCACCTTCAGTGCCTGTTCGATGTTGAAGTCCCGGGCTCTCAGGAACCTGAGCAGGAATTCATTCCGCAGACCGAGCGGCCAGTGCGCGCTCTCGCCCAGCGCCCGCTCCCGGAGCTCCGCGATACAGCGCACCGCTGCCTCCGAGTACAGGCGCTGCTGCGGCGGATCCTCGGCGCAGGAGCTGCCCAGCTGCGGACACCCCTCTGCTGACATAGCACCCCCCTCCTCCTCCTCCCTGTCTCTCTCCGAGCCCTCAGTAACCGCTCGGCCTCTCCCCTCTAAGATCCCACTTTCAGCACCATTCCACCTCCAAGTTACTCCGGAACTTTACTTGTAGGCGGCACCCAGGCGCCATCCAATCGCATGTTGGTCTTTCACTCCCCCCCTCCTGTTGATTTGGACACTGCAGGGTGGCAGTAACTATCTGACTGGGAGCTGATAGCAGAAATAAAGTTTATTTTCAACTGAAACTCTGAAATCTCAGTCTGCACTGGGGAATGCAACAGGCAGTGTTGTTGTTGTATTCTTTCTCCAACTGCTTCATAGCACCTGCTTCTCTCCACAATTATCCAGTTCATTTTAATCCTACAGTCTGGGAGCAGACCATTTGGTCCATCGAGACCACACTGACACTCCCACCCAGACCCCCCCCCCCCCCCCCCCCTCATTCCTGTAACCCTGTGTTTCCCATGGCTCATCCACCTAGCCTGCACATCCCTGGGCACCATGGGCATTTAGGTAAAAACAATGACTGCAGATGCTGGAAACCAGATTCTGGATCAATGGTGCTGGAAGAGCACAGCTTTTCAGGCAGCATCCGAGGAGCTTCAGCAAAATCGACGTTTCAGGCAAAAGCCCTTCGTCAGGAAAAAGCTGGCCAGGGAAGGTGATGGCCTAGTGGTATTATCGCTGGATTGTTAATTCAGAGACTGAGAGAATGTTCTGGGGACCTGGGTTTGAATCCAACCATGGCCAATAGTGGAACTTGAATTCAATAAAAATTTTGGGAGTAAGAATCTAATGATGACCATAAATCCATTGTCGATTGTCATGAAAAATCTATCTGGGTCACTAAAGGAAACTGCCAACCTTACCTGGTCTGGCCTACATGTGACTCCAGACCCACAGCAATGTGGTTTACTCCGAACTGCCCTCTGTGTAATGAATGCTGGCCAGTGGTGCCCTTATCCTATGAATGAATTTTTAAAAAATCAACTTAACCTGCACACCTTTAGACTGCAGGAAGAAATCAGAGCATGTGCAAACTCCAAACAGTCACCCAAGGGTGCGATTGAACCCAGGTCCCTCTCGCTGTGAGCTAGCAGCGCCAACTACTGAGCCAACGTGCTATCGCAGTTGTTTCCTCACAGTTGGAAACATTAATCATTAGGTGTGGAGATTTAGTTCCGTACACACAAATCATCACGCTCACCCTCCAAGGGCGCCTCTGCCACAAGATCTCAAGGAAACGTAGCCACAAACATTGCAAAAGCAAAGTCTATGTTTTCTTGGGAGTTATAAGTCTGTAGCGACCTTTTCAGATGAGGAGAAATATCTTTCAACTCTGTGTTCGGTAAATGTAGGCACTGGGTTAATATCCTTTTGCAAATAAATAACTGGAATTGGATCCAAAGTATCTGTTCCTCTATATAAACAAGATCTTTCTTTTTTCCCATTGCAAACTCTTTAAACTTCTCTGATTTAGTCTTTCGCTTGCTGCCATTTCTATTTGTGTCCAGACATCAACATTTTGTAAAGTTCTATTTGACATGCTCTCTCTTACTCTTCTCTCCTCTTTCAAGTTTGATTTTCAAAATTTATCTTTCCTAATTCTAACCTAACCGTGTGAAGGACATCGTGCCTGGGTTGGCATCTCTGAGGTCAACAAGGGTCAATGAAACAAGACACATTCACTCATCCTTCCCATTGGGCAAGGCATGCGATGACTACAGCTACAAACCATGACAGGGCAGCTCCCACTTTCTCACACATAAGCTGAAGGATGTTAGGACAGTGTGCCTGCAGGAGATTTGGAGGGGAGGGGAGGGAAGTTTACTTTGTACTTGCTTTACTCCAAGGCCAATTGGATCCTCTTTTGGCCCACCCTACACAAGGTCAGGATTACTCTTGTGCATGAGAAGGGGAATTGCCAGGTTTGAGGGTAGTCCTGAAGTCCTACTTGCCTCCAAGCTTCTAACAGCAAGGAGCTGATCTCTCTAGAGACACAAGAATGTGGAATCAAATCGAGTCCATGCTTCTTTGACCAGGCATGTGATTACCTTCCTGTGAGGATATAACATTGAATTGGGTGGGAAAAATTGTCAGGGCTGAAGGGACTCTATCCTAGAACTGTGCACTACCCCTTCCTATTTGCTGCAGTCATCTCATCAGCTATTGTTAGGTATGCAGCCAATTACAGTGCAGCTAGTGGGTTAGCCAGCCAATAAACTAGCAGTAGGTGGGAACTTGTGGGTTGTTATGGTGTGGAGGTGCTGGTGTTGGACTGGGGTGGGTAAAGCCCGAAGTCACACACCAGGTTATAGTCCAACAAGTCTATTCGAAATCACAAACTTTCGGATTGCAGCCCCTTTGTCAAGTGTAGTGAGAGAGAAGAGCACACAGGCACAGAATGTATAGGCAGAGAGATCAATGGCAGAAAGATCAAAAGGTCATACAACTGGTATGATTGGTGTGTCAAATAATAAGTCTCTGAAAGTGACCAAGAGTGCTAAATGGTGAGTTCAGTCAACAGCTGGATAACAAGCGAAGGGATGACCTACAATCCAATTACATGAGGCATAGAGATAATTACAAAAGTAAGGTGGTGCTGGAGACAAATCAAATGATTGCAATAACATGATAGGTATAAGAGTAGCATGCCAAGAGTCTAACCAAAGTAATAAATCATCCAGAACAGTGCAAACTAATTAAGGTAGAGGGATCATAGCAATTTATCAAGGCGATGGTGTCAAAACAGGCAAGTTAGGAAGATTTTACAGATACAGAACAGTGTGGTGAGGTCACATGTAGCACAACATAAACCCAAGATCACCTTCATGGGTATGGAACTTGGCTATCAGTTTCTGCTCGGTGATTCTGCATTGTGTATCTTGAAGGCCAACCTGGAGGACGTTGCTCAAAGATCAGAGGCTGAATGTTCTGTTCCACTGAAGTGTTCCCCGACTGGGAATGAATACTCCTGTCTGGCGATTGTTGTGCTGTGTCCATTCATCCGTTGTCGTAGTGACTGCTTGGTCTCACCAATATACCATGCTTCAGGTCATCCTTGCCCCCAGCGTATGAGGTAGACAATACTGGCCGGGTCACAAGGGTACCTGCCGTGTACGTGGTGGATGGTGTTCCCACATGTGTGATAGTGTCCACATCGATGATCTGAAATGTCTTGCTGAGGTTGCCATGGCAGGGTTGTGTGGTGTTGTGGTCGATGTTGTCCTGAATGCTGGGTATTTGCTGTGAACGATGGTCTGTTTAAGGTTTAACTGTTGCTTGAAGGCAGGAAGTGGGGTATCGGGATGATCTTGGCGAGGTGTTCATCATCATCAATGACATGTTGAAGGCTGTGAAGAACACGATGTAGTTTCTCCACTTCGGGGAAATACTAGACGATGAAGGGTACTCGATCAGTTGTATACTGTGTCTATCTTCTGAGGAAGTCATTGCAGTTTTTTGCTGTGGCATGTTGGAACTGGCAATTGATGAGTTGAACACCGTATCCCATTCTTATGAGAGTACCTTTCACCATCTTTAGGCATCTGTCATGTTTCTCCTCATCTGAGCAGATCCTGTGTATGCACAGGGCTTGTCCGTAGGGGATGGCTCCTTTAATATGGTTAGGGTGGAAGCTGGAGAAGTGCAGCATCAGGAGGTTATCCTTGGTCTGGCAGTACAGTGAGCTAATGAGGTGTCCGTCCTTGATGGAGATGCATGTGCCCACGAATAAGACTGATTCTGAAGCATAATCCATGGTAAGTCTGATCGTGGGATGGAACTCACATCAGTTGTATGATGCTTTGATCTCTATGCCCTTGATCTCTCTGCCTATGAACTCTGTGTCTGTTTGCTGTTCTCTCTCACTTCATCTGATGAAGGAGTTACGCTCCAAAAGCTTGTGATTTCAAATAAACCTGTTGGACTGTAACCTGGTGTCATGTGACTTCTGACTTTGTCCACCCCAGTCCAATACCGGCACTTCCACATCAAGGTTTATTTGAAATCTCAAGCTTTCAGAGCACTGCTCGTTTGTCAGGTGAAGTCACTTGGTTGTTTGACAGTGTCACATTTAAAGGCCAGGCTGCACACAGAGGACACGGGAAGCGGTGCAGAAGATTTGAGCCTGTGAAGGAGTGGCTGCAGTGTATTATGATGATGCCTGGCTAGTGACACTCCTGCAGATGATGAAAAAACAGAGAATACTTCCCTTACCAATATATAAGAGGAGGTGTCCAGTAACTATCACAGAAAAAGCATGGATGGAATTGCAGAAGATGTCCACATCGGTGGGGTGATCATATCACCATGGCTACAGTGCCTGAAGCGATTCAATGTCTCATGAAGTCCAGTTGGATCTGTTGCGAGATAACAAGGTAGCAAAAATGTCCTTGAGATGTAGCATGATGCATGCAAAAGAAATGATCAAGGACATGCATACACAATAAGCCTCACACCAGAGAACCACAAAAGTGTTCACTGCAGTGACCAGGGGATTGGTAGCTGTCTTCCAAGTGGTGTAAAGATGGACATTTAAAGTGGCACACACCCTGAGAAACATAGCTAGACTGTGATAGGAGAGACACTGTGTCATTGTGCTGTTACAGTAGAAACATGTTCATAATACAAGGGAGCTGAGAAACACAGAAGAGGGCAAATCCTTTATTGTTTTAAGCTTGGAGGAAGTAGTAAAGAACGCATGGGTTGCACCATGTTCAGAGAGCATGATGATTGAGGGCAGCACACCTTCTGACGAATATATGACTAGTGTCTGTGTGACTCATGATAATTACTGGAAGCTACAGTTTATGGACATGCCGGAGGATAAGGATAAATCCGGAAGTTATTAACAGCACTCATGCTCTGCTATAGCACCTGGAGTTATTGCTGATGGCATCTGAGTCCTGGAAGGAGGAGCTGCCATCTGAAGGGACAGTGTCACATCAGTCTGGCCTCATCAATGTGCATTTGGAATGGGTGGCACCAGCTGGTGAATATGGTACCTGTAAGTAGGAGAAGGTGTGGAGGCAGTGACAGTTTTGGTCAGTCCCCTTCCCATCTCTGATTCACAAGGATCTGGATTCTGCTTGCAGTCCTGGGTCTGGGTACAAAAAGGCTGACACCTCAGTGCACTGGCGAGGGAGTGCATGGCACTATTGGAGATGTCTTGTTTCAGGTGAAATAATGAACTGAGGTCCGAAGACCTACTCCAATTAATATAAGATTCCATGGCACTTTTCAAAAAAGAGCAGTTATGCCCAATGTCCTGATAATTATTTATTTCTCAATCAACATCACAAAGCAGTTAATCTAATAATTACCACAGTACAGTTTGTGGGAGGTTTAGTGTGTGTATCAGCTCTCATATTTGCTACAATTCAACAAAAGTACTCCATGTGCGTTAAGGTGTCTGCTGGTTATGATAAATTTTATATTAATGCAAGACTTCTTTTTTATATCAAGACTAACATCGTGCTGTTAAGAGGAACTTGCAGGATTTTGACCAATGACCCTGAATGAATTGCAATATAACTTCAAGGCAGGATACGAGGGGAACTTGCAAGTCTTCCCATGTGTCTGCTGTGCTTGCCCTTCTATGTGGTGGAGATTTGGAAGTTACCACATTACATCATGTGACTGGTGGATACTGGTGGATACTGAGATAGGGAATGTTTAAGGTGGAGCGGCATGGTGGCTCAGTGGTTGGCAATGCTGCCTCACAGCACCAGGGACAGGGGTTCAATTCCACTCTCAGGTATGTGGCTGTCTATGTGGACCTCATACGTTCTCCTTGTGTCTGTGTGGGTTTCCTTCGGATATTCTGGTTACCTCCCACAGTCCAGAGGTGTGCAAGTTAGGTGGATTGACCATGCTAAATTGCCCCATACTGTTCAGGCTAAGTTAGGTTAGCCATGCCTGTGGGATGCTTTTTGGAATGTCAATGTGGACTTGATGGGCCAAATGGCCTGCCTTCACACTATGGGGTTTCTATGGTGAATGGGTTGCTGATGAAGCAGGTGGGTTTTATTCTTGATGGTTTTGAGTTTTCTGAATGGTGTTTACCTTTCACTTATTCTGGCAAGTGGCAAGTATTCCAACACATTCCTGTTATGAACCTCAGTGGACAGCCTTTGGGAATCAGGAAGTAAGTTACAGCAAAATTCCCACCCTCAGAACTATTCATGTAGCCAGAGCATTGTATGGCTGGTGCAGTTAACCTTTCAGGGCGGAGGTGGGCACAGCAGATGCTGGAGATTAGAGTCAAGTGCTAAAAGGCTTTTGCCCAAAACATCGATTTTCCTGCTCCTCGGATGCTGCCTGACCTGCTGTGCTTTTCCAGCACCACTCTAATCCAGTTAACCTTTCGGTCATTGGTAACTCCAAGATGTTGCTGGTGGAAGATACTGAGATGGTAGTGTAATTGAAAGTCAAGGACAACAAAAATGGGTCACTGGACCTGAGATGTTAACTCTGATTCCTCTTCACAGATGCTGCCAGTCCTGCTGAGCTTTTCCAGCAACCTCTGCTTTTGTTTCTGATTTACAACATCCACAGTTCTTTTGGGTTTATCGAATGTCAAGGAGTAGGATTGTATCTTGTTAGAAATTATCTTATTGTAGCATTTTTGTGACACAGGTTTCAGTTTCTACTAATCAGTTCACACCTTTATTGACCAAATCCTACTACATGGTGGCATGGATTACTTCATTAACTGAAGAGTTGTAAGGTAACAAATATTTTACCATGGATGTAAGTTTGCTCACTGAGCTGCAATGTTCATTTTCAGATGTTTCGTCACCATACTGGGTAACATCTTCAGTGAGCCTCTGAATGAAGCACTGGTGACTCATTTCAACCCGTCACTTCGACTGGGACAACACATCCATCCTAGGACAAGCCAAACAGAGATACGCATGAGAATTCCTAGAAGCATGGCATTCCAACCAGAACTCTATCAACAAACACATTGACTTGGATCCAATTTACCACCCCCTGAGAAAAAGAACAGGAAATGACATCACCACAAGAAATAATGTCACCACAGGAAATGACTTCACCAACCCTAGGAAACTCAGACATTTAAATAGAAAGTGGGCTACACCAGCAGAGCTTCATTCGGAGGCTCACTGAAGATGTTACCTAGTACAGTGTTGAAACATCTGAAAACAAACCTTCTAGCTCAGCGAGCAAACTTACATCCAGAACCTCAACCTTAACCAAAAATCTTCTCAAAACACACTAACATTTTACTATTGTCAGCAAACAGCCCCAATTCTGGTTGTATGTTAGAGGGAAGATTATTGGTGAAACAGCTGAAGAAATTCAGCCTAAGACATAACCTAGAGTAGGTTCAGCATGAACTGGTTGGACTGAAGGGTCTGTTTCCGTGCTGTATGATTCTATAACTCCTGCTAAAACTTGCTACAGTTGGTCACTCTTTAACAAGTGTAACCACTTTGGTTTGTGCTGAGAATGATTCAGACCAGCAAAGAGTTTCCCCTTTGATTTTCACTTCCTTCAATTTTACCATGATACCTTGATGCCTCACTCAGTCAAATTCTGCCTGAATCATGAGGGCAGCCCAATCCACCTTAAAGCCACTGCTGGCAAGGCCGGTAATATTCCACAGGAATCCTCAGACATGGATACAAGAATGGCAGCTTGTCTGATGATGGTGTCCTTTAATTGTTGCTATTGTGTTATTTATGGAGATTTTTTTAGGATTGCTTATTTTAAAATTGCATTTGCTGCAACTGAGCTTAAACTCTAGTCTGAAGTCAAGTTAAACGACACACGATTACATAGGATTACACTGGATACAAATAGACAAAAAAGGCCATTCAGTCCGACCAATCAATTCCAGCATTTATGCATCATTTGACTTCCTCCCATCTTTTTGAAATTTATCATTGTAACCATTCAATCCTTGCTTCCTCACATATCTGCTGAAAATCACACCCAATATATCAAACTATTTGATTCGATCACTCTCTCAGCTACAGCTAAAGATACTTTCAGACACCATCAACTTTGCATTCCCATCCAATCTTCACACCATCCTGACTTGCAATTATATCATCGTCCCCTCACTGTCATTGGGTTAATATCCAGGAATTGTCTTCCTAATAGTGCTGGGCAAGTCTCTACACCTTAACGACTGCAGCAGGTTAAGGAGACAGCACATTATCAACTTCTCCAGGGTAAGAGGGATGGGCATTCAATAATGCTTAAGTCAGCGGTGTCTTTACTACGTGAGCAAATATAAAACAAAAGTCACCAAAAAATCCAGTAGGGAATTCAGAAGAAATATCTTTTACCCAAAGAGTGTTTAGAGTGTGGAACTTGCTAGGTCTTATGGTAATAGAGATCATATGTCTGGAAGGTACTATCAGAGGAGCATTGGTGAGTTAGTACAGAGCATCTTGTAGATGGTACACAGCTGCCACTATGTATCAATGTTGAAGAGAGTGTAAGTTGAAGAGGTGGATGCGATGCCAGCCAAGTAGGCTGTTTGGTCCTGGATTATAGCAAGTTTCTTGCGAGTTATTAGAGCCAGGCAAGTGGACTCAACTTCTGACTTGTGCAAAGTAGAAGGTGGACATGCGATGGGGAGACTTGCAGAAATACCTATATTGAATAACTCACTTCACCAAAAAGTGCCCCCAGTGAAAGGGGGGGGTTGGAAAGGCCCTTAATGGGAATCCTGATGGCTGGCTGTTGGACATTCGTTAAGCTAATTGATGAGCCACTGAAAGCTGATTACAAAATAATGTAGTTGGACCACAAGAATAAAATGGGATTTCAGTCTACAGCCATCCTAAACTGAAAACACCTTGTCTCATCTAATCTTGGAAGCTATGCAGATCCAAACCTGGTTACCACTTGAATAGGAGACCACCTGGGAATAGAGGCTTCAACAGTCCAGGCTCTTGTCATGCAGTGATAGTGTCATTCCCTCTGGGCCAGGACACCCAGGTTCACATTCCATCTGCTGCATTCATGATTTGGAGATGCCGGTGTTGGACTGGGGTGTACAAAGTTAAAAATCACACAACACCAGGTTATAGTCCAACAGGTTTAATTGGAAGCACTAGCTTTCGGAGCGACGCTCCTTCATCAGGTGGTTGTGGAGGACACAATTGTAAGGCACAGAATTTATAGCAAAAGTTTACAGTGTGATGTAACTGAGATTATACATTGAAAAATACCTTGATTGTCTGTTGAGTCTTTCATCTGTTCGAATACCATGATAGTTTCACTTCTTTCATGTGTAAATCACAAAACATTTTTTTAAAAGTTACATTCTCAGGTTAACTGTAACGATTGGTGTTCACCCCCTGTGTTCTCTGTCTGTGCCATAATGTTTACAGACTGATTCTAATCTAAAAAGTGAGTTAACAAAGTCTTACATCAATTCATGCAGTTTTTGAGCAAAGTACAATGTAACTCTGCAAGTACAAATTCATCCCACATACTTGCAGATAGGAACCAAAACGGCAGTATTTAAATAAGGACAAAATCACATTCATCCTGGTGTGCATATGCTGCTTAGAGAATATGATAGGCTATCCTTCAACCATTTCCTATGGCAAGGGATTTCCTGATCTCAAAACTGTTTACGCAATTTAATTGTAAAAGATGCTCCACCTGAAATCACATCCATTCTGTAACTGATAATTACTGTATCTATTATGATGGCTCCTGAAACACATGCATAATCACTAATACTAGACTAATTATTGATTTTATAACATACTTAACACTCCATCTTAATTTTCTCTAATTGTGATGACTGGTACTGCAATTTTAAAACCTCTTTAAATGCAAACATATCAAATTACAAATATCTAATAATAGTAACCAATGAAACACCAGTAGAAATTGTTGTCTCGACTCAGTTTGTAACATCTGCCATAATGTATATCCTGTTTTCTAATGCCTAAAATATATTGTTAAAAATCACACAACACCAGGTTATAGTCCAACAGGCTTAATTGGAAGCACACTAGCTTTCGGAGCGACGCTCCTTCATCCGAAAGCTAGTGTGCTTCCAATTAAACCTGTTGGACTATAACCTGGTGTTGTGTGATGTTTAACTTTGTACACCCCAGTCCAACACCGGCATCTCCGAATCATAAAATATATTGCAACTTCAGTCTCATTGTTCAACCAGAACATTATTCAATAGCAAAGTGCTTGGAGTGCAATGACTGTTGCCATTGTTATGCATACCTACAATCTGGATAGCTACAGCTGGTTTATTCTCGATACCTACCGACCTACCTATTTGGCTTAGTTGGCCAAATGGTCATTTTGCATTGCAGAGTAATGGCAACAGTGTTCAATTCCTGCACCAGCTTTGTTACCGTGAAAGACTCTCCTTCTCAACCTCTCCCCTCGCCTGAGGCATGGTGACCCTCAGGCTAAACCACCACCAGTCATCTCTCTAATGAGAGAGCAGCCCTATGGTCTGGTAGGAAAAATGGTAACGTTTCAACCTATCAACACTACGTTTCAAATGTGTACAAATCAACAGCTAAAAACTATTCATTTAATGCAATATTTAATCAGTTTTAGCCATAACCATTGGAACCAATGTGAGCAAAATGGCAATTTTGTCTGCATGAATCACAGAATGATACAGCATAGAGAGATGATACTTGACCCATCCAGCATTACAGACTTTGAGGGATCTATCTAATTCGACCCAGGTCCCCATTGCTCTCTGCTCACATCCTGCAAATCTTACTGCTTCAAATATTTGTCAATGCATACGATGACACAAGCTCCTTGAACCAGCTCTGTCATTCCATAAGTTCATGACTGATCAGATTACAACCTCAAATCCACATTCCCACCTGCCCCGATTACCTTTCACTCCTTTAGCTGAACAAGAATCCATCATATCTCTGCCTTAAAAAATATTTTAAGGACTTTGCTTCAAGCTTTTTCCAAAAAGAGAGTTCCAAAGACCCATCATATATTGCCTGATCTCAGCTTTAATCAGTGACCCATAATCTGAGGTTTTCCCATGAGAGGAAACATTCTTTTCACATTTCCTCTATTAAACCTCTTCAGGATCTACCCCCTTCTTATGTTTCAAAGCCTTGATCAGATGGGCCAATGGGCTGAGGAGTGGCAGATGGAGTTTAATTCAGATAAATGCGAGGTGCTGCATTTTGGGAAAGCAAATCTTAGCAGGACTTATACACTTAATGGTAAGGTCCTAGGGAATGTTGCTGAACAAAGAGACCTTGGAGTGCAGGCTCACAGCTCCTTGAAAATGGAGTCGCAGGTAGGTAGGATAGTGAAGATGGCATTTGGTATGCTTTCCTTTATTGGTCAGAGTATTGAGTACAGGAGTTGGGAGGTCATGTTGCGGCTGTACAGGACCTTGGTTAGGCCACTGTTGGAATATTGTGTGCAATTCTGGTCTCCTTCCTATCAGAAAGATGTTGTGAAATTTGAAAGGGTTCAGAAAAGATTTACAAGGATGTTGCCAGGGTTGGAGGGTTTGAGCTATAGGGAGAGGTTGAATATGCGATGTCTGTTTTCCCTGGAGCGTCGGAGGCTGAGGGGTGACCTGATAGAGGTTTATAAAATCATGAGGGGCATGATAAGGTCAATAGACAAAGTCTTTTCCCTGGCGTCGGGGAGTCGAGAACGAGAGGGCATAGGTTTAGGGTGAGAGGAGAAAGATATAAAAGAGACCTGAGGGGCAATCTTTTCACTCAGAGGGTGGTACGTGTGTGGAATGAACTGCCAGAGGAAGGGGTGGAGGCTGGTACAATTGCAACATTTAAAAGGCATCTGGATAGGTATATGAATAGGAAGGGTTTGGAGGGATATGGACCAGGTGCTGGCAGGTGGGACTAGATTGGGTTGGGATATTTGGTCGGCATGGACGAGTTGGACTGTAGGGTCTGTTTCCATGCTCTACATCTCTATGACTCTAAGTCACCTTTACTCTTCTGAACTCAAGCATATACAAGTTTTGTTTATATATGTTTCCCCATATGACAAAACCCTATATTCCAGGCAATAGTCTAATAAACCATCTCTCAGCTGCCTGCAGTGCATTTGCATCCTTTCTTTAATAGGAGTGACCGGTTATTGGTCTCAGTACTCCAGATGTAGTCTCTTCAATGGGAGAAAGTGAAGACTGCAGATGCTGGAGGTCAGAGTTGAGAGTGTGTTGCTGGAAAAGCACAGTAGGTCAGGTAGCATCCGAGGGGCAATAGTATCAATGTTTCAGGCAAGACCCCTTCTTTCCAGCCTCATTCCTGCTGAAGGGCTCTTTTCTAGCACCACACTCTCGACCGCAATCTCTTCAGTATAATGAAAGCAGAACATTTCTACTTCTGTAATTGGTTATTATGAGATGAATAGATAACATTCTATTAGCTTTCCTAGTTACTTGCTATCCCTGCATGCTAACTTTCTGCAATTCATTCATGAACATGTCGAGATTCCATTCCCTTTTGAAAGTTTTTAGTGCACCTGCTTCCCTGCAATATATTCCAGATGGTAAGTACTGGCTGCTTAATATTTTTCAAGGTGCCTCTGCTTCTTTTGACAATTACTTTGCATCTCTGTCCTCTTGATACTAATCCTTCTTCAGAACCAAAAGGTTAATTTTTGTACTCTATCATACTCTTTGTGATTTTGAACAACCCTATTCTCTTAAATCTTTTCCATTCCAAGAAAAACCACCTCAGTTTCTCTACAAAACAGAGGTCTTCCATCCATTTACCATTCCAATAAAACCCTTTTGCATCTTCTGTGATAAATTGGTGCTCACATTTGACCAAACAATCGAGCTGAGCTAAAGTTTAGCCAAAATTTTTTGACTTGCATTCCATGATTAGTATAAAGCCGAGGACTTTTTTATACCTTTTAATAGCTTTCTCAATTGATCCTGTCACCCTGAACAGTTTATATGTTTCTCTATTCCCATTCAGTCCATATTGCCCATTGTAACCAAAATAATTTACTGCTTAATTCTCTGTTTTAAGTTTAATCAGGCATAATGTATTTTTTTTATTTTCCAACATTTATTCCCATTCCCAAATGCACTTGAGAAGGTGGTGGTGAGCTGCCTTCTTGAACCACTGCAGTCCCTTTCTAACTATTTCACCAGTTTAGGTTCTCCTGAAGCTAGCTTCTTTCTATTTTAACTATATTGTGAGGATTTGTATCATCTGCAAACTTTGAAATGATGTTCTATATACCTAAGCACAGAGTGTTAATAGACTTATATAACCCCTATAGTGCTGAAGCAGGCCATTCAGCCCATCGAGTCCACACCGACCCTCTGAAGAGCATCCCACTCCAATCAACCCCACTATCCTATCCCTCTAACTCCGTATTTCCCATGGCTAACCCACCTGGCCTGTACATCCCTAAACACTAGGGGCAATTTAGCATGGCCAACCCACCTAATGCGCGCATCATTGGACTTTGGGAGGAAACTAGGCAAAACCCATACACATACAGAGGGATTGTGCAAACGTCACACAGATAGAAATACACACACATAAAACAGTCCAGCACAGTACAGGTCCTTTGGCCCTAGATATTGTGCTGACATTTTATCCTACATACCCTTCATTGTACTATCTTCCATGTGCCTATCCAAGAGTAGCTTAAGTGTCTCTAATGTAACTGACTCTACTACCACCGCTGGCAGTGCATTCCATGCACCCACCACTCTCTGTATAAGGAAACTCACTCTGACATCTCCGTTGAACCTTCCTCCAGTCACCTTAAAATGATGCCCCCTTGTGATAGACATTTCCGCCCTGGGGTCATAAAGCTGGTTCCTTTTTCTGAAAGCTGTTCCTTTTCTCAAGGATACCGTGGCTTTGGTTTTTTTCAGAGGGGTTGTAAACATCTCCCTGGTTCCAATTAGACTGGTTTGGTGCAGAGATTGAAGGATATTGAGACGTCTTTTTGTTTATATGTAAACAGATGAGATTTCAGGCCAAAGTAGTCATGTTTTAGAAGTGACCTGTATAATGAAAGGGGAGTGGTCAGCTCTCTAGCTGAGCAGTTCAGTCCAGAACTAGTTCGGAGTTCAACAGTGAGGTGTTTTGAAATTGTCTCTGTCTCTCTCTCCTGCTGCCCTTCTAACTTCAAACTGTAAGCATTTATTTCATTTTTTACTGATTTTTAAGGGGTTTTGCTTGTGGGACTGTTGTATTCAGAACAACACAGTTAAGTCTAGTTTGGATAGACTGGGTTCTGTAGGGTTCTTTATTCTGTTCTTTGTGTCTCTTTGTGTAATTTTGTGAATAAATTTTGGTCTGTTTTAAAACTTGATAGTCAACCTTGCTAATTTACTCTGGATAATTTTCACTGTACACTTACCAAAACAAATTGCAAGGTTATGATCTGGGCTGCCTGCTTAAGAATGTTTTGACTGTTCTGGCCTAGTCCATAACACTGGATAAAAGTTTCTGGCTATCCACTCTATCTATGTCTCCCAACACCTTGTACATCTCTATCAAGTCACCTCTCATCCTTCTTTGCTCCAATGAGAAAAACCCTAGCTCCCTCAACCTTTCTTTATAAGACATGCCCTCCGGTTCACGCAGCATCCTGGTAAATCTCCTCTGCACCCTCTCTAAGTTTCCACATCCTTCCTATAGTGAGGCGACCATAGCTGAACACAATATTCCAAGTGTGGTCAATCAGGACTCTATAGAACTGCAGCATAACCTCGCGGCTCTTCAACTCAATCTCCCTGCTCATGAAAGCCAACACACCATACACCTTCTTCACAATCTTACCAATTTGGATAGGAGAAAGTGAGGTCTGCAGATGCTGGAGATCAGAGAAGAGAGTATGGTGCTGGAAAAGCACAGCAGGTCAGACAACATTCAAGGAGCAGGAGAATCAACCTTTCGGGCATAGGTCCTTCATCAGGAAGGGCTTGTCAATTTGGATGGCAACTTTGAGGGATCTGTGGACACAAACAGAGATCCCTCTGTGCCTCCACACTGCCAAGAATACTGCCTTTAACCCTGTATTCTGCATTGAAATTTGACCTTCCAAACTGAATGACTTCACATTTTTCCATGTTGAACCCCATCTACCACTTATCAGCCTAGTTATGCATCCTGTCAATGTCCTCTTGCAACCTACAACAGCCCTGCACACTATCCACAACTCCACAAACCATCATGTCATTGGCAAACTTGCTAACACACCCTTCCACTTCCTCATCCAAGTCATAAAATCACAAAGAGCAGAGGTCCCAGATCCCTGTGGAACACCACTGGTGACCAAGCTCCAGACTGAATACTTTCCATCCATCACCATCCTCTGTCTTCTATGGGCCAGCCAATTCTGTATCCAGACAGCCAGATTTCCATCTATCCCATGTCTCCTTACTTTCTGAATGAGCCTACCACAGGGAACCCTATTAAATCCCTTGCTGAAATCTGTGTACACCACATCCACTGCTTTACCTTCATCAATGTGTTTTGTCACATCCTCAAACAATTCAATAAGTTTTGTGAGGCATGACCTGTCCCTCACAAAGCCATGTTGACTATCTCTAATCAAACTATGGTTTTCCAAGTATTCAGAAATGATATCTGTCAGAATCCTCTCCAATATTTTGCGCACCACTGATGTAAGACTGAATGTAAGGATTGTCCTTATTCCCTTTCTTGAACAAGAAAGTAACATTTGCCACCACTCCAGTGGGCAGTGAGGATGCAAAGATCATCGCCAAAGGTACAGCAATCTCTTTCCTCGCTTCCTGTAGTAAGCCAAGATAGTTTCCCAAGAGCGGAATAGAACCCAGTCCCTGTAGGGCAGCAGTGCAACCCACTGAGCCACTGTATCATCCGTATATATTTGAAAGAGCAGTGTTCTCAATAATGACTACTGGGGGGACACCATTGTATACTTAGCTGCAGATGTCAATCAGCATTCTAATAAATGCAAAATATATGGATGCTGGAGATATCTAGCATTTTCTGTTTTTATTTCATTCAGCACTCTTCTCTTAGTTAGTAGTGGACTGAATCTCTTGACTACATTTCCCAAATATTTGCCAAGTTTCCAAGAGTTAGACAAAAGATATTTGTGAACTTCTCAACTAAGAATGAAACTTAGAGCAGATAAAAAGGCCAAAGCTTGGAATTTTGTCACAGAGACAAAGATGTTGGTAGTGTAACATGTCTCTGTGGAATATTGAAAGCAAGATTCATTTGCCTTTAGCATGGATGGTGCAGTGGCCCAGTGGTTAGCACTGCTGTCTCACGGTGCCAGGGGCCTGGGTTCAATCCCAGCCTCGGGTGATAGCCTGTATGGAGTTTACACATTCTCCCCGTGTCTATCTGGATTTTCTCCAGCTTCCTCCCACAGTGCACAGATTAGGTGGATTGGCCATGCCCAATTGTTTGTGGTGTCCAAGGGTGAGATTAGCCATGGTAGTATGTTGGGGTTGAGGGAGCTGCTCTTTGTAGAGTTGAGGAGGACTCAATGGGTCAAATGGCCTCTCTCCTCACTGTAGGGATTCCATAGTGAAATCAAAAGCAAACTTGATTATCATGCGATTATGTAATGAGTAGTTCAGACAGGACAAAAAAAATATAAGCAAGTGTGTCATGATACTGTGTTAAATTGATTCTGTGAGAGGGAGGATAGTCATGATTACAGTGATGAAGGAAGTTAGGAGCGAAAGAAAATATTTGAGCGATGTAATAATTAATCAGAAATTGAAAATATTAAGATAGACCCTCCAGTAATTAAATTAAGTAATAAGGATGTGCTAGAAAAGTTAGATGAGAAAGACTTAAACTAAAGTGGTGGAGGGGCAAGGTGGGAATTTAAGTGGAGAGACAAGAGTGACCTGGAGTTCAAAGTTGGAAAAGTAGAACACAAAAGTGGAAAGCAGAAGAAACATAGGACATAAACATGTGCATATGTCAAAAAACAAGTCCTTAGAATGGACAGCAGCATTCATAAGAAGGCAGATGAATTAACATGAAGTGACATGGCTGCAGGGTGACCAAGACTGGCAAGTGAATATCTTAGGTTATTCTATTTTTAGGAAGGACAGGCAAAAAGGAAAAGAAGGTGGAATGTTGTTGTTAGTGAAAGATGAAATGAGTACAATGGTGAGAAAGAATATTGGATGAGAAGTCTAGATGTAGAACCAGTACAGAGGGGGATAAGAAGAAACAAGATACAGAAAAGTTTATTGGTAATTGTCGATAGAACTCCAAATAGTTGTGGTATGATAGGAGGTGGCATTAACTAAGAAAGTTGAGATACATGTAATAGTAATCATGGTTGTTTTTACTCTACATATACACTAGGCAAGCTTCTTTGCAATAATTAAGCGATGATGAATTCCCAGACTTACATAAGATGGTTTTATAAACCAGTGGAACCAACAAGGGAACAGGCTATCCTAGAATTTGTTTTGTGCAATGAGAAGGGGTTTGTTGTGTATTTATGTAAGTATGTTGGATTGTCACTTTAAGAATTCGATCACGTGATATCATGAAGTTGCTGCTTGCAGAGTGAACATCTTGCAGAATAAAGCTCTGCTGTTGTTAAATGCTTTGGTCTCATTCAAGCAGGATGTCTCCTATAGGGAATGAGGGTTAGCATTGTACCACATCTGAGGAAACATATTAAATGGTCACTGAGGCATTGTCAGAATGAATGAGATACCAAGAAGCTATTTATCATGGTCAAGGTTTAACTCTGAGATTGTAAAAAGGGGAATATGTGCAGCTTGCACAAGAGGTTGAATCTATCTCCACTAGCATCATTAATACTCAGAAAGGCCAAAGCAAAGGATCCATATTGAATCTGCTGGACCTTTTGAAGGGCAAATGTTTTTCACAGTGATTGATACACATAAAAAATGGCCTGAAGTTGTTATCATAAAGGTGAAATCTTCAGGGTAAACGAATGAAAGAGAGAGGGAGACCTTTGTGAGTTTTGGTTAACCAGAGCAACCTGTTAATGGAAATGGTCTACAGTTTATCTCACAAGAGCTTATGGATGATCTAAAACAGAATGGAATTCAACAAATCTGACAGCTCCTTAACAGCCACCAATGGTTTGTTCAGGCAATGAATCATTTCTTAAAGGTAACACAAGATCAAGGCTCACTGTTATTCTGAATATAAATGATCCTCCATCCCTTGATTAGATTGCAGTCTGTAACTGACTCCTGGGTATCTGTTATTCTCTTTAAACTTGCCTTCAAAGTTTGGACTGCTCTTTCTGCCAGACTATTGGATGATGGATGGTATGGAGCCATCCTTATATGTCGAACTCCATTCGACTTTAGGAAATACTCAAATTCCCTGTTGGCAAACTATGGTCTGTTATCTGTGACCAACACTGCTGGGAGTCCATGCATTGAAAAAGATGCTCACAGTTTTTCTATCATCATCTGTGTGTTAGACAAATGAAGTCTTTGGGTGTTCGGACTGGCTAAGAACATTGATCCCTTGAAAGGATCTGCATAGTATATGAATTTGGCCTGAAACTATAGGCAGCATTGTCTGTCCTCTTTAAGTAGACCTAGCAGAGGTTTCTGATTTGTTATTATTACAAATTTACATGCGGAAAAGCATTAGTGGTACTTTCTGGCTCAAATTATGACTGTCAAGCCTTCCTTCTCTAAATGAGTGTATTTAAGTTCTGCATTAGCCAATGTCCTGGATGCATATACTATTGGGTGTTTCTCCTCATTTGGCAACCTATGAGCTAATACCATCCTGATGATGTGCAGGGAGGCATTGCATGTTAATACCAGATCTCATTTGGGATCATAGTGTACCAACACCTTAGAGGATGATAGCTGTTTCTTCACTTCACTGAAAGCTATGGCTTGGCTACATGACCAATTCCAACACTGACTCTTTTTTAAGAATTGATGCAGAGGTGTCAGGATGGAGGCCAGGTTATGTATGAACTTTCTGTATTAATTCACCAGCCCAAGCAAAGACCTAAGCTTCCATACAGACATGGGAGCTGGGGCACCTTTGATCAACCTCACTTTATCTTCCAACAGGTATAACCTGAACTTGTCAACTCTGTAGCCCAAGTAGGTCACTTGGGGGCCTGAAAGGATACATTTTGCCCTTCTAAGATGTATGCACACCTGGGATAAACATCTACGGATTTTTCCTGTTGAGATGTTATAGGTTTCAATGAGATCCCTTCTTTCTCCATTTTTCTAAACCCCAGTGAATATAATCCTAACTGAACTACTCTCTAGCAGGCCATGGGAAATTGCCCATAGCGTCCAGGGATATGCAGGCTAGGTTGGTTAGTCATGGGAAATGCTGATTACAAGGATAGATTAGGGTAGGGAGTGTGGGTGGGATGCTGTTCAGAGGGTCAGTGTGGAATCAATGGGCTGAATAGTCTGCATCCAGACTGTGGGGGTTTCATGATTCTATGGCCTAAAAACTTGGAGAGATTCAATTTTGTCCTCCACCTAAGGCATTAATATATATTGTGAATGTCTGGATCCAAGCACTGATTCCTACAGGACCCCAATGATCACTGGTTGACACATTCTATACTGGCCTGTTTATTCCTACTTTTTTTTCCCTTCTGTTCTTTATCCATGTCAGGACATTACCCCAATCCTATGCACGTTACTTTTGAAACTAATCTCTTTTATAGGACTTTATCGAAAACCTTCTGAGTAAACCATATCCACTTGCTTCCCCTTATCACTTTATATCCTTGAAAAATTAGATTGGTCAAGCACCATTTCCCTTTTGTACGTCCATGCTGACACTGTCCAATCCTGTCACTGCCACATGTTCTCCTATTCAATCATTTATAATGGACTCCCACTTTCTCCCTACTTCCAATTTCATGCGAACTGGTGTTTCATTCCATGTTTTCTCTCGATGATCTTTTTTAAAACGTGGAGCCATATCCAGTAACTCTGCAGAACCAGTCACTTATATGTATCACAACCCTTTGATTTTCCAGAAAGGTTCCACATCAAGAGTGTTAAGCTGTCTTTGTTGGTGTTTCATGCTGCAAACATACAAACTGAAAATTGTGATTGTGGCAGAAAGAGAGATGCTTTATCAAGAACAAATATGGAGGAAACCAGATATCATGATCAAAATGAACTAGTGTGGAATATGAGTTTTCACAGGACAATAACTGGAGATGCATATTTGAAGTGAAAGGCATGACATTTAGAGGGAATTTGAAGAAACCTTTTCATCCAGAGGCTTACAGGCTCTGGGAGGGTGGCTGTGACTGCCTGGGAGGGTGGTTAAGGCAAGGAACCTCACAATCTTTCAATAGCCCTTGGATGAGCACTCAAAGCTATGGCCTAGCACAAGGAAGTAGAACTGGAGTAGGTAGTAACATTTTTGGTGGTACAGATGTGATGGGCTGAAGGGCATCTCTTAACTGTGTGGTTCTATGAAAAGTCCTCATGCCTTAGAAGTAAATACGTTGTTACTGTCAAAGTAAAATCTGTATAAATTAAGTAGAAATAGGAACAATAGGAAATTATGATAGAAAATGAAAATGCCTCTTAGATATGTCTTTTCTTGTTTTGTAGGGAGGTGTTACGAAGGTTGATAATAAATTCTTGTTATTTGTGTAACTGCATTCTGAAATGGGAGTAAAATGGATTTTACTTTTCAGTTCTGTCAAGATCTATGTTTTTCTTTTTAAGTGAGAAAGTAACTTTGCACATGCTATAGCAAAGGTGTTATTAAACCGGAAAGGGTGCAAAAAGAATTTACGAGGATGTTACTGAGATTGGAGGGTGTGAGCTATAACGAGAGACTGGATAGACTGGGACATTTTTCCCTGGAGCATAGGAAGCTGATGTTATAGGGTTTCATAAAATCATGAGGGGCATAGGTAAGGTGAACAGCCAAGGTCTTTTCCCAGGGTGGGGGAGTCCAAAACTTGAGGTATAGGTTTAAGGTGAGAAGGGAAAGATTTAAAAGAATTCTGAGGGGCAACGTTTTCACACGTGTTTATATAGAAAAGGCTGCCAAAGGAAGTGGTAGAGGCAGGTTCAATTGCAACATTTAAAAGACATTTGGACAGGTACATGGATAGGAAAGGTTTCAACAGATATGGGTCAAACACAGGCAAACGGGACTAGTTAGTTTGAGAAAATCTGATCGGCACAGATAGCTTGGACGAAAAGGCTCTGTTTCCATACGATATGTCTCTATGACTCTATTAAGTTCAAAACAGCATTTACAGGAAATCATATCATTTTAGCAAAATGATGAGCATGCCAATGGGGAGATAATAGCTACAGTGTTTACTGACTTAACTTTTACAATCATTAGAGAGACAGCGAGAGAGAGATGCAGAGGAATCAGGAGTAAGTTCATGCAGGGTGGGGAGGCACATAATTGATGTGATGACGTTATGAACAGTATCCGAGCAATCAGAGCTGGTGAGAAATCTAGGGCTGTTTATAAAGCAGTGAAATGAAAACTGACTAAGTAGAAGATTAGAAGGGTGCCAGAGAGGAAGACATTTTGTGAGGCTGTCAGAGATTTGAGTTTAGGGAAACCAATTAATGGAGTAGTGAGCTAGTTAGAGGCTTATTTGAAATGCCCTGGAGAGAGACATTAACTGAAGAATATAGCAAGTGGTGTTTGTATAAAGGAAGCTATTTACAAAGTTTGTGCAAAGATTTGTAGCTCGGGTGCTCGTTGTTGTGGTTCTGTTCGCCGAGCTGGAAGTTTTTGTTGTCCTGTGAGTGTGGCGTTGATGATCCGGTGTGATTTTTCTATTTCCGTGTTTTTAATGATTACAAACGTGTCATCGACATATCTGACCCAGATGACACGTTTGTAATCATTAAAAACACGGAAATAGAAAAAACACACCGGATCATCAACGCCACACTCACAGGACAACAAAAACTTCCAGCTCGGCGAACAGAACCACAACAAGCTATTTACAGTCATAGGAGCAGAACAAGAAGCTTGAGTGGCTGTAAGGGATTAGTTCTCATAGAATTCATACTATTTGTAGGCTATTTGGCCCTACAAGTCCACACAGACCCTCCAAAGACTATCCTATCCAGAACCGTTCCCCTACCCTATTACTCTATATTACTAATACACCTAACCTACACATCCCTGAACACTTTGGGCAATTTTCGCATGGCCAATTCACCTCACCTGCACATCTTTGGATTGTGGGGAGAAACCCACACAGATACAGGGAGAATGTGCAAACTTCACACAGCCAGCCTTCTCACCTTAAACCTATACCTCAAGTTTTGGACTCCGCCACCCTGGGGAAAAGACCTTGGCTGTTCACCTTATCGGTGCCCCTCATGATTTTATGAAACCCTGTAAGGTCAGGCAGTCGCCCGAGGGTGGAATTGAACCCGGGTCGCTGCCACTATGATGTGGCAGTGCTAAGCCTGAGCCACCACACCACCCTATATTGCTGTAGGATAAAATGGATGTATCTTTTTTTCTGATGTTTGTAATGAAACTTTTAGATTTTTTTAATGTCTCTTCTGATATTGGTTTGTGCTTTTCTTTTGAGTAATGACTTATTACATCCTTCTTCTGGTAACAGTATTTTGAAAAAGAATTAGCATTCTCCTCTCGAATATTATAAATCTTGTTTTCACTTTATATTGATATTTCTTGTGAATTCTCCAAATGAGTGCAAGATGAAAAGTTTCAACATAAGGCCTTTGTTTTCAGCAATACTCAAGTTTTGTATAACTAAACAACAATTAGTACGTATAGATATTTTCTAATCAAGGTATTCAGAGATGTTGTTGCCTGTCTAGAGCAGATGTTACCTGAGGTTGACCTCCTAGCTCAGAGATAGGGACATTACTAGCTCAGAGAATATATATGTATATATATATATATATTTATTCAGTGACTGGCCTCAGCAGTAAATAGAAAAACGTCTACCATGTTTCACTCTGAGATATGATTGGTCAATATTTCCACCAGCTAATATGAAAAGTATTTAAGAAATATTTTTTGGAAAGTCTATACACAAACATTAACCATGCATTAACCCTCTCTTGACCCCATCAAAGGGCTCAATCAAGTTAATAAAACAAGGTTTGCTTTCAATACATCTGTGCTGGTGTTAATTTATTAACTCATATTTTTGCAAGATAGCATATGGGAATAGATTAGCAAATGATATTTTTACAAACTTATTTTGTAAATATATAAATACAATTAGAAGGCTGTTGTAGTACAGTAGTAATGTCCCTATCTCTGAACTAGGAGGTCAACCTCAGGTACCATCTACTCTAGACATGCAACAACATCCCTGAATACCTTGATCAGAAAACATCTATACCTCTATACATACTAACATCTATACATACATACTGTTGAGTAATACAAAACTTGAGTATTGCTGAAAACAAAGGCCTTTTGTTGAAACCTTTGCACTCATTTGGACAATTCACAAGAAATATCAATATATACGTGAAAACAAGATTTATAGTATATGAGAGGAGTGCTTTTTCAAGTGGACTCTGATTGGTACAAGCACCATCTAATGGTAACTGAGTTAACTGGCTAGCTTTGTTTAAATTCTAAAGCAGACAGGTTGTCTCTGATTTGTCAAGGAAGTACACTGAGAAATGAACTAGAGTATGGCTACCATCTCTTTTGTTGAGGTGAAACAGGCACCTGTGTACATGTTCCTGCAGTCTTCAAAGAGCCGTGTATGTTAATCCATATAGTTTCCAGTACATTCAAGTGTGCCACACTGCAATCCAGACCTGATGATCCGAAATTAGTTAACAGCATAATTCTTTGCACACTCAGGGTTTGTAAGTGTGATTTTTGCCAATTCAAAACTTGAAGAGAGTTACAGTTGGACCATATTCTAGGTTGGGTACACTTATCTTTTTAGATAACTTTTATGTTTTATCTTTTGACATGCTGTTATTTGACCCAATCAGCCTCTGTGATTGTGGATTGACCTGGAAAAGGAGAAAGGTGGGTACACCTGTAGGAATGTCATGTGTTTATTTCACTTGAAGTGGATCAAGAATTCCTGCTGATAAACTGAATGGCTGTTTTAACATTGAGTTGATAATCTTATCTTCAGATTAGATTAGTGTGTTGCTTATAGATAATTTTTGCCATACTTCTGCAATAGTAAAATCATCACTCTTTTTATTCACTCGGTAATATCTGGAGACAAATCTTTTTGTAATTAATTTCCATGTTATTGTAGTAATGTGATGTGAGGGAATGCTGCTTCTGGCATCATTTGTTCAATGTTCAATGTGCTCAGCCCATGACTAAAGATTCTGTATCAAGGTACATAACTACCAGATACGTTGTACATTGCATCATGGAACTGTTACTGCCAAAAATAACCAGAGTAACATTTTCACTATGGAAAAAAACTGGTCTTTGCCATATAATTTGAAATTATCTTTACTGACAAAAAATTAATTATCCAGTGATCTGAGTTCAGTGATTACTGAATAAAGTGAAAACTAAATACGGACTAATTCAGGATAACAGATGAGCATTTTCCTTTTGAAAATCATGCTTGGTCCCCATAGTTTGCATTTAGGAACATAGGAACATTGCAGTAGGAGTAGGCCATTCAGCCATATTACAGAGGTGGTGGTGCTGGATGTCTTAAAACACATAAAGATGGATATTTCCTGGGACCTGATCAGAGGTACCCTCAAACCCTGTGGGAAGCTAAGTACATGACTGCTGAGCCCCTTACTGAGATATTTGTATCATCAATAGTCACAACTATGGGGCCAGAAGACTGGAAGTTGGGTAATGTGGTCTCATTATTCAAGAGGGGTGGCAAGGAAAAGCCAGAGAACTATAGCGCAGTGAACCCGACATTGGTGGTGGGCAAGTTGTTGGAGGGAATCCGGAGGGTTTACATGTTTTTTTGGAAAGACAAGGACTGATTAGGGATAGTCAATATGGTTTTGTACATAAAAGGTCACGTCTCTCAAACTTCATTGAATTTTTTGAAGCAGTAACAAAGAGGATTGATGAGGGCAGAGTGGTGAATGTTTTCTGTATGGACATCAACAAGACATTTGGCAATGTTCCTCATTGTAGACTGGTTAGCAAGGTTAGATCACATGAAATACAGGGAGAACTATCCATTTGTATACAGAATTGGCTCAAAGGTAGAAGGCAGAGGCTAGTGGTGGAGTCCACTGCTTTTCATCATTTATATAAATAATTTGGATGTGAACTTAGGAGGTATAGTTAGTAAATTTGCAGATAACACCAAAATTGGACGTGTAGTGGACAGTGAGGAAGGTTACCACAGATTACAATGGGATCTTGATCAGATGAATGGCAAATTGTGCTTAATTTAGATAAATATGAGGTGCTGCATTTTGGAAAGGCAAATCAGGAAGGACTTCTACACTTAATGGTAAAGTCCTGGGAGTGTTGCTGAATAAAGAGACCTTGGAGTGTAGGTTCATAGTTCTTTGAAAGTGGAGTCACAGGTAGATAGGATAGTGAAGAAGGAGTTTGGTATGCTTGCCTTTATTGGTCAATGCATTGAGTATAGGAGTTGGAAGGTCATGTTGCAGCTGTACAGGACATTGGTTAGGCCACTGTTGGAATACTGTGTGTGATTCAGGTCTCCCTGCTATGGGAAGGATGCTGTGAACCTTGAAAGGGTTCAGAACAGATTTACAAGGATGTTGTCAGGGTTGGAGGATTTGAGCTATAGGGAGAGGCTGAATAGGCTGGGGCTGTTTTCCCTGGAGCTTCGGAGGCTGAGGGGTGACCTTTTAGAGCTTTATAAATCACGAGGGGCATGGATAGGGTAAATAGGCAAGGTCTTTTCCCCGAGGTGAGCGAGTCCAAAACTAGCAGGCATAGGTCTAAAGTGAGAGGAGAAAGATGTAATGGAACCGAAGGGACAGCTTTTTGATGCAGAGCACGGTGAATATGAAATGAGCTGTCAGAGGAAGTGGTGGAGGCTGGTACGATTACAAAATATAAAAGGCATCTGGATGGGTATATGAATAGGAAGGGTTTAGAGGGATATAGGCCAAATGCTGGCAAAGGGGATTAGATTTATTTCGGACATTTGGTCAGCAAGGATAAGTTGGACCAAAGGATAAATTTTTTGTGCTATATATCTCTATGATTCTATGATTAAGACCAACAGATGTCAGATAGATCAAAGAGTATTTTTCACAGAGATGATGGTCCTCCAGGTGCATTCCATGTATGTCTTGGTGTGTGCCCTGGGGAACAGATCATAGAGTACAGTGTCTTGTGTTATGGAGCTGCTGGGAAGAACTTAGACAAAAACCGCTGCATCTTCCTCCTATGTGTAACAGCTTCATCTTGGCCACAGTTGCTTCGAGGGGAGTGTGTGGTGCTGGAGAGAGTCCAGACATACATGAAGGATCTCATAGGTAGTGTCCTTCTCACCCCCAGCCAAGCAACATCTTGCTGCTTGTTGCAACGTTCTGGTGATGAGGTATTCTGTCAATAACTTTGACAGTCTGCTGAGAGAACAGCCGACAAGATTAACCCTCT
Organism: Chiloscyllium plagiosum; assembly: GCF_037043375.1. Lineage (NCBI taxonomy): Eukaryota > Metazoa > Chordata > Chondrichthyes > Orectolobiformes > Hemiscylliidae > Chiloscyllium > Chiloscyllium plagiosum. The sequence continues at coordinate 4,883,637 of NW_028270142.1, forward strand.
CCTTTCCTTGCAGGGTCTCGAGGACGCTAGATGCTGATCGCTTCCTGATGGATGTGTGTGCAAAGGCATTTTCTTTCACAAATTACTCCACAAAGGACAGATGACATGGAACAGTCCAACTTCTTGGAGTATTCTGTGGCAATGAAGTCAGACCTATCCTTTGTAACACTGGGTACAGGTAGAACCTCAGTACGTAGTGACACTGTGCGTACTGAGGGTCAATGTAAGCTTGATGCAGCCACACATAAAGGTGGCCGTCAGGATGAGGGCAACAGAATGGGTACATTCTTCCCCCTTTTATCTCGAGCTTTATACAGAGAGTCGCTTAGGCTTGGTTGACTGCAGCAGCACAGACTCAGGAAACGGGCCAGACCTGTGGCACACACAACCAACACTGAGCGTATCTCACACCTGATGGCCAGGTGTTTACCCGCAATGGAGGACCAGCTCTACCTGACTCCAGATCTGATCAGGAAGCTTTCTGATTCCAACTCATTTTTGAGACAGCACTAACGAAGTTGGTATAGAGCAGTCGGATCGAATGATGGATTCTCTTGCCAAAACCCATTTTGAACAGTAATCTGGCAAAACCAAGAAGCTCATTATTGACTTTTGGCAGGATGTTACTCATGCCCCCCTGCACATCAACAGCACAGAAGTAGAACTAGTGGAAAGTGTCAAGCTCTGGGAGTGGTTAACCATAGCTTTCTTGGATTCTTCACATGGACCCACTGGTTACAAAAGCCCAACAACGTCTCTTTTTCCTCAGACAGCTGAGAAAATTTGGCATGACAGTGAATACCCTAGGTAAAAACAATGACTGCAGATGCTGGAAACCAGATTCTGGATTAGAGTGGTGCTGGAAGAGCACAGCAGTTCAGGCAGCATCCGAGGAGCAGTAAAATCAACGCTTCGGGCGAAAGCCCTTCATCAGGAATACCCTTGCCAACTTGTATAGCTGCGCCATCGAGAGCATTCTGTCTGGGTGTATCACTACCTGGTATAGCAACTGTACCATTCGAGATCAGAGATGGTTACAGAGAGTGGTGAACTCGGCCCAGACAATCACAAAGGCCCAGACAATCACAAAGGCTAACCTCCCTTCTATAGAATCCATCTACCAGGCCCACTGTCAAGGAAAGGCCGGCAGCATTCTCAAAGGTCCATCCCACCCTGGCAATGTTTTTCTACAACCTCTACCATCGGGGAGAAGGTACAGAAGCCTGAACACACGCACCAGTCGGTTTCAAAACAGTTTCTACCCAACTGTTGTTAGAATACTGAATGGACTCACAAACTCTTAACATTCACCTGTACATGTGTCTTTATTTTGTATGCTACTCAACTCTGTGATCTACCTGTATTGCTCGCAAGACAAAGCTTTTCACTGTGCCTTGGTACACATGACAATAAATTCAATTCATGTCCCACACAAAAGCATGTGAGTTTTTTTATTAATTCAGGGGATGACGACATTGCTGCCCAAGCCAGCACTTATTGCCCGTCCCTAATTGCCCAGAGGGCAGTTAAGAGTCAACCACTTTGCTGTGGGTTTGGAGTCACATGTAGGCCAGACCAGGTGAGGATGGCAGTTTCCTTCCCTAAAGGAAGGATTCCCACCTCGGGTGACTGTCTGTGTGGAATTTGCACATTCTCCCAGTGTCTGCGTTGGTTTCCTCCAGGTGCTCCGGTTTCCTCCCGCAATCCAAAGACGTGCATGTTAGGTGAATTGGTCATGCTAAATTGCTCATAGGATTAGGTGCATTAGTCAGGGGTAATTATAGGGTTGGGGAATCGGTCTGGGTGGGTTACTCTTTGGATGGTTGGTGTGGGCTTGTTGGGCCAAATGGTCTGTTTCCATAGTGTGGGGAATCTAATCTAATACACTTCCAGCATGTCCTGGTCCACCAAGTCCCACAGAGCCGAATACAACACAGCTGGTAAGCCGCCATTTCAGGGAGTGTGCCTGCCTCAATGTCTCCCCTTGTCTGCTTCTCTAGATCTGCAGTCTTGATGTGTCCTCTCACCCGCTCCTCCAGGTGCTGGAGACTGTCTGTCCCTGGGGTCCTCCTTTCGCTTGGTCCTCTGCAACAACATGGTGACATAATCAGAAGCAGGAATTTCCATATTTATGCTGTTAAGTTGAAGTTTTGTATTCTGTTTTCAAATATGGTGGCTCAATTATGTGGGGTGTCACAGGATGAAGTTAAGAAATTATAATTCCAGTCAGAAAAAGGAAATTGAGAGGGAATTGTGAAAACATGGCAGAGGGCGAGATTGAGTGGAGGACGGAGACAAAATAAAGTAAAGGAGAGTTATTTGTATTCATCAGTACAGTTTAAGATCCGTAACACTTTAAAGGAAGGAAAGAAGATTTGAGTTAAAGACTTAAATGAGACAAAGGATGAAATTTACACTGCAGATCAGATTCTGGATTAGTGGTGCTGGAGGAGCACAACAGTTCAGGAAACATCCAAAGAGCAGCAAAATCGACGTTTCGGGCAAAGCCCAGCACCACTAATCCAGAATCTGGTTTCCAGCATCTGCAGTCATTGTTTTTACCCCACTGCAGATCAGAGATCACTTTGAGATAGTCTGGAGGACTGCAATAGTAACTGACACCAAGGCTCAATCTTCCTTTGCCTGTCATTTTGGAGGCTGAAGGTCCTCCAATGTGAGCACCCCCTCACCTTGGAGGACTGTAATTGAAGCTGGCATTGCCGCAGCCCTCAGATATTCTCTGTTGGGGGTGGTTGGAAGACCTCCAGAGTGCCCGCCCTCTACAATGGAGGACTATAATCGCAGCTGACACCACAGCTCTGTTTCTCTGCCTGTCGCGTTGCGATGAAAAAGCAACGCTTTGTAAGTTAGTGCTTCCAAATAAACCTGTTGGACTATGACCTGCTGTTGTGTGATTTTTAAAACATTTGTCCACCCCAGTCCAACATAGACTCCTCCAAACCATGTGGTGTTGTGGTCCTCCAGAGTTACCGTCCCCTGCTTAGGAGGACTGTAATCGCAGCCCAGACCATCACAGCTCGCTCTTCATTTCTCATTTCACTTCAGCTCTGAAGAAGAGTCATCTAGACTTGGTTAAAAATCGCACACCAGGTTATAGTCCAATAGGTTTATTTGGAAGCACTAGCTTTCGAAGTGCTGCTCTTTCATCAGGTGGTTGTGGAGAATAAGAACGTAGGACACAGAATTTAAAGCAAAAGTTTACCGTGTGATGTAACTGAAATTATGTATCGAAAAAGACCTGGACTGTTTGTTAAGTTTCTCATCTTTTAGAATGGGCATGTTGGTTTGAGTTCTTTCATGTGTAAATTCCAGAATTTTTTTTAAAGTTGCATTCTCAAGTGAACTTTAACAATCGGTGCCATGTTGGCTCAGATAATGCATGTAAGGTGTGAGGTGCCCTGTGTGAGGTTGTCTGTGCCCCAATGTTCAGATTGATTCTAATCCAAAACATCTAATCTAAAAATGTGAACTAAATACATTGATCAGGACTTTAGATCCAATCCTTCATAGTTCGCATGCGCCATCATCCCACATACTTCTCACGTCGGCAGTTTCTACTGTCTTCTGAAGGTACACAAAACCAACACACCAGGATGTCCCATCACATCAGGCATTGGGACCCTGTGTGAGAACTTCTCTGGCTATGTCAAAGGCATCTTGAAACCCATTGTACAGGAGACCCCCACCTTCTGTCGCGACACTATAGATTTCTTGCAGAAACTCAGCACCCATGGACCAGTCGAACTGGGAAGATTTCTTGTCACAATGGACATTTCAGCACTCTACAACAGCATTCCCCATAATGTCGGCATCGTGGCAACAGCCTCAGCATCAACACCAATAACTGCCAGTCTCTGAGCACCGTCCTACAACTCATTCACTTTATCCTCAATCACATTTTCATCTTTGACAATCAGTTCTTCATCCAGACACAAGGAACAACCATGGGGACCAAATTTGCACCTCAATATGCCAACAGGTTTGAACAAGACTTCTTCTCTGCACAGGACTTCCAATTCTGTGGATTGCTATATTGACATTTTTTTTCAGGGCTCATCACTGAAACAACTACACAGTGATATCAACAAGTACCATTCCACCACCAAACTCACCATGGGCTATTTTTTAGTATCTGTCTCATTCTTGGACACATGTATCTCCATCAAGGATGGGCACTTCAGCACCTCACTCTCCCGCAAACCCATGATAACCTCACAATACTACACTTCTCCAGCTTCCACCCGAAACATATTAAAACAGTCATCCTCTACGGACAAGCCCTATGCATACACAGGATCTGTTCAGGTGAGGAGGAACGTGACGGGCACTTGGAAGTACTCAAGAATGCCCTTGTAAGAACGGTACATTGGTGAGACTGAGCAGAGTCTATGGCAACAGTTGAATAGACAGCGCATAACAATCAACAGACAGGAGTGTTCCCTCCCAGTTGGAGAACACTTCCGCAGTCCGGGACGTTCGACCTTGGACCTTCGGGTGACCACCCTCTAAAGCAGCATTGGGACAGGCAACCACGCAAAGTTGGCGAGCAAAGGCTGATAGCCAAGTTTGGTACTCACGGGGCTGGGCCTCAACCGAGACCTTGGTTCATGTCACACTACAGGTGACCCTACTGCACTACACACGCAGACAGACATACACTCACACTGCTACAGACCCATAACTCACGCAGACGCTCCCTCAAACACGAGCTCTCTCATACGCTCACACATTCACACCCATACACACACCCTCTCACAGACACTTATACCCCTTTCCATTCACTCACAGACACACACTCATACCCCTCCCCCTGCCACCCCCCACACACATGCACACATACACATATAAGTTTGTGGGGTGAATGTGTACTTGCAGAATTACATTTTATTTCACTCAAAAACTGCATGAATCCATGTAAGATTCTGTGAATCCCTTTTTTAGATTAGAATCAGTCTGACCATTAGAACACAGACAGCCTCACACAGGACAGCTCACACCTGAACTGCGTTATCTGGGCTGACATGAAACCAATTGTTAAAAGTTCATGTGAGAATGTAACTTTAAAAAAGTTCTGGATTTACATATGAAAGAACTGAAACCAGCATGCTGATTCTAAAAGATGAGAGACTTAAACAGTCCAGGTCTTTTTCAATATATAATTTCAGTTATATCACACTGTGAACCTTTGCTATAAATTCTGTGTCTTATGATCTTATTCTCCACGACCACCTGGTGAAGGAGCAGCGCTCCGAAAGCTAGTGCTTCCAAATAAACCTGTTGGACTATAACCTGCTGTTGTGTGATTTTTATCTTTGCACACCCTAATCCAAAACTACCATCCAAATCACATCTGGACTGGAAACATTAGCTTGCTCTAAGCTTTGAGCATTTTTTGTTTAGAATGGCTCTTCATGCTGGGGACCTCCAGTTGTGCGCCCCCTGGTTTTGGAGGACTATTATGTCAACAGGCGCCGTCGCTTTCTCCCGCTGCCTGTCCGTGTTGGGGTCCTGCAGCATGTGCGCCCTCCCCCGACTAGGAGGACTATAATGGCAGCTGGCGCCGCCGTTTTCCACCTCAGCATGTCGTGTTGCGGTCCTCCCGGGCGTGCGCCCCCTCCTTCGGAGGACTGTAATCGCCGCTGGCCGTTCTCCCTCCCTCCCTCCCTTCCCTGACTTCACTTGTCCTTCATGCCATGACGTCAGGGGACCGGAAGGTCAGAGGCTGTGAGCGGAAGTGGGTGCTGGAGTGTTCCGCCATTGTATGTGTGAGTCTGTGAGAGAGAACCACTGTGTCCTGGAGAGGAAGCCGGAGCAGCACCTCAGCAAACACCGGGGAGGGCGGAGATTAAACACACCGCGGCGCCGTCCACCACCACCACCTGCTGCTGCTGCTGGGCGTTTTATTTTGTTGGAGCCGGTGTTGCCTCAGGCTGGTGCTGGGAGCGCGGGTTGAAGAGGATTCGGCCGATCCGGAGGCCGAGCCCCTGCCGCCTGCTGCCCGCCCGCCCGCTCGCCCTTTGATGAAGAATGTCTGCTACCAGCGTGGATCAGGTGAGTGCCAGGCGGAGAGTGAGAGTGAGGGAGAGGGAGAGGGCCGAGTGTGGACCACCGCCTCACAGGCCGTGACTCCTCTACCTCTCACCATTTCCTGCCGTTTACAATCTCGTAACAAGGTGTGTGTGCGTGTGCTTTTTTTTTGTGTTTTAAAAAGAAATAGAGTTGTTAATATTTAATTCCGATTTTCCATAAGGTACTGACGGGTGTTTTCTTCTTTTTTGTGTGTTTTTTTTTGTTTCCTTTTCTTTTGTATTTTTTGCTTTCTATTAAACACGGTACTACATCAGAGACCGAAAGGCCAGGGAAGTAAAGGTGAGTTGGTCCGTTACTCAATCTGTTTGATTTCACAGACTGAGTGCTTTGACATTTTTGTATATTTTTGTTTGCTTTGCTAGAGCGCGCTTAACTTGATTTTCCTAACATCAGCACCTTTTTATTTCATTTCTGAATTCATTAAATCAAACTTTGAAAACTTTTAAATGTTTTCTGCCCTTATACCAAACTTAAGAACACTTTCAGTATTCATATCGCAAGACATGATTTCAAGCTTGCCCCTACAGGGAAAATGAGCTTCCCACCTTTTACTTAATTGAATCAAGTATTAATTTATCTTGATTTTCTATGTATGAATGTGGTTACACAGCTGTTCAGGCTGAAGTTCATGGTGCTTTATCATTTGTTTACACTTTTAAGTCTGTAATTCTATTTTTTTCTGTTGCAGATTCTTAGTTGAGGTTATTAAATGTTGATTTTGCTTTTAAAATTGATTTATTATCTTTTGTGCAATAGCTTGAAGCCTTGAATTGTTTCTAAATGCAGTAAAATTGTTATTTTAGTTAAATGTACAAAATTGACTTTTGAGCACATTTTCCTTTAAGTGCTTGAAACACCTGGACAGTTCTGTTACATCTTTGATGCACTCAGCCAAGATTGTGTGTGTGTTTGAATGTAAACAATGTATGATTGGCATGAATGAGTTGGACTGAAGTGTCTTTCTGTGCTGTACATTTCCATGATTATGACATAGTAATTAAATTTTAGATATTCAAATAAGTTATTCAATTTATAAATTATTTGATTGAAGAACTGTATCTGAAAACTAAAGAAACAACTTTTGTTTTCTGTTTCAACTCCTGTGCTTTACTTGTTAACTATGCCATATAGAGCTGTATATAATCTACAGTGGAGGGGGTGGGCTGGGTGTTGGTAGGTGCTTTCCCCCTCTCATTGAAGGGAAGTTTTTGTAGCAGGACATCCAATTGTATCTGATTGGTTATCCTTGGTTTTGCATGTGTAGGTTTTTAATATTGAATTAAAATGCAAGTTGATAATGGTGAAGAAAGGGTGATGGCATTTGGCACTCTTGCAATTAGAACTAGGACAAGAAATTATGTCCTCATAACCAAACAGATTGAAGAATTGTGAAATGAATTGTCAATCATTGCGCAAAGTATCAATTGGTGACCAAATTCAGAGAAAAGAGAGATTAGATTGAAACAAATGAGAGACAGGAAATTTTTTCAAGTCTCCAGCCACAACTAAAGTCTAATGGGTTGAGAGTTTACATTTATGATGGTGATTCTGCGGCAAGTTGGTTCATAAGTTACGTGCGCGGACACAATTTTATCATTTAATACTTTTCAGAGGTCAGAGTTGGCAAGATGCACTTTCATAAAAATAAGGTAAAAACATTGACTGCAGATGCTGAAAACCAGATTTGAGATTAGAGTGGTGCTGGAAAAGCACAGCAGTTCAGGCAGCATCCGAGGAGCAGCAAAAATAATAATGGTTTGGCATAACTCGTCTGTCAATTTTGAATAATCAAGTTTAGTTACTGATTTTTTTTGTCTTAAGTCCGTGAGTCATTTGCACATAAATGATAGTGAGCACCATTAGCCTCTGTTATTTTGACAGAACAATCTGAGCCATTATATTTGAAGCTGAAAGTGAGTTGGCAATTTAATTCTTGTAGCATTGTAAAATATTTATAATTTCTTCAGGAGAATCCATTGCTTTGTTTGTGTGCCCAAATTGTGTCATAGCACACACCTAACACATTCAATGTGCTCGCATGGTGTGATAACATACTCTCTGCATATTATGCAGTAATACATGTCCGGTGCACAGTTGGTGTGCCCACATGTGATAGTAGACACCCACAACTCTGGTGTGTCCAGATTGCCTAATAGCACACTCCCAGTGGTCTTTTGGTATGCCTACATTGTGCGATGAACAATGTGTAAGAATGTACCCAATTGTCTTTCCTTTTGTGCATACTTGGTGCATCCAGCTGATTGTATTACGTATTGGTCACTATTGGTGTGAACTCAAGTGGTTAAACTGTTGAGGTTTGATGAAAAGTTTGATTTCCAGCTGTAGAGGGGCCTGTTTTAAAAGTTCTAAGATTTTCCACCGTATGAATGGTATGCAGAAGTAATTTGTTTGATCACTGGCTGGCACTGACTCACTGGCCAATTGATCTGATGGAATGGGAGCAAAATCTGAAGTTCAGATCATTTTCTAGCAGTGGATATGTCTTTTGAGAAAATTGTTGAGTCTAGGAATACTAATAACTGAGCATTGGATTTCCAATCTTAAACTGCAGATTTGAACTTTGTAGTTAGGTTAATTGTTCACCCTCTCAGACCTTGGCTGCGTTGATAGTTGATGTCTACACAAACTGTTTGACAAAATTATTCATTTATCCACAAAATGGAAGTCAGCTGTGTGCCCAGCAGTATAACATGGAAATAGCATGTCTTGTGCAGTGTAATCCAGTGTGAAATTGCTAACTAGGCACAGGTGCATTTAACCACATGCACTACTGCAAAATATCTTTTACTCAAACAATGCAGATTAATGTAATTTATGTACAACTATTTACTTCTGCCATTCTGTAACCAAGCAAGCACTCAATCAAACAACATACTTGCATAGTTCTTGTCTTGTTGTTTACCAATAAATACCAAAAAAATGAAGTTCACATATATGTCATACTTTGTGCCCTTAGCAGTTAAATGTATTACAGTGACTTTATTTATAATTTGGTCAGAGTAGAAATACGATGGACACATTGGGATTCCCAATTATTCACGTGGCTATAATAGCTTATGTTTTAACTCTTGTATTCAATAATTTGCGTGCCTCTTCAAAGAGAAATATGAAGAAATAAAGGATTTCACTGAAACCTAAATGGCTACAACTGATTTGACATCAGCATTAAATTTATTAATAACAGCTGCTTTATTGATATGTGAATCAATTTATTTTCAAATTAACTGGAATTCCATTTTGGGCCCTCTGAATCAAACATTTGCATATTAATAAAGTAATATTGCAATATGTTTTTATGATTATACAGCAGCTTATTTTGACATGCCATAAAGATGATGGAATAGAAAATGTTGCATTTTTGTGTACTTCCTGTCCATCACCTTTAAATGTCATACTTTCTCATGCAAAATTCCTAAAATGAGGAAAGGTAAAAGTCCGTGGCTCGAGATTAATCAGTGTATGAATTTATCCCATGATTACCTTAGCTTTTGTGAGTATACTTAGATAATGACTTATCTATTATAATATTATTGTCCTTTCACCAAATCATTTGACTTTCATTTCGCATTGCACCAGGGACTTTTCAATTTTTAATAAAAACAATGCAACTGTATTGGAACCATCAGAAAGTTACAGATGAAAAACCAATTTTTTAAAAAAAAGCTAATTAATGCTGGGAACTTTTAACCAGGAACTGAAATTGGTCATTATACAGTCATAGAGATGTACTGCATGGAATTTCCCGATCCTAGAACATAGGAGCTGCAGTAGACCATTCAGCAAGATTTTCTACCTTTCAGCACCATTCCCAAATCCCTTAAATGCCTTAACACCAAACAAATTATGAACTTCTGCCTTGAATGTGTTCAATAAATGAGCATCCATAGCTGTCCAATAGACAATTCTAGAAGTTTGCCACTGTAGTGTTAAATTTCTCCTTGTCTCAATCCTAAGTAACTGAACCCCTTATTCTGAGGCAGTGATCATATCAGAGTTCAGGGGTATCACTTTCTATTTTGTTTCATGTTGATGTCATATTTTTCTAAACTGCAGTGACTGTAGATAAGCCTAGTTTTTTGATGTCTCTTCTGTCATCAGACTTCTATATGGACATCTCATATTAGAGCAAAAGTGCAGAGAAACACTATTCTGCATTCTGCTCTATTACCCTGGTGTATTTACGTAAGGTATGATTTTTCAGGTTAGCATTCAAAGCAATACATTTCACTCTTTTGGTATATGTGACAATGAAAAATCAAATCAATCAATCAAATCCTCATGAAGTAATGCCCCTCATCACTGAAACAGTCTTGTGACCTTTGGTTGCCCACACCTCGAGAGCAAGTTAAGGAAACTGCATGTAGTATTCTAGGTATGGTCTCCCTGATATCCTCCATAACTAATAATGGTTTTTATACTTTTATATTCCATTTGTAACAAAAGCTAATATACTATTTGTCTATTTAATTGTTTAATGCACCTGCATAATAACTAACTTCTATTCGTGTAGAAAGTCACCCGATTTCCTCTGAATTCAATGTGTCCCCAGTTCTCCTGCCATCCAAAAACACTCTCACTACATAGATGGATAACTTGTACTTTGCACTGTGTTCCATCTATCATATTTTTGCCCACTCTTAAGACCTGAATTTGTGTGTAATTAATTGATCTTATTGCCTCAAATGCGATTACTAATACAGCAGAATTGATTGTCATCAACAATATAACAATTCAGTCCTTCAAAAAGACAACTTTAATTTGAATGAGTAATGTCTCTGAAAAGCCAATTATATGCAAAAAAATTGCAAGTGCATATGTTATATTTTATATTTCACTAAGAATATTAAATTGCTTACACTTTCAAAGTTTCACATTGCAATTTACACAGTTCACTGAACAAATAATTAAAATCTGACCTTAGGCTTTGTTTACCCATGCAGTTAGATTTATTTTGGCATTAATATTGCACCTTAACCAGCATATATTATATATTTCATAGTGGAATGTTTATACAATTGTAAAACTATACATCATCCTGGTTTAGTGAGGTTTTTTGGGACAATTTCTCATTTGGCATTTTTGGAAGGGTGAACGTTTATTTTGGACTATTAATGATTTGAGCTTTGATATGTCATGTAATTATGCTAGTTATCTTTTGTATCCATATTACTGTTCTAAATTATTTGAGATCACCCTTTGAGATAATACCTTTTTTTGAAGAAAGATCATGATCTGCTGTGCAAATACGTAATGTTCTAGTTCGGCGTACTATGTATGTTCATACAGTATGTTCTGAAACTACATTTATAAGTTCATTAGCATTTCATGAGACACCTGTCCTTTTTCTAACATTGAATCTGATGCATCCTGTTATGCTATCCAATGTGAAATAAACTTTAAAAGTTAAATTTTCAAAGGTGACTACATTATTTAAGGGACATTTTCTAATGGAATGTTTTCCATTACAGTTCAGAACGGTTCGATGCATCAAAAAGACGCAGTGAATGATGATGATTTTGAACCTTATTTAACCAGCCAAACGAATCAGGTAATTAACATTTAATCTTCAAAATTCATTAAATTTTGGGCTTTGTGTTCATTAAATTTTAGGCTTTGTGTACATTACTTGGTTAAAATCGGAAAGGTATTCATAATGGAAAGCTTTTATTTCCATGAATTTGTTAATGGTATTATCAAATATATATGTGAAATTACTGTACTAAATGCTGTGGTAAAACTAATTTTTTTTAGAAATATTTTCTTGTGCAGCATGCTTAAGGCAGAACTTTCTATCTTGAATAAAACTCTAAATAATTTGTGTGAAAGTTGCAGTAGTGAATAACAATCCAGTCAAAGAACAATTTGAAAGCACATAATGTGGAAATAGTTGGGCTAGGTGCACAGCGTTTCTAGAACCGGTGTGGTCAGAAATCAGTCAGCTCGCATCTGTATTAAAACACCAACAAACTCTGCTGCCTTCATGGTATCTTGAAGTCTGTCTCTTGGACCACTCCCCTTACTTTTCAGTGCTGCTGCTGAAATTGGGCTTGTTGGAGACAGCACAAGTATTTTTAGGTACTTGCTATGATTGGCAATTAAATCACTTCAATACCAAGACATTTGACAAGTTAACACTTGTGTGTTTGAGAATACATCAAAAGAAAGCAGTTCCAAAGCACAAGTAACAATCCTCTGTTGCAAATTCCTTTTAGTGCCCTAAAGATAAAATATCTTGGGTGACATGCTGGGCAGCAGTCTGTTGAGTCACCAGGAAGAAGACAGGGAATTTGAAGTAAAGGTTGACCAGAAAATTTTAAAAAGTCCCTAAAAACACAAGCTAACAGCATGTTATTTTATTTCCAGATCTTCATTTTAAACTTTGTCTTGTTTTTGATAAGGAAACAGTTAACATTTGTAAAATACTTGTGGGCAGTCTGATTTGAAAACACTTTTAATTCATTGAACTATTAAGTGCAGTTCCCACCTTAATCAGTTAACAAACTAGCTAAAAACATTTGCATTTAGCCATGTTCTATCCTTTATTTTTAATTTTAGGCGTTATGATGAACTTCTGGAGCAGGTATGATTTGGTCCAGAAGTAGGGACACTTCCATTGTAAACAAGAGCCCTCAGCAAAGTCCTGTGCAGAGATATTGAAAGAATTGCCCTACTTCTCTTATGGTGAGAGGGGATTTTTACAGCCACCCAAGCTGCAGATAGGTTTGTTTCTCCATGTGATAACACCTGTAATAATGCACAATTTCCTTGGTACTGTGCTGAAGTTGAACTGATCATAATCTCAAATTATGCAGCTAAGCTTAAAATCATTCAGAACCTTGCAAATCTAAAAAAGATAATATTACAAGGGGAGATCCATAGTCTGTCAGCAGATGTGATGCATATGCATGTTCTTGGATGAAGTGATAAATCTGTGCATATATTATTGTTTGGACTACGGAAGCCTCTGATACTTGCCCTTGCAGTACTGGTGCATTTTCCGGCAAATGTTAATCCCTGAAAAGGTTGTGGGTATAAGCTTCCATTATGCACTGCAGTTGCCAGCCACCACTTAAATGGGTTGCTTGCAATAAATTAAAACTGGGTGTGCTCTTGGTCAGATCCTTGCTGGTTCAAGCCCTGTGTTGACATCCCATATCTTCAATGTTCTTGATATGTTAATTGTAAATACTATCTCTAACCCAGATGATTGTAAAATATTTATAGCATTGTTATAACACTGCCAGTTCTGGAACCCTATCCTGGTTTGTTTTGTTTTCCTTGAATAAAAGGATCTGGTCATCTCAGTTGCATCTCACAGGATTTGTTACATTTGCTAACATGAGAAATAATCTTGTCACTTGACTAAGTGGAATAAGTTATGAATTTCTGTGGTAAACTTCTGTATGGTGTATTATAAATGCAATTTTGTTGCTCCCTCCCTCAATCGCACCTGCATGTGCTCGCACTCAGTGTCCCTTCATTGTATCGGCTGATTCCTCCCTGCATTTTTAATACTATACATTTGCGGGCATGAAAGACTTGTCATTAGTTATTGTTAACTGGATAATATTGGTGATAGGGAGTGGGCAACTTATGTAAGAGCCCTATTTAGAATCAGGTCAGGTTCAACTTTTGAATGTACAGTTTGTTCCTTATCTGTCCAGATATAGGCTTCTGCAGCTACCTTTAAATATCCCTAAGGATTTATCATCAACCCTCCCTCCAGCAATATTATCTGAAAATGCATCATCAGTTTCAGAATGTACCCTGATAGCACCCAGGTCTACTTGTCACCACATATGACTCCGTCATCCTCTCCAACTTCAATTGTTAAGACTATCAATGCTGCTTAAACATAAATTTCTCTCAACTTTAATAGTAGGAAGATGGAAGCCATTTGTTTGCTTCCTGTTACAAACTATCCCTCTTTCTGGCAACTGTCTGAGATGAACCAGACTGATCACAACTTCGGTGTCCCATTTAGTCACAAGATGAACCTCTGATCACACAGCGACAATATCACTGAGTGTCTAATTTTACCTACTCTGTCTTTGTCCTTGTCTCCTGCTATTGACATCCTCTTTCATGCCTTTGGACAGTTTTGTTTGTAGATAACAATGGGCTGCTATCCAATTTCTCATGTTTTATTCTCTGTACTCTCTTTCATATCAAACTTTGCCCTGTATCTCACCAGGTAATGTTTTTTTTTATCATTCATGTACTCTCATGTACATCTCTTTTAAAATTGGTATTCTTGTTTTTAGATCTGTCTGTACTCTTCCTTATCTCTTTGATCACATCTACTTGACCCTGTGAGATACCTACACTTATCCAATTCTGGCCAATTGTGAATCCTTGATTTTAATTTCGCTGTCATTGCTGGTTGCGTTTTCAATTGCTGAGACTCTAAGCCCTGCAATTCCCTCCCTAAAAGTCTGTCTCTCTTTAAGAAACTCATTTTCAAACTTTGCCTTAATATTTCCTTAGATAGTTTACATTCAAATTTTATTTGGCAACACTCCTAGGAAAGCTTTGGGATGTTTTATTATATTTTACTATATACACAAGTTGTTTATAATTACTCATCTGCTGCTTTCCAATCATCAGTAAAGCATTTGAAATAATTATCAATAGTGCTTAGTCTGGGTTCTTCAAGAATCAGTAGCTTCTGAGTTCCAATTTAATCTTGATTCCTTTATTGAAGAGGAGCTGAGTGCCAGTGTGCACATGAGCGCAACAATTTAGAATTGTTTCCTGGATATTGTTGGAAATAACCCAGGAGAACAATCTAGAAAGGTAATGTTCAAACTTTGGGATTTGGACTTTTTTCCAGACTGCTTTGCCTCTGGACTTTCAATGAGGTCCTGTTGTGGGCTTTATTTGAAATAATTGAGCAGGTCTCCACTGGCCTTTTCAAAGTGAAGATGCTTGGCTTGCGTTTATGGGATTGTTTGAGCTGTCCAGTCAAAGGGATTTCCTGACTCTGACCATGGTGGCAGGTGGGTTCTCGAGCTATGCAGGTTGCTTCTGATCCTGGTATATACAGCTGACTAGGAGAGGAAGTTCGTTGCATTTGGTAGACTGCATTGAATGAAGAAAATGACACATTAGAACATTTAACAGCAAGTCTACCAGTGGGACATGATCCATTTCAGAAATGTTTAAAGTAAATCACTGCATTAAATGACTTCCACTTATACCACCACTAAATGACACACACTTAATCTAACTCAAATTTCAGATGGATTATGGGCAAAGCCTATGATTAGTCATTAGCAGTATTATATTAATAAAGTCACAAACCATTTGTAAAATGTTATTGCAGAAATGATTAGTTTGATTATTACCGTTTCCAAATATTATTCTAAATTCAGTGATTCTAACATTAACATTCAGTATGAATGACCAACACTAAAGATACAAGCTTAAAACATCACTTCAATAAAACATCAGTGAACAAAGAACAAAGAAAATTTACAGCCCAGGAACAGGCCCTTCGACCCTCCAAGCCTGAGCCGATCCAAATCCACTGTCTAAACCTGTCGCCCACTTCCTAAGCATCTGTATCCCTCTGCTCTCCACATACTCATGCATCTGTCCAGACACATCTTAAATGCCTCTACCGTGCTTACCTCTACCGCCTCTGCTGGCAACACCCTCTGTGTGAAGTATTTAGCGCATGTATCCCCCTTAAACTTTCCACCTCTCACCTTGAAAGCGTGACCTCTTGTTATTGAATCCTTCACCCTAGGAAAAATCCACCCCCTCTATACCCTTCAGGATTTTGTAGACCTCAGTCAGGTCCCCCCCTCATTCTCCTTTTTTTTCTAATGAAAACAAACCTAACCTACTCAACCTCTCTCCATAGCTAGCACCTTCCATACCAGTCAACATCCTCATAAACCTTCTCTGCACTCTCTCTAAAGCGTCCACATCCTTTTGGTAATGTGGCGACCAGAACTGTGCACTGTATTCTAAATGCGGCCAAACCAATGTCTTGTACAATTTTAACATGACTTGCCAGCCCTTATACTTATTAGCCCGTCCAATGGCGACAAGCATACCATATGCCTTCTTGACCACTCTATCCACCTGTGCAGTAACCTTCAGGGTACAATGGACCTGCACTCCCAGATCTCCCTGCCCATCAACTTTTCCCAAGGCTCTTCAAAGATTTTGCCTAAGTTTGAAATCAAATGGTTTTATCCTATGCAGACTGAGGTTATCAGGTCACCTATCTGAAACCCCTACCTGGGTTGTATATCTGCAGTGACGCAGTTACAGAGGACCTAATATTTGCTGTACTGTCAACATGTGATCACTCATGATGTAACATCAAACTCTCAGGCATATGTCCAACTACAGTTAACCCAAAAGATTAATTGGGTACTGTGATGATTAATGTCTGTTCAAGTCAAATTCTGAAGGACAGTAAGCATCTATAAAACCATTTTCCATGGAAGTCAAAGCTTTGAGAGAGAAAGCGATCAAGAAAACATGATTTTTTCCTTTTTATCTATTTTGGTCTCTGCAGAAGGTTGCCTTCTGAGATGTGTTTCTACAGATGCTATAAACACCCCACTAAAGGGGCTATCTTTGTATGAACCTTAAGTAAGAATCAATTAGTTCATTGAAGGAGATCAGCAGCAAGCCCAATCCTGATATCTCCCATTGTCTACAATTCTGCTTCCACTCAAGACCACAGTTAAAGATTCGGTTTACACACTCGTGTTTAGTAAGTTTTGCGTAGTCTTTTTAACAAGTCATTAATCCAAAGTTACACATTTATGGGATAATTCCAAGGATTTAAAACTTAAGGTAATGTGAATTTATAAATATTTTATGGTGATTTAATTGTGACTTTGATATCAGCAGTAAAAGTGAAATGTGGAAGAATTTAAGATGTGAAAGAATATTGTCAAAGTTGGGTAATTGGAAAAGTGAACACATTTCATGAAATTTTGTGCAGCCCTTTGGGAAAAATGTGA
This sequence comes from Chiloscyllium plagiosum, assembly GCF_037043375.1. Lineage (NCBI taxonomy): Eukaryota > Metazoa > Chordata > Chondrichthyes > Orectolobiformes > Hemiscylliidae > Chiloscyllium > Chiloscyllium plagiosum. The sequence goes on from NW_028270142.1 coordinate 4,900,757, forward strand.
CATTTTTCTCAGTGTGACTCATTAGAAATAGGGAGATTAATTTGCCTGAGATAATCTTTAAATTAGGATCACTGGTGCTCATTATGACGAATATATCATTATGGTTATCAAATTTACAGAAGCCTTGGACTTCCTTTTGTAAGAAATTACACATTAAAGGAAATGTGATCTTTTATATAAGTGTGTTATTGCTGGAAGCACAGAGTCGGTCAAGTAGCATCGTCGGGCGGAAGAGTTAATCTTTCAAGTACACTCTCCATAGATGTTGTCCAAATTGCTGAACGTTTCCCGCATTTTGTAATTTCAAATGGAGATCGTGCAGAATGCCTGGAAACCACTCTTGAAAATTCCCTCTCTGCTCTTTTTAAGCAAAACTATAATTAAGTTCAACCACACCAGGTGGGATACTGTATGAAACAGTTAACAAAACTTACAAAAAATGAACAGGAACATATTAAGTTAATATTCTCCAGGGTGATGATACACAAACCACTGTGATGCCCACTGGTCTGTGAAAGCCTCTATTGTGCCAGTAACACCGCATACTCCTTCACAATGGGCCACTGATCACAGGAGCACAAAAGAGGGGCAGACCAATCAGCACTATAACCCCTTCAACAGCCTGTTGCCTGGACCTATTAATTGCCACTTTGACCAGGCCTAGGAACCTAAAGTAAGGCCCTTCGACCTGCCACTGTCTCAGATCATCTAATATTTTTATCACCTCCAGACTTGACGATACAAACATTCTCCTGGGCTCCTGTTCTCCATACGCCATAAACCGAAACTCATCAAAAATGCTGCTATGAGTTTCGACATGATGCCAAGCGCAACTGGCCCATCACTTCTAGTGCTTGTGGACTAACATTGTCACCTGGTCCCCCAATACCTAATTTACAATTCTCATATGAAAATGCTTTAGTAGGCATGACTCTTTCTATTTCTGTGCTCTCTTGTATTCTTAATACCTTCTGATAAACCTTTACATCAACTACATTTCCCACTCCTTGCATATAATTAGTGCCATGTTTGCAACCACCATGCCTTATCCTTGAATTTCTTTCCTGAACCTAACTTATTTTCTGTTTTTTAAATAGTTTTTAAAGCCTATTGACTCCATCTCATTTTATATCCCGGTATATATCTGTGAAGTTTCTTCGAATGGTTTCATACATTAAAGGCTTTATATGTGCAAGTTCTTTTTGTTCAAAAATTAATTAATTTAATCTTTTAGATTAGATTACTTACAGTGTGGAAACAGGCCCTTCGGCCCAACCAGTCCACACCGCCCCGCCGAAGCGCAACCCAACCATATCCCTACATTTACCCCTTACCTAACACTACGGGCAATTTAGCATGGCCAATTCACCTGACCTGCACATCTTTGGACTGTGGGAGGAAACCGGAGCACCCGGAGGAAACCCACGCACACACAGGGAGAATGTGCAAACTCCACACAGTCAGTCGCCTGAGGCGGGAATTGAACCCGGGTCTCTGGCGCTGTGAGGCAGCAGTGCTAACCACTGTGCCACCGTGCTGCACTTTGTAGTGCAGAAGAGGCCTTTTGGCCCATCTAGTCTGCATCAATCCTCCAAAGAGCATCTCACCCACCCCCTGCATTTCCTATGGCTAATCCATCTAGCCTGCACAACCCTAACTCTATGGGCAATTTAGCATGGCCAACCCACCAAACCTGAAGGTCCTTGAACTCTGGGAGGAAACCAGAGCACCCTGGAGGAAACCCAAGCAGGTACACGGAGAATGACCAAACTCCATGCAGTCACCTGAGGCCTGAATTGAGTTTGGGTCCCTGGTGCTGTGAGGCTGCGGTGCTAACCACTGAGCCACCATACTGATCCTGGTTGTTCAGTATGAAAATTACAGGTTTAATGATGTGTTTAGCTCTGCTTTGTCATTAAATATATGCATACGGGCACAATAGCTTACCCTGACAGATAGAAACATTCAAAATCTTTAGTTTCTATTGAAAAGTAAATAACATTTTTTAATTCGATAAATTTACATTTTGAAGCTAATGATAGCTGCTTTTTGGAACACTGTACTACTTTTATTGACTGTACATCTGTTTCAGTTTTGTTTGGTGCTTTGCAGAATCATAATTCTGATTCTTCTCTTCCTCTACACTGGCCCTAATTGTAAGTGCCTAACATGGTATCATAGATGCCAAGAGATTGTCTAATCAGATAAGCAAGTACGGATGAGTAATTATCAAAAATGGTTGGATTGCAATGGGTGACAGACTAGCTGTACGTATAATGCAAATCACATCTGCTCTTAAATGATTAGAATGCTAACACTTGTTAAAGTTTAATTCTGGCTATTGCACAACAAAAAAAGTCAAAGTAGGAAACCTTAAACTTTCTGCATACAAACATCTCAACTACTGTTTGGTATGATTGAGAGATGCCGGTGTTGGACTGGAGTGTACAAAGTTAAAAATCACACAACACCAGGCTATAGCCCAACAGGTTGAATTGGAAGCGCTAGCTTTCAGAGTGCTGCTCCTTCATCAGATTGTTATGTTTGGTACAATTAATACTGTTTAGTATGAATTGAAGCCTCCCTTGTCCATTCCAGCTATTTTCTTTTCTCATTGGAATTGGTTTTATTTTAGCTAATTTCACTGAGATCTGTTGGCTCCATGTTAACAGGAAGTGATGCAACCCTTACTCATCCATGCATGATTGGCCAGACTTTGCTTTGTCTTTGATCTGTAGAAGTTGGTAAAGCAAACTGTTTAATGAAGTAAAACTGATGGTTACTGTTTTCAAAAATAATAAAGAGCAGTTCTACAGTTCCTACAAAATTAAACAAAATTACCATGCTGATTTTTCAAGAAGTTAAGCATTTTTCATGTATGCTGCTGAAACCTATATTTGATGTAACTTAGAATGTCGTCTAAAAGATTTAGGTAGGCATTGTTTTAAGTCCTCTAGCCCACTTAAATAGTACACATTTTCTGACTGTGTTGTTCCATTTTCATTTCCCAAAAGTCTCTGAAAAAAACTTGTTTATTGGTGGATGAATCCTGCTCCTATTTTGTGTATTTGAACCTAGGCTGAGCTCTTTGGAAAAACTATGCTGAATTATCTTTCTTCATTCATTAGATGCTGTTGTACAACTAGAAATATCCTAGTTTTGGAAGTACAAACTTATGCTGTTTGTAATTATGCTAGAAATAAGGCAACTTAATTTTTGTAGTTAGGTTGGAGCAATTTTACTGAGTGAATTGAATTCCCAGGGTATTATTAAGTCTCAAAAATAAATGTTTGATGTATAGAATAACTGTTTCTTGCTTTTGTACTTTTTTTGAATTAACTATTGAAACAGTTTAGGATTATAATATAAACCTAATATACAACTATAAAGTGAGTTGAGTCATATCACTGCTTTTCCTACAGCTGATAATTTAATATGGCCTGATAGTTGAATGTCTGCCAAATAATTGAGTGTTTTTATTGATGGCTTTGTATTAAATTTGCTGTGACAACAAACACTGCTGAGAGATTGTTTAATGTGCATTCAAGTTGCTTAGCTTCTTGCCATTCACTTGAAAGCAAAGATTTCATTACCTTAGAAGTAAATTTGTGTTGTGTCTGAGTGAGAATAAATTAGTCTGCTCCATTGTGTAGAGAAGCTTTCCCACATGAAGGCAAAAGCTTTGAATTAAATTAATTTAATTTAAAATTAAACTCAACCTCTTAATTGGCGATTGGAGCTGCTTAACGTCAACCACTCTCACTTTGGGAGGCACAAGAGTTGCACCTTCTGACTTCAAAAGAAGTGCAGCATTTAATCACATTAAGCTGTGTAGCCATGTTAAGTTGTGTTGGCTCAGTGGTTAGTACTACTGCCTCACAGTGCCAGGGACCTGGGTTCAATTCCAGTCTCAGGAGTGTTCTGGCTTTCTCCCACAATGCAAAAATGTGCAGATTAGAAGATAGAATCCCTACAGTGTGGAAACAGGCTATTTAGCCCATCAAGTCCACACCAACCTCCAAAGAGCATTCCACCCACACCTGAGCCCCTATCCTATCCCTAAAGCTTGCACTTCCCGTGGCTAATCCACCTAGCCTGCACATCCCTGGAGATTATGGGTAATTTAGCATGGCCAATACACCTAACCTGCACATTTTTGGACTGTGGGAGGGAACTAGAACACCGGAAGAAACCCACACAGACATGGCGAATGTGCAAACTCTGCAAAGCCAGTCACCTGGGCTGGAATCGAACTGGGGTCCCTGGTGCTGAGAGGCAGCAGTGCTAACCACAGAGCCACCGTGCCATCCAGGTTAGGTGAATTAGTTAAGCTAAACTTTTCCCGAGTGTGCAAGCTTGTTAGGTTAATGATGGTACATGTGGGGTTACATTGATAGGGTGGGGAGGGGGTGGGGTCAGTGCAAACCTGGTGGGCCAAATGTCCTCTATCTGCATTGTAATGATTCAATTTTGCACCTTTTAATTACTTACATACTTCGAAAACTGTCTGCTGTGTTTTGCCTTACAGAACATGTGGTCTTAATAAGAAAGTACATAGTCTTTGTCTGTATGTTTATAGCTTTAACTTTGTTTTATTTCTTCTTGCAGAGCAACAGCTACCCACCAATGTCCGATCCTTACATGCCCAGTTATTATGCCCCTTCCATTGGATTTCCTTATTCACTTGGTGAAGCTCCCTGGTCAACAGGGGGAGATCCTCCAATGCCATACTTAACAACGTATGGACAGATGAGCAATGGTGAGCATCACTTTATACCAGACGGTGTATTTAGTCAGCCTGGGGCCTTGGGGAGTACCCCACCATTTTTGAATCAACATGGATTTAACTTTTTTCCTGGAAATGCAGACTTTTCTACTTGGGGAGCAAGTGGATCTCAAGGACAGTCAACCCAAAATTCTGCATACAGTAACAGCTATGGATACCCACCTAGTTCTCTTGGAAGAGCCATAGCTGATGGACAAGCTGGATTTGGCAATGATTCTTTGAGCAAGGTGCCTGGCATAAATAGCATTGAACAAGGCATGACTGGACTGAAGATCGGAGGAGATATGACAACAGCTGTCACTAAAACTGTAGGCTCTGCTCTTAGTAGTACAGGTATGTGCAGTAGCATTGTTGCTAATAGCACCCCAGCAACGAGCACTTCAGCACCTAAGCCTACATCATGGGCTGCTATTGCGAGGAAACCAGCAAAGCCTCAGCCAAAATTAAAGCCTAAGACTAACATGGGACTAGGTGGACCTGCAGTACCACCACCGCCTATAAAACACAACATGAATATTGGAACTTGGGAAGACAAAGGCAATGTGCCCAAAGTCCCATCTGTACAGCAAGTTATGCCTCCTCCAGTTGTTGTTCAGCAGCATCAGCTTCCCCAGCAACCAATTGCTATTCAGACCCATCCAACAAATCAGCAACAACCACAGAATCCAGGACCTCAACCATCACAGTCTCAAGGTCAACAGCAGCCACAAAATCGTTGGGTGGCTCCTCGCAATCGGGGAGCTAGCTTTAATCAGACCAGTGGAGCAAGTAGTGAGAGTTTTGTGTTGGGTATAGCATCATTAAGCACTTCACCGTCAGGAGGAGAAGTACATCCTGTATTGGAAAAATTAAAGGGCTTACATAATTACAACCCCAAAGATTTTGACTGGAGTCTGAAGACAGGTCGAGTATTTATAATTAAAAGCTATTCTGAGGACGATATACACCGTTCTATCAAATACTCTATTTGGTGCAGTACTGAACATGGTAATAAACGTTTGGATGCTGCTTTTCGCTCCTTGAATGGTAAAGGACCACTCTATTTACTCTTTAGTGTAAATGGGAGTGGACATTTTTGTGGAGTGGCTGAGATGAAGTCAGCAGTGGACTATAATGCTTTTGCTGGAGTTTGGTCACAGGATAAATGGAAGGGCAAGTTTGAAGTTAAGTGGATCTTTGTGAAAGATGTACCCAATAACCAGCTTCGGCATATTCGATTGGAAAACAATGATAACAAACCAGTTACCAATTCAAGGGACACACAGGAGGTGCCCCTGGAAAAAGCCAAGCAAGTGCTTAAAATAATTGCTACTTACAAGCATACCACTTCAATCTTTGATGACTTTGCACATTATGAAAAGCGTCAAGAGGAGGAGGAAGCCATACGTAGAGTAAGTATAAAATAAATGTTGAAACTGATGTTTAGTCTGCAGCTTTATGAGTATTGTTGTTCAATTTCTTTGTTTCTATTATTTAGCGCATGTGTGTGTAGAGGATGAAATATATATCTATTTATCTCCCATAATCTCTCAATTTATAAACAACCTATCTAATAAATAATTGTCAACGCAAGTCAGAAATCTGTGTTGAACAATAAACTTTTTTTTATTAGATTAGATTCCCTGCAGTGTGGAAACAGGCACTTTGGCCCAACAAGTCCACACCGACCCTCCATAGACTAACCCACCCAGACCCATTCCCTTCCCTACCCTATCCCGGACTATTGCATCTAACACTCTGGACAATTTAGCATGGCCAATTCACCTGACCTGCATGTCTTTGAACTGTGGTAAGAAACCGGAGCACCCGGAGGAAACCCACACAGACACGAGAATGTGCAAGCTCCACGCAGACAGTCGTCTGAGGTGGGAATCTAACCTGGGTCCCTGGTGCGGTGAGGCAGCAATGCTAACCACTGTGCCGCCCTGATATTGCTGATTCTCAGCTACAGATCTGAGACCTTTAGAACACCTGAGAATCCAGATTATGGTGTTTATCTTCTGAGTTAAACATTTGAGCATATTGTTTCAAACTTAACACTTAAAGATTTTATGTAGATGTCACCAATTTGAATGACCTTTAAGTGCAACTGGGTATTATTATTTCTAGAATCGATTATATTTGCTTATTTGAGTAGTCATCAAAAGAAACCATTCCGAGAACTACTGACCATATGGTTTTCCATTCATCTCTAAATGGTATCACCTGGGAGATTTTAGTACATTGCTGCATTTAGCCTGAGGAATGGTATTTCTAATGTAAAATGTGTTTCTTCTAAATTGATCATTTGTGATACACATATAATTTGTTGCATGCAATGAGTTTGCTGTGGCAACCACTCAGAATTGATAAATATTGTTGGCACTTTGGAACAGTGAAAGACAATAGAAATCATGGGAAATTTTACAGTTAGAGGAGCAAAATTCCTTTTTTATAATCATGATTGGATATGATATATAATGTAACATTTCTAGTGTTTTAGAGAAAGGACTAATGGAACGAGTAGAGGAAACATTAGTCAAAGTTTGTGAAGGTAATGTGATATTCTGGTGTTGACAGACACTGTACCTGGGAGGGGAAGCAGCGAGCAGACAGTTAGTAGGAAGATTTTTGGGGTTGGTTGGCTTCAGACTGGCCAGCAGGTTTTTAATGTAAATATTGCATGTAAGGAATATATTACAGATTTATTATACATTTTAGAAGAAGTAATTTTCATTTACAGCAATATACTTTCTAAGCAGCACATTAGGATTTCTAAAAGAAGGATAACTGTACTAAAAACATGGTTGAAATAGAAAAGTCAGAGGTGCTGTGAGAAAGGAAATGAGACAGTATGAGAAGAGACTAGCAACTAAAATAAAACTGAATGCAAAGCCTTCTCAGGTATGCAAATGGAAATGTAGTAAGAGGCGGTGCTGATTATGTACCAAAACAGGGATCCATACATGGGAAGCAGAGGACATGACTAAAATAGAATTTTGTGCTTATCTTTAACAGGAAAAGAATGCTGCTGATGCATAGTGTGAGAAAAAGTAGATGATAAATTGGATTGGCGAAAAGTTTTATGAGAAAAAATTAACGTGGGTGGCTGTAATAAAGGTTGTAGAGTCATCCAGATCGGATAGGATGCATCTAAGAATGTGGAGGAAAGTGGGGTGGAAATTGAGTGTTACAGTTCCTGTAGAGACCAATGACTTTTAATAAAGAGGTATGTGCTTCCCAGACACTAATTGAAAAGAATCGCATGGCTAGCCCGAGGATGGGTGTGTTGTCCCAGTCGAAGTGATGTCCTTCCTAGCCACAAAACGACATGACCCTCTCTCACTAGTATCCTTACGTACAGAGAAGGAAAGAAACCACTTCGACTGGGATGACACATTCATCCTAAGACAAGCCAAACGCAGACACATGAAAATTCCTAGAAGCGTGGCATTCCAACCGGAACGCTATCAAGAAACACATTTGACTTGGATCCCATTTACCACCCCCTGAGAGAAAGAACAAGAAATGACATCACCACAAGATATGACATCACCAATCCAAGGAACCCCAAACATAAAAATAGAAAGCAGGAAACACCAGCAGTGCTGCATCCAGAGGCTCACTGAAGATGTTACCTATTATGGTGATTAACGTCTGAAAATGAGCCTTCCAGTTCAAACAAACCTACCACCAGAAATTATGTTTCACAAACTTGGTTGAATTTTTTGAAGAAGTAACAAAGAGCACTGAGGGCAAAGCAGTGGACATGATCGATGTGGGCTTCAGTAAGGCGTTCAACAAGGTTCCTCGTGGGAGACTGGTTAGACCTCATGGAATACAGGGAGAATGAGCTACTTGGATACAGAACTGGCTTGAAGGTAGAATGCAGAACGTGGTGGTGGAGGGTTGTTTTTCAGACTGGAGGCCTGTGACTAGTGGAGTGCCACAAGGATTGGTGCTGGGTCGACTACTTTTCATCATTTATATTAATGATTTGGATGTGAACATAGCTGGTATAGTTAGTAAGTTTGCAGATGACACCAAAATTGGCGGTATTGTGGACAGCGAAGAAAGTTACCTCCGATTACTATGGGCCAATGGGCTGAGCAGTGGCAGATGGAATTTATTTTAGATAAATGCGAGGTGCTGCATTTTGGGAAAGCAAATCTTAGCAGGACTTATGCACTTAATGGTAAGGTCCTGGGGAATGTTACTGAACAAAGAGACCTTGGAGTGCAGGTTCATAGCTCCTTGAAAGTGGAGTCGTAGGTAGATAGGATAGTGAACAAGGCATCCTTCATAGGTCAGAGCATTGAGCATAGGAGTTGGGAGGTCGTGTTATGCCTGTACAGGACATTGGTTGGGCCATTTTTGAATTTTGTGTGCAGTTCTGGTCTCCTTCCTAGCTGAAGAATGTTATGAAACTGGAAAGGGTTCAGAAGAGATTTACAAGGATATTTCCAGGGTTGGAGGATTTGAGCTATAGGGGGTGGCTGAACATGCTTGGGCTGTTTTCCCTGCAGCATCAGAGGCTGAGGGGTGACCTTATAGAGGTTTATAAATTCATGAAGGGCATGGATACGATAAATAGGCAAAGTCTTTTCCCTGGGGTGAGGAGTCCAGAACTAGAGGGCATAGGTTTAGGGTGAGAGGGGAAAGATATAAAAGAGACCAAAGGGACAATCTTTTCACGCAGAGTGTGATGCATATATGGAATGAGCTGCCAGAGGAAGTGGTGGCGGCTGGTATAAATACAATATTTTAAAAGGCATATGGATGGGTACATGAATAGGAATGGTTTGGAGGGATATTTGCCAAGTGCTTGCTAATGGCAGGAGATTAATTTCTGATATCTGGTCAGCACAGACAAGTTGGACCAACAGGTCTGTTTCCATGATATATGATACTCTAATCAACTTGTAAGTCCCTTTGAGCTTCAAATTTCCAAAGCCTTTCCTCATTTAGAAAGTACTTAGTACCTCTATTCTTCTGAACAAAGTGCATAACATTTTCCTGCGTTGTGTTCCATCTGCTGCTACTTTGACCACTTTTCTAGCCTGTCAAAAGTTCTTCTACCATCTCCTCATGTTCTCAACATACCTATCCTTCCAACTATCTTTGTGCCACCTGCAAACGTAGCAATAGTGCTCTTAGTCCGTTTGCGCAGATCATGTTTTTAGATTAGATTCCCTACAGTATGGAAGCAGGCCCTTCTGCCCAACAAGTCCACACCGACCAGTAAGCAACCTTCCACCCCACCCCCATTCTCCTACCTTATATTTACCTTTGACTTGGCAATTTAGTATGGCCAATTCATCTGTCCTGCACATGTTTAGATTGTGGGAGGAAACTGGAGACCCAGAGGAAACCCTCACAAGGCGAATGTGCAAGCCTGATGCTGTGTCTCTGGCATTGTGAGGCACCGGTGCTAGCCACTGTGCTGCCACGATGTTTAATGTGAACAGTTGTAGTTTGAACACTGAACCTGGCGGAATTCCATTTGTTGCTGGCTACCTTCCTGAAAGAAATCCCTTTATCCCCACTCTCTGCCTTGTGTCAGTCAGTCAGTCCTCTGTCCATGCCAGTGCTTTGCCCCTTACACGTTGGCTCTTATTTAATAACCTCCTGTTTGGCACCTTGTCACAAGAACTTCTGGATATCCAAATAGATCATGTTACGGTCTTTCTGTTGTCTACCCTTCTTGTCACCACCTCAAAGAATTCCAACAAATTTGTCAGACGTAATTTCTTGATGAAACCATGCCGACACACAGTTTACCATGCACTTCCAAGTATTTTGCAAACCCATCCTTAATGGAGTTGAAAATCTTACCAACGACTGAATTTAGGCTATCCTGCCTATAATTCCCAATCTTCTGCTTCCCTCCCTTCTTAAACAGTGTTATATTGGCCATTTTCCAGTGCTTTGGCACCCCCCCGACTCCAGTGATTCCTAAAGGAGCAGCACAAATGCTTCCACAATCTCCTCAGCTTACCTCTCCACTGGACGTTCTGGTTTCCTCCTGTAGCCCAAAAATGTGCAGGTTAGGTGGATCCGCCATGCTAAATGGCCAGTGTCCGAGGCATGTGCGACTAGGTGGGTTGATAGAACATAGAATAAACAGAACAGTGCAGCACAGTACAGGCCCTTTGGCCCTTGTGTGATGCCAGCCTTTTATCCTGCTCTAAGATCAGACTAACTGACATACCTTTCCTGTACTATCTTCCAAGAGTCGCTTAAATGTTCTTTATATATCTGACTCTACTGCCACTGGTGGCACTGCTTTCCATGCATCCACCACTCCCTGTGTAAAGAACCTATCTCTGACATCTCCCCTAAAACTTCCCCCAATTGCCTTAAAATTATGCCACCTCGTGATAGACATTTCCACCATGGGCAAAAGTCTCTGGCTATCTACTCTATCTATGGTTCTCATCATCTTTGGGGTGGCACAGTAGCTCAGTGGTTCGCACTGCTGTCCCATAGCGCCAGGGACCCGGGTTCGATTTCTGCCTCTGGCCACTGTCTGTGTGGAGTTTGCACATTTTCCCCTTGTCATCTTGGGTTTCCTCTGGGTGTCCTGGTTTCCTCCCACGGTCCAAAGATGTGCTAAATTGCCCATAGTGTTAGGTGCATTAGTCGGGTAAATATACGGTAGGGGAATGGGCCTGGGTGGGTTACTCTTCGGAGGATCATTGTGGACTTGTTGGGCCAAATGGCCTATTTCCACTCGAAGAAAACATCTTGTACACCTCTGTCAAGTCATCTCTCGTCCTTCATTGCTCCAAAGGGAAAAGCCCTAGCTCGCTCAATCTTTCTTCATAAGTCATGCACTCCAGTCTAGGCAGCATCCTGATAAATCTCCTTTGCACACTTACTATATTGTCATCCCGTTGCCCCCCCCACACCCTCCAGTCAAAGCAAAACACTGAGTAGTTTTACCTCCTTCATCTTTACTCCGGGCCCTGGAGGGAGAGAGAACGATTGCCTGTGTGTCCAGAGACATGAGTTCTCGGTCTTCTCTGGAACAGCATTTTCTCAATTAACTATATAGTCATTTTAAGGGAGGAGCATCCAGATAAGGCAACATACATATTGATGGAGTGACCATTACAATCAGCGAGTATGAATAGTAAAGGTTAAGCCATCTGCTGTTACAAGATGAATAACTGACTTCACATAATGAATACTTTTTCCTTTGTTAACTGACATCGCATTATGAATTCTACCTCATCTTGTTATATGGCTGTACATAATGATTGCTTTTCCACCTAGTTAACCCATTACCCTTGCCTGCAGCATCCCATTGTTAACTGTAAGTTGTTATCTGATCTGAGTCATGCTCAGCTGAACCTCTTGTTTCACAAATCTCAGAACTTAACTATTTCCCTGCCTGCTTATACCCTATACATCTAAAGCTTCAATGTTGTGGCCATTTCAGAGACCTGGTTTAGCAGGGGCAGGAATGGTTGTTGTAGGATCCAGCATTTAGATGTTTCAGGAAGAACAGGGAAGGTGGTAAAAGAGGAGGAGATGTGACATTGTTAGTCAAAGACAGTATTATGGTGGCAGAGAGGACATTTGATGGGAACATATCTGCTGAGGTTAGAAACAAGCAAGGAGAGGTCATGCTGTTGGGAGATTTCTACAGATCTCTGAAAATTTCCAGAGATGTAAAGAATTCTGGATAGAGCAGGGTAGATGCTATGGGGGACTTTAACTTTCCAAATATTACTAGAAATGCTATAATTCAAGTGCTTTAAATGGGTCAGTTTTTGTCCAGTGTGTGCAGAATGGTTTCCTGACACCGTATGTAGACAGGCTAACAAGGGGCGAAGCCACATTGGATTTGGTTCTGGGTAATGAACCCACCCAGGTATTAGATTTGGAGGTAGATGAGCACTTTTGTGATAGTGACCACAGTGCCGTTATGTTTACTTTAGTGATGAAAAGGGATAGGTGTATACCGCAGGGCAAGAGATTTTGCTGGGAAAAGGCCATTATGATGCAATTAGGCAAGATTTAGGATGCATAGGATAGGGAAGGAAACTGCAAGGATGAGCATGATTGAAATGTGGAGCTTATTCATGGAACAGCTACTGTGTGTCCTTGATAAGTATGTACCTGTCAGGTGGGGCGGTAGTGGTCGAGTGAGGGAGTGTGGTTTACTAAAGAAGTTGAATCTCTTGTCAAGAGGAAGGAGGCGGCTTATGTAAAGATGAGACGTGAAGGCCCGACAGAGTTGCAAGTTAGCCAGGATGAACCTAAAGAGAGAGCTAAGAAGAGACACGAGAAGTCTTTGGCAGGTAGGATCAAGGAAAACTCTAAAGCTTTCTACGGGTATGTCAGGAATAAAAGAATTACTAGGGTAAAATTAGACTCGGTTAAGGACAGCAGTGGGAGGTTCTGGTGGAATTTGAGGACATAAGAGAGGTGCTAAATGAATATTTTTTGTCAGTATTCACACAGGAAAAAGACAACATTGTCGAGGAGAATACTGAGATACTGGCTATTAGATGAGACAGGATTGAGGTTCATAAGGAGGACTTCTGGGAAGTGTGAAAAGAGATAAGTCCCATGGGCTGGTAGGGATTTATCCTAGGATTTTCTGGGAAGCTGGAGAGGCGATTGCAGAGCCTGTGGCTTTGATCTTTGCCATCATTGTCTCCAGTAATAGTGCCAGAAGACTGGAGGATAACAAATATACCCTTGTTCAAGAAGGGGAATAGAGACAACCCTGGTAATTATCTGCAGTAAGCCTTCCTTCGCTTGTGGGTAAAGTGTCGGAAAGGATAATGAAAGAGGATTTATAATTATTGAGAAAGGAATATTTGATTAGGAATAATTTGATTAGGGATAGTTAACACTGTTTTGTGAGGGGTAGGTCAAGCCTTGCAAACCTTATTGAGTTCTTTGCGAGTGGATGAGGGTAAAGCTAATGTGGTGTATATGGATTTCGGTGAGGCGTTTGATAAGGTTCCCCACGGTAGGCTATTGCACAAAATACGGAGACATGGGATTAGTGGTTTGGATCAGAAATTGTCTAGCTGAAAGAAGACAAAGGGTGATGGTTGATGGGAAATGTTCATCCTGGAGTTCAGTTACTAGTGGTGTACACAAGGATCTGTTTTGGATCCATTGCTGTTTGTCACTTCTATAAATGACCTGGATGAGGGCATAAAAGGATGGGATAGTAAGTTTGTGGCTGACACTAACGTTGGTAGGGTTGTGGACATTGCGGAAGGATGTTGCAGGTTACATAAGGACATAGATAAGCTGCGGGGCTAGGCTGAGAAGTGGCAAATGGAGTTTAATGCGGAAATGTGTGAGGTGATTCATTTTGGAACGAGCAACAGGAATACAGAGTACTGGGCTAATGGTAAAATGCTTGGTCGTATAGGTGAGCAGAGAGATCTGGTGTCCATGTGCATAGATCCGTGAAAGTTGCCAGCCAGGTTGATAGGGTTGTTAAGAATGGGACGTCTGTTAGCTTTTATTGGAAGAGGGATTGAGCTTTGAAGCCATGAAATCATGCTGCAACTGTACAAAACTCTGGTGTGGCCGCACTTGGAGTATTGCGTACAGTTCTGGTCGCCGCATTATAGGAAGGATGTGGAAGCATTGGAAAGGGTGCAGAAGAGATTTACCAGGATGTTGCCTGGTATGGAGGGAAAGTCTTATGAGGAAAGGCTGAAGGACTTGAGGCTGCTTTCGTTAGAGAAGAAGGTTGAGAGGTGACTTATGATGATCAAGATGATCAGAGGATTAGATAGGGTGGTCAGTGAGAGCCTTTTTCCTCTGGTGATGGCTAGCATGAGGAGACATAGCTTGAAATTGAGGGATGATAGATATAGGACAGATGTCCGAGGTAAATTCTTTACTCGGAATATTAGGGGCATAGAATGCCCTGCCTGCAACAGTTATTGACTCACCAACTTTAAGGGCATTTAAATGGTCATTGGATAGGCATATATTCGAGAATGGAATAGTGTAGGTTGGATGGGCTTCAGATTGGTTTCACAGGTCGGCGCAACATCGAGGGCCGTAGAGCCTGTAATTGCACTGTAATGTTCTATGTTCTGTCAGCTAACCTATCCACTTGGGTGGCAACTTTGAGGGATCTATTGATATGGACCCTAAGATCCCTCTGTTCCTCCACACTGCCAAGAATCCTGCCTTTAACATTTACGTTTAAATTCGACCTTGGAAAGTGAATCACTTCACACTTTTCCAGGTTGAACTCAATCTGTCACTTTTCAGCCCAGTTCTGCATCCTGTCAATGTCCCGTTGCAACCTACAGTAGCCCTCCACATTATCCACAACTCCTCCAACCTTTGTGTCATCGGCAAGCTTCCTAACCCACCCTTCACTTCCTCATCCAAATCATTTGTAAAAATCACAAAGAGCTGAGGTCCCAGAACTGATCCCTGCGAAACACCAAGCTCCAGGGTGATTACTTTACTCAACCACCACCTTCGGTCATGTATGGAACAGCCAATTCTGTATCCAGACAGCCAGATTTCCCTGTATCCCATGCCTCCTTACTTTCTGAATGAGCCTACTATGAGGAACCCTATCAAGTGCCTCGCTGAAATTGATGTACACCACATCCATTGCTCTACCTTCAATGTGTTTGGTCAAATCCTCAAAGAATTCAGTAAGGTTTGTGAGGTATGACCTGCCCCACCTCAAAACCATGCTATCTCTAATCGAACTATAGTTTTCCAAGTAATCAGAAATCCTGTCTCTCAGAATCCTCTCCAATACTTTGCCCAACACAGGTGTAATATTGACTGGTCTGTAATTCCCAGGGTATCACTATTCCCTTGCTTGAACAAGAAAATAACATTTGCCACCCTCCAGTAATTTGGCATTACTCCAGTGGACAATGAGGATGTGTTGGGGCTGGGTGGGGCAGTGGGTGGGTTGCTTTTTGGACGGTCTACAGATTTCATGGGCCATATGACTCTTGTCTGTACTGTAGGGATTTTTTGATAACCCTGGGGTTTAGCTTGTCTTCATTTCATCATCTCTCCCACTATTGCTTTTTCAGTTACTATCTGCTGCTTTTTAAAAGCGTTCCACTTGTCTTCGCTATATTATATGTTTAGTTTTGTCCTTTGCTTTTCTGCTCTCCCTGACTTCACTTGTCAGCCATGGTTGGCCCATCCTCCTTTCAATGTTTCTTCTAAAGTGAGAGGGGAAAGACTTGAGAGACGTAAGGGGCAACTTGTCACACAGAGGGTGGCGCATCTCTGGGCGGCACGGTGGCACAGTGGTTAGCACTGCCGACTCACAGCACCAGAGACTCGGGTTCAATTCCCGCCTCAGGCGACTGACTGTGTGGAGTTTGCCCATTCTCCCAGTGTCTGCGTGGGTTTCCTCCGGGTGCTCCGGTTTCCTCCCACAGTCCAAAATGTGCAGGTTAGGTGAATTGGTCATGCTAAATTGCCCGTAGTGTTCGGTGTAGGGGAATGGGTCTGGGTGGACTTGTTGGGCTGAAGGACTTGTTTCCACACGAAGTAATCTAATCTAATCTATGGAATGAACTACCAGAGAAGGTGATGGACGCAGTATGATTACAACATTTAAAAGGATCTAGATGGGTTCATGAACAGGAACGGTTTAGAGGAGTATGGGTCAAATGGGACTAGATTAATTTAAGATATCTGGTCAACGTGGACGACCTCAACCGAGCTGTGCTTCACATCTCTCACTGTATGACATTGTTGCTCCACCACCTTCCCTTCTAGGCTGTCCTTCCAAACAACTCTGACCAGCTCCATCCTTATATCTTTACTCAATTGTAATACTGTTTTATCTGATTCCAGCTTCTCCATCTCAAACTGCAGGGTGAATTCTATCAAGTTACGGTCACTGCACACCCCCCCCCCCCCCAGGGGATCCTTCACCTGAAACTGCCTAATCAGGTCTGCCTCATTACAATTAGAGAGTCATAGAGATGTACAGTGAGGAAACAGACTCTTCAGTCCAATCCGTCCATGCCGACCAGATATCCGAACCCAATCTAGGCCCACCTGTCAGCACCTGGCCCATATCCCTCCAAACCCTTCCCATTCATATACCCATCCAGATGCCTTTTAAATATTGCAATTGTACTAGTCTCCACCCCTTCCTCTGGCAGCTCATTCCATACATGTACCACCCTCTGAGTGAAAAAGTTGCCCTTTAGGTCTCTTTTATATCTTTCCCCTCTCACCCTCAACCTATGCCCTCTAGTTCTGGACTCTCCCACCCCAGGGAAAATATCTTGTCTATTTATCCTATCCATGCTCCTCATGATTTTATAAACCTCTATAAGGTCACCCCTCAGCCTCTGACGCTCCAGGGAAAACAGCTCTAGCCTATTCAGCTTCTCCTGAAAGCACAAATCCTCCAACCCTGGCAACATCCTTGTAAATCTTTTCTGAACCCTTTCAAGTTTCACAACATCTTTCCGATAGGAAGGAGAATAGAATTTCATGCAGTATTCCAGCAGTGGTCTAACCAATGTCCTGTACAGCCACAACATGACCTCCCAACTCCTGTACTCAATACTCTAACCAATAAAGGAAAGCATACCAAATGCCGCCTTCACTATCCTACCTACCTGTGGCTCTACTTTCAAGGAGCTATGAACCTACACTCCAAGGGCTCTTTGTTCAGCAACACTCTCTACGATCTTATCATTAAGTGTATAAGTCCTGCTAAGATGTGCTTTCCCAAAATGCAGCACCTCACATTTATCTAAATTAAACTCCATCTGCCAATTCTCAGCCCATTGGCCCATCTGATCAAGATCCTGTTGTAATCTGAGGTAACCTTCTTCGCTGTCCACTACACCTCCAATTTTGGTGTCATTTGCAAACTTAGTAACTGTATCTCTTATGCTCACATCCGAATCATTTCTATAAATGATGAAAATAACAGACCCAGCACCGATCCTTGTGGCACTCCACTAGTCACGGGCCTCCAGTCTGAAAAACAACCCTCCTCCACCATCTGTCTTCTACCTTTGAGCCAGTTCTGTATCCAAATGGTGAGTTCTCCTGTATTGCATGAGATCGAGCCTTGCTCACCAGTCTCCCATGGGGAACCTAATCCAGAATTGCCTGTTCACTAGTGGGCTACACAAGCTGTCCCATCTGTTAGACATTCCACAAATTCCTTTTCTTGGGATCTGTTACCAACCTGATTTTTCCAGTCCACCTACATATTGGAGTCTCCGTGATTATTGTAATACTGCCTTTCTTACATACCTTTTTTAATCGCCTGATTTATTTTCTTCCCGACATACTGACTACTGCTAGGAGGCCTGTAATTAACTCACACTAGGGCGTCTTTTCCTTTGCATTTCCTGAAATCTACCTACACTGGTTCTCCGCCTTCCAACTATATGTCACTTGCTATTGATTTCATTTCATTTCTTACTAACAAGGCAACTCTTCCCATCTATATATCTTTGGATATTTAATTCCTAGCCTTAATCCCCTTGCAGCCATGTCTCTGTGATTCCCATAACATTGTACTTGCCAATTTCAATCTGTGCTGGAAACTTGTTTGTTTCCTATACTGCTTGCATTTAAGTACAATACTCTCAGTCCTGCATCGACTGCACCTCTTCTCATTATTATCCCCTTATCTGCTGTCGAGCGTGTGGTGCTGGAAAAACATGGCAGGTCAAGCAGCATCCAAGGAGCAGGAGAATCAATGTGTCGGGCATAAGCCCTTCATCAGGAATTGTGATGAAGGGCTTATGCCCGAAACGTCGATTCTCCTGCTCCTCGGATGTTGCCTGACCACCTGTGTTTTTCCAACACCACATACTCAACTCTGATACTCCAACACCTGCAATCCTCACTTTCTTCCTTATCTGCTGTCTCTGAAGCTAGATTCCTGACCATTCCATACTCTGTCCTATTGCTTGTTTTGGAAATATTAATTTGGAGCTCCTCCCATCTCCCCCCCCCTCCCCCATACAGTTTCATGCAGCTGTATTACCCGTCTCCACACCTCTACTTAGTTCGGAGCTCCATCCACAACCCTAGTTAAGTGATTCACCAGGATTCTGGTTCTTGGTGGGATGCATAACACAAGACAGACTTTTTCCTCTGTTATTCCAGCAGCAGCTATTTTAATTTCCCTTTTTTGTGTCTCTGAGTCAGAATGCAGAAAGTCCAGGATGCCCCTCTTGTGTCAAGGTTTGAAAATGGTCCCTTGATTTTTAATAGGTTTCATCTCACATCTTTACACGTGACAACCAAATCATATGATCTCAGCAGTATTTATTATGAACCCTCCACCCCCTAATCCCAGGGCTTTCTGTTTGTCCTCTTAAAGAAGACTGTTTAATATGTAACTGTCTCATGAAATCTTATATTTGAAAAGGGAAATACTGAACACAATCTTTGGATTCTGTTTGGTTATAAGGTCATGGCAGAGGATTGGAGAATTATAAAATGTTATGTCCTCTTTTTTAAAAAAAAACTAAACTACCAGTTTAGTCAGTTTTAAGATTAGTTCTGGGAGTGTTTTTAGAAATGATAATGGAAAATAGAATTAAGTCACTTGGAAAGCAGCATTGATTTGTTTAAAAGCAAATCATTTTTAATTTGATTGTATATTCTGAGGTAATGAGATGTTGATATATGCATGGAGCTACCAAAGACGTTTGATAAAGTGTCGTGTAATAGGCTAGCCAGCTAGGTTTGAACAAATGGAGTAAAAGAAAGTAGTAAGATTGGCACAAAGTCCGCTGAATAATATGAATCAAGGAGAAATGGTGACCATTTGATTTTTGGCTTGGAGGAAGGTCTTCAGCAGAGTACCTCGAGACTCCGTACTCGGTCACTGTTTTCCTTGATTTTGGATTATTACTTGGATCCAAATGTATGAGATGCACTGAAAGTTTGCAGGTGCACAAACTTGCTAGTGTTATGAACGGTGAGTAGGATAATGAAAGACTCCAAGATAGTGGAATGCAAAGACACTTGGCAAATCATTTTAATTCCAAGTGTTCAGTAATACATCGCAATAAGAATAATAAAACAAAGTATTCCAAAAGAAGTTTAAACTTGACAGTTCATAAATTATAGAAATTGACAGACCCCAGTTTGAGAGAATGGTTAAAATATATGGGATTTGTTGGCTTTCTAAAGAGATGAAGAGTAGGAAAACAGAGGTTAATTTCAGCTTCAAGTGAGTATTGTGTCCAATTCTGTATTGCTTTTGAGGAGTGATGTGGACAGTTAAGAGGGCTCAGAAAATGGTTGAGAATACCTCTAGGGATGACGGGCTTAAAATTATTTGGATAGATTTGAGAAACTGGACAGCAATAAAAAGTTGCATGGAGATTGCTAGAAATGTTAAATTGAGTCATATGGATAGAGGGAAGCTGTTCCCATGATGGAAAGTTCAAGAGCCAGAGGACACTGATGTAACTCGATTGGAAAATAAATCAACTTCAACATGGGGAATTTTTTTAATGCATTGAGTGGTTAGGATTTGAGATGCTCTGCATGGGTGTGTTAGAAGCAGATTGCAGAGGATACAGGACTAGCTAAGTTACAAGCATGCACACAACCTGTTGAGTGGCCTCTTTCTGTGCTGTAACCAAACTAAAATTCTTTGAATTAACTCCAGGATTTTAAGTAGCAGAGACCTTTGTAGCTTGTTATATTTTTGCTTTCCAGTTATATGTCTGATATCCTCATTCTGGGTAGCCTGCAAGTGTAATTGTTTTTCCATATGGTTCAGGAATTAAAGTCTGAGGTAGTAGATTTCATGTATCCTAATCCAATAAACCTGATTACTGTTGGCTCAATTATTTTTATTCCACTTTGTGGTATATTGGCTAATAATTCAATATGGCAATAGAATGATCAAGAGCATTGCTGCTTTGAACATTTGGAGTAAACTAAAAGACCATAGGTGTTACGACTTCATTGGGTAGATTTGTTGCTATTTTTGCAGTAATTCAAGCACTTTATGCCAGTGCTATTTGTCGTCATTATCTTATTTGTGTTGTCACCTTTTTTCCTGCATTTATTGCTCATTCTTCTATCCTGCCGACTTCTTCAAACTCAAGATCTGTTCCTGGCTATCAGTCTTGTTCAGGTGGAGGATTTTTAAACTCCATTTTCTGTTAACGTTTAGCCCCATGCAACCTTATTATCAGTGCCCAGGTAGCTATCAGAAATAATGAATTTGCATTTACTGTCACTGCACTTCAGACTTGATTGATGCTAGTCGCTCCCTTAAACAATCTGAACATCTTAATGTCATGTTCCTGGTATGTTATATGACTAACTGCATCAGCCTAGTATAATAGTGATCATCTTAAGGCAGGTCATCCACCCGTTTCATTGTACCTTGTGATTTTGTACTTTCTGTTGTTTGTCGGAGCCTCCTATTTTCAATTTATACCATTTTCAGTATATCCTGTACAGGTCATTCTGCTATAAAGTGCATTTTGTCAGTGGAAATTGGCTATAATGCGCTTGTGGGTGTTGTTTAGGTAACACAAACTTTCTGCTGAACAGGTATAGAGATTTTCTGTTAGTGATCTTCCACACCGTGATTTTCTATAGCAGTTTTCCATTGCACCATTTTCTATAGCGAAGTCACAGAGCAACACACAACTGTCACATAATAGCAGAATGACTTATACATAAAATAAGGACAAATGCAATGCAGCCATTTACCACCTCATCAGTCTACTGTCAGTCATCAGTAAAGTGATGGACGTGTCATCAGCAGCGCTATCAAGCGTCATCTGCTCAGTGATGCCCAGTTTGTGTTCTGCCAGGTCAATTCAGCTCCTGACTCATTATAGTCTTGGTTTGATCATGGACAAAAGAGCTGAATTCCTGAGGTGAGGTGTGTCACAGCCCTTGACATCAAGGCTGCTTTCGAAGGAGTGTGGCTTCAAGAAGCCCTCGCAAAGCTGGAATCAGTGGGTGTCAGGGAGAAAACTCTCCAGTGCTTAGAGTCATACCTGACATGTAGGAAGATGGTCATGATTGTTGCAGGTAAGTCATCTCAGCTCCAGGACATCTCTGCAGGAGTCCCTCAGGGTAGTCTTCTCGGTTCAACCTTCAGCTGCTTCATCAATGACCTTCCCTCCATCTTAAGGTCAGAAGTGGAGATGTTCACCGATTACAAAATGTTCAGCAACATTCGTGACTCCTGAGATATTGAAGCAATCCATGTCCAAATGCAACAAGATCTGGACAATATCCAGGCTTGGGATGACAACTGGCAAATAACATTCACGTCACACAAATACCAGGTTATGACCATCACCAACAAGAGACAATCTAACCACCACTCCTTGACATTCAGTGGTGTTACCTTCACTGAATCCCCCACTATCAACATCCTGGGTGTTATCACTGATCTGAAAGTCAACTGCACTCACTACATAAAAGCAGTGGCTACAAGAGCAGGTCAGAGGCTTGGAATACTGCAGCGAGTAACTCACCACCTGACTCCCCAAAACCTGTCCATCATCTACAAGGCACAAGACAGGGCTGTGATGGACTACTCCCACTTGCCTAGATTATTGCATCCCCAGCAACACTCCGAAAGCTTGACACCATTCAGACCAAGCAGTGTGTTTGATGGGCATTGCATCCACTACTACTGACACTTGGTGGTAACAGGGTGTACTATCTACAAGATGCACTTCAGAAATTTACCAAAGATCCTCAGACAGCACTTTCCCAACCCACAACCACTTCCATATGGAAGGCTAAGGGAAGCAGATATTTTGGAACACCATCCCCTCCAAGCCATTCACCAGCCTGACCTGGAAATATATCGCTGTTCCTGCACTGTCACTGGGTCAAATTCCTGGAACTCCCTCCATAGTGGCATTGCGAGTCAACCCACAGCAGATGGATTGCAGCAGTTCAACAAGGCAGCTCACCCCCACCTTCTCAAGGGACAACTAGGGATGCCAATAAATGCTGGGCCCAGCCAGCAATGCTAGCATCCCACAAATGAATGAGTTTTAAAAAAAGTCACCTTGGTCTCCATCACTCCATTATTCCTTCAGTTTACTAAGTTTAGCTTCCTTCAGCAAGTTTATATGTCTTAGATTGTGGCTAATCTATATTTGGGGCCTCTTCTTCTAACTTCACTGAAAGTCAATTGTTACCTGAAACTGAATCAAATCAATTACGAAATCTAAAAGCATCTGTGGTAGATGTGCCCTTGCTTTATAATGCTCCTGTAGAGTATCTTGAGGTGTTTCATAATTTTAAAGACATAATTTATTCCTGAAAAATGAAATGTTATAAATGGGCAGCAACCCACTTAAAACAGCCATGTTCACTAAGTCTTTTTAACCTGTGTTTGTGGTTGAGGCTTAGTTTCTGTGAACACTATTTGCATGATTTGCTGTAAGTATTTTATTAAATCGTTTCCATGCTCTTTATCAGTAAACCAAACTTGACAAACGTTTTATATGGAGCATATGCTGGGCCAACTATTAACTCTCCACATTCTTCAGTTTTGAATGATATTCTTATAACATTGTTACCTTTTGTTTTTGAATTTTTTTTTTAGCTCAACACTGGTACTAATTTACCTACAGTAGTCAAAAGTGGCTTTATGTTATTAGGCCTAAAAAATAGTGGCAGTGTTCTGGCCATTTCCATAAGAATCCTGCATGGAGAACTGTGGTATTTCATTGAATTAAGCTATTCGAAACTAATCTGGATTTATCCATCTTATGGCAGTATGAATTATATTTCGCGGCTTATATGACAGTTATTGTCATTGGAAATGGAAGTTTTGTTAAAATAACTGATGCCACAAACCCACATCTAACATCTGTGTTTCTTGCTGTTTTTACAGGAACGGAATAGAAGCAAATAGTAACTGAAAGGACATGCTGTACCAGAGTTACAACACTAAAGACACAAATCTTGGAAATTTGCTAGTATCTTCCAGGAGCCATGGTTATTGGAACTTTACTGCTCAAGGCGACCTCTTTTAAACACTTGAACACAAGATTGGTTTTCCCTGTTAGTTCTCATTGCTGCATTTGCCCTTATACCGTTGTCTCACAAAACACATTTGAGCGCTATATTTCAAGCACTTTCTGCCTTCCTAAAGCTTTTTATCAATAACTGTCTTTATAAACTCAACCTCTCTGTTGAAATCCAGAAATTGAGTGAATGTGAGAAACCAATTAATTTTTTGGATTTGTTTAATACTAACAATTAATGAGTGTAGTTTGGTCAATGATCTGAGATTTCACGATGCTTAGCTCTTCAACATACTATTTTTCTGTTGTAAGTTTCATTTCTAAATTAATTTTAGCTCTGCAGAAACCATTTGGATATCATGTAATTTTTAGTTTAAACTAATCTAGTATATTGCCTATGTGAAAATTATTGTAGTAAATAAAGTGAATAAATGGAATTAATATTTTGCCAAATGTGAAACAAACCAGAAGTTATGCAAAATTCTTCCCCAAATTATTCTCGGTTCTGAAATATAATTTTTAAAAATTTATGTGCAACCAGTTAAATGCAATGCTTTCTTTATTGTACTATGTATTACATAGTGTTTCAGAAAAGTGCATTTGTCTATGGAGGAGATGCTAGATGTTTGATACAAACATTGATGACACTGTCCTAAGTAAATGTACCTCAGTTTGATTTAACTTTTTAGACTTCTGTAATGTCTTTTAAATACAACTTCCTACCTTTTGAATGTTTGCCTTTCTGGCAGATTATTATCATGGAAGTGGAAAATTTTCTCCTCTAGGTGATTCACTAGCTTAATAAATCCAATACTTGTTTAGCAAGTGTTATGGTATGAGTTAATTTGCAATGTTTCGCATTTTCATACTACTTTACAGAAAATCAACCAACTTAGGAGACACTGAACCCATAGACTCCTGTTTACGTAAACCACTATATTGACACTCTGACATAATTGCCTTAATTTATAATATGTATGTTCAGTAGGTATCAATAGCCTAATTAATAGAAAATTGACTTTTTATAAGCACAGAGCTTAAAATTACTGTTTGTATTTTAAAGGCTATTTAACTTATTTTAGCACACTATTTTTCAATGTATTTAAATTTGGCAGTATCCTAATGTGATCTTGTAGTTGTGTGTTTTTAATGTCCAGGATCATTTAAATCTACCACATTAAAGGAGTAGTGCATATTTAGAATTTATCATCCCCAAGTAGTTGCATTGTGTACATGAAGTCTAAGTAACAAATGGCTTATTTGCTTTTTAGTCCTGCATATATTAAAATTAAATGAACTAGTATAAATTGAGTGTAAATTTGCATTGATATGTATAACTTCTATGCATTTATTTTATGGAGTTGCCTGATTGCAGTCTCATAGTTGTGATTTTTGTTTTCTCTCACAATTCAACACTCGTACTGATATCAGTTAGTACTGTACTGGCTAAAATAGTTGCCTTTGGATCTACTACTTGGTCTTCTGGCAACAATAGATTTTTTCTAAATTAGTATAATTTCCCTCATATTTCGTAGATCACTTGTCCTAATTGATAGACTGCAAGTGTTTGGGACAAAGTGTAAATTCCTGAAAGCTTTCATGAGCTTTTTGAAGCTCTTTTATTACCTATAAAAATTGCATGCACTTTTGTCTCTCGCTCTGTATGTTGCATGGATCTTTTCCTGATCTCTATAAAGTAATTATCCATAAAGCTGTCTTTAAATGATTGACAGCAAAGTAATATTCACCTGGGAGCTTTAGCATTGCAATTTGTTTCCGTGTTTTCAAAATACAGTGTACTTTGGTCGAGTTAATTTAATTTGAATGCTGATCTACTTCAATCCAATTTTTTAAACTGTAGGCCTGTGAAAGAAAATTGAAGTAGAATGCAGAGTAAGAAGTATATCATGATTAAATGAAATGAAGGTATTGCATGAATAGGGAAAAAAAATTCTTTGATTTGGAAAACAGTAGCATTTTTATCTGATTTATTGTATAACAGTGTCAAACTTGGAGGTCTTCCTGCATCCTGATGAGCCTCGTTATGCTAATAAACTTCTGGTATAACTTGATTTGTTCAGTAAAAGTAATTTAGGAACAGATTTACAAAACTGAACTCATTATTCAGGCCATTATCCAGGAAACAGTATTGCAATCAAATATAAATCGCATAATGTTTAAAAGATCTATTTCTGATATTTCTTATACAAAACTTGATTAATAGCTGGCCTCCTATTGTTCTACTTTTAAAAATATGCTGTTTTCTGTTTGCATTAATAAGCCATAATTTACATGTTACTCCATTTACTTTATCTTCCCACTCATCATTGGTCACTTTCCATTTTCTATCTCAAATTTTGAATTGCTGTTTCATGTTTAATTAAAGATCAAAAGATCAAATTGTCTTGCCTCATTAATTTGAGTACTTAATGTTTTCACTTGCGTGGGACTATTTTTGTATTGTGCTAATTAGATTGCATGATTTTTTTGTCAATGTAATCTATATTTTTGTATGCAGTGATCAGTTTTGCATATGAATATTTCATCTGAATATCTTAATTTTGAGGTAAACGTGGGCAGTTCAGAATTACCACAATTCTCTTGAGTTATGGTACATAGTCAAGCAGTCCATTTTATTCCTTGCATAGCTTAGTGTGTGAAATTCGGAAACCAAAATTACAATGACAGTATCCAAAGGTGTATGGCAAAGGAAGTAGGCTGAATTTACCAGTCCCAAGAAAGCAATTTGACAACTTTTTTTTTTGAAAAGAATGATTGATCAATACAAAATGTGTTTGTCTCTTCACACATGCTGTTAAGTATTCATTTCAACAACTTGCTCTTATGTAGTACCTTTCTTGGAATATAAAATGTACCAAGTCTTTTGCAAGCATAAAATTGACCAAGATTTGCGGCTTGAGTAGTTGTTAAAGCTGGTGACCAAAAACTTGGTCAAAGAGGTAGCTTTTAAGGAACATTTTGACAGGGGATATTGGTAAAGGGACAATGTCCCAGCGCTAAAGGCTTAGATAGCAGAAAGCATAACCATCAATCGTGGGTTCTAAGAACAAAAGACCTGCATTGGAAGTATGCATACATCTCAGAGGGCTGTAGGGCTGGTGGAAGGCATAGAACTAGGAAGGAATGTGAACAGAGATTTGGAAACAAGCAGGAGAATTTAAAGATAAAGCATTGCTTGTGAAAAAATGGTGAAGGATAAATAGGACATGGTTGCAAGTTCATGGACAGGATGCATTGTTTTCAGTGCAAATTATTTATGGAATGTGGAAGATGACCTCATTGGAGTCCATCAGTCTGAGTTTAACTTTGGTCTTAAAAATAAAATGGCACAATATTGGATTTATTCTGTGAATGCACATGGATTCAGAAATAATAATTCTGATTTTGCCGATTTTTATTAAAAGCCAAATTGTTTGTTGTGACAAATTCAATTTAATATGGTTCTAAATTTTGCTGTTCTAGGTAATTCTGCGAGTCACCAAACAAATTTGAATTCATCCAAATCATTTGCAGATCCATCAAGAACATGTTTAATTCTTCAGTTGCCTCACATTTATACAAAAGATATTTCTAATGAACGGTGAAGAGTTAAATCATACAAAATTGTTCTCCCGTATTAAATGCAGGGGTCCTCTGTCGGGATGTAAAGGACCGTTTTCATTCTTGCATTTGAGTCCGAAAAGGCAAGTACAGTTTATTCAGTTTTGTAAGACTTAATGATTCTTGTTTTTTTTTAAACATAATCAGATATAGCTACTGAATAAAGATTTGTTTTTTGTTCATGTTTGTTGATAACACTGTTTTGGTTCATACATAGAAGATTGTAATCTGCATATGGTAGAAATGCGTTATGCCACCAGAAATCTATCCCAATATCTAACAGGAACAGAGGTGATGCCAGGAACTGAGTGTTTTGAATCACTTAAATATTATGCATCATCTTATCCAAAAAAGTGGCAGGACAAATCATTAAAGCATGTGCGAGTCTGGACTTTGGAAAGAGCCGCACAGTGTACAAAAATCAACAAATTACTGCTGAATCTATATCAAACACTAGGACAGTCCCAGTTGGAGTAACATCCCCACTTCAGCAAGGATGTTCATACCTTTTTACAAGGTGTAGAAGTGATTTTGTTGAATAATTGTATGGCTAAGTTGTGTGAAGATACTGGCGAAACTCACTCTTAAAGCTAAGAGGAAATATAATGGGAGATGTTCAAAATTGTGAAGGATTTGAGTAGTATAAGTAGAGAACATGTTCAAGTGACACCAGGGCTAGTCACCAGAGAGCACAGATTTAAAGCGGTCACTAAAAAGAAGAGGTGACTGAAGTATTACTTTGTGAGGTGGTCAGGCTGTGGATACAGATTCAATTGTCTTCAAAGGGTAATTGAATAGTTTAAGGGAAAAAAAATCAGTATAGAGGGAAAGGGTGATTGGGGAATGATCTGAACGTGCTATTTTAGTGCTACACTGTTCTGACAGTCTGTCTCATGGTTCAAAAGGTAGCAAAGCTTTTGGAAAATCTGAAATGAAAAATTAAAGGAAGGGTAAAGTGTTCATTGGTCGTTGGAATGGTGTTCAACTTTATTAACTATCAATATTTTCTTAACAATTATGCAATACCATAGGAGATCTTTGTAACAAGTGGTAAGAATGTGTGTTAAGATATACAATGTGTGTTAAGATATACAATCTTTGGCACAAAAACAAATTGCTGGAAAAGCTCAGCAGGTCTGGCAGCATCTTTGAAGAGAAATCAGAGTTAACATTTGGTTCGAATGACTCTCAACTCAATTTCTGTTTTTCTTCCTGATTTACTGCATTCTTAGGTTTATACAATTTTTGGCGTTGACTTGCACACATTTTACATGATGTTATAGTGTGTTTTGCCAAATTGGTCCTTCAATTAATTGAATGGACTGTCCCTTTCAGAACACTTTCCTTATTCCTACATCAACTTTCAGACCGGTGATCGTTCCAGTGCTATTCTGAAATGAAGTTTAGCACTGAACATCAGTGCAATCTACAAGTCAGGATTTCTGCTATCAATGTTCTAGTTCATTCTTCTTGAATCTGATCCTTAAAGTGCCCTTCCGCTTCTTCAACATTCTGAACAATTTGTCTTGTGTGTATATCATGTATACTGCAATCCATTGTTTTCCATTGAACTGCTACTGCGTTGTCATCTCTGGTCCTTTCTATTTCTTAACCTAGATCTCAGTGCACTTTTTTATATGTGACAGCAGCTGTGACTAATGCGCGCTAAGCTGCCTTAGTCCTCTTCCCTGAATTGTTCTTGTGGTAAATTTTCTCAGCCACCATCTCCTGTGCAGTGTCTCAAATCATGGTGTGCCTTTCCCTGTGACTTGCAGCAATCCAACCCATAATCACTGATTATTACCGTACCAGGCTTGCTTAAAACCCGATTTTTTTTTCTGATAATATTTTACATTTTACCATGTTTCCTGTTCAGATGGTAATGGTGGAGCTTTCATTCCAGATTCTACATGGTCAATTTCTTAATCTTCCATTCTTACTTTCAATTGGATTTTCTGTCTTGGAGCGCTTTGGTTTCTTAAATTCTTACCATTTTACTATCAAGTCTTTAATCTTGTGTATTTTTACAGCAATTGGCTGCTTGTTTAAAAGGTGCTAATGGTGTCAGCCCGTCATTTTATTCAAGCTAGGGTTTCCTCTTGAAGTTTTCTTTGCCATCTGTCTTAATTGGTTTAAAAGGAAGATGAAAGCTTGTGCTCATATTCTGAGTGGGGATTTGAGGAAATAGTTAATGAGATGATTCTTAAATCTGTTAATGTTAAACTGCTATTGATTATAGTTGAAAATGTGTTGCTGGAAAAGCGCAGCAGGTCAGGCAGCATCCAAGGAACAGGAGAATCGACTTTTCGGGCATAAGCCCTTCTTCAGGACGGACTTGATTATACTGTGGTAATAGTTACCTTTAACCTTTTCTTGATGAAAGCCGATAAAGCTACTCTAATTGTTGTGGTAGGAGTGTTAATAGACAATAGGTGCAGGAGTAGGCCATTCAGCCCTTCGAGCCTGCACCACCATTTAATATGATCATGGCTGATCATTCCTAATCAGTATCCTGCCTTATCTCCATAACCCTTGATTCCACTATCTTTGAGAGCTCTATCCAACTCTTTCTTAAACGAATCCAGAGACTGGGCCTCCACTGCCCTCTGGGGCAGAGCATTCCACACAGCCACCACTCTCTGGGTGAAGAAGTTTCTCCCCATCTCTGTCCTAAATGGTCTACCCCGTATTTTTAAGCTGTGTCCTCTGGTTCGGCACTCACCCATCAGCAGAAACATGTTTCCTGCTGCCAGAGTGTCCAATCCTTTAATAATCTTCTATGTCTCAATCAGATCCCCTCTCAGTCTTCTAAACTCAAGGGTATACAAGCCCAGTCGCTTCAGTCTTTCAGTATAAGGTAATCCCGCCATTCCAGGAATTGACCTTGTGAACCTGAGCTGCACTCCCTCAATAGTCAGAATGTCTTTCCTCAAATTTGGAGACCAGAACTGCACACAGTACTCCAGGTGTGGTCTCACCAGGGCCCTGTACAGCTGCAGAAGCACCTCTTTGCTTCTATACTCAATTCCTCTTGTTATGAAGGCCAGCATGCTATTAGCCTCCTTCACTACCAGCTGCACCTGCATGCTTACCTTCATTGACTGGTGTACAAGAAGACCCAGATCTCTCTGTACTGCCCCTTTACCTAAATTGATTCCATTGAGGTAGTAATCTGCCTTCCTGTTCTTGCCACCAAAGTGGATAACCATACATTTATCCACATTAAACTGCATCTGCCATGCATCTGCCCACTCATCTAACTTGTCCAGGTCACCCTGTGATCTCCTAACATCCTCCTCACATTTCACCCTGCCACCCAGCTTTGTATCATCAGCAAATTTGCTAATGTTATTGCTGATTCCACCTTCTATATCATTAACATATATTGTAAAAATTTGTGGTCCCAGCACGGATCCCTGCGGTACCCCACTGGTCACTGCCTGCCATTCCGAAATGGAGCCGTTTATCACTACCCTTTGTTTCTTATCAGCCAACCAATTTTCAATCCAATCTAGTACTTTGCCCCCAATACCATGCGCCCTAATTTTACTCATTAACCTCCTGTGTGGGACTTTATCCTGTGTTGTTAGTCATCAGCAATGACTTCCATGTAATAATGGCTTATGCATTTTTTTTTTAGTATGTATTGAGTCAACAATATCGTTCTTTTGTGACTGTTGTTTTCAATGACTAGCAGGTAATGCAACCAGGCTCATAGACCTGGGATTGATCGGTCTATACACTTTAAGTTGCCTGAAATGGGTGTGTACTTCCAACTGAGAAAGTGGAAACTCTATGCTACCTAGCTCCTTGATGATTCTCATACTCCTGTTACTCTGCTTTAATGAACAACGGGATGACAGGTGGCCTCATTCTCTGATCCTGGCTGGGAGGGGATAGTCTACAGCCAGTATGTTTAAGATTATGCTGTATCTACAGCTGTCCAAATAATAAGTGCCAGTAGTTTCCATGGTTATCATATGGGTTTCCTGGCAACCAGTTTTCTTATTTAGATAAGGGTCACCCCAACCTGGGAGTTACAGCTAAAGGGCATGTGACCATTTTTTGAAATCTCCCCTTGTTTGCAAGCATTAACAGCAAGAGTCAGTCCATACACCATACCTCCACATTGTTCTTTGACTGAAATGCTACTTCAAATCCCATCGTAATTTGTGACTAATATCATGATAAAAACTGATGATCTGGTGGTCCATACTCTTACTACTTGTGTGTATTCTCTGTGAATTGCCTGATGTGTCTTCTATTTTACATTAACGAAGCTTCAAGACTGCTTCATTTTTTGTAAAACACTAAAACTCGAAAGAAATCTGGCGGAAACAAAGCATTCTTGCCATCTTGCTCCTTCAGTTACCTCTATCAACATGATCAGAAACTTGACATTGCCTTGATGAGATACTATCAATGATGGTGGCACGTTAATCAGGTCTGTCATGGTGTGGTTATCCATGGGATGCACCCTTTTGTGTATGGAGAGAAAGGAATATGGCATTGTGAGAGAGGATCATTTATGACCATGCTGAATGACAGTGCAGGCTTCAAGGGTCTACTAGTTTTTATGGGGAGGCTGACATTTCATATTCCAAATATAATTTTGATGAGTGGAGGAAGCTTTTATTTTGTAGTATGGGATTACCATTACTCATGGCCACACATTCTTAGCAGAGAGAGTTCTTAGCCTTTTGTCCTTCTAGGGTGATTGGAGACCACTCCATGGTGATGATCTATTAGCGTATTCTTTGTGATTGCGTACAGACAGGAATATAACCTGTAGCCAGGAACAGACCAGCTAGAAAACCAATTGAGCCAACACCTAGATTCGGACTAAGGTAACCGAAGTCTTGTGATGATTGCAGCGGTGGGACAAGGTCAGTAGACTGACCAAAGGTACTTTAAATATTGCAAAAGGTTGAGTTAGAATTTAGGTTTTATAGTCTAGTCAGCTTAGTCCCGAGCAGAGAATATAGCCTTGATATTGAGATATGTCTCGGAAATGCCCAGCTACCAGCGAAAACCAATCATGTTCTAGGAATGAAAACCAAGTGCTGGAGAAATTTAGCAAGTCTGGCAGCATCTGTGGAAAAAGACTTTCAAGTGTGCAGTTTTTGAACTCTGGCCATTTGCACCAACTAACCATATCTCAAAGCTGCACTGATCCCCAGATCCCTTACATTTTCTCCATCCTACAACTTAACAAGAAATATCTTCTCTTCCATTCATATTTGAAGGAAGTGTTCTGAAGAAAGGTGTGGTTAACTCTCTTAACCAAGTCCAGAGATTTGGCCAGGGTCAGTTATCTGCAGCCCAGGTGGTCAATTGTTAGCACTCAGCAAGCATATTTGTTAGCTAAAAATGTAATAGTCTTATTTAGCTGTTACCAGTCTTTACTATTGATGGAAAGATTCAATCTCATTCTGTAAATTCAAACCTGATAACGTATGCCTTAGTGTGTTAATTATAGTGTCCAATGTAGCTTTAGTTTCATTATTCCATGTTTTTATTCTGAAGATGAATGAAGTCAGATACTCTTTGCAGCTTACCTGAATAACTTTATTTACATTACATTAAGGATTGCGATGAGATATTTCTTGACTCAGAAGGATTGTGAATCTATCAAACTCTCAGCATCAGTGTGTTGTGGTGCTGCTCAATAAATTGAAGCGGGATAGTCAGGCTTTGGGCATCTCAGGCAAATGGGGTATGGGGATCTGAAGTTCAGCTGTGGTCAAATTAAATACAAACCTACAAAAAAAATCATTCCTGATGAAGGGTTTATGCCTGAAACGTTGATTCTCTTCCTCAGATGCTGCCTGACCTGTTGTGCTTTTCCAGCACCACATTATTGACTACAAAAAGGGATGAATGCAGATTTCTCCAGCTTTCTCATTTCCCCTCTCCCCCACCTTTTCTCAGTCCCAACGCTCAGATTCAGCACCGCCTTCTTGACCAGCAATCATCTTCCCGACCTCTCCGCCCCTATCCCCTCTCTGGCCTATCACCCTCACCTTCACCTCCTTCCACCTATCGTATTCCCAACTCCCCTCCCTCAAGTCCCTAACTTTTATCTTAGCCTGCTTGGCACATCCTCCTCATTCCTGAAGAAGGGCTTATGCCCGAAACTTCGATTCTCCTATTCCTTTGCTGCCTGACCTGCTGCGCTTTTCCAGCAACACATTTTTAAGCTCTGATCTCCAGCATCTGCAGTCCTCACTTTCTCCTACAAAAAGATTAGGAATGAAAGCCAGAAACTGTGGTTAGATTCTGTCTTTTTGGGGATGGTAATTGCTTGACATTTGTGTGGTGTGGCAGTTACTTTCCGTGTCAGTCCAAGCCTGGATATTGTCTAGGTTTCGTTGCATTTGGGCCGACACTGTTTCAGTATCTGAGGAGTCGCGAATGGTGCTGACAATTGCACAATCATGCACATGGCTCTAATCTGCAGCATCTCATTGATTTTAACCTCATTGCGAACTCTCTTCCAAGGATGCTTACTTTAAAAAGGTTCTCTCTCTACAAAGATTTCAGTGAGTCTCTCTCACTGCACTCCCCAGCTCATCTCTTCTGCCCTGAAGCTGTTCAGCCACGTTCTGAAACAGACTCACTACCACAGCCACATCTCCTTCCTAAGTGCCTGCCTACAGAATCAACTTATCTCGCATGAACTCCGGACCACATTCAGACCAACATAATTTGGACATGAACTGGACAACAAGTGCAGATTACAAGTGCAAAACTTCCGGAAACGGTTGTCCTTCTGGATCCTCCGCTCCACACTCTCAGCCATGCGCTGGCACCTAATCTCTCTACAGTCAGCCCTGCCTCAGCTCAGGGCCACACTCTTTCAGAACTGCAAAGGACCCCTGCTGTATTACATTTTCAGAAGAATTCACACACTTAACAAATGCTTTTTCTACACCATATCGGACATCAAAAACTAAGTGCAACACACTTTCAGAGGGCCATTTGAAATACCTATACTGGGAATTCCCACCTCAATAGTCAGTATTCCTCGAACGTTCCAGAAGTTTCCCCCGGCCTCCAGAACTGCTCGGCTGCCATCAGCCATGATACCGTACCAGCCATCGTCACCACGGTGATCGATGGTGTCTTCTCCGTCCCCACTACCTGACAGCCTGCAGCCATGGCTGACCATGTCACCTATGTGACCGCTGGACAGACAACTGCCGCTGTGACCGTCACGAGATCCACTGCTGCGGAGACCAACACAAGGCCCAACCGGAACAACACTTCTGTCCCCTTCTGCTCCCGCAGCCACTGCTGCTCCCAATGTCATCACCGGCGTCACGCGTTCCGACACCCCCTCCAACATGCAGGGTGAGCATCACCTCAGTAAATGATGCCATCCCTGGTCCCTCCACTGCTGTGTCCACTCCAGGTACAGTCTTCGCTCCCATTCCAGCTCTAGCCCTCAGTCATGGAGGCGCCATGAGCAGTCATGGCTGCTGGGTGGCAGGGACGGAGATGACATCAATCGCCACGGTGATGACAGCTGGCACAGTCTTGTGTTCTGGAGGCCTGGGGATGCTTCTGGAATGGTTGATGAATGCCAGTTATTGAGGTGGGTACATGAAAGTTTGTTGCACTTAGAAGCTTTGATGTCCGATATGATTAGAAAATGCATTGAACTGTGTAAATTTTTCTGAGGATGTAATACAGCAGCCCTCCAAGTCCTGGCTCCCAGACCCACGGAGGCCGAATGATCAATCCTCAGTAAAGGCCTTACCTTCATCCCCCTCTGTTTCTGGATCAATGAATTTAACATGTGTTGTGAGGTCAAACACTTCTTCTAAGCTTGCTTTGTCCATCAGGACTCCCGCCCACTTTCTGAGGACCCCTTCACACACCTCCAATACACGCCATCCACCTGGACACCCCATGCCCGTCTGTTACTCCCCCTCGACCTCTTTATTTCCAACTGCCGCCGAGACATTGACCGCCTCAACCTGTCCACACCCCTCACCCACTCCAACCCCTCACCCTCACAACACGCAGCCCTCCAGTCCTTCTGCTCCAATCCCAATCTCATCATCAAACCACCGGACAAAGAGGGTGAAGTGGTAGTTTGGCGCACTGACCTCTACACCACTGAAGCCAGACGCCAACTCGTAAGACACCTCCTCCTACTGCTCCCCCAACCATGATCCACCCACCCCATTGCCAAACCACCATCTCCCAGACCATATGCAACCTCATCACCTCAGGGGATCTCTCACCCGCAGCTTCCAACCTCATAGTTCGGGAGCCCTGCACCGCCCAATGCTATCTCCTATCCAAGATCCACAAGCCTGACTACCCCAGCTGACCTATAATCTCCACATACCTTGGTACTGTCCCATTCCCCCCTGGTCCAAGAACTCCCCACATACATTTGGCACACCACCCATGTCCTCCACCTCCATTTCCCTGGCCCCTAATGCTTCATCTTCACCATGAACATCCAATCCCTATACACTTCCATCCACCATTACCGGTGCCTCCAAGCCCTCTTGTTTCTTCCTTTCCCAATGTCCCCACCTGTACCCTTCCACTAGCACACTTATTTATTTGGTTGAACTAGTCCTCACCCTCAACAATTTCTCCTTTGAATCCTCCAGACGAAAGGGATAGCCATGGGCACCCGTATGGCCCCCAACTATGCCTGTCTCTTTGTCGCCTACGTAGAACAGTCCATCTTCCGTAGTTACATCGGCACCACTCCCCACCTTTTCCTCCGCTACATTGATGACTTTATCAGTGCCACCTTGTGCTCCCACAAGGAGGTGAACAGTTCATCATCTTCAACACATTCCACACTGACCTAAAATTCACCTGGACAATCTCAGACATCTCCCTCCCCTTCCCTGGACCTCTCCATCTCCATCAACAGTGACCGACTCGACACTGACATTTTCTACAAACCGACTGACTCCCACAATTACCTGGATTGCACCTCCTCCCACCCTGCCTCCTGTAAAAATGCTATCCTTTGTTCCCAATTCTTTCACCTCCGCTGCATCAGCTCCCAAGAGGGCCAGTTCCACCACAACACACCAGATGGTCTCCTTTAAAGACCACAATTTCCCCTCCCGTGTGGTTGTTGATGCCCTCCAAAATATCTTATCCACTTGCTGCACCTCTGCCCTCAACCCCCACCCCTCCAACTGCAACAAGGACAGAACCCCCCCCCAGTCCTCGCCTTCCATCCCACCAACCTCTATATCCATCACATCATCCTCTGCCATTTCTGCCAGCTACAACTGGACCCCACCCCTATCCGCTTTCTATAAAGACTGTTTCCTCTGCAACTACCTTGTCAGGTTCACGCCTGCCAACATCCCACCCTCCCCTCCTGGCACCTTCCCCTGCCACCGGAGGAATTGCAAAACCTGTGGCCATGCCTCCCGCCTCACCTCCATCCAAAGCCCCAAAGGAGCCTTCCACATCCATCAATGTTTCACCTGCACTTCCACACGTCATTTACTGTATCCATTGCTCCCGATGAGGTCTCCTCTACACTGGGAAGACAGGATGCCTACTCTCAGAACGCTTCAGAGAACATCTCTGGGACACCCACGCCAGTCAACCTCACTGCCCTCTGGCCCAACACTTCAACTCCCCCTCCCACTCCGACAAGGACATGCAGGTCCCGGGCCACCTCCACTGCCACTCCCTTACCACCAGACATCAGGAGGAAGAAGGTCTCATCTTCCACCTTGAGACCCTCCAACCCCATGCCATCAATGTGGACTTCACCAGTTTCCTCATTTCCCCTCCCCCCACCTTATCCCAGTTCCAACCTTCCAAATCGGCACCGTCCTCATGACCTGTCCTACCTGCTAATCTTCCTTCCCATCTATCTGCTCCACCCTCTTCTCTGACCTATCACCTTTTCCCCCCACCTCCATCTACCTATCGCACTCTCAGCTACCTCCCCCACCCCCCTCCCATTTATCTCTCCACCCCCAAGGTTCCCAGCCTCATTCCTGATGAAGGTCTTTTGCCCGAAACATCGATTCTCCTCCTTGGATGCTGCCTGACCTGCTGTGCTTTTCCAACACCACACTCTCGACCCATTGTACGATCATCGGTGAACTTCCCCACCTTTGACTTTGTGATGGAGGGAAAGTCATTGATGAAATAGCTGAAAATGGTTGGGCCTAGGGTGCTACCCTGGGAACTCTTGCAGAAATGCCCTGGAGCTGGGATGACTTGTTTTATCTCTGTTAATCCTCATTGCCATTTTCCTGCCTTTCCCCATACCCCTTTATCAGACTTGACCATTCTTAATGATGCAGCCTGAACAGCTCTTTCCAGTAAGGGGTTCCACAGATTCACTACCCTTAGAGAAAAAAAAAATCTCCCCTCTATTAAATGGATGAACCTTTACTCTGTGATTATCCCCTCTATTCCTAAAGGCTCCCTCAAGGGGAAACAGCTTCTCTGCTTCCTCCCTTCCTCCACGTTTTAACTTAGTATTCTTTTAGTGTGTTATTTGCTTCTCCCAACATTTTGTGTATCCTTGTTATTACTATTTGATATTCTCTGCTGAGTTATATTAAACCTTTGCCAACAGTACTAACAGAATACCCACAAGGAACTCAATCCTGGCTTGTCCAGTTGTAACTGGTCTGGCTTGTACAGGTGCCATATCTCCCGTAGCTTGTCCCAAAGTTGCAAAAATCTGAAGTCCTCTCCTACACCATTGTTCCGGCTGCTCAATCATCTGTCTTAATTTCTTATTTTTGTACTCACTTGTATGTAGCACTGAGAATAAGGCATGGGTTACTACCTTAGACCTCTGCTTGTTAATTTTCTACTTCGCTGTGTAAATTCTGATTTCAGGACTGTATCCCTACTTCTCTTGTTAGTATCCATATGGACAATGGTTTCTGGCTGTTTTCCCTTTCCCAGATAAATGACCTGCTGCCATTCTGTCACATCACAGTCTCCAGCAACCAGGAGATTACAAACCATCCAAGAATCACATTGATGGATACTGAAACACACGTCTATTTCCCCAATTAAAGAGTATCTCATCAGTACTTCCCATCTGCTGCTCTTCCACCCCTCCAGAACATAGAGGCTACCAATGGTGCCATGGGTTTCGTTGTTAATGCATTTATTCAAGAATTATCCACCTCGCTACTGTCAGATTGGAAAATCAATCAGTGATCAGGCACTTTGGGGACTCCTGCACTTATCTGCCTATTTTTCTTCGACTGCTTAATGATCACCCATTCTTTATTTGCTTGCTCGCCCCTGACCTGCAGTGTTACCAACTCCCTGAATGTGCTAACTACATAGTTCTCTGCATCATAGACGTGCCGAAGTGACTCTGGTCGCTGGTCAATTTAGGAAACGCGGAGCTGAAGCCTGTCCAGCTAAGAACATTTCTTGAACAACGCTCATTTAGTTGATGAGAAGTGTCCAAAATTCTCCAAAAGCCACGGATGGACATTCCACTTGGCTGAGCTGCCATGCTCTGCATTAACTTATCTTTGTTATTTTGCTTACTGTCCCTTTAATTATTTTGACTCAATTTAGCATTAAACTTGTAATGTCAACTTAAAAACTGGAAATTGATAGAAAATAGAAATTCTTCACCCTTTACAAACTAACCATCAATTATTTATTTCCCTGTGCTTGTTTAGAAATTTGTTTTTCAAAATTACTGGAGTTGAAACCATCTCTAACAGCAGTCTAGATTATTGTGGTGCTGGAAACGTACCGTCTCTAACAGCAGCCTTTAGTGCTACAGCTGCAGTGGCACAAAGATACCACGGGAGGGAACCAAGTTGATGCACTGTGCAACAAAATTAAAAAGGTGAAAGTGAGTATTGCAGATGCTGGAGATTAGAGTCAAGATCAGAGTGGTGCTGGAAAAGCACAGCAGGTTAGGCAGTTTCCGAGGAGCAGGAAACTCAACGTTTCGAGCAAAAGCCCTTCATCAGGCTGTGCTTTTCCAGCACCACTCTAATCTTGACAACAAAATTAAAGGCCAAACTATAATTTATTTGAACGATTTTCTAAAAAAAAATAGATATTGACTCATCTGCATTCAGTCCTGAACTATTGCACAGAACTTCCAGCAATTCAGCACCAAAGTACCCTTGCTTACTACTATAATGATAGTATGGAAAATACAATCACACATGTTGGTAGTTTAAAACACACTGTTGAAACAGGACACTAATATTAGTTTTTCGTCCGTTGTACGCTTCTGAATGATTTATGTCAGCAGTTAGGGGAGCCATTGGAAAATCGATCAACTCCACAGTAATATCTCTTTCATTGAGATTGGAATAAAACCTGTATTAGCGTTAATCTGACACTTTTTATCAAATCCATCATACCACTGTTTCAATGTCCTCTAACAGCTTAATCTGCCCATCAATTGTTTTTCTCGATTAAGTTATCAAGCTTGTTGTGTCGGTGTCCTAATTTTGAGAACCTTTATGATGTATATATTGGATGAAAAAAAAATCTGTTGACCCATAAATTTAAGCATTTCTAAATTTCTTGTACTCATATCCTCAATTGCACAGCAATCCCTTCCCCCCCCCCCCCACCACCACCAATTGTCTTGTGCTTGCTGGTCAATGTTCACTTCTGACGCAGAAAAGCCTCAGTTTTAAAAGTTTAAACTTTTTTTATCCTTGTGTTTAGATCCTTCAATGGCCGTGTAGCCAAATTTTCTTTGATTATATAGAAACCTGAAAGGTAGCAGCAGGCTCATAGGGCTGAATGGCCTGCTCCTGCTTCACCATTCAGTTATGTTGTGGCTGATCATCCAACTCAGTGCCCTGTTCCTGCTTTCTTCCCCCATACTCTTTGATTTCTTTAATCCTAAGAACTATATCTAACTACTTTTTGAAAACATAATTGTTTTTTGGATCCAACCACTTGCTGTTGCAGAGGATTCCACAGGTTTTCCAGGTGAAGACATTTCTCCATATCTCAGCCCTAAATGACCTGCCCTGTATCCTCAAGCTGTGACCCTGGTTCTGGGCTCTCTGGTCCTCTGAAACCGTCTTCCTGCCTTTACCCTGCCCTGGTCCTGTTAGAATTCTATGATGTTACCGCTCAATCTTCTAAATTCCAGTGATTATAAACCTAACCGATCCAATTTCTCTTCATACATCTGGTAAAGTATTTTTCCACAAATCCAGACAGCACTGTTTTTAATACAATAGTAGATGCTTTTTTATTGGACAGCCAGTGACCCAGTTCTCCAAGAATGCCCCCTAGTAGCCACCCCTCAATGCCACCACTAAACCTAGCATCAATAGTTTGGGGAGACTGGATTTCCTGGGTGATGTGTTTAGAAAGGTCAGTGATGTCACTGGACTCAGGGATGTTGGTGCAGCACTCTACCCCAACAATTTTCCTGTTCGGGAGCAGCAGAAAACAGTGGAGGTGACGTTGGAGACAAGGAGGTTGCTGGGAAGGTCAGAGAGCAGTGTAGACTCTTACTTTCAAAGCCTGCGGCCTTTTTCCTGTCAGGGAGTGACGGGAGACAGAGCAGAGGTGATGTTGGAGACAAGGAGGTTGCTGGGAATTTAAGGACTTGGGGTAAATTTGGGCAGTGGCAATACACAAGATACCCACATGTAGTATCTCCCTTCTGCACCCTCCTCTAACCAGAAGACAAAGAGTAAGGTTTATTTTTCTTTTCTTTCATCTATTTAGGTGCATTGTTTAGTTTTATTAGTTGACGTAAAGCTGAGGCTTACAATGGCAGGAGACCTCGGACCCATGGCATGTGCCTCTTGCTTGATGTGGCTGATGTCTCTGATTCTTACACTTGCAAGACGTGTGTCCAGCTGCAGCTCTTGTTTGACCACATGATGACTCTGGAGCTGCGGATGGACTCACTGTGGAGCATCCATGATGCTGAGGAGGTCGTGGATAGAACGTTTAGTGAACTGGTCACACCGCAGGTTAGGATTGCTGAGGGAGACAGTAAATGGGTAACCAAAAGGCAGAGAAAGAGTAGGAAGGCAGTGCAGGTGTCACCTGCGGTCATCTGTCTCCAAAACAGGTATACCGTTTTGGATACTGTTGGGGGAGATGGCTCACCAGGGGAGGGCAGCAGTTGTTAAGATCATGGCACCGTGGGCGGGTACAGCTGTTCAGAAGGGCGGGAAAAAGACTCGTAGGGTCATAGTCATAGGGGATTCTATTGTGAGGGGAGTAGATCGGCAGTTCTGTAGCCGAAAACAAGACTCCCGGATGGTATGTTGTCTCCCAGGTGCTCGGGTCAGGGATGTCAACAATTAGCTGCAGAGCATTCTGAAAGGGGAGGGTGAACAGCCAGTTGTCATGGTGCATATAGGCACCCAAGATATAAGTAAAAAATGAGATGAGGTCCTGAAAGCAGAATTCAGGAAGCTAGGAGAGAAGTTAAAAAGGACCTCAAAGGTAGAGATCTCAGGATTACTACCAGTGCCACGTGCTAGCCAGTGATAAAATAGGCAGGATGAACATGCGGCTTGAGAGATGGTGTAGGAGGGAGGGTTTCAGACTGTGGACTTTGAGACTGGTTCTGGGGAAGGTGGGACAATTACAAATTAGATGGTCTACACCTGAACCAGACTGGAACTAATGCCCCTGAGGGATTTTTCGCTACTGCTGTTGGGGAGGTTTAAACTAATTGGAAATTGTTTCAGTTAGACGAGGAGACTAGGACCCGTGGACACAGCCTTAGAATTAGAGGGGGTCATTTCAGAACAGAAATGCGGAGACATTTCTTCAGCCAGAGAGTGGTGGGCCTGTGGAATTCATTGCCACGGAGTGCAGTGGAAGCCGGGACACTAAATGTCTTCAAGGCCGAGATTGATAGATTCTTGTTATCTAGAGGAATTAAGGGCTACGGGGAGAACGCTGGTAAGTGGAGCTGAAATGCGCATCAGCCATGATTGAATGGCGGAGTGGACTCGATGGGCCGAATGGCCTTACTTCCACTCCTATGTCTTATGGTCTAATGTGGCAGGGGGCTGGGAACCAGAAGAGAAGACAAGTAGACAGCGAGGTGGAGACTGTAAAGAATAGGATCATGAAGTTAGCA
Source organism: Chiloscyllium plagiosum (assembly GCF_037043375.1). Taxonomy (NCBI): domain Eukaryota; kingdom Metazoa; phylum Chordata; class Chondrichthyes; order Orectolobiformes; family Hemiscylliidae; genus Chiloscyllium; species Chiloscyllium plagiosum. Next base: position 4,943,226 of record NW_028270142.1, read on the forward strand.
TTACCAAGGGGAAGAAGAAGCAGAGAGCAGATGAACGCAAAGGAACTGGTGGCCTGAAATGCATCTGCTTTAATGCAAAGAGTATAGTGTGTAAGGCAGATGAACTTCCCAAGGCTTGGATTGGTGCCTGGGAGTATGACGTCATTGCAATCACAGAGACTTAGTTGAAGGAAGAGCATGATTGGCAACTAAATGTTCCAGGATATAGATGCTTCAGACAGGACAGGGAGGGAAGTAAAAGAGGGGGAGGAGTTGCATTGCTGGTCAGGGATGGTATCACGGCTGTGCTAAAGGAGGACACTATGGAGGGCTTGAGCAGTGATGTATTATGTGTGGAGCTGAGAAATAAGGGTGCAGTTACATTGTTGGGGCTGTATTATAGGCCTCCCAACAGTGAGCGTGAGGTAGAAGAACAAATAGGTAAACAGATTATGGAAAAATGTAGAGACAACAAGGTGGTGGTGGTGATGGGAGATTTTAATTTTCCTAACTGTGACTGGGATACACTGAGTGTCAGAGGTCTGGATGGGGCAGAATTTGTAAGAAGTGTCCAGGAGAGTTTTCTAGAGCAACATGTCAATAGTACGATAAGGGAAGGGGCCATATTGGACCTGGTGTTGGGGAATGAGCCAGGCCAGGTGGTAGAAGTTGTGGTGGGAGATTTTTTTGGGAATAGTGACCACAATTCGGTAAGTTTTAGAATATTTGTAGACAAAGATGAGTGGTCCTAAGGGAAGAATATTAAACGGGGCCAAGGCCAATTATATCAAAATTAGGCAGGAGCTGGGAAATGTGGGCTGGGGGCAGCTATTTGAAGGGAAGTCCACATTTGATATGTGGGAGACTTTCAAAGATAGGTTGAATATAGCACAGGATAGGCATGTCCCTTTGAAAACAAGGGATAGGAAAGGCAAGATTCGTGAACTGTGGATGACAGGAGAAATCGTACGACTGGCCAAGAGGAAAAGAGAAGTGTACATAAGGTCCAGGCAGCTCAGAACAGAACGGGTCCTGGAGGAATATCGGGAGAGGAGGACAAATCTTAAACAAGGAATCAAGGGGGCTAAAAGGGGTCATGAAATAGCTTTAGTGAGCAGAATTAAGGAAAAACTAAGGCATTTTATTCTTATATAAGAAGCAAGAGGGTAACCAGAGAAACAGAGAAAGGATAATGAAGGAAGGCTGTGTGTTGAACCTGAGAGAATGGGTGAGATTCTCAATGATTACTTTGCATCAGTATTCACTGAGGAAGGGAAGGTGATGAATGCTGAGATTAGTGATAGAAGTTTATTTACTCTGGATCATGTTGATATAAGTAGAGAAGATGTGTTGGGTAGGCTAAAGGATATTAGGGTGGACAAATCCCCAGGACCGGATGGGATCTATCTCAGGTTACTGAGGGAGGTGAGAGAGGAAATAGCTGGGGCCCTGACAGGTATCTTTGTGGCATTCTTAAATACAGGTGAGGTGCCGGAGGACTGGAAGGTTGCTCATGTTGTCCCCCTGTATAAGAAGGTAGGAGGGATATTCAGGGTAACTACAGAACAGTGAGCCTAATGTCAGTGGTGGGAAAGTTCCTGGAGAAGGTACTGAGGGATAAAATCTATTTATATTTGGAAATGAAGGGGCTTATCAGTGATTGGCAATGTGGTTTTGTGTGGGGGAGATCGTGCCTTACCAACTTAGAGTTCTTTGAGGAAGTGACCAAGTTGATAGATGAAGGAAGGGCTGTAGATATCATAGACATGCACTTTAGTAAAGCGTTTAATAAGGTTACCTGTGGTAAGCTAATGGAGAAAGTAAAGTCACATGGTGTGCAGAGTGTTCCAGCTAGGTGGATAAAGAACTGGTTGAGCAACAGGAGACAGAGAGGAGGAGTTGAAAGGAGTTTCTCGAAATGGAGAAAGTTGACCAGTGGTGTTCCACAGGGATCAGTGCTGGGGCCACTGTTGCTTGTGATATACGTAAATGATCTGGAACAGGGCACTGTTCCGCGGGATGGAAAAGAAGGCCTGCTGTAGATCAATGATGGTAAAGACACAGGCATCAGTGGGTGTGCAGCTTAATGTGGTAGCTGAGTTCAGGACGAGGGGGTGTAACGATGCCACAATATCATTGATCTTCCTCAGGTCCTGCACCACCCTCCAGTCCCATCAGCCTAGGTTGGGCACTGGGAAGATCGAGGTGTTGCAAGGTGACTTGCATGGAAATAGAATACCTTGTGCCAGGAAAGAGTTAATGAAGGTCTGGATTCCCCATTCTGCCTCTGGTTTGATGGGATACTGTGGGATCGAGGGCATGGTCTGGTTGGATTTTAATTGTTTTTGCACGGGGGGTGGAGGGGGGGGGGGGGGGGGGGTGGCGGTCAAGAAGTGCAGCCACCTTTGTGGTTGGAGGCAGCCCTCAGCTGGGGTTCAACGTCCCTGGGTGGGTTCACAGAGGATGTGTGGTGGGTCAGGATGCCGACCTTCTGCTGGGGGAATTCCCAGTATAGGTATTTCAAATGGCCCTCTGTGAAGTGTTGCCACAGTCCCCTAGTGTCAGAAGCAAGTTGTGTCAGGGTGTAGGCAAGGTTTATACCATGGGCCAACGTTTGGAGTGATGTGTGGGACTACCAACCCCGTTTGCCGCCACAGGTCGTGTCGGATTTGAACAATATCAGCAGAGCCTTCCTCACCCTCAACCTCACCGATAACCGAAATGGAGAATCCCATGCCCTCAAGCGACAGGTAGTACCGGCTATGTTCTACGGAGCATCCAGTAGAGTCATAGCAAACCATCACTTGGGGGTTTGGGGTCAGGAATAGTGGTGTAAAGGCAGATTGTTCAATGCTGAGCCCCCATCACTGGGGGATCCACAAACTGGGGGAATTGCATCTGGCCATGTAGTCCCACTGTAATGCCCTTATCTGTACGGGTGAGCTTGATTCCTCAGGGACAAAGCAGATCCCTCCCAGTCAAGTTCCATCTGATCTTAACTGTTACTGTGAGGGAAATCCGAGCAGGCTCGTCCACAGAACTCAGCCTCCAGTGGAACAGTTTTAGGATAAACACTGCTTGTTCCTTCCAACCCGGCGATTGCCACGGTCTCGCCTGATATCTGAAATCCCTTACCCCTCAGAATTTCCTGTTTGAGGGTGGAATTGGTTGCACTGTATCAATCATAAGTAGGATTCGAGTCCCAGCTCTCCGAAGGGTAATGTTGGGTTCCTTGGAGTCCCAGCTCTTTGAAGGGTAATGTTAGGTTCCTGCTGGGGGGAACGTGCCTACGATTGGGAAGTTCCCTTTTGGAAAACAGGCGAATGGATTGCTGGAGATGAAAGGAGTCCAGGGCGGCAGATCTGGGCATGGGTTGTTGGGTTCCGGGCAAAAAGGTCATTCGGCCTTCCAGTGACCGGGTTTCCAACGGTTGAAACACTGGCCTGGCTGCCTCACTGGGTATCGACCCTGTCTCCGCCTCTTCCAAGGTACATCGGGGACACCCCCTGTTCCCCTCTCCAAGGTCCCCATGGGGAAGGGCGACTCGGTGGGTGTCACTGGACTGACACCTGGGGGAGAGTTTGTGCCTGGGGATATCACTGAAATTTGTTAGTACTGACTGAGAGTGTACTGTGTTTGTTGCTCAGCCATTTTTGAGTGGGTTTTAAGCATGGTTTGGGGTCATTCTGGCCTTCCTAGTAATAACGAAGGGCTCTTCTTATCTGGGACCTGGTGTTTTCAGACCAGTCAATGTTGTTCGTGCATATCATGTAAGACTTGAGTAGAACCATAGAGTGAGACAGTGGTGAGTCCTTTCCACAGTTGAATACTTGATCACCAACAAAGGTCCCATAGCAGGCAATAAATCTTTCCCTGAAGTCTCCCCTGGACACACTCACATTAGGTCTGCAGTCTAGGACCTTGCTAATGTTAACAGGCTGTTGCAGGGCGCACTCTAATGACTGGACAATTTGGTTCACTTGAGTCTCCGCTTTGAAGCTGGCTTTGAAGTCATCATAAGTGTGGCCCAGGCCCTTTCGGTCACTCTCACCCATCAGTTCCTACCACTTAGTAACTTCTTCTGGTGACAGGGTCATGCAAAAAACGACAAAAAGGTCCTGGGCTGTGGCATCGTACAACTGGATGGTGTGCCGGCCGTACTGAGTGATTGGGCAGGCTTATCTTTACAGTCTGGCATCAAATTCATAATCATGATCATTTCTTGGGGTTTCCATGGGACATAAACCCTGATAGTGGGTGGCTTATCTTCCTCATCTGCTTTGGGGGTTGGGTAGCCGCCTGATGAGGAACATCGTTTTGGGGATGACGTGGTGATGGAGAACTCCAACACAAAGGTAACAAGGTGCTGCTGATTTCCTAGCGTACATTTTAACCCAATCGGCTAAACAAGATCTCTCTGGACTCGGGTAGGGTGGTGAGCACGGGGTCATAGGTGTTTCAGTGGGGGGGCTCCGATGCACGAGGATAGCATCCCCATTCCTCCTCTACCTTGGTATCATTCCGTCCCTCCTTAAACAGGGTCAGTGTGCCAGGTAAAAACAAGGACTGCAGATGCTGGAAACCAGAGTCTAGATTAGAGTGGTGCTGGAAAAGCACAGCAGGTCAGGCAGCATCCGAGGAGCAGGAAAATCAACGTTTTGGGCAAAAGCCCTTCAGGAGTATGCCAGACCTGAGCTTGGGATCCTGAGAAGTGCTCACGTTCTCCTTGCAGTGCTGCAGCTTTAACCCCTCTAGTTTATTTTCCCCAGCTTTGGCCTCTTTGCGCTGTTTGTCCTGTTCCCTTTCTTTCCACCATCCACCCATTCACATTCAGCCTTAAGCGCCTCCCAACCCTTGGGAGTCCCATCCACTGTTAACACCTCTATCTCCCTGTCGCAGGCATTATTTCTCCAATTGGTTAGTAGGATGTCCTGCTATTTGCTGACAGCCCTCTCCCTCCATTCCCTAATCATGGATTTCCACCTTTTACCACTGTTTCTCTTCCAAACCAGGTTCACCCCTTGCTCACAGGCACCCAGGTCCCCAAGCTCCCCCCAGAAGCCAAATCTTGTCCCCAGCCGTTTGTGCTTAATTTCCACAAATCGTTTTCCTGATCAGGTAAATATCCAAATATGCTTTGAAGGAGGGGGGGTCCCCTTCCTAGCCACATCAAGTGATTGTCCCATTATACCTGTCTGCTGTAAGATGAGCAAATTTCCACTGGCTGTATTAGCACTGCAGGGCGAGAAATTTACTGCTCTCTTTTCTATTATATATCTTTCCTATTAAATTCCACCGGCCAAAATCAAAACAGGCAGCTCCCAAACCTGAATTTGCAAAATTACAGTGTAGCCAATGTCACCCCACAGCAATTTAGAGCAACTGGACAAACTTACCTACCTTACAAGCTGAGTCCAGGTAGTTTGTGTGACCTCTTCAAGGTCCGGGTTCCACTGGGCGAGGGACATATTGTCTGGCTGAACACAAGGAGCAGTCTGGGGTAAAATACCCCGGGGAACCCCTACCGCTTGGTTCTGCTCTATTCAGATTTCCTGAATCTTACTCAGCCCGGTGAGATGTTCCCTAATTTGAGGTCTGAGCTGCGGCACCAAATGTTGAACTTTTTCCACAAATTCAGATGACGCCAGTTTCAGTACAACAGTAGAAGCTTTAGTTTTGGACAGCTGATGAGAGATTCTCACTGACACCAAGGGAGTTGTATTGCCTACTTGTGGGTAGCGCTTCGCAATGAATGTCTGCTCCACACACAAAGGGGAAGCTATTGTATAGGAATAATACAGAGGTCTACAAGTTACATGGCTGATTACTGTTGCATTGTCTAAGACAGGTAATGACAATTTTATCATGCCTGGTGATTGCCGATTTCCCGTGACAACTAGTGAATGGTTTACTGGAACTGATTATCCCTCTTCATAATCATATGTTGATGGATAGATATTTAAACAGAAGGATTTTGCTTTGTTCTCATTGGTGAATTCACATGTCCATGTTAATAGGTAGGGGAAGGATGATAATGGGAGCAGGAGGCAGTTAATAAGATTATGGTCGAGGCAACTAGTCTTGTCCAGAGTTAAAAATCACAACACCAGGCTATAGTCCAACAGGTTTATTTGGAAGCTCTAGCTTTCAGATCGCTGCTTCTTCATCAGGTGATGGTGAACCACCTGATGAAGGAGCAGCGCTCCAATTAAACCTGTTGGACTATAACCTGGTGTTGTGATTTTTAACTTTGTTCACCCCAGTCCAACACCAGCACTTCCAAATCAGTCTTGTACAAACACCTTTGCCTGAGGCTGGAAGTGAAATCCACATGTATGGTGCCAAAGGATTCTGTTCTCCTGGAGTCAGCCAGCCTCCCCCTGCTGTGATGTCCTGTCTCTTTCTGTAAAAGGACAGACATGCAATCAATACTGCAGTGAGTCCTGTTAATAGTGGGACTTTTTAACCCTTGAGTTCCCAACATGTCATGATAAAGAAGTAAAAATGGAACTTATAATTTTGTGGCTTTCTAATTTCCTCTCATTAATCCTGCCATCACAGGAATCAGTCCAGGATTCCCTCCATGGCCAGAACATTCTGTCTCAGCTAAAGAGACCAAAACTGCACACAATACCCCTGGTGTGGTTTCCCCAAAACCCTGTCCAATTGCAGCAAGACATTCCTGCTCCCGAACTTGAAACCTCTCATGGTAAAGGTTGATTCTTCAACCCCTGCTGCACCTTAATGCTTATTTTAAGCGACTAATGTGCAACAACACTCTGGTCTTGTTGCACCTTCCCTTTTCCCAATCTGTCACCATTCAGATAATAATCTGTTCTTCCTATCTTTGCTAATAAAGTGAATAACATCACGTTTCCCTACATCATACTGCATCTTCCATGCATTTACCCACTCACTCAACTTGTTCAAATCATAATGAGGCACCTCTGTTTCCTCCTCACAGCTCACCTCCCACCCAGAATTATTTAAAATGGTGGGGTCACATTAGCTACCTTCCAATTCATTGGAACTGTTCTAGAGTCTATCCAATCTTGAAAGATGGCCACCAGCACATCCATATTCCTCGGGCTAATTCCTGAAATACTCTGGGGTGTAGGTTATTGGTGCTTAGGGATTTAACCTTTAAACCCATCTATTTCCCCAACACCAGTTAGTTCCTTTGTCCTAATTTTTAAAAGTAAACCTATTTTCCTGATCTCCAGAGCAGGTGGGGACATCAACCCAGCTCTCCAGGTTCAGGGGTGGGGACAGTACCGCTGTGCCAAAGAGCCCCTCACCTTTGTCCCAAATACCTTGCTTTCCAGTGAAGTGTATGTATTGGTAGTTGCGTTTCCAGGCTGAATAAATGTGCAGCTCCACATTGCAGTGAATTGGGAAAGCCATGTGTGCTCTGTTTTCTGTTTTAACAGCCATTTGGTGTCACTGTTGCTTCCCAGATAAGTTTAAACTCTTTCATGTTCAATTTTCACTTTATTATTGAAGATAGACTCTGACCTTACAAGTCTATGAGAAAGATATCAATAATATTGAATACTTTATCACAGCTATGATTGTAACACACATTTATAAATTAATATATGTACATATTTATATATGTGTTTTATTAATCCAGTACAGCCCACTTCAGTCACTCCGATAAGGTCCCTAAGGCAATTATACCATAAGACCATAAGACATAGGAGTGGAAGTAAGGCCATTCGGCCCATCAAGTCCACTCCGCCATTCAATCATGGCTGATGCGCATTTCAGCTCCACTTACCAGCGTTCTCCCCATAGCCCTTAATTCCTCGAGACAACAAGAATCTATCAATCTCGGCCTTGAAGACATTTAGCGTCCCGGCTTCCACTGCACTCCGTGGCAATGAATTCCACAGGCCCACCACTCTCTGGCTGAAGAAATGCCTCCGCATTTCTGTTCTGAAATGACCCCCTCTAATTCTAAGGCTGTGTCCACGGGTCCTAGTCTCCTCGTTTAACTGAAACAATTTCCTAGCATCCACCTTTTCCAAGCCATGTATTATTTTGTACGTCTCTATTAAGTCTCCCCTTAATCTTCTAAACTCCAACGAATACAATCCCAGTATCCTCAGCCGTTCCTCATATGTTAGACCTGTCATTCCAGGGATCATCCGTGTGAATCTCCGCTGGACACGTTCCAGTGCCAGTATGTCCTTCCTGAGGTGTGGGGACCAAAACTGGACACAGTACTCCAAATGGGGCCTAACCAGAGCTTTATAAAGTCTTAGTAGTACATCTCTGCTTTTATATTCCAACCCTCTTGAGATAAGAGACAACATTGCATTCGCTTTCTTTACAAAGAACAAAGAAAATTTACAGCCCATGATCAGGCCCTTCACCTCCTTTCCCCCCCCCCCCCCCCCCCCCAATGCCTGTGCCGATCCAAATCCACTGTCTAAACCTATATGGACTTCCCTTCAAACAGCTGTCGGTCAGGCAGCATCCGAGGAGCAGGAAAGTTGATATTTCGGGCAAAAGCCCTTCATCAGGAATTTTTGGGCTTTTGTCCAAAACGTTGATTTCCCTCCTCCTCGGATGCTGCCTGACTGGCTGTGCTTTTCCAGCACCACTCTAATCTAAACTCTGGTTTCCAGCATTTGAGGTCCTCAGTTTTGCCTTGTGAATAGCTGCCCCCAATCCACATTTCCCAGCTCCTGTCGAATTTTGATATAATTGGCCTTGGTACAGTTTAGTACTCTTCCCTTAGGATCACTCTCATCTTTGTCTAAGAGTATTCTAAAACTTACCAAATTGTGGTCACTATTCCCAAAGAAATCTCCCACTGCAACTTCTACCACCTGTCCTGGCTCATTCCCCAACACCAGGTCCAATATGGCCTCTTTCCTAGTCGTACTATTGACATACTGCTCTAGAAAACTTTCCTGGATGCTCTTTACAAATTCTACCCCATCCAGACCTCTGACTCTAAGTGTATCCCAGTCAATGTTGGGAGACTTAAAATCTCCCATCACCACCACCCTGTTGCCTCTACATTTTTCCATAATCTGTTTCCCTATTTGTTCTTCTACCTCACGCTCACTGTTGGGAGGCCTGTAATGCAGCCCCAACAATGTAACGGCACCCTTCTTATTTCTCAGCTCTACCAAAATGCCTCCCTGCTCAAGCTCTCCATAGTGTCCTCCTTTAGCACAGCCGTGATATCATCCCTGACCAGCAATGCAACTCCACCCCCCTACCTTTTACTTCCCTCCCTGTCCTGTCTGAAGCACCTGTATCCTGGAACATTTAGTTGCCAACCATCATGCCCTTCCTTCAACCAAGTCTTTGTGATTGCAATAACACCATACTTCCGGGCACTAATCCAAGCTCTAAGTTCATCTGCCTTACACACACTACTCCTTGCATTAAAGTATATGCACTTCAGGCCATCAGTTCTTTTGCGTTCATCTGCTCTCAGCCTATTCTTCCCCGTCGTAACTTCATGATCCTATTTTTTACAGTCTCTAGTTTCCAACTCATTGTCTACTTGTCTTCTCTTCTGGTTCCCAGCCCCCTGATACATTAGTTTAATACCTCCCCAACAGCAGTAGCAAAAACTCCCTCAGGGACATTGGTTCCAGTCTGGTTCAGGTGTAGACCATCCAATTTGTAATAGTCCCACCTTCCCCAGAACCGGTCCCAATGTCCCAAAAATCTGAATCCCTCCCTCCTACACCATCTCTCAAGCCACATGTTCACCCTGCCTATTTTTTCATTTCTACACTGGCTAGCACGTGGCACTGGTAGTAATCCCAAGATCACTACCTTTGAGGTCCTCCTTTTTAACTTCTCTCCTAACTCCCTGAATTCTGCTTTCAGGACCTCATCTCATTTTTTTACTTATATCATTGGTGTCCATATGCACCACGACAACTGGCTGTTCACCCTCCCTTTTCGGAATGCTCTACAGCCGATCAGAGACATCCCTGACCCGAGCACCTGGGAGGCAACATACCATCCGCGTCTATTGTTTTTGGCTACAGAACCGCCTATCTACTCCCCTTGCAATAGAATCCCCTATGACTATGGCCCTACGAGTCTTTTTCCCACCCTTCTGAACAGCTGTACCCGCCATGGTGCAATGATCTTGGCAACTGCTGCCCTCCCCTGGTGAGCCATCTCCTGCAACAGTTTCCAAATCAGTATACCTACTGTCCATGACCTCCTCAGCATCGTGGATGCTCCACAGTGGGTCCATCCGCAGCTCCAGAGCTGGGTTTTTCAGGTTTGCTGTGTTTAAGGATACTTCAATGTGCTTGAATGCTTGTGACATCATGGCTACTGTATGCCTGGAGATGCCATTGATTGGAGCCATATTGAAAATAAAAAGAGATCACCCTTTATAACACAACAAATGTGAGCACACTCTGGGCAGCTTTACTGTGGTCAGCTGTAAGCATCATTGTGTCATGCTCAGTGAAGGAATATTTGATTCATGACATTAAACTGAGACTGTGTTCAGCACAGAATATTCTAGACCTGCATTTTCTGTTAAAAGTGGGCATTAGAAAGGCTGCTGAGGTAGAATTATAGAGTTGAACAACATAGAAACAGACCTTTCGCTCCAACCAGTTCATGCTGACCATATTGCAAACTAAACTAGTCCCACCTGGCTGAGCTTGGCCTATATCCCTCCAAACCTTTCCTATCCATCTACTTATTCATTGTCTTTTAAATGTTGTAACTGTACCTGCATCCACTACTTCCTCTGGCAATTCATTCAACACACAAACCACTCTGTGTAAAAAAGGTTGGCCCTTGTGTCTATTTTAATTCTTTCTCTTCTCACCTTAAAAATATGCCCCCCAGTCTTGACCTCCCTCACCTTGAGGAAAAGACACCTGCCATTTATCTTATTTGTGCCCCTCATGATTTTATAAACCTCTGTAAAGTCACCCCTCAGCCTCTTACACTCCAGCGAAAAAGATTCCAGCCTTTCCTTATAACTCAAACCCTCCATTCATGGCAACATCCTGATAAATCACTTCTGAACTTTCTCCAGCTTAATAAAATCCTTCCAGTAACAGGGTGACCAGAACTGGACACAGTGTTCCAGAACAGGCCTCACCAACGTCCTGTACAACCTCAACATGACATCCCAACTCCTACACTCAGAGGTCTGAGCAATGAAGGCAAGTGTGCTAAACACCTTCTTAATCACCCTGTCCATATGTACAGAAATTTGAAAGAATTCTACAACACTAGCCAGGGCCTCACTTTTAATTGTATTAGTCTTGCCTTCATTGTTTTCCCCAAAATGCAATACCTCGCATTTATGTAATTTATCAGGTAGTTGTTAAAGGTCAGGTGATATTTGAAATTTCTCTGTAGATTATTTCCAATCTCTAGAAACGATTGACCATGAGTGAGATGGTCCCTGGTGTTGATATAACAAGATGAAACTATCTGTGAAATTGTTTGTGAGCTTATCCAAACCTCAAAATCTGTGGACTGTCTCTGAACTCAAAACATAAGAGTCATAGAGTCATACAGCATGGAAACAGACCCTTTGTGACCATGCTGACCAGGTATCCTCAATTAATATAGTCCCATTTTCCATTTGCCAGCATTTGGCCCATATTTCTTTCATATACTCTTCCTATTCATATACCCATCCAGATGCCTTTTAAATGTTATAATTGTAGAGAAAGTGAGGACTGCAGATGCTGGAGATCAGAGCTGAAAATGTGTTGCTGGAAAAGCGCAGCAGGTCAGGCAGCATCCAGGGAACAGAAGAATCGACTTTTCGGCAGAAGGGCTTATGCCCGAAACGTCGATTCTCCTGTTCCTTGGATGCTGCCTGACCTGCTGCGCTTTTCCAGCAACACATTTTCAAATGTTATAATTGTATCAGCCTCCTCCACTTCTTCTGGCAGCTCATTCCATACAGACAACTCTAGAAAAAACAGACATTATCCCCATTGTTGTGTAATGGTTTCTAATTTAAATCAGTGTGGAAGAATTTTTAAAAATTGATTATGTGACCAAAAATGCAGCCAAGTAATGAATCTTTTTAGGAATGGAAACATAATCAATCTGCTTACTCAATAGCCAATAGAAGACTGCTCAGTCAACGAGCACCAACTGTAGAGAAGTAACAGGAAGAGAAGTAACAAAAAAAATTCACAAACTGGAGACTGCAAAAATAACAACTTTTCTCAGCCTGATTCAGCAGGACAGAAAAATTACCTTGTACACCATAAGGCTAAGCCAGACATTCAAAATAGTGTCCAAGACATTGAGAAAGACATGCTGACAACAAAAACTTTAAATAATTGTAGGGCTGATAGGACTGACCTTCAGGCTGATAGGACTGACCTTCAAACTGATAGATGGCTATTCCTCCAAAACACATTGGAATAACGTCCAGGATGTCTGGGTCCCTGAGCCTCGCAGAGTCACCAAACAACCAGGCACAGGTAAATATACCTGTCACATTGATGTAATAGTTGGAGGACAGTCTCAGAAAAACGTTCAGACATGGGAATTGCTTAAAGCCAGCAGTCTGATTGATTACGCGGAGGTGAGCAGAAATTGTGGTGCATGATGGTTTAAGTGAAGTGGAATTGGATGGTGATGAGGAATCTGAGAGCAACACGTGTGTCGTAAATCCAAGGGTGCAGACAATGTGGGGAGGCCCACTCCATACCCTCCCTCCAGCTTTTAACCAGGTCACTGCTGCAGTGTCTAGCACCAACCACAGCTCTGTGGATTACATTCACTGCTTAGTCACAAGGTTCTGAGTTCAAATCTCATTGTATTACAGAATCACAGAATTGTTCTGGTGCAGAAGGGGGCCTTTCAGTCCAGGATGTTTGCACTAGCCATATTATTGAGTCCGGCTCTGTTATCTAGTCCTCATTTCCCTGCATATCATTACTGTCCAAAAAAATATTCTTTGCCCTCATATACCACAATTGAATCTGCATCCACCACATTGTTAGGCAGTGCATTCCATATCCTAACAATTCAGTGAAAAAGTTTTCTCTTACATCAAACACTCTAGAAACCATTTCTGTAGGAAACAACTATAGAAATAACCCCTAAGAGTATATTCTTAGTGGCTCAGTGGTTAGTACTGCTGTCTCACAATGCCAGAGACCTGGGTTCAATTCCAGCCTCGGGTGACTGTCTATGTGGAGTTTGTACGTTCTCGCCGTGTCTGCGTGGGGTGCTCCAGTTTCCTCCAACAATCCAAAGAAGTGCAGGTTAGGTGAATTGGCCATGCTAAATTGCCCACAGTGTTCAGGGAGTTTCATTTGTCAGGGGAAATGTAGAGTTATAGGGTAGGGGATTGGATCTGGGTGGGATAGTCTTTGGAGGGTCAGTTGACTTGTTGGGCCAAATGGTCTCTTTCCACACTGTAGGGAATCTATGACCTGCTGAAAATCCATCTTTCAGAGAATCCTCCAATAAACATGATTAACAACTCCACCTGCTGAATCCTTTCAGAGTGAACATGCTTTTGTAATCACACCTGCAAGACACAATTCTTCTTAAGATGGTCCAAACTCTCAACTGGGACTAGGGACCTGTGACCAGTGGCGTGACACAAGGTTCAAGGCTTGATCCATTTCTTTTCACTATTTAAATAAATGACTTGGATATGAATATAGGAGATATGGTTAGTAAGTTTGCAGATGATACCAAAGTAGGTGGTATAGTGGACAGTGAGGAAAGCTATCTCAAAATACAATGGGACTTTGATCAGATGGGCCGAGGTGTGGCAGATGGAGTTTAATATAGATAAATGTGAGGTACTGCATTTTGGTAAGGCAAACCAGGTTAGGACTTATACAGTTAATAGTCGGGCCCTGGGGAGTGCTGTCAAAAAAAGAGACCGAGTGATGCGGGTACATAGTTCCTTGAAAGTGGAAAAACAGGGTGGTGAAGAAGGCATTTGGTACACTTGCCATCATTGGTCAGAACATTGAGTATAGGAGTTGTGATGTCATTGTTGTGGTGTACAGGATATTGGTGAGTTCAATTCTGGCTGTGTTTCTATAGGAAAGATGTTGTTAAACTTAGGGGGTGCAGAAAAGATTTACAAGGGTGTTTTCAGGATTGGAGAGTTTGAGCTATAGGGAGAGGCTGAATAAGCTAGGGCTGTTTTCCCTGGAGTGTGGGAGGCTGAAGGATAACCTTATAGAGGTTTATAAAATCATGAGGGGTGTGGATAAAGTGAATAGCCAAGGATAGGGGAGACCAAAACTAAAGGGCATAGGTTTAAGGTGAGAGGGGAAAGACTTAAAAAGGACCAGACGGGTTTTTCTTATTTATTCATTTGGGGGATGTGGACATCACTGGCTGGTCCCAGCATTTATTGTCCATCCCAAGTTGTCTTTGAGAACGTGGGGGTAAGCTGCCTTCTTGAACTACATTAAAAGTCGCACAACACCAGGTTATAGTCAAAGAGGTTTATTTGGAAGCATTAGCTTTTGGAGCGCTGCTCCTTCATTAGGTAGCTCATCAGGAGCAATGCTCTAAAAGCGAGTACTTCCAAATAAACCTGTTGGACTATAACCTGGTGCTGTGTGATTTTTAACTTTGTCCACCTCAATCCAACACCGGCACCACCACTTCTTGAACCACTGCAGTCCATGTGCTGTGGGTTGACCCACAATGCCATTATGGAGGGAATTCCAGGATATTGACCCAGCAACAGTGAAGGAGCTGCAATATATTTACAAGTCAGGATGGTGAGTGGCTTGGAGGGGAATTTGCAGGGGATGGTCTTCCTATATGTCTACTTCCCTTGGCCTGCTAGATGGCAGTGGTCATGGGTTTGGAAGACACTGTTTGAGGATCTTTGGTGAATTTCTGCAGTCCATCTTGTAAATAGTACACACTGCTGCTATTGAACATTGGTGTGGAGGGAGTGGATGCTTGTAAATGTGGTGCCAATCAAGCAGGTTGCACCATTCCAGGCAAATGGGGGAGTATTCCCGCACACTCCTGACTTGTCCCTTGTCAATCGTGAACAGGCTTTGGGGAGTCAGGAGGTGAATTACCTGCCGCAGTATTCCTAGCCTATGATCTGCTCTTGTAGCCACTGTGTTTATGTAGTGAGTCCAGTTGAGTTTCTGATCAATGATGACTCCCAGGATGTTAATAGTAGGGGATTCAGTGATGTCAAGGGGTGGTTGTTAGATTGTCTCTTTTTAAAGATGGTAATTGCCTGGTATTTGTGTAGCATAAATGTTACTTGCCACTTGTCAGCTCAAGACTGGATATTGTCCAGATCTTGTTGCAATTGAACATGGACAGCTTTAGTATCTGAGGAATCGCGAATGGTGCTGAACATTGTGCAGTCATCAGCGAATATCCCCACTTCTTACCTTATGGTGGAGGCAAAGTCATTGATGAAGCAGCTGAAGAAGGTTGGGCCTAGGACACCACCTGGAGGAACTCCTGAAGTGATGTACTGGACCTGAGATGACTGACCTCCCACAACCACAACCATCTTCCTTTGTGCCAGGCTTGACTCTAACCAGCAGAGAGTTTGCCCCCTGATACCCATTGGTTCCAGTTTTGCTCTGGCTCCTTTATTCCCCACTCAGTTGAATGCAGCCTTGATGCCAAGGGCTGTCACTCTCCCCTTCCCTCTGGAATTCAGCTCTTTTGTCCATGTTTGAGTCAAGGCTGTAATGAGGTCAGGAGCTGAGTAGCCCTGGGGGAACCCAAACTGGGCGTCACTGAGCAGGTTATTGCTGAGCAGGTGCTGCTTGATAGCTCTGTTAATGATCCATTCCATCACTTTCCTGATGATCGTGAGTAGACTGAAGGGGTATTAATTGGCGGGGTTGGATTTGTCCTGCTTTTTATGCACAGGACATACCTGGATAATTTTCCATATTGTTGGGTAGATGCCAGTGTTGTAACTATACTGGAACAGCTTGGCTAGAGGTTTAGTAAATTCTGGAACACAAGTCTTCAGTACTATTGCTGAAATGTAGCCAGGGCCTTTGCAGTATCCAGTGTCTCCAACCATTTCTTGATATCACACGGAGTGAATTAAATTGGAATTGATATCTGTGATGCTGGGGACCCCTTGAGGAGAGGATGGTATATATATATATATATATATGTATGAGCTGCCACAGGAAGTGGTGGAGGCTGGTACAATTGTATGTAAAAGGCACCTGGATGACTATATGGGAATGATTTCGAGAAATATGGACCAAATGCTGGCAAAATGGGTCTAGGTCAGATTGGGGTGTCTGGTTGGCGAGGACAAGTTGGACCTAAGGGTTTGTTTCTGTGCCGTATAACTCTATTACTCTATAATTACAAACTATTCTTTTTATTACACTTAAACGTATATGATTCATTATTTTCTCATATATGTGTGTGCATGTGTCTTTGTGCATGTGAGGGTGACAGTGTTAGAGTTTTGTGATGAGTGCACGAGTAAATAATCCTCTTTATTGAAACTCACGGAAGCTGGTTTTCAAATGAACCATACCTTCAGATCGTTAAAAACATCTCTCTCTCTCTCTCTCATACACACACACACTCATTCTCTCTGGCACACACAAACACACACACACTCATTCTCTCTGTCACACACAAACACACACACTCATTCTCTCACACACTGTCTCAGAGACACACATGCGCACAAGCACAAAATAAGGGAACTGAGGTTTGAGATTTTTCTAATTTCTGCCTGTCGCACTTGATTGAAAGCTTGGGCCCATGGTGGAGTTCCAATGCAGACATTGATCTATGTCATGATTAAACCTTTGTAGATTTACGGAGCAGAATTCTGAGATAAATTGGTTAAGTTTCAATTTCGGGGAATTTCATGGAGAGGGGTGATATTTCTCTCTAAGTCCCAGTGCAGGTGCCATTTTTAAAACACATCACTGGGTTGTTAGTGAGAAACTTCCCATCACATTCCTGGGTGTGAAACTCTACTCCAGAGATATCTGTGTAAGGGAAGTTAGCTCCCACTTCACTGACAGGGACCCTAATAGATGGGGTGCTGTAGAGGATGACTGATCTCCTTGCCCTGGCTGCTCAAGGCCACCACAGCACCAGACCCTGCAGCCCCACCCATCCCATGCCTGAGGATACCAATGGGCGCAATGTAAAGTCTACAGACTGGAGAGACACTCAACAACACTGCAGGAAGGTTAATGACCCTCTTTGATCTATCAGGGTAAATGGATAAGTGCAACTAGCTCCTACCAGGGTTCCTGGTCTACCTTTCGCACCATTGCTCAAAATCTTCTCTTACTCATTCTCAGCCACCCCAACAATCTCAGACTTACTAACCCTGCTTAGCCTCGCTGCTGTCTGCTTACTCATTTGGGGAAGCTTAGTACCTTCCTCACTCCTGCACCAGCACCCAGAGCTGTGCCAATCACTGTCATGTCATTTAATTCCCCCCTTTGTCTCATTCCAGAACAAAACAGCACCCAATATGGTGGAGAAAGATGGGTGATGGAGGGTGTGACACCCATCTGCTTACCCCCAGTGCAGCAGGAGACGATAGAGATGACACATGTGGTGATGTCAAATTATCATCCACGGTCCAGTAGCCAAGGGGAATCATTGTCACATGCTCTGCTGCTCTCTTATTACCACCTCTGTGAATAGGTTCCCAACATGCTCAATCTGCTTCCTCGACCTCCCAACTCATTCTCCATTTTGTTGCCTGCAGGTCACATGAGATTACCATGAAGATTCCAGCTTCTCAGTGTTGGCCCTTGCCTGTGGTGTGATGACTGGCAAATTAAATTACCAACAGTTCTCTCTCTGTCTCTCTTTGTCTCTCTCTCTGTCTCTCTCTCACTGTCTCTCTCTGTCTCTCTCTCTCTTTGTCTCTCTCTCTCTCTCTCTGACTCTCTGGGATGATGGCCAGATTTACCTTTACATTACTATTTGAGAAAAAACTCAAATGATTTAAAGGGGCCACACAGCTCTTGGTATTCAGAGATTCACAGCAGCTATTCCTTCCCTGGAGCTTGCAATGCAGTATTTTGAGAAACTCTGCCATAACTTCTCTGTTTTGGTGTCTTGAAAATATTTTACATCCTTTCCAATTTGGTAATATGGAGATTAGGTGAAATCACTCCAGAGAGGCCGGTATCCCGTCAACAAGTCCCTCTTTATTTACACGTGTGGAGAGTCCTTGACACTGATCCAGTTCCCTCACAACCAGCTCTCAGAGTGAACAGAGCCTCTGACACTCCTGTTTATTATCTGTCAGCCAGGGCTCCCTGATTGGACCAGGGTTACATCCCCAATTAGGGAACCCATACTCTGATGTCCACCTGGCTGACCCCGTTACAACCATTACCTCAGGAAACCAAGAGACCATTACTCAAACGTGTTCTATGTTAAAGGAGTCAGTTCCTTTAACATGAGAGCCAAATAACTGGAATAATGTTACAAGATTAACTTTTGTAAATAACATTGCAAGAGTTTTCAATATGACAAATTATACTAGCTGTGAAGTCATCTCTTCATTTCTATTACTGGTAATTATAGCTTTTTTCATATTTTTGTAACTAACTTGTGTGATTTATTAATTGTGGATTATAATGTTTAAACAAAAGAAACTTGTAGTGGTTACAAAGGCCCAACACCATCTCTTCTCCCTCAGGCAGCTGAGGAAATTTGCCATGACAGCGAAAACCCTTGCCAACTTCTATAGGTGTGCCATCGAGAGTATTCTGTCTGGATGTATCACTACCTGGTATGGCAACTGTACCATTTGATATCGGAGACAGTTACAGAGAGTGGTGAACTCGGCCCGGACAATCACAAAGGCCAACCTCCCATCTATAGAATCCATCTACCAGGCCCGCTGTCAAGGAAAGGCCACCAGCATTCTCAAAGATCCATCCCATCCTGGCAATGTTTTTCTACAACCTCTACCATCGGGGAGAAGGTACAGAAGCCTGAACACATGCACCAGCCGGTTTCATAACAGCTTCTACCCAACTGTTGTTAGAATACTGAATGGACTCACACACTCTTAACATTCCCCTGTACCTGTATGTTTGTTTTTGCCGCTGTTTACCTATTATTTACTTATTTATTCTAGTTAACTCTGTGAACTGCCTGTATTGCTCGCAAGACACAGCTTTTCACTGTGCCTCGGTACACGTGACAATAAATTCAATTCAATTCAATTCAATATAGTGCAAACAGATATCTCGTTTGATGGATCTGAGGTACCATGCAGCTTGCGCCTGTGATTACTCATGACAATAACAATAAAAATTCTCTGATTATACCGAGTGATATGGCTTTAAACCATTAAATGATCGACTCATGAATGGTCCATTGAAGAACAGATGACATTGATCCACATGATGTATGGTAACAATATGGATTAAACAATTACCAAAGAGTTTAAAATTAATGTATTATCACGTGGCTAATTACAATTAATGAACACTTTCATCTATGTCAATGTTTTAATGACCAAATACTGAAATATTCACTTGTGTAGTAAGAATGTTTGTTACTTATTCATTAGTTCAGAATGGATGTGAATATTTTGGAATTCATGTGCATTAGATATAGTTGATGATTTTGAGGAAGGAATTAATGGATTATATATGGAATTATCAATTTTTAAAAGAATAATGCTAGCAATCACAACAATAGTTTGCTTCAGATTTTGGATCAGAGTCACTTTAAGAGTGGAATGAGGTAGGGACTGTAGAGACCAGTTTTTCAGAAATTGGTCTAGGAATCGAGGGTTATGGGGAAAAGGCAGGAAGTGATGCTGAGAATCATCAGCTCAGCCAAGAACTCATTGAATGGTGTTTCAGATCCATTAGTCTGAAGGGCCTATCTCTGATCCTATGTCTTATAGTTCAAATTTGAATAATATTTTTGCAAAATACTGTTTATATTCCTCTTCCACTTTAATAAATGCTGTGGAGATGTCGGTGTTGGACTGGGGTGGACAAGGTCAGAAGTCACACAACACCAGGTTATAGTCCAACAGGTTTATTTGAAATCAGAAGCTTTCGAAGTAGACCCTAAACTCTTTGTATCTTAAATGCTGTAAGCTGCACGGCTATGGGCCGTATGCAGGAAGACGGGTGACTCTGGATTGATATGGACAAGGTGGGCCAAATGGCCCCTCCTGTGTTATATCGTTTCTATGGTTCTGTGGTTCGATTTTGATTCCAGGTGAGGTGCTGTAGAATGGATACCTTCTCTGCAATGTCAATTTTGCACTTCAGAATGTTGAAAATTACTCTTGGTGATTTAATTGAATGCAAGATGATTGGCAGGATGCGAAAGACATTTCCTGACACCCTTTTGAAAGACAAAACAGATTATTAACTGCTTACAAACAAACTAGTTGATATATTTCCAAATTATAGGAATTTAGAATAGCTCATTAATTGCTGGGAAATCCTGCAGAAATTCTCCTGTTCATGCAAATGGGGCACAGGACAGAATTTTAAATACTTTAAAATTTTTTTGTGAATTTATTTTGCTCAGCAATGGAGGATTGTTTAGAGTATTCACTTTTGACAGCACTGGTGTAGCATGGCCAATGAAAAAGATAGTTCCCTTTCTTCCCTCAGGCATCCAATCTCTTTAAATTCTTGCAAAGCCAAAATAGTCAATTAATTTAATAACAGCTTACGCACATGCAGTGGTCTGATGGTCAACACCTCACTGCTAAATTTAACATCATTGTAAATTGGTCATGACTGTGTTTGTGTTCATTAGTTCTGTTTGGTAATCAAAATAGTATCTGCAGTAGATGCACACTCTTGTTTTGAGAATTTGAGTAGTAGATTTCAGTTCAAGTAGAGTCAGTTCTGATATAACATGATAGTTCCATTCCTGCGTTATAAGAAAATTGCATAATAGCAGCACCATTTACACCAATGGGATCGGGATCACATTATAGCCAATACAGGTAAGAAAAGTTCATGTTCTACAAATAATTTTCTAAATTCTTCAATTGTGTTAAAGCTAATTCACATTGAAGAAACACATGTTATAGCAGAATCAATTGTACAAACCAAATGAGATCTGTTCAAAATAAAAGTTTAGGCTTTCTTACCCAACAATTGTGTGCAGTCAATTCTAACATTCCAAACCAAATTTACAAAGCAAATGATGTAATTTTCAAATAGATGTCAAGTAAGGACGGTTCTAGTCTCTCTTATTGCCTCCATGTGTTCTCTGCTCTCTGTCTGCCCGAGTGCATCCGTGCAGTGTGGTACCACAGTGGCTGCAGCAGATGCTGACTTACGCTGCAAGGGAACATGGAACAGGAGGAGGCCATTCAGCCCCTTGAGCCTATTCCACCATTCAATTGGATCATGACTGATCTACACCTTAACTCCACATACCTGCCTTTGGCCCATATACCTAATATCTTAGCTCAAATGTAAAATTAACAACTGATCTAGCACCAAATGGCATTTGTGGAAGAGAATTCCAAACATCTACCACCCTTTGCATTTCTTACCATCTCTCGTGAACACTCTGGCCCTAACTGTGTCCCCTGGTTTTTTGTTCAACCCTGTCATTTCCTGTTAATATCTTGAAGACTTCAATCAGATCACTCTCCTAGTCACTCCCCATCCTGACTTGGAAATATATGTCACTGGGTCAAAATCCTGGAATTCCCTCCTTAAGGGCATTGTGGGTCAACCTACAGCACATGGACTGCAGCGGTTCAAGAAGGCAGCTCTCTCCCACCTTCTCAAGGGGCAACTAAAGAAAGGCAATCAATACTGTGCCCAGCCAGTGACACCCACATCTCACAAATGAATTAAAAAATAATGTACAGCCAATTTTATCTTCCGAAAGTTAAATTTTTCTCTACTAACTATGGAGTTCAATGCAGCTAAATGTGAGGTGATGCACTTTGGGAAGAATAACAGGAAGGCAGAGTACTGGGTCAATGGAAAGATTCTTGGTAGTGTGGATATGCAGAGGGATCTTGGAGTCCATGTACACAGATCCCTGATGGTTGCCACCAGGTTGAAAGTGCTGTTAAAAAGGCATACAGTATGTTAGGTTTCATTTGTAGAGGGATTGAATTCCGGAGCCACAATATTATGCTGCAACAATGAGGGAGTCGAAGGGTGGGTCAGTAAATTTGCAGATGATACGAAGATTGGTGGAGTTGTGGATAGTGAGGAGGGCTGTTGTCGGCTGCAAAGAGACTTAGTTATGATGCAGAGCTGGGCTGAGGAGTGGCAGATGGAGTTCAACCCTGCCAAGTATGAGGTTGTCCATTTTGGAAAGACAAATAAGAATGCGGAATACAGGATTAACGGTAGGGTTCTTAGTGAGGTGGAGGAACAGAGGGATCTTGGGGTCTATGTTCATAGATCTTTGAAAGTTGCCACTCAGGTGGATAGAGCTTGTAAGAAGGCCTATGGTTTATTAGCGTTCATTAGCAGAGGGATTGAATTCAAGAGTCGTGAAGTGATGTTGCAACTGTACAGGACTTTGGTTAGGCCACATTTGGAGTACTGTGTGCAGTTCTGGTCGCCTCACTTTAGGAAAGATGTGGAAGCTTTG
Organism: Chiloscyllium plagiosum; assembly: GCF_037043375.1. Taxonomy (NCBI): domain Eukaryota; kingdom Metazoa; phylum Chordata; class Chondrichthyes; order Orectolobiformes; family Hemiscylliidae; genus Chiloscyllium; species Chiloscyllium plagiosum. Next base: position 4,965,771 of record NW_028270142.1, read on the forward strand.
GAGAGGGTGCAGAGAAGATTTACCAGGATGTTGCCTGGAATGGAGAATAGGTCGTACGAGGATAGGTTGAGAGTGCTAGGCCTTTTCTCGTTGGACGGCGAAGGATGAGGGGTGACTTGATAGAGGTTTATAAGATGATCAGAGGAATAGATAGAGTAGACAGTCAGAAACTTTTTCCCCAGGCGCAACAGAGTGTTACAAGGGAACATAAATTTAAGGTGAAGGGTGGAAGATATAGGGGAGATGTCAGGGGTGGGTTCTTTACCCAGAGAGTGGTGGGGGCATGGAATGCACTGCCTGTGGGAGTGGTAGAGTCAGAATCTTTGGTGACCTTTAAGCGGCAATTGGATAGGTACATGGATGGGTGCTTAAGCTAGGACAAATGTTCGGCACAACATCGTGGGCCGAAGGGCCTATTCTGTGCTGTATTGTTCTATGTTCTATGTTCTAATACAAAACTCTAGTGTGGCCACACTTGGAATATTGTGTGCAGTTCTTGATTAGATTAGATTAGATTACTTACAGTGTGGAAACAGGCCCTTCGGCCCAACAAGTCCACATCGCCCCGCCGAAGCGCAACCCACCCAGACCCCTACATGTACCCCATACCTAACACTACGGGCAATTTAGCATGGCCAATTCACCTGACCTGCACATCTTTGGACTGTGGGAGGAAACCGGAGCACCCAGAGGAAACCCACGCAGACACAGGGAGAACGTGCAAACTCCACACAGTCAGTTGCCTGAGGCGGGAATTGAACCCGGGTCTCTGGCGCTGTGAGGCAGCAGTGCTAACCACTGTGCCACCGTGCCGCCCATCATTTCAGGAAGGATGTGGAAGCATTGGAAAAGGTGCAGAGGAGATTTACCAGGATGTTGCCTGGTCTGGAGGGAAGGTCTTATGAGGAAAGGCTGAGAGACTTGGGTCTGTTCTCATTGCAAAGAGGAAGGCTAAGAGGGGATTTGATAGAGACATACAAGATGATCAGAGGATTAGATAGAGTAGACAGTGATAGTCTTTTTCCTAGGATGATGACGTCAGCTTGTACGAGGGGGCATAACTACAAATTGAGGGGTGATAGATTTAAGACAGATGTCAGAGGCAGGTTCTTTACACAGAGAGTGGTAAGGGTGTGGAATGCCCTACCTGCTAATGTAGTCAACTCAGCCACATTAGAGTGATTTAATCAATCCTTGGATAAGCACATGGATAATGATGGGATAGTGTAGGGGGAACGAGCTGAGAATAGTTCACAGGTCAGCGTAACATCGAGGGCTGAAGGGCCTGTTCTGTGCTGTATTGTTCTACGTTATGAAAGCGGAATTGAATTATATTACTGGAATTTATAAAAAGCTTTTGAAGAGTTTTTTTTTTTCAAACATAAGTTGACAGTCAGAATCTTTTTCCTAGAGTTGAAATGTCTAATACTAGGGAGCATGCATTTAAGGTGAGAGGGGAAGAGTTCAAAGGAGATGTTAGGGGCAAGTTTTTTGCACAGAGAGGAGGAGGCATGCAGAATGCACTGCCAGGGGTAGTGGTGGAGGCAGATACGATGGGGGTGTTTAAGAGACTTTTAGATAAGCACATGAATATGCAAGGAATGGAGAGATATGGACCAAGAGCAGGTAGAAGGGATTAGTTAAATTTGGCATCAAGTTCGGCACAACATCACAGGCCAAAGTGCTATACTGTTCTGTATCCGAATTTTGAAGGGAAGATCAATTTTCAGTGTTCAACTGGAACTTTTTTTTAAAGAAGTATTATCAGTACACGTCAAATTTTCAACAGAAGCAAAGAAAGGGAGCAATGTTAAGAGGGTGAAAGCAGATTAAAAGAAATATGTTTTGTGCCAAAGATAAAATTATTTTATTCATTTTAAAGCATTTCAATCATCTTCAAATCCTTGCAAACAAATTTTACAGCAAAAATAGGGAGGATAATTCTGGAAGATTTAGAAATTTTTCAACTTTCATTATGAGAAATTAAGGAAAATTTCTGAAAAGTAATACAAAAAGATATGTAAAAATATGTTATAAAGCTTTATTAGCAATTCAGCTTCATTATCCATTGATTTAAAAATTAATAAAAAATTTTAGAAGGCTTGCTGAAGTTTAATATAGTTAAAACGACTGAACAGTAAAATCAATTATATTATGAAAAAGACCAGAAAACAACTTTTAGGTAAATTATTTAAATAAGAGAAACAACATCAGGTAAAAATAATGAGAATGAAGAGACTTGGTATAGTGCAAACAAATTTAAAAACACAAATCCTTCAGCCAGGGAGTTGAATTGAATGATATGGAGGAGACAATTCAGTGAAATGGAATTGTTTCAGGATTCAAGAAATTGTGTCAAGAAAACCTAGAGAAGAAAGTGTCAATTTATTTTTTGATGCAGGTCTAGATGCAGATCATGTTTTGAAATGACAAAATCTAGGAGAAAAGCCAGATATCTGTCTTGGTCTGTTGTGGTGGGTGATATCACTTCTGGTTCTTTTTCTGAGAGGTTGGTCGTTGGGGTCCAAATTGATATGTTTGTTAATGGAGTTCCGGTTTGAACGCCAGGATTTTAGGAATTCCTGTGTGTGCATTTGTTTAGCCTGTCCCAAGATGGATGTATTGTCCCAGTTAAATTGGTGTCCTTCTTCCTCTGTGAGTATGGATGCTAGTGGTAGTTGGCCATGTCTTTTGATGGCTAGTTGGTGCTCATGTATCCTGGTGACTAGATTCCTACCCGCCTATTCAGTATAATGTTGCAGTCCTAGCAGAGTATTTTGTATATGATGTGCGTTCTGCTGGTTGTTGGTACAGGGTCTTTTTAGATTCATCAGGAGCTGTTTCAGTGTGGTGGTAGGTTTATGGGCTACCATGATGTCTAGGAGCTGGAGTAGTCTGGTCGTCATCTCCCAGATGTCTTTAATGTACGGTATGGTGGCTAGAGTTTCTGGGCATGTTGTGCCTTCTTGTTTAGGTCTGTTGTTTAGGAATTGGCAGACTGTGTTTATCGGGTACCCGTTGTTTTTGCATATTTTGTACAGGTGTTTTTCCTCAGCTTCTGCGGTGCTGCAGTGTGTAGTGGCTTGTTTTAATAATGTTCTGATGCAGCTACTTTTGTGGGTGTTGGGATGATTGCTCCTGTAGTTGAATATCTGGTCAGTGTGTGTGGCTGTACTGTGAATGCTGTCTATAGCTCTCCATTGGCTTTGTGTTCTATTGTGACATCTGGGAAGGTGAGCCTGTTGTTGTTCTCTTCCTCTTTGGTGAACGTTATACCGGTAATGATGTTGTTTATGTGTTTGTGGGTTTCTTCTAATCTGCTGTGTTTTGTGATGACAAAAGTGTCATCCACATAGCGGACAGATGAACCGGAAACTTTGCATTGGACAGACATACAGGAAACTAGCCACCAGGATACATGAGCACCAACTAACCACCAAAAGACATGACCATCTATCCTTAGTATCCTTACACACAGACAATGAGTAACACCAGTTCGACTGGGACAATACATCCATCCTGGGACAGGCTAAGCAAAGACACACGCGGGAATTCCTAGAGGCCCAGCATTCAAACTGGAACTCCAACAATAAACACATTGATTTGGACCCCATTTACCAACCTCTCAGAAAAAAGAACTGTAAGTGATATCACCCACCACAACAAACCAAGACACATAAATAGCAAGCGGGACAGACCACCAGCGCTTCATCGGAGGCTCACTGATGATGTGACTGAGCATGGTGATAAAATGTCTGAGAACAAGTCTACCAGCTCAGTGAGCAAACTTACAACCTGATCCAAAACCTGAGCTACAAATCTTCTCCAAAACGTTGCAAGAGCATTTGGTTAGTTATTTTACATCAAGTACTAACCACGTAATAGAACGAACAAAATTATCAGAAGTATCCAGCTTCCTGGGGACCTTCTTGATACCTTTGTTAATGATCCAAAAACATTGTCAGAGTTTTGTGATTGTGGTGATTTACAACTAGAATTTAATTCAGAATTGTCATTGACATTTCTGATAGAGCTCTTACAGTAAGCTACAAATACAAGAGGATCTCATATTAGAATATTCGAGATTGTGGGAGAAACTAAAATTCAAAAAACAGCACAAGAACATGATGGGAACAGAATGATATCCTAGATCAGGAGGATCAAAAAAGAACAAACACCAATAAATCACATGAGAGACCAACTCAAAATGCCTTTAAAATGGGGGAAGAGTCATTGGACCCAAAATGCTAACTCTGATTTCTCTCCACAGATGGTGCCAGACCTGCTGAGCTTTTCCAGCAATTTCTGCATTCATTTCTGATTTCCAGTATCTGCAGTTCGTTTGGTTTTTTTATGTCTTAGAATTTGTTGCTGCTAAAAGTTACGACATGAAGTTAAAAGGACCATAGAAACAAAAACAATGTCCTGTCTTTTCATGTTAATGTAAGTTTTGTTAAATAGTGAAACATATCTGTGGAATATGCAAAAAGTTAAAAATTACCATTGAACCATAGAATTAATAATGCTAATGTACACAAACCTTCGAGCAGGAATCTTTGGAAGAAAGCCCAAAATATTTAGGCTCCCCTCCATTAGATCACATTTCATTATGTGGTAATCCATCACCTTTAGAAGATACAAGTAAACCTGTCTCTGGGATAATAGATGACCCAGCTAGACTTGATATATTGTAATCATGGCCATCCAACTAATTTCAAACCTGATGTTGGAGTGAATGTTATCTGAAAAAAAACCTCACTGTTTGAACAGAATGAAGTTAGAACCATTTGACAGTGAAGATAGAACATCGCCTAAAAACATTGGGAGCAGGTCCGAAGATACAGAGTCTGATACTATAAGGAGCTAGTCATCATCAGAAACCAACACTTCTCAAAAGAAACACGTGCTCTTAAGATTCTGCAGTTTATTGAACAATCTCAACCAGCTCAGAAACCAACCACCACGGTCAAAGGAACACGGCAAGTGAATGGCTTCATGGCTCTCAGAAAATTGTTTATTGAACTTTTGAACCACCATTTCAACTTGAGATAGTAGAAGATTCCACTGATCTCATGGATTTGGAGAGATTATTCACTTCTTTTCCAACCACAGACAACTCTTCAAAACCTGCTTATCATTGGCACTACAGTCCACAAGGTTTAGTAATGCACTCCTGATGCAGGCACATTCAACAGGAGCGAAACAGCGCAGTCAGCTTTACACTCCATAATTGAATCCGATAAAATATTGTTGTAATCCAAGAGAATATCAGTAAGAATGAAGGGGTGACCTACCCTAATACAGTGTCAGAAGGAGAAGATTAATTTCTAAGATATACGACCATGTTCCCTTACATGATTTAAAGAAAGTAAAGATCCTCCCATGGAAGCAAATGTTTGTCTGTGACAACAATGCTGCACGGCATCCTCAGCAAACTGCATCTGGCAAATCAAAGCTCCACCAGGGATCCAGGATGGCATTGAACGTTATCTGAATGTTTCATCCTCAAACAGCAACCAAGTCATTAGTCATTCATAACCTTGAATAAAAAAGAGACTTAGCACATGGCACAGTGATTAACCTCCATTACTTATAATGTGAACTTAGTCTTAAGTTGAATGTGATGTCTCACAAGAGACAATTATGTATCTTAGGTGCAAAGTAACTAATCTTTATATTGAAAATATAGTTGTGTTGCATTACAGTGGACCTGTAAAATATTTCAAAACACAAATTTGGGGACTAGGGTGTGCCTCTGTTGCAAAATGTTGAATGTTCCAGATATAATGCACCACATCTAGAAAAAGTCCAATTTAGATTTGAACATTACAGGCTAACATTAAATGGTGTAAGTACATGAAATATTGGTCTGTTAGTTAGATGTTCAGCCACTAAATGGGGAAGGCAGTATTGGCTGAATGTTGAAATCATTTGAAAGAACAGGCATTGCAACGTTGATGTTGATCCTGCAGTCAATGGACACGGTTTAATCACAGCCCTGCACCCAGGTGCAGGATTCCCCAATTTAATGTTTAGGATAGTTCAAGGCAATTGGCACGCAACTAGCTCACAGTGAACTGAAACATGGTTGAGTGAGTATTTTTGATGCAGATATTTTAACATTGGCTCTCTCAGATCCTGTGGCATTACCCATTCGCAATGCATAATGTCAGAGGAGTGTAGAGAGGGTAATAAGCCCCCTGTGAAGTAAAATCACAGCATATTCATAGTACATATAATTTTGTCCTAATTAAACCATGTGGATTTGACGTGGATCACACTTACAGGACACAGTCTCTACTGCCAAAGGCAAGCTGAAAAGTACTGTCTTCAATTCTATGCCAGTGAGTATCACAGGTCGTTCTCTGTGTATTGTCTCTGGTGCTGAACAAGGTTTGGGGAGGTTGTGGGTGGTTGAGTACCACATTAACTGACATGACAGCTCATTTATCTGTGATCCTTTGACAATTACTACACCACTGAGTCACCATTTACATCAGTAAGGATTTGTACATAAGCCATTTGAAATATATATAATTATGATGTAAATCAATCTAAATTCATACTCATTTATTTCTGTACTGGTCTTCAAATGGAAATAAAATTACACACTTTCAAAAATTATTAAATGAAATGATGTGCAACAATAAAAAAGTTGGGCTTATTTTATCAAATTAATATAACAATAGCATTCTACATCATCCACTATTTAATTATTCCAAGTTTAGAGCTCTGTTTAGGTAATATTTAAAATACTTACACAATGAGTAATCTTAAACTTAAATAAGTTGTTTAATATCATTATCATTGAGGTTCACTGGACCAGAATGACCTAATCAGGAGGTTCAGGTCCTCCAAGCTTTATCCTGTCGTTCGGGGACAGGAGGAGATTGACATATTGAAATTAACCAGGTATGGATATCACATAAAGACTGGATTAGGTTAGACAGTGAGCTTTCTTTGATGGCTAGCGTTTCACTGATATACAAAGTCAAAGCTTTCATGTGGAGAGTGTTGAGTTAGTTCAGGAACAGGAAGTGACACAATACTCATGGCAAAGTGGTCCACATAGTTAGGAGGATATGAGGGACATAAAAACTGACAAGGAAAGATAAGTTTATTAATTCAGGATTTAATCTGAGCAATTTTGCTTTTCTTTTGTGTTTGGAAAATCACATTTTCAATAGCATCAATGGTGTGGATTTTTTTAAACAAAGTAAACGTGGATTGTTCTGGAGGAGTGTTCTGAGGAAGGGGTTCTCTACCTGCAATGTTAATGCTTATCTAATTCACAGAACAGCAGAATTGTTATGGTGTAAAATGAGGCCATTCAGCCTGCTGGCCCTTCACAGTCCTGTCCCCTTTAGTCCAAGAACTCCCCACCTACGTTCGGGACACCACCCATGCCCTCCACCTCCTCCATGATTTTCGCTTCCCCGGTCCCCAACGCCTTATCTTCACCATGGACATCCAGTCCCTGTACACCTCCATCCGCCATCACGAAGGACTCAAAGCCCTCCGCTTCTTCCTTTCCCGCCGTACCAACCAGTACCCTTCCACTGACACCCTCCTTCGACTGACTGAACTGGTCCTCACCCTGAACAACTTCTCTTTCCAATCCTCCCACTTCCTCCAAACCAAAGGAGTAGCCATGGGCACCCGCATGGGCCCCAGCTATGCCTGCCTCTTCGTAGGATATGTGGAACAGTCCATCTTCCGCAGCTACACTGGCCCCACCCCCCACCTTTTCCTCCGCTACATCGATGACTGTATCGGTGCCGCCTCGTGCTCCCACGAGGAGGTTGAACAGTTCATCCACTTCACCAACACCTTCCACCCCGACCTCAAATTCACCTGGACCGTCTCAGACTCCTCCCTCCCCTTCCTAGACCTTTCCATTTCTATCTCAGACGACCGAATCGACACGGACATCTACTATAAACTGACCGACTCACACAGCTACCTAGACTACACCTCCTCCCATCCTGCCCCCTGTAAAAACGCCATCCCATATTCCCAATTCCTTCGTCTCCGCCGCATCTGCTCCCAGGAGGACCAGTTCCAAAACCATACAACACAGATGGCCTCCTTCTTCAAGGACCGCAATTTCCCTCCAGACGTAGTCAACGATGCCCTCCACCGCATCTCTTCCACTTCCCGCTCCTCCGCCCTTGAGCCCCGCCCCTCCAACCGCCACCAGGACAGAATCCCACTGGTCCTCACGTACCACCCCACCATATCATCCGCTGTCATTTCCGCCACCTCCAAACGGACCCCACCACCAGGGATATATTTCCCTCCCCTCCCCTATCAGCGTTCCGAAAAGACCACTCCCTCCGTGACTCCCTTGTCAGTTCCACACCCCCCACCAACCCAACCTCCACTCCCGGCACCTTCCCCTGCAACCGCAAGAAATGCAAAACTTGTGCCCACACCTCCCCCCCTTACTTCCCTCCAAGGCCCCAAGGGACACTTCCATATCTGCCACAAATTCACCTGCACCTCCACACACATCATCTATTGCATCCTCTGCACCCGATGTGGCCACCTCTATATTGGGGAGACAGGCCGGCTACTTGCGGAACGTTTCAGAGAACACCTCTGGGACACCTGGACCAACCAACCCAACCACCCCGTAGCCCAACATTTTAACTCCCCCTCCCACTCCACCAAGGACATGCAGGTCCTTGGACTCCTCCATCACCAGACCATGGCAACACGACGGTTGGAGGAAGAGCGCCTCATCTTCTGCCTGGGAACCCTCCAACCACAAGGGATGAACTCAGATTTCTCCAGTTTCCTCATTTCCCCTCCCCTCACCTTGTCTCAGTCAAATCCCTCGAACTCAGCACCGCCTTCCTAACCTGCAATCATCTTCCTGACCTCTCCCTGCTCCCACCCCACTCCGGCCTATCACCCTCACCTTGACCTCCCTCCACCTATCGCATTTCCAAAGCCCCTTCCCCCAAGTCCATCCTCCTTACCTTTTATCTTAGCCTGCTGGACACACTTTCCTCATTCCTGAAGAAGGGCTTATGCCCAAAACGTCGATTCTCCTGTTCCTTGGATGCTGCTTGACCTGCTGTGCTTTTCCAGCAACACATTTTCAGCTTCAAATGAGTATCATTATTTAGGCCAATCTCCTGTCTTTTTTCCATATCCTTGCTCACTATATCTATTCAAACAATGCCCTCGTGAATGCCTCAAGTAGACTGTCTCCACCACATTTCCAGGCACTTCATTCCATGCCCTAACTACTCGTTGTCTCGCAATATTTTCTCACATTACCCTGCTTCATTTGCACACCACTGTAAATCTGTTCCCTCTTGTTCTTGTTCCCTTTATGAGTAGGAACAGCTTGTGGATGTAGGTTTGCTCACTGAGCTGGAAGGCTTGTTTCCAGACATTTCGTCACCCAACTAGGTACCATCTTCAGTGGGCCTCAAGTGAAACACTGCTGATAATTCCTGCTTTCTATTTATATGTTTGGGTTTCTTTGGGTTGGTGATGTCATTTCCTATAGTGATGTCATTTCCTGTGGTGAAGTCACTTCCTGTTCTTTTTCTCAGGGGGCGGTCGATGGGGTCTAACTCGATGTGTTTGTTGATAGACTTCTAGGAATTCTCATGCATGTCTTTGTTTGTCTTGACCTAGGATGGATGTGTTATCCCAGAGCTGTTTGTTCAAGTTTCTGCATTACTGCCTCTGTTAAGAACCCTGATATCGGAGATCCCATGGGTGTTCCATTGGTTTGTCTGTAGGTTTTGTTGTTGAAGGTGAAGTGTGTGGTAAGGCATAGGTTCACTAGCTTGATGATACTGTCCTTATACTTACTGGCATAAAATTCACTAAAGAGGAGGAAAACAACAACAACCTGCCATTCCTAGATGCCACGGTAGAGCGAACAGCACTGAAAATGTGTTGCTGGAACAGCGCAGCAGGTCAGGCAGCATCCAGGAAACAGGAGAATCGACGTTTCGGGCATAAGCCCGCCTTCAGGAATGAGGAAAGTGTGTCCAGCAGGCTAAGATAAAAGGTAGGGAGGAGGGACTTGGGGGAGGGGCATTGGAAATGTGATAGGTGGAAAGAGGTCAAGGTGAGGGTGATAGGTCAAACTGGGGTGGGGGCGGAGAGGTCAGGAAGAAGATTGCAGGTTAGGAAGGCGGTGCTGAGTTCGATGGATTTGACTGAGACAAGGTGGGGGGAGGGGAAATGAGGAAACTGGTGAAATACGAGTTCATCCCTTGTGGTTGGAGGGTTCCTAGGCGGAAGATGAGGCGCTCTTCCTCCAACCGTCGTGTTGTTGTGGTCTGGCGATGGAGGAGTCCAAAGACCTGCATATCCTTGGTGGAGTGGGAGGGGGAGTTGAAGTGTTGAGCCACAGGGTGGTTGGGTTGGTTGGTCGGTCCAGGTGTCCCAGAGGTGTTCTCTGAAACGCTCCGCAAGTAGGCGGCCTGTCTCCCCAATATAGAGGAGGCCACATCGGGTGCAGAGGATGCAATAGATGATGTGTGTGGTGGTGCAGGTGAATTTGTGGCAGATATGGAAGTTTCCTTTGGGGCCTTGGAGGGAGGTGAGGGGGGAGGTGTGGGCGCAAGTCTTGCACCTTCTGCTGTTGCAGGGGAAGGTGCCGGGAGTGGAGGTTGGGTTGGTGGGGGGTGTGGACCTGACAAGGGAGTCACGGAGGGTGTGGTCTTTATGGAATGCTGATAGGGGAGGGGAGGGAAATATATCCCTGGTGGTGGGGTCCGTTTGGAGGTGGCGGAAATGACGGCAGATGATACGTTGTACATGGAGGTTGGTGGGGTGGTAGGTGAGGACCAGTGGGGTTCTGTCCTGGTGGCGGTTGAGGGGCGGGGTTCAAGGGCGGAGGAGCGGGAAGTGGAAGAGATGCGGTGGAGGGCATCGTCGACCACGTCGGGGGGGAAATTGCGGTCCTTGAAAAAGGAGGCCATCTGGGTTGTACGTTTTTGGAACTGGTCCTCCTGGGAGCAGATGCGGCAGAGACGAAGGAATTGGGAGAATGGGATGGCAGGGTGGGAGGAGGTGTAGTCCAGGTAGCTGTGGGAGTCGGTCGGTTTGTAGTAGATGTCCGTGTTGATTCGGTCGCCTGAGATAGAAATAGAAAGGTCGAGGAAGGGGAGGGAGGAATCTGAGACTGTCCAGGTGAATTTGAGGTCGGGGTGGAAGGTGTTGGTGAAGTGGTTGAACTGTTCAACCTCCTCGTGGGAGCACGAGGTGGCGCCGATACAGTCATCGATGTAGCGGAGGAAAAGGTGGGGGGTGGGGCCAGTGTAGTTGCGGAAGATGGACTTTTCCACATATCCTACGAAGAGGCAGGCATAGCTGGGGCCCATGCGGGTGCCCATGGCTACTCCTTTGGTTCGGAGGAAGTGGGAGGATTGGAAAGAGAAGTTGTTCAGGGTGAGGACCAGTTCAGTCAGTCGAAGGAGGGTGTGGGTGGAAGGGTACTTGTTGGTACGGCGGGAAAGGAAGAAGCGGAGGGCTTTGAGTCCTTCATGATGGGGGATGGAGGTGTACAGGGACTGGATGTCCATGGTGAAAATAAGGCGTTGGGGACCGGGGAAGCGAAAATCATGGAGCAGGTGGAGGGCATGTGTGGTGTCCCGAACGTAGATGGGAGTTCTTGGACTAAGGGAGACAGGACCGTGTCGAGGTATGCGGAGATGAGTTCGGTGGGGCAGGAGCAGGCGGAGACAATGGGTTGGCCGGGGCAGTCAGGTTTGTGGATTTTGGGCAGGAGGTAGAAGCGGGCGGTGCGGGGTTGTGGGACTATGAGGTTGGAGGCGGTGGATGGGAGATCCCCCGAGGTGATGAGGTTATGGATGGTCTGGGAGATGATGGTTTGGTGGTGGGGGGTGGGGTCATGGTCAAGGGGGCAGTAGGAGGAGGTATCTGCAAGCTGGCTTTTGGCCTCAGCGGTGTAAAGGTCGGTGCGCCAAACTACTACCGCGTCTTTTTCAAGGACCGCAATTTCCCCCCGACGTGGTCGACGATGCCCTCCACCACATCTCTTCCACTTCCCGCTCCTCCGCACTTGAGCCCCGCCCCTCCAACCGCCACCAGGACAGAACCCCACTGGTCTTCACCTACCACCCCACCAATCTCCATGTACAGCATATCATCCACCGTCATTTCCGCCACCTCCAAACAGACCCCACCACCAAGGATATATTTCCCTCCCCTCCCCTATCAGCATTCCGTAAAGACCACTCCCTCCCCGACTCCCTTGTCAGATCCATACCCCCCACCAACCCAACCTCCACTCCCGGCACCTTCCCCTGCAAACGCAGGAGGTGCAAGACTTGCGCCCACACCTCCCCCCTCACTTCCCTCCAAGGCCCCAAAGGAAACTTCCATATCCGCCACAAATTCACCTGCACCTCCACACACATCATCTATTGCATCCTCTGCACCCGATGTGGCCTCCTCTATATTGGGGAGACAGGCCGCCTACTTGCGGAGCGTTTCAGAGAACACCTCTGGGACACCCGGACCAACCAACCCAACCACCCTGTGGCTCAATACTTCAACTCCCCCTCCCACTCTACCAAGGATATACAGGTCTTTGAACTCCTCCATCGCCAGACCACAACAACACGACGGTTGGAGGACGAGCGCCTCATTTTCCGCCTAGGAACTCTCCAACCACAAGGGATGAACTCGGATTTCACCAGTTTCCTCATTTCCTCTCCCCCCGCCTTGTCTCAGTCAAATCCATTGAACTCAGCACCACCTTCCTAACCTGCAATCTTCTTCCTGACCTCTCCGCCCCCACCCCAATCTGACCTATCACCCTCACCTTGACCTCTTTCCACCTATCGCATTTCCAACGTCCATCCCCCAAGTCCCTCCTCCCTACCTTTTATCTTAGCCTGCTGGACACACTTTCCTCATTCCTGAAGAAGGGCTTATGCCCGAAATGTCGATTCTCCTGTTCCCTGGATGCTGCCTGATCTGCTGCGCTTTTCCAGCAACACATTTTCAGCTCTGATCTCCAGCATCTGCAGACCTCACTTTCTCCACAGTAGAGCGAACAGCCAATGGGGAACTTCAAACCAGCGTCTACAGAAAAACAACACGTAGGGACCAAATACTGAACTACAGAAACAATCATCCCAACACCCACAAACGAAGCTGCATTAGAACATTATCTCAATGAGCCAACACACACTGCAGCAAAGAGGAACTATGCAGAGCAGAGGAAAATCACCTATACTGTTATTCAAAAAGAATAGGTGCCCAATGAACACAGTCTGTTGATTTCTCAGCAACAAACCCAAACAAGCAGTCAAAACACGTCCAGAAACCCTCGCCACTCTCCCCTACATCAAAGACATCTTGGAAATGACTGCCAGACTACTCAGACCCCTTGGCATTATGGTAGCCCACAAACCCACCAACACACTAAAACAGCAGCTAATGAACTTGAAAGACCCTATACAGACAACAGGCAAAACTAATGTCATTTACAAAATACCTTGCAAGAACTGTAACAAACACTACATTGGACAAACAGAGAGAAAACTAGCCACCAGGATACATGAACACCAACTAGCCACAAAACGACATGACCCTCTCGCACTAGTATCCTCACATACGGATGAGGAAGGACACCACTTCGACTGGGACAACACATCCATCCTAGAACAAGACAAACAAAGACACGCACGAGAATTCCTAGAACCATGGCATTCCAACCGGAACTCTATCAGCAAACACATCGAGTTAGACCCCATCTATCGCCCCATGAGAAAAAGAACAGAAAGTGACTTCACCACAGGAAATGACATCACCATAGGAAATGACATCACCAACCCAAAGAAACCCAAACATATAAATAAAAAGCAGGAATTATCAGCAGTGCTTCACCTGAGGCCCACTGAAGATGTTACCTAGTAAGGTGATGAAACGTCAGGAAATGAACTTTCAATTTCAGCGAGCAAACCTATATCCAGAACCTCAACCTGACTTATAAATTTTCTCAAAACTCGCTGGGAACAGCTTCTCCCAATCTATTCTATCCAGCCCACTCATGATTTTGAAAATCTCTGTCAAATTTCTGCTTTGCCTTTTCCTCTCCAAGGGGAACTCCCAACTTCTTCAAAGAAGCCTCATCACTGAAGTTTTGTCATTCCTGGAAACATTCTTGTAAACTGTGTCTGCCCTGATGTGTGCATTCACATCAATTACAAGCAATGGACTGACAGTCAGATGGAGTTTTTAAAGTCTGCTTGATCTGCCCTATTAGGCTTCTGCCAAGGAAGTGAAGAAAATGTCTCCCAATTGTGTGTGTGAACCTGGCAAAAACATAAAGAACGTAATCTAGTCATTTAATATTTTCCAAATAGTGTGTTATATGTTTTAATGTCAACTCAATAACCCATGCTGCATATTGTTGAATGGAGGCAAATAGATGACTTTTAATTAAACAAACTTTTTGCTTTCCCTCAAATTTGAGATTTTGGTTCCAGCAGGGTACATCGCCTGATGTTGCAATACTTCTTATATCCTGAAACTAGGCATGGATATATTGACATTGAAAAAAATACAACAGACGCTTATTACAACATTTGGGTTGGGATATCTGGTCGACATGGACGGGTTGGATCGAAGGGTCTGGTTCCATGCTGTACATCTCTACAACTCTATTACGTACAAATACTACATTCACAGGCACATCAGAGTCTGGGCTAACATGAAACCATTAGCATACAACCCAGGACCATACTTCTAGTAGCATGTTGTACTTCGAGTGATCTGAGTTAAAATACATTATCGGATCTTTATACAATTAAGTCACATTCTATAATGGTGTGATGTTATTAGCATGCCTTTTAAGGCTAGATTTCCATAAAGACTGTGACATAACACCTCCCTTTGCAAAGTTAAAATCTTATCCCAATTATATATACATGCATTTAGTCATATCCACATAGGCACGTGTCAATTTAAAACAAGTAAACCAGAGTTTACAAGACTAACATTTCAAACTTCACTGACACACTTTGGAAGTTTAATAAGTCATGCTGATCTGGTGACTTCATGTACATTTGGAATGTAATGTGTTGTTATTTGTAGCGTTTAGAGTCTTGGGATCTACAGCTCAGAAAAAGGCCCTTTGGTCCAACGGTCTGCATCAGTCAAAAACAACCACATAACTAATGTAAACTTATCTCCAGCATGTAATCCATTGCCCTGTACACCCTTGTCTTGAATAGCAGTCTCATTGGGATTTGAAACATTTGATTTGATAGTATGCACCATTCATTACACTACACCATTTCAATATGACAATGTGATATTGGGCGCCTTGTATGTAGTACACGTGCTTTGAAACACTTTGACAGTCAACATGGCTCCAAACCCATAGGAAAATGAAAGTCTCAGAGTATCTTGCTACAGGAGCTAGACTCAGTAAATTATACATCCACTGGGTTTCCATAAATTAACTTAGCACACAAGGATAGCTTTCAAAGGTGAATAGATTTTATTCTAATCCTTTATTTACATATATTTCTTAAACATTGCCTCAGAAGTGAAAATTACCATACTATGATTTAGTTCTACTAACCTGCAGATGCCAACATTACAGTTTTATGTAACTCCACTTAAAACAGCTAGAAAATAGAAGGCAATAACCTGATGATTTTTCAGGCAACACTAGAGGGCACTGTTCTCCCTAGTAAAACACATTTTTGAGTCTCTCTGTCCATCCTTTCACTGGTGAGGTCAGACAGAAACTCCATAAAATCATGTTAAAGTGTTGTCTACAAATATCTACAACAATACTTTGTTGGCTTTTAAATCTTATTGATTTATGTTTGCTGTCCTTGAAGTGTTTTGAAACCTATTTGATTTGAATAAATCTGTCTTTTAACTCCCTAAAATTGCAAATGGATACTGATAGGCTGACTGAATGGGTAAAACTGTGGCAGATGGCGTTCAATGTAAGCAAATGTGATATTATCTATTTTAGACTGGAAAAGATCAGGGGACTTTCTAGATGGCATGAAGCTAAATTTTATGGATGTCCAAAGAGACTTGAGGGTTTAGGTCCATAAATCTTTAAAATAGTGCAAAAACTAGTGCAAACAAATCAGGAAAGTTAATGAAATGCTGACTTTAATAGCTAGAGAATTGGAATATAAGGGTGCAGAAGTTATTTGTGAAACTTGAAAGGGTTCAGAAAAAATTTACAAGGATGTTGCCAGGGTTGGAATATTTGAGCTATAGGGAGAGGCTAAATAGGCTGGGGTGTTTTCCTTGGAGTGTTGGAGGCTGAGGGGTGACCTTATAGAGTTTATAAAATCATGAGGGGCATGGATAGGATAAATAGATAAGGTCTTTTCCCTGAGGTGGGGAGTCCAGAACTAGAGGGCATAGGTTTAAGGTGAGAGGGGTAAGCTTTAAAAGGAACCTAAGGGGCATCTTTTTCATATGTATGGAATGAGCTGCCAGAGGAAGTGGTGGAGGTTGGTACAATTGCAGTATTTACAAGGCATGTGGATGGGTATATGAATGGGAAGGGTTTAGAGGGATATGGGACGGTTGCTGGCAAATGGGACTAGGTTAATTTAGCAGATCTGGTTGGCATGGATGAGTTGGACCAGAGGGTGTGTTTCCGTGCTGTACATCTCTATGACTGCGAGATCCCACTTAGTGAGGGCAGATCTGGCACCACCCCTTTGGAAGGATAGATTGGCCCTGGATGCAATACAATTGAGCTTTGCAAGGACGATTCCTGAACTTTAAGGGTTAAATTATGAAGAGAAATAATACAAATTAGGCCTGTTTTCTCTAGACTTTAGAATGTTAAGTGGTTATCTGATCAAAGTCTTTAAGGTATTAATAGAAAAAACAGGGTGGATAAATATAAACTATTTCCACTGGTTGGAGATTCTGGATCAGGGGGCATCATCTGAGAATTAGTAGTCAGAGTGTTCAGGAGAGACGAGACGAAACACTTCAACATGCAAAGGATGGGAGAGAATTAGAACTGTCATCCATAAATGACAATGAGGACTGAGGAAATTTGAGATATGCTGAAGATTATCCCCTTCCTTCATTCCTGATGAAGGGCTTATTCCCGAAACGTCGATTCTCCTGCTCCTCGGATGCTGCCTGACCTGCAGTGCTCTTCCAGCACCACACTCTCGACTCTGATCTCCAGCATCTGCAGTCCTCACTTTCTCCTCCCTAAAGATTATCTCTGTAAATAATGTCTGATTGAGTACATCTGCCATTTTCTGTATTTATTTCAGATTTCCAGCATCTGCTGTGTTTTACTTTAATAGTTCACGGAATCTCTATCAACAGCTTCTCATTATCAGGTGGACTGAATTTGAAGTGTTGTCCGACTTAAATTATGCCCATCACATTCAATATACCTAGTGTAGGAACAGGAAGATTAATTCTGTCGTGAGGAATAGGACTGTTGGATATTTGCCACAGGGGATTATGCATAATTGTTGAAAATGTTACAACTAAGTGGGATGATGTCAGGGAGAGTGGGTGGGTGATGGATAAACAAGAAATATGGTTTGAGAGATTTGTTTGTCTCACAATATTGAGTGAGGACACAAAGTGATTTCAATATCAGGACTCTAAAGTTGTTTGAAATGTAAATGGAATAGGGTGAGGGTGGAGGTGGTGGATGTGTGACCCTGTACAGAGGGGAATGCAGGTTATCTCGAGTTTGTGCAGAGCGAAAGCAGGGAGATTGAATAACTTAAGAAAGCAGCCTTCCCTGTAGAGGACAAAAGTGTGAATGTGGGTTTGGTATGAGGGGAACTGAGAAAGAGTTTAATGTTAGACAGCAGCAATTTCAGTATTGTTCTAAATTACTGTTGAAAGGCCAGCTTAGGTCTGAACAGAACAGTAAGGTTAGAAATCAGTCTATTCAATGGCTGAGGAGGCAATGAAGCTGGTGGGTGGGTATATGAATTTATCGACATTGAGCTGTAACAAGTGATTATTCATCCAAGGCTTGATAGGATGATTAAATGCATTTTAACAGCAACAACAATTTCCATTATATAGCTTCCTTAATGCAGTTAGATATTCTAAGGTGTTTCACAAGAACATTAAAAAGACAATAAATAAGAGCAGGGGAAGAATGTGCAGTCCACTGAGCAAACTCCAGTATGGAATAGGATCATGACTATTCTTGGGCTCCAACTACACTCTCCCGTCTGTCTCCTTAATCCTTTAATTCACTGGCCAACTAACAATCTGTTTGTTCCAACATAAAATGTATTCAATAATGGCACATCCATAGCCCTCAAGTGTTGAGATTTCCCATGATTCACAATGCTTTGAGTGATGAAATATCTCCTCATCTCAGTCCTAAATGATCAGCCCTTTATTGTGAAACTGTGGCCAATTTTTCTAGATTCCCCAACCAGAGACTTGGAAGAACCTCTCAGTATTTGTTCTGTCAAACCTCCTGATAGCCTTAAATGTTTCAATGCAATCACCTCTCATTTATTTAAACTCCAGTAAATATAGACCCAATGTATTCGATCTCTGCTGTGGGAAAGAAATGGAGGCGCGAAAACCTGGGGATATGAAATATTGATGCTTTGAAAACAGTTCACATAACAAAAGAGATAGTGCTGGAGATCTGAGAAAATGTCAAGGCAGATACGTCTCCTGGATCTGAACAAGTGTATCCAAGGTCATTATGGGAAGTTAGGGAAGAAATTGCCGGGCCCCTAACAGAAATATTTGTATAATCTATAACCATGGGTGAGGTGCCGGAGGACTGGAGGGTGGCTAGTATTGTGCCTTTATTTAAGAAAGGCTGTAAGGAGAAGCCTGGGGACTATAGACCTGTGAGTCTGACATCATTGGTGGGTAGGTTGTTGCAGGTGATTCTGAAAGATAGGATTGACATCCATTTGGAGAGGCAAGGTTTGATTACAGGTGGTCAGCATGGCTTTGTATGAGGAAAGTTGTGTCTGACACACATCATTGTGTTTTTTGAGGAAGTAACCAAAAAGATTGATGGGGCAGAGAGGAACACATTGTTTACTTGGACTTTAGTAAAGTTAGAACACATGGGATTCAGGGAGAGCTTGTCAATTGGATAAAACATTGAATTGACAGTGGGAGACAGAGACAGTGGTGGAGGGTTGTTTTTGGAACTGGAGGCCTGTGACCAGTGGGGTTCCACAGGGATCGGTACAGTGTCCACTTTTGTTTGTCATTTATATGCTGATTTAGGTGCGAATATAGGAGGCATGATTAATAAGATTGCAGATGACACCAAAATTGTTGGTTTAGTGGACAGTGAAGAAGGTTATCTAAGATTACAAAGGGATCTTGATCAATTGGGTCAATGGGCTGAGGAGTGACAGATGGAGTTTAATTTGGATAAATGTGAGGTATTGTAGTTTGGTAAAACAAACAAGGGCAGGAGTTATACAGTTAATGGTAGGGCCCTGGGGTAGTGTTGTAGAAAACAGCCCACGGGTTCAGGTACATAATCCATGAGATTTGCATCACAGGTAGACAGTGTGGTTAAGAAGGCATTTGGCATGTTTTCCTTCATTGGTCAGAACTTTGAGTATGGGAGTGGGACATCGTGTTGAGATTATGTCCTGTATCCTCTTCTAGAATACTTTGTACAGTTCTGGTCACCCAGTTATTGGAAGGATATTATTAAAATCAGACAAGGTTCAGAAAAGATTTACCAAGATGTTGCCAGGAATGAGGGGTTTGAGGCTAGATAGGCTGGGGCTTTTTCGCTGGAGCAGAGGAGGCTGAGAGGTGACCTTGTGGAGGTTTGTAAAATCATCAGGGGCGTAGATAAGGTGAATAGCAGGGGCCTTTTCCCAAGAGTGGGGGAGTTCAAACCTGGCGAGCATATTTTTAAGATGAGAGGAGTAAGTTTTAATAAGGACATGAGGAGCAACATGTTTACACAGCAAGTGGTTTGTGTGTGGAATGAACTACCAGAGGAAATGGTGGATGCAGAAACAGTTTCAAATTTAAAAGACATTTGGATAAGTACATGAATAGGAAGGGTTTGGAGGGATATGGGCCAAGTACAAGCAGGTGGGACTAGATGAGTTTGGGATTATGTTCAGCATGGACTAGTTGGACTGAGGGGTCTGTTTCCGAGGTGAATGATTCCATGATTTTATGATTCTACATGACACCCCCATCACATCAAGAACCAATGAACCTTAAGTTACTGCATCCAATGCAATCCTTTCTTAAGTATAGAGGTCAAAATTACACACAGTATTCCAATTGTGTTCTCACCAAAGCCCCATACAATAATTGATAGACCTTTATATTCTTGTATTTTAACTCCTTGATAATAAAGGTCCATGTGTCATTTGTTCTCCATTTTGCTTGTTGTACCTTAAATGTCAAAATCTTGTGTTCTTTGTCCAGATGAACCCACATCTCTCTAAATATTGACAGTTACAAGTTTCATGCATTTTAAAAATATATTCTGTTCTTTGATTCTTACAATGGGAGTGAATAAAATTACATTTCTCAACATTATACTCCATCTGCCATTTTGTTGCCCATTCAAATAATCTTTCCATATCTCCTTAGAGTTATTATGTGTCCTCCTGATGACCAGTATTTCCACAGAGTTTTGATTTATAAACAAACTTAGATAAATATGTTACTCTCTTTGCCTAATTTATTACATTGATTGTAAATATCTGCAGCCAATGCTGATCTTTGTGGTGCTTTATTCATGGATTAACAACTTGGAAATGTCTTATTTGTTCCTACGTTCTGCTTCATTTCCATTACTCAAACCGTTAACCACACTGTTATATAACCAGAAAACTACAGTGACTTATCTTCTGTATTAACTTTTAGTGTAGAAGCTATGAGGTCTATTTAGTGTAGAACTAGAATTTTAGAAATTCAAGTATTCTTCAAATAATAGTTTCCTTTATCGGCATATCTAATTACATTCTCAGAAAATAAATGAATCAATCAGAATTTCCTTTGCATTAACATGTTGACCTATTATAATTGTACTACTGTTTTCTAAGCACATTATTAAGATTCACTACAATATTCACAGGGGGCGTTCATTGAGCTGTGGATTGAGAGAATCGGATTGATAAAGGTAACAAGGATAATGTGGAATGCTTTCAGGAGAATTTCTTACAGCGGTTTGCTCTAGACCCAAGCAGGGAGCAGACTGCCCTAGACCCAGTAATGTGTTGTGAGACAGGATCAATTGATAAGCTCATGGTCAAACATTCTGTCAGTGGAAGTGGTCATAACCTGACCGAACTTCATGCTCAGTGTGAAAGGGGGAAATATGGGTCTGTAACAAATCCTTTAAAGATAATTATGAGCACGTAAAGACAGAGATGGCTAAGTGAGGGAGTTAGGTAGATGTTGTGCACTTGGATTTTGAAGAGTTGTTTGGTAAGCTGCAACATCAAAGATTGCCATACAAGGCAAGAGCACACGGTATAGGACATATTAACATGGAATAGAAATTAGTTAGAAAACAAGAAGCAGAGGGTTTGATTAAATCAGTCTTTCCCAGACTGGCATGCTGTTATTAGTGGAGTGTCACAGGGATCAATGATGGATCATCAACTATTTACAATCATAGATTCATACAGCACAGAAACACACCCTTCGGTCCAATCAGTCCATGCTGAACATTTCGGCCTGCTCCTGGCCAATATCCCTCCAAATCTTTCCTATTCATGCACCTATCATAATGTCTTTTAAACATTGTAGTTGTAACCACATCCACCATTTCCTCAGGAAGGTCATTCCACATGCGAACCACCGTCTGTATAAAAAAATTGCCCCTCATGCCTTATTTAAGTATGTACACTGGCACTACTGGAAGTTAAAAATCACACAATGCCGGGTTATAGTCCAACAGGTTTATTTGGAAGCACTAGCTTTCGGAGCGCTGCTCCTTCGGCAGTGCACGGAAAGCTAGTGCTTCCAATTAAACCTGTTGGACTATAACCTGGTGTTGTGTGTTTTTTAACTTTGTCCACCCCAGTCCAAAACCGGCATCTCCAAATCATCCCATCTTTTAGAATGACCATGTTGGTTTCAGTTCTTTCATATGTAAATTCTAGGGATGCATTCACTCTCCTTCTCTGTATATGCCTTTTGATATAACTGCTTTAAGTTCTCAGCTTTCTTCTGTAACTCAGTAAGCATAGCAGAGCTGAAGATACTTGCATGGTTACCTATTTGCTCCTGCTCTGATCAAAAAATGTCTCAGATAAAGCTATGGCAGTTTCCTTATCTGTGTCTCTTGATCTCTCCTGCTTCAGCTTGTGCCTCTGTGCTTTTGTGATCATGCAATCAGGGAAAATTCCTGAAGAAACATTCTTCAGTGGCCGGCATCTCCACTTGCTTTTCAAATAGAGTAGGCAGCATGCCTACCGGTGAATCACCTATATCATTTGCAAGGATAAATTGTATTCCTGGAGCTGAGAGTTTGTTCACTACTCCTACCAGAAATCCTCTCACTCTTCTTTAACCTCACTTAACATAATTGAGCTCTTTTGGTCTCACCATGAATTCCTGTTACAAGTACCTTTTCTGGCAGTAGTCCCTCAGGAGTGCATATCTCCTCATCCTTCAGCATTATAGACTGAGAGGATCCTTGGTCCCTTAATATTGTAATCTCTACCCCTGGCCTATGTGAATAAACTTTACCCTTGCATGTATATTTTTTAAGCAGATCTGGCATTTCCTCCTTAACTAACCTCTGATCATCTTGCACACTCTGAGGCAGTTGTCTAACTTCCCTTGTGCTTTTTGTTACTAGTCCAACAAAACTCCCAGACTTGTCTGGTTTTCCTACACCTGGCTTTCTCCTAGTCCACCAACAATGTGATTTTGTGTGGCCCACTTTATTACAGTGAAAACACTGGAGCCTTTTAACTTCCTTGCTCCCCTCAAGGGTTTCTTTTTGACCACGTGGTAAGTTCTCCTTATGATCTTCACTGAGACCTACCTTTCCCTTTCCATGTGAGGATTTCTCTTTGACCCAGTTTCTACCCCTCATGGCCTGAAATTGATTCTGGAAGCCAAACCGTGTTTTATGGACCGGCTCATAATCATCAATCACTTCAGCTGCCAACCTTGCCATTTTAACTCTCTGCTCTTCCACATGAGTTTGCACTACTTCCTCACTAAGATCACCTTCAGCCTTTATCTCCAGCCTTTTAAGCTGACTTTCTTTTTTTCAGTGTCAGTTTTTGAAGTTCAAAAGCTGTCTCTTTTTCCCTCTCTTCTGCTTTTAATCTTAATTCAAACTGTTTCATTTCTGCTGCCCTTTCCTTATCTCTCGTCTCTAACTCAAGCTTCTTCATTTGCAATTGAATTATTGCCATCTCGATAGATTCTGATGGTTTCTCTGGCAAGTTTCAATGCTGAGCTACTGCTGTAATTATCTCTCCTTTCCTCACAGGAGCAGGCAGTTCCGATTCCAGCTTCTCTGCTAATTCCTGCAGCTTGGTCTTATTCACTTTTTGCAAAACTTCCAAAGTCACTGCATCCACTTCCAGAAAACTTCTGGCAAGCTTTGTCCACTCACCCAAACCAACACCCGAAATAAAGACACCAGCACCTACCACTCGCTGTTTAAAATCCCGCAAAGAGCTCCTAACCTGTTATGGTCTAGTCCAGACCACTCAAGACATTCTTAAACAGGCAGCCCAGACCATAACTTTGCAATTTGTTTCGGTCAGTGTACAGTGAGAATTACCCGGAGTAAGTTAGCTAGGTTGACTACCAGGTTTTAAAACAGACAGAAATTTATTCAAAAAATTGCACAATGAAACACAAAGAACAGCATAAAGAACCCCTACAGAACTCAGCCTATCCAAACTAGACTTAATTATGCTGTTACAAATATACACAACAGTCCCAATAAGCAAACTCCCTTAAAAAACATTTTTAAAAAATGGAACAGATGCTTATAGGTTGAAGTTAGAAGGGTAGAAGGAGAGAGACAGAGAGTTGCCACCCAGTCCACTGCTGAACTCCTAACTAGTTCTGGACTGAACTGCTCAGCTAGAGAGCTGACCACTCCCCTGTCATTATACAGGTCACTTCTAAAGCATGACCACTTTGGCCTGAAGTCTCATCTGTTTACATAGAAACAAAAAGGCCTCTCAATGTCCTTTAATCTCTGTACCAAACCAGTCTAATTGGCACCGGGAGCTGGTTTATGACCCTTCTGAAAAAAACAAGGACACAGTCTCCTTAAGAAAAGGAACTTTTAGTAAAAAAGGGACCAGCTTTGTGACACAATCTGTATCAATGATTTGGATGAGGGTACTGAATGTCTGGTACTGACATTTGCCAATGACACCAAGATAAGTAGGGAATAAGTAAAGAGAAATTAGTGAGTGTGGAAAGGGTTACAGATGTGATGAAGTGAGTGGGCAAGAAATTGGCACAGGGACTATGCTATGGACAAATGTGAAGTTGTCCATTTTGGAAGGAAGAGTGGAAAATGAGTCCACTATTTAAATGGAGGGAAATTGCGGGACTCAGTGGCACTGAGGGGTCTGTGGACCCTGAATCACTTAACGTTGATTTGCAGGAAGTGACTAAGAAGGCAAACGGAATGTTCAGTTATTGACAGGATAGTCGAATATTGAGGTAGGAGAAGTGTTTTTGCAGCCATGTAAGGAGCTGGTGAGACCATAACTGAAAGACTGTGTACAGATTTTGTTTCTTATTTTAAAAAAAACAACTGCTTTAAAAATAGGACAAAGAATGTTCACACAACTCATGGTTGAGATGCAGGGTTTAGTTTATGAAGAAAGATTGAGGACATTAGGTGTAGCTATTGGAGATGAGAAGAATGAGAGATTATCTGATTAAAACATATAAAATCTTGAAGGGACTGGATAAGATGAATACATGAGGGATGGTTCCTCTGTGTGGAAAAGTCAAACTAGGGCACACAGATTAAGAGGAAGTAGGCTTCCTTTTAAGGCAGAGATGAGGGGAATTGCGGTGGAACGTGTAATAGGATTTGTCCCAGGGTCTTCTGTACAGTTTTCTTTCCTTACCTTTCTATTCCTTCTCTTCATTTTCAACATAGCTGAGGGCATTTATTTTCAGCGTTTCTTTCATTGCCTTCCTCCATTTTATCTTTCTCAGCTTCTCATTACAGTGACATCCTTGCTGATGAATGAGTATGAATCATTCCCTTCCCACTCTCTAGCTATGAGGAGGTTTCATATTTATGTCGCAGTCTGTGGGAATAAAGATGTACGAAGCTCCAGGTTCTGTGCTGCATGATATTAATGCCGCTATGATTTTTTCATCAGCGTTGAAATCTCTTTTCAGGGGCGCCTCCCTCCAGCATCTTGTTTATTGTCAGACATTGTGTGAAACTTGCTGTTGTAACAAAATTGAAACTTTTAAAATGGAAGTTTGGCTTTTGAAGCTTTACTCTCAGCTGATTTAATACATCAACTGGCACCATTGTTAAAGTTGCACAAGTGCTTTAATGTTTTCAGATACAAATACTTTGTCAGGGCAGATCCAGATGTGTCTTATAACTTACAGAGTTAGCCATGTCCTTAGTTACAGTGAAATGTGAAAGCCTGTGCAGTTGCTATTTTTGTGAATGCAGTGTTCATGCTGCTGTAGGACCATAAGAAATAGGAACAGGAGGAAGCCATTCACCCTCTCAATCCTCCTCCACTATTCAACAGGATCATAGCTGATCTGACATTCCTCACATCCACTTTTTTATGTTTTCCACTTGTTTCCTTACTGTTCAAGAATCTCTCTCCCACAGGAACCCTGCCCCCCCCCCCCCCCCCCCCAGCTCTCTGCAGCAAGGAGTTCCAGAGATTCGCAACCCTCTGAGAGAAGAATTCCCTCCTCATCTCAGTCTGAAGTTGGTGCCCCTTTATTCTGAGACTGTGCCCTCTGGTCCTAGATTCCCCCATGAGGGGAAACATCCTCTCAGCATTGACCCTGTCAAATCCCTTTAAGAATCTGATATGTTTCAATCAGGTCACCTCTCAATCTCCTAAACTCCAGTCAGTAAAGTCCCAACCTGTTCAGCCTTTGCTCATGAGACAATCCGTCCATCCCAGGGATCATCCTCATGAACCTTCTCTGAACTGCCTCCAATGAAATGATGCATTTTCTCAAATAAATGACCAAACTGCTCTCAGTGCTCCAGATATGGTCTCACCATCACCTTGTACAGTTACAGTAAGACATCCCCACTCTTATACTCCAATCCCCTTAAAATAGGGGCCAACATTCTATTCTCCCTCCCTCCTGATTACCTGTTGCACCAGTGTTCTAGCTTTCTGTGTTTTGTGCATAAGTACCCCAAGTCCTTTAGTGTTGAAGTTTTGTGCAGTTTTTTTTCCATTTAAGTAATACCTTGTTCTTTTGTTCTCCCTTCCAAAATGAACAATTCTGTATTTTCCCATATTATACTTCTTTTGCCAACTTTTAACCCATTTACATAATCTATCAATATATCTCTGTAAACTTGATTTGGAGATGCCGGTGTTGGACTGGGGTGTGCAAAGATAAAAATCGCACAACACCAGGTTAGAATCCAACAGGTTTAATTGGAAGCACTAGCTTTCGGAGCGACGCTCCTTCATCAGATGATTGTTCATGCTGCTGTGGGACCATAAGAAATACAGAGTAAGCCATTTGGCCCCTCAAGCCTCCTCCACTATTCAACAGGATCATGGCTGATCTGTCACAACCACCTGATGAAGGAGCATCGCTCCGAAAGCAAGTGCTCCCAATTAAACCTGTTGGACTATAACCTGGGGTTGTGTGATTTTTAACTCTCTGTAAACTGTTTGTATCCCTCTCACAACCTGCACTACCAACTATTTTAGTGCTGTCTGCAAAGTCAGCTGCAGTACATTCACTTCCTCCCTCCTCAAGTCATTAGTTGACATTGCTGCTGCTGCTATACACTGCTGCTGTATCTTGCCTTTCCTGCCCTTATTGAGAGAGAACTTTTTTCGAGATTGCCACTCTGTGCCACAGCCAACTTCTTCCCTATAGCACCAGACATTTTCAGAAATTTTATTCCATGGGGATGAAACGGTCAGTCTCAACGTTTTTGCATTTGGTTCAGGTGTGTCAGCAGGTCAGCTTTATTCAAAATTGGTTTATTTTTCCAAGTCTCCTCTAATGCTCTGTTTCCTCTTTATGTGTCTTTGCTTGTTCCACCGCTTAAAGAAATCGAGTGTCACTAATCGCATGTATTAGAGTAGAGTTTTAATCCATATGGCACAGCATTGTTAGCACTGTGGCTCAGTGTTAGCACTGCTGTCTTGTAGCACCAGGGATCCGGGTTCTATTCCACCCTCAGGTGACTGACTGTGTGGAGTTTGCACATTCTTCCTGTGTCTGCGTGCACTTCCTCCGGGTGCTCCAGTTTCCTCCTACAGTCCAAAGATGTACAGTTAGTTAGATTGGCCATGCTAAATTGCTAGGCAAAAATGAGGACTGCAGATGCTGGAAACCAGAGTTTAGATCCGAGTGGTGCTGGAAAAGCACAGCAGGTCAGGCGGCATCCGAGGAGCAGGGAAATCGATGTTTCGGGCGAAAGTCCTTCATCAGGAATAGAGGCAGGAAGCCTCCAGGGTGGAGAGATAAAAATGGCCCATAGTGCTAAATTGCCCATAGTGTCCAGGGATGTGCGGGCTAGGTGGGTTAGCCATGGGAAATGTAAGGTTACAGAGTTGGGTGGATCTGAGTGGGATGCTCTTCAGAGGGTCAGTGTGGACCTGATGCCTGATTCCCCACTGTAGGGAGTCTGAGTCGAGCCAAGAAATCTCAGCTGCCTCGTTGTTGGGGTACTGAGGGAATGCAGCAATGTTCAGCGGTGTCGTCCTTCAGAAGCAATGTTAGTTCAAGACCCCATCTGTCCTTGCAGCTGGATGGAGCAGACCAAACAGCTGTTTTTTTAAGAAGAGCAGGAGAGATCTCCTTTGGAGGCCTGTGTGATGTTTATCCCTCAATCAATGTTAGGGTAACCAGCCTTTCTGATCATAATAATAGTGTTGTTTGTGGGACACTCCAACAATGATATTTGCTACATGATGACAGTAAGATCAGCAGAACATAGGCTTTCAGACTAGAAGCAGGCCATTCAGCCCATTGAGTCTGCTCTGCTGTTCAATGAGATCATAGTGGATCTGATCATCCTCAACTCCACTTTCTTGCCTTTTCCCCCGAACCTTCGATTCCCTTGCTGTTTATAAATCTCTCTCTCCCAGCCTTGAACATACTTAACAACCCAGCCTCGACAGCTCTCTGAGGTAAAGAATTCCACAGATTCACTACCCTCTGAGAGAAGAAATTCCTCCTCGTCTTTGCCTTAAATGCGTGACTTTTATTCTGAGAATATGCCCACTGATTCTACACTATCTCACAATGGGGAACAACGTTGCCGTATCTAACCTCCCTAACAACCTTGTATATTTCAGAAGGATCATCACTCATTCTTCTAAACTCCAATGAGTACAGACTCAAACTGCTCAATGTCCCCTTATAAAACAGCCCTTCCACACCTGGGATCACCCTGGTGAGGGAAAACGCAGCAGGTCAGGCAGCATCTAGGGAACAGGAGAATCGACGTTTCGGGCATTAGCCCTTCTTCAGGATTCCTGAAGAAGGGCTAATGCCCGAAACGTCGATTCTCCTGTTCCCTAGATGCTGCCTGACCTGCTGCGCTTTTCCAGCAACACATTTCCATCTCTGATCTCCAGCATCTGCAGACCTCACTTTCTCCTCAAAGATTTCAAACTACTGCGAATCCTCTTACAAGGATGACTTCCTTGAAGAAGCTCTCTTTCTCCCTCTACAAAGGTTTCAGTGAGTCCCTCTCTCACTGCACCCCCCAGGTCATCTTCTCTGCACAGAAGCTCTTCAGCCAGATTCCTGAAGAAGGGCTAATGCCCGAAACGTCGATTCTCCTGTTCCCTGGATGCTGCCTGACCTGCTGCGCTTTTCCAGCAACACATTTCCATCACCCTGGTGAACCTTCCCTGACTGCCTTTATCTTTCCTTAGATAAACGGACCAGAATTGTTCAGAGTGGACTGACTAGTGCCTTGTGCAGTTTTTAACAGAGTCCTCCTGCTGTTATGCTCCATTCCTTTTGACATAAAAGCCAATACTGTATTCCATTTGCCTTCTCTGTGACCTGCTAAATTCTATGCTAGCTTTCTGAGTTTTATGCGTAAGGATTCCCAAAATCCTCTGCTCTGCAGCTTTCTCCAGTGTTTCTGCATTCAAATAATACTTTGCTCCACTACTCTTTCTGCCAAAGTGTAATCCATCTGCCACGATTGTGCCCACTTGTTTAATCTGTTTATATCCTCCACAGCTTATTTGTGTCAACTAGTAATCCTGCGATTATTACCTTGGAGTTTCTGAATCTTAATTTAGTTCTGAACTGTAAAACAATCTCTCAGCAGAACCTCTTTTCTAGTGTATCAATGTCACTGGTGCTTAGGGAGTCGTAAAGTCACCATAGTCCAACCAGGTTAAAAATCAATCAACGATTGGGTATAGTCCTATTTGGACAGTAACCTGGTGCTGTGTGATTTTTTTACTTTGTCCACCCCAGTCCAACACTGGCAGCTCCACATCATAGTCCAACCAGACCATAGGGCTGCTCTCACAATCAGAGAGAGAGGTGACTGGTGACAAGAACAGGAATTACTGGAAAAACTCAGCAGGTCTGGCAGCACCTGTGCAGAGAAATCAGAGTTAATGTTCTGGGTCAAGTGACCTTTCCCCAGAATTCCAGTTCTTCAGAGAGGATGGCTGGTTGTAGAGTAACCTGAGGGTCACCATGCCTCAGGCGAAGGGAGAGTTTGACAAGGAGTGTTCCTCCATGGTAACTTCAGCAAGTGTAACAATTGAACCCACGCTGTTGCCATCACTCGCAAAGCCAGCCGTCTATCAACATGGATGACAGCAATTGGTTCCCTCCCTGCCCACTCCAAATTCTAATCCATGCCAGAGGAGATGCCCTTTAACCTGGCATCAGGCAGGAAATCTTTGGGACTCCCGTTCATGACTACAAGGAACAGTATCTCTGCCCTTCATTACTCTGTCCCTTACCAGAGCCACAGTCCTTTCTCCTCCCCAATTTGAATGGCTCCCTGTAACAATCGACCACGGTCAGTTTGGTTATCCTTTCTGAAGTCTCCACATTTGTTGACACAGGTTCCAAAACCCTTGTAATTTTTGGAAAATTGCAGGACCCATGTCAAAAGAGATATAGGACCCAGTCAAACTTCAGGCCTGCTGGACTAAAAACTTATAAGATAAATACTGTCTATCACAAGCAATAATTTCTTGCAGCCAGTTATTGAAATGTATTAACAGTTTATACAACCTGTACAGATTGTGTCATGTTTGCAAACTGCCTAATACAGGTTGTCTGTCTATTGTCCCTCATCTGTATGGACCTGATTATTTTACTCACAATTGCTCAATCACTTTCTTATATTTAAAAACAGAAAATGCTAGAAATTCTCAGAAGGCCTAGCAACATCTGTGGCAAGAGAAATGGAGCTAATGTTTCAGTTCAAAGATTTTTTAACAGAACTAGTCTAGATATTGTGACTATGTTCAGGAACCCTGTTTCTGACACTAATCCGATTAAAAATGACTCACTTACCTTGAGATGCCTTCGACACTGGAGATTTCTGGTCAGGTTTCTCCTGACAAGGAATCCAAGAATCCAGCAACGAAAAAGCTGTGCTCCTTTTCACAGTGGTGAGTCACCACGTCCTGCGGTTTACATGGCACAACCAAAAAGTTTGACAGCTCCTGTGAAAGTGATAGGTAGGGAAGGTACCTGCTCGTTAGGATGATCTGATTGGTGGGTTGTTGAGTGGGGTAAGTGAGGGTTTAAGGTATTCAGTGCTTGAGGGGTCTTGTGTACCAGGTGGTAAGTAGGTGGGATACCAAGTGGATAGTTGACAAAGATGTTGAATGCAAGGTGGATGAGATGGGTTGGATGTTAAGTGGGTATGGTGCTAGGTGGGTGAGATGAGTTGGGTGCCAGGTGGATATGGTGCCAGGTGGGTATGGTGTCAGGTGTGTCAGATGGGTTGGGTGCCAGGTGGATATGGTGCCAGGTGGGTGAGATGGGTTGGGTGCCAGGTGGGCATGGTGTCAGGTGTGTCAGATGGGTTTGGTGTCAGGTGGATATGGGGTCAGGTGGGTGAAATAGGTTGGGTGTCAATTGGGTATGGTGCCAGGTGGGTGAGATGGGTTGGGTGCCAGTTGGGTATGGTGCGAGGTGGGTGAGATGGGTTGGGTGGCAAGTGGGTATGGGGCCAAGTGGGTGAGATGGGTTGGGTGCCAGGTGGGTATGCTGCCAGGTGGGTGAGATGGGTTGGGTGCCAGGTGGGTATGGTGCCAGGTGGGTATGGTGCCAGGTGTGTCAGATGGGTTGGGTGCTAGGTGGATCAGATTGGTCGGGTGCCAGGTGGATATGGTGCCAGGTAGGTAGGCTGGGTTGGTGCCAGGTTGGTCAGTGGGTTGTGTGCCAGGTGGATATGGTGACAGGTGGGTAGGATGGGTTGGGTGCCAAGTGCGCAGGATATGATTGCTAGATAAGTGAAGGGGTGCTGAGGATAGGTTAGGATGGTGGAGCTGTGAGGGTGGGGAGTGGTGTGAGCGTGTTCTTTCTGGAAGGTGGGAGAATGGCATTAGGTTGGGGTGATCAGGCCAGGAGTGGGCTGCTCAGTTTGGATCAGGGGTCAGTGGTTCTGGTGGGATTGGGGTGTGGAGGAGGGGCTGTCAGATTGGCTGAGGTCTGGTCAGGGGTGAAGGGTGGTCAGATCTGGTGAGGGGCAGTGGAGTCAGGTCAGATAGGGGTGGTGTTTCATTGGATTGAGGTTCCCAGAGATCTGTGGGCATAAAAGGGCATAGTTTGGGAATCATCAGTAAGTTGTGAGTTTTAGTTTAATACTTACAGGTCGTTCTGCTATAACATGACAGCTGTGTTCCTCTGTGACCTTGCGCTGTGGAAAATCATGCTGTAGAAGATTGTTAAATGAAAATCAAAATACCCTTTCTGTAGAAAGTTTGCGTTATCTAAACAACATCCACATTTCGTCAATTGCTTTATAACCACTTTGCGCTGATGAAACACGCATTCCAGCAGAACAATCTGTACACCGGAATTAAAGTACATTCTAAATCCTGTAACCTTTCCTGAGTAACTACTAAACCTAACTGAATCAGAACACTCTGAAATTTCCAACTTTATGCACTCTCTCGAAGAATTCCGGGTACAGGGAATTTTCCATTGGAAGTTTCAATTTCCCAAACAATTCCCATCAAGTCGCCTGCATCAGGAATTCTACATGATCCCAGCATTGCTCCAAAGACTTGACATCTGGGCCATGCTCCTGTTATCTTGTCAGATTCTGCCAGACCTAGTGAGAATTTCTGGCATTTTCTGCTTTCAGTTTAGATTCCCAGCACCCATAGCATTTGCTTTTGCATTTACTTGGATTTGTTCTCATCGTTGTAGAACATATTTGTTTAAGTTCCTCCCATTACATCCCATCACAAATATTTTGTGGTAACTCCTCAGAGCTCTTGCCTCATTGAACGGCAATTTAAAAAATACCATTGCCCTATGCACAACTATCTGACTGGTGCCTGACTTTGGATCTTAATATTACCATGATGTCCAGAGGGTCCCTTTCAGGCTACATCCCTGCATTAGTGTTCATTCTAAATTATGTTTCTTTATAAAATCCTATTTTGCTCATTTCTGTCCACACCTTTTAATGCATTCATTAATGTTTAACCATTCACTTAAAGTTAGGTGGGGAAAATCTGGGGACAATATCATTTAAATCTTGCCTTCCTCATTGTGAGAAAATACCTGTGATCCAAGAAGCTTTGTTAACATGTTAATATGCACAATGCTATCGATGTATTAACACTTAGAAAATCAAAACACAATAGGTCCATGTCGTGCTGAGCAAATGTAAGGCTTTACCAGTACAAATTAGTAAGGGTCTCTGCCCTGGCTATTTCCTGCTGATTTGTACTAATTGTATATTTAAATTTTTAATACACTGCTGATGAGAATTTGGCACTTTAGCCCAGGAATCATGCTTCCCACTGGTAGTTAGATGAGTATAAATGTTCAGATGAAAGAAGTACATTTGTTTTGATGAGTTTTTAAAAAGGAAATTACATGGAGAAAGCTCACTCCAGTGTCTTGTTCAATTGAGGTGAAGACTCCAGCCATTCATGAGCAATTTAAAAACTCAAAGAAGACCACTATCCAAATTACAAACAGCAAGTAACAATTGTTACCAAGCTTTCTTAATCAAGGTAGAATTCCCAGAACTGTGAGAAACCCTATGGGGTTAATCAGAGAACGGCATTTGAGCAATAGACATTTATCACTTGACAGTAATGAGAGTAATGAAAAGTAAACACAAGCATGAAACTAGGCTTCAACAATTCCAGAGGCAGAACTAAAAACCTTGTAATGTACAACAGTACTAAAAATATCTTCTGTTCAAACAAGTGTTTATATCTTCCTGCTTATGATCTCTTCTAATAATAAAAACTGAGTTGGACATGCTCAGAGAATAGCTTTATCAGTCTTTAGTCTGGTAGATAGAGCCTCCCCCTTCAAAATTGGTGACAAGATGCCAGAATTGGACTAGGGTAGACAAAGTCAGAAATCAGACTGGTGAAGAGACCTGATGAAGGAGTAGTGCTCCAAAAGCTTGTGATTTCAAATAAACCTGTTGGATTTAACCTGGTATCGTGTGACTTTCAACATTAGCAAATCTGTTCTTGTGCAAACTACATAATATTGAGGTTATGTGAACATGCTCAAGAGGGAATGGCCTGTTAACCATGCTAAAAATATTATATCTGCTTAATAATAAACTTAAACCTGAACTTCTGTGAAGTTAGAATGACATCACAGCCAATTAGAAATGATGGTGGAAGACAATTCCTGTCAGCCTTAACTCTTGTCAGTAGAGGAGAAACATGCAGGTAGCAAGCACAAACCCTCAATCCAAGCAGCTCCATTGTAGGGTAAGATTTCCTAGACCCCTGTAATTTTCATCAATTTGGGTAAACATCTCCAGTTCATTGTGTTTTGGAGACCTAATAAACCATACTCTGGATTCAGAGTAGATTAATAACAGTGTCTTTTTATTGATCAAACCTTAAAAATTGATTTACCAGGATGGCTGCACAAATTCATTTTGTTTTTGCTGCTGTTCATCACATTCAGGACCATACTTGGGACTAATCCTGAGCTGGGGATGGAATGCATCCCAGGCGATCTCTTCCATGGTTCAAAGTTCCTAGACATGGAACACAACCTCCTTTACAACTGGGTTCAGAGTCAGGTAGAACAACGGGGGGTGTTGGAAATGTGTTGTCAAACTGGAGATTGGGATCAAACTGGGTCTGTCCCTGACTGAAAGGGAAGCAGCAAGTTGAAGTTTCCAATCTGCACATGACTGAGGTCAATTTAGTCTGAGGATTTGTTTGGCCTTCAAGGAATTCAATGCTTATTGTGTACCCTGTTTTCACAGTTATGGGTTCCTGCAAAAAAGTAGAGCTAAAAAGGCAGAGATTATTACTGGCACAGCTCTTAGGTTTAGAGAAATATAAAAGGGACTGAAAATTTCAGGTAGTGAAATGTCAATGTTGGATGATTTTCCGTTAGAGTTGAATCAGTTGCAGTGTGAAGATAGAATGACTCTGGGAATAGCAGACTCTCGGTGCCATTTGGGTTATAACAAAGTGTAACTTCTAAAGGTCTTACCCTGAACCCTTCCAGACCCTTTCCACACCGTCTATTCTGAAGCAATATCAGTTCAGCTCTATGGTTGCTTATGTACCCCAACTCAATATGTCATACAATAACATTCACATTTGTGGAATTACTCTGAAAAAGATATACTAATTTGCAAACCAGCTTTTGAAAAAAAAAAGCACTTGCTGTTCCTCGATCCCAACTAAAATGTCAGAGTGAGGGAGATTCCTAATCAGCCATTTGCTGAAAGAAAGCTGCAGTCTATAACTTTGCTATCCATAGTTTCAGAACTCAGTATGTGTCTAAATATACATCTTGTCACAATAACTTGAATCTCTCAAAGTGACACGTACTTCAGACCATGAGCTTTATAAACTGATTTAAAAATCTTTTTTCCAAAAAAAAAGCACTGCTGTTCCTACAATGTCAATCGGATAGTCCATGAAATAATTAATAATAGAGGTTTCCAGCACTTCACATCTCTTAATCATGTACAAATAAAAACTGAAACATTGACAAAAGAGATCACAGTAATCATTCCACATCGTAAACAAGCAAAATCAGGAGAACGGATGGAAAACTTCTTTCAGAAGAGCTGGATGGCTCATTTTGCATGCTTGGCTAAGAGCCCAGAGCCTCAGTGGAGATGTCACATATCACTCTCCATGCGGTAGGCCACTCATTCAGAGGAGGAGGACTGCACTCACATCCCAGAGACAAAGAGCAACACATCTCATGAATGGATTCCTTCATTCTCTACTCAAGATTCTGCAATCCAGGTCTTTTTCAATGTATAATTTCAGTTGCATCACTCGGTAAACTTTTGCTATAAATTCTGTGTCCTACAATCTTTTGCTCCACAACCACCTGATGAAGGAGCGTCAATCCGAAAGCTAGTGCTTCCAATTAAACCTGTTGGACTATAACCTGGTGTTGTGTGATTTTTAACATTGTACCCCAGTCCAACACTGGCATCTCCGAATCATGACTACAATTTTACTGTTTGTGTATAAGGAAATCTATACTTTGTCTTTGAATTGGCCAAAGATTCATGAGACTGATACAGCAATAGGAATGTTGTGTTATGATCTCAACTGATATTACTTGGCATGTCAGATTCCAGCCTGAAATCTGGCTTTAAAAATCATTTTAAAAATTATTTAATGAGCTGGTACTGTACTGAAATGCAAAGACACAATGCTGTGTATTTGATTTGAACAACAAAACTGAACTTTATTGGACAAAGGACAAGAACATAATTAAAACATAGCTGCCCAATATTTAAGCGGTGCCAGCAAAAAGACGTTGATAGCTGGTGAGTCTTGTGTTCCTTCAATCTGGAAGGTTTATTAGTGTTATTAAGGCTTGTTAGTAACAGGAGTGTTTGTTAGTATTTGCAACAGAGGGATGGCAATGTTGCAGGCTCTTGTTGTCTCAGCAGTACCATGAAGACATGTTACAGTGACAGTTAACACAGGACGTCCCTGACACCCCAAATTACCAAGCAACCAGGACAAAGATATGTTTTTTATATTCATTCACAGGATGAGGGTGTTGCTGGCTAGGCTAGAATTGGTTGCCCGTGTCAGAGGGGAGATAAGAGTGAAGCACATCGCTGTGAGTCTGGAGTCACATGTAGGCCAGACCAGGTAAGGATGGTAGTTCACTTCACTGAAGGAAATTAGTGAACCAGATGGGTTTTTCCTGAAAATTGACATTGGTTATAATTAGAATCTTAATTCCAGATATTTATTGAATTCAAATTCCACCATCTGTCACGGCGGGATTTGAACTCAGGTCCACAGAACATTACCTGGGTCTCAAGATTAGCGTCAGCGATAAAATCACTGGACCATTGCCTCCCCCATCATGATGTGTGGTGGGGGGAATTCTCAGGTTGGGTTCATAGAGTCATAAAGTCATAGAGTTATACAGCACAGATAGTCCAACAATCCATGCCAAACATAATCCCAAACTCAACTAGTCCCGCCTGCCTGCTCCTGGCCCATATCCCTACAAACCTTTGCTGTTCAAGTACTTACCCAAATGTCTTTGAAATGTTGTAATTGTACCAACATTCACCACTTCCTCAGGAAGTTCATTCATACATGAACTACCCTCTGTGTAAAAGATTTGCCCATCATGTATTTCTAAAATCTAATCTCCTCTCACCTTAAAAAATGTGCACCCTGGTCTTGAAACCCCCCCAGTCCAGGGAAACGCAGTGCCCATTAACAATACTCTCATTATTTTATAAAGTCTGTAACGTTGCTGGTCAACCTCCTGTGCTCCACTGAAAAATTTTCCAGTGTATCCAGCCTTTTTCTTTAACTCAAACCTTCCATAACCAGCAAAACTCTGGTAAATCTCTCCTGAACCCCCTCCAGCTGAATAACCTCCTTCTCCTTAAGTGAGCAGCCAGAACAGATGGAAAAGGGGCTGTAGGTGTGAGGAAAGCAAGAGCAGGGATGGATCCCAGCAGCTCACATGATTCCTGTAAGGGAGCTGCTGGGGTGGATCCCAGCAGCTGACATGGTTCCTGTAGGGGAGCTGCTGGGGTGGATCCCAGCAGCTGGCCTGATTCATGTCGGGGACTGCGGGGGTGGATCCCAGTAGCTTACCTGATTCCTGTAGGGGACTGCTGGGGTGGATCCCAGCATCTGACATGATTCCTACTGGGGAGCTGCTGGGGTGGATCCCAGCAGCTGACATGATTCCTATTGGGGAGCTGCTGGGGTGGATCCCAGCAGAAGACATGATTCCTGTAGGGGAGCTGCTGCCCAGCAGACAACATGGTGGACATCCTGCCTGCCATGGTGTTCATCTCCATGACAGTGGACTGAGGCCATTATGTGGTCATTAATTGGCCATTTAAGACCCTCATTTAGCAGTGGGG
Source organism: Chiloscyllium plagiosum (assembly GCF_037043375.1). Lineage (NCBI taxonomy): Eukaryota > Metazoa > Chordata > Chondrichthyes > Orectolobiformes > Hemiscylliidae > Chiloscyllium > Chiloscyllium plagiosum. The sequence continues at coordinate 5,003,509 of NW_028270142.1, forward strand.
TAAAAGGTCAACCATGAGACTTCCTGCCCAGACTTAATTCTGGTTGAGGCAAGATATTGGCTGCTTTGAGGTACAACATCACCCAGCTAATAAAATATCCTCCTGTATCTGAGCTAGACAATTCTGGGAGCAAAGGATTTTGCCAGTGAGTTCCACAGGACATTGTGCGGTATGTAGTGAATGCCTTGCTCCTCTCTTTAATGGTTTTGCTCACATTGTCCCTATTCTCAGATCATCAATATATGAGTTCATCAGGGGCCGTGCTCTGGACCCAACTATCTTCAGCTGCTTCATCAATAACCCTCCATCCATCATAAGGTCAGGAGTGGGGCTAATAATTACACAATGTTCCCTGCAGCATGACCTGGACAATATTCAGGCTAGAGATGATAAGTGAGAAGTAACATTTGTGCCACACAAGTGCCAGCCAATTACCTTCTTTAACAAAAGCAAATTCGACCATCTTCCCTTGACATTGGCATTACAATTGCTGAGCTTATTATCAACAGCCTGGAGGTTGCTATTGATCAGAAACTGAACTAAGCCAGCCAAAAGCTCATTGGCTACAAGAGCAGGTCAGACAACTGGGATTGCTGCATTAACTAATTCACCTTCCCACTCTCCAAACCCTGTCCCCTATCTACAGACAATAAGTCAGGAGTGTGATGGAACATGTTCTACTTGCCTGGATGAGTGCCATTCTATTTACTTCAACTACCCAAGATAAAGCAGCCTGTTTGATTGACTCTCAATCATCTGAGAGTTTGATTCACTTTATCACTAATGGACACTGGAAGCAGTTTGCACTATATACAAGATACACTGCTGTAGCTCATCACTCTCCTTCAACAGTTCCTTCCTAATGCATCATCTTTACTGCTCAGAAAGACAAGATTGGCAGGTGCATGAAAACACCAGAATCTGCAAGTTCGACTTGAAGCCACATGGCATTTGAGTACATTTCCATCCTGGATCACTGCGTTAAAATCCTAGAGCTACCTAGGTACTGTTGCTGTATCAGCATCCCAGAGATTTCAGCAGTTTAAGAATGAAACTGACCATCTATTCCTATTCAAGGGAAGTTTGGGATGAGCAATAAACACCGGCCTAATCAGTGATGATCTCATCTCTTGAACAAATAACCAATAGGAAAGGCACATATTTCATAGGCTGCATGTTACAAACTTGTCAATGAATAGATAACAAGACATTTGTGTATGGCTTGTATTGGAATGAACAGGCACAATAGTATATTGTTATTCCTGCAACTATTTTTGGGCCTTATCCAATTGTATTGTTATTGGACTTGAACTGACTGAATCTAATGGACTTTAAATTAAAGAGCTGAGCAATGGACATCTTACAGATTGCATCCATTGAACAAATAAATTGTCTTTGCCCTTTCACGTGATTGGTAACCACTTTGGCTTTGTTTCACCATGTGATTTCTGACAGATTCTTGATCCTAACAATAATTAGGTAATTCCCTGCTGAGCATTTCAAAGTCAGGCAATAGTCCCCATGGACTATAATCGCATGTAAACTTGGATGAGGTCCCAGCAACAACAAGTACATCGGAGCTTGACAAAACACAATACCTAATGGAGAGGAAAAGTAAGGAAGGGAAAACTGGAAGACAAAAAAGCTAAAGGAATGTGACATGCTTTTATTTTGCATTAACATTGTTCTAGTATTATCTCAGTCTCACCAAACGTCTGTGCGATCACATAGTTAATATGTTACACAGTGAAAATCCTCCAATTATTGTCCAGTTTGACTTGGTTTTTATTTTTTTCATTTAGATAGTAAAGTAACTTTGAAAGCTAATGACAGCTATTAATTGTTTGTGTGAAGGACTTTCAAATTTATTATTGAGTAGATAAAGTTATTAAGATATAACAGCATTCAAGAAAGCTTGTGTAGTAAATTACTTGGAACTGGGAAGATTCAAAATTGAGTAATTCCTAATGGGAACTACAATTTGCAGAACAGTGGGAGGAGTAGCCTTTACTCAACAGTTGGTACTCTTGCCTACTGGGTTTTAATTCAGGGATCTGAGTACGTAATCAAAGTCAAAACTTCACCACAATGTTGAAGGAATATTACAATGTCAGAGATACCATTTGGATGACAATTTAAACTGAGTCAGAAGTCACACGACACCAGGTTAAAGTCCAACAGGTTTATTTGAAATCGCAGGTGAAGGCTTCACCTGAGAAAGGGGCAGTTTTCTGAAAGTTTGTGATTTCAAATAAACCTGTTGGACTGTAACCTGGTGTTGTGTGACCTCTGACCTCTTCCACCACAGTCCAACACCGGCACCTCCACATCACTTTAAACTGAGGCTAGGCTTTCCCACACAGTATTTGTAAGAAGTCCCATGGCATTATTTAAAGAAGGCCAGTATTTGCTCCTCAGTCAACAAAAATAAATTGATTATTTGGTTATTATTGCATTGCTATTTGTAGGATTTTGCTGTGTGCAAGTTAACTTTTGGGTTTACCTACATTACAAAAGCAGTAGCAGTTCAAAAGTGCTTAATTGATTGCAAAGTTCACCTGAGATCATGCAAGACACTGTATAAATCCAAGCATTTCTCTCTGTTTGAAATACATGCTAAGTATTATCCTTGATTTTTCTGCAGCATTGTAGCCCAGAAATTATCCAATTGATGCACCTCTTAAACTGCAATTATTTTACTGAATTTAGAGTCATAATATCAGTATGCTGAAGACCTCACTCACCTTACTTCATAATAGACCCTTTAGAATAGACAGTCCCATCGATCTAATTGGTTATTAATAGTCAGTGAATGTTTTGACAGCTATCGTCCAGAGCCACACAGTTCCTCTTGTTGCTACATCAAGTCAAAGCCAACCATGAAGTTATTTAACACAACTTACTTAATTGCCATTATTGGACAATAATAATGATAGTGGTGTGAGGCACTGTGCTTCAACAAGAAATCACTTTCCTTTTTCCGAATGATATTGGTAAGCTGTATCATTGACTTAGTGATATTTAATATATTTGGATTGTTGTCATTCAGAAATAGCCTTTTTTTTCTTGTTCTCAACCTTAATTATGATGACAAAACCTATAACTCTCAAAGAGACCTGCTAGTTGCTTTTTATATCTGCTCACCTTTTATCACACAAGCTCCAGACTTTTAATAGCAATTAACGTCAGCCTGCCAACTGAATCAGTAATGGCTTCAAAATGAACCCTCCTTTGTATCTTTCGATGTTGAGACTCTGTTTCAAGGGTAGTAATTAAATTGTCTAGGCTTTGAATTTCAGTTTCTCTGTCCCTTCCATGCATTTATTGACAAATTCACTCCTTTATTTAGCTCTGACAAGCTAATGGGAGCACCGCACTGTGTCTGTATTTTTTTGCACATCACTTCCTACTGATATGTGGCTAAAAAGGATTAAAAATAGATTCAGTCATGCATCGTTGGTATTCGGTCAAAGCCTGGTGAATAACTTTAGATCAACACAACAAAGAAAAAAAAGCAATCAAATAACAATCTGCATTTTATTGCAACATATTGAACTTTTTTTAGCAGGGTTAATTTTAATATTCAGCAATGTAAATTGAATGATATTTATTGGGTGTTCATTATACTTCAAGTTCAATAATCTTTTCATTGAATTGTGTGCTATTGTGCTTTCTAGGCTTCAGTACTATTGTGGCATCAAACTGTAGACTCAGTTACTGATCCATAGCTGGTATTGTCAATAAATCTTTCTCACTATTCAGTTTAGTCTACCCTGCCCTGGCACCTTTTTACAGTTCAGGCAATGTTTTCCTCATTTTCACTCATGACTTATTGTTGCGAAGGATTGCATTGACATAGCTGTCCACTCTCTACCGTGTTCATTTCCACCTGGCTGGACAGGGTACCTTCTGGCCAGAAACACTCCTCTCCTGTAACTTCACCAGTAGCAGAGATGATTTTTCTTCAGTAGCACAAGAGTCAGAATCGATGGAAAAATGAACACCAGGAATTTAGGAGTTGCAAGATCCCAGATATACTGATTGTGCTTCCCTGCAAAACACATGTGAGGTGCATATTTAGATTACAAAAAGTAACAATATTTTTCTAAATTTTATTGTTCCGTGATTCCGTGCTACAATTGAGGTCACATTTTCCTTGCCCTGTGCTTTGTGAATTGAGGTTTTAGTGACTTTCTGAATGACACAGTCTCATCAGATTAAAATATTGTGAAATTGACAGCTATTGTGATGAATACAAATTGTATCGGATCTCATCTTCATGTTCATATTAACAAACTATGTATGGTTAGAAATTGACCCTGGATTCTTGCAGAATGCACATTCAAATCCCAAATTTGAATTTCAAGGAATTTGAGGCTTTAACAATCTGCAGACAGCACATGAGCAAGAATTATTTTCGAGGGTCTGTAGGATTTAGCAGCATTTTCGAGTTGACGTTTAAAGTATCAATAAATGTTTAATATGGGCACTGCTTCATGATGGGAATAAAACAGCGTGCAATTCGAACACACAGATAACAGGTTCCCTGACAACTCATTAAATAAATGCAGTGAGTAAGAGTCATTTAGAGCAGGAAGGTAGCTAACCAAACCAAAGAATTGTATTGGCCTGGATTTTGATCTTTTAATCACATCAAAATAGTGAGGTATTCATCAACATTACTGCTTTGAAACTGACAGCAATTTCAGCTGTCTGCCCATACACAGGTAACAACCCATTGTTCACGAAAACTCATAGGCAACTTTCCCTATCAGAGAGAAGCAGTTGGTTATATGTAGCTTGAGGGACATTATTCCACAGTTTGGGGAAAGATGAAGAGGTAAACCTCCATGAACCTCCAGTATGTTAATCGAACCCACTCTATTTGTTGTAATTGTGCATTGCATTGTCGTTGCATAAGCATAGATAAATATTGAAATCGAGGAGCCTCTTGATCCCTTCTGATCCAGAATCTGTATGTGGATTCTGCTTTCATCCCTGGTTGCAGTCTCAAAGGTATCGCCTATTGAGTTCTGAGATGGTTCAAGCTGCCACCTAATCATAGAGTTATAGAGATGTACAGCACGGAAACAGACCCTTCGGTCCAACCCGTCCATGCCGACCAGATATCCCAACCCAATCTAGTCCCACCTGCCAGCACCCGGCCCATATTCCTCCAAAACCCTTCCTATTCATATCCCCATCCAAATGCCTCTTAAATGTTGCAATTGTACCAGCCTCCACCACTTCCTCTGGCAGCTCATTCCATACATGTGCCACCCTTTGCATGAAAAGGTTGACCTTTAGGTCTCTTTTATATCTTTCCCCTCTCGCCGTAAACCTATGCCCTCTAGTTCTGAACTCCTCAACCCCAGGGAAAAGACTTTGCCTATTTACCCTGTCCATGACCCTCATAATTTTGTAAACCTCTATAAAGTCACCCCTCAGCCTCTGATGCTCCAGGCAAAACACCCCCAGCCTGTTCAGCCTCTCCCTATAGCTAAAATCCTCCAACCCTGGCAACACCCTTGTAAATCTTTTCTGAACCCTTTCAAGTTTCACAACATCTTTGCGATAGGAAGAAGGCCAGAATTGCACGCAATATTCCAACAGTGGCCTAACCAATGTCCTGTACAGCTGTAACACGACCTCCCAATTCCTGTACTCAATACTCTGACCAATGAAGGAAAGCATATCAAACGCCTTCTTCACTATCCTATCTACCTGTGACTCCACTTTCAAGGAGCTATGAACCTGCACTCCAAGATCTCTTTGTTCAGCAACACTCCCTAGGACCTTACCATTAAGTGTTTAAGTCCTGCTAAGATTTGCTTTCACAAAATGCAGCACCTCACATTTATCTGAATTAAACTCCATTTGCCATTCTCAGCCCATTGGCCCATCTGGTCAAGATCCTGTTGTAATCTGAGGTAACCCTCTTCATTGTCCACTACACCTCCAATTTTGGTGTTAACTGCAAACTTACCAGCTGTATCTCTTATGCTCGCATCCAAGTAGTGGGCCCAGCACCGATCTTTGTGGCACTCCACTGGTCACAGGCCTCCAGTCTGAAAAACAACCCTCCACCACCACCCTCTGTCTTCTACCTTTGAGCCAGTTCTGTATCCAAATGGCTAGTTCTCCCTCTATTCCATGAGATCTAACCTTGCTAACTAGTCTCCCATGGGGAACCTTGTTGAATGCCTTACTGAAGTCCATATAGATCACATCTGCCCTCATCAATCCTCTTTGTTACTTCTTTCAAGTTTGTGAGACATGATTTCCCACGCACAAAGCCATGTTGACTATCCCTAATCAGTCCTTGCCTTTCCATGTACATCCTGTCCCTCAGGATTCCCTCCAACTTGTCCACCACCGACGTCAGGCTCACTGGTCTATAGTTCCCTGGCTTGTCCTTACCACACTTCTTAAACAGTGGCACCATGTTAGCCAACCTCCAGTCTTCCGGCACCTCACCTGTGACTATCGATGATACAAATATCTCAGCAAGAGGCCCAGCAATCACTTTTCTAGCTTCCCACAGAGTTCTACAGTACACCTGATCAGGTCCTGGGGATTTATCCACTTTTATGCATTTCAAGACATCCAGCACTTCCTCCTCTGTAATATGAACATTTTTTAAGATGTCACCATCTGTTTCCCTACAGTCTTTATCTTCCATGTCCTTTTCTGCTAAATACTGATGCAAAATACTCGTTTAGCATTTGCCCCATCTCCTGCGGCTCCACACAAAGGCTGCCTTGCTGAATTTTGAGGGGCCCTATTCCCTCCCTAGTTACCCTTTTGTCCTTAATGTATTTGTAAAGACCCTTTGGATTCTCCTTAATTGTATTTGCCAAAGCTATCTCATGTCCCCTTTTTGCCCTCCTGATTTCCCTCTTAAGTATACTCCTACTTCCTTTATACTCTAAGGATTCACTCGATCTACCCTGTCTATACCTGACACATGCTTCCTTCTTTTTCTTAACCAAACCCTCAATTTCTTTAGTCATCCAGCATTCCCTACACCTACCAGCCTTTCCTTTTACCCTAACAGGAATATACTTTCTCTGGATTCTCGTTATCTCATTTCTGAAGGCTTCCCATTTTCCAGCCGTCCCTTTACCTGCGAACATCTGCCTCCAATCAGCTTTTGAAAGTTCTTGCCTAAAACCGTCAAAATTGCCCTTTCTCCAATTTAGAACTTCAACTTTTAGATCTGGATTAGTGGTGCTGGAAGAGCACAGCAGTTCAGGCAGCATCCGAGGAGCAGTAAAATCGACGTTTCGGGCAAAAGTCCTTCATCAGGAATACGCAGTCATTGCTTTTACCTTTTAGATCTGGTCTATCCTATTCCATCACTATTTTAAAACGAATAGAATTATGGTCGCTGGCCCCAAAGTACTCCCCCACTGACCCCTCAGTCACCTGCCCTGCCTTAGTTCCCAAGAGTAAGTCAAGTTTTGCACCTTCTCAAGTAGGTACATCCACATACTGAATCAGAAAATTGTCTTGTACACACTTAACAAATTCCTCTCCATCTAAACCCTTAACACTATGGCAGTCCAGTCTATGTTTGGAAAGTTAAAATCCCCTCCCATAACCACTCTATTTTTCTTACAGATAGCTGAGATCTCCTTACAAGTTTGTTTCTCAATTTCCCTCTGACTATTAGGGGGGTCTATAATACAATCCCAATAAGGTGATCATCCTTTTCTTATTTCTCAGTTCCACCCAAATATCTTCCCTGGATGTATTTCCGGGAATATCCTCCCTCAGCACAGCTATAATGCTATCCCTTATCAAAAATGCCACTCCCCCTCCTCTCTTGCCTCCCTTTCTATCCTTCCTGTAGCATTTGTATCCTGGAACATTAAGCTGCCAGTCCTGCCCATCCCTGAGCCATGTTTCTGGAATTGCTATGATATCCCAGTCCCATGGTCCTAACCGTGTCCTGGGTTCATCTGCCTTCCCTGTTAGGCCCCTTGCATTGAAATAAATGCAGTTTAATTTATTAGTCCTACCTTGTCCCTGCCTGCCCTGACTGTTTGACTCGCTTCTGTTCTCAACTGTACCCGTCTCAGATTGATCTCTTTTCTCACTGTCTCCCTGGGTCCCCTCCCCAACTCCCCCACCTCCACACTCCCCACCTTACTAGATTAAATCCTCCCAATTTAGGCGCAATCTGTCCTTCTTGTACAGATCACATCTACCCCAAAAGAGATTCCAATGATCCAAAAATGTGAATTCTTCTCCCATACAGTTCCTCAGTCATTCATTCATCTGCTGTATTCTCCTATTCCTGCCCTCACTAGCTCATAGCACCAGGAATAATCCAGATGTTACTACTTTCAAGGACCTCCTTTTTAAATTTCTGCCTAACTCTCTGTAATCTCCCTTCAGAATCTCAACCTTTTCCCTTCCTATGTCGTTGGTTCCAATGTGGACAATGGCCTCTTGCTGGCCCCTCTCCCCTGTGAGAACATTCTGCACCCCCTCTGAGACATCCTTGATCCTGGCACCAGGGAAACAACACACCATTCTGCTTTTTCTCTGCTAGCCACATAAACGTCTGTCTGTACCTTGAACTAGAGAGTCCCCTAACACAATTGATCTCTTGGAACCCGACGTACCCCTCGTTGCATTAGAGCCAGTCTCAATACCAGAAACTTGGCTGTTTGTGCTATATTCCCCTGAGAATCCATCACTCCCTACATTTTCCAAATCAGCGTACCTCTCTTATATCCACAAAAGACCCCTGCCCTAGGTGCCTACCTCTCTTACCCTTCCTGGAGTTAATCCATCTATGTGACTGTATCTGAGACTTTCCCCCCCCCCCCTTCCTATAACTGCCATCCATCACATACTGCTGCTGTTGCAAATTCTTCATTGCTTCCAACTGTCTCTCCAACTGATCCATTCGATCTGATAAGATTCGCAGCCAGCAGCATTTATGGCAGATATAATCCACAGTAACCCATAAACTCTCTTTAAACTCCCACATATGACAAGAAGTACATATCACTCCATTAAAGGCCATTTTTGCTGCTTCACAATCTACAGACCCAGAAAATAACACCGTCTTATTCCTCTACAAAACACTGCCCCAGGATAAATGAATAGTTATGGCTTATATTTTAAGTTTAATCAAGAGACTTATCTCCAAAAACATATAATCAAGAAAGAACCTACTCTACTCACTACTGAAGATTCTCTGTAGGCCACACTTAAAACAACAATTCACTTATCTGATTCTGTGCTGTGAACTTCACCCAACAGTTCCTCCAAGATCAGTTGTGAATTTCACTGTTTGATAATTTTCCCAGATGCACTCTGATGTCCAGTGATACACAAATTCAAACATCAAAGGCAGTAACTGTGCAGGTTTGATTGACCAGCAGCTCTCACCAGTGAGCCGTGTCCTGCTGAAGGATGGAAATCCCACTCATTTATTTCAGGCACTGTTCGGCACAGTAGTACACTCCACCCCCTGGAAAACTCAGCCCTAGAGGCTGCTGTCAGTGATGCTTCACTTTGCAGTAAGGTGTTCTCTTAAATTCCCTCTGACCATTCAATACAACTTGTCCACAACTACAATCATGCTTAATATAAGGCTCCTTCCACCTTACTTCCTCTAGGACCCAACGGCCTAGGCCTTAGAGTAACGGGAAGACCCTTTAGAACGGAGATAAGCAGAAACTTCTTCAGGCAGAGAGGGGTGAATGTATGGAATTCACTACCACAGAAGGCTGTGGAGGCCAGGTCATTGAGTGTATTTAAGATGGAGATAGATAGGTTCATGAGCATCAAGGGGATCAAAGGTTACGGGGAGAATGGGATTGGAAAACCTTATCACGATTGAATGGAGGAGCAGACTCAATGGGCTAACTGGCCTAATTTCTGCTTCGATGTCTTATAGATTTATGGTCTTAACCATAGGGGAGTTTAACCTTAAATTCTCTTTTTCATTCATCACGCATTTATCTAACTTTTCCTTAAGTGCAACACTACTATTCACCTCAGCTCAACCATGTGGTAATGAGGAACACAATGTCTCCAAAATAACAGCCACTACCAGCAGGAGTCAAACACCAATCAGCAGTGAGTAATCATTACCTTTCACTGGCAGTGATCTCCTCCAGTAGCCAGGGACCAGTCACCGCCAGTAAACAGCACCTAAAGTCAACCATGTCTAGCAGTTACAGCCAATACCCAGGAAGAAAAGTTGGGACAATGAGATCTAGGAGGGAAGGACGATAAGGAGAAACCCATGCTAACCGACTGTGCTTCACATTATCACAGTTTCTCCATCCCCATCAACATTTCCCAATTAATCAGTGTTCATAAAATGGCCTTCAGTCTCCAGGTAATCTCGCATGTGTAAAATAGATCAGAAAAGGCTGCTCTGGGATCTTTCCTCCTATTGCCAATGATTTCAGAGTGGATTTGTGGAATAATATTACGTATAAAATGGAATGGAATGCACTCTGTAGCACTGTTAGCCATTTTTCTGTCCATTTGCATTTCCATGTCTGTCAGAAACCTTCAATACAACCATCTAGATATGGGTAAGCTTCTTAATTCATCATGAAATACATTGCATTGGGGCAGCTTTTATCAATTTCTTGTCACTTCAGCAATATAAATGATTGCATTTTTTAAATCTCATCTGCAGTCAACCAACAAATGTCACTAAACAGCTCACTGCAAACAGCATCTATGATTCACATGGGATCCATAGGAAGGTCCCACCAGGGACACTGGAGATGGAAGTGAGGATTTGGTTGAACGAACCAAAATGGATTGCCTGGTTTTGCAGAATCAGTACTTTGGCTCCTGTCGACACCACAAGTATTGCCACTTCCATCATTTTTCAACCTTTCCTCAGCAATTTCCAGCATTCATTTTAAGGACTGATATACATTGCGGAAATAACTGCATGGAAGCTAGTATCCTGGCACCCTTTATCTGCATGTGCACTGTGAATGGGCTCTGACCCACCAACTCTGAGACTCTCCGGTGCCCTGTCTGTCTGTCAGCCAGGGCTCCCTGATTAACAACCCCAATCAAGGATCTCACAGTCAATGAGATTCACCAGGCCTCGTTCAAATCTCTATAGCTTCCTAATGCTGGAAGAACCAATCAGAGATTGTTTTGTGCAAGCTCTGCCTACAATCTATTGAGTTTTATATTTAGGTCATAGATCAGGCTATGGTCTTCAATTTGATTAATTAAACAAGTCCGACCTCTGCTTGAGACAGGATCCCTGGTCAGTTGGAGGTCGGGTTCAGTTCAGTGTTGTGGAGTCTCATGGGAGTCAATCATTTACAATCTGATTTTGGAACCCTGACAGTCTTTTTCACGGTTCGGCAATGGGACCATTGATACCTAATCTCTCCAGCAATGTCTATATGGATCACTCAGAGTATACTGAAGTAAATGACCTTATCTGCAAGTAAATGACTTCAACTAAAACACCAGAGGGTGAACTGTCAGAAATAGTTGGGCTATTCAAGAATCCTCCATTGTCTGCTTAGCCATAAGAAAACTATTACCGTCACATCAATAAACATGTTACTGTTACCCGGAGACTCAATGAAAAATGTTTCTGACAATCAAATCTATGGCAATTCACAGTAATTGTTTTCTGGGCATAGCATCCAGAAAGAGATCAAAATTGTAGAGTTCATTCGAATCAACTGTGCCTGAGACTTTTCATGATATTTGGCACGATCACCAGCTGAAATGATGCTGCATCTTTTTGTGCTCTGAAGTTGTTGATACTTCTCACAGGCTTCTGTTCTCATTCTAATTGTGACAGAGTGACAGCCTAAACACCATAATAACTGCATCTCCTTATGCTGTGATTGTGCAGCATTAGGAAGGGAGTAATGAACAGGCGTGGTTTATGCTGCAGAAAGAAATGGTGCCTGTATTAGAGCCACCGCTATTTATCACTGAAGCACAGCGTTCAATTTAATATCTGTTCTTGCCACAAGTTCACGCAGAAGGAGCTTGGTGACTCAGTGGTTAGTGCTGCCACCTCATAGCACCGGGGGCCTGGGTTCAATTCCAGCCTCAGGTGACTGTCTGTTTGCATATTCTCCCCATCTCTGTGTGAGTTTCCTCTCACAGTTCAAAGATGTGCAGGTTATGTAAGTTGGCTGTTAGGGTCACAGGAACAGCGTGGGGTGCTGAGTCTGGGTGGGATGCTCTTCAGAGAGTCAGTGTGGACTTGCTGGGCTGAATGGCCTGTTTTCACACTGCAGGGATACTATGGAGAAAAAACTTAGTCACATTTAAGAATTTTGAGACTTAATGACTCGGAGCAGGCATGATAGACTTGGCTTTGCAGATACTGACAAGTTATGATATATAACTGAGACATGGGTCCCCTCTGATAACACACTTACATTGTTACAAGAGCGAAGGGAAGAGAATGGGGTGCATTTGACAATGGTAATTCCGTGAAATTGTCAGATGGGAGTAAACACAGGTTCTGGATTAATTTCATGAGGAACAAATTGCCCATGTCGGATTAATTTGTGACAAGAAGCATTTATAAACATTTCAGAAGCTGCCACCCTGACTAGTCATCAAGAGGCAAATGTTGTCAAGAGTTGGGTTGCAGCAACTAAAATGATGCCCTTGTACTCCTGAAATGGTACCTGCCACACCAGGGTGGGGTTGGAGAACATTCCTCTTACAAACAACTTAACTCGAGCTCAATCTGTTTGAAAACTCATGTTTATCACTGATATTGTCCATAAAAGGAAATATACCTTTTATATAGGACATTGACCTGGGAGTTAAAAAAAGACACAGATGATCTCTGCAGGGAAAAGTGACCAAGCGATACGTGATCCCAAAGATCTTCAGTAATCACACAAACAGGAAGCTGTACAATTAAGTTGGCAAATTTGATGTGAAAACTGAGTAATAAATTCTGATGGTTATCATAACCATTTTGATAAAACAAACAAGGTTAGGATTTATAACATTAGTGATAGGGCCCTGGGTAGTGTTGTAGAACAGAGAGACCGAGGAGTTCAGGCACATAATTCTTTAAAAACTTACCTCATGGATCAGCAGCCTCCATTTTTGCAGCAGCAGCAGCAGTGGGAGCAGTGACAGTGAGGACCAGCGGGCTGCTAGGAAGGTAAATTAGCCCTTTAATAACTTACCTTGTGAATAGGCAGGGTGCACACTGAGCAGGAGGGGACATGGGACTACTGAGTAAGTGAGGGAATATATTTGGACAATTGCTTTACCCGAAACACTATTTAGATAGTGTCTCCTACCCATACTCCTCCTCTAACCAACATAAAGGGTTCTGTGTGCCGATTCAGTGAGGTTACTCAGTTTTATTTTCAACAGTCTCTTTGGGAATCCAGAACAGTGGGAATGGATGTTAGGGCATTAGCATGCTCCTCCTGTAGGGTGTGGGAGATAAGGGTCACCACTAGTGTCCCCACTGACTTCATCTGCAGGAAGTGCACCCAACCCCAGCTCCTTGGAAGCTGCATGAGGGAACTGGAACTGGAGCTGGATGAACTTTGGATCATCCAGGAGGCGGAAGGCCTTGTTATGACACAGGGTAAACACCTCTGCGGATTTGAACCAGCAATGCAGAAAAAATTCACTCCATGCTGTAATCTGTTAAAGTACTATCCCAGAGATTACTATTTAAAGTAAAAATTAACAACTTTATTATTTAAGTCCAACAGAGAATATTAAAAGCCAACAACTATTTACAGCTCCTTTCCCTTAAACCTATTTTTTACCTCCCACTTTACAATACCAGTCCAATAAAAAAATCCCAGTTAAGATTTACAAAAAAAACCATCATCTTTCAAAACCAGTCAGCTCTGCCAAGTCTCATTTGTAGACTTTCCTCTGTGGATTCTCTCCAGGTCAGCCTCGATGTTCTGCTGTGCAAACTCCTTCCCCAGACCTTTCAGAGAGCTCTTGAGCTAGCAGTCTCTTGGCAGTTCTCTTTCAACTGGTCAAAAATGTCTGGTTTTATACCCCAAAACATTGGATCATTTTATTGGTTTTAATATTATCAAAATACTTAAATTCAAACTTGATTGGATTTTGGTATCTTGGGGCATAATTTAAACTGATTGGCTGAATTTGAGTTTGTTTTTTGTCTCATGGTAACCCAGCTGCTGCCAGCTGTTTTGACCAAATGTTACATTGTTACCTTGTTCAGGACACTGTGTTAGCTGTGTCCGGCATGCCTTGCTAGCTTTTCAACTCTCTTAAAGGTACAGGACCTCTACATCTTCATAACACCTCCCCTTTTAAGAAAACAATGAACCATCATAAGAAAAGATGTCTGTTTTCCTCTATTCCTTTATCACAATATCATGACATACATATGACTTTAATCTGTGTTCATATTAACTTCTTCCCACATAAATATAAAACATTGAATAGTTACCAATCTTTACTTTATCAGTTAAATCTGCGATAACACAGCTGTGATTAAATTCTTATGATCCACAACATGTACGAAATGTAAATTATAAGTCTGTAACATAAGACTCCAACAAAATAGTCTCATATTCTTGTCTTTAAAGCATTCCAAGAATGTATGAGGATTGTGATCCGTGTACACAACCATCTCTGACACATTGTTCATGACATACACACGTAAGGCCAGTACCAAACTCAATAACTCTGTTTTGATGGTGGAGTATTTGATCGTGGGTGTTGAGTTTCTTCAAAATGTAACCAACTGGCAGTTCAAGCCCATCCTCATCTTCCTGCAGCAGTACAGCTTCAAGTCCTATGTCACTAGCATCGATGGCAAATTTAAAAGGTTTCAAAACGTTTGGTCTAGCTAAAACTAGTGTGGTGGTTAATAATGCTTTTAAACTTTCGAATGCTTCCTGGCATTGTTCTGTCCACCGAAATTTTGTTCTTATTCAGCAAATCGGTTAATGGTGCCATTACACTGCTGAAGTTTGGAACAAACGTCCGATAGAATCCATTGAGTCCAAAGAATCAAAGCACATCTTTCTTCGAGGTTGGTTGTGGAAATTCATCTTTGCAATCCGTGATGTCAACCTGCCATGACTGATGTTGTGCCCCAAGAACGTCACCTTTGCTTTCGTGAATTCAGTTTTGTTTAAAATTTATTACCAGTTTTGCTTCTTGTAGTCATTCAAAGAGTTTTGCTTACTGTACCATGTGATTGTTCCAGGACTTACTAAGGATCACTACATCATCCAAATAGACTGCAGAGTTTGTTAACTCAGCCAGAACTCTGTCCATGAGTCTTTGGAATGTGGCGGGTACGTTCTTCATTCCAAAGGGCTTCTCTCTAAAGTGACATAGCCCATTTGGGGTTACAAATGCAGAAATTTCTTTCGCCCACTCTGATAAATGTACTTGCCAGTAACCACGTATTAAGTCCAACTTGGTGATGTAACTGGCTTGTGTTGTAACTGGCTTGTCCGACTTTCTCGATACAGTCCTCCAATCTAGGAATTGGATATAAGTCTGATTCTGTAACGGCATTGACTTTCCAATAATCCACGCAAAGTTGTTGAGTCCCATCTGGTTTGGCAACTAAGACAATCGGCGAACTCCACTCGCTCTGGCTTGGTTTGATGATGTCCTTGTCGAACATGGGCTCCACCTCCATCTGGACCTGTCTGGCTTTGAGAGGATTAAGCCGATAGGGGTGTTGTTTTATTGGAGCAGTATTCCCTATGTCTACTTCATGTACAATAACATTAGTCATCCCCATCTGATTCTTACATACGTCCTTATACTGTGGTAACAAATCTTTCAATTCCGTTCTATGCTCCTGAGGCAGATAGCTTACTAACCTATCCCACTCCTCAAGGACTTCTTCATTTTTTAATCTATTTTGAGACACATCAAAATCTACATCATCTGGATTTGATTCCTCACTCTGCAGGGCAGTAACTAATACCTGTTTCTCCAGTTCTTTCTCACTGTTATAATACTGTTTCAACATGTTCACAAGACATTCCTGATAACCAATTTTCCTATCTGGCATCTTTACTGGACAGTTTACCTGACCCAACTTTTTGTCAATTTGATAGGGACCAGTAAACCTGGCTTTGAAGCGATCTCCTATCACTGGTAGCAGTACTAACACGTTATCCCCTCGGGAAAATGTCGGAGTCTCAGAGATTTTATCTGCCACCTACTTCATTCTGTGCTGTGCCCTCTATAGCTGCTGTTTAGCTAACTCACCTACTCGATTTAGTCTCTCCCTCACCTCTAATACATAACCTAAATGTGAGATCTCTGACTTTGATCTTGTCAATTTTTCTTTATTTAATTTCAAAGGGTCTCTCACTTCATGCCTGAATATTAACTCGAAGGGAGTAAATTGAGCAGGTCCATTTAGGGATGTCTAATGGCAAACAATACAAATGGGATACCTTTACCCAATCATTCGGGTAATCCTGACAGTATGTTCTCAACTTGGTCTTCAACGTCTGGTGACACCTTTCTAAAGCTCTCTGGGATTCAGGCTATTACGCAATGGATTTAAAGTGCTGTATACTTTAGCTCCTTAAACAGCCTAGCAATACAATTTGACCCTTGGCCTGACTGAATCTCTCTGGGTAGCCCATACTGTGTGAAGAGAGCTACTAACTCCTCTACCACCCTTTTCACCTTGATACTGCATAATGGAATTGTCTCTGGAAATCTGGTAAACACATCCATTATGGTTAACAAGTACTGGTTCCCACTTTTAGTTCTCGGGAGGGGACCTACACAATCGATTATAACCCGCGTGAAAGGTTCCTCAAATGTGGGAATTGGCAACAAAGGGGCTGGTTTTATTACTGCCTGTGGCTTACCTACCATTTGGCATGTATGACATGAACGGCAAAAGTTCACCACATCCTTGTGCATTCCAGGCCAACACAAATGGTTTTGTACCTTAGCCTGAGTCTTTCGTCAAGCTAGGTGACCTCCTACAGGTATTTCATGTGCTACCCATAACACTTCCTGTCTGTATACTACCAGCAACACAATCTGGTGCACTTTGGCCCATTTCCCCTCTGCACTAACCTGCTGAGATCTCTATCTTTCAGATAATAACCCTCAGGGATATTTTCCACCTCCCTTTTGGAGTATGCATCCACATATATATCTTTTATCATCTTGTCTTTCTGTTACAAGTCCCTCAGCCTTTCAGGACTAAGCACTTCAGTCTGACCCTCTGGATGTTCAGATTTTTCCTGCATCATTACATCAAACAGTATATCTGCTACCTGAACCTCAACTCCTTCAATGTTCTCTTTACTTTTCGCTGCGTGCTGTGACTTATGATAATGGGTTCTAGTTATTACAAGTCTGGGAAATACCAGGATATTTCTGTTTTAACTCCTCAGTTTCTTGGTCTTCCTTGGGCTTCTCCACAACAAGGGGTGTCACTCCCACCTTGGATCCTGCTAAATCATTCCCAAGAATAAACTGAATTCCTAGAGCTGACACTCTGTCAATCACTCCCACTGTAACTTCCCCAGTCTTGAGTTGGCACTCCAACCTGATCTTACATAGGGGTGCGCTAAATTTCTGTCCATCTATCCCACAAATTACCACACTCCCGGGTAACAGATCGGAAGGAGTGCAAATTTGCTCATCTCTTACTATCAGTGACTGGTTAGATCCTGTAACTCTCAAAATTATAACTTCTTGCCCTGCGCCCTCTGTTCTTTCTGAGTAAACTTTACCCACAGAGGTGAATTCTTTGTAGCGATCGGGCACTAACTCCGTACCCAGCCCCTGCCTAGGCTGCTCTCCTGCAGCTCCTCAGCTCTTCTTGGGGTCTTTACTACCTTCATTAATGCCACTGGCTTAGCTTCTTTTATCACATCTTTTCCTGCAGTGCCTTTCTTTAATAACCAGCGCTGTGACTTCACGTGTCCCACTTTACCATAGTGGAAACACCTGCGGCCTTTCACCTCCTGTCCACCCTCTTGGCCTTCTTTTTCAACCCATGATAAACTCTTACCAGTGCTCTCTACTCTTTGTTTCATAGTGTAGGACCTCCCCTTCTCCCAACTTCAAACTCTCACAGGACGAAATTCTGGCCAGAAGCTTGTCTTATGCACCAGCATGCACTCATCTGCTAATTCTGCTGCCCTTCTCACTTCCTGAACTTTCTGTTCCTCCACGTGAATTCTTAACATCTCTGAAAGTGAGTTTTTAAACTCCTCCAGCAGAGGAGTTTAAATTAAAACAAAGGGATTTACCCCATGTCATAACAACCTGGGCTTCCGTCCGCAATTTGAACAGGTTTAGATGGATTTGATTAGATCTGGGGTACGAAGAAACCCAATAGATTTAAACACTTCCAGCAGAATAATCTCTCTCAGAGCCTGAAAGGTATTATCTATTTTTAACGCACACACCCACCTATCAAAATGACTATGTTTAATTCTTTCAAACTCAACATGAGCCTGACCTGGTTCCTTCTTTATATTTCTGAACCACTGTATATATTCTTCTGGTACCAATACTTAAGCACTTAAAATAACCTGTTTGACCTCTTCAAAATCTCTTGACACCTCATCTGACAATGCGGCAAATATCTCACGAGCTCTGCCTACTAGTTTAGTCTGAACTAGCATTGCCCATTAATCCCTGGACCACTCCATCTGCCTAGCCAATTTTTCAAATAAAATAAAGAAGGCTTCATTATCTTCCTCATCAAAATGTGGCAGAGTTTTGACATATTTGTATGTATCACTACCTTCTCTTTTAATCTCTATCCTGTTAACTTGCCTTTGCTGACTAAGTTGCAAATTCTTAAGTTCAAATTCTCTCTTTTTGTCTCTCCCCTTCTTCTCTCCCTTTGCTCAGCTAAGAATCTTCTCTCTCTTTTTCCTCTCTCTCTCCTCTTCTCTCTCTCTTTCTCTTTCTTCTCTCTCTCTTTCTCTCTCCCTTTGTTTAATTTCTAACTCCATTTTCCTCAAGTGTAATTTAAGTTTTCCTACCTCTCCTGCACTTGTCTGTTTCTCTGACACACCTAAGTGTTTGAGTAGCTCCCCTACAATTTCAGCTTTACTTTTGTCCTCGGTTAAACCCATATCTAGCTCCTTTGCTAATTCTAAAAGCATGGCCTTTTTCTTTCCTTCTAAACTTCCTTGGCAAATTTGAGAATCATCTTCAAATCCCAGAACTTCTTTAGCAATTTTAAGAGCCATTTTGCTCACTTTTAATTTAACCAACCACAAGTCACCGAAATGAAAAACAAATTGTCTCGTATAAATTTGATATAAAGACCTACGACACTAACCTGTAAGTGTTTAAATCTATTGGGTTTCTTCGTACCCCAGATCTAATCAAATCCATCTAAACCTGTTCAAATTGCGGACGGAAGCCCAGGTTGTTATGACATGGGGTAAATCCCTTTGTTTTAATTTAAACCAGCAATGCAGAAACGATTCACTCCATGATGTAATCTGTTAAAATGCAAGACACAAGAGCTATCCCAGAGGTCACTACTTAAAGTAAAAATTAACAACTTTATTATTTAAGTCCAACAGAGAATATTAAAAGCCAACAACTATTTACAGCTCCTTTCCCTTAAACCTATTTTTTACCTCCCACTTTACAATACCAGTCCAATAAAAAAATCCCAGTTAAGATTTACAAAAAAAACCATCATCTTTCAAAACCAGTCAGCTCTGCCAAGTCACATTTGTAGACTTTCCTCTGTGGATTCTCTCCAGGTCAGCCTCGATGTTCTGCTGTGCAAACTCCTTCCCCAGACCTTTCAGAGAGCTCTTGAGCTAGCAGTCTCTTGGCAGTTCTCTTTCAACTGGTCAAAAATGTCTGGTTTTATACCCCAAAACATTGGATCATTTTATTGGTTTTAATATTATCAAAATACTAAATTCAAATTTGATTGGATTTTGGTATCTTGGGGCATAATTTAAACTGATTGGCTGAATTTGAGTTTTTATTTGTCTCATGGCAACCCATCTGCTGCCAGCCGTTTTGACCAAATATTACATTGTTACCTTGTTCAGAACACTGTGTGCTGGCTCCGGCAGGCCTTCCTAGCTTTTCGACTCTCTTAAAGGTACAGGACCACTACACCTTCATAACAGGGTAACAGAGAAGAATTACATTGAGGTAATCTCACCTCAGGTACAGGAAAAAGGTAGATGGGTTACAGTCAGGGGATGGAAAGGGAATAGTCAGATGGTGCCAGGATCTCCTGTGGCCATTCCCCTCAATAATAATTATACCGTTTTGGATACTATTGGGGGGTGTGAGACCTACCACGGGAAAACCGTGGTGACCATGTCTCTGGCACTGATCCTGTCTCTGTGGCTCAGAAGGGAAAAGAAAAGAATGGAAAAGTGCTAGTGGTAGTAGACTCAATAGTTAGAGGAATGGCCAGGTGATTCTGTTATCGTGAATGGGACTGCTGGAAGGTAAGTTGCCTCCCAGGTGCTAGGGTCTGGGATGTCTCTGATCAAGTCCACGAGATTCTGAAGGAGGAGGGTGAGCAGCCAGAAGTCGTGGTGCACATTGGCACCAATGACATAGCCAGGAAAACGGATGAGGATCTATAAAGTGATATCAGGGAGTTAGGTTGGAAACTAAAAAGCAGGACTAGCGGAGTAGTGATCTCAGGCTTACTACTGGTGCCACATGCTAATGAGGCAAGGAACAAGGAGTAAATGCAGCTAAACACATGGCTACAAGGTTGGTGCAGGAAGGAGGACTCCAGGTACCTAGATCATTGGGGTTTCATCTGGGGAAAGTGAGACCTGTACATGAAGGACAGGTTGCACTTAAACTGGAGGGGCATCAATGTCCTAGAAGGAAGACTTGCTAGTGCACTTCAGGAGGGTTTAAACTAGTTTGGCAGGGGGATGGGAACAGAGCTACAGATCAGAGGAGAGGGTAGTTGTTGAATGGGCAGAAATAGATTGCAGAGAGTCTGTCAGGAAGGATACATGGTTGATAGGGCAGTGGGATTGGTTAAAGTGAGTCTGTTTCAATGCAAGGAGTGTCAGGAGTAAGAGTGATGAACTTAGAGCATGGATCAGTACTTGGAACTAGGATGTTGTGGCCATAACGGAGACATGGATTTCAAGGGGCAGGAATGGTTGGTGGATGTTCCAGGGTTTAGGTTTTTTTAAAAGAACAGGGAGGGGGTAAAAGAGGAGGGGGAGTAGCATTGTTAATTAGAGATGGCATCACAGCTGCAGTAAAGGAGGTTGCTGAGGAGGGTTTGTCTACTGAGTCAGTATGGGTGGAAGTCAGTAACAGGAAAGGAGCAGTCACTTTGCTGGGTGTTGTCTATAGACCCCCCCAATCCAGAGAGATGGAAGAACAGATTAGACAGCCGATCTTGGAAAGGTGCAGATATAACAGAGTTATTGTTAAGGGTAACTTCAACTTCCCCAATATTGATTGGAACTTCCTTAGTGCAGATGGTCTGGATGGAGCTGATTTTGTCAGGTGTCCCCAGGAAGGATTTCTGACCAAATATATAGACAGGATGACTAGGAGGGAGGCCATATTGAATTTGGTGCTGGGAAACGAGCCGGGCCAGGTGTCAGATCTCTTAGTGGGACAGCATTTCGGTGACAGTGACCACAACTGCCTCACCTTTACCATAGCCATGCAGAGGTTTAGGAGCAAACAGTATGGGAAAGCATTTAATTGGGGGAGTGAAAATTATACTGCTATTATATAGAAGCTGTGAAGTATAAATTGGGAACAATTGTTTCACGGGAAATGCACAACAGAAATGTGGAGGCTGTTTAAGGAGCGCTTGTTGCGAGTGTTGGACAACTTTGTCCCACTGAGACAGGCAAGGAATGGGAAGGTGAAGGAGCCTTGGATGACGAGAGAAGAGGAGCTTCTTGTCAAGAGGGAGAAGGAGGCTGACTTAATGTTGAGGAAGCAAGGATCTGGCACAGCTTTAGAGGATTACAGGGTAGCTAGGAAAGAACTCAAAAATGGACTGAGGAGAGTTAGGAGGGGACACAAGAAAGCCTTGGTGGGAAGGATTAGGAAAACCCAAAGACATTCTACACCTATGTGAGGAATAAGAGATTGATCAGAGAGAGGGTATGGCCAATTGGGAAGAGCGGAGGGAACTAGTGCCTGGAGTCTGAACAGGTCGGGGAGGCCCTAAATGAGTTTTTTGCTTCAGTATTCACCAGAGAGAGGGACTTTGCTAATAGTGAGAACACTGGACCAGGTTAATAGGCTTGAACAAATTGATATTAAGAAAGGAGATGTACTGAAACTTCTGGGAAGCATCAAGATACGTAATTCCCCAGGGTCAGACCAGATATACCCATGGTTACTATGGGAAGTGAGGAATGGGATTACTGCACCTGCAGGAATAGTACCGGCTGATTGGAGGGAGTTGAATGTTGTTCAAAGAACAAAGAAAATTTACAGCCCAAAAACAGGCCCTTCGGCCCTCTAAGCCTGAGCCAATCCAAATGTACTGTCTAAACCTGTCGGTCAATTCCTAAGCATCTGTATCCCTCTGCTCCCCACCTACTCATGCATCTGTCCTGACGCATCTTAAATGGATCTACTGTGCCTGCCTCTACCACCTCTGCTGGCAACGCGTTCCAAATGCTCACCACCCTCTGTGTGAAGTACTTGCCGTCCTGTTCCTCTGTTCAAGAGAGTGAACAGGGAAAGCCCTGGCAGTTGTAGACCAGTCAGTTGTACGTCTGTGGTATGCAAAGTACTGGAAAGGATTCAGAGAGATAAGATGCATGACTATTTGGAAAGTAGTTGATTAAAGATAGTCAGCACGGCTTTGTGACGGGCAGATCATGCCTCACAAGCCTTATTGAGTTCTTTGAGCATGTGATGAGACAAATTGATGAAGGTCAAGCTGTGGATGTGGTGTATATGGATTTCAGTAAGGCATTAATAAGGTTCCCCACAGTCAGCTCATTCAGAACATTAGGAGGTATGGGATACAGGGAAATCTGACTGTCTGGATACAGAATTGGCTGGCCGAAAGAAGACAGCGAGAGATAATGGATGGAAAGTATTCTGCCTGGAGGTTGGTGACCAGTGGTGTCCCACAGGGATCTGTTCTTGGGTCTCTGCTCTTTGTAGTTTTTTCATAAATGATTTGGGTGAAGAAGTGGAAGGGTGGGTTAGTAAGTTTGCCAGTGACGCAAAGGTCAGTGGTGTTGTAGATAGTGTCGAGGGCTGTTGCAGGCTGCAACAAAACATTGACAGGATGCAGAACTGGGCTGGGAAGTGGCAGATGGATTTCAACCTGGCTAAATGCAAAGTGATTCATTTTGGAAGGTCGAATTTGAATGCTGAATACAGGATTAAAGACAGGATTCTTGGCAGTGTGGAGGAACAGTGGGATCTTGGGATCCACATACATAGATCCCTCAAAGTTGCCACCCAAGTGGAAATGGTTATTAAGAAGATATAAGGTGCTTTGGCTTTCATTAAGAGAGGGATTGAGTTTAAGAGATGGGAGGTTTTGCTGCACCTCTATAAAACCCTGGTTAGTCCACTCTTGGAATATTGTGTCCAGTTCTGGTCACCTCATTATAGGAAGGATGTAGATGCTTTAGAGAGGGTACAGAGGAGATTTACCAGGATGCTGCCTGGATTAGAGGGCATGTCTTATGAAGAGAGGTTGAGTGAGCTGGGGCTTTTCACACTGGAGAGAAGAAGGAAGAGAGGTGACTTGATAGAGGTGTACAAGGTAATGAGAGGCTTCGATAGACGAGATAGTCAGAGACTTTACCCCAGGGCAGAAATGGCTGTCACGAGGGGTCATAATTTTAAGGTGATTGGAAGAAGGTATGGAGGCGATGTCAGAGGTAGGTTCTTTATGCAGAGAGTGGTGGGTGTATGGAATGCACTGCCAGTGGTGGTAGTAAAGTCAGAGACATTAAGGACACTTAAGCGACTGCTAGACAAGCACATGGACGGCAGTAAATTGAGGGGGGTGTAGGTTAGGTTGATCTTAGAATAAGATAAATGCTTGGCAGATCATCGTGGGCCGAAGGGCCTGTACTGTGCTGTACTGTTCTATGTTCTATCTTCTATGTTCTATAATTCTTTGAAATTTGCTTCACAGGTAGATAGGGTGGATAAGAAGCTGCTTAGAATGCTTACCTTCATTACTCAAACCATTGATTATAGGAGTTGGGATGACATGTTGACATTGTACAGGGCATTGGTGAGGCCTCTTCTGGAATACTGTGTTTAGTTCTGGTCTCCCTGTTATAGGAAGGATATTATTAAACTGGAGAAGGCTCAGAAAAGATTTGCCAGGACATTGCCAGGAATGGAGGGTTTGAGATTTGAAAATAGACTGGAAAGACTGGGAGTATTTTCGCTGGCATATAGGAGGTTGAGGGGTGACTTTACTGAGGTTTATAAAATCATCAGGTGCATAGATAAGGTGAATGACAAGAGTCTTTTCCCCTGTATGAGGGAGTTCAAAACTAGGGGACATATTTTCAAGATGAGAGGAGAATGATTTAAAAAGGATATGAGTGACAATGTTTTTACACAGCGAGTGGTTCATGTATGGAGTGAACCACCAGAGAAAGTGACAGATGTAGATACAGTTACAACACTTAAAAGACACTCGGATAAGTATATGAATAGGAAAGATTTAGAACATAGAACATAGAACATAGAAGAATACAGCGCAGTACAGGCCCTTTGGCCCTCGATGTTGCGCCGATCCAAGCCCACCTAACCTACACTAGCCCACTATCCTCCATATGCCTATCTAATGCCCGTTTAAATGCCCATAAAGAGGGAGAGTCCACCACTGCTACTGGCAGGGCATTCCATGAACTCACGACTCGTTGAGTAAAGAACCTACCCCTAACATCTGTCCTATACCTACCATCCCTTAATTTAAAGCTATGCCCCCTCGTAATAGCTGACTCCATACGTGGAAAAAGGTTCTCACGGTCAACCCTATCTAAACCCCTAATCATCTTGTACACCTCTATCAAGTCACCCCTAAACCTTCTTTTCTCCAATGAAAACAACCCCAAGTGCCTCAGCCTTTCCTCATACGATCTTCCTACCATACCAGGCAACATCCTGGCAAACCTCCTCTGCACCCGTTCCAGTGTCTGCACATCCTTCCTATAGTATGGCGACCAAAACTGCACACAATACTCCAGGTGCGGCTGCACCAGAGTCTTATACAACTGCAACATGATCTCAGGACTCCGGAACTCAATTCCTCTACCAATAAAAACCAGTACGCCATATGCCTTCTTCACCGCACTATTTATCTGGGTGGCAACTTTCAAAGATCTGTGTACGTGGACACCAAGATCCCTCTGCTCATCCACACTACCAAGTATCCGACCATTAGCCCAGTACCCTATCTTTTTGTTACTCTTACCAAAGTGAATCACCTCACACTTAGCTACATTGAACTCCATTTGCCACCTTTCTGCCCAGTTCTGCAGCTTATCTATATCCCGCTGTAACCTGCCACATCCTTCCTCACTGTCAACAACTCCTCCGACTTTCGTATCATCCACAAACTTGCTCACCCAACCTTCTAGCCCCTCCTCCAGGTCATTTATAAAAATGACAAACAGCAATGGTCCCAAAACAGATCCTTGCGGAACACTGCTAGTAACGGCACTCCAAGATGAACCTTTACCATCAACTACTACCCTCTGTCTTCTTCCAGCCAGCCAATTCCTAATCCAAACCTCCAACTCACCCTCAATGCCATACCTCCGTATTTTTTGAAGTAGCCTACCATGGGGAACCTTATCAAACGCCTTACTAAAATCCATATACACCACATCTACCACTTTACCCTCGTCCACCTCCTTAGTCACCTTCTCAAAGAATTCAATAAGCTTTGTGAGTCACGACCTGCCCTTCACAAAACCATGCTGACTATCCTTGATCACATTATTCCTATCCAGATGTTCATAAATCCTATCCCTTACAATTCTCTCTAAGACTTTGCCCACAACAGAAGTGAGGGATTTGGAGGGATATGGGCCAAGCTCAGGCAGGTGGGACTAGTTTAGTTTGGGAGCATGGTCAGCGTGGACAGGTTAGACCAAAGGGTCTGTGAATCTGAACTCCACATTATGTATGGATATATTAAACTTTCAATTTCAACATGATGGATTCTGGGTAATCCAAGATGGAGGATGGGAAAAAGTTCTGGCAGGAAGAGCTATTCCTTTTTCCAGGTATTTTGGGTGTTGGAGGTGATTTCCTCAAATTTCAGGAGCAGCAATTACTGTTTTATATGGTGTCACAGTGTTTTGGAACTTTGGAGCGAAAAGGTCAAAGCAACAGCACTTTTGAAAGGGAGAACAACAGACAAAAGGCAGCATATGGTCAGTGAAGGAGAGAGAGAGAGAGAGACCTGCACTGCTAACTGACATAGCAGTGAATCTGCACAGTTACTGCCTTTGCTGTTTGTGATGAAGTAAAAGTGACCTTTACAAGAAGGACAGATTGCACCTGAATTGGAAGGGGCGTAATATATTGATGGGGAGATTTGCGAGAGCTGCTCGGGAGGATTTAAACGAGTAAAGTGGGGTGGGTCCTATGGAGATAGTGAGGAAAGAGATCAATCTGAGACTGGTACAATTGGGAAAGGGAGCAAGTCAAACAGTCAGGACAGGCAGAGACAAAGCAGAGAACAAGGTTGAACTGATAAGTTGTACTGCATTTATTTCAATGCAATGACGGGAAGGCAGATGAACTCAGGGCATAGTTAGGAACGTGGGACTGGGATATCATAGCAATTACAGAAACACGGCTCAGGGATGGGCAGGACTGGCAGCTTAATGTTCCAGGAAACAAATGCTACAGGAAGGACAGAAAGGGTGGAGGCGCGGGGAGTGCAAGAGTGGAGGGGGAGTGGTGTTTTTGAATGGATTTTCCTGGAAATACGTCCATGGAAGTAATTTGGCTGGAACTGAGAAATAAGAAAGGGATGATCACGTTATTGGGATTGTATTATAGATCCCCTAATAGTCAGAGGGAAATTGAGAAACAAATTTGTAAGGAGATCTCAGATATCTGTAAGAATAATAGGGTGGTTATGCTAAGGGATTTTAACTTTCCAAACATGGACTGGGACTGCCATTGTGTTAAGGATTTAGATGGAGAGGAAGTTGTTAAGTGTGGACAAGACAATTTTCTGATTCAGTATGTGGATGTACCTACTAGAGAAGGTGCAAAACTTGACCTACTCTTGGGAAATACAGCAGGGCAGGTGATTGAGGTGTCAGTCGGGGAGCACTTTGGGGCCAGCGACCATAATTCTATTAGTTTTAAAATAGTGATGGAAAAGAGGTAAAAAGAGGCTTTTGCCCGTCGATTTTGCTGCTCATTGGATGCTGCCTGAACTGCTGTGCTCTTCCAGCACCACTGATCCAGAATAGTGATGGAAAAGGACAGACCAGATCTAAATGTTGAAGGTCTAAATTGGAGAAAGGCCAATTTAGACGGCATTCAGCAAGAACTTTCAAAAGTTGATTGAGGGCAGATGTTCACAGGTAAAGGGACGGCTGGAAAATGGGAAGCCTTCAGAAATGAGATAACAAGAATCTAGAGAAAGTATATTCCTGTCAGGGTGAAAGGGAAGGCTGGTAGGTATAGGGAATGCTGGATGACTAGAGAAATTGAGGGTTTGGTTAAGAAAAAGAAGGAAGCATATGTCAGGTATAATCAGGATACATTGAATGAATCCTTAGAAGAGGATAAAAGGCAGTAGGAGTATACTTAAGAGGGAAATCAAGAGGGCAAAAAGGGGACATGAGATAGCTTTGACAAATATGGTTAAGGATAATCCAAAGGGTTTTTACAAATATATTAAGGACAAAAGGGTAACTAGGGAGAGAAAAGAGCCCCTCAAAGATCAGCAAGGCAGCATATGTGTTTCGCTACAGGAGATGGAGGAGATACTAAATGAGTATTTTGCATCAGTGTTTACTGTGGAGAAGGACATGGAAGATATAGAATGGAGGGAAACAGATGGTGACACCTTGAAAAATTACACAGGAGGAAGTGCTGGGTGTCTTGAAATGCATGAAAGTGGATAAATCCCCAGGACCTGATCAGGTGTACCCGAGAACTCTGTGGGAAGCTAGAGAAGTGATTGCTGGGCCTCTTACTGAGATATTTGTATAATTGATAGTCACAGGTGAGGTGCCAGAAGACTGGAGGAAGGATTGGCTAACATGGTGCCACTATTTAAGAAAGGTGGTAAGGAAAATCCGGGGAATTATAGACTGGTGAGCTTGACATCAGTGGTGGGCAAGTTGTTAGAGGGAATCCTGAGGGACAGGATGTACATGTATTTGGAAAGGCAAGGACTGATAAAGGATAGTCAACATGGCATTGTGCGTGGGAAATCACGTCTCACAAACTTGAATAATTTTTTTGAAGAAGTAACAAAGAGGATTGATGAGGGAAGAGTGGTGGACATGATCTATATGGAATTCAGTAAGGCATTCAACAAGATTCCCCATGGGAGACAGGTTAGCAAGGTTAGATCTCATGGAATACAGAGAAAAGGAGCCATTTGGTTACAGAACTGGCTCAAAGGTAGAAGTCAGAGGGTGGTGGTGGAGGGTTGTTTTTCAGACTGGAGGCCTGTGACCAGTGGAGTGCCACAAGGATCGGTGCTGGGTCCGCTACTTTTCATCACAACAAAGACCACGAGAAAAGCCCTGACTCTCAGACCAAAGAGGAGTTAGCCATTGCTGGTGACACCAATCGATACTGGGTCACTCCCTTTACTGAATGGCACAACGGTAAAAGTGGAGGTGAACATTGAGATGGCATTGATACCTGAAAATGTGCATCAGAATGAGCTGAATCAGTCTGCTCTGAAACCCTTAAGAATTATACAAAGTACATATATGGGTGAAGCAATGCCTTTATGGGGTTATATCAATGAGAATGTCCATTTACACTGTCAGTTTGAAGATATGTTCTTTCACATTATCAAAGGAAGTCTTCCAGCTTTATTGGGAAGAATGTGGTTGGAGAAAATCAAACTTAACTGGACTGAAGTCAATCACTCATCAAACTCTGAGACTGATCTGTCACAAATTCTAAAGAAGCGTCTGTGTTTTTAATGGGGACCTGGGAAGCATGGAAACGACCTCTCTGTCAAACTGAAAATCAAGGATGAGAATCGGGGGATCCAAGATGGCGGCGACCCAGCAAGACTGAGTCTATAGTGCTCCTCCCAAGACTTGGGTACAGTGGGTCACCCACCCCCTACCAAGCTCACCAAATCATTTATAATAGTTGTGTAATTTAATTAGTTGTGTAATATTACATTTAAACAATTTAATCCTAAGTTAAAATGACTAAAGGGAAGGGAGCCCGCAGCTCTCAGCAAGCAGGAACCCCTCCCCCACCCTCTCCAGCTGCAGCAGAGGCGTCCACAGCCGCCCCGGGGGACTTATCAACAGTAACAAGCCTTGCAGAAATGCTTTCCAAGCTTGACTCGAAGATCGATGCCTTTATTGTAGAATCCAGAAATCGTTGGGAGTCGCTCTCGGCCACGCTGCAGAAGCACGACCGAGAGATTCAAGAAATTGAACGCCGAGTCGGAGGGGCGGAGCTAAAGGACGCGACCTCCGAAAATACCGCTCAATCGGCCGTGGATCAGGTCCGGACTCTCGAGCAGCGAGTCCAGACCTTGGAAAATCATATTGACGACCTTGATAATCGAGGTCGCTGAAAAAATATTCGTTTGCTGGGCCTTCCCGAACGGGAAGAGGAAGGCCAGCTTACAGCGTTCCTGGAGCAGTGGCTGCCACAGCTTTTAAATCTGGAGGCTGGATCAGGCCAGGTAAGGGTGGAATGGGCCTACCGGGTCGCAATACGCGGGCCCGGCTCGAACCAGCGCCCACGCCCGGTCCTGTTCCGGCTGCAGAGCTACAAGGAGAGGCAGATACTCCTAGAAGCCTCTAGAAATCTCGGAAAAGACCCCCAAGCTATGATCTACAAAGGATCCAAGATCATGCTATTTCAGGACTTTTCACCGGCTCTGGTTCGAAAGAGGAAGGCATTCGACGAGGCAAAGAAGCGTTTAAGGGACATAAATATTCAGTACTCCTTACGCTACCCAGCGATGTTACGCTTTAACCATGAAGGATCCGTATATAACTTTGGATCACCAGAAAAGGCTAAGGTATTCTTGGACTCTCTTAGATAAACTGTAAGACATAATGGATGTTGGTCTGCCTTTCCCCCCCGCTTTGGTTTATATCCCCCCCTTTTTTTTTCTCTTACCTTACTGTTTAATACTATCATGGGGGGTGGGGAGAGGGATTTGATTTTCTCCCCCCCCCTTGGGGTTGTTTTCTGTTATTATTTTATGTATATATGAGGGATGTATGTATATGTGTGTGTATATATATATATATATATATATACATATATATAAAAGCTGGGGTGTTTGGTTAATGTTGGTGGGGGGAGGTGGTTACCTTATTCAATTTTACCTCTGTCTCTAGGAGCGGGGTTGTTTTCCCCTTGTTATTTTGTATTATTATATTTAATTATTATTTGTTGAGGTGGTAATTTTATAGTTATATGTTTATATATGGTATTAACATTACCAAATATACCCAGGTGTTGGTATGGGTGGGGGTAGGGTGCTCACTGTTAACTCTAGCTTTGTATTATATTTGAATTCTCCTCATTTTATTGAGGAGTGCCTGGGTCAAGGGTGGGGCATTGGTTGGGAGAGGATATGAGGGACTTTTGGAGAGGAAGTGACGCTCCCTGGGAACAAGGGGGAAAGTCTCCACTTAGATACGTTTTATATTTTTTTTATTTAGAAATAGTTTTTTACTGTATTGTTGTGGGTGTATTAAAGAGGATTTATTTTTGTAAATTTTACATGTTCTACGCTCGGGATGTTCTGGATAGGGTTCCCCCTCCCGAGGGGTCTCGGATTGGCCCAGAGGATTATGGTTGATCAGTCGGTTAAGTGGTGCACCTGGAATGTCAAGGGGAGTAATTCGCCAGTCAAAAGGAAGAAAATATTATCAAATCTTAAGAAGGAAAGAGTTGATATAGCTCTCCTACAGGAGACACACCTGTCAGATAAAGAACACTTGAAATTACGACAGGGCGGATTTGATCAGGCCTTTTTTTCTTCTTTTAGCTCAAAAAGCAGGGGAGTTGTTATTCTTGTTCGGAAGAATTTCCCTTTCAAAATCCTAAAGCAGATAAAAGACGAATCTGGACGATATATCTTGATTAAAGCCCTCATAAATGGAGAGGAATATGGGATTTTAAATTTGTACTGCCCCCCGGCACACCCCTTTAAATTTATAACGGAAGCCTTTTCAAAATTGATGGCTTTTGATGCCCGTCATATAATTATAGGGGGAGACTTTAATTGTATTATGGATCTGGAAATAGATAGGATTCCCAAGAGTACTGCTGGAGTATCTCCCAGATCTAGACAATTGATGGATCTGAACAAAGAATTAGGATTAGTAGATGTATGGAGATGTCTTCATCCACAGGGTAGAGATTTTTCTTTCTACTCTAATCCACATAAATGTCATACCAGAATTGATATGTGTTTTGCCCCCTCGATTTTTTTAAATTCCATATCATCCTGTAAAATAGGTAATATAGCAATTTCTGACCACTCTGCTGTATATATGGAAACTAAGGCGAGGAACAATGGGACATCCCCTCGGCATTGGCGTATGGACCCCTTCCTAATGAAAGATAGTAAATTTGTAAAGTACTTCTCTCAAGAATTTAAAACTTTTTTAGAAATTAATTCAGGTACAGCTAGCAACCCGTCAATGATGTGGGAGACCATCAAAGCGAACACGCGAGGCTTGATCATCTCCTACTCAGCGACCCAGAAGAAATTAAAGGGAGAACAACAGCGTCTGCTTGAAGCCCGCTTAAAAGCGGCTGAAACAGCATACACTGATAGACCTTCTATTATTAAATTGCAAAGGATTACAGCTCTTAGGACAGCTCTAAACACTACGCTTACTCAAACGGCTAAGAGGGAAATATTATTTGCAAAGCAAAGGTTATATGAATATGGCGACAAACCGGGTAGATACTTAGCATTTCTTGCAAAGAAAAAAAAGGCCCCTCAGACTATTACGTCTATCAAGGAAAGTACGGGTATTTTGACTCATGATCACAAAAAGATTAATGCGATCTTTAGAGAATTTTATTCTGAGTTATATAAATCACAGGATTGTGAAGATAGGACGAAGAGGATGCAGTCATTTTTTAAAAATTTGACTTTTCCAGGCCTAACTCCGGAACAAGTATCGGTCCTAAATGCTCCTCTTACACCCCAAGAAATAGTTGATGCAATTAGGCACCTTCAAAATGGTAAGGCGCCGGGCCCAGATGGTTTTCAAGCTGAATTCTATAAAGAATTTACAGAAATACTGGCTGGTCCACGTATGGACATGTATAACTATGCATATAGTCAGGGCTGTCTCCCGCCTTCGCTGAAAGAGGCAAATATCTCTCTTATCCTTAAAAAAGGAAAGGACCCAGAAGATTGTACATCATACAGACCAATATCCTTGCTAAATGTAGATTTTAAAATCCTCTCTAAAACGTTAGCACGGAGACTAGAAAGGATACTGCCACATATTATAAAGGAGGATCAGACGGGGTTTATTAAGGGCCGTAGATCATCCAATAATATTAGAAGGGCTCTGAATATGATTCAAGCTTGTCATCAGGGAAAGATAGCAGGAGTAGTGGTTTCATTAGACGCGGAAAAGGCATTTGATAGGGTCGAATGGTCATATTTGTTTTACACATTGGAGAGGTTTGGCGTTGGACAGGTGTTTACCAAATGGGTCTCAACATTGTATAGTGATCCCAAAGCAGTTGTGGTTACCAATGGATTAGGTTCGGATAGCTTCAGTGTGGGTAGGGGCTGCCGTCAGGGATGTCCCCTCTCGCCATTGTTATTCACGCTAATAATTGAACCACTAGCAGAAGCTATACGAGCTGATCCTAATATAGTGGCCCCAAGGATTGGTACAGGTAAACATAAAATTACCCTTTATGCAGATGATGTTCTTCTATTCCTCAGTAACCCTTTGATGTCCATACCTCGCTTAATCCAAGTTATTAATACATTTAGTGCATTCTTAGGCTATAAAATTAATTTTTCAAAATCGGAGGCTATGTCAATGGGTGGCCTTGCTATGATACCCCGCTTAGCGGACGGATCCCTTTTTCCCTTTCGCTGGTCCCTGGAGGGCTTCTTATATTTAGGCATTTTTATTACTCCAGTATTTGGTCAGTTGTATAAGGCTAATTTTGTGTATTTATTGGAAAGGATAAGGCAGGACCTCCAGCGATGGGGAGACCTACCAATTTCCTGGTTGAGTAGAATAGCACTAATCAAAATGAATATCCTGCCCCGTCTCCTATACCCTATGAGAATGCTTCCGGTGATGCTGCCGAGGACGGCTTTATGTAAATTATACGGCTGGCTGAGTTCCTTTATCTGGAATCATAGACGGCCCCTCATTAAGCTGAAGAAGCTACAGCTTCCACAGGCAAGGGGGTGGATTGGACTTCCCAGACTTTAGGAAATATCAGTTAAGTTCCCTATTAAGTTACATAGCTGATTGGGTCTTGTCTGATCCACAATCAATCTGGTTGGACATCAAGGCTTCTCAAGTAAAATACCCACTTATTAACCTTTTATTCTCAGACAAGAGGAAAATCATTACAGATCACTGTAAAAACCCTATAATACTAAATACAATCAAGGCTTGGAATATAATGCGGCAAAATGAGGGCAATCCACATAAAACATCCCCCTATGCACCAATAGTGGGAGCATGGGGATTCCAACCGGGGTTAACAGATGCCACTTTTAAACTCTGGAGATCCAGGGGTATCTCATGTCTAGGTGATCTATTTAAAGATGGGGTCCTGATGTCTTTCGAACAGCTGCGTCAGAAATTCGGATTACCCAATGGAGACCTCTTTCGATACTTCCAAATTCGAGATTATATACAGAAGAAGACTACGTTATTAGATAGTCTTTATAAATCCGATAGAGAATGTAGTGTCCTACGACCAGTGGGGGTATCTTCCGTCAGTACTATTTATCATTTACTACATGATAAAGTTTCGGGAGATATGGATAATCTGCTTAAAACATGGGATCAGGATCTGGGACTAGAAATTTCCACAGAAACGTGGAATGATATTTGGGAAAATGCTAGAAGAATTACTATTTGTAACAGAACCCAGGCTATCCAGCTGAAGATACTTCATAGGGCCCATATAGCACCGGTTCGATTGGCAAAATTTAAGGCAGGAGCATCTCCAATGTGTCCTAAATGCAAAATAGAGGTGGGCACTCTTGTACATTGCTTATGGACCTGTCATAAGATCAGTAGATATTGGACTAAAGTAGCAAGTACCCTGACAGACATTTTAGGAACGGAAATTAAAGTGGACCCTGTATCTCTCCTCTTGGGCTTTTCGAACTTTCCCTCCCTGGACACGTACGGGAAGAGACTATTTTCTATTCTTTCTTTCTGTGCAAGGAAAAATATTTTGGTGAACTGGGCGGCTGAGGGCCCCCCTGGATTTTCAAATTGGCACAGACTAATTATGGAATGTATTCCCCTTGACTTCCTTACAAATATGGTGCACCGAAAGACCGAATTATTTTATAAAATATGGCAGCCCTTTTTGAATTACATAAATACAGATATTTCGGCTATCCTAACAAGGGCTTTTATTTAATTGAGATTACAAACCTGGCTGGTCCGCGGCCCCTCGGGGGAGGAATCCCGCACGAATACGGGTTTTATTATATCTGATGCTAACACATCCCGAGCATGTAAGAGACTTAAATATACACTCTGGTTAGTTGTAGGTTAGATTAGTAGATAGTTGAGTTTTGTTTGTTTTTTTTTCCTTTTTTTTCTCTTTTCGGTTTTTTTTGTTGTTTTGTTTTTTTTTGTTAAATTTTGGCTATTGTATATTTGAGCTAATTGTATATCAATGTTTATATCTGAGAGTTTTGTTTATTTTTGTAAACTTGTAAAAATGTTAAATTTCTAATAAAAATATCTATAAAAAAAAAGGATGAGAATCAAGCAAAATGTTACAGGGCCAGAGCAGTGGCGTATGCAATGAGACCAAAGGTCAAGGCAGAATTAGAGAGGCTGGTCAAGAGGAGACTCCTTAAACCTATAAATGTGAGTGATTGGGCCATGCTAATTATACCAGTAATGAAGAAAACATCTGAGTTGATTTTAAAGTTAAGACTAATCCAATACTGTGTGCTGAGCAGTATCCTTTACCTTTAATTACTGACCTACTTGCTGGGTGAGCAGCAAGTCAGCTTTTTAGTAAAACTGACCTGAATTCAACCTATCTCCAGGTGAATGCAAATCCTGAGTCACAGAAATAGTTGACGATTGTAGCATTATTCAAATAGAAGAAATTTTCATTTGGAATCACACCTGCACCGGGGGGGGGGGGGGGGCATTATTCCAAATGTGCCAGGGATCAGATTTTAAGAAAACAAAGTGAAAGAATATACAACAGGAGTGTATTGAGAAGGGTAGAGGAAGTGAGGAATACTGGATTGAAAAGAGTAGAGGAAGTGAGGGATACTGCAGTGAGAATGGTAGAGGAAGTGAGAGATACTGGAGTGAGAAGGGTAGAGGAAGTGAGGGATAGTGCAGTGCATGTCCATAGATCCCGGAAGGTGGCAGGATGGGTAGATCAAGTGGGATAGGAGGTATATGAACTGCTTTCTGCCACTGGGCAAGATCATGAATACAAAAAACAGGAATGTAATGTTTTAATGGCCCTCCCCAAATGCATAACCTTACATTTCTCTCGATTGAATACCATTTGCCAGGTTTCCACCCACTCAAACAAATCATTGAAACCATCCCCCACCACCCTCAGAAAGACCTGTTTTTCCAGTGGTGAGGTCAATCATCAGCGGGCACAGGTTTAAGGTGATTAGCAGAAAGAATAGAGGTGTCATGAGGAACTTCCTTTTCAGTCAGATTGTGGTGACGATCAGGAATTTGCTGCCCAGTTTGCAGGGGTGAGGGTGAAACTATCAAGGTATTTAAAAGGAACTTGGATCCACACCTGGAGTGCTGTAACCTGCAAGGCTGTGGACCAAAAGCTGAACGATCCAATTAGAATGGGTGTCTAATTTTTGTCTTTCATTGGAGACATAAAAACTGCAGATGCTGGAATTCAAACTAGATAAACAGGAGGCTGGAAGAACACAGCAAGCCAAGAAGCATCAGGAGGTGGAGAAATCAACACTTCAGATACAACCCTTCCTGAATTCCTTAAGAAGGGTTATACCCAAAATGTTGACTCCTGCACCACCTAATGCTGCCTGGCTTGCTGTTTTCTTCCAGCCTCCTGCTTGTCTAGTTTCTGTCTTTCAGTTAGTGCAGAAATGCTGCGATTAATGGCCTGTTTCTGTGCTGATGAGTTTCAATGGTTTTATAGAAAATTGCATTTCCCTTTAAGGTCTTCAGCAAGAGTACAGATTCTTGCAGCCACAGCTTTTACAGCTCTCTGTAGCTGCTGTCCCAGTCAGTCCATTCTCCTGTGGCTGTTCACCCTCCTTATTGTTGAGCTGGAATGAAGGTCTAGAATTATAAGTTAAATAATTCTGGCAAAAACTCCTTAAGAATTCATTATGTTGTACAGTCACTACAAATACCTCAACCTGATCCAGACAGTGTAAAATAACACAATATAATGTCAGAAAATGCCTTTAAATCATTTTATCTGTGAACAGGTAAGTTTTATTAAAAATGTCTGGAAATCATCATCTTTTAACTACCTAGCTAGCTATGCGTTTGTCCACAGGCTGAGGGATTAAGGAAAAAATGAGGTTATCATGTTAACTGTATCATTGAATCCTAACTTGCACAAATATTTGTATCTCAATAGGGGCCCTCTCGAAAATCAGAATGGTGATTCTCTCAGTAAGTTGGCAGGTCAGTTTTCCTTAAGATTGCCATTTTGTTCCTACTCCACATTAAGACATAAATAAGGAAGAGTGACGTGAAAATTACCTCTGGTGAATTTTATATCAGTCTTTAGACAGCAAGGAGACAATATGTTTGTGTTATCTAATTGTTGCAGTATTTTATATTCATGTCAAATTCCAGCACTTCTTTTCTGTACAGAGCGGATTAAGAGTGAAAGTAACTCTTACAGTCAAACATTATTGATGCAAATGGAAAGAAATTTAATTCAACCTAAAATAAAAACCATCAGTGTCAATCTTTCACCAATATTTTTTCAAATGATTTATGTTTCCACATTAACACAGGTCAGTCTCAGGTATATGACAGAAAATGCAAGGACTCAATATTGAATTCAATAATTTTAGGGCCTGAACTCCCCAGTGTCCTAGCCCCTACACACATACCAGGCCTTGTTATCACATAGTCCGTCACTACCTATTGTTAGCCACTAACAGTCTCCACTAACAGCTATTCACCCTCCCAGTTAGATTGCTATGCACTCCTTTGTCTGTCCAGTTGCTCTTCTCTCCCTTTGGGCTCTATTCCTAACTATTGTTTACCCCTTACCCCCTTCCCACACCTTAGCTCCTGCATATAAAGCAACATTTTCCTAGCTATCATTAGTTCTGAGGAAGGGTCACCGGACCCAAAACTTTAACTTTGAGTTCTCTCTCCAGATGCTGCCAGACCTGCCTAGCTTCTGTTTTTGTTTCTGATTTACTGCATCTTCAATTCTTTCAGTTATTATTTGTTGTGTGTGGAATTTTAATGTTGGGTTAACTAATTCTCCCTGAAACATAGTTACTTGCATGTTTCAGATGATCTGATATACTGGCCCAGTTTGTGAATTTTGTTTGAATTTTTTGTTCCCAATAACTGCCATGGTCAGAAGCATTCTCATTTACAGTCCCCTTTGGCTGTTCTTTTGCCATCTAATAGGCTGGGAAAAACTAGGTCACAGAGAACTGACTGTTGCCAAATAATTTAATTGGCCCTTTGTTCCCTTTTCTAGCCTACAACCCTCTAGAGAGTGTACTATAAACATTAGCAGACAATTGGGTTAAACTCATGTGCCTTATTAGTGAAAATGTAGGACCAGAAATAAGTAGGTTAATATGCTCACTAAATTAGTACTCCAAGGCATCTTTATCTAATGTGTCAGTGTATTGCTATTAATTTTACACAACAAATCTTATATTTCTACATCATTATATCCCTGAGCATTCATGTTGACTATGTAGACTT
This sequence comes from Chiloscyllium plagiosum, assembly GCF_037043375.1. Classification (NCBI taxonomy): domain Eukaryota; kingdom Metazoa; phylum Chordata; class Chondrichthyes; order Orectolobiformes; family Hemiscylliidae; genus Chiloscyllium; species Chiloscyllium plagiosum. Next base: position 5,041,818 of record NW_028270142.1, read on the forward strand.
AAGAATTCATTTGGCAAGCTTGCCTTCATTGCTCAGACCTTTGAGCATTGGAGTTGGGATTAAAAAGTGTGGTGCTGGAAAAGCACAGTAGGTCAGGCAGCATCTGAGGAGCAGGAGAGTTAACGTTTTGGACATAAGCCCTTCATCAATATTCTGGGGACCTGTGTATGAATTCTGCACAACAGATTGAGGAGTTTGAAATCAATATTAACAAAACTCCTGCAATTAAAAGTCTTGTGGTGAGCCATGAAAATGTTATTGATTGTTATTAAAAACCCATCTGGTTCAGAAATGTCCTTTAGGGAAGGAAATCAGACATCTTTGCCTGGTCTGGCCTACTTGTGACTCCAGATCCACAACAAAGTGGTTTACTCTTTACTGCCCTCCCGGCAAATAGAGATAGCTGAATCCAATAAGTAAAAAAAACTGAAAGCTTGAATCTCTTTTTAAAGTTGTTCATCTCCAAGGAGATTGTAAAAAAATGATTTAAATAAAATTGAAATTAATTAAGCAGTGTTTCGCTCATGGAGAGAGGAAATTGTTAACGTTGTCCATTAAAAACAAAGGATAGGAAGGGCAAGATTTGTGAAACGTGGAGAAATCATGCAACTAGCCAAGAGGAAAAGGGAAGTGTACATAAGGTCCAGGCAGCTAACAACAGAATGGGTCCTGGAGGAATATTGGGTGAGTAGGACCAATCTTAAATGAGGAATCAAGCGGGCTAAAAGGGGTCATGAAATAGCTTTAATGAGCAGAATTAAGGAGAATCCCAAGGCCTTTTATTCTTATATAAGATGCCAGAGGGTAACTAGAGAAAGGGTTTGTCTCCTAAAAGGTAAGGAAGGAAGGTTGTGTGTCGAACCTGAGAAAATGCGTGAGATTCTCAATGATTAATTTTCATCAATGTTCACTGAGGAGAAGGACATAATGAATGTTGAGATTAGAGATAGATGTTTGTTTTCTCTGGATCATGTTGACATAAGGAGGGAAAATATGTTGGGTAGGCTAAAAGATAATAAGGTGGACAAATCCCCAGGACTAGATGATCTAGGTTGCTGAGGGAGGCGAGAGAGGAAAAACCTGGGACCCTGAAGATATCTTTGTGGCATCCTTAAACACAGCTGAGGTGCCAGAGGACTAGAGGGTTGCTCATGTTGTCCCCCTGTACAAGAAGGGTAGTAGGGATATTTCGGGTAACTACAGACCAGTGAGCCTGACATCAGTGGTGGGTGAGTTGCTGGAGAAGGTACTGAGGGCTAAAATCCAATTATATTTGGAAACAAATGGGCTCATCAGTGAAGGGCAACATGGTTTAGTGCCTTACCAACTTAATAGAGTTCTTTGAGGAACTGACCAAGTTGATAGATGAAGGAAGGGCAGTAGATATCATATACATGGACTTTAGTAAGGCACTTGATAAGGTTCCCCATGGTAAACTAATAGAGAAAGTGAAGTCACATGGTGTGCAGGGTGTTCTGGCTAGGTGGATAAAGATCTGGTTGAGCAACAGGAGAAAGAGAGTAGTAGTTGAAAGGAATTTCTCGAAATGGAGAAAGGTGACCAGTGGTGTTCCACAGGGATCAGTGCTGGGGCCACTGTTGTTTGTGATATACATAAATGATCTGGAAGAGGGCACTGTTGGTCTGATGAGTAAGTTTGCAAATGACATAAAGATTGGTGGAGTAGCAGAAACCACAGGGGATTGTCAACGAATACAGAAGAATATAGATAGACTGGAGAGTTGGGTGGAGAAGTCTCAGATGGAGTTCAATTTGGGCAAATGTGCGGTGATGCATTTTGGGCAGTCTAATTCTTGAGCGAATTATATGGTTAATGGAAGAGCCTTAGGTAAAGTTGATGAGCAGAGAGATCTGGGAATTCAGGTCTATTGTACCATGAAGGTGGCTGCACAGGTGGATAGAGTGGTCAAGAAGGCATATGGTTTGCTTGCCTTCATTGGACGGGGTATTGAGTATAAGAGCTGGCAAGTCATATTAAAATTGTACAAGATATTGGTTTGGCTGCATTTAGAATACTGTGTACAGTTCTGGTCGCCACATTACCAAAAGGATGTGGACACTTTGGAGAGGGTGCAGAGAAGGTTTACGAGGATGTTGCCTGGTATGGAAGGTGCTAGCTATGCAGAGAGGTTGAGTATGTGAGGGTTATTTTCACTAGAAAAACAAAGATTGAGGGGGATCCTGATTGAGGTCTACAAAATTATGAAGGGTATTGACAGGGTAGATAGAGATAAGCTTTTTCCCAGGGTGAAGGATTCAATAACGAGAGGTCATGTGTTCAAGGTGAGAGGTGAAAAGTTTAAGGGGGATACACGCGGAAAGTACTTTACACAGAGGGTGGTAGGTGCCTGAAACGCGTTGCCAGCAGAGGTAGTAGAGGCAGGCACGGTAGATTCATTTAAGATGCGTCTGGACAGATGCATGAGTAGGTGGGGAACAGAGGGATACAGCTGCTTAGGAATTAGGCGGTAGGTTTAGATCGTGGGTTTGGATTGGCTCAGGCTTTGAGGGCTGAAGGGCCTGCCCTGGACTGTAAATTTTCTTTGTTCTCTTTGTTCTAAAGCTTTGCTCAAACTCTGGAGCAATGTTGCGATCTCGAGCCTGAACTCACAGACATTACAAAGATTCACTAGAACCACATGCGAAGATTTGCTAAATCAGTTCTGAATAGCATTGTATCAGATTACAACAGGCTGCAGATCTTGGAATCTCAAATCACGTTAGCAAAGAGTATCAGCAGCCTGGAGCAATTGTAATGAGGTCAACCAGGTGGACCCATAGAATATGAGTTCCCTGATTGGGACTGTTAATGTGGTTCAATCAGGGAGCCCTGGCTGTCAGATATAAACAGGAGTGTCAGAGGTTCTGTTCACTCTGAGAGCTGGCTCTGAGGGAGCTGGGTGAGTGTCAAGGATTCTCCAAGTGTAAATAAAGAGGGACTTGCTGACAGGATACCAGCCTCTGTGGCGTTATTTCATAGTCAGTTCGTAAAAATAAATTTCATAGAGGAATTTTAAAATGTCCTCAAAAAGTAGCAAAATGCAGGTGATGATAACTACCACTTTAACAATTTAAAATCTGTTTCTGTGATGCATTCTCAATTGGTTATTGCTAAGACAGAATGAAAAATATTCTTGACAGCAAAATAACTGCCATAATTATCAGTGAGTGAGGTTTCTTTCTATATTTAATTGTATGAATTTTTGCAATGCCCAAGTTTTCCAATTATATAACAAAAGGTTCAGGATGTTAAATATCCTTATTTCACATCCCATGATCACTTTCCTATAGAGCTGATCAATATGCCTCTCTTATTGTCAGGGCGTAACCATCATTCTGTAAGCCTAACTGACCCATTTCAGAATCCTGCTGACATTCACTCATAGCTCAGAAACTGGAGTGACAGACGGACCAGTAATAAACAGAGTGATAGTTTATATTTTGTGAAAACACATTGGGATAGCGCATTGTCAATCCTCTACATTGGGGAGACTAGATGCCTGCTTGCAGAGCGCTTTAGAGAACATCTCCGGGACACCCGCACCAATCAACCTCACCGTCCCATGGCCGAACATTTCAACTCCTCCCCCCTCCCACTCTGCCGAGGACATGCAGGTCCTGGGCCTCCTTCATCGCTGCTCCCTCACCACCTGACGCCTAGAGGAAGAATGCCTCATCTTCTGCCTCAGGACCCTTCAACCCCGTGGCATCACTGTGGACTTCTCCAGTTTCCTCATTTCTCCTTCCTCCACCTTATCCCAGTTCCAACCTTCCAGCTCAGCACTGTCCTCATGACCTGCCCAACCTGTCAATCTTCCTTCCCACCTATCCGCCTCACCCTCCTCTCCGACCTATCACCTTTACCCCCACCTCTAGCCACCTATTGTACTCTTAGCTACCTTCTTCCCAGCCCCACCCCCCCTCCCATTTATCTCTCCACCCCCGAGGCTCCCAGCCTCATCCTGATGAAGGGCTCTGGCGTGAATGGATAATTTTCCTGCTCCTTGGATTCTGCCTGACCTGCTTTTCCAGCAACACACTCTCAACTCTGATCTCCAGCATCTGCAGCCCTCACTTTCTCAATTGTAAATCAGAACCCACTATTCCTGAGTTGTACCAAATATAAGGTTTTTTCAAAAGTAGGCGCAGTACCCAATTGACCTGACCTTCAGACCAAGATTGATGGACATTCTATTCTTTTGTTCATCCATGGGATGTGGACGTTGCTAGCTGAGACCACTTGTATTGCCCATTCCTAGTTGGCCCTTGAGAAGTTGGGGCTGAGCTGCTTTCTTAAACCCCTGCAGTCCAGGTTCTGTAGGTTGACCCACAATGGTATGAAGGAGGGAATTCCAATATTTTGACCTGGTGACAAAGAAGGAACTGTGATATATTTCCAAGTCAGGATGGTGAATGGCTTGGAGGGAACTTGATGTGGATGGTGTTCCCATGTATCTGCTGGCCTTGTTTTAAAGACAGATTTAGTTGTGGGTTTGGAAGCTGCTGTCTGAGGAGCCTTGGTGAGCACTGCTGTTACTGAGCGTCGATGATGGAGGGAGTGGATGTTTGTGGATGTAGTTCCAATCAAGCAGCTGCTTTGTGCTGGATGGTGTTGAGCTTCTTGAGTGTTGTTGGAGCTGCACCCATCCAGACAATTGGGGAATATTCCATCACACTGCTGACTTGTGCCTTGTAGATCTAGGAGGTGACAGCCTAGTGGTATTGCTATTGGACTATTAGTCCAAAAACTCAGCTCATACTCACAGAATCATACCTTACATCCTAAACAGCGCCATCACCATCCTGGATATGTCCTGTCCCAATAGGTTGCTATGTACTGTCCTCCCTCAGCTGATGAATTGGTACTTCTCCATGTCAAACAACACTCAGAGGAAGCACTGAGAGTGGCAAGAGCACAAAGAGTACTCACTAGGAATACATCACCAATAGTGGCTCGGTAGCAGTACTACTGATCGAGCTGGTCAGGTTCCTAAAGGACAAAACTGCTAGACTGGGTCTGCAGCAGGTGGTGAGGCAACTAACAAGAGGGAAAAATGTACTTGACCTCATCCTCACCAATCTGCCAGCTGCACTTTGTTAGTTTCCTCATCACTTGCTGCAGACCCAGTCTAGCAGTTGTATTCTATAGGACCCAACCAGCTTGATCTGCTGTGCTTCTGTCAAACCATTCTTTATGATGGACATTGAAGTCCCCAACCCAGAATACATTCGATACTAAACAAGGTTTTAAATAATAAGATCAGAGCTACAAGCAATCAGATATAAACCATCAACATATAGCACTATTAACTAAAACTCTAACACTTTTAATACTACCTCTTACATTACAGAGACACACAAAAAGGTTAAGTAGATTATTGTCAGATGTAGAAAGTCAATTCAGTGGCTTTTGTTTACTGTTTTTGATGCCAGGATGATCCTACTTCAGCTAGCTAGAGCCTAGGTATTCAGTTGTTTCTCTCTGGAAACATCCATTGGTTTGTGAGAAATACAGAACTACCGATTCACTTGGAAAATATGACTAATTTATCAATTCAAAAGTCACAGCTCACATCAACTGCTGCAGGCAAGGTGACTAGTTTTCTTTTGTATTGAAAGTGAGTTTTTTTTAACTGGCGGGAATGGCCCATTTCTGCTGGACAAAACAATTTTCTTTCTTGCTCGCGCGCTCTCTCGCTCTGTGACTCTGTAACTTGTTTCTAGCTCTAACTTGCTCAGCTAGCTGAGAACTAATCAACTTCACAGTCAGGACTCCAAAGCCACAAAAACAGGATTAACATAAGTATCAAATTCTTTGACTATGCAGCCATCCTGGTAAATCTCTGCCAATTAAAAAAAAACAGTTATTTCTCCTTGCACAAATATAAAAAGTCACAATTCTTCCAACACACCTGCTGATATCAACAGATTTCCTTGAGAAGATTCAACAGAAATTGATTTGTTAGTAAATAAAGGTTTATTAAAATAAATGAGTTTGAATTTGAAAATTAGAATTGACATATCCCCTTCATAACGTTTTCCTTATAATTTTATGAGCCGGCGAAGGGACTATCTAAAACTGAAATTAAAATAATTAAGCCTTCAAACTTAATGGGCAATCCTTTAAGGACATCTTTTGGTAAAGTACACTATTAAACAGATGAAGGAAAAGCACAAGGTAAATTACGCTGTCTTTTCAGATACTTTTGTTTATCATTAAACAAATTAATGCTTCCCATTAATTATTATAATATTCGCTCCTGTTTGCGGAATAACATTTCACTCCCATTTGATTTTTACTGCTAAAAAAAAATGATCTGGTCAGAAATTCACATTCCAATTTCTCAGAAGACAAGGACTCAAACTTGTTTTTATTAACCTAGGCATCGAATACGAGAGCAGGAAGGTTATGCTGGAACTGAATGAAATGTTGACTAGGCCATAACTGGAGTACTGTGTGCAGTTCTGGTCACTAGATTACAGTAAAGTTGAGATTACACTCAAGAAGGTGCAGAGAAGATTTCCCAGGTTGCTGCCTGGGTTGGAGGGCCTGAGCTGGGAGAAAAGATTGGCTAAATTGAAGTTGTTTTCCTCAGAACAGGAGAGATTAAGAAGAGACCTGATAGAGGTGTAGAAGGTTGTGAGGGGCAGAAATGGGAAAGACAGAAGGGCATGTTTTCCATTACTGAGATGGAACAATAAACAGGGGCCATAGATTTATGACAAGCGACAGTAGGGAATAAGGAGGATTGAAGAGAATTGTTTTCATCCAAAGTGTGGTGTGAGTGTAGACAGAATGGGCTGTCTGGTTTCCTTCTGTGCTATAAATTGAACTGATTTAGCTTTATTGTAAAATGTACTAAATGCGTACAGTAAAAAGTTTACAGTCACTGCATTACAGCACCATCTTAGGTACAAAGATACCAAGGTACAGGTATTTAAGATCAAATTCTTAGGAAATAACAAAATTAAACAAATAAAGAAATAGACAGTGTAGCATTATAGGTTATAGGAATAAATTTGAAAAATAAAAAGAAGACTTTAGTTTGCTCACACTTAAAAGTATTGCATTCAGTTCTGGTCTCCACATTACAGGAAGGATGTGGAGGCTTTCGAGAGGCTGCAGAAGAGGTTTACTAGGATGCTGCCTGGATTAGAGGGTATGAGCTGTAAGGAGAGGCTAGAAAAACTCAGTTTGGTTTCTCTGGAGCAGCGGCAGCTGAGGAGAAACTTGGTAGAAGTCTATAGAATTATGAGCTGGGTAGGTAGGGTTGACGGTCAGAATCTTTTTCCCAGAGTTGAAATGTCTAACACTAGGGAGCATGCATTTAAGGTGAGAGGGGGAAAGTTCAAAGGGGATTTGTGGGGCAAATTTATTTACACAGAGAGTGGCAGGAGTGTGGAACGCACTGTCAGAGGTGGTGGTAGAGGCAGATATGATAGGGATGTTTAAGAGACTTTTACATAAGCATATGAATATGCAAGAAATGGAGGGATATGGACCAAGGGCATGCAGAAGGAATTAGTTTAATTTGACATCATGTTTGGCACAACATCATGGGCTGAAGGGCCTGTTCCTGTGCTGTACTGTTCTATGTTCTGAATATCACTCTTTCTGACCCAGTCCATGCCAGAACCTAACCTCAAGGGAGGTCTCCATCACTTCACCCCTGCCTGCACCAGACCCACTAATGTCAGAGTTGCCTCACTTTAAACACCATATCTTCACCACTGGGCCCTCTTCGCTGACACTGCTGAACCCACATTCTCCCCACATCCAGGAATCCCTGGCTCTGCCAAGCCACGAAACTCGTTTCAGCTCCAGATGTCACCATGCCAGCACCTCCATCTTGATGAGTCCGCTGCTGCCAATGCCTCCAGCCCCAACCACTGGAGGAGCTTTCCTGTTTCCCGTCCTGAACAGCAGGAGATTTATTACACTAAGGAGTGATGTGGCGGCTCAGTGGTGTGCAGTGCTGCCTCACAGCGCCTGGGACCGGGGTTCAATCCCAGCCTTGGGCGACTATCTGTGTGGAGTTTGCACATTGTTCCTGTGTGTGCATGGGTTTCCTCTGGGTACTCCGGTTTCCTCCCACAGTCCAAAGCTGTGCAGGTTTGGTGGATTAGCCATGGGAAATGTAGGGTTACAGGGGTAGGGTGGGATGTCCTTTGGAGGGTTGGTATGGACTTGATGGTCTGAATGGCCTGCTTCCACACTGGAGGGATGCTAATTTAGTTGTTTCTTGCATTTTAAGTAGCTACAGAAAGGTAGAAATGAATTACGCATATTTCGTAGTGTCCATTAACATCTGGGCCACCAAGATAGTCATGATGGAGATTATAAGCTACATCGAACAGACCTTGATAGAACAACAGAAATTGCTGGAAAAACTCAGCAGGTCTGACAGCATCTGGGGAGAGAAAGCAGACTTAATATTTGAAATCCTGTGTACCTTCTTCAGAATTCACTGGTCACTGGACCCCAAAAAGTTAACTCTGCTTCTCTCTCTCTATAGATACTGTGAGACCTGCTAAGTTTCTCCTGCAATTTCTGTTTTGAGTTCAGATTTTCAGCATAGGCTTTACTATGTTGGTAGAACATCACCTATGCCTAAGTTTGTCAAACGCAGAATATTTCAATGTTTCCATATCTCATCTCAATTAACTCATGACTATGTGCACTAATAAGCACAGTTGTTCTGTTTACTAATAACTGCCATTATAATTGCAGTTAGAATTAGTCTTTCAGAGTGTATTATGACTTAATGCATTAACTTTACCTGCCGGACACTACACTGACTCTTAATACAAATGAATGAATCAGCACAGAAGCAATCTAAGACGTGGCTTGGGAGCTAGAGTTCATCTGACTTGGGAAAAGCTTGTAATACAATGTTAAAAATCACACAACACCAGGTTATAGTCCAACAGGTTTAATTGGAAGCACACTAGCTTTCGGAGCATCGCTCCTTCATCGGGTGGTAGTGCTCCGAAAGCTAGTGTGCTTCCAATTAAACCTGTTGGACTATAACCTGGTGTCGTGTGAGTTTTAACTTTGTACACCCCAGTCCAACACCGGCATGTCCTAATCAGTAATACAACGTCTTAGTTTGCACGAATTACTTTTAACTATCTAGTTAAACTTTGATTTTATTATTGTCACATATACTGAGATACAGCAAAAAGTATTGTTTTGTGTGCTATCTAGGCAAATCACACTTTACATGAACACATCAGGGTAATAGAACAGAACACAGAATATAGTGTTACAGCTACAGAGAAGGTGCAGAGAAAGACCAACTCTAATGTATGAGAGATCTGTTCATAAATCTGATAATATCAGGGAAGAAGCTGTTCTTGAATCTGTTGGTACATGTTTTCAAATGAATGTATCATCTGCCCAATGTCAGAGGCTGGAAGAGGGTATAACCGGGGTGGGAGGGGTCTTTGATGATGTTGGCTGCTTTCCCAAGGCAGCAGGAAGTATAGATGGCGTTAATGGATGGAAGGCTGGTTTGTGGAGTGGACTGGATTGTGTTCTTGTGGTCCTGGTCAGAGCAGTTGCCATACCAAGCTGTGATACATCTGGATAGGACACCTTCTGTGGTGCATCTATAAAAATTGATGAGAGTCACTGTGGACATGCTGAGGAAGTAGAGGCATTGCTGTGCTTTCTGACTGTAGCATCAATGTGGATGGAGAGGGACAGACTGTTGGTGATATTTACTCCCAGGAACCTGAAACTCCTGGCTATCTCCACCTCAGCCCCATGGATAGAGACAGGGGCATGTCCTCCACTCCACTTCCTGTAGTCGATGACTAGCTCCTTTGTTTTGCTGACATTGAGGGAGAGATTGCTGTCTTTACACAATGTCGCTAAGCTGTCTATCTCCTTCCTGTACTCCAACTCATCATTGTCTGAGAGCTGACCCACTAGGGTGGTGTCATCAGCAAATTTGTACATGGGGTTTAGAGCTGAATTTGGCTGCACAGTCATGAGTGTGTAAGTACTGTAAGGAGCCACGTACGCAGCCTTGTGGGGTCCCAGTACTGAGGATTATGTTGGAGGAGGTGTGTTGCCTATCCTTCCTGATTGCGGTCTGTGGGCCAGGATGTCAAAGATCCAGTTGGAGAGGGCAGAACAGAGACCTAGGTCTTGCAGTTTAGAGGTGGGTTTGGTTGGAATTATGGTGTTGAAGGTGGAGCTATTGTCAATGACTAGGAGCCTGATGTAGGTATCGTTGTAATCCAGATGTTCCAGCGATGAGTGTAGGGTCAGGGAGATGGTGTCTGCCATGGACCTGTTGTGATGATAGATGAATTCTAGTGGATCAAGAGAATCTGGGAGGCGGGAGTTGATGTGAGCCATTACTGACCCCTCGAAGCACTTCATAATGATGGAGGTCAGAGTCACTGGGTGGCAGTCATTAAGGCATGCTGCCTGATTTGTCTTTGATACCATGATGATGTTGGCCTTCTTGAAGTGGGGGGAACCTGACATCGGAGTAAGGAGAGGTCAGAGATGTCAGTGAATATTCCCGCTAGCTGGTCTGTGCAGGATCTGAGTGCACAGCTGGGGATTCCCTTTGGGCCAGTCCCTTTCAGTGGGTTCACTCTCGAGAAGGCTGACCTGACGTCTGAGGGCAGTGGCCGAGGCTGATGGGATAGGTGACATAATTTTACTGACCTTTTGTTTAAATTGAGCAAAGAATGCATTGAGCTCATCGGGACGGGTTACCTGTTGTCAGAGATTGTACTCAACTTCACTTTGCAGCCTGATACATTGTGTATATTATCACATCAATGTATGGCTCGTCTGGGACTTTGGTTTAGTCTAGTATTGCCTCTTGGCATCCCTGATGGTTTTGTGAAGGTCGTACCCGGTTTTCCTGTATAGGTCAGGGTCACCCGACTTGATCTCGGATTTCTATAAGTCATAATATTTTTAATATTGTTTTATATTTTGACATTATTAAATTTAAAGAGAAGTGGTTTCACTTTTCTGTTCCTAGCTGGATTTTGCTGTAAAGTCTAACCTTATTTGGTCACACTGACGTTCTCACAATGCCACTTTTACACAGGTGTTTAGTTGGGAAAATGCTGCTGAATCATTTTAATAAACTTTTCGACATTGGAGCCTCCAGCAGACAAGACGTAAAGAAGTAGAATAGCGATGGGCAGTGTTATACCCTCCTGTGTGATACTTTATGAGTATCACTTTTGCTTCAGTTTAGTTGAAGGCAGGCAATGTGCTGTCGACAAAATTACATTGAGCTTTGTTTAGTTTGCACAGCAGGTACATTATTTCTTGATGGTACTGAATTTTAACAAGATTTTCATATCACTGCCTCAGGGTCTGTAACTTCAAGCATTCCACAGGGGCCTGAGCATCCTCTAAAGAATACCCACAGCCTCACATTAGCTTGTTGGAGGTGTTAATGAATTCTACATCAAGTTTCTAATGCTTTCTTCTGGTGCGAGGAACTGCTTTCTGCAAAATAATGCACCCTCCTGCATTCCTCTTTCAAAAGTGATTCACTGAAGGTTTGTTAATAACTGCAGTAAATTAATTGACAGACATAACCACGGTTTGGCCATACCCACTAACTACACTCAGGGAAGAATCGGCTGTTCGTCATTGTAGCAATTTGAAAAAACTTGATTTGAAGGAACTACAAAGGCGTTTGGCAGTAGTGTTTTAAAGTCTTTCAGAAACTTACCTTGGATAACTCAGAAAATAACAGTGCCACACAAATCATAAATTGACGGAAGGGTCATCACCTATGCTGTCAAGCAGCACTTGGAAACCTGCTCATTGATGCTGGGTTTGGGTCCCACCAGGACCACTCAGTTCCTGACCTCAAGAATGTTGGACTAAACATGGATAAAAGAGTTAACTCCAAAGTGAAGTGAGCATGACTGCCCTTGACATCAAGGTAGTACTTGACAGAGAATGGCATCAGTGAGCCCGTCAAATCTGGAATCAATGGGAATTGGGGAAAACCTCTCCATAAGTAGCACAAAGGAAGGTTATTGTGATTGTTGGTGGTCAGTCTTTCCAGCTCCAGGACATAAGACATAGGAGCAGAAATTAAGCCATTCAGCCCATCCAATCTGCTCTGCCATTCAATCCTACCTGATAAGCTTCTTGACCCCATCCTCTCACTTTCTCCTAGAGGCGTCTCTGCAAGAGTTCCTCAGGGTCATGTGCTAGGTCCAACCATCTTCAGCTGCTTCATTACTGACCTTCCCTCTATCATGATTTGGAGGTGCCAGTGCTGAACTGGGGTGTACAAAATTAAAAATCACACAACTCCAGGTTGTGTCATCAGGTAGTCACAACCACCTGATGAAGGAGCAGCGCTCCAAAAGCAAATGGTTCCAAATAAACCTGTTGGACTAATACCTGGAGTTGTGTGATTTTTAACTTCCTTCTATCATAACAGTAAAAGTGGAGATGTTCACTGATGATTGCACAATGTTCAGTACCCTTCCCTAGTCCTCCGATACTGAAGCAATCAGTGCTCATGTGCATCAAGAGTTGAATGATATATATGCTTGGGCTGATAGTCAGCAAATAATGTTTACTTCATGCAAGTGCCAGGTAATGGCCATGTCCAACAAGACAGAAGCTAACTTCCTTCTATCCTTGGGGGCGGCACGGTGGCTCAGTGGTTAGCTCTGCTGTTCGTTTCCCACCTCGGGTGCCTGTTGTGTGGAGTTTGCACATTCTTCCCGTTTCTGCATGGGCTTCATCCCCACAATCCGAAGATGCACAGGCCAGGTGAGTTGGCCATGCTAAATTGCCTATAAGTTTTAGGTGCATTAGTCAGGGGTAAATGTAGGGTAAGGGATTGGGTCTGTGTGGGTTACTCTTCGGAGGGTCAGTATGGACTTGTTGGGCTAAAGGGCCTGTTTCCATACTGTGGTGAATCTAATCAAATCTAACCATTTCCTTTGAAGATGTATTGATATTTCCATTGTTGAATCTCCCAGTGAATATAATCCTAAATGATGCAGTCTCTCCCTAAACGTCAGTCCTATCATCCCATGGATCAGTCTGGTAAACCTTTGTTGTACTCCCTCAAAGCCAGAACATCATGATGAAACCAAAACTGCACATGATGCTCCAGGTATGGTTTCACCAAGACCCTGTACAATTGCAACAAGCCATCCTTGCTCCTATACTTGAATCCTCTTGCTATGAAAGGCCAATGTACCATTTGCCTTCTTCATTCCAAAGAAACCCAAACATATAAATAGAAAGCAGAAATCATCAGCAGTGCTCCATCCCACTAAAGATGTTACTGAATATGGTGACAAAACGTCTGGAAATGAACCTTCCAGCAAAGCAAGCCACCGAGCAAACCTACATCCAGAATCTCAACCTGAGCTACAAATCTTCACAAAACTCGCTTCTTCATCCCCTGCAAGCTTACTTTCAGTGACTGGTGTACAAGAACACTCAGGTCCCGATGCACCTTCCCCTTTCCCAATCCATCACCATTCAGGTATTAACCAATGTTATTGCTCCCAAAGTAGATAACTTCACTTTATCTACATTGGGCTGCATCTGCCCTGTATTTACTTATGTATTTGATCCAGATAGTTCTTCTGTTTGGCTGTTAATATGAAAAGTATTCATATTCAGTTTGCTAGTAAATGAACAATTACCCATTTTTGATGTCAGTATTTTCACTTTATTGTTTCTCATGTTTTGCCTGAGTTTTAAATCATGTATCATTTCATGGCTGTGGTATCTGCACTGGTGGTGTAGCATCTATATAATAGCCATTAGTAATACAACAATAAGAGAAATATCCTGGATATTTCTCTTCAACACATTTTTATTATCATTTAGATGTTTAGAGGATATGTTTATCCGAGATGACTGAAACTGCATTTTCTGAGCTGGACTTCAGTTGAATATAGATTCAACATGAGAAACATGTATTTGGAATATTCAGGGGCAGGGCTTGGAATTATGCAGATTTTGCGATACATTGCCTGCCTAGGGACATAGTACCTCCTTGTGCTGGCACATGGGAATTTGGAACAGTCAATGGTTTAGGTAAGTTGTCCCAGGCAAAGGGACGCCTGGATTTTTCTGATGGGTTTCCTGGGGTCTGAATGAGTTATCCTGGTCCTCTGGGTCCAACCTGAGTTACACCTGAAGGGTCTGTTCATCCAGTCATAGGCTGCAGCATTTCCTTGTTCAGGAGAAAATTCATCAAGCCCCAGTCTAAACACTTAAAGAACAGCAAAGTGTACTTACAGCCTGAAATTTAAAATTATGGCTTGCAGGAATCTGCATGTACATCTCCATTTGTAATTGATTAGATCTTTGAACCCTGTTTCTGTTAGTTAAAACTGCCCTTATAGCGCCATCAATGAGGTATGTTGCAATTTCATTGAAATGTAAGATTCATATTTATTTCCTAAAGACTCTCATTCACATACATGTATGTCCATGTAGGGGAGGAAACTGATTGGGTCAAACACTTACATTTCTGATTTTAAATAGAGGCCATTATTTAGAACATAGAACATAGAACAGTACAGCACAGAACAGGCCCTTCAGCCCACGATGTTGTGCCGACCATTGATCCTCATGTAAGGTAAACCTAATGTACGAACCCTCAAATTTCTGTGACCATATGCATGTCCAGCATTGTCTTAAATATCCCCAATGACCTCACTTCCACAACTGCTGCTGGCAACACATTCCACGTTCTCACAACTCTCTGTGTAAAGAACCCGCCTCTGACATCCCCTCTATACTTTCCGCCAAACAGCTTAAAACTATGACCCCTCGTGTTAACAATTTCTGCCCTGGGGAAAAGTCTCTGGCTACCAACTCTATCTATGCCTCTCATTATCTTGTACACCTCAATTAGGTCCCCTCTCTTCCTTCTTTTTTCCAATGAAAAATGTCCGAGCTCAGTCAACCTCTCTTTGTAAGATAAGCCCTCTATTCCAGGTAGCATCCTGGTAAACCTCCTCTGAACCCTCTCCAAAGCATCCACATCTTTCCTATAATAGGGCGACCAGAACTGGATGCAGTATTCCAAGTGCGGTCTAACCAAAGTCTTATAGAGCTGCAACCAGATCTCACGGCTCTTAAACTCAATCCCCCTGTTAATGAAAGTCAAAACACCATATGCTTTCTTAACAACCCTGTCCACTTGGGTAGCCATTTTAAGGGATCTATGTACCTGCACACCAAGCTGTTCCTCCACACTGCCAAGAATCCTGTCTTTAATTCTGTACTCAACTTTCAAGTTCGACCTTCCAAAATGCATCACTTCGCAGTTATACAGGTTGAACTCCATCTGCCACCTCTCAGCCCATCTCTGTATCCTATCAATGTCACGCTGCAGCCTACAACAGTCCTCTGTACAGTCAACAACACTTCCAACCTTTGTGTCGTCTGCTAACTTGCTGACCAATCCTTCAATCTCCTCATCCAAGTCATTAATAAAAATTACAAAGAGTAGAGGCCCAAGAACAGAGCCCTGTGGAACACCACTCACCACTGACTTCCAGGCAGAATACTTTCCTTTCACTACCACTCGCTGTCTTCTGTCGACCAGCCAATTCTGTATCCAGAGAGCTAAATTTCCCTGTATCCCATTCCTCCTGACCTTCTGAATGAGCCTACCATGAGGGAACCTTATCAAATGCCTTGCTGAAGTCCATATACAACACATCCACTGCTCGACACTCATCAACTTGTCTAGTAACATCCTCAAAGAACTCAATAAGGTTTTTGAGGCATGACCTGCCCCTCACAAAGCCATGCTGACTACATTTAATCAAGCCAGGCTCTTCCAGATAGTCATAAATCCTCTCCCTCAGAATCCTTTCTAACACCTTGCAGATGACAGACGTGAGACTGACTGGTCTGTAATTGCCGGGGATTTCCCTATTTCCTTTCTTGAAGAGAGGAATTACATTTGCCTCCCTCCAGTCCTCAGGTATGACTCAGGTGGAGAGCGAGGATGCAAAGATCTTTGCAAGCGGCGAGGGCAAATCTGGTCTGACCCTGGCGATTTGTCAATCTTAATGTTTGTCAAAATTTTCAGTACATCAGCTTCCTCAATCTCTATCCGTTCCAGCATGCTTACCTGCTCCTCAATAGTTTCATTCACTACAAGGTCCTTTTCTTCAGTAAAGACAGAAGTAAAAAACTCATTTAGGGCTTCCCCTACCTCCTCATACACAAGTTCCCTATGCAATCCCTGATCGGCCCTACTCTTTCTTTGATCATTCTCTTATTCCTCACATACATGTAAATTGCCTTTGGATTCTCCCTAATCCTTCCTACCAAGCCTTTGTCGTGCCCCTTCCTGGCTCTCCTAAGACCATTTTTGAGCTCCTTCCTCCTTTCCTGCCTGTAATCCTATCGAGCTGAGGAAGACCCTTGCCTCCTCCACCTTATTTGGTGAGTTAAAGGCATCAATATGAATTGGGAGGTGGGGAAAGCGTTCTGGAACAGTAATATCCCACTGAAAGCCATCAACATTTCCAGCTGCTTTGCAACAACCACTGGGTTAGCATGGTGTCAGAGTACTAGGGCAATAAAGGTACACACCTGCCTGGCAACAAAGTGATCCACAAGGATATTCAGTTGAGTACTATATATTGGATGTGTTATTGGATGATGTTGGTAGGAAATGATTCCGTCGTAATGTTTTATTTTTCAGGATTGTGGAGACGTGAATGTTCTGATGGTCCAGCTGAGATTAATAAGAAGGTGGAAAACTATTTAGCAATGAGGGTGTAGTGTATCATTGAGGAGAATCAGAATGTGATGATGCACTTGACAACAGCCTGAACAGAATGTAGGAACATAGGAATAGGAGCAGGCCATTCAGCCCCTTGAGTCTATTCCACCATTCTGTAGGATAGTAGCTAACCTGTGGCCTAACTCTATAAGCCTGCCCTGGGCCTATATCCTTCAAGATGGAGGTGGAGTAGGTGGGCTGAGCCTGAAGCTTGTCCCAGGCTTTCTTTTTTTCTTTTTTATTTGGCTCTTTTTCTTTTCTTTTTCTTTTTTCTTAATTTTCTTTCTTTTTAGGTCTGGTGACTGGGGGTTGAGGGAGGAGATCCCTGACAGTGGTAGTAGCAGCGACAAAAACTGGAACAAGGCAGAAGCAGATCCACCCCAGCCCAGGATCTCCCGGCAAGCAAGGAGCAAGTCCAGGGCTGACTCCTCAGGGCCTTGTTGCCAAGCAGCCACCATTTGTTTTTTTTCTCTCTGGTAGCTTGTTGGGTTAGAAGAGTAGAACAGGCTGAATGAAATCTTGGCTTGTTCCAATATAAGGGTATTAACCAGAATGGTGATGGATGCGGTTGTACATAAACTGCACATTGAGTGAGTCATAATCTTTGCGAATTTAGCACTTTCCATAATTGCAAAGTAAAGCCTGAAACACCACATGTTTATAGCTGATGGCTGCCATCACCATTGAAAGGGTTACTATTCTGGCATAAAAACCGAAAGCACTGCAGATGCTGGAAATCAGAAACAAAAACAGAAATTGCTGGAAAAGCTCAGCAGGTCTGGCAGCCTCTGTGGAGAGAAATCAGAGTTAATATTTCAGGTCCAGTGACCCTTCCTCAGAATGAGTATATTCTATGCACAAGGAAAAGCAGGCCTACCTCTACAACCTGTCCTCCTAATGTAACCCTTTATTCCTCGTATTACTCTGGTGAACCTGTAATGCACAATCTAAGGCAATATATCCTTCCTTTTGCCCAGAACGTGAGTCCACTATTCCAGACATGGTAAAGCCAAAACCTGAGGCAGCTAAAATACAGCTTTTTTTTTGCAGTTCTACAATAGCTTTATTTATTTTGCTTCATTAAGAAATACACCAAGTTAGAAGCATAATAACCACAGGGTCAAATAAGAAGATATTAGAGGAGGTGATTAAAGTGTGGTCTCAAGAAATAGGCAGTACAGCTGAAGATGAAAGTTGCAGAGCTTGATGAATGAAGGAACTGCTGTCCAAACATTTAGGGAATTCCTTTAGACCACCAACATCAACCTCAGACCACCAACATCCCTCTCCTGGCTGCCTACCAGCTTGCTATTAAAATAGTTGGACAATTATTAAAATGTTACTGTGATTCACTCATATTTATTAAACATGGAAATTTAGAACAAGGAATTAAAAGATGATTGTTAGGTGCAGACTAACTTGCTAGTCTAGTTCACCGTGATTTGCTCATTTTAAAAAAATATGGCAACTTAGCACACCACAGGCCTAAGTAAAAATGCTTTGGAGAAATTGATTTATATTAATGGAACCTATCATCCTGGTTCATATCCATACTCACTTGTCCCTGTTGCAAGCGGAAAGTGAGGACTGCAGATGCTGGAGATCAGAGCTGAAAATATGTTGCTGGAAAAGCCCAGCAGGTCAGGCAGCATCCAAGGAACAGGAGAATCGACGTTTCGGGCATAAGCCCTTCCTGAAGAAGGGCTTATGCCCGAAACATTGATTCTCCTGTTCCTTGGATGCTGCCTGACCTGCTGCGCTTTTCCAGCAACACATTTTCAGCTCTTGTCCCTGTTGCAATAAGATTGACCAAAGTTTGTTAATGTGTAGTTAAGGCCAAAGAGTTATCTAAAGGGATTAATTGTTCTAATCTGACAAAACACTCCAGACATCTGCACTTCCTGACTAATATTCTTCTTGCTGATTTGATTCACCATGCCACAAAGAAGCACTCCACAAGGTGGAAAAGCCACTATTCACTGCAAGAGGCCAAGAGGAGCCCTATCAATATACCAGTTGGACAATACAGCTGATCTTGTTCCTCCCTCACAGGACATCTGACAGGGTTCTGCCACTTCATTAAGGCCACACACTGAAAGAGACGCCTGAAGGACAGGCTGTAAGCTGGGGGCCTGGCTGCAGCTGTCATGATAATGATTTGAGAACAAGAGGGAAGATAATAATGGAAGAATGAACAATTGCTTATCCATTACTAAATGCATAATCTTCTTAATGTAACTCTTATAAACACATTACAATTCTTTAGACTTCTTTTGCTGGTGTAAATTGAATGTCATCAGTACCTGGACTGTACTTTGGTCTGACTGTCTTCTGTTTCTACTTTTGCACGCAAGTGTTAGAACGTGGCAGCTGTCACTGAGGTGTGCTGTAGTAGATTGCACTGTGTAAAAAGTGGTAATGTAGGATATGACAGATGTATGCTGAGAAAAAAAGTGCGCTTTTACACAAAGTGAAAATAAAATAATTTTCAATGTTCCACGAAAATGTACAGACTTTGAAGAAATCAGGCTTTCAGGTTAACTGTTATCAGCTGCACTGTTAAATGAAATTAGTGAGACACAAGAAAAAAACTTGTCGATGCTAGAATCCAAAGGAGACAAGCAGGAGGCTGGAAGGACACAGCAAACCAGGCAACATCAGCAGGTGGAGAAGTCGACATTTCAGATGTAACCCTTCTTCAGGACTGAGGGTGGGGAGCTGCAGATAAAGAGGGTGTTGGGGCAGGGTGGTGAAGTGGGGAGAGGTGAAGACAAGCAGACAGTACTACCTGGTCAGTCAATGGTGGAATGAATCTAGTTGGTAGCAGGGAGCAGGGGGAGAGAGGGGCTGGGAAGGCTGGGGAGGGAGGTTATTTGAAATTGAAGAACTCAGTGTCAAGTCCTCCAGGCTGTAGAGTGCCCAAGCGGAAGATAAGGTGTTGTTCCTCCAATAGGAGCTGTGGTTTGTTTTGGCAATGGAGGAGGCCAAGGATGGTCATGTTGGAAAGGGAGTGGTTGGGGAATTGAAATAGGCGCTGACTGGAAGGTCCGTGAGGGCCTGCGAGCCTAGCTGTGATGCTCAGTGAACCATTCCCTAGGTTCACATTTGGTCTCCCCGATGTAGAGAAGACCGCATCAGAAACACTTGCTGCAGTAAACTAGGTTGGATGAGGCAGGTGAACCTTTGTCTCACCTGGAAGGACTGTTCAGGGTGGAGGTGAGGGGGATGCTGTACTGGCAGGTTTTACAAGTTTCCGGTTGCAGGGGAAGGTACCTGGGGGTTCGGTAGTTGGGGGGTGGGGGTGGTGTGAACCAAGATTGTCAGAGGGAATGGTCCTCGTGGAAGGCAGAGAGGGTTGAGGAGAAGAAGATGGTCTTGGCGGTGGGGTCTATTTGGAATTGGCAGATGTGTTTAAGGGTGATGCATTGAATACAGAGACTGGTGGGGTGGTAGGTGAGGACAAGAGGGGCTCTCTCCTTATTGTGTTGGGGGGCGGTTTAGAGCAGTGGAATGGGGAATGGAAGTGGTGCAGTGGAGGGCTATTGGGATGACGGAGAAAGGAAAAGCACGTTGTTCAAAATAGGTGGACATCTGGGAAGCTCGTGAGTGAAACGTCTCCTCATCAGAGCAGATGTTGCAGAGGCAGAGGAATTGGGAGAATGGGATGGAGTTCTTGCAGGATACTGAGTGGGAGGAGGTGTAGTCCAGGTAGTTATGGGAGTCTGTGGGTTTGTAGTAAACATCCATCTGGAGACTGTCGCTGGAGATGGAGATGAAGAGGTCAAGAAAAGGAGGGAGGTATCAGAGATGGACCATGAATTTGAGGGTGGGATGGAAGCTGTGGGTGAAGTCAATGAATTGCTTCAGTCCAGCCTGGGTGCAGGATGCTGCACTGATGCAGTCATCGAAGTAACAGCAGAAGATTTGGGGCAGTGTCTATGTAGGTGCTGAAGAGGGACTGTTTGAAATGGCCGACAAAAAGGCAGGCGTAGATGGGGCCCATCAGGGTGCTCATGGCCACCCCCTTGATATGGAGGAAATGGGAGGAGTTAAAGGAAAAGTTGTTAAGAATGAGGACCAGTTCAGCAAGTTGGAGGAAGGTATTGGTGGAGGGGGACTGGATGGATCTTTTGGAGTGGAAGAAGTGTAGGGCCTGGAGGCCATCCTTGTGGGGTATGGAGGTGTATAAGGACTGCACATCCATAGTGAAGAGAAAATACTGGGGGGGCGGGGCACTGGAAGATGCTGAAAAGATGGAGGGCATAGTTAGTGTTGTGGATGTAGGTGGGAGGTGCCTGAACCAAGGGGGAGAGGATGGAATTGAGGTAGGACGGGATGAGTTCAGTGGGGCAAGAGCATGCCGAGATGATGGGTCAGCCGGAGTAGTTAGGCTTGTGGGTCTTGGGGAGCAGGTAGTACAGGACAGTGCGGCGCTGGGGAACTATGAGTTTGGAGTTTAAAATCACACAACACCAGGTTATAGTCCAACAGGTTTAATTGGAAGCACTAGCTTTCGGAGTGGCGCTCCTTCACAACCACCTGATGAACGAGCGTCGCTCCGAAAGCTAGTGTTTCCAATTAAACCTGTTGGACTATAACCTGGTGTTGTGTGATTTTTAACTTTGTACACCCAGTCCAATACCGGTATCTCCACATCATGAGTTTGGAGGCAGTCTCTGTTAAAGAAAATGCCAATTCACATTCCAAACCAGTCACACAGACCCTCCTACAGTCTCACAGACCATTCTGAACAATACAGAAACAAAACAAAAACCCAAAGAATTGTGGATGCTGAAAATCAGAAATATGTTACAATGCACTCCTGGAGCAGGTAGGAGTTGAACTCAGACCTCCTGGCTGAGAGGTAGGGACAATAGCACAGCACCACAAGAGCCCCATAGTCAGGTCTATACCCTCCACTTCCTCATGCCACCTCTAAGATAGTGCTGTGGTATCGACAGAAATTATATCGTGGGGAGGAAACTGAGCGAGGATGTAGAGTGCAGCAGTGCACAGCCTTTACTTCCCTATTGCCCACATTAGATTTCTAACACAATGGAAAACCAGAGAGAGTACTCCTTAGCTTATGGCTTCCAATCCTGAAGAAGGGCTCATGCCCGAAACGTCGATTCTCCTGCTCCTTGGATGCTGCCTGACCTGCTGCGCTTTTCCAGCAACACATTTTCAGCTCTGATCTCCAGCATCTGCAGTCCTCATTTTCTCCTAGGCTTCCAATCTTTGCCTTAATGTGTGAGTGAGAGCCCAGACATTCCAAATACCCTTCCAGACAGCTGTCCCATTAACACCAGAGGCCTCACACCTCCCCAGGTCCCCACCCAATCAGTTCAATGAACCTGCATTGTTCACCTATATCACCCAGCCCATGGTATTTTAGGTGACCGCGCCAAGTCTGATCATACTGTCCCTGAGCTTGAAGCTAGGCTGCTCCTGAACATGGGCAAACTACTCCTCCCACACATCAACTCCTTACCATCCATGCTTTACGATATCCACCCCCCTCACAACTGTTACCCCACATCCCCCCACCCCCAACCTCCAGCTAGCCAGTCCTGAAGAACAACTTGCCAAATCTTCTTTCCAGTGCCCCCCCCCCCCAATCCCACTCCTTTTCCATTTGTGCCAGATGAACCCTACCCACCATGGGCCAACTCCATGAGGGGACAGCCTCAGAAGAGATGTACCCAGACCCCTGATTGGACACATCTCCCTCCCTACCTCGACCCTCCACTCACCCCCATCCTCAAAATGGCTGCTATGGAGCCTCAGAACTGTCAATGACCCTGGACTGAAGACCCCCTTGAAGGAGATGACCCTGACCATGGCCAATCCTCTGGGCTGGTGTTGGAGGATGCCCTTGACTTGCTATGCCAGGACCCCTTGACTGATGGGTGCCTCCATGGACTTTGGTGAGGAGCTCCCCTAAGACATCGATGTGCAGCTGTCAGCTTGCTCCACACGCTATATGTTAGCTGTGTAAGTCTCTTTTGAAACCTCCCCCAGAATCCACTTATACTACAGCCCCAGGCAGCGCATTCCAAATCCGAACAACTCCCTGAATAAAGAAGTTCCTCCTCATCTCACTTCTAGCTCTCTTGTTGACAATCTTGAAGCTGTGTATCCTAGTTACTGACACACCAACTCTTAGAATCATACAGTCATACAGAGTACAGCGTGAAAACAGACCCCTTGGTCCAACTTGTCCATGCCGACCAGATACCCTACCTTAATCGAGTCCAATTTGTCAGCATTTGGCCCACATCCCTCCAAACCCTTCCCATTCATATACCCATCCAGATGCCTTTTAAATGTTGTAATTGTACCAGCCTCCACCACTTCCTCTGGAGTTCATTCCATTCATGCACCACCCTCTGTGGGAGAAAGTTGCCCCTTAGGTCCCTTTTAAATCTTGTTCCCTCACCCTAAACTTATGCCCTCTAGTTCTGAACTCTCCCACCCCAGGGAAAAGACCTTGTCTATTTATCCTATCCATGCCCCTCATGATTTTATAAACCTCTATAAGGTCACCCCTCAGCCTCCGATGCTCCAGGGAAAACAGTCCCAGCGTATCCAGCTGCTCCCTCTACCTCAAACCCTCCAACATTGGCAACATTAAAAATCACACAACACAAGGTTGTAGCCCAACAGGTTTAATTGGAAGCACTAGCTTTCAAAGCACTGTTCCTTCATCAGGTGGTTGTGAAGCAGCACTCCGAAAGTTAGTGCTTCCAATTAAACCTGTTCGGAAATAACCTGGTGTTGTGTGATTTTTAACTTTGCATACCACAATACACAGGCATCTCCAAGTCATAACCCTGGCAACGTCCTTGTAAATCTTTTCTGAACCATTTCAGGTTTCACAACATCCTTCTGATAGGAAGGAGACCAGAATTGCACACAATATTCCAAAAGTGGCCTAACCAATGCTCTGTACAGCGGCAACATAACCTCCCAACTGCTGTGGTTCTGTTCGCCGAGCTGGAAGTTTTTGTTGCAAACATTTCGTCCCCTGTCTAGATGACATCCTCAGTGCTTGGGAGCCTCCTGTGAAGCGCTTCTGTGGTGTTTCCTCCGGCATTTATAGTGGCCTGTCCCTGCTGCTTCCGGTTGTCAGTTTCAGCTGTCCGCTGTAGTGGCCGGTATATTGGGTCCAGGTCTATGTGTTTGTTGATGGAGTTTGTGGATGAGTGCCATGCTTCTAGGAATTCCCTGGCTGTTCTTTGTTTCGCTTGCTCTATAATGGTAGTGTTGTCCCAGTCAAATTCATGTTGCTTGTCGTCTGCGTGTGTGGCTACTAGGATAGCTGGTCGTGTCGTTTCGTGGCTAGTTGATGTTCGTGGATGCGGATCGTTAGCTGTCTTCCTGTTTGTCCTATATAGTGTTTTGTGAAGTTCTTGCATGGGATTTTGTACACTACATTAGTTTTGCTCATGCTGGGTATCGGGTCCTTCGTTCTGGTGAGTTGTTGTCTGAGTGTGGCTGTTGGTTTGTGTGCTGTTATAAGTCCTAGTGGTCGCAGTAGTCTGGCTGTCATTTCAGAGATGTTCTTGACGTATGGTAGTGTGGCTAGTCCTTTGAGTTGCGGCATGTCCTCGTTCTGTTGTCTTTCCCTTAAGTATCTGTTGATGAAATTGCGAGGATATCCGTTTTTTGCGAATACCTTGTCTAGGTGTTCCTCTTCCTCTTTTTGCAGTTCCAGTGAGCTGCAGTGTGTTGTGGCCCTTTTGAACAGTGTCTTGATGCAACTTTGTTTGTGTGTGTTGGGGTGGTTGCTTTCATAGTTCAGGACTTGGTCTGTGTGTGTGGCTTTCCTGTGTACCTTAGTGGTGAATTCTCCATTTGGTGTTCTCTGTACCATCACGTCTAGGAATGGGAGTTGGTTGTCCTTTTCTTCCTCTCTCGTGAATCGGATTCCTGTGCAAGGACTGCACAAAACACTATATAGGACAAACAGGAAGACAGCTAACGATCCGCATCCACGAACATCAACTAGCCACGAAACGACACGACCAACTATCCCTAGTAGCCACACACGCAGACGACAAGCAACATGAATTTGACTGGGACAACACTACCATTATAGAGCAAGCGAAACAAAGAACAGCCAGGGAATTCCTAGAATCTTGGCACTCATCCACAAACTCCATCAACAAACACATAGACGTGGACCCAATATACCGGCCACTACAGCGGACAGCTGAAACTGACAACCGGAAGCGGCAGGGTCAGGCCACTATAAATGCCGGAGGAAACACCACAGAAGTGCTTCACAGGAGGCTCCCAAGCACTGAGGATGTCACCTAGACAGGGGACGAAACGTTTGCAACAAAAACTTCCAGCTCGGCGAACAGAACCACAGCAACGAGCACCCGAGCTACAAATCGTCTCACAAACTTTGATAACCTCCCAACTCCTGTACTCAATACTCTGACCAATAAAGGAAAGCATACCAAACACCTTCTTCACTATCCTATCTACCTACGACTCCACTTTCAAG
This sequence comes from Chiloscyllium plagiosum, assembly GCF_037043375.1. Taxonomy (NCBI): domain Eukaryota; kingdom Metazoa; phylum Chordata; class Chondrichthyes; order Orectolobiformes; family Hemiscylliidae; genus Chiloscyllium; species Chiloscyllium plagiosum. Next base: position 5,067,140 of record NW_028270142.1, read on the forward strand.
GAACTATGAACCTGCACTCCAAAGTCTCTTTGTTCATCAACACTGCCCAGGACCTTACCATTAAGTGTATAAGTCCTGGTCTAATTTACCTTTCCAAAATGCAGCACCTCATGTTTATATAAATTTAACTCCATCTGCCATTCCTCATCCCATTGGCCAATCTGATCAAGGTCTGTTGCACTCTGAGGTAACCTTCTTCGCTGTCCACTACACCTCCAATTTTGGTGTCATCTGCAAACTTACTAACTATACCTTCTATGTCCACATCTGAATTATTTATATAAATGACAAAATTGTGAATAATTTTGAACACTACAGTAAGGTCACCTCTTAATCTTCTCTGCTCCAAGGAGAATAAGTCCAATTTCTCTAATCTTTCCTTGTATCTAGAATCCCTCACTCCTGGTATCATTCCTTTGAATAGGGCTAGGGTCAGGGTTAGTGGAAAACCACTACCTGGTCTAACTAGAAGCTGCTGTATTAAACAAGGTATTGTTTATTGCATGGTAGCAACTATTCCTTCTGAGTTCTAAAGTGAGATCTTCTGAGACAACCAGGTTACATTTGATATAATTAACAACATGCTTTGACTTGTTAATTCCTAAACTTCATTTCTCAAAATTAATCCATAAAATAACGTTAAAACATGGTTTCTGATGGGATTTTGAAAGGTTAAAATGATGGTCAACATTCAAAGGTTAATCTTTGAAACAATTGTAATCATTTTTTGATCGTAATTTATTTTAGTATTGTTCGCATTGAGTTTGCATCAGTTATGTACAGCAATCATTCGTCTGCATTAGTGAAAAGGTTAAACACTTGTTTTCAGAGAAATCATAAACAGGCTTACTTTTGTAATTTACAAGTGAAAACCAGAATTCTGAAAAACCTATATCTAACTGCTGGGACTTCTTAACTTGAAAAAAAATGTTTTGAAAAATTCTGTGGTTTTAGTGAATTAATATTAAAAACAATTTCAATTTCAATGTTGGTGAATTACTATGAATTAATCATTGCTGAGCCTCAGACAGGAAGCAGGGGAGTCTGATCCAAGTCCATGGCTGGGTGCCAGCAGACTGATTGAGACAGAAGCTGGGATTCAAAGCAAAGTCTAAATGTAAGCAAAAGACAAATTCAAAAACGTAATAAAATGGAAAATTCTGGAAATGCCGGTCTGTCAGCATCTGGAAAGAGAGGGATAAAACCTGGTTATCATTTCCACTTAGTTGGAAGTGAATATGATGTTTTTACTCTATTAAAATATTTTGATTTTGATTTTGATTTTATTGTCACATGTACTCAAGTACAAAAGTAGAGGACAAAATGCCACATTTTCAGGTGTACAGTCAGTCCTTCTATAATGCGACGATTGCGTTCTTGTACAACCCTGCATTATAGAGAAACTGCACTTCTGAAACAGCAGTTAAAGTGTTAGTGATGTTATTGCGGGAAAGGCAACACACATTTTAAAAGTTTGTGCTTTATAAACAGCGTCCCCATTTGTCAATCGCAGTGCAGCGAATTCGCATTGATGAAACCCGTGTTAGAACAGAACAACCTTTCCTGAAGAAGGGCTCATGCCCGAAACGCCGATTCTCCTGCTGCCTGACCTGCTGCGCTTTTCCAGCAACACATTTTCAGCTCTGATCTCCAGCATCTGTAGTCCTCACTTTCTCCTACAACCTTTAATAAAGACAACTCTTGGGGTGAAGGTGATGCCAATTTCTCAAGATTTGTGACATCATCTCAACCCTTTGATTTGTTGATACATTATATCACAATGTGTGTATAACATTGTGGTACTAAAATGCATTTATTCCATTTCACAGAGATAAGGAAACACAGGTCTGATACCACACTGCAATTTTAAGATGGATTTCATTGTTTTCTCTATTCTCTCATCGTTCAAATGTGTGGATTTTAAAATTACTTGTTTTTCAACATAACAGCATTGTGGAGCTGAACACAATGTAGAACAGTTATGAAACATCAAGGCCCCAGGGGTTGTATTGGGACCTCTGCATTTCTACTAATTAACTCGATCTTGGTGATAATTTGAAAGTTTGCAGATGACACAAAATTTGTCAGCACTGTGAAACAATGAGTAGAAGTTTTTTTGAATTCAAACCAGCATGGACAAACTGGCAGAGCAGCGGATGGGAAGCAGCTAGAGTTCAATGCAGAGAAGTGTCAGGTGATGCATTTCAGTCTGAAGAACTTGGGTTGACTTGATAAAATAAGGCATACAAGTCTAAAGGAAGTGCGGGAGCAGAGGGACTTGGGAGTATGCATCCACTGAAGGTGGTAATACACTTGGAGAGAGCAGTTAATAAAGCATACAAGGTCCTGATCTTTATAATAGGGGCAGAGAATACAAGAGCAAGGGGTGATGTTGAACTTAAATAAAACACTTGCTAGACCTCAACTAGAGTACTGTCTACAGTCCTTGGCACCACATTATAGGAAGGATAAACTCCCTTTACATAGAGAGTTGTGAGAGCATGGAATGCGTTGCCAGCAGCAGTTGTGGAGGCAGGGTCATTGGGGACATTTAAGAGACTCCTGGACATGCATATGGTCACAGAAATTTGAGGGTGCATACATGAGGATCAGTGGTCGGCACAACATCGTGGGCTGAAGGGCCTGTTCTGTGCTGTACTGTTCTATGTTCTATGTTCTATAATATGAATGTATTGGAGGGAGTACAGAAGATGTCTACAAGAACAGTTCCAGAGATGAGAGATTCAGCCACAAAGTTTGATTGGAGACATTGAGAGAGGAGAGGAGAAGGCTAGAGGAGGTTTGACTGAAGTTTTCAGAATCATGAGAGTCTGGAGATTGCAGATGGGAAGAGGCTGTTCTTACTTGTAAAAGGATCAAGATCAAGATGTCACAAATCCATAGTGATTTGCAAAAGAAGCAAATATGATGCAAGATAAGAACTTCCTCCTGCGAGCCTTTCAGGTCAGAAGTGTTCTCCCTGGAAGTATGGTGGAGGCAGAATCAATTGAGGTGTTCAAGGGCACATTAAATAGTTTTTTAAATTAGGAACAATGTGAACTGTACAGAGAAAATGAAGAGGGATGTCACAAACTACTCATTAGACAAGCCAATGAAAACACAATGGGCTTAATGACCCCTTTCTTTGTGCCTTATTACTTCTGTGATTCTTTGGCTCAATTAATTGACTACAGTTTCCAATTAAAGGCGATAACTTCTCTGAGCAGAATCTCATGTGTTTTTGACAAAGTGTGAGTTGCGTCAAGTTCTTTATAAAAGTTTCTCAATGTTTCTTACCAAATGCCTAATGAACTACCTCCCTTACCCCACTGGTGTTCCTCAGGTCTGATTCTATCTCCAACTTATCAAGTGCCTTCCTGGAACAACTTGCTACTCACTGAATATCTGCTGAAAGACCTTGTGCCGACACCATCTTTAAAGACCCAACAAGCAGTGTTAGTCAGGAGCTGCCCTGCACTGTTCCTGACATATTCCCCAGACACTGCAAATGGTGGGGGCAGGGGAACTTGATGCCCTGTTTCTCAGGCTGTTACCTGAAGCTCCTGTTGGATAGGGAGAGGCAGAAGTGGGACTTCCTCTTTCGCCAAGACCAAGCAATGGAGGCCACAACACCAGTCTATGCCAAGCTTGTCACCTGGATCAATGCAGTCTCAGCATCTGAAGGAATATCTCATGCTCTAAGAAAAAGGTCATTGCCATTCTCCACACTGCCAGTTAAATGCCATCATCTTCTCTCTGATACTTCACACTCACTCAATCTCTGCAACTGTACACACCTCCCACCAAGGTTCACTGTTCTGCCACTCTCACCACTGTCTGCAGTATCTTCCACACTCGTTCCATCTCACCCTAAATCCAAACATCACTAACCCAGCACAGCCTCTGTGCTCCCCATTCACCCACTCTGGACACCACTCCTCCCAGTGCACCAACAGTTACAGGTGCACCACTTACTTGCATCTCGCGTAGCGTCTGCCTGTCTCTCATTCCAGGAGGAAAGCAGCCTTCCATTGGGCAGAAAGAGTTAAGACGGGTGGTGGGCTGCCCAAGTCCCAGCTCCTTAAACCCTTATGTGGAGGTGATCCTGATTCTGATGGCCCTGACTGGCTAACTGACTGTGTCTATGGCCCTAGACTGGCATCAGAGGCTGCTCTTATCGTGAGTGAAGGCAATCCCCTTGACCTGATTGAGACATGCTGTCAAACAGGACAGGCATCCTGACTTTGTGTCTGTGCTAAATGCCATGACAAGACAGCGGTAGTCTGAGCATGGTGGCTCTGGCTGAGGAGGGGGAGGTGGTCAAAAGCAATGCAAGACAGGAATACTTTGAGTAACCAGGTTGGATCAGAGTGAGTAAGTGCTCTTATAGCAAGCAATGATCCCAAAGGGGAATTCTGGTCCAGTCCATGAGCTGGTTGCAAGTCCCTGAAAGCACAGTGTTCCTGCACAATGCTGCAGTGAAGCATTGAAGATCTTGTACATGTATTGGAAATGTACCACATGGGGTCCCAGAGGCTGGCAGATGTCTGATGCCAATGTCCATGGAGGTGGGGTGCAAGTGACTAGTGCCCTTGGCATGTGCCATGAGATGTTGGTGTCCGGTGCCCATCATGGGGGTCTTTTGGAATGAGCAGTGAGCTGAATTGATAAAGCACCCATTCCTTTTTCTCTGTTGAGAATTCCTCTTTGTCGTCTTCGGTAAAGTGGAAAGCTGACTATGAAGGAGGCAAGTTGTGTTGTTAATAAGCTGTTTAACAATCTATATTTCCACCTTGCTGAATGCAAAACTTGTATTAGCTAAACTGGAAGTTTATTAAAAAGGCATACCGCTCATTTTCATGTCAGCACATTTATACTTTGTCCCATCCCTTTCCTGTAAATCTTGGCTCGCTCAGCAATTGTGCGCTGAAATAAACACATTTTCATTTTTCAGGTAATACTTAACATTAACAATGCCTGGATTCAGCTCGTTTCTAATTAAAATTTAATTCACCCCGGATCAATCTTTTTGCATTGCGTGGAATCACAACTTTTCTGATGGCTGGATTAACTGGCCCTCAGTGCAGCTTTCATGTCCTGAGAAGCCACTGAAGCGCAAGATTGTTACTATAAATGGGGTGAAAAGTGATGCAGTTTCCTCTGACTTCCTCCACTCAACCTAATGGAGATTAAGAGCCATTAAAGGCTCTTTGCTGCATGTGCAGTTTATATTGATCAGATTGACTCAGTCATTTTAGCCAATGATCCGATTACAAGTGTGGTCACCCTTCTGTGATTACTGGCAGTGACATGCCTGTGTAAGCACTTTAGAAGAGATCTGATGATAGTTACAGGATTTTCTTTGATATGCAGTAGATTCTGAAGACTATGTTAGAAATAATTCAACTTGCTCAGGCCCAATACCAAACAATTTGTATGAAACTTCCCTGTATAATAGCACTGCAACGTTCTGTAATTCTAAACCACACTGACAAAATCACAACAGATTTTATTTTCAGCTTCCTCTAATCCCAACTGGTATAAATGAAACTGACATATAAACGGTATTGAATTAATAATTGTGGTTAAATTTTAAAAAATAGATCTTTTCCATCTTGCAAAGATTTGCTATTGATGCCAGGTAATTGTGTACAGCTCATGTAGAAGTGTAGGTGGTTTGTGATTTCTGAGGAGCTGAAAATGTGTTGCCGGAAAAGTGCAGCAGGTCAGGCAGCATCCAAGGAGCAGGAGAATCAACGTTTCGTGCATGAGCCCTTCTTCAGGAATGAGGAAAGAAGGGCTCATGCCCGAAACTTCGATTCTCTTGCTCCTTGGATGCTGCCTGACCTGCTGCGCTTTTCCAGCAACACATTTTCAGCTCTGATACTCCAGCATCTGCAGTCCTCACTTTCTCCTGTGATTTCTGAGGATCCAACTTAACGAATGTGATCCTATACAGGGAGGTGTTAATATTAATTTTAAAGATCTGACATATAAATATTTCCTTATACTTGCAAACAGTTGTTTTATATCGTCCTGCATTGTAAGGGTGGCATTGTGGCTCAGTGGTTAGCACTGCTGCCTAACAGTGCCAGGGACTTGGGGCCAGTCTTGGGTGACTGTCTGTGTGGAGATTGCACATTCTTCCTGTGTCTGCATAGGTTTCCTCTGGGTGCTCCAGTTTCCTACCGCAGTCCAAAGATGCACAGATTAGATGGATTGCCCATGGATCTGTAGCTTAAGTGGATCAGCCATCAGAACTGTAGGGGGATAGGTCTGGATGTGGTGCTGTTTGGAGGATGGGTGTGGGCCGAATGGCCTGTTTTCACACTGCAGGGATTCTATGCATCCTGTTTTTAACTCAGGAACAGAACTCATTCACAACACAAGACCTGGCTGCATCATAATGATATTAAAATACATTTTTCATCTATTTTCAAAACAAAGCTTGCCATTTGTCAAGAATTCTGAAAAGAAACCAGAAATTGCTGGAGAAACTCACCAGGTCTGGCAGCATCTGTGGAGAGAGATAAAACAGAGTTAGCGTTTTTAAGAGAACCTTCTTCAAAAGTGAAAGCATCTCAGAAATGCTGATAATGGGTGGGGAGTGGGGAAGGTGGATAGGAATAGGCAGATAGGTGGAGATGGAGCCCAGACAGACAGAACACCAGCTAGGCAGTTAAAGGGATAAGGGAAGGGGAAATCTAAAGTTTCTTTGAAGTTGCTGAGTGAGACTAGGAGAGTATGAGAGAACTGGGAGAATGTCTTATGCACCAGTCACTGAAGGTAAGCATGCAGGTGCAGCAGACAGTGAAAAAGGCAAATGGTACGTTGGCCTTCATTGCGAGAAATTTCAAGTACAGGAGCAGGGATATGTTGTTGCAGTTATACAGGGACTTGGTGAGGCCACATCGAGAATATTGTGTGCAGTTTTGATCTCCTTTTCTGAGGAAGGATGCTCCTGCTCTAAAGGGAGTTTCCCAGGCTGATTCCAGGAATGGCGTGATTGACAGATGAGGAAAGATTGACTAGGTTAGGATTGTTTTCACTGGAGTTCAGATGAGTGCGGGGAGATCTCATAAAGACTTGTAAAATTATAAAATTCTAACAGGACTAAACAGGGTAGATGCAGGGAGGATGTTCCCGATGGTGGGTGTGTCCAGAACCAGGGGGTCACAGACTGAGGATCCGGGATGGACCATTTAGGATGGAGATGAGGAGACATTTCTCCACCCAAAGAGTGGGGAGCCTGGGAACTTCAATACCACAGGAAGGAATTGATGCCAAAACATTGAATATATTCAGAAGGCAACTAGATATCGCACTTGTAGTGGATTGTAGGAAAAGCAGGATTAGGCTATAATCATGATGAATGGCAGAGCAGACTCAAAGGGCCGAATGGCCTCCTCCTGCTCCTATCTTCTGTGTTCCTGACAATTTATTAGGAGATGCAATTACAACATACAACTGGACAGAAAGGCTAGATAATCTCCATACTGAAAAGAAACAGGAGCATAAAGCAACAGCTGGGAATGATCCCCAACAAGTGAGTAGATTGGAGTAGTTGTGGGGAGTGGGTTGGGTGCGGCAAAGTGTGGACAAAGGGAGGGAAGAAAGTTAGAATATTGGAAAGGAAGTGAATCACAGGAATAGGTGAGATTTCACAGAGAGATTGTCTGCATGAAATCACGGAAGGAGAATTTAGGAGGGATCATAGGGAGAGAGGTGATGGGGGAAGATCACAAGGGAGAGAACAAAGGGAAGCACAAAGAACCTTACAGCACAGGAACAGGCCCTTCAGCCCTCCAAGTCTGCGCCAATCCAGATCCGCTATCTAAACATGTCCCTATTTTCCCAGGATCTGTATCTCTCTGCTCCCTGCCCATTCATGTATCTGTCTAGATACGTCTTAAATGATGCTATTGTTCCCACCCCTACCTACCTCCACTGGCAACGCAATCCAGGCACCCATCACCCTCTGCATGAAGAACTTTCCATGCATGTCTCCCCTAAACTTTTCCCCTCTTACTTTGAACTTGCAACCCCAAGTAATTGAGTCCCCCACTCTGGAAGAAAGTTTCTTGCTACCCAGCCTGTCTACATCTCTCATGATTTTGTAAGCCTCAATCACGTTCCCCCCTCAACCTCCATCTTTTTAATGAAAATAATCCTAATCTACTCAACCTCTCCTCATTGCTAGCACCCTCCATAGCAAGCAACATCCTAGTGAACCTCCTCTGCACCCTCTCCAAAGCATCCACATCCTTTTGGTAATGTGGTAACCAGAACTGTACACAGTATTCCAATGTGGCCAAACCAGAGTCCTATACAACTGTAACATGACCTGCCAACTCTTGTACTCAATACCCCATTCAATGAAGGAAAGCATGCCTTATGCTTTCCTGACCACTCTGTCGACTTGCATTGCCACCTTCAGGGAACAATGGACCTGAACACTCAGATCTCTCTGTACATCAATTTTCCCCAGGGCTTTTCCATAGTTCACACTGCAATTGCATCTTCCAAAATGCATCACATCGCATTTGTCCAAATTGAACTCCATCTGCCATTTCTCTGCCCAACTCTCCCATCTATCAGTATTCTGCTGTATTCTATGACAGTCCCCTTCACTATCTGCTACTCCAACAATCTTAGTGTCATCTGAAAACTTGTTAATGAGGCACCCTACACTTTCCTGCAGATCATTTATGTATATCACAAACAACTGTGGTTCCAGCACAGATCCCTGTGGGACACCACTGGTCACAGGTATCTATTTTGAGAAGGTCTCTTCCACTACTACTCTGTCTCCTGTTGCCTAGCCAGTTCTCTATCCATCTAGATAGAACACTCTTCACCTCATGCGACTTCACCTTCTTCATCAGCCTACCATGGGGAACCTTATCAAATGTCTTACTGAAGTCCATGTATATGATATCTACATCCCTTCCCTCATCAATCAACTTTGTCATCTTTTCAAATAATTCTGTTAGGTTTGTAAGACATGACCTTCCCTGCATAAAACCATGCTGCCTATCACTGATGTCCATTTTCTTCCAAATGGGTATGTATCCTATCCCTTAGTATCTTCTCCAGTAGCTTCCCTAACACTGACATCAGCCTCACCAGTCTATAATTAACTGGACTATCCCTGCTACCCTTCTTAAACAAAGGGACAACATTAGCAATTCTCCAGTCGTCTGGGACCTCCTCCATTTTCAAGGATGCTGCAAAGATATCTGTTAAGGCCCCAGCTATTTCCTCTCTCACTTCCTTCAATAACCTGGGATAGATCCCATCTGGACCTGGGGACTTGTCCACCTCAATGCCTTTTAGAATACTCAACACTTCTGCCCTCCTTATGCTGACTTGACCTACAGTAATCAAACATCTACCCCTAACCTCAGCATCCGTCATGTCCCTCTCCTCGGTGAATACCGATGCAAAGTACTCATTAAGAATCTCACCCATTTTCTCTGACACCATGCATATCTTTCCTCGTTTGTCCTTGAGTGGGCCAACAATTTCCCTAGTTACCATCTTGCTCCTTATATATGAATAAAAGGTTTTGGGCTTTTCCTTAAACCTGCTTGCTAAGGATATCTCATAACCTCTTAATTCTTCATTTCAGATTGGTCCTACATTCCCGATATTCTTACAAAGCTTCATCTGACTTCAGTTGCCTGGACCTTATGTATGCATCCTTCTCCTCTTAGCCAATCTCACAATTTCACCTGTCATCCATGGTTCCCTAACCTTGCCATTTCTATCCCTCATTTTCACAGGAACATATCTCTCCTGCACTCTAATCAACTTCTCTTTAAAAGCCTCCCAAATATCAAATGCGGATTTCCCTTCAAACTGCTGCTCCCAATTGACATTCTCCAGCTCCTGCTGAATTTTCGTATAGTTGGCCTCCTCCCAATTTAGCACTATTCCTTTAGGACCACTCTTGTCTTTGTCCATGAGTGTCCTAAAACTTATGGAATTGTGATTTCCCACCACTGAAACGTCAACCACCTGGCCGGGCTCATTCCCCAACACCAGGTCCAGTATGGTCCCTTCCTGAGTTGGATTATTTACATACTGCTCGAGAAGCCCCTCTTGGATGCTCCTTACAAATTCTGCTCCATCCAGACCTCGAACACTAAATTAATCCCAGTCAATGTTGGGAAAATTAAAATCTCCTATCATCACGCTATTGCTCCTACATCGTTCTATGATCTCTCTACATATTTGTACCTCTACCTCACACTCGCTGTTGGGAGGCCTGTAGTACAGCCCCAACATTGTTACTACACCCTTCCTGTTTCTGAGCTCTGCCCATATCACCTCACTGGTCGAGTCCTCCATAGTGCCATCCTTCAGCACAGCTGTGATAACCTCTCTGACCAGTAATGCAACTCCTCCACCCATTTTACCTCCCTCTCTATCCCGCCTGAAGCATTGATATCCTAGGACATTTAGTTGTCAATCAAGACCTTCCCTCAACCAAGTGTCAGTAATAGCAATAACATCATACTCTCAGGTATGAATCCAAGCCCTAAGTTCATCCGCCTTACCTATAATACTTCTTCCATTAAAACAAATGCACCTCTGACCACCAGACCCTTGGAATTCATCCTCTGTTTCCTGCCTTCTCTTCCCCTTAATCACGCTGACTTCATTATTTAGTTCCTTACAGGATTTAGTTGCTACCTCCTTACTGTCCACTAACCTCCTCATTTGGTTCCCATTCCCCGGCCACATTAGTCTAAACCCTCCCCAATAGTGTTAGCAAAAGCACCCCCAAGGCCATTGTTTCCAGTCCTGCTGCATCACAGCGCCAGGGACCCAGATTCGATTCCCACCTTGAGTGACTGTCTGTGTGGTGTTTGCGCGTTCTCCTCATGTCCGGTTTCCTCCCACAATCCAAAGACGTGCAGGTAAGGGTGAATTGGTCATGTTAAATTGCCCATAGTGTTAGGTGCATTAGGAGAAAGTGAGGACTGCAGATGTTGGAGATCAGTGCTGAAAATGTGTTGCTGGAAAAGCGCAGCAGGTCAGGCAGCATCCAAGGAGCAGGTGAATCGACGTTTCGGGCATGAGCCCTTCTTCAGGTGTTAGGTGCATTAGTCAGGGGTAAGTATAGGGTAGGTTAGGGAAATAGGTCTGGGTGGGTTACTCATCGGAGTGTCGGTGTGGACTTGTTAGGCCGAAGGGCCTGTTTCCACGCTGTAGGAAATCTAATCGTAACCGTCAGATTGTTGACACTGCTTGTCCGACAGTTCTGGCTGCCTGACCCCTATCAATTTCACAGCATTTGTCATTGTCCTACCTTCCGAAAAGGTTCAGTGGTTTAAACTGTACGCAGTTTCAGGTATTGAAAGTTTAAAGGGTCAAGATGATTGACACTTGTATTGCTCCCTAGTAAACAGATTTTTTTCAGTTAATTAGAAATGAAGAATGAACTATAGGGTTTGTAGTTACTATTTTGAGTGCTCTGGATGTATAGGATTGGAAGTGCTCTAGCCTGGCACAGGGTGCATGATGGGTCTTGATGGTTGGGAGGCGGGACATACCATAATATGAGAGGTCATCAGGGGTGTTTGAGGGACGGACGCAATTTGGCATGGGGGTTTGTTACTTCTGTAGTTCTGCTTTCTAATGTAGCCCCTACCTGATTGTAACCTGGACAGAACCTCATTCTAACCATATCATTGGCTTTCAAATGGACCAATGTAGACTCAATATTGACTCTCACATCTATCTGGTCAATCTGACTTCCGCCTAGACTAAATGGCATCTCTCCTCCTTTCCGTCCCTTGCATCAAGGCCACCAGTTTATGTTACAAAATCTTGTAGCTTGCCTACTGATGAGTGGATCCTTTATTGAGCGGTCCCCAGATCAAAATCAGTTTTAGACTGTCTTCCAGAGCTTTCTTCAGTCACAATGTACCTCTGTTTCATAAGATGCAGGATGTCCTTTACATCATGTTAATCTCTCACACTATTGCAATCCCCTGGTCAGTTAAGCAGCTATGCAAAAATATACTTAACACTGTTAGCATACCACTATCATTTGTACGATCAGAAGCAATATTTGCAGTAATTCCCTATCATGATCCCCATTACTATTTTCGGGCTGTGTTCAATTTTGTAGCCTGTGTCTATTTTTGCAGGCTGTCTGCACTGTTTGCATCTTTTTTTTTCTCATTCTATCAGGAAACACTTTTATTTTTGCAGATTCCAACATGTCACAGTAAATAATGCATTGCTTTTCAAATAGGCTTGCTAAGAGTATTTCTGCACTGCGCAAGAAGCATTTGTGAAAGGAAAAGCAAGGAAGTTTTGGGTTAGAAATTGGATTTAAGGACAGCCACCTTTACAATAAATATGCATTTTTGCCTGTGCTTCCATGCGGTATTGTATTGACTGTCTTGTAAGGTTAATGACAACCACTCATTAACCTTGACATATATGTAATAATTTGGCCTACAAGTGACAGTTGTGAATGGCAGCGACTTGTCAACCCCCTGTATTTTTCTTAGCAGATGGTCAACATAAGTAAGCATCCTCATATGTATTCCACTGTTATCCATAACACGTGCAAAAGGATAAATGTTTTTCTGTGTGGTGATGGGTTATGAATGGAATACTAATTTAAAGCAGCAAAATAATGCTTGTGTTTGTATTGCTATCTCAGTAAGGAACCGCTAAAGGTGGCTTCAGACTTAGCATTCAGGAAGAAATAACATCGAGCACTGCTTCAGTTCTTAGAAAATGTCTCAAAAGTGACAATGAATCACTAATTACATCGTGATAATTCCACCCTAAAGCGATAAAGCTTTCAAGGTGAATCTAATAATTTAAGTAGCTTGTTAAACATTAAGTATCTGTAGCCTCAAAAGGAATTCGTTATTAATGGAACAAAAATTGGATGGGTTCAACAAAAAGTGAGTAATCTGCTCCACCAGATTATCACCTGTGCCCCATTATTGGACAGAGTAGAGGAGTCTACACTCAGCATTTAATAATGCAGCGTGTGCCCTGAGAGTGCCTTTAGTAAAAAGTTCTCAAAAAGAATAGACATTCATGACCTTGTTCCTGACTCATTACCTTCCATGATGCTAGGACAGGGATGTAGGCAATTCGATTACCTCTCAACACACATATTCTACTGAAAAAGACACATGCGACACAGGGAAGATGGAACCTCCATTTAGCATCTCGACATCCTCAGGACTACACTGGAATGTCAACGCTTTTGTTCTGATGTGGAGGTGCTGGTGTTGGATTGGGGTAAACAATATTAAAAATCACACAACACCAGGTTATGGTCTAACAGGTTTAATTGGACGCACTAGTTTTTGGAGCGCAGCTCCTTCATTAGGTGGTTGTGATGGTGACTGTACATATTTAAACAGAGAAAGGCTGCTGAAAGCTACAGCGTGGAAGGATTTGAGAGTCATCATCCAGTAATCATAGGCAATTTGGGGAGGCAATGGCCTAGTGGTGTTATTGCTGGCCTGTGAATCCAGAGAGCCCGGGAATGTTCTGGGGACTCAGGTTCAAATCCCACCACGGCAGATGGTGAACTTTGAATTCAATAAATTATCTGGAATTAAGAGTCTAATGATGACCATGAACACATTGGTGATTGTCAGAAAAACCCATCTGGTTCACTAATGCCCTTAAGGGAAGGAAACTGCCATCCTTACCTGGTCTGGCCTACATGTGATTTCAGACACACCAGCAATGGAGACATTGTGTGTGGAGACATTATACACCGTGTTCCTGTAGTTTTGTACTTGAGTATACCTTACAGTCAAATCAAATCAAATTAAATCAAATCATAATTGGGGAATCAGTGACCCAAGTAAGACCAGGAATCAGATAGTGTAACTGGCAGTGTAAGTCAGGAGATCCTGGACTGTATCTGAGAGAGTTTCCTACTACAATGTGTGTCCAGCCAATAAGGGAAGATACATTGTTGGACCTGGTCCTTGGAAATGGGTCAGGCCAAGATGATCAGGTGTCAGCGGAGGGACATTTAGGAGACAGTGATCATTGTATCATAAGGTTCAGGATAATGGTGGAGAATAACATGTGACAATCCAGGGTCAGAAAAATCTATTGGCAGAGAGCTGCCTTCAATGGGGCTAGAACAGAGCTCATCACAATTGATTGGAAAAAGTGGTTGGTGGAAAGATCAGCAACTGAACAATGGGCCACCTTCAAAGAGCAGGTGGTGTGAGTACAGTCAAGAGATATTCCCTCAATTACAATAGATAGAAAAAAAACAAACTCAGAGTTCCCTGGATGGTAAAGCTAGTAGAAGTTAACGTTTGAAAGAGAAGGTGGCAAAAGTCGATCTTTGTATCTCTTATGTGCCGCGATATTGCATCCAAACTGGTGTCATCCAAGATCCATCCAGAGTCTCCGTTGGAGGTACCTGAGCCTACCTCAGTCAGTGCAACATGTCACAGGTAATGTACTCAGAGTGAAAAGACCCTTTTGCCATGATTGTGTACCAGCTGCAAATTACACGTGATTCGGCCTTTCATATTTACAAATGCACCCGGGTAGTATGCTGGAGCCTTGATGGTCAGGTGAAAGCCGATCAGGTTAACTTGCACCTGAGGGAATCCTGCTGATGAGAGTGAAATAACACCACACAGGCCGGTATCCCGTCACCAGGTCCCCCTTTAGTTACACATGTGGAGAGTCCTTGTCACTGATCCCGCTCCCTCAGAGCCAGCTCTCAGAGTGAACAGAGCCTCTCACACTCCTGTTTATATCTGTCAGCCAGGGCTCCCTGATTGGACCAGATTAACTGCCCCAATCACGGAACTCACACTCTGTGGGGTTCCCCGGCTGACCTTGTTACAATTACCACAGCGAGGAAGCGGAGAGCCTGGTGAGCAGCTTTTGTTCTGAAGGAAGCTTAGAGCAATGTTCTCAGATAGGAAACATCTATCACCTCATTGTTGCAACTGTGGCTGACAGATTGCAAGTGACTGCATTTGTTAGCAGCAACCAGCCCTTGGAATAGGCTGGACACAAATGAACTCAGTGTGGTGTTCACCTTGTTGCTGTGGACAAGGGTTGTCTCCCTATTCAAAACATAAGAAATTGGAGCGGGCGAGGCAATATGGCTCCATAATCCCACTCCTCCTTTCAAAACATTTTTGATTGATCCTTGACCTCAAATCCATGTTTCTGCTTGCTTCCCAAATCTCTTCATTCCCTAAACATCGAGTGAAGACATTTCTGATCTCAATCCTAAATCATTGTGACTCTGCCAAGAGTAGTGTACTGATTATTTAGGGCTATTACTCCATGAGGTTCTTTAAAAGCCTAAATGTTTTATTTAGTCACCAAAATGGTCAATTTATTTCTCATTTATAATACTAACCAGAACAAAAGAAGTGTCCACCAAGTTTCCTTAGGTAATTCAAAACTACTCATTTATTAGAAACAAACGTATTCTTATAGTATGTGGTAAAACTGGTTATAAACTATGGTATTATGCAAAATTAAACTGTCCCCTCAATCCAAAACATACACTGCAGGAAGGATGTGATTGTACTGGAGGGAGTGGGAAGATTAACTGGGATGCTGCCCTGGAGTGGAACATTTCAGCGATGAAGAGAGGCTGGATTAGCTCAGGGTGTTTTCTTTAGAGCAGAATAGATTGAAGTGGGGAACTGAGAGAGGTGTGTAAGATTATGAGGGGCATGGACAGGGGGATAGACAGCAGTTGTTCCATTTAGTTGAAGGGTTAATTTAATGAAAAGTAGGAGATTTAGAAAATTGAGGAAAATCTTTTTCACCCAGAGGGTTTTGGACTCTGGAGTGCACTGCCTGGAAGAGTAGTTGACAGGCAGGAGGCTGGACAACCACAGCAAGCCAGGCAGCTTCAGGAGGTGGAGAAGTCGACGTTGCGAGTGTAACCCTTCTTTAGGACTGGGGGTGGGTGCGGGAGGAGCTGCAGATAAAGGGGATAGTGGGGGAGGGTGGTGAAGTGGGAATAGGTGAAGACAGGTAGAGAGTACAACCTGGTTGGTCAATGGGAGGAAGGAATCCCATTGGTGGCTGGGAGCAGTGGATGGGAGGGGGAGGGGCTGGGAAGGGAGGTTATTTGAAATTGGAGAACTCAGTGTAGAGTCCTCTGGGCTGTAGGATTCCCAAGCAGAAGAGGTGTTGCTCCTCCAGTAGGCACTGTGGTTCATTTTGGCAATGGAGGAGGCCAAGGATGGTCATGTCGGAAAGGGACTAGGAAGGAGAATTGAAATAGGGTGTTGACTGGGAGATCCAGTCAGCCCCTGCAGGCCCGGCTGCGATGCTCAGTGAACTGTTCCCTAAGTTTACGTTTGGTCTCCTTGATGTAGAGAAGACCACACTGGGAGTACCTGATGTAGTAAACCAGGCTGGAAGAGAGGCAGGTGAACCTGGTGGAGTTTGCACGTTCTCCCCGTGTCTGTGTGGGTTTCCTCCGGGTGCTCCGGTTTCCTCCCACAGTCCAAAGATGTGCAGGTCAGGTGAATTGGCCATGCTAAATTGCCCTTAGTGTTAGGTAAGGGGTACATGTAGGGGTATGGGTGGGTTGTGCTTTGGTGGGGCGGTGTGGACTTGTTGGGCCGAAGGGCCTGTTTCCACACTGTAAGTAATCTAATCTAACCTCTATCTCACCTGGAAGACTGTTTGGGCCCTGGATGGAGTGAAGGGATTGGTGTTTTACATCTCTTCCAGTTGCAGGGGAAAGTACCTGGGGGTTCAGGGGGTTTGGTGGGGGGAGTGGCATAAACCAAGCACTGTCGGAGGGAATGGTCCTTGTGGAAGGCAGAGAGGGATGGGGAGGGGAAGATGTTCTTGGTGGTGAGGTCTAGTTGGAATTGATCAAAGTGTTTAAAGATGATGTGTTGGATGCAGAGACTGGTGGGGTGGTAGGTGAGGACAAGGGGGACTCTGTGTTTATTGTATTGGTGGTGGGGTGAGAGCAGTGGAACGGGGAATGGAAGTGGTACAGTGGAGGGCTATGTGGATAATGGGGAGGAAAAGCACTTTGTTAAAAGTAAGTGGACATGAACATCCCAACTTTTAAACAGTACTTGGATGAACAGTTGAAACAGTTGAACAGCCACTCATTCAAGGCTATGTGCCAAGTGCTAGAAAATATAACTTGTGCATTTCAAGTGTAACTTTGGCAGTACAGACTTGATGGGCCAAAAGGTCTCTTCTGTACAGTATGATTCTATAAAACATATTCATACAAACCTCCATGATAACTTTATGCTGCACACACGCTTCCTCTGAGGTGCTGAGTTCCAAATACTGCATTTATCTCAGAGCCTCTTGGAAGAAAATGGTCATCTTTAGGGAAATAACTTAACGGGGGTTGACAAAACTACTCAGTTGGCTTTCTGTGCTGTCAGATGGGTTGTCAGTAACACACCACAGACCATTAGAAAACTCAGTCGGAGTTAAGAATTTGGAATGTTAGACCAAACATTAAATTGCCTTCTCCTTTCGGTCAATCACTAACAGATGGACAGATTTCCTTGAGTGTTTCTTCACCCTCCATCCTCCCACACCACCAGTTGACCAGCTATAAGGCAGGAATGTGCAAGGAAGGAGTAGAGAGAAGCATGGAGAGCTGGGATGGGTGTTGGAATAGTGGAGAATCAAGAGGTAATTGAGCACATTGTCTGTCGCTCATTCAACATATCAGGTTGTGGAATGAGAGTGGTGATAGTAAAATGATATTGTTCCTGGATCGGGTTTGAATCCCAGCTTGCCAGGTGGTGGAAATTAAATTCTTTAAAATCTGGAATTAAAAATATAATGATGACCTGGAAGCTACTTTTGATTAATGTGTATTCCCATCTGGTTCACTGATGTCCTTTAGAAAAGGAATCTGCCACCCTTACCTGGCCTGGCCTACACATGATTCCAGACCCACAGCAATGTGGTTGACTCTTAACCTGCCCTCTGGGCAATTAGGGATGGGCAATGAATGCTGCCTAGCCAGTGATGTTTTCATCCTATGAATGTGTGTCAATGAGTTGGGTGCAAGTGAAATGTGTGACAATTAGCAGTGTGTGCATCCTGAGAGAGATGAGTGTGTGACTTCCCACAGTGCTCCCTGGGTTATGGTGAAGTGAAGTGTATGAATGGAAAGATTGAGGTATGAATGATTGTTATTGCTGGAGAAAGTGAGAACTGCAGATGCTGGAGATCAGAGTTGAAAAATGTAGCGCTGGAAAAGCACAGCAGGTCAGGCAGCATCTGAGGACCAGGAGAATCGAAGTTTTGGGCATAAGCCCTTTATCGGGAATCACATCCCAAAACGTTGATTCTCCTAATTCTCTGATGCTGCCTGACCTGCTGTACTTTTCCAGTGCCACACTTTTCCACTCTGATTGTTACTGCTGGCAGTGTGCAGTGAACAGGTCAGTGTGTCAGGCTAGTGATGAAGTCAGTAGAATATGATCTGTGAGGATACATTCGCTGACCTTGACCACTGGTGTGAAACCATTAACCGTTTCTCAGTATTACATCAGGCTGTTAGGACTATGTCATTAGTATTGACAATGATTGACAACCTGTATCCGTTGCTATCTCAGTATGTGGCTCTCCTGAGTCCTCAGAGAGAGGAATCTTGAGTCATGCTGTCTGACTTTCCGTGCCATGTCAATTGTTTCCTTCAGGTCTTCCCTTTTTCTCTGAGCAGTTCTAACCCCCTGCTGCAGCCAGCATACACCTTGCTTTTAAGTGGTCCAGCCTTACTTTAAGAAATAGAGGCTAGATTTAGCTGGTACTAGCCCCAGTGAGCAAATGGCCATTTTATAGGTGAACTGCACACTAAGTTTATGTGCTCTCTACATTACCTTAGACAGTCTGGGGTAAGTGTACAGTGCACTCCCCCTGCCTCTAATTCAGGGGTTTGATTTAGCCAGTTCTGTTAACTCACTACTTTTCATCAACAGCAATGCTGTTACAATGTTATAACTCCCACAAGGACTGGGAACCCAAGGTTAAAAACATTGGGCTCAATTTTATTTGGTGATGTTATTTTTGGGGAGTTCCATGGTGAGTCGTTCCTCTGTGCGCCCTGGTGACTGATGTTCCCTTTATTAATGATACCCCTTGTCCATCTGTGCCATCTTTGTTCTCAGCAGCAATGGAAATGCTGACTGGTGGCAGGGTCATCGGGCATTCATGCTGTGGGTGGCATTGCTCGATCCCATCTGAAATGGCGGTGACCTCGTCTCAATTGCCGCTCGCTCAGTTCAGAGTCCAAGCTCTGGTGGAACGCACAGCCACTCTCCAAGAATGTTAATGACTTATTACACTCTGTAGGGGGAAGTGCCACTATCTTGCTTCTGCCACAACAGTTTCACTTTGACCGTGTGACTGCATCTACCTCCCACCAAGGCTCTTGGTTTCTCAACTCACAATGATGCATGTAATATCTTCTCAATGGTCCTCGGCTATCCCCATCAACTCTCCCCAACCCCAAAACACCTAACTCTGCCTGCCCTCTGCACTTCTTATTCACATAAAGTGCCTCAGTACCATTCTTGACTGAGGAAGGATCAGTACATTGGCTGACAACATAACTAATGGCAAGGCTCCCTTTTGGACTTTCAGATGTGATCATTTGGTTGAAACACAGGCAGTGTGTTTGCTGCATAAGCTGCTGACATATGCGATAGGTGCGACACTGACCTAGTTTGGTGCCACACCATAGTCCATGTCCACCTGCTTGACTGTTCCATGAGGAACATGAGAAACTGCTGAGCTTCCTGTCTGCACTGAAAGGCAGGGAAAAACAACAGTGCTGTTGGCATCCAAATACTGCTAGTCCTTCTATAACACAATGGTTGTGTTCTTGTGCCACCCTAAATTATAGAAACATCGTGCTTTAGAAACAGCGTTGGTGATGTAATCATGTTACAACAAACACGTTTTAAAAGTAAGCACTTTAGAAACATTGTCCCCAATTTGTCAATTGTGTAACAGCGATATCACATTAACGAAATGCGTGTTATAGCAGAATGACCTGTAAGCAAAAGCTGAGCAAGTGTGTAGACAGCAAACTAAGTATCCTGAGGTGCTCCCTATACTAATGCATAAGACAAGTGGCTGTCCCTGTTCACTAAACCTCCTGGCAGCAGCATTACAATGTAAGATATTGATAATCTCCAAAGTGTGAACTGGATTGTAAGTCAGCCTGCGATGTGCCATGATGATGAGGATCAGCTAGTGCTTTGCTGATGCCAGGCTCCGTGGACAGAGGTGGCAGGTGATCACTGCTCATGGAGCCTGCCATGCAGTGTTGGGGAATGCCAGCCAAGATGGATGTCCAGAGAAGACACTGGCAAGTTGCAAGTACCAGGTAACTGCCCGACTCTCAAGTTGGGAATTGGCACAGTCTGGTTCTTCTCCATTACCTGGGAAAATAGCAACTTGTGTATGAATGAGGGGCAATTAGGTAACAATGAAATGTTAATTCATGCAACTAGGAACCTCGCCACTTGCTAGCGAGAAGCTCACTTAGCTGTTAAGGTTTGATGTGGAAAGATTGAGAATCTCAGCTTGTCATTCTCACCACTTTTTCCAAACTGTCCCACCATTGTCCATGTCATGTACAGGCTGGGAAAATGAGCCCTTAACATAGAAAATGTTCACCTGCAATTAAGACAGTCTGAGAGTGAAGTTTGTCTATTTATCAATATTAAATGAAATACAAAGCACTGGTAAAGCATGCAATTGTTAATGTATAATCCCTGGTGATATCAACTTAGATTTTAGATTTATTTTATCGGCACCTTGCCGGTAATTATGAAAGTTTTAGTGACTCAAATGTAGAAACTTCAAGTTGTTAAAACGTTCCAGAGTCTGGTGCTTGGTTGACCTAAAATTGTCCATGAAAATAATTTATAGCAACATTTTAACAGATGGCTAATCTGTTTTGTGAAATGGATTATGAGCTGTGGGATTATGTTTGATAATGCCTAAAACTCTTTAACCGAGATCGTTCTTTGAGCTACATGGAGTGCAATCTGGCATGGTTACAATGTAATGGGAATAGAAAATACATTGAGGATTAGATAATGAATCCTGTGTAAAGTATGCGAATCAAAGGAAAACTGCTTTGTCCTGTCTTCAAAAATGGAGCTAAATTATGACAAAAGATTTGTGTTGACAGATCTAAAGAAGTTGTAATTTTTTAAAAATTATTGAAGCCTGTTCCAGATATTCAGAAATGTATGTCATATCCTCAACTTCTAATAAGCAACCATTTTGTGTTCAGAAACGTGTTTACCTCCTCTGGCATATTCTGAAAAACTGCAGATTGCAGTTAACATGAGAAAGGCTTAACTCTGCCTTAAAAGATGTGACTAAGTGTTTGGTCGCAATAAATTTTCTAGTGTGTACAGCTATTAAAGTTTCTATTGTATACTTGCAGAAGTATTTTAAGTTCAGCTGAGGACACCTAAACCAACAGTCAGAACCCATGCTGATTATGTTGATTTTGTTGAGTCCGATCAATATAGAGATTTGGTAAAAGCAGCCTTTATGCACCTTCTTCATTATCGAGTCCATTACAGACAGGAGGAGTAAGGGAAACTATTTCTCTTCACAAAGCATTTTCATATGGCACTGTACATTGTGTTTCCCTTTTGGAAGCAACAACACAAGTAGAAAATGGCTCACACAAATCTGACTTGCAGGTATTCCTAATGAATGACAGAAATGGTCTTCACCTGAACCTGAGGGGCACCAGTATCCTTGGCGGGAGGTTTGCTAGTGCTCTTTGGGGGGGGGCTTAAACTAACTCTGCAGGGGCATGGGAACCTAGACTGTAGCTTTAGGGTGCAGGACCTGGAGTGTAGGGAGGTTAGGAACATGGCATCAATCTCAAAGGAGGGTGCCTGTAAACAGGAAAGTGGCTTGAAGTGTGTATACTTCAATGCAAGAAGTATACGAAATAAGGTAGGTGAACTTGCAGCGTGGGTTGGTACCTGGGACTTCGATGTTGTGGCTATTACGGAGACATGGGTAGAACAGGGACAGGATTGGCTGTTGCATGTTCCAGGGTTTAAATGTTTTAGTAGGGTCAGAGGTGGGGGTAAAAGAGGGGGAGGTGTGGCATTGCTTGTCAAAGATAGTATTACAGCGGTGGAAAGGACAATGGATGAAGACTCGCCATCTGAGGTAGTTTGGGCTGAGGTTAGGAATAGGAAAAGTGAGATCACCCTGTTAGGAGTTTTTTACAGGCCTTCTAATAGTCCGAGAAATGTAGAAGAAAGGATTGCGAGGATGATTCAGGAGAAGAGTGAAAGTAATAGGGTGGTTGTTATGGGGGACTTTAACTTTCCTGATATTGATTGGGAAAGCAATAGCTCTAGTTTTCGTTAGATGGGTCAGTGTTTGTCCAATGTGTGCAGGAGGGTTTCCTGACACAATATGTAGATAGTCCAACAAGAGGTGAGGCCATACTGGATTTGGTTCTGGGTAACGAACAGGCCAGGTGTTAGAATTAGAGGTAGGTGAGCACTTTGGGGACAGTGACCACAATTCGGTGATTTTTACTCTAGTGATGGAGAGGGATAAATGTGCACTACAGGGCAAGAGTTATAGCTGGGGGCAGGGAAATTATGATGCGGTGAGGCATGACTTAGGATGCGTGGCTTGGAACAGTAGGCTTCAAGGCAAGGGCGTAATTGATATGTGGAGCTTGTTCAAGGAGCAACTATTGAGTGTCCTTGATAAGTATGTACCTGTCAGGCAGGGAGGAAAGGGTCGTGTGAGGGAGCCGTGGTTTAATAAGGAATTGGAATCCCTTGTTAAATGGAAGAGGGCAGCCTATGTAAAGATGAGGCGTGAAGGTTCAATTGGGGCGATTGAGAGTTATAAGGTAGCCAGGAAGGACCTGAAGAGAGAGCTAAGAGCAGCAAGGAGGGGACATGAAAGGTCCTTAGTTGGTAGGATTAGGGAAAACCCAAAGGCTTTCTATAGGTATGTCAGGAATAAAAGAATGACTAGGGTAGGAATAGGTCCAGTCAAGGATAGTAGTGGGAAGTTGCGTGTGGAGGCTGAAGAGATTGGGGAGACACTGAATGAATACTTTTCGTCAGTATTCACTCAGGAACAGGACATTGTTGCTGATGTGAATACTGAGTCACAATTAAGTAGAATGAATGGCTTTGAGGTATGTAGGGAAGAGGTGTTGCAAATTCTGGAAAGAGTGAAAATAGATAAGTCCCCTGGGCCTGATGGCATTTATCCTAGGATTCTCTGGGAAGCAAGGGAGGAGATTGCAGAGCCATTGGCCTTGATTTTTATGTCCTCGTTGTCTACAGGAGTAGTGCCAGAAGACTGGAAGCTAGCAAATGTGGTTCCCTTGTTCAAGAAGGGGAGTAGGGATAACCCTAGTAACTATAGGCCGGTGAGTCTCACTTCTGTTGTGGGCAAAGTCTTAGAGAGAATTGTAAGGGATAGGATTTATGAACAGCTGGATAGGAATAATGTGATCAAGGATAGTCAGCATGGTTTTGTGAAGGGCAGGTCGTGCCTCACAAACCTTATTGAATTCTTTGAGAAGGTGACTAAGGAGGTGGACGAGGGGAAAGCGGTAGATGTGGTGTATATGGATTTTAGTAAGGCGTTTGATAAGGTTCCCCATGGTAGGCTACTTCAAAAAATACGGAGGTATGGCATTGAGGGTGAGTTGGAGGTTTGGATTAGGAATTGGCTGGCTGGAAGAAGACAGAGGGTAGTAGTTGGTGGTAATAGTTCATCTTGGAGTGCCGTTACTAGCGGTGTTGCGCAAGGATCTGTTTTGGGACCATTGCTGTTTGTCATTTTTATAAATGACCTGGAGGAGGGGCTAGAAGGTTGGGTGAGCAAGTTTGCGGATGATACGGAAGTCGGAGGAGTTGTTGACAGTGAGGAAGGATGTGGCATGTTACAGCGGGATATAGATAAGCTGCAGAACTGGGCAGAAAGGTGGCAAATGGAGTTCAATGTAGCTAAGTGATTCACTTTGATAAGAGTAACAAAAAGATGGGGTACTGGGCTAATGGTCGGATACTTGGTAGTGTGGATGAGCAGAGGGAACTTGGTGTCCATGTACACAGATCTTTGAAAGTTGCCACCCAGGTAAATAGTGCGGTGAAGAAGGCATATGGCGTACTGGCTTTTATTGGTAGAGGAATTGAGTTCCGGAGTCCTGAGATCATGTTGCAGTTGTATAAGACTCTGGTGCGGCCGCATCTGGAGTATTGTGTGCAGTTTTGGTCGCCATACTATAGGAAGGATGTGGAGGCACTGGAACGGGTGATTAGATTAGATTAGATTAGATTAGATTACAGTGTGGAAACAGGCCCTTCGGCCCAACAAGTCCACACCGACCCGCCGAAGCGAAACCCACCCATACCCCTACATTTACCCCTTACCTAACACTACGGGCAATTTAGTATGGCCAATTCACCTAACCTGCACATCTTTGGACTGTGGGAGGAAACCGGAGCACCCGGAGGAAACCCACGCAGACACGGGGAGAACGTGCAAACTCCACACAGTCAGTCGCCTGAGTAGGGAATTGAACCCGGGTCTCTGGCGCTGCGAGGCAGCAGTGCTAACCACTGTGCCACCGTGCTGCCCACGGAGGTGCTGAGGAGGTTTACCAGGATGTTGCCTGGTATGGTAGTAAGATTGTATGAGGAAAGGCTGAGGCACTTGGGGTTGTTTTCATTGGAGAAAAGAAGGTTTAGGGGTGACTTGATAGAGGTGTACAAGATGATTAGGGGTTTAGATAGGGTTGACCGTGAGAACCTTTTTCCACGTATGGAGTCAGCTATTATGAGGGGGCATAGCTTTAAATTAAGGGGTGGTAGGTATAGGACAGACGTTAGGGGTAGGTTCTTTACTCAGCGAGTCGTGAGTTCATGGAATGCCCTGCCAGTAGCAGTGGTGGACTCTCCCTCTTTATGGGCATTTAAGCGGGCATTGGATAGGCATATGGAGGATAGTGGGCTTGTGTAGGTTAGGTGAGCTTGGATTGGCGCAACATCGAGGGCCAAAGGGCCTGTACTGCTCTGTATTCTTCTATGTTCTATGTTCTATGTTCTATGAAATTTGGCATACTTTCTAACATTTTTTTTATTCACATTTAGGACATGGTAGTCTCTGGCTTGACTGACGTTTTTATTGTACATCTCTAGTTGCCCTTGAGAAAATGTTGGTGAGCTGCTTTCTTGAAACACTGCAATCCCTGTGAATGCCCTTCGAGGGGGAATTCCAAGATTTTGACACAGCAACAGTGAAGAAACAGTGATATTTTTCCAGGTCAGGATGGTGAGTGGAGGGAAACCTACAGGTGGTGGAGTTCCTGTTGCCCTTGTCCTTCTACATGGAAGTGATTGTGAGTATGGAAGGGGCTGTCTAAGGATCTTTGGTGAATTTCTGCAGTGCATCTTGTGGATAGTACACACTGCTGCTACTGAGCATCAATGGTGGAGGGGGTGGACGTTTTTGGAGGTTTTGGCCAATCAAACCGGCTGCTTTTAGTTGTACAGTGGTAATGTCCCTACCTCTGTTCTGGGGGTCCCAGGTTCAAGACCCACCTGCACCTGCTCTAGAGGTGTATATTAGCATCTCCGAACAGGTTAATTAGAAAAACAGAATATAAATTGTTTTTTTTTTTAATTTCAAGAGGGCTGCTTTGTCCTGGATAATGTCAAGACTCTTAAGTGTTTTTGGAGCTGCCCCCATCCAGGGCTGTGGGGAATATTCCATCACACACCATCACACTTTGAGTACCAGGATGAGGAATGTGTTAAATAATTACTGTGAGGAAGTCCCATACCTAATGTATGACAACGGAGGGAATGTGGCATGGATATTTGGGTTTAGTTGTTGACATGCTTTCTAATCAGCTTGCTTTTGAGGATGATATTGGACATCCTGTGATTTCAACTAATCTATTCAAAGAAAAATGTGTCACTGCAAGTTACAAAAACTCCCTTCTGGTTTAATTCTTTCCCCTTTTGAGTATACAAATCAAACTGCAGGGCTTCATGCATTTTCAATCCCAGGTCAAACATAGTACAGTCCTATGAAGCTCAGTGCCTATGTTAGTGTTGTTTCAGTTTCAGTTTAAAGTAAGGACAAGGAAAAGATAGAATAGACAGCTATAGATATGCAGTAGCAGGAATTTTCAGGTCAGATATGGTGACCTATATAATGTCTGTCCACATTTATCCCAGTTTCTCTTTCATCAATCCCAGTTATAGGGCCAATAGTATCAGGAATGTTGAACTAATGTTTCCTAGAAACATGCAAATATTGATAATAGGTGCAGGAGTAGGCCATTCGGCCCTTCAAGCCTGCTCCATCATTCAATATGATCATGGCTGATCAAACAACTTCAGTAACCTATTCCCTGCTTCTCTCCATACCTCTTGATCCTTTCAGCTGCAAGGACCATGTCGAATTCCCTCTTGAATCTATCTAATGGACTGGCCCCAACAGCTTCCTGTGGGAGAGAATTCCACAGGTTCACAACTCTCTGAGTGAAGAAATTCTTCCTCATCTCAGTCCTGAATGGCTTATCCCTTATTCTTCAACTGTGAACCCTAGTTCTGGACTTCTCCAATATCGGGAACATTCTTCCTGCATCGAGCCTGTCCAGTCCCATCAGGATTTTATATGTTTCTATGAGATGACCCCTTTATTCTTCTAAATTCCAGTGAGTACAAGCCCAGTCATTCCATCTTTCCTCATATGTCAGTCCTGCCATCCCGGGAATCAGTCTGGTGAATCTCCCTCAATAACAAGAATGTCCTTGCACAGACTAGGAGATCGAAACTGCATACAATACTCAGGATGGGGCCTCACCAAGGCCCTGTATAACTGCAGCAAGACATCCTTACTCCGACACTCCAAACCTCTCACTATGAAGGCCAGCGTGCCATTAGCTTTCCTCACTGCCTGCTGCACCTTCATGCCAGTGTTCAGCAACTGTTCCACCATAACACCCTGGTCTCGTTGCACCTCACCTTTTCCTAAACTGCCACCATTCAGATAATAATCTGCCTTCCTGTTTTTGTGACCAAAGTGGATAACCTCGCATTTATCCACATTACATTGCATTTGCCAAGTATGGCCTACTCAGCCAGTCTGTCCAAGTCACCCTGCAGCCTCTTAGCATCCTGCTCACAGCACACTCCGCCAATCAGCTCAGTGTCATCTGCACATTTGGAGATATTGCATTCAATTCCTTCGTCCAAATTGTTAATGTTTTTGTGAACAGCTGGGATCCCAGCACTGAATCCTGTAGCACCCCATTCGTCACTGCCTGCTGCTCTGAAAAGGACCCTTTATTCCAACTCTCTGCTTCCTGTCTGCCAACCAATTCTTTATCCACGTCAATACATTACCTCTGATACCGTGAACTTTAATGTTCCTTACTAATCTCATGTATGGGACCTTGTCAAAAGCCTTTTGAAAGTCCAGATACACAACATCCACTGATCCACCCTTCTCCACTCTACTGGTCACATCCTCAAACAATTCCAGAAGATTTGTCAAGCATAGTTTCCCTTTAGTGAATCCATGCTGATTATGACCAATTCTGTTACTGCTTTCCAAATGCTCAGTTATTACATCCTTAATAATTGACTCCAGCATTTTCCCCACCACCGATGTCAGGCTAACTGACCTATAATTCCCCATTTTCTCTCTCCCTCCTTTTTTAAAGAGTAAGGTTACATTAGCTCCCCTCTATTCCATTGGAACTCCTCCAGAGTCTACAGAATACTAGAAAATGATCACTAATATTTCTGGGGCCACTTCCTTAAGTACTCTGGGATGCAGAGCATCAGGCTCTGGGGCCTTATCGGGTTTTAATCCCATCAATTTCCCCAATACCATTTCCTGAGTGATAAAGATTTCCGTTAGTTCCCCCTTCATCCCTGACCCACTATCCCTGAGCATTTCCTGAAGGTTATTTATGCTGTTCTCAGTGAAGACAGATCCAAAATATTTCTTCAACTGGTTTGAATTCACCTGATTATAACCGTGAAGGGCCTACATTAGTTTTCACTGGTCTTTTTCTCTTCACATATCTACAAAAGCTTTTGCCATCAGTTTTTATGTTTTCCACAGGCTTACATCCATATGCTATTTTCCCTTTTCCTCCTTTGTCCTCCTCTGAGGAATTTTACATTTCTCCCAGTCCTCAGGTTTGCTGCTTTCC
Organism: Chiloscyllium plagiosum; assembly: GCF_037043375.1. Lineage (NCBI taxonomy): Eukaryota > Metazoa > Chordata > Chondrichthyes > Orectolobiformes > Hemiscylliidae > Chiloscyllium > Chiloscyllium plagiosum. The sequence continues at coordinate 5,095,392 of NW_028270142.1, forward strand.
CTTGATAGCCAAGATTGAGCCACCTTCTCTGTTTTACTCTTTTGGTATCATCAGTTTCTGAAATGCAATCACATCATCCAAAAGGGTACTTTTTTAATTGACCATCTACAATAAAATAGGTGTCATCTGACAAACATTTTCAATGGTATTGAATGTAGAGTCAATGATGTTCATGTGTTACAATGAGTTCTGTGAATTCCTCATGTGAAATTCATTCCCAGCTGTACCCGGTGGACAGTTGATTGACTGGAAGCTGATTTTGGCAATTAACTGTGTAGCCTCTTTGTATATTTAGGGGTTTTCTGACGATTGCATGCCATTCAATGTTATTTTGAAATGAAGTTCTTCCAGATCTGAATGTGAAAGGCATACCACAACCAATTGCCTTTCAGGTACATTCAAAATGCTTTCAGTGGTTATTCTGCGGGTACCTGCCTACTTACAGTTGACTGTGAAAGACAGTTTCAGACAATGTATTATCTAGTTTTCAGACAGGGCCATTTCATCACAGCGAAGTTTTCAGGAGGTAATAATAGATGAGGAAGGTTATTTGACCAATCTCAGTCCATCCATCTAGAAAGTTCCTATTGCTGTCAGTTGCAGCAATTTCTTTCTTAAATTATTTCAGGGATTTTGCCTCCACTACATTGTCCAGCAGTCTACTTCATGTATTGATCACTTTATGTGAAAAAGAATTGCCTAACAATGGAGCAGCATATGCTCTTATTTGAACTTGAGATATTTTGTCCTACTCTCGAAATTTACTTTGAAGTAATTGTACAGTGTTACTTTTTCTTATGCTGTCAGAATACTCTATAAAATTATCTTTCAAAGATCTCCTTTTTAGGTTAGAAAGCATTTCTCATTATTTCTTTACAACTTAGACATCTAAAGCTGCCTTATTAAGGCTGACTTGTTATTTTTTAAATCACTATTTTCATGGTTTGAATGCTTCTTCTGAGTCTGACTGGCACAGTAAGGAATGGATCTCAGCAGGACATTGTACATTTTATCTTCTTTGAGGATAACTGGCTTTGATTTTTTTTTGGGACTATTTGGCTAAGTTTATTGATGTTCTATTGGCTTAGTTGATTTCTGCTGTGAATTGATTTGTCACATAGAATGTTGAATCTACTTTGTAATTTTCACTAAGTCCTCAACTGACATCACGATAATACAGACTATCTGGTCATAACCACATTGCTGTTAGTGGGAATTAGGTGTGCACGTATTGGTTGTCAAGTTTCCTACATTACAATACTTCAAAAAGTACTTCACTGATTGTAAAACACTTTGAGATGTTCAGTGGTCATGGCATTAATGCATGTCTTTATTCTTTGTTACTTGTCTGAGCTCATAGGCTACATTTGTCACCCACTTTTCTCATGCGCTTTTTAGTGATTGATACCTTTGTTCATTGTTCTTCAATTTTACACATTTTCCCCATATTATTGTAGGTGCTGTCTTTTGTTTCTGATTTGGCTTGATTTATCATTGTCCCACAGTCCAAAGATGAGCAGGTTAGGGCGAATTGGCTATGCTAAGTTGCCCACTGTATTCAGGGATGTGTAGATTAGGTGCGTTAGTCAGGGGTAAATGTAGAGTAGGGAATGAATCTGGGTGCAATACTCTTCGGAGGGTCAGTGTGGACTTGTTGGGCCGAGTGGCCTGTTTCCACACTGTAGGGATTCTACAAGTCTGTGATTCTATGTATCTACGTACAGTGAAAAGTTTTGTTTTGCATGCAATACAGGCAGATTATACCATACAAAGATCATGGGGTGATACAACAGCGCGAGGAATACGATATTACAGCAGCAGCAAAGGCACATACAAAGTAAGATCAACATTAGATTTGAAATTTGAGACGTCCAATAGCAGCAGGGAAGAAGCTGTTTAGATTAGATTTCTTACAGTGTGGAAACAGACCCTTCGGCCCAACAAGTCCACACCGACCCGCAACCCACTCCTAACACTATGGGCAATTTAACATGACCAGTTCACCTAACCTGCACATTTTTGGACTGTGGGAGGAAACCGGAGCAAACCCACACAGAATGTGCAAACTCCACACAGTCAGTCGCCTGAGGCGGTAATTGAACCCAGGTCTCTGGCGCTGTGAGGCAGCAGAGCTAACCACTGTGCCACCGTGCCGCTGTTCTTGAATGTGTTGGTAAGCTTTTGTATCTTCTGTCTGACGAAATGTACATAATTGCTGAAGATTTAAAGAATCATTGCACATTCTATCTGTAATCGGTTCTGAAATGGCTGTGTTTACTTAACCACATCTTACAACTTCATCTCAATGAGATCATCACAAATGGATGATAAATTTTGACTTTTGCCTTTAGAGAGACACGTATGCAGTTTGATTAAAAATTAAGTTTTTTAAATAGGATGTAATAACCTAAATCTTATCACTACTAATAATTTGTGATGAACTCTGTTCTATTGAAATATGTCAAATTATGCAGTAAATTTACCCAAGTGGCAAATATTAAGATGGATGAGTGGGTGAAATGAATTCAAGTAAGGTGGTTACATCAGGGAAAGACAACAGAATTGTAAGAAAGCTGCCTCTAATGCTGAGTTTGAGGTTATTTCTTGCTGAACGAGGGAGGGCAGCCATTACACTCTGAGAATGCGCGCTGTTTTTATTTAAATCAGTTAGTGAAGTTGGAAGCCTTGGATTTCCACTTTTGAGTTTAACTCAGCAAGGTGAAGACAGCCTCGGGAAGAAGACTAGAACCTTCACAACATTACTCCTGGATAATTTCTCCTGGTCCCTCGATGTCTCTTCAATCTCCACCAATATCAGACACCACCACTGTGAAGAGTAAACCAGTAAAACCAGAGAATTACACATATTGGTCTGGGCGTCTTGTATACTTCAAACTGAGGCTCCAGTATAACCAGTGCCCTCATTTCCAAGTATGACAAGTTTTATTGGTTGTTCCCTCTGGGCATACAAAAATGTATACTTTCTTCCCTGCCCCAAGATTGAAACCAATCCCAAGATTGATTTCCCAAGGACCAAACTCTCCCTCCCCCATCACATTCCAGAATTATAATGGTGCAAGACACAGCTCTCAAGAGTTTGGGATGTAAGCCAGTGCCGGGATCAGTGACATGACATTCATCCTGCAATTATGTACTTCCCTCGGTGAGAGATTGGGAACCAGTCAGGATCAGAGTTCCCCACGCCCATTGCAGGATCAGGAAAAGTGTCTCCAATAAGATTGGACCACCCTGCCTTCTGACAGAGGATTCAATTTCCCTTGATTCGATTTGATATTCAATGGTGGGGATGTGGGTGTCACTGGCTGGACCTGGTTGCCAATGAGAAGGTGAGCTCTCTTCTCGAACAGCTGTAGTCCATGTGCTGTACTCCATGTCCTTTGGGAAGGAATTCCAGGATTTTGACCCAGTGACACAGAAGGAACTGCGATATATTTCCAAGTCAGGATAGTGAATGATTTGGAGGGGAACTTGCAGGTGTGGTATTCCCATGTATCTGCTGCCTTTGTCCTTTGAGATAAAAAGGTCGTGGGTTTGGAAGGTGCTGTCTAAGAATCTTTGGTGAATTTCTGCAGTGCATCTTGTTGATAGTGTACACTGCTGTTACTGAGTGTCAGTGATGTGGAGGTGCTGGTGTTGGCCTGGGGTGGACAAGGTTAGAACTCATATAACACCAGGTTATAGTCCAACAGGTTTATTTGAAATCACAAGCTTCCCTGAGTGGAGGGAATGGATACTTGGGGATGTCGTGCCAATCAAGCAGGCTACTTTGTCCAGGATGGTGTCAAGCTTCTTAAGTGTTGTTGGAACTGCATCCATCCAGGCAATGGGGAATATTCCACTGACTTGTCCCTTGTAAATGGTGGACAGGCTTTGGGGAGTCAGAAGGAGAGTCAGTCCCCACTGTATTCCTGGTCTCTGACCTGCTCCTGTAGCTACTGTGTTTATGTGGTGAGTCCATTTGAGATTCTGGTCAATGGTAACTGTAAGGATGCTAATAGTGGGGGATTCAGTGATGATAATGTGATTGAATGTCAAGGAGCAGTGGTTAGATTGTCTTGTACTGGAGATGGTCATAGCCTGGCATTTGTGTGGTGCAAGCGTTACTTGCCACTTGTCAGCCCAAGCCTGGATATTGTTCAGATCATGTTGCATTTGAACATGGACAGCTTCAGTATCTGAGGAGTCGCGAATGGTGCTGAACATTGTGCAATCATAAGCGAACATCCCCACTTCTGACCTTATGATGGAGGGAAGGTCATTGATAAAGCAGCTGAAGATGATTGGGCCTAGGACCCTCCCCTGAGGGACTCCTGCAGAGATATCCTGGAGCTGAGATGACTGACCTCTAACAACCACAACTGTCTTCCAATGTGTCAGGTATGACTCTAACCACTGGAGAGTTTGCCCCCTGATATCCATTGATTCCAGTTTTGCTAGGGCTACTTGATGCCACACTCGGTTGAATGCAGCCTTGATGTCAAAGGCTGTCCCTCTCCCCTCCCGTTTGGAATTCAGCCCATTTGTCCATGTTTGAGCCAAGGCTGTAATGAGCTCAGGAGCTGAGTGGCCCTGGCAGAACCCAAACTGGGCGTCACTGAGCAGGTTATTGCTGAGCAGGTGCTGCTTGATAGCACTGTTGATGAGCCCTTCCATCACTTTCCTGATGATGGAGAGTAGACTGATTGGACGGTAATTGGCTAGGTTGGATTTTTCCGGCTTTTTGTGTACAGAACATACCTGGGCAATTTTCCACATTGTCAGGTAGATACCAGTTTTGTAACTTTACTGGAACAGCTTGCCAAGGGGAGCGGCAAGTTCTACAGCACAAGCCTTTAGTACTATTGCTGGAATATTGTCAGGATCCATAGCCTGGGCAGTACCCATTGTTTCTTGATAGCGCATGGAGGGAATTGAATTGGCTGAAGACTGGTATTTGTAATGCTGGGGACCACTGGATGAGGCTGAGATGGATCATCCACTTAGCACTTCGGGCTGAAGATTACTACAAAAACTTTAGCCTTATCTTTTGCACTGATATGCTGGGCCACTCCATCATGGAGGATGGGGATACTTGTGGAGCCTCCTCCTCCAGTGAGTTGTTTAATTGAGTTGTTCCATTCGCTAGGAGAAAGTGAGGACCGCAGATGCTGGAGATCAGAGCTGAAAAATGTGTTGCTGGAAAAGCGCAGCAGGTCAGGCAGCATCAAAGGAGCAGGAGAAGCAACGTTTCGGGCATAAGCTCTTCTTCAGGAATTGCATTCTTCAGGTCGCTGGCTGTCATTACATTGTGCCTCAGTGAGGAACCAACAGTTTGAAGAGTAGAGGAAAGAGGAGACAGAAGTTTGTTGTGTGGGCATGTCAACACCATGTAACCTGCTGTATGTGCAGAGACTGCTACCACATTGTCTAAGTGTAGTGATTACAGGACATGCTTGATGGTGGAAAGCCACTTTCCCATCTAACTGGAAGAGTTTCCTGTCGTTAATGAGATATGTTTTATTGCACACATAAACAGAAGCAGCTGGAGAAACTCAGCAGGTCTGGCCTATTCTTCTGCTTCAAAGAAGGATCCCTGGACTTGAAATGTTAACTCTGCTTTCTCTTTCCACAGATACTGCCAAACCTGCTGAGTTTCTCCAGCTGCTTCTGTTTTTGTTTTAGATTTCTAGCATCCGCATTCTTTGTTTTATAATTTGCAAAAGTTACATCGCCTTGTAGTTTCCAGACTACAAAACTGCTCTCCCTCAGTTCCAGAGAGATGACTGGTGGTGGTTTAACCTGAGGGTCACCACGTCTCAGGCATGGGGAAAGGTTGAGAATGTGGCACCTTCATGGTAAACTCTTTATAACATGTTGGCAACTAGTTCCATGTTTCATTGATATGACAGCCATTGTTACAGAGACTCTGAGCAAGATCAGATATGAGATTTCACACCTTTGAGCTCCTCAGGTATTCTGCCCACAGTTTATATGACATTATTCTATAATGGATGCTACTTATGGCATTCGTCAGTATTAACCCTTTCAGATGCATGCAATACAGTTGACAGAAAATTAGAATTAGAATCCGTACAGTATGGAAACAGGTCCTTCAGCCCAGCAAGTCCACACTGACTCTCCGAAGATTAACCCAGGCCCGTCCCCCTACCCTATATTTACCCTTGACTGATGCACCTAACCTACACATCCCTGCACACTATGGGCAATTTAGCGTGGCCAATTCTCCTGACCTGAACACCTTTGAATTGTGGGAGGAAACGGGAGCACCCGGAGGAAACCCACGCAGACACGGAGAAAATGTGCAAACTTCTCACAGACTGTTGCCTGAGGCTAGAATCGAACCCAGGTCCTTGGCGCTATGAGGCAGCAGTGCTAACCATTGAGGCTCTGTGCCACCCATTAAGTTGTTGAACAATATATTTTCTTGAAAAGTAATTTGCTAGGCTTGGAACAAAATGAAATACATTTCACTAGAGAGAGATAGGTACCACTCGTTTCAAGCTTTTAATTACAACAAGAGGAATAAGTGGAAATTGTCACCCTAAGCTGTACTTAGGACTTTCTGATGGCAGAGATCCAGGAGCAGACTGGCTGTTCTCCTTGATAGATAGCTCAAAGTCACTTAAAGGAATGGTCAAAATTGCTAAAGGGATGCGTAATGTAAGTTCAATGTTTTAATAATTGCATTAACATTCACGTCAAGCATGAATAAATTACACTGTTTGGTTTGATTTAATTTATTATTGTCACATATACCCAGGCACAATGAAAAGTTTTATTTTGTGTGCAGTACAGGTAGATCATACTATACAAAGTGCATCAGGGACATAGAACAGAGCCAGGAATACAATGCAGAGAAGGTGTACAGAGAGTCGGAGCAACATTAAATTTCAAGTTTGAGAGACCCATTCAGAAGTCTGAAACAGCAGGGAAGAAGCTGTTCTTGAATCTGTTTGTACATGTGGTTAAGCTTTTGTATCTTTTGCCTGATGGAAGAGGGTGGAAGAGATTATACCCGGGGCGGGAGGGGGCTTTGGCTGCTTTCCAGAGGCAAAGAACTGTAGATGGAGTCAATGGACAGAATTATTGACCTTAAAATATTACAGTCATGTTCCTTTCTCTTCAAAAGTCATTTAAACTGAGTAGAGGAAACTACAAAAAGATCTGCAATCAAATCATTCAGAAATACTGCAAAGCTGGGGAATGGTGCTGCTGTTCTGATGTTTTTTATTATTCTTCAGAAGCGGTGAAAATTCAACTCTGAATAAGATTCACTTTTAAACATAAGCAGCATCAGCGCCTTATGAAACTAACACCCTCCCAAAGGAAATTATTGTATACCAGGAAAATCACATTGTATCACCATAACAACCAGCTGACATGTTTCTGACTACAGTTCCTCCTATGTACATTGCAATTCTCAGCCGAATCGATCGAATCCAGCCAGTAGAGGGCCTCTGATTTTAATTCTGTAAAGCTGAAGCACAAATCATGAGGGGAGACGGCTGGGGGTAACCTTAAGGTATTTTTTCAAAATGATAGAGATAAGGTTTGGAAATCCTCTGCTGGCTTTGTCTATCAATGAGTTTGTTAAACACTGTCTCCCAAACAATACCAATGTTTATTGGATCTATCATTGGCACCAAACATAGAAAATTTCTAATTGTTATCTATACTCAACAATTGATAACACCGTTAGAGAATATGTTCTTTTATCATCACACAGTTCCCAAATACTTCCACGTGTTTGTAGTCTTGAGACTGTAGATAATTTAATTGCTGGCATTTCTTTTGCACGTGATATTCATTTTGTAGTATTTTGCTGAGTGTTTTTCACAGTGATAATCATATTCTGCATTTATTAATAAATCTGTATACTGGCTTCTTTATTGAATAATAGCTCCACCATCATTATGTACATATATCTTGCGTCCATCTGTTCATAACAATAGCAGTAAATGACAGATAATTAACTCAGGAATGAATGATGCTACATAAGTGACCAAGAGGCTGATACAACACTACTGTCATCAAGGCAGGACTCGATGGACCTCGAAAGGAAATGTGTTAAGTGCTCTGCATACTCAACAAAACTAGAGGGTGATTGTAGACAATAGCAACTTGAGACCCACTCAGCAAAGCACCAAGGTCAAGGTCATTAAGCATGACACAGGAATATTTTGAGTCCATGAGCAGCTGGTTGACTATTTCTACTATACATTGAAGACAAAAGGGAGAATTTAGGGTGATAACTTATTAGTTAGTAGCGCAAATCCAAAGAATATAGCCTTTAGATGTCTTGGGTGGAATTTGCATTTCAAAGAGTAAGTGTGGTCAAAAGGTGGGAGGGATTTCCACACAGGTGCTGGCCATGCACAATGCACAGTGACATTCTTTTAAGCTCATTACATGTTCAAGTGTGAGTGAAATACCATTTATTTATATTGGCAGACAGGAATCTGGAATTTTCTGGGTTCCCACTTCCAATCGTCACATTTAAAAGGCAGTCAGACTGATCCTTTCACTGTAAGCCAGGCTGAAGACTCAGCCTTCACTTGCCATGTCCACACAGGCCAGGGCCTCATTTCCAGGACTTTCCCACAAGCACCGAGATGTCGTTTGGCAGGGGGTGGGAAGGGCACTACCCAACAGATCCTTTGTGTATGCCCGGTCTCTCTGTGCCATTACATGCTGCCCACAAAATGGCTTTGAGGAGGTTAGAAACTGTCATACATCTCCTTCTGGAATATGCCATGGCAAAAGAAAGTCTGGAGAGAGGTGCAGTGGTTTATGTCGAGGTTTATCCCAAGCCGCTCTGTGACGCAGGACTCTGTGCTCTACAGGCTTTTTCCCTGTATGCACACCGAGACAAACATCAGCTGTCCCTGGAGGACCATCAACTTGGTGAAAGATGCTTTTTGATCTGCCCAAACCTTGTTGGTCTCCCAGAGCATAGAGTTGACCCTGACTGAATGTTGCAGACTGGCACATTCCAAGGTCCAGGACTCCATGCTGAGGGATGTACTAAAGTTCGGGGTAGCTGCCGTTAAGGCACAGTGTGGAAAGACCACGGTCTAATGTCTTTTGGCCAAAGTACAATAGGGGTCCTTTCAGTTATCAGACCCTTTCGTTGCTTCAATGCATGTAACTAGTGTCCTGCATAAGGAAGAAATGTCTTTGGTTTTTTGAAACTACAGGGACCATCATTTGTTTTTCTTTATATACAAAGCCCATACAGGACAGTGTATGTGTATGAAGCTGTTTTATGAATAAAGCTATTTCTTTGTATTAAAGCAAAAGACTGACATCGACTCCTACACTTTAGACATAATGCTGTACAGGGTGATCCTTCAGGGCAACCAGGAGGAAAAGGTTGTGAGGCTTTCCAGGATTGTCAACAGGAGGTCATCCCCGGTGATTATGGGAGACAGCACCTGGAGAAATCAGAGGAGAGACTGGATCCAGTGCCATGAGAGGATGAGCCACAGCCACATAGCCAGAGTATGCCACCAGCTACCCAATGCTTCATTCCCCTGAGTGAGTGTTAGCATTGTGAGTTTGTCACTGCACATGACTGCCATGCACGAGGTTGGGAGCCAGAAATCTCCCATCAATTGCTTCACATCTCATCAATGTCATCCATCCACGTTGCCCTATGTGGATAACAGTGTGACTGTCTCCTACGCATCTGACAGAATCCATGCTTTTCAATGCTGAGAGGATGTTTCCCCTCGGGGAGAGTCAAGGACCTGATTGCATAGTATCAGAATAAAGGGGCATTTGTTTAAAACTGAGATGAGGAGGAATTTCTTCTCTCAGAGAGTTGAGAATCTTTGAAATTCCTTGCTACATAGACCTGTGGGGGCAGAGCCCCTGTATATATTGAAGGCTGAGATCAATAGATTCTTGATCAGTACGGGAATGGAGGATTATTTTCAATAAGAGGCTGTCAAGATTGCAGAGAACAAAGACAGCATGCCCATGTTGAAGGGGAGATTGGATATCTACAATCACTGAATGTGAAAGCCTCCAGGCTGGTATTCCCACCAGCACATCATGTCTAAGCAAAGCCTTGGGTAAGTGTGACAGTTCACAACATTAACAAATCTGCAATAATAAACAGGAATTGTTAGAGAAACTCGGTTACATAAATACAGTGGCTAAAAGAGCAGGTCAGAGGCTGGGACTTCCCAAAGCCTGTCCACTAGCGATAAGACACGAGTCAGGAGTGTGATCCCTGGATGGGGGCATCTCCAACAACACTCATGAAACTTGACACCATCCTGGACAAAGTAACCCATTTGATTGACACCACATCCACAAGCATCCACTTCCTCCAACACCAATGTTCATAGCAGCAGTGTGTACCATCCACAAGATGCATTGCAGAAATTCATCAAAGATCCTCAGACAGCACCTTCCAAACCCATGACCATTTTGATCTAGATGAATAAGGACAGCAGATACATGGGAACACCAATCTCTGCAAGTTCCTCTCTGAGCTATTCACCATCCTGACTTGGAAATATATCTCCAATCATTCACTGTCAACTAGGTCACAATCCTGGAATTCCTCCCTATGGACTTTGTGGGTTTACCGACAGCATGGATTGCAGCAGTTCAAGAAGGCTGCTCACACCACCTTCTCAACAGGCAACTAGGGACGGGCGATAAATGGCCAGCCAGGGACAAGTGAATAAGAAATAAGATCTAACAGCATCATGGAGAGAAAGCTGAACTAATATTTACTTTGGTAAAAACAATGACTGCAGATGCTGGAAACCAGATTCTGGATTAGTGGTGCTGGAAGAGCACAGCAGTTCAGGCAGCATCCAAGGAGCTTCGAAATCGACGTTTCGGGCAAAAGCCCTTCATCAGGAAAACAGGCAGAGAGCCTGAAGCGTGGAGAGATAAGCTAGAGGAGGGTGGGGGTGGGGAGAAAGTAGCATAAAGTACAATAGGTGAGTGGATGAAGGTGATAGATCGGGGGCGGGGGGTGATTGGAGTGGATAGGTGGAAAAGAAGATAGGCAGGTAGTACAAGTCATGGAGACAGTGCTGAGCTGGAAGTTTGAAACTGGGGTGAGGTGGGAGAAGGGGAAATGAGGAAACTGTTGAAGTCCACATTGATGCCCTGGGGTTGAAGTGTTCCGAGGTGGAAGATGAGGCGTTCTTCCTCCAGGCATCTGGTGGTGAGGGAGCGGCGGTGAAGGAGGCCCAGGACCTCCATGTCCTCGGCAGAGTGGGAGGGGGAGTTGAAATGTTGGGCCAAGGGGCGGTGTGGTTGATTGGTGCGGGTGTCCCGGAGATGTTCCCTAAAGCGCTCTGCTAGGAGGCCCCCAGTATCCCCAATGTAGAGGAGACGGCATCGGGAGCAACGGATACAATAAATGATATTAGTGGATGTGCAGGTAAAACTTTGATGGATGTGAAAGGCTCCTTTAGGGCCTTGGATGGAGATGAGGGAGGAGGTGTGGGGGCAGGTTTTGCAATTCCTGCAGTGGCAGGGGAAGGTGCCAGGATGGGAGGGTGGGTTGTAGGGGGGCATGGACCTGACCAGGTAGTCACGGAGGGAACGGTCTTTGCGGAAGGCGGAAAGGGGTGGGGAGGGAAATATATCCCTGGTGGTGGGGTCTGTTTGGAGGTGGCGGAAATGTCGGCGGATGATTTGGTTTATGCGAAGGTTGGTAGGGTGGAAGGTGAGCACCAGGGGTGTTCTGTCCTTGTTACGGTTGGAGGGGTGGGGTCTGAGGGCGGAGGTGCGGGATGTGGATGAAATGCGTTGGAGGGCATATTTAACTACGTGGGAAGGGAAATTGCGGTCTCTAAAGAAGGAGGCCATCTGGTGTGTTTTGTGATGGAACTGGTCCTCCTGGGAGCAGATACGGCGGAGGTGGAGGAATTGGGAATACGGGATGGCATTTTTGCAAGAGGTAGGGAGGGCGAAGAGGTGTAATCCAGGTAGCTGTGGGAGTCGGTGGGTTTGTAAAAAATGTCAGTGTCAAGTCGGTCGTCATTAATGGAGATGGAGGTCCAGGAAGGGGAGGGAGGTGTCAGAGATGGTCCAGGTAAATTTAAGGTCAGGGTGGAATGTGTTGGTGAAGTTGATGAATTGCTCAACCTCCTCGCGGGAGCACGAGGTGGCGCCAATGCAGTCATCAATGTAGCGGAGGAAGAGTTGGTGTAATTACGGAAGATGGACTGTTCTATGTAGCCAACAAAGAGACAGGCATAGCTGGGACCCATACGTGTGCCCTTTTGGTCTGGAGGAAGTGGGAGAATTCGAAGGAGAAACTGTTAAGGGTGAGGACCAGTTCGGCCAAGCGAATGAGAGTGTCGGTGGAAGGGTACTGTTGTAGTCTCAAAGTTCAGGCACGTACTAGAACAAAAAAAGTGAAGCATTTTATTCCTTAGGCCTGTTTTTCTCAGACTCATCGAACATATTCCTCTGAAAAGTAACAGTTGGGACCCTTAAAAGAAGCACCATCAAGATATTCCACCTCATCCTCCACAAGCCCCTCAGTGACTAATGTGGCTATAGCACACTCAGGTCTGGGAGGAAGCAGTAGCTGGAGAGGGGAACAAACAGTTTCTGACACTCCAAGGACTGTTTGAAAACAGGCCCCTGCTAAATAAAATGGAGGTGAGGCACCTCTTGATTTGACCATGAAGGAACTGACAGAGGTAAGCGGTGCAAGGTCTGGCAGAGGTTCGGACAATCCTGGAGCACAAAGCAGAAACTGACCACATTGTGCTCCAGTGAGTGAGTCTGCCCACGTTTTGTCTGATATTGTGCTCCAGTGAATTAGTCTGCCCACGGTCTGTCTGATGTTGTGCTCCAGTGAGTGCATCTGCCCACGGTCTGTCTGATGTTGTGCCCCAGTGAGTGAGTCTACCCACGTTCTGTCTGATGTTGTGCCCCAGTGAGTGTATCTGCCCTCGTTCTGTCAGATGTTATGCCCCAGTGAGTGCATCTGCCCACGGTCTGTCTGATGTTGTGCCCCAGTGAGTGCATCTGCCCACGGTCTGTCTGATGTTGTGCCCCAGTGAGTGCATCTGCCCATGTTCTGTCTGATATTGTGCCCCAGTGAGTGAGTCTACCCACGTTCTGTCTGATGTTGTGCCCCAGTGAGTGCATCTGCCCATGTTCTGTCTGATATTGTGCCCCAGTGAGTGAGTCTACCCACGGTCTGTCTGATGTTGTGCCCCAGTGAGTGCATCTGCCCACGGTCTGTCTGATGTTGTGCCCCAGTGAGTGCATCTGCCCATGTTCTGTCTGATATTGTGCCCCAGTGAGTAAGTCTACCCACGTTCTGTCTGATGTTGTGCCCCAGTGAGTGAGTCTACCCACGTTCTGTCTGATGTTGTGCCCCAGTGAGTGTATCTGCCCTCGTTCTGTCTGATGTTATGCCCCAGTGAGTGCATCTGCCCACGGTCTGTCTGATGTTGTGCCCCAGTGAGTGCATCTGCCCTCGCTCTGTCTGATGTTGTGCCCCAGTGAGTGCATCTGCCCATGTTCTGTCTGATATTGTGCCCCAGTGAGTGAGTCTACCCACGTTCTGTCTGATGTTGCGCTCCAGTGAGTGAGTCTACCCACGTTCTGTCTGATGTTGTGCCCCAGAGAGTGTATCTCCCCTCGTTCTGTCTGATGTTGTGCCCCAGTGAGTGTATCTGCCCTCGTTCTGTCTGATGTTGTGCCCCAGTGAGTGTATCTGCCCACGTTCTGTCTGATATTGCGCTCCAGTGAGTGAATCTGCCCACGTTCTGTCTGATGTTGTGCCCCAGTGAGTGAGTCTACCCACGTTCTGTCTGATGTTGTGCTCCAGTGAGTGAATCTGCCCACATTCTGTCTAATGTTGTGCTCCAGTGAGTGTATCTGCCCACGTTCTGTCTGATGTTGTGCCCCAGTGAGTGAGTTTGCCCACGTTCTGTCTGATGTTGTGCCCCAGTGAGTGTATCTCCCCTCGTTCTGTCTGATGTTGTGCTCCAGTGAGTGAATCTGCCCACATTCTGTCTGATGTTATGCTCCAGTGAGTGAATCTGCCCACATTCTGTCTAATGTTGTGCTCCAGTGAGTGTATCTCCCCTCGTTCTGTCTGATGTTGTGCCCCAGTGAGTGTATCTCCCCTCGTTCTGTCTGATGTTGTGCCCCAGTGAGTGTATCTCCCCTCGTTCTGTCTGATGTTGTGCCCCAGTGAGTGTATCTGCCCACGTTCTGTCTGATATTGCGCTCCAGTGAGTGAATCTGCCCACGTTCTGTCTGATGTTGTGCCCCAGTGAGTGAGTCTACCCACATTCTGTCTGATGTTATGCCCCAGTGAGTGTATCTCCCCTCGTTCTGTCTGATGTTGTGCTCCAGTGAGTGAATCTGCCCACATTCTGTCTGATGTTATGCTCCAGTGAGTGAATCTGCCCACATTCTGTCTGATGTTATGCCCCAGTGAGTGAGTTTGCCCACATTCTGGCCGATGTTGTGCCCCAGTGAGCGAATCTGCCCACGTTCTGTCTGACGTTTGCTCTGGCGAGTAAATCCGCCCATGTTCTGTCTGATGTTGTGTTGTCGCGAGTGAGTCTGTGACTGCTGCTGAGGAGCTGCAGGTCCAGCAGAACAGTCAGAATCTGCTGGATATACATGGGAACCTTCATGCCAACTGGTGCTTTTGTTCACTGGCTCAGAGAGAGGGACATGACTTTCTTCCAAATGTTCTATCCCTTCAAGGCGTGAGGGAAGGGTCATTGTCCACCAATAGGGAATTATCAGCTCAGGACACTCCAGAGCTATCCTGCTGCACCTTAGCCTCTCTGCCAGGGATACGAGCACCATCAGTGTCATTGCGCCTTATAGATATACGGCATGGAAATGGACCCTTCGCTCCAACTTGTCCATGCTAGCCCGATTTCCTAAATTAATCTCGTCCCATTTGCCAGCGCTTGTCCCATATCCCTCCAAACGTTTCCTATTCATATACTCATCCAAATGCCTCTTAAATGTTGCAATGTCCCAGCCTCCACCACTTCCTCTGGAAGCTCATTCCATACACGCACCATCCTCTACATGAAAATGTTGTCCCTTAGGTCCCTTTTAAATCTTTCTCCTCTCACTCTAAATCTATGCCCTCTCGTTTCTGGACTCCCCCAACCCAGAGAAAAGACCTTTGTAAACCTCTATAAGGTCACCCCTCAGCCTCCGATGCTCCAGGGAAAACAGCCCCAGCCTGTTCAGCCTCTCCCTATAGCTCAAACCCTCTAAACCTGGCAACATCCTGGTAAATCTGTTCTGTTCTGAGCTACAGAAGAGTGTCTGGAGGAGGTCTCTGGGCAGTTTGATCCCTTTATGCCCAGGTACTGTGGAGGATGCCTGAGGTAAGGCAACGAAGCAGTCATCAGGCAGCCACAAGCTGAGCTGCAACTGTTCGGGTACCAAGGTGGAGTGAAGGTAAAGGAAAGGTAAACAGAAGTGTTGTCACATTGCAGCATGGACCTTAACCTTCTGTACAATGTGGCACTTGAAACAAAGACAGTGCTTTACACTAAATATCCTTTCAAACTGAGAAGAGACTTGCCTTGAAGTTTTCCTTTTGGACCATCTACACTGGCTGCTGGCATTGATCATGTTCAGCCTGAGCTGCACATCCCCCTGCTCTCTGTTGGGATCAACACACCCTCTGGAAAGTGAGAGGTGGTTGGGATTTGGCAGTCATTCAGCAGAATTCGGTTCTTCCACATCCCAATGATAGATGAATACTCCTTCGTAAAACTGAGCTTACGTAAAACACACACATAGCCCCATATAAGCCTGTAGGACTTCATTCTCCTGCTGTGGTGAGGAGATTGAACTGGAGGTAATTGGTACACAAGGTGACCAAATCATTTACAATTGATGACAGATGAATGTAATGATTCATATTTGTAAAACAAGCACTCCCTTGAGATGGGAAACTCCTCTGTGTTACAATTCACTATTATTTAATAGTATCCACAAAGGTCCATGCAAAACAATTCATTCTCAAATCTCTCTGCTATCAGATTCCTGTGGGTCTGCCTGCCTTCTCTCACTACTGCCCTCATTTCTTCAGCATCCTCATTCTTAGCATTTGTTCCCCAGCTCCTCTGTTAGACTCTCCTTCCTCTTTATCTGAAGCCACAGATGGCTGCTCCATCTCCTCTTCTTTGATGTTCTTTGAGCTGTCATTGAGGGGCGGCATGGTGGCTCAGTGGTTAGCACTGCTGCCTCACGGCGCCAGGGACTGGGTTCGATTCCAGCCCTGGGTGACTCTCTGTGTGGAGTTTGCACATTCTCCCCGTGTCTGCGTGGGTTTCCTCCAGGTGCTCCAGTTTCCTCCAACAGTCCAAAGATGTGCAGGTTAGGGTGGATTAGCCATGGGAAATTACCCATACTGAAAGGGATGTGCAGGCCAAGTGGATTAACTATGGTGAATGTAGGGTTACATGGATAAGGTAGATGGGGTAGGTGTATATGGGATACTTTTCAGAGGGTTGGTGTGGACTCAATGGGCTGAATGGTCTGCTTCCACACTGTAGTTATTCTATGATAGACTACATGCTGAGGACTGCATCTTCACTATTCTAGAGACCATATGTAGTGATTACCAGGCAATGGAAGTGAACCTTTAATGTTTGTTCAATGACAGCCCGAGTGGATGTAGAAGCAGTATTGTAGCACTGCTCAGTATCAGCCTGAAGGTATCACGGCTGGGGTCATTAGCCATGCCTTCTGGCATTACCTACAAGTTGGTTCTGAACATAATGCAGGGAAATAAACATTCAAGGATCCTGGGAGCTCTGCAGAATGTGACAACAGTCCCAGCTCCCTCGATAATAGACAGAAACCTGAAAGAATTGTCATGTGGGGTCACATACAATTGAGCCACTGATGAAGTGAAAACCCTTCCTATTCAGGAATATGGCTCGTGTATGCCTAGGAGCTCCAGGGACATATGGATGTCATCAATGGCCCCTTGTGTCTGAAGGAGCCCAGTGATGGAGACAAAGCCAATGGTTCTGGCACCTTGACTCTCTGGGTCCATTGTTTTCCTGAAGGTTATCAGTGAACTCAAGAGAGCACTTGTGCTGCCAACTGCCAAATGCAGGATCCTTCATACGCCCCCCAGACCCCCCAGTTGAGGTTGGAAAGAAGCTGGTGCTTTCTCACAGCGTTAGAAACCCAGGTTCGATTCCCAGCTCAGGCGACTGTCTGTGTGGAGTTTGAACATTCTCTCTGTGTCTGTATAGGTTTCCTCCAGGCACTCCAGTTTCCCCCACAGTCCAGATTAGGGTGGAGTAGCTATGGTGAATGCAGGGTTACAGGGATAAGGTAGGAAGAGTGAGCCTGGGTGGATGGTCTTAGCAGGGTCGGTGTGGACTTGATGGGCCAAATAGGGGATTCTATGAAGTGACTGAAGCGCTGGTAAAGGAACACTTTGGGACTACTGATTATAATTCTATTTGTTTTAAAATAGTTATGAAAAAGGATAAGCCTTCCCTAAAAGTTAAATTTCTTAATTGGAGTAAGGCTGATTTTAATGGTGTGAGACAGGAATTTTCAAAAGTTGATTGGAGTACAATGTTCACAGGTAAAGGAATGACTGATAAGTAGGAGGCTTTCAAAAATGTAATACTGAGAGTTCAGAGGCATTATGTTCCTGTTAGAGTGAAGGGTAAGACTGGTAAAAGTAGGGTACAATGGGTGATTATAGATATCAAAGTTTCGGTTAAGAATATGGAAGTGTCATATATTAGATATAGACACTGGGATCAAATTAATCTCTTGATGAATATAAAAAGTATAGGGGCATTCTTTAGAAGGAAATCAAGAGAGCTAAGAGGGGATGTGAGATAGCCTTGACAGATAAGATTAAGGAAATCCAAAGAGGTTCTATAAGTACATTAAGAGCAAAAGTGCAATAGGGAAAGAATAGGGCCTATTAAAAATCAATGACATCATCCATGTTTTGAAGCTCAAGAGATGGGAGAGATTAATATTTCATGTCAGTTTTTACTGTGGAGAAGGAAATGAAGACTCGAGAACTCAGGGAAATAAATATTGATGTTTTGGAAACAGTACACTTTGCAGAAGAGGAATTGCTGGAGGTTTTAGAAAGCATCAGGATGGATAAATCTCCAGGACCTGATCAAGCATATCCCAGGACATTGTGGGAAGTTAGGGAAGGGATTCTGGGGCCCCTAGCAAAGGTATTTGTATCATCTACAGCTACAGTGCGAGAGGACTGGAGGCTGGCTAATTCATAAAATCCCTTTGGTGTGGAAACAGGCCCTTCAGCCCAACATGTCCACACTGGCCCTCTGAAGAGTAATCCACCCAGACTCATTCCCCTATCTTATTATCCTACATTTACCCCTCACTAATGCACCTAACCTACACATCCCTGAACACTATGGGCAATTTAGCATGGCTAATTCACTCGACATGCACATCTTTGGACTGTGGGAGGAAACCCACACAGACACAGGAAGAATGTGCAAACTCCACATGGACAGTTACTTGAGACTGGAATTGAACCCAGGTCCCTGGTGCTGTGAGGCAGCAGTGCTAACCACTGAGCCACCATGCCACTTGTCAATGTTGTGCCTTTATTTAAGACAGTAAGGGGAAACCTGGGAAGAGTTGTGCATTTTACATCAGTGGTGGGTAAGTTGTTGGAGAGGATTCTGAAAGATAAGATTTGCATGTATTTGGAGAGGCAAGGATTGATTAGGGATAGTCAGCATGGCTTTCTGCCAAGGAAACCGTGTGTCACAATCTTGGTTGAGTTTTCTGAGGACGTAACCAAAAAGATTGATGAGGGCAGGATATTGCATTTTGCTAAAAGAAACAACAGTAAAGCTTATCCAATTAAAAATAAGGTCTTGGGTAGAGTTGGAGAACAGAGAGATCTAGGGGTTCAAGTACGTAGTTCTTTGCAGTTTGGGTTGCAGGTAGACAGGGTGGTTAAAAAAGCGTTTGGCACACTTGTCTTCATTGCTCAAAGCTTTGAGTGTAGGAGTTGGGAAGTCATGCTGAGGTTGTACAGGACATTGGTGAGGCCGCTTTTGGAATACTGTGTACAGGGTCACCCTGTTACAGAGAGAATATTATTAAATTGGAAACGATTCAGAAAAGATTTACCAAGATGTTGCGAGGAATGGAAGGTTGAGTTAGAAAGGTAGGCTGGATAGGCTGGGACTTTTTGCTCAGGAGTGTAGGAGGTTGAGAGGTGACCGTATAGAGGTTTATAAAATCACGAGGAACACAGTAAAGGTGAATAGCAAGGGTCTGTTCCCTAAGGTGGGGAAGTTCAAAACTAGGGGAGGCAGTGTTTTAAGCTGACAGGACAAAGTTTTAAAAAGGGCATGAGGGGCAATGTTTTGACACAGAGAGTAGTTCATATGTGAAATTAACTGCCAGCAGAAGTGGTGGATGCAGGTACAGTTACAATATTTAAAAAGACATGAATAGGAACAGTTTGGAGGGATATGGGCCAAACATGGCCAGATGGGGCTAGTTCAGTTTGGGAACATGGTCGGCGTGGACTGTTTAGACCAAAGTGCCTGTTTCCATGCTGTATGGTTCTATGATCTTTTTGGAAGCCAAGAGTACACTGCAGAAGGCAATAATATATTAAGCCGTGCTGGGTGGAATCACCATTGTCATATGAGACCATAGGGTTGCTTTCTCAGTAAAGAGAGAGACAACTGGTGGTGGTTTAACCTGAGGGCTATATGTCAGGTGAGGGCAGAGTTCGATAAAAAGATTGCTTCATGTAACCTCAGTCAGTGCAGGAACTGAACCCATGCTGTTAACATCACTTGCCTTAGAAACCAGTCACCCAGGCAACTCAGCCAGCCAACCAACCCCCTTACTCACTGTAGACAAACACTTGGCCCAATTGGCAGCATTGTCCAGAGGTAGCTACGCCAATCTGTGATGTGAGTATTTTAAAGACAGAGGAGATGAAAAATCTTTTGAGCAGTTACAGCAGATCATAACTCAGGAAACTACTGAGACCTTGTCATAAACCAGCTAACAGAACATTATGCATGAGGCACAGCAAAGCTGACTAGCAGGATATTCTGCTCACATCCATAGAATTATACAGATTTATGTGAAATGAACAGCACAGAATAAGACAATGTGGCGCAGGCCTGTGTTAATGCTTCATACCAATCATTTCCAATTATATTTTATTGAACCTAATCAAGACTTCCTTCTATTCATGCCGCTTTAGCACTGAGAGGAGGAAACATTTCTTCACTCAGAGGGTGGTCCACTTGTGGAATTCACTACCACAGGAAGTGGTTGATGCCAAAATGTTGTATTTTCAAGAAGGGGTTAGATATAGCTCTTGTAGCTAAAGGTATCATGAGATATGGGGGGAGGGTAGGACTAAGGTATTGAGCTCGATGATCAGCCATGATCATTTCTAATGCTACGGAGTATCATTGTTGGAGGGAGTGATTGCTTGTGGATGTGGTGCTAATGAAGCAGGCTGCTTTATCCTGGATGGTGTTAAGTTTCTTGAGTGTTGTTGGAGCAGCACCCATCCAGGCAAGTGGAGAGTATTCCATTACACTCCTGCCTTGTGCCTTGTAGATGGTGGACAGTTCTGGGGACTCAGGAGGTGTGTTACTTGCTGCTGAATTGCTAGCCTCTTGTAGACATTACAACAGGGATGGTTCAGTTCAATTTATCATCTATGGTAGCCTGCAGGATGTTGATATTGAGGGATTAAGTGTTGTAATGCCATTGAATGTCAAGGGTCAATAGTTAGAACCTCTTCTCTTGGAAATGGTCATTACTTGGCAATTATTTCGCACCAATGTTATTTTCTCTTGTCAGCCCAAACCTTGGAATTGTTCAGGTCTTGTTGCATTTGGGCATGGACTGAAAACATTAACCTATTGCTATGTGTGATATAGATCACGACAATACCAAGATCTACTGTTTAAGAGGCAAGCACTTTAAATGCCTAAGTCATGGTGTCAGCTGCCAATTACATCGCTGAGGTCCAAATGTGAGCAGTGACCAGCTCATTAAAGCCTGCCAACATGAAAATAACTCCTTGACTCCCACTCTCTGTTTTCTGTCCCCGAACTAGTCCATGCTGATGAATCACCCCCATCCCATGAATCTGAATTAAGCGTGAAAACCTCTTTGGGGTATTTTATCAAATGCTTTTTGGAAATTGTAGTGTATCATATCCTTTGGTTTCCCCTTCTCTACTCCACTAACTATATTCTCAAAAACTCAACTAGATTAATCCAACATCATTTCCCTTTCATAGCCCACGTTCACTCTGATTCTATAAGTGCCCTGTTACCGCATCCCTAATTATTGATTCCAGTGCGTTGTCTATCAATTAATTGATAGATTAATCAAAAAAATCTGTACTTCACAGAGGAAGCAACACATTTAAAAATGCAGCTGCCTTCAAACAGACATAATTTCTCTTGCTCGGTTTTCTGAAACATAACATCTGTGATTTATGAATTTGAGGAAAGTACCTGTACCTACAGAAGTTCTTTCTTAAAATAAAACAAAGAACTGCAGATGGTAGAGATCTAAAATAAAAACAGAAATTGCTGGAGATGCTCAGCAGGTCTGGCAGCATCTGTGGGGATAAAATAAATTAATATGACAGATCCAGTGATGAAGAATTGCTGGACTTGAAATGTAACCTCTGCTTTAGTGGCCAGGGTTCCTTTGGAGAGACATCAAGTAGCCATTTGTCTCTATAAACATGTCTGTGTGTAAAGGTGGGATGCAGTCTGTGGAATTGTTAAGCTGTCTTGCCAATTGAATGGCCTTTAAATTTTGGGGAAACAAAAGTCTGCAGTGACACTTTTTTTCTCATTTATAGCCTACCATCCATTTCCGTTACTTTCAGGAAGGCTATAAGTACTTCCCAGTAATATTTCTTAGCTCCACCCAAACTGATTCTACCTCTCGATTTTCGAGGTGAAAGTGAGGACTGCAGATGCTGGAGATCAGAGTCGAGAGTGTGGTGCTGGAAAATCACAGCAGGTCAGGCAACATCGCTCGAAACGTCAACTCTCCTGCTCCTCGGATGCTGCCTGACAGGCTGTTCTTTTCCAGCACCACAGTTCTCAAATTTTAAGCCAAGATCCTTTCTATGTATTGTTTTTCTTCAACCTTCATAATCAGGGCTACCCTCTTCCTTTATCCATTTACTGCACTTTCTAAAAGTTAGGTATTTGAAATATTTCATTTCAAACGCAGTCACATTTCAACCATGATTTGGAGATGCTGGTGTTGGACTGGGGTGTACAAAGTTAAAAATCACACAACACCAGGTTATAGTCCAACAGGTTTAATTGGAAGCACATAAGCTTTTGGAGCGCGCTCCTTCATCATTTCCACAATCATCTGATGAAGGAGCGGTGCTCCGAAAGCTAGTGTGCTTCCAATTAAACCTGTTGGACTATAACCTGGTGTTGTGTGATTTTTAACATTTCAACCAGATATTCTTAAATAGTTGTAAGATCAAACTTATCAATTAGAACAAACCTGCTGCACTAATAATTTATCTCATTTTTTTTGTGGATGGTTCTTGAATTCAGGAGTAGGGTTTTCAGCTCTGACATATTTCCTTCAAATTTTCCCTAATGTCACCGTATTCTTTAATGCTCTTGTACCTGTATCACTCTCAGTGCCCCATTCTGATCCACTCTGCTTAATCTTAACACAATGTTGCTCAATTCTAAAGCACCGAGTGTACTTTTACACATATGTAAAATAAGGGTAGAAGTAGACCTTCAGATTCTTGAGTTTGTTCCAGCTGATCTGTTTGTGTTTCGAGTTTCACATTCCTATCTGCCTCTAGTAACCTACTACCGTGCAAGAATCCTTCTGCCACAGTCTAAGAAGTATTCAGAGACTCAAGCGTCGCTGCCTTCTGAGGCAGGAAGTTCCAAAATCACACCATCTTTTAAAAAATATCTCCACACCTCTGTCCAAAAAAAAGAGTAATTCCTAACTTTAGCTCTTCCTGCTTGTGAATTTACCTGTCTTGGATTCCTTCCCCATCCACCACCTGCTCTATTAGCTGTTCATGATTGCAGCTGATATTACTGAACAAGTCAGACCTAGCAATGAAATCTGGCTTGATAGATCATACTTCGGAGTTCTGGGGAAGGGTCACCGGGCCCAAAACGTTAATTCTGATTTCTCTCCACTGATGCTGCCCGACCCCCTGAGCTTTTCCTGCAGTTTCTGTTTTTGTTTCTGATTGGCAGCATCCACAGTTTTTTTTCAGTTTTAACATAATTAGAGTTATAGAGACATAGAGTTGTACAGCATGGAAACAGACCCAGACCCTTCAGTCCAAATCATCCATGCCAACCAGATATCCCAACCCAATCTAGTCCCACTTGCCAGTACCCAGCCCTTTTCGTTCCAAACTCTTCCTATTCATATACCCATCCAGATGCTTTTTAAATGTTGCAATTGTACCAGCCTCCATCACTTCCTCTGGCAGCTCATTCCAGACATAGAGTCATAGAGTCATAGAGATGTACAGCATGGAAACAGACCCTTCAGTCCAACCTGTCCATGCCAACCAGATATCCCAACCCAATCTAGTCCCACCTACCAGCACCTGGCCCATATCTCTCCAAACCCTTCCTATTCATATACCCATCCAAATGCCTCTTAAATGTTGCAATTGTACCAGCCTCCACCACTTCCTCTGGCAGCTCATTCCATACACGTACCACCCTCTGCATGAAAACGTTGCCCCTTAGGTCTCTTTTATATCTTTCCCCTCTCACCCAAAACCTATGCCCTCTAGTTCTGGACTCCCCAACCCCAGGGAAAAGATTTTGCCTATTTACCCTATCCATATCCCTCATAATTTTGTAAACCTGTATAAGGTCACCCCTCAACCTCCAGGGAAAACAGACCCAGCCTGTTCAGCCTCTCCCTATAGCTCAGATCCTCCAACCCTGGCAACATCCTTGTAAATGCTGTGGTTCTGTTCGCCGAGCTGGAAGTTTTTGTTGCAAATGTTTCGTCCCCTGTCTAGGTGACATCCTCAGTGCTTGGGAGCCTCCTGTGAAGCGCTTCTGTGGTGTTTCCTCCGGCATTTATAGTGGCCTGTCCCTGCCGCTTCCGGTTGTCAGTTTCAGCTGTCCACTGTAGTGGCCGGTATATTGGGTCCAGGTCGATGTGTTTGTTGATGGAGTTTGTGGATGAGTGCCAAGCTTCTAGGAATTCCAAGCTTGGCACTCATCCACAAACTCCATCAACAAACACATAGGCCTGGACCCAATATACCGGCCACTACAGTGGACAGCTGAAACTGACAACAGGAAACGGCAGGGACAGGCCACTATAAATGCCAGAGGAAACACCACAGAAGTGCTTCACAGGAGGCTCCCATGCACTGAGGATGTCACCTAGACAGGGGACGAAACGTTTTCAACAAAAACTTCCAGCTCGGCGAACAGAACCACACCAACGAGCACCCGAGCTACAAATCTTCTCACAAACTTTGAACATCCTTGTAAATCTTTTCTGAACCCTTTCAAGTTTCACAATATCTTTCCGATCGGAAGGAGACCAGAATTGCACGCAATATTCCAACAGTGGCCTAACCAATGTCCTGTACAGCCGCAACATGTCCTCCCAACGCATGTACTCCATACTCTGACCAATAAAGGACCAATAAACACCTTCTTCACTATCCTATCCAACTGCGACTCCACTTTCAAGGAGCTATGAACCTGCACTCCTTGTCACTTTGTTCAGCAACACTTCCTAGACCTTACCATTAAGTGTATAAGTCCTGCTCTGATTTGCTTTCCCAAAATGCAGCACCTCGCATTTATCTAAATTAAACTCCATCTGCCACTTCTCAGCCCATTTCAATCTGAGGTAACCTTCTTTGCTATCCACTACACTAACTATGATCACATTCAAATCATTTATTTAAATGACAAAAAGTAGTGGACCCAGCATTGATCCTTGTGGCACTCCACTGGTCACAAGCCTTTAGTCTGAAAAACAACCCTCCTCCACCAGCCTCTGAGTTCTACCTTTGAGCCAGTTCTGTATCCAAATGGCTAGTTCTCCCTGTATTCCATGAGATCTAACCTTGCTCACCAGTCTCCCATGGGGAACCTTGTCAAACGCCTTACTGAAATCCATATGGATCATGTCCACTGCTCTGCCCTCATCAATCCTCTGTTACTTCTTCTTTCTTTAACTGCTGTGAACAATCTCCTTTTCTTTATGCCCAAAACATTGATTCTCCTGCTCTTCAGATGCTGCCTGACCTGCTGTGCTTTCCCAGTGCCACCCTTTTCTATTCTCCAGCATCTGCAGTCCTCACTTTGTTCAATTCACTTTATCAGCCAGTTTTCTAACTTTCTCATAGAGTCATAGTCAAGAGTCATAGAGTCAGAGTAATACAGCATGAAAACAGACCCTTTGGTCTGACCAGTCCATGCTGAACATAATTCCAAGCTAAACTAATCCCACCTGGCCTACTTCAAACCTTTCCTATTCATGGACTTATCCAAATGTTTTTAAATGTTACAATTCTACTCACATCCATCACTTCCTCAGGAAGTTCTTTCCACGCACAAACCACTCTCTCTGTAAAAAACTTGTCCCTCATGTCTTTTTAAAACTCTCTCCTCTCACCTTAAAAATGTGCCCCCTAGTCTCAAAATCCCCCATCCTAGGGAAAAGGCAACTATTAACCTTATCTATACCCCTCACTATTTTATAAACTCCTGTAAGGTCACCTCTTAACCTATGGTCCAATGAAAAAAGTCTTAGCTTATCCTGCCTTTCTTTATAACTAAATTCCTCTCCTATACCAAATCGCATGTAGTTCAGATAATAATCCAGAGATCATTACTTTTGACTTTTTATCATTTGGAATGTAACCCCTCAAACTCTCTCAGCAGAACATCATCCCTAGTTCAGCCTGAATTACTAGTTAAACTAAATTATACATAACCACTGGGTCCTGTCCCTTTTCCTTCCTGTTCTTCTGAACACAAGGAGATGTCTTTCACCTCATCACAGCCTTTAGAGCTCTCAGATGCAGACGTAAAGTGCAAACTATTTCTCAGATTATACTATGCCCCCTTCTCCTCTTGAATCCACACAGGCAATAAGTACCATTGACCTACTGGCAAAGTTCAATGGCCAGGTCTCCTTCTGTTGTCTGACTCACAAATGCAGCCTCCTGGCTCCTGACCATTGACCTATTCTCCAGCTCGAATTAATGATGTGGTGGAAGTACCATCTGAAATAGTGTGTCCAGGTATCTCTTTTCCTCCTGGATACACTGCAACTCTTGCGGTTCAGATTTGACCTCAACATTTCTGAGTTGAAGTTGCTCGAGCTGCAGATCCTCATCAGAGGAATGTCAGGAAGGCAAAGTCAGAGGGATTTGAATAATAACTCCTTCTCCAAAGTAGCTCCATTTATTGTTGGAACTGGGACTACACTCTACCTCTAAGGAAATACTTGCTGGAGCTGCTGACTTCCGGATGAAATGTTAAATTGAGGCAGGATCTGCCTGTCCAGGTGGAAATAAATGATCCGAGAGTGACGTTGGTCAAACTCCACACGAATGATGCTTGCAGCAAATTATTCACTCTGTTTGCTTTTATTTCCAGTAAACATTTCAGAGTGACAGCTCAAATTCTATTTTGGGAAACTCATTTCTTAGCATTTTGCATTTGCTTCTACTTAGGATGAAATTTAAAAAATTAACACCACCTTCATTCTGGTTTGATTTGACTTGAATTATTTTTTTCATATGTACTAAGTACAGTGAAAAGTTTTGTTTTGCGTGCAGTACAAGCAGATCATTCTATACAAAGAACATGTGGTGATTGAACAGAGCAAGAGATACAATGTTACGGCTGTAGGGAAGATGCACAAAGAGTAAGATCAACATTAGATTTGAAATTGAGAATTCCATTCAGAAGTCTAATGAAAGCGGGAATGATACTGTTCTTGAATCTGTTCATACGTGTGTTTAAGCTTTTGTATGTTCTGCCTGACAGAGGAGCTGCGCTGCTGCTTATTAGGCTTCTGAATGGACCTCACAAATTAAAAATCTAATGTTGATCTCGCTCTTTGTGCCCCTTGTCTGCAGCTGTAACTTTGCATTCCTCACTCTGTTCCATTACTTTGATGCACTTTGTATGGTATGACCTGTCTGTACTGCACACAAAACAAAGCTTTTCACTGTACCTAGGTACATAACAATAATGAATCAAATCAAATCAAATCAAATCAAACTGAAGAGATGATAACTGGGGTGGGAGGGGTCTTTGACGATGTTGGCTGTCTTTCCGAGGCAGTGGGAAATTGGCCAATAGGAAGTTAAAGCTGGCACAGTTAAAGATCTGTTGCTTTTTCATTACATCACTCTTTCACATTGTTTCTGGAGACTAGCTTCACCCATGTCCCACTCACCACTGTTAGCAATTGGTTCACTTATTTGCTGTGGCAGGTTCTGTACCTTTGTTCCTTTTATGTTGTCATGCTGCTGACCTCAATACACGTTTCCACTGTTTATTATAGAGGGGGGCCCCTGCTCTAATAGGTCTCAGTTGGGTTATACTGTTCTGACATCCTCACCAATATTTATCCCTCAGCCAGCAACATTAATGCAGGGTGACTGATCATTTGTCATTTGTAGGAGCATGTTGTATATGTTAGCTAGTAAATTTGGCGACATAGCAAAACTAACATTAGCTCAGAACACAATGATTGTGGAGCAGTTCAATGTCCATCTATGGGCCAGAAAGACTTTACAGATTTACAAGTTGATTGTTGCTTTCTTTCTCTTCTCTTTGACTTCCCTGAGCAAGAGTGACAGAAGATGACTGTGTCAAAAATCTTAAGCAGCCATCAGCCACTGTTCCAAAATAATCTTTTAAACAAGCTTAAAATACTTGAGCAATTTGGTTTTGTGTGTTTATTTGTATCAGGAAGGATAATGCCCTGAAAACCTATTGTGGAACTTAACACGTTAGTGAATATGTCATAATAGCTTTGAAAATTGAAAAATCATCTTAATCAGCTGCATTGCAGTAGTGACTCAGCAAACAGCAATTGCTACCTGATTTGACTGACAGATTTCTTGGTACCAATGATATCGTAGCTTTTAAAAGTTAATTCATTACACTGTAACGGATTTGTTATAGTCTGATTTCCTCACATCTAGAGCCATCTTCCTGAAAAACTTGCACATAAATCTTTAAGTGCAATATCCAGTTTTACTTTGCATTTTTTTTCAATGAGTTTTCTGTTAGAAAATGCTTTTTCATGTACCTCTCAGGTTTGGTTCTGGTTATTTTTAACTGAAGCATGTTGATTGCAACTGTTAGCAATTGATTCACTTATTTGCTGTGGCAGGTTCTGTACCTTTGTTCCTTTTATGTTGTCATGCTGCTGACCCCAATACACGTTTCCACTGTTTATTATAGAGGGGGGCCCCTGCTCTAATAGGTCTCAGCTGGGATATATGATCAGCCATACTGATATATGGAGGGCTTTCACAATTACATGTCTGTCTCCAAGCCCTTGGATTTCCCTAATGGTTTAGTAGGATAAAGTGCACCCTGACAGCCTCAGAATTAATGTGTCCCAACTAGATTAATTTCTATTCCTCACACCACAGAATTGAAATATATTTATTTCAGGATTTACGGACGTTTAAACACTTCAAATCACTTTTTGCACTTTTGAAGTAGAAAAATATAAGAAGGCATCTTATAAAGTTCCACAAATGCTACCATCTTTGTTATTCCCACATTCTTTGAAAATTAGGCATTATTGATGGCCATTTTAAATGAAGAGGACAATTGCTATTTGCTTCTGACAGTAAGAAATTATATAACAATAGATTACAGCTTGAGTAGCTTCATTTATTGTGCAATTTCATGCTGTTTTATGTGAACTTTGAATTCATCAAGGTGAGGCACGCGCGTCCTCAGGGATAAACATTCTCCATTTTGGTTGCTGTCAGTCACCTTGAGTCTAGGGAGAGCAGAGTTAATAGAGTCAAAGAGATGTACAGCATGGAAACAGACCCTATGGTCCAACCCCTCCAAACCGACTAGATATCCCACCCCAATCTAGTCCCACCTGCCAGCATCCGACCCATATCCCACCAAATCCTTCCTATTCATTTACCCATCCAGATGCCTCTTAAATGTTGCAATTGTACCAGCCTCCACCACTTCCTCTGGCAGCTCATTCCATACCCACACCACCCTCTGTGTGAAAAAGTTGCCCCTTAGGTCTCTTTTATATCTTTCCCCTCTCACCCTAAACCTATGCACTCTAGTTCTGGACTCCCGACCCCAGGGAAAAGACTTTGCCTATTTACCCTATCCATGCCCCTTTCAAGTTTCACAACATCTTTCCGATGGGAAATGCAATATTCCAAATGTGGCCTAAACAATGTCCTGTACAGCTGCAACCTGACCTCCCAACTCCTGTACTCAATACTCTGACCAATAAAGGAAAGCATATCAAACGCCTTCTTCACTATCCTATCTACCTGCGACTCTACTTTCAAGGAGTTATGAACCTGCACTCCAAGGTCTCTTTGTTCAGCAACACTCCCTAGGCCTTACCATTAAGTGTATAAGTCCTGCTAAGATTTGCTTTCCCAAAATGCAGCACCTCGCATTTATCTGAATTAAACTCCATCTGCCACTTCTCAGCCCTTTGGCCCATCTGGTCTAGATCCTTAGACAGAAAGAACTTGTATCTTGTCACGTCTCTCAGAAATATCACTGAGTACTTGATTACTTCAGATGCAACAAATTAGTTGTTGAAATTGAGTCAATGATGTTACAAAATAAATCTCCTTTTAGTTTGCCTCAAAAATATACCTCAGCCCCAATCTCTATGGCATGAGGATGATCATTTCTGATTTATTTCATCAAACTTTCTTTGAGAAGAGTTATCTTCCAATCGACTCTGTTCAGAGATGTGGTTATGCACCTCTGGAACAGGTAGGACTTGAATCCAGTCATCCTGGCTCAAAGGTAGGGATACAACCACTGCACCTGAAGAAAACCTACAGTCATTAACCCTCTAAGAATGAATGCCAAGTAAATGTTAACAGGCACTGTGGATTCTCTGCCACTCAGGACTCAGACTGCCCACATTCCTTGATAAATTAACTAAATTATTGACAAAAGTGTATTAGTAACCCAGACTGGATTTTTAGATAATCCAACAGCTTCATATTCACCACTTGCAATTCCGGATTTCCATTTCTGTTTAACTAAGTCCAACTCATTTTTAGTCAGATATGAGATTAGTGAAACATCAAGTGCAAGAAGTTAGCTTTTACATGTGAATGGACAGCTAACTGTATCTCACCCCTAGCCAAAACAAAAACATCCATCATGGATAAATTATCTCTGCAGAATTTTGTCTCCAAGTGTCATTCCTAACATTGTAATCACAGCTATCACCTCTTCTGCTTTCTCTCTTTTTGCGTCTTCGGACATAATTATAATTAAAATGCCCCAAGTACTAGTGACATATGTACAAACAACATTTGATTTAGCAACAGGAGAAACCTTTCATTGGTGTACCCTACTAATAGCTGACAATGCCACACTGACAGGTAGCCTATTGCACAGTCTCCTGATTAAACAAGGAAGGTCTACACCACGGTCATCGAGATACACTGTAGAAATTCACCAAAGATCCTTAGTCAGCACCTTCAAACTCAGAACTAGGTCAGCAGATACATAGGAACATCATCACCTGCAAGTTCCCCTCCAAGCCATTCTGACTTGCAAATATGTCGCCGTTCCTTCAGTGTCACTGGGTCACAATCCTGGAACTTGCTCCTTAGGAGCATTGTGGGTCAACCTATAGCAGATGGACTGCAGTGGTTCAGGAAAGCAGCTCACCCCCATCTTCTCAAGGGAAGGCTAATATATGCTGACCCAGCCAGCGATGCCCAGAACGTACAAGGGAATAAAAATTGTCACAAATTTACTACCCATCTCCACTGCCATTAACTTCAGGTTTGAGAGTACATCAATAGCATAGATGGTTCTCTTTTCAAAATTAAACATAACTGTAAATGTTTCACATTATATTGCTTTCACTATATTCTGGTGTGCATCATTGTGATTTGCTGAGATTAGCTGAGTCAAAGAGTTAAATGTGCATACTCCATAATTGGCATGCATGATGGTTTCAGGGGAATTATGGATATTTCTATCATTGTTGAAGAAACAATGTTGTGTCTTTGTATTCAACCATTATTGAACATTTAGGTTAGTATCCAGTGCTGTACTCACCACTGTGTGGGATAAGGCTGAACGCACAGGCTCAGCTGGCCCTTCCTCGATGCATTGTAAAGGTCATTGTCCGATTAAACATTGGAGGTGAACACACTTGTAAGGATGCTATCAGTCAGTACGTTGAGATAGTCAAACATTTGGACAGAACTTCCATGGCTCTTAAGGTGTCTGGGTTTCTAAAGTTAAACAAAGAACTACAGATGCTGGAATTCTGAAACAAACACAGGCATTGCTGGAGAAACTCAGCAGGTCTGGCAGGATCTGTGGAGAGAGAATACACAGTCAACATTTCAAGCTCAGTGACCTTTCCTCAGAGCTTTTGTTTAGCTCAGTTGGCTGGATAAGGTACAGAGTGATGCTAACAGTATCATACACCACCTGAGGTTACTACAAAGGATTCTCCTTCTCAACATCTCCCTTACCTGAGATGTGCTAATGCTCAGGATAAACCATCATGAATCATCTCTCTCTCAGAAGAAAGCAGCCTTATGGTCTAGTAAAATTATGGCGACTTTCAATTTTTTTCACAGGACCCCATTTTGAAATATGGGGTCTCAGTGGTTAGTATGGGTTTGATTCCAGCCTCGGGCATCTGACTGTGTGGAGTTTGCACATTCTCCCCATGTGTGCGTGGGTTTTCTTTGCGTCCTCTGGTTTCCTCCCACAGTCCAAAGATGTGAAGGTTAGGGTGGATTGGCCATGCTAAATTGTACAGGGATATGTGGGCCAGATGGAGTAGTGTGGGGTTCTGGGTCTGAATGAG
This sequence comes from Chiloscyllium plagiosum, assembly GCF_037043375.1. Taxonomy (NCBI): domain Eukaryota; kingdom Metazoa; phylum Chordata; class Chondrichthyes; order Orectolobiformes; family Hemiscylliidae; genus Chiloscyllium; species Chiloscyllium plagiosum. Next base: position 5,127,525 of record NW_028270142.1, read on the forward strand.
ATGCTCTTCAGAAGGTTGGTACAGACCCAATGGGCCAAACAGCCTCTATGTGCACTATAGGGATTCTATTCAATGAAATTTAAAAGTATTGTGAGCTGTCAAGAGAATAGAGTAAATTTTCAAAAGGATATAGACAAGTTGGTGGAATGGGCAGATGAAGGTCAATGTGGGCAGATACAAAAATATTCATTTTGGTAGGAAGAACATGGAGGGACAATATAACATAAAGGGCATGAATCTCTAGAAGGAGTGCAGGAGCAGAGCAGCCTGGGTGTACATGTGTGTAACTTGTCAATGGTGACAGGCCAGCTTGGCAGGTTGAGACACAGGCGAATACAGTACCCTGGCCAGTACTTGCAGGGGTGTAGAGAACAGGATCAGGGAGGTAATGGTGATAAGAGACTAATTTGGCCTCAAGTTGGAGCATTACATCTGTTTCTAGGCACTGCACTTTAGGAAGGGTGTGAAGACATTGGTGAAGGTACAGAAAAGAAGCACAAAATTAGTTCCAGGGATCTGTTATGTTGAGGTTGAGATAACTTGCCTTGGAGGAGGACGAGAGGAGATTTCCCAGGGGTATTGAAAGTCATTAGGGATCTGGGTAAAGTTGATAGGCAAAATCTGTTCCCACTCATGACTAGATTACATGGGAGTGCACAGATTTAAAGTAATTGGGAAAAGAATCATAGTGGGCGGCACGGTGGCACAGTGGTTAGCACTGCTGCCTCACAGCGCCAGAGACCCGCGTTCAATTCCTGCCTCAGGCGACTCTGTGTGGAGTTTGCACATTCTCCCCGTGTCTGCATGGGTTTCCTCCGGGTGCTCCAGTTTCCTCCCACAATCCAAAAATGTGCAGGTTAGGTGAATTGGCCATGCTAAATTGCCCGTCGTGTTAGGTGAAGGGGTAAATGTAGGGGAATGGGTCTGGGTGGGTTGCAGGTCAGTGTGGACCTGTTTCCACACTGTAAGTAATCTAATCTAATAAGCCACATGAAAAAAATCTTTCTCAGTGAATGATTAGGATTTGGAATGCATGAACTGAGGAATTGATGGAGGCCAGTTCAATTGGAAGCTTCCAAAAGCAATTAGACTGCTATCTGCAAAGGAAGGATAAGCAATGTTAGGGCTGGATGTGGGGGAATGGGCACTAGATGACTTGCTTATTATTGCTTATCAATTCTGATTCTGCCTGCTATCCTGGATTGGGTCTTGGTTAAGCAAATCTTAGTCAAAGGATCAATAATAAGGAGGTGTAATTATAGAGTGAAGATTTAGAGGCGATTTGAAGAAAGGGTTTTGTACCCAGAGAATGGTGGGAATCTGGAATGCAATGCCTGTGAAGGTAACAGAGGCAGGAAACCTCACAACCTTTAAGAAATACTTGGATGAGCACTTGAAGAGATCATGGACCTACTGTTGGAAAGTGGGGTTAGTTGTGTATTTTTGACAATGCAGACTCAATGGGCTGAAGGGCCTGTTCTGAGCTGTGTGATTCTATGATTTTGAATTTAAAATTCTTATTCCTGTCTTGAAATACTTCTATGGCTTTACCACTTCCTCTCATTGTAATCTCCTCCTACCCCACAATCCCCTCAGATATCTTCAAGCTCTGGTCTCTTGTGCAGCTTGACTTTTTGATGGCTATGCTTTTAGTTGTCACAGAGGGTGTGGAAACTAAGTCGTGAGTATCTTTAAGACAGAGATAGAAAGGTTCTTGCTATTCCCTAGTAAGGGAATCAGGGTTAGGGGAACAAGGCAGGAGAATGGGGGTTTGAAACATATCAGCCATGATTGAATGGTTGAGCAGAATTAATGGGTTGAATGGCCTAATATTGCTCCTCCATCAGATGATCTTATGATGTATAGTTGCCTACAAGGTTCTGAAATTTTCTTACATCTCTTCACCTTTCACTCTCCTTCTTTAAGATGCCCTTTATATGAAACAGGTGAGGATAGGATTAATCCTTCCTGTGATGCTTTGTGCACTTAAATAAACTGTTGATACCCACAGACAGAGCTCACACATGAATAATAACTCATTGTGAAAGCACAAGAGAGAACCCAGTCTTCACCAAATTCTGCCAGGGGTACATTAAAGGCCTGGGTGAAGTGGTGAAAATACTGAAACAGTGAAATAAATTTAGTAACATTCAGCCATAAAATATATATATATTATCAGACATGTATTCCCATCCTCACCTCCCCTTACTCATGGTCAAGGTATTTTATGACATGGACTGACTGGTTGATGAAGGCATATTCTGTAGGACTATTAGAGGTTCAAGATCACAGTTGTTTTGTCAGTGATGCCACATCCTGAATAACTAAATAAATAAATAATTCATTCCCCTTTCCTGCAGCATAGCTGATGGTACACTTCCTTAAAGCTTGTAATTGGTTTCAGGCCTGCATCAATGGAAGCATTAACCCATACTCCTCATGTCACATTCAGTGGAAATAAGAACCGCGATTTACTGGCAATGATTCTGCTCCACAGTCTTCAGTTCAACATATTGGATGCGATGATCTTTCTTTCTGGCTTCACCCCACCCCCACCCTCTTCAGGGAATGGTCATGCAGTGAATTGTTTAATGTGAGCCCCTCAGCCTGCAGAGTATTCCAGGTATATTTCTGCAAAGCCGTTTGCTGAGCAGCACTTTCCCAAACTAGCCACTGCACATATAAATCGTTCAGCTGAATGAAGATAAAATATCAGCCAAATGTTGTGCTTTATTAAAGAATCTTTTTCTGATCCTTCTGGTGAATTATTAAACACGCCTTGTCACGCTTTCTCTGATTATCTTGCTTTCCATGTGACTTCACAATGACCTTTTTATGTAACATCAAAATGACTGCAATGATCGATTGGGTCAATCACAGCTGTTAACAACTCTAGAGTTCTGGTAGTGGCCTCAAAATTCACCGACCTTGGGTAGCTTGAATTTCTCAGTGTTCCAACCAATGATCCTTGTGTCAAACTAGTCTTTTTTGTCAAAAGAAGACACCAACAGTTTAAAATACAGCATGAGTGAATGAACACATCAGCTACAAGCTCCTTTCACTGGATTGCATTTGCCTTTCCTAATTATTAAAAATGTCTTGAGCCTGGAGGCCAGATCTGAAATATTATAATTTTCAAGGAATTCAGTGCTAAGGAATAACATTCAATTTTGGAAAATGGAAATGGAAACAGGGGGAGTCACTAATTAATCTCCCAGTGGAGCTCATTGACCGTGAATTCCCTTGGTAACAGACTGCGGTCTGACCAACTGGAGCTCATCACCTGAGCCCTTTAGAAAGCAGACTCAGGTTCTGCAGAACTGTTTATCCTGGGCTGGGAATAGTCAACATATACCGTGAGTAGTGGCTTTAGTTTAGTGTTCAACAATAAACAATATTTCTTTCCAGTCGGGCTTCCTGAGTTATTGGAGAGATTTTAATAAAATGAAACTGTTGAAGAAGAAAACGTAAGAACAACCCTTTACTAGAATTTTGATGAAGACTCTCTCCCAAACGTTTAACCTATTTGTCTCTGCTATATGCTGCATATTCCCAATTTTCTGTCCTTAATTCAGATCTCAGGTGAACAATGCGTTAGCTCAGTAATTAGCATTGCTGCCTCACAGCACCAGCGACCCAGGTTCAATTCCACCTTCAAGCGAGCTGTCTATGTGGAGTTTGTTCATTCTCCTCATGTCTGTGTGGGTTTCCACTGGGTGCTCCAGTTTCCTCCCACAATCCAAAGAGGTGTAGGTTAGGTTGGATTGGTCATGCTAAATTGCCCATCATGTCCAGGGATGTGCAGGCTAGTTGGATTAACCATGGGAAATGTGGGTTTACAGGGATGTTCCTTGGAAAAAATATATGTGGATCATTGGGATGTCTTCCATGGGAGCTGTACAAGAAGGACCTGAACTGGAGGGGCTCCAACCTTCTGGCAGGGAGATTTGAAAGTGTCACTCCGGAGCGTAAAACTAGTGTGGTAGGGGGGATGAGATCTGGAGGAGCAGGTCAGCACGTATAGAGACTGGGGAAGAGCTTGAGACTAAGACAAGTGTAGCTGAAAGGAAGGGCAGTCAGGAAGAGGTTGCTGAGCTCAGCAGAACTGGACCCTTCGATGTAAGCAATATAACAGGTAAGATGGATGAACTTAGAGCCTGGTTTAACGCAGGCAGCTATGATGTTGTTTATGTCACGGAGACATGGTTGAAAGAGGGATAGGGTTAGCAGCTCAATGTTCTGGGATATTGGTGTTTTAGGTGAGACAGAGAAGGAAGCAAAAGAGGTGGGGGAAGTTGCGTTACTGATGAGGGAGCATCTCACAGCTGTGTTGATGGAAGACACAAAGGATTTTGCAATGAGGCATTATGGATAGAGCTCAGGAATAGGACGGGTCCATTCACAATGCTGGGATGGAACTACAGACTTCCCAGCTGCCAGTGGGAGAGAGAGGAAGAGATGTATAGTCAGATTCTGAAAAGACGTGAAAATAACAGGGTTTTTGAGGTGGGTGTTTTTAACTTCTCCCATATTGACTGGGGCTCCCATAGTGCTGTGGGTTTGGAAGGGGACCAATGAGTTAGGTGTATCCAGGACGGTTTTTGAAACAGTCTGTGGATAGTCTAATGAGGGAAGGGGCCATACTGGACCAGATATTGCAAAATGAGCCCAGCCAGGTGATCAAAGTTTCAGTGGAAGAGCAGTTTGGGAATAGTGACCATAATTCTGTAAGTTTTCAGATACTTATGGATAAGGAGAAGAGTAGACCTTGGATGAAGGTGTTAAATTGGGGGCAGGCCAACTATAACCGAATTAGGCAAGAATTGGAGCATGTGGATTGGGAATGGCTGTTTGCTTTACTATAATCCCATGAGGGGGCTGTTTTTGAACAGTGACTGGCTTAGAGTTATGTATTTGTTTTATCTGGTTCAGTTGGAGGGAAGCCTGCTAAGGACCAACTGGGTTGGAGGAAATGCTGCTGTGAACTAGCTGCCCAGCTGATCTCTCCAAAACAAACTCTCAACATCATGATTGCATTTCCTGATCAAACTGATAGTACAGGATATTTGAGTCAACTACGTATGATAGAGACTTGAATGTACCAGAATATCAGACTGCAGATCACTGAACATTTCATCCATTAACCCTCAAGAACCAGTAATTAAGGTGTTTTTCTCAACAAGCCAATTTCTTTGTTTTCTGTTTCTCGGAATTGCACATGTATATTTGCATTGTGTGTTTTTTTTTGTGATTCATTGACTGGATGTGGATGTGGGCATCAGTGACTGGGCCAGCATTTATTGTCCATTTATATTTCTCATGGAGAAGTTGGGAATACTTAGAGGGATAAATATTAAGGCTCCATACTACACACTGTGTATGCTAACTGATTATTGAACCCATATTGAATCCGTTTGTTTAGATAATAAATTGTGTTTAATAAGAATTCTGGTTGATAGATCCTGTTTAGAAACTTGTGTGGATAACATCGTTAATTGATCATTTTGGCAACTGGAAATACTATTTTAATTTTTCTGTTACAATATATGGAGTAGTGGATCAAGAGTGATGGAGCATTCCTCTAGCCTTTGTTATAACATAAAAGTGGGGGATTGTAGCTAGATACTAAATAAGAACATTACTGAAGAGGAATGTTAATAATAGGAAAAATATGGAAGGAAATTTACCAGGTTTCTTTCAGCTTTGTTCTATCAAAATAGCTTTGATATTTGCTGAGAACCTTTACAGCTAGAAGATTTATCTCTGAATGATTTGGAAGGAATGAACAAGGTTAGGCTCATTCAACTGGGTGGGAAGTTAGAATTAGAGTGAAAAGCAGGGGCTAAGGAGGCTGGCATCTGAAGTTGGAATAAATGTGATGCAGATTGAATGGCAAGTCATTCGAATTAGCAAGAGGTTAACTGCGTGTGAACCAGCTTAAAATTGAAAAGGAAATTTAAAGCAAAATTGGAATAGAGCATCAGCACGTCAGAAAAAGAAAGAGAGCATTTTAGAGGGAGAGAAAAGAAAGGGAAAGAACATTTCAAAAGAGAGAAAAGGGTAATATCGGTTTTGAAACGAAGGGGGAAAACTCCTCCAACTCTAGGGAATGTTCTGATGAAGAAAGATTTGAGTCTAATCCAAAACCCAGTGTGGAGCTATTTACATTCCCAAGATTTGGTCAGAGAAGCTGAGGCATTTTTCATCTGTTTTGAAAAGTTAGCTAAGCATCGACAGAAAGCTGGGTATTGCTCATGCAGAGCAAATTCATGGGAAGAGCTCACAAGACTTATGAGTTCTGAAGAAGTGTCATTGGACTCAAAACATTCATTCAGTTTTGCTTTCCACAGGTACTGTCAGATCTGATAGAATTTCTCCAGCACTTTCTGCTTTTAATCTCACTTCATCCTCACCATCCACCACGAGATTTTACTTTCATAAAGTTTATCTTATTTATTCATTCAGGGGATGAGGTTATCACTATCTAGGCCAGCCTTTATTGCCCATCCCTAATTGCCCAGAGGACAGTTAAGAGTCACCCACATTGTTGGTCACGAGGTCAATTCCTGGAATGGCGGGACTATCTTATGCTGAAAATTTGGAGCGCCTGGGCTTGTATACCCTTGAGTTTAGAAGACTGAGAGGGGATCTGATTGAGATGTATAAGATTATTAAAGGATTGGACACTCTGGAGGCAGGAAACATGTTTCCACTGATGGGTGAGTGCCGAACCAGAGGACACAGCTTAAAAATACGGGGTAGACCATTTAGGACAGAGATGAGGAGAAACTTCTTCACCCAGAGAGTGGTGGCTGTGTGGAATGCTCTGCCCCAGAAGGCAGTGGAGGCCCAGTCTCTGGATTCATTTAAGAAAGAATTGGATAGATCTCTCAAGGATAGTGGAATCAAGGATTATGGAGATAAGGCAGGAACAGGATACTGATTGAGGATGATCAGCCATGATCATAATGAATGGTGGTGCAGACTCAAAGGGCAGAATGGCCTACTCCTGCACCTATTGTCTATTGTTGTGGGTCTGGAGTCACATGTAGACCAACCAGATAAGGATGGCAGTTTCCTCCCCTAAAGGACATTAGTGAACCACTTGGGTTTTTCCTGACAATCGATACGTGGTCATCATGGGGTGGCACAGTGACCTAGGGAGAGCGGCATGGTGGCTCAATGGTTAGCACTGCTGCCTCACAGCACCAGGGTCCCAGGTTCAATTCCCACCTTGGGCGACTGTGTGGAGTTTGCACATTCTCCCCGTGTCTGCGTGGGTTTCCTCCGGGTGCTCCTGTTTCCTCCCACAGTCCAAAGATGTGCAGGTCAGGTGAATTGGCCATGCTAAATTGCCCGTAGAGTTAGGTGCATTAGTTAGGGGGAATGAGTCTGGGTGGGTTACTCTTCAGAGGGTCGGTGTGGACTTGCTGAGCCGAAGGGCCTGTTTCCACACTGTAGGGAATGAAATCTAATTAGACTCGTATTGCAGAGAATTTTTTTTTCCACTTGAATTCAAATTCCACCACCTGCTATGATGGGATTCAAATGGAGCCCCCTTGATGTTATCTGGGTCTCGAGATTAACAGTCCAGTGATAATGTTGCTAAACAATTGCTTCCCCCATCTTGTTTTCTAAGGAGGCTTCTATGTGGACAGGCTAGGACCAGAAGAGGTACCGTTTATTTTCTCTGTGAGACCAAGAGAGCTCCTGTAGTTCCTGCAAGTTCAGGCCTTCCCAGCATTGGGTGTACCACTTGTCTTAGGTGAGGGACACTTGCCTAAATTCCTCCCTGCACTATCACTCTGCTGTTGAAGTGTCTGCCCGTATCCTCCTACTACCTGCCATTCTACTCTCATCTGACAGCCAGCAACAGTAGCCATTAGTTTGGATGGGAGACTGATCAGGAGTAATGCAGGTATTGCCTGTGGGCTTAAATTTTCTAAGCTCAGGATAGTTTCCCTGCTCAGTTAAAGTCAATAGACCTTGAACCAACAAATAGTTTTATTTGCATGAGATATATGAATGAACAGTACAGTTTAATCGTCTTTATATCTTCTCCAGAACTCTGTTATAAATGACAATAATAAGATGCCACTGATATTCACCCTATCCACGAGCCTGCAAATTGATGGCCTCAGACACCAATGTTTCCTGGTGAAGATGACAGAAACCTTTAAACATCAATAGCCTGTTGGCAATAGATTCACACCCAATCACTGAGAATCTTTGTCTCTTTCTCTCTGCTTGTCTTCCTGAAAACTGCCACTTTTAGTCTGTGAAATGAAATCCCTGACAACCAGGCTGGTTATCGCAGGGCATCAGCTAATCAAGGAGTTGACACTTTCTTCAAAAAACTCAGAAAAAGCTGTCAATTAATGTCACCAGACCAAGATTGAAAGACTAACCTTTGGTTCATGAACAGGGATCTCTGGAACATTGCTTTCCCTTCTCACACATGCTGAACAGACCAACATCATCAATATAAAGCATTTGTCGCAGTCATTATCTTGTAGGACAATGAAACAATCCATTAATTAATGGACAATAACTGACTAACACCTATCCTTTAAGGATATTTTGGGTTTTATTATACTTTGTCCTCTCTGGAGATAGTTAATCAGCACTGCAAAAGCAAAACAAGCATTCATCTTGGAAAAACAGATCAGCCCAGATATTAACTCAGGGTGTAAATCAGGCAAACAATATTTTATGGCTGGCATTTCAGGCAAATCATCCAGGAAAGGGATAGTTTTGGAAGGGAGTGGAGAGTAGGATGTAGGAGTGTTGCAGCAGCAGTCATCAGGGAAGGTGAAAATTGCAAACAGACGACGTGCATCAAGATCATGATATAGAAAAGGATGAAACAGAAACTAAGGAGGTCACATTTAAGAACGGTGAAGCTTATGACCACAGAAGAGGGGACATCAAGATTGAAAAAGTCCACACTGACCCTCTGAACAGCATCCCACCCAAAATCATCCCCCTACCCTACCTGTACACCCAAACACTATGGGCAATTTCCCATGGCCAATCCCTTAATCTGCACATCTTTGGGGTGTGGAAGGAAACCAGAATACCGGGACACCTGGAAGATGGCAATGCTAAGTTGCTCACAGTGTGCCAGAATGTGCAGGCTAGGTGTATTAACCATGGGGAGTGCAGGGTTACATGGAAAGGGTTGGGAATTATCCTGGGTGGAATGCTCTTCAGAGGGTCAGTGTGGACTCAATGGGCCAAATGGCCTGCTCCCATACTGTAGGGATTCTTTGTGTGTAGAAATGCTTCCTAGCATCTCTCCTGAATGGTCTGGCCCTAGTCTCAAACTATGTTCCCTTGAATTTCCAAAGAGTAGAAATAGTTTCTCCTTATCTACCCTGTTTGAAAACTTGATGGGTGAGCCATTTAAAATGTTGGAAAAGAGGTACAGAAATTCTACTGGCAATTAGTGAAAAAACCTACCCATGGAATATATCCTTTACGAATCCAACTAGTTGGGACATAAAAGTTTTTAAGCTTCAGTGGCAATCATGTGTGATTGTCTCATTATGAACAGAAAAAGACAAACTATATTAGGAACATATCCACTAAATAACTGACGTGTGTTAGATACAGAGGGATGAAAGCTGAGGGTGGAATTGCTCTGTCATGGTCCTAGTGAATGTGGACTGTGGAACTTCGCAGGCGATGGCAGCTAGGATAACCAAGAGCCGATGCTGGACTGCAGTGCTGAAAGAATATTCAGTATACACACAAGGTGGCGTCAGACAGACTGCTGCAACATTATGACTTATTAATGCTATATAGCACCAAGTAACAGCACAACCTCTTGCCTCCAATTCTCCTACATTCAACTCTCTCAGGGGCTTTTGCCATCTTATTAAAAGACCAACACTGCCTTCTTCATCACAGGATGTCCAGAGCAACTCCCTCCGTGACAGTCACTTGCATGCTTCACTTGTCTATCAAACCGTATAGAATTAGACATCCACCACCACTTTGCCTGTTACTTAATGCCTGCTGTTATTATTATTAGAGAAGACGGCACATCACAGAATGCGGACAGCAATGATAGCATTTATTTGCATTGAGGGGGTGGGTGTTTGTCAGTGTCTTTGCATGATACAATCCCGTTTAAAAATTGGCCCCTAATGTTTGCCCAATCCACCTGTCAAGAATGGTGTATGTCTGGGTCAGACCCTCAAATGGTATCCCACAGAATTGTTGGCTCCTTCACTGATTTCTCATTTTGAACTGCATCTCCGTTTTAGATGTTATTTGGTTGAGAGTGCAAATCATTTAAACCAAAGTCAGTGCTAACGGTCTTGTTCAAAATATGACTTCATTCATCATGAGTACAAAAGAAACACAAGGTTTTCACAATTCTGTAATCTCACCCCACATCGCCAGCATTGATTTTGCCATAAATATTGTCATGATAGTGCCTGATTTTTAAAAATTCATTCACAGGATGTGGGCATCACTGGTTAGGCAAGCATTTATTGCCCATCCTTAATTGCCCAGAGGGTACTTGAGAGTCAGTCATGTTGCTGTGGTAATGGAGTCACATGTAGGTCAGACCAGGTAAGGATGGCAGTTTCCTTCCTCTAGGACATTAGTGAACCAGATGGGTTTTTTTTTCAACAATGAATTCATGATCATCATTTGACTTGTAATTCAGATTTTTATTAAATTTGAATTCCACCATCCACTGTGTTAGGATTTGAGCTTGGTACCCAGAACAGTAGCTGAGTTTCTGGATTAATAGTACAGTGATAATGCCATGAGGCCATCAACACCCCAGCATCATTTAAAGCTCATATGAGGGCAAAAAAATGATTTCAGAACATTCTAGACTTCCCTTTCACCAACCACATCAAGTTGCGATACCAATGCATTCTAAATACAAATACTGCTTTTGTTCAGGATACTTGTGTCTCTGTCAGATTTTGGAAGTCATGTTGACTGTACTGTTCACAGCAGAGAGATACAGCAATGTTTCTATGCATATGCTTTATCTACAATAGACCTATATTTTGATAACTAATTTATATATATATCAAAATAATCCGACAAGCTGTTTCAACTTTTAACAATGTATTAATGATACAGATGTTTATATTTGATTGTATCTGTAATCATATTTATGCAGCAGTTAGGGATAGCGGACAGCTTTTTGCACCAAGCTCCTAGTATACTTTCTTTTTCACTTAATAGGTTTCTGGAAATCCCAGGGAGACTGTCTATGTGATCATTTAGTAAGCACTTGCCTAAGAGGTCTTATGTTATCTTGCTATTTTAAACTGCAAGTGAGATAGGGAATTTCTCTATAAGTTAATAGCAATGACTCATTAGACTCTCATTCATTGATGTTTATTATTGTCATATCATTGCCATTTAGTTGAATCTGGAAACATTAGCTTCGTATTTCTATTTAATATTAAAGTAATTTCCCTCAGGATGAATAAAGAAAATGCAGCAGTATTTTTAATTTAAAGCAAAATAATTAGAAACAACTGAAAAGCCAAAATAGCCAAAATGATCCTATCTTCTGTCCCTTCTAGTCTTTACATTAACGAAGCCTGGTATTCCTGAATTCAGTTCTTAAAGGCAGGTTGTATACAAGTATCTTGTACCTTTCAAAGCTTCTCGAGTTATATGAATTCACACATTAATCAATATTACAGAGAGGAGTTCATATTAAAAATGAGAACAACAAACTGTGAAGATAGTATAGTTATGAAAAACATCAGCACAAATATGACAATCAGCACAAAAACAACTGAATGTAACTTCAGCTAAAACAAGATTGCCTAATATTACCATTTTGCAATTTAACCTTCCATTGTTTAAAATTATATTTGTGAAGCTATTTATATTGCTCTTAAATTTACAGAACAGCTACATCATAGAATTGTTGCAAATACTGGTGTTTCTAAAGGGAAAAGCAAACAGTGGTTGGTTCCACTACCAAAACACTATGAAACCAAATGCATTTAAGGAGATATTTTTAAGGAAATGGCTCTGCTGAATGTGAACAAGATTTCCCAGTCTGCTAAGATACAACCATCGTGAGTGGCAGAGCAAGCATTTTACATAAAGCTGAGATTTGCAACAGATTCTTAATTTACTTTAATGCTGTTTAGAGCAATTGGCTAAAATGCTGTTAGAATTTCCTGCTGCTTGTGCCTGGGCATGAAACATTGGGACAGAAGTTAAAGTAGAAGTTATTTGCCCATTTTTGCTGCCCTTTTAGTCCTCACCCTCCCCACGCCCAATTAATGCATGAGAAAGCAGACTGACACGGTCCATGTCAAATGATAAATGAAGCAGAATTTGTGACTCCGTGTTTGTCAACATGGGTATAATCAAATCATTGCTCAGCAGGAAAGAGCCATAGGAAATCAAGGTTGTTTTGGATTAATTAGGAAAATAATAATAAGTCTGTCTAATGATTACTCTGTGTAGGGTCATGATCTTGAAAAAGTCCTTGAGGAGTGTTGCTGCTGATTATTATAAGGAAAAGACTGCAGTGAATGAGTATGATGTGAACGTTCACTCCGACGTAGGCAGTAAATGAAAAAACACTTAATGAGAAAGAGAAAGGGGGAAAGAAAAGTAGATGGATTTAGGGGAGGGGTGGGTGGGAGGATACATAGTTTATGAATTTGTAATAATGTTTTTTTCCCATTCTCAAAGGTCTAGTTCTACTGATGGTTCCATCTATGTCCCTTGATGGCTTTAGGTTCATTACTAAATATACAGTGTATGAAATCAGTACATAAATCACTGATGAATGGAGGTGGTATTAGACTGTTAACATGCTCCCTATCCTGTAATAGTTTTTAGTCATTACCAGTTTTAGTTCCATCAGGCACTGTGCAGAGAAGTATGTCAGACCTGTGGACCAAAATTAAATTATAGCAGATTCACTCTTTGCATTAAAATATTGATTCAGTGTTGGGGCTAGTAATCATGTAAGGATTTTCCTTAAAGACTGCAGTTCTGCTTTAAAGCAACTACATTCAGCTAATTCATGCTGGCAGCCCCTTTATTGGCTGTTGATGATGCAATATTGATTCCTGAGCAGTGCTACAGTGCGGACTCACTAGTGCGTTGTTCAAAATACTGCAATAGGGGCCAGCAACTATTGGAAACCGCCATTCCAATGCACAAACAAGGTCACTTAAAGGACACTGCAGCTAATAGTTACAGAGAATGAAGAAAATAATGCAGTTCTGTTCAAATGTGTTATTATTATGAAGCTGTTAAGCGAATGAGTCGGTGATTTGCTTTAAAAATGTTGCATATTATTTGTTGGTTAGGATTATTTCACTAATGTTTAACTTCCTTCTTCAGCAAGTATCAATTGAATTGTTGTAGTCTCTAACTCCTTTCAAATAAGTAGCACATGTTTTTATGACCTGGATGGAATGGTGGGAGAGCTTTATAATGCATAGAATGTACCATTTATGATATTAGGGCAGCTTTATTTCCGAAAGTGTTTCAGGCAGCAGCACTACCCACTTCCTCAACCATCATCCCTCCAGGGTATGTAAAGCTATATTCCTCTACAGGCAGCCTCTGATCTTCTTACAATTTGCGAGAGGAAGCTGTGAGAAACAGGATGGAAGCACATGTGACACAACTGCTCATTGCGACTGAAGGTCAAAGTGGCATTGCAGTGGAAAGCAAAATGCTGATGCATGTTGACATGTCAGCTCGGAGCAGCTGCCATGTCAAAGCAGTTGCAGAACTAAGTCCCTTCATCCATGAGATTTGAAAGTACAATATCCCAATAAAATGATAACAGCTTTTTTATCCCATGACAATTAATTATTCTATTCATTTCCAATTGCACAGTTCTTCTAACAAGGAAAATAAACTGAAGTCTGATCATTACACTTTGAAGATAGGGAACAAACAGACAGCCATCATGAATGTAATTTTCTAGATGAAATTCAATATATTAGCTGCTATACCCTTGATTACCCTTCTCTTTTGTTACATAGGATTGGACGATTGCTGAGATATCAAACCTTCTCTGCTGATCCGTAGACACACACTAGGTTTGTTATGCAGTCTTTGGTCAGTAATTTAGTTTGCAGGTCACATCTGTCCAGGCGACTACCCAGGCTCGATTATTATGATACATTATAGCCTGAATTAATTGCATACCCAGAACATCTGCAGCTGTCATCTTCAGCACCTTCATGTGGACAGCTCCAGGGCAGACACTAGAGGTCAAAGTGTACTCTTGGTGTTTCATGTTACAAGAGGACACTGGTCTCCTTCAGATTTCACAATTCTCATATTATATTTTTAATACATAGTTGACATCATTCTCTTTTTATGCATAAGACTGCTTTTATGCAGCTCAAGCCTTTTGGCAACAACAAAGTTTCAGAAATGGATGACCCTCTTTACTTAATATGGTAGAGTGTGGGACCTGGAACAAAGAAATAGTAACACGATTTAGAATCTCTTTTTGATATTAATCATATCTTGTTTTGATTTTGATTTTGAGATCATATACTTTCTCATCAGATACACACCAAGCCTATACACATACCCTATATATATACATATCCCATACATATATATATATATATATATATATATTCACTCATTCAGGGAAGTTGTACAATTGCTCAAGGGATTCCCAGTTGTTGAAAATGAAAATAAAAATCATGCTTATTTTGCAATCTTTCCATGTCAGATATACAGCCACCTAACTTTTCAACGAAACTGTGAATATTAAATGTTTTGGTTTTGTAATACAAGTAAACAATGAGGCAAAATAAATTTCTTAACAATGGAATTTATAATGACAGGAACAGTGATAAAGTAAGTCAGCTCACTGGCTTTTCAACTCAACCTCAACCCAGACTGATGAGATGAATGTCACCTCTCTGTTGCCTATAAGGAACTAAGTGGGAGTAATGTAATTATTATCCCCTCTCCTGTTTCCATTGAGGATGAACTTGTATCCCTAAGCAATCATTAATTCAAGCTTACTCAGTGCGACTGCAAGTTCATGAAAATGTCACTTTAATGTAGCTTCAAATTTTCTTCCTTGGACAGGGGTAAGGCATGTTGCCAACACTATGTGGAAAGTTTAATTATTCACAATGTAAAGTGGTTTCTATTTGAGGAAAAAAAAACAACCTGAATGACTGTTCAGTTTTGTAATATTGAAGCAATAAGGAGAAATGTTCAAAGAACTGGAATGTGTAAAAGCAGTTCTGGTGATGTCAATAGTATGTAAAAGCCTAATGCAACCAGGCAGTGAATTTTTACAGATTTCAACTTATTGACGTTATTGAAGGATATAATTTCATTCTACATGGTCTGACTAGGCTGTGAATCAAAGGTATCAAAGTAATATCTTACCAGAAGTCCCTTCGTAAAATGTACTAAAACTGTAAATCCTTTTCCTATAGCAAATGTTGCTGTCTGTCTTTTTCAGGATCTGAGAGAAGATAATGACTGTCGTTGATTCTTTTTGGTGCTGCTACAGTCCTCCACTCATTTTGCTTCAAGGACAGTTCTATACTAAATTATATTTGTTTTTGAGGATAAGCTAAAAGGTTATATATGTAGGTCAATTATTTAGTTTGTTTTTTTATGTCTATCTTAACATAACTGCTGATGTCAGAAATGATGAAAAGCTTATCAGTGTTTTTAAAAAAATCGCAAGAGAAATTGGCAGTCTTTATCTGAGGGAGCGATCCTTTTGAATTATTACAGCATCATTTTATGTGATTAATAGTTTCAATGGCACTTCTTCCCACAATTAGTCATTAAAACATTAAACTTTAATAAGAAAACCACTACACTCAGAATTCAAAACTTTGTATTTCAGGTTGATTACTAATGAAATAGGAAGTAGGACAATGAAAAAAAAATAGTCAGCAGGACACAAAACAGAACTGACTACCAATTCACTACTGCCTGGCTCTCTTGCCTGCAGGAGGCTGGAAGAACACAGCAAGCTAAGCATCATGTAAGATACTGGCTGGCTTGCTGTATTCTTCTAGCCTCCTGCTTGTCTACCTGGGAATCCAGCATTTGCAGCTTTTTTTGACTCTGTATCTCTTTCCTGCCAAAATTCAATTTAAAGCCCAATAACTATTCATTGAACACTTTCCACATCCAACAAGGGAAAATAGTGTTGGAGATAAAGGCAAATGAATTTCGGCTTGTTTCCATCCTCTCATTGGCAGTGAAAATTGACAAGTGCTCGTTCCCTTTTGGGTAACTATCCTTCTCAATAAATGACAGTTTGGGACATTAAAATGCTTTTCAGCAAAACAAAGAGGTAATGAGAAAGAGCTAGTTATATTGTGAAAATTAAACCGTGTTCTTACTATCAGTTTGCTCAAAATGACTTCCAATTGAAGATTGAGGGAGTCAGTCTCAAAAGGTGAAAGTAAAAAAAGATGATAGTGAGAACCTTTTTCCACGTATGGAGTCAGCTAATACGAGGGGGCATAGCTTTAAATTAAGGGGGGGTAGGTATAGGACAGATGTTAGGGGTAGATTCTTTACTCAGCGAGTCGTGAGTTCATGGAATGCCCTGCCAGTAGCAGTGGTGGACTCTCCCTCTTTATGGGCATTTAAACGGGCATTGGATAGGCATATGGAGGATAGTGGGCTAGTGCAGGTTAGGTGGGCTTGGATCGGCGCAACATCGAGGGCCAAAGGGCCTGTACTGCGCTGTATTTTTCTATGTTCTATGTTCTAAATATGGAGAAAGTGAGGACTGCAGATGCTGGAGATCAGAGTTGAAGACGGGCTAATGCCTGAAACGTCGATTCTCCTGCTCCTTGGATGCTGCCTGACCTGCTGCGCTTTTCCAGCAACACATTTTTCAGTCTTGAAATATGGCCCGTTATAAACGAAAATTTCTTCCATGTTGAAATAATAAATGTTGTTGATTCCTATGGTGCTTCTATAGTACTTTTCATCTATTTTATTTAAAGAACAGTTCCATAATAATGGACAGACATGACTAGAGAGGTAGCTATGGGGTTGCTCCATTGCCTGGCCTCACTGGATTCTATTGCCTGGCCAAAAAAGAGGTTACTCTTTTCATTAGCACTGTCTCACAAACAAGCAGGACTGCAGCCAACTAGGGTGGTGGCTATGCTAGGGACAACAGCATGGGCTATGTGATAGTTCCCATCCGTACAACTCTTATGGTCTCTTATCGTCTCAGAGAGCCCTGTCTTTGGACAAAGACCTCATTCTGCCAGGACCATGTGGTTATCAGACTGCAATGTCCACTGCAAGCTTATATCGGTATATTGCACCCTATCAGAATGACGTTTGGGACCCAGAGCATCAGGACCCTCACAGAAAAACCCAGCAATGAAAGACCTCAATGTTCCATCACTGTCATTGCCCAAGAGTTCCTGCACTACAACATTGACATTGCTGCCCTGTGTGAAACACAGCAGCCAGGAGAAGGTCAACTCAGAGACCAAAGTGGTAGTTACACCTTCTTCTGGAAAGGTAAGTCTGAGGACAAATACAATTCCATCAGGTTGGTCTAAAAGTGAACTAGTTGACTATCTCAGTAAACTCCTCAGTAAGATGAATGAATGCCTTTTGACTCCTCACTCTAATCTGGAAGTAGTACACCACAATCATCAGTGTGTACACCCCAAGCCTAGAAATAACAGATAAGACCAAAGAGGAATTCTACTCAAGCCTTGATTGCTCATTGTCCAATGTCAAAAAGGAGACAACCTGATTCTCCTTGGTGTTATTACCAGAGTTGGGATGGACACAAACCTCTGGAAAGGCATGATGACAAGGAATGTAAAGGGAAAACACGTACCAATGGAAACCCCTCCTGACACAGAGACTGCAGCACGGCTTGATCATACAGAAGACCGTATTCCATCAGAAAGACAAATCCAAGATCATATGGCAACATCCTCTCCCTGGACATTGGCACCAGCTTGACTATGTTGTTATCTGAGTGAGCAAACATGAGGAGATTCAAATCTGCCACACCATGGCAGGAGCTGACAAATGCTGAACCAGCTATTGACTGGGCCAGTCTATCAACATAGCAGCAGCAGAGGTGCTAGAGGAAGAAGCAAAATCAAAGTCCACAGACTCAAGGACTCTGGGAAAAAGTACCTACTCAGTTAGTGCCTTTCATCCAACTTGCTAACGCTCACTGAATGGGAGCGAGTGAAAATCCACAGTGCCTGGTCTGCCTTTAAATCCATCATCAACATCATATGTGGTTTCTCCACCAAGAAACATCATGACCGGTTCAACAAGAAGGACCAGGAGATTTTGGTGCAACTAAATCACAAGCACAAGTTGTTCCTCAACTGGGAGTCTCCCCAGATCTCAAAGGAAAGAAAACAGGTCTACAAACAAATGAAGGCTGAGATTCATCAAAAGACCCATGACATAAAGAACAGATGGTAAGTGGGAACAGCAGAGGAATTAGAGCAACTCCCAGACAGTCATGATGCAGCACAGTGAAGACCATGCACTCAAAGACTGAACACATTTAGAGCCAAGGATGGAGTGACGCTCATAAGGACAGAGAAGCAGTCAGCTCTTATTGGAAGGAACACTTTAAGGATCTCCTCAGTTGAGATTTGGTCCTGACAAAACGTCAGCCCAACATGAGGTTTGAAAGGGTCATCTGACAGCTGAGAACCAACAAGGCTGTTAGTGCAGACTGAATCTCTGCCGAAATACCCAAATACAGCGGAGCATTACCCATGGCCTGTAAACTTGATCTCAGCTCCCTCATCTGGAAGGAAGATGGCATGCCAGGGCATCTCCAATATACTGTTGCTGTGATGAGCTTGCAAAAAGTCTTTCTCAATTATCTCTGCCCAGTAGCAGAACAGCTCCAATTGGTGTCACAATGTGAATTCCATCCATCCAAACGTACTGTAGACATCATTTTCACAGCAAGACCAGGTCCATGAAAAGCGAAAAGAGTATCAGCAACTCTGTCTGGATGTATCACTACCTGGTATGGCAACTGTCCCATTCAAGGTCGGAGATGGTTACAGAGAGCGGTGAACTCGGCCCGGACAATAACAAAGGCCAACCTCCCATCTCTAGAATCCATCTACCAGGCCCACTGTCAAGGAAAGGCCGCTAGCATTCACTAAGATCCATCCCACCCTGACAATGTTTTTCTACAACCTCTACCATCGGGGAGAAGGTACAGAAGCCTGAACACACGCGCCAGCCGGTTTCATAACAGCTTTTACCCTACTGCTGTTAGAATACTGAATGGACTCTCAAACTCTCAACATTCGCCTGTACCTGTGTTTTTGTTTTTGCCGCTGTTTACCTATTATTTACTTATCTATGCTACTTAACTCTGTGATCTGCCTGTATTGCTCGCAAGACAAAGCTTTTCACTGTGCCTCGGTACACGTGACAATAAATTCAATTCAATTCATGTGCTGTCTTCTTTGACCTCATGAAGGAGATTGACTGTCAGCTGAGATGGATTATGGCACCGACTCAGCAAATTTGGCTGACCACAGAAATTTGTCATGACGCTGTGGCATAATGACAGAATCCTCGATTTCCATTTTCCATGATTTTCATTTTTGTCCCCGTAGCATTCCTTTCCAATCTCTGATGAAGTGGAGCTTCTCTACAGGGTGAGCAGAAAGCTGTTCAGCATCTCCTCCTGGCTAGAAACAAGGACACCTGCAACCTCTGTTAACAACCTACAGTACCCGGGAAATGTTTGTGGTTGGGGAGATTCTGAGAACAGGTTCCAGTGTCAGTCTGTTTGAGAGGCATACAAGAGTTTGAGCCTTAAGACAAATAACTACTACCCTGCTCCCACCACGCAAAACTCTCAAGATCTACAGTGAGATGCTAGATAATGTAGACCAATTTCCATACCTTATGAGCTTCTGGCAGATGTCAATGATGAAGTTCATAGTTGCTAGATTAACCTTTGACAATGTGAGGAACCAAATGTTTGATGCCAAAGGTCTCAAACAGAATACCAAGCTCATGGTCTACATGACAACCATGGTACTTGCCCTTTCAAATGTGTTACAGACCCGGAGAATGTACAGCAGATACTGGAAATGCTGGAGAAATATCACCATTGGCAAGAAAGAGCTCCAATAGTAATCTACTCTCACAGGCCAACATCCCCAGAATTTACGTACTGGTTTGGGTTAATCAGCTGCATTGGGTGGGTCATACAGGAGGGCAAGCAAAAGCTTTGAGGATGTCCTTGAGGCCTCCTGAAGAAATGCAGAATTCCCACCAACTCATGGGTATCTCTTGCCCAAGACTGCCAAAACTGGAAAAACAGCAACTGATCCAAGCATAAGGAGGGAAAGGAGCAGCAAATCCCCAAATATCTCACACTCCCAATCTCATCAAACACCCCACTACAGTATTTACATGGCTGACCTAGTTCAACTTCTGGCCAATAGTAATCTCTCGGACAGAGATTCCGAAAGTAGGGCTCTGGACACAAGGTTTGGGCCCTTGGGTCTGATGCAACAATAGGTGGAACGGAGTTCTGACATGGAAGTACACAGAGGAATGGTTTCCGAAGCATAGCCTCAGGATTTGATATTAGGAGCTTCAACAATAGAACTGCCATTAGATATCAAGGGGCAATGGTTAAATTCTCTCTTGTCTGTGTTAAGATCTCAGCCTGAAATGCAGCTTGCTAAATCATTTTGTTTCGGTTCCTCATGGGTACATAAGTACACAATGTTGTAGGTTTAGTTTAAAAATAATACAGAAGTTTATTATGCAAAAGGAATGAAAACAAAATAGAATAAACCAGACTTTTTACGTGTAGCACAAATTCAAGAGATTTCAGAAAACGTAGCAAAAATATAATCATATTAATCCTAAACAAAACACACTCTACACAGTACTCACACCCGAGAAACTTCCATTCTAAGATTCTATTAACTATACCTTCATCTCCCAGTTTGGAGATTCTAATATTCTCTTCCTGGAGCCTTCATAAAACTAATTTTAAATATTCTGAGTCTCAAATAACCCCTTCCAGGTTTTAATAAAACACTTTTGCTCTGGAACTTATATTCAACTCCTGACTGTGAACCATTACTTAACAATTCTAACTAACTCCCTTTGTCAAGTGTAACTGTTTAGACATCCAACTTCAGTCAAGAACTCTGCAGAACCACCCAAACTGAAACTGAAACTATATTTACTTTCCCAAGGTATAGGTGTTTCCTGGAAAGAAGAAAAAAAAATTACTGGTATTCAAGACTGGAGCTGAAAATGTGTTGCTGGAAAAGTGCAGCAGGTCAGGCAGCATCCAAGGAGCAGGAGAATCAGGAGCTCTTCATTCCTGAAGAAGGGCTCATGCCCGAAACAAGGAGCAGGAGAATCAGGAGCTCTTCATTCCTGAAGAAGGGCTCATGCCCGAAACATCGATTCTCCTGCTCCTTGGATGCTGCCTGACCTGCTGCGCTTTTCCAGCAACACATTTTCAGCTCTGATCTCCAGCATCTGCAGTCCTCACTTTCTCCTATTCAAAACTGGAGCCTAGTACACAACTGCTTACTCTGTTTGTTCATAAAATTCTCCCTATGAAAGCAAAAACAAAGTACTTCTCTCACACTGTGTTTTACAAGAAATCACCATGGCTACAAATATATTTACAAGTTAATTATCAAGCCTCTCAGACACGCAAAAAAATCAGATGCACTAATTGAAATTCAAAAATCTAAACACAAAAATAAATAATACTGAAATACATATAAATCAGACACCTTACATCACATATGATACAAGTATGGTGTAAACGTTACATGCCACTTATCAGACCAAGCCTAGATATCATTTAAGTCTTCTTGCACATAAACATGGGCTGCTTCAGTATCTGTGGAGTTGTATATGGTGTTGAACATGTAATTATTAGCAAACATATTCATTTCTGACCTAATAATGGAAGGAAGATCATAAGTGAAGGAGCTGAAATGATTCGGCTAAGGACATTACCTTAAGGAACTTCTGTGCCTCAAGATCATATGAATGGAATTTACTCAAGGGATGTAAGCTTGAATCTCTGGGATTGGAGAAATTAGCCGATCGTGTGATCTCAAGATCTAATAGTATGCATTTGATGACAATACGAGAAAGTTTCACTCCTCCTGTGATACCCTGAAACTCATCTGTAATGATTCTGCCATAATGCTATCAGTCAATCTTGTTGGGAAGACTTTAAACCTATTCAGCTTTCCTCTACACAGTGATGCTGTTTTGACTGATAGGATGAGCTTTCTTGTGGCAGGATTAATGTGTGATAACAATCATACCTCCGTCACAGATCATCAATCCTGTACTATGGCGAACTTTATCTTGCAGTCATGACATTTATTGTCCATCCCTAGTTGCCTTGAGAAGGTGGTGGTGAGCTGCCTTCTTGAACCGCTGAGGTCTGCTTGCTGAAGGTTGACCCACAATGCCTTGAGGGAGGGATTTCCAGGATTTTGACTCAGTGACACTGAAGGAATGGTGACATGTTTCCAAGTCAGGATGGTGAGTGGCTCAGAGAGGAACTTGCAGATGGTGATGTTCCCATGTATCTGCTGCCCTTGTCCTTCTAGATGTATGTGGTCATGCATTTGGAAAGTGAGTCTGAGAATATTTGGTGAATTTCTGCTGGACATCTTCTAAAGAGTACACATGGATCATCGGTGGTGGAGGGAGTGGGAATCTGTGGATGTGGTGCTAATCAAGTGAGCTGCCTTGGCCTGGATGGTGTCAAGTGTCTTGAATATTGTTGGAGCTGCACTCATCCAGGCAAATGGGGAGTTATTCCTTCACACACCTGCATTGTGTCTTGAGACATGCTTTCATGAGTCAAGAAGTGAGTTAGTCACCGCAGTGTGGACTGCTCTTGTAGCTACTATATTTATGTGGAAATCCAGTTGAGTTTCTGGTCAATGGTAATCCCAAGGACATTGACAGTGGAGAATTCAATGTTGGTAACACCATTGAATGTTAAAGGGCAGTGGTAAAATTGTGTCGTATTGGTGATGGCTATAGACTGACATTTGTGTAGTGGGAATGTTACTTACCACTTGTCAACCCAAGCCTGGACATTATCTAGATCTTGTTGCATTTAAACATGGACTGCTTCAGTATCTGAGGAGTCGTGAAGGGTGCTGAACATTATGCAATCATCAGTGAAAATCCCCATTTCTGATTTTACGATGGAGGGAAGGTGTCCTCCTGATTCCAGTTGTACAGTTGGGAATTAATTTAAACCATTAAGTAATAAGGAATGGATCACTTTCAAAATCAGGAATAAGAGTTGTGTCTTTTGTGGCACAGTTCTGCGATTGTTTCTGTGGTGTAAGTCTTTGACATTATGTTGAAAACAAGAAACATCCTGTTGTCTTCAACACTTGTTTGCCAAGTATTTACAAAAGTTTGCATAATAAATTCTCTTAATTTATAATTTGAGAGCATACAGAAGATATTTACAGGACTGGAGGGTTTGAGCTATAGGGACAGGTTGAATAGGCTGGGGCTTTTTTTGCTTGACCATTAGAGATTGAGGGGTGACTTTATAGAGGTTTATAAAATCATGAGGGGTATTGATAGGGTGAATAGCCAGGGTCTTTTTTCTAGGGTGGGAGGAGTCTAAAACTCAAGGATATAGGTTTAAATGAGAGGAGGGACTTGAGGGGTAACCTTTTCATGTGGTGCGTGCATGGAACAAGTTGCCAGAGGAAATCGTGGAGGCTGGTACAATTACAGCATTTAAAAGGCATCTGGATGGGTATATGAATAGGAAGGGTTTAGAGGGATATGGGATTAGGTCATATTAGGATGTCTGGTCAGCGTGGATGAGTTGGACTGAAGGGTCTGTTTCCATGCTGTATGACTCTTAAGTACTAGTTATTGGTGTGTTGTTAGGTCAAGCATAACGAAGAAGCCATTCAGGTTTTATATCCCTAAAGTTACAGATTCAAGGAAAAATGAGTTGAAAAAAAACTCACATTATATAGCTGTTAATGGTTACTTTTTTTTAGAAAAACTCCTATTTCCTTCATTGAAAGGAGAGAGGGATGCATTTGCATATTTCTGTGAAAACTGTTATATTTTAGATTCAAGGGCTATGCATAATGATGTTTCAAATGAAAATAGACAATCTACCATCCATTTCTGCTTGATTGAACATTAGTTAAGAAAGCACCCTTGTAGCAAATCTATTGGACTTTTCTTTTCCTCCTTATCCACTTACAATAATCCACAGTTATCTCAAGTTTTAATCCACTATTCAACTTGCCTTTTGACATACTCCAGACCTTATCTAATGTATTTCGGTTCTGTTTATAACAGATAACCTAAGAATATACTGTGCAACAACTTGATCTTTTCATATTATTTCAGTGGTTTGCCCTAACATCTCAGCTGTGAATTTATAAGTTAATGTCTGTATTGAATACACTAGGACATGTGACAATGAGATGGAGCTTTGTTCACTGAAGATTGCTGATGATCTGCACACTTTATGTCTGTTACCTGTTAATCTTAGGCATGACACAGAGCAATCAGAGTTTATCTATATTTTTTATATTTCATTCAAATGGATTTGCTCAGAAATACGTTACCTAATCTACATCAAGTCAAATTGGAGATGCAAAGAATTGTTACTTTCACTTCTTCCATCTGCATCAGATTCAGAGTTTCAATTATCATCATTTCAAACTTGCACATTTACTCCTTACAGAAGAATTAAGATGGATCTATAGAAATAATTGAAAAGATCCAAAGCTGCAAAACAATGTTGTTACAGGAAAATTAAAAGTTTGTGTTGAAGAATTCTTTTGTAGAGTACAGGCAGTCAGTAGCACCCTGAAGAGCAGGCAGGAGAAAGACCCTGAGATATGCAGTCAGAGACAGAGCTAGATGTGTTGAAGCTGATTGGTGAGTAATTTTACTTCTTGCTTTCTCATCTCCAGCATAAAGTAAGTCATGCAAAAGTTGGCTTAAGGCATGGCATGGCAGTAACATTGTGTTGCAATGTCCATCCTGTGCCAGGTTGTGAGTCATGGACACTTCATATGACCTAGATGGTCACATATGTGAGAGATGTTTCCAGCTACAAGTGTCTGAGCTCCAGATTTTGGAGCTTGAGCAGAGGGGATGATTCTTGTGGCTCTATGGTAGTGTCCCAGGCTCTGGATGGAGAGGCCCTGGGTCCTGCAGAGGTATGCAATAATACCTCTGAACAGGCTGGTTAGAAAAATAAGTGCAATCTGAGTAGAAAGGACTCTTGTGGTGGAGTGGTAGTGTCCCTGTATCTGAATCTGGAGACTTGGGTTCAAGTCCATCTGCTCCAGAAATGTGTCGTAGCATTTAAGTACAGGTTGATTTGAAATATCTGGAACTGGAGCAGTAAGGGTTCTTGGGGTGCAGTGGTAGTGTTCCTATCTCTGGGCTAAAAGAACTAAGTTCAATTCCCACTGATTGTAGAGCTGTGGAATAATATGTCTGAACTGTTTGATTAGAAAAATATCTGGAACTTGAGCAGTGGCTGGAATCGCTGAAGGGCATCTGTGATGCTGCAGACTCCATGGATGGCATGTAATCCCACTGCAGGTTCAGACTGAGTGGGTAGTACAAGAGTCCCCTTGAGTCTACCTCATTCCTAACTGTCAGAACTGGCCTGACCATTTGGGTGAATGCCAGACTTTAAGGGGGTGCCAAGTTCAACAGAAATGGGGAAGTGAATTCTTAATGGTAAAATTTCAGTCTAGACCACTCATTTTATTTTCCATTTTCTGTGTGAAGTGTGAGAAAAGTCATGATTTGTCTAGGCAAACCCTACGGTCAGGTTATCCATTGTGAATGTTGGTGTGGGTGATGGTGCATCATGGGAATGTGCTGCAAGTGGCTCAGGCTCCAGTTTGTTGGGGGTGAAGGTCATGGGAGGGGGGATGGGTAATAGCAGTAGGTCGGTCCATAGGTATAGGAATGGACAGGCATTTCTGTGGCCTTAAGCATGACTCCAGGTTGGTGCCACTCTGGTACCAGAATCAAGGTTGTAAATGAGCAGCTGCAAGACATTCTACCAGGAGAGGGTGATGAGCCAGAAGTTATGTTTCACTCTGTGGAGAAAGAGGGATGTGGTTTCCTAGAAGTAGATGTTAGGGACATAGGCAGGAAACTGAAAAGCAGGAGCCCTAAGGCAGTAATCTCAAGATTGATCTCAATACCATCAGCTGGCGAGTTTAGGAATAGAAAGATTGAGTGGAAGATAATGTTTCTGCAAAAATGGTGCAGGAGGGAGGCTTTGTCAGGGGAGCCCACAAGGGATTGCAGATAGAGTAAAGACAAAGCTGGTTATTGAAAGTAGAAAAGCAGCAAATAAAAGTGGAAAATGGCAGAAACAAATCCTAGAATCAGCCAGGTTCAAGACAATGAAAGTATCCAACAGGCAGAACAAAAGGCTCGGAGTAGAGGAGGATTCTGGGAGAAGTTGGCTCACTCACCATGACTGAAAAGGGGATTGTTAAGAACCTGGTGTCAAAGAAGAAGTGAATCCTTGGAATTCTCTGGTCCATTAAAAAAGTGAGTATGAGAGATTTCTAAAGTCACCAAGGGATATAGGATCATATGAGAATATGGCTTTGAGGTAGCTGATCTGCTATGATCTGGAAAAGCATTGAGGCCTTTTGTTTTAGGCTTGGGAGGCTGGAAGGCAAACTCCTTTATTTACCTTATAGAGGTTTAGACAATTATCAAGGGTATAGATAAGGTGAGTAACAAAGGCCTTTTCCCTAGGGTGGGGGAGTTCAAATCTAGGGGGCATATTTTTAAGGTGAGAGGATTTAAAAAGGATGTGAGGGGCAACTGTTTCACACAGAGGGTGGTTTGTGTGAGGAATGAACTGCCAGTGGATATGAGTAAAGTTACAATGTTTAAAAGACATTTGGATAAGTACATTAATAGGAAATGTTTGGAAGGATATGAGCCAGGAGCAGGCAGGTGGGATTAGTTTAGTTTGGGAACATGGTTGGCAATGGACTGGTTGGACCGAGGGATCTGTGTCCATGCTGTGTGACTCTATGACTCTGTGACTGTTGCTCCTAATATCCAAATAAAATTATCCCAACGTTTCCAGGTTCTTTTACAGACAGTAACACACCAAGTGATTTGTTGAAGTGAAGGGGTACATTATTATAATGACGTTTCACAAAATTACCCTCGAGAATCAGGTTAGGTATTGCAACTATTTCTTTGTTTTAGACTTTGAACAGTTCAAAATCAAGAACTGCACCCAGAAAATGACAGAAGGGAGCTTGATAATTTATGTGGCTGATTTTCATTTCATAGGGACAGCTACAACATCAGGTTTCAATTTCAAGTCTCTAGTCTTATTTCACATTGGTTTCTAACTGCACTAAACATAAATGTGGCAGACGTCTGCAAAGTAATTAGAGGGTTGGTCAAGTTGCCTATTTATTGATTATTTAAAAATTTACAAGACTGGGGAAAACATGGAGACTTGAATTTTTATGCAATACAATCAAGAACGTTAGAGAGACCTTACTTTCTCAGCAAATATGAATCTTTGGAAAGTATTTCTAGTTCATGTTTGTCCACGCTTTCAAGGGGGAGCTGAAATGGAGATTGCATCATGTCTAAGGTAAGTGGTGTTACTTATTATACATGATCCCTGTGACTTTCTGAAGTGAGTTAGATCTCTAAAGTGGATTAGGCAATACAATGTATTTTGATTCTCAAAGGAGCTTTCTGCCTGTTGCCCCTGGGCTTTTCTGCTTTAGGCTTCTCCAGGAGATGCTGCAGAGGCAGATGATGGAATGGGCAAAGGATATATCTAGATATGGCATTCTACCCATCAAACTGTAAGTGCAATGGATTCACTAGTCTTTTTCTGTCTATCAGTTTTGTAAGCTCATATTATTTTCAATGGAAATGATGATTTTCATAGTGGTATTTGACATTTTACCAAACAATACAGCATTCAATGACTTCTAATGGATATTCAAATGTTTAAGATTCATAGCACTTACAACTTCCTTAAATGCTTTCTCACTTATTTTGAAAATAATTTTGCATCAAGAACTTTTCTTATCTGTCTATTGTTTGCCTTAGTTGTGTTGGAATTTCTTCCAAAAGAAATTGGTTTAACTTTAATTTTAGCACTACAATGTGAAGAGTAGTTATTTGAGAGTTCCTAGAATTTGGTTCATTTAATCGTCTTTTATCCTTTGCATTCTGTCTACTTTTACACATGAATGCAGCAAGTTATTTTGAATACATCATATAATTTAATTGTATCATTTGGTTTACACTATTTGTTTTCAACATTTAATTTTCCTGTGCATACTTTGGAAAGACATCATTCTCTGTGGTGATTTTATTTAACTATATTATAATGTCTTCCCACTTGTGTACAAATTATATTTTGAGGATGCAATGTATTTTTAAAAAAAGCATTCCCATTTCTGTTTTGCAAATGGTGCAGTTTTCAAAACTATTGCAAGTAAATATAAATTCTGTGCGTGACAAAAAACTATTCTCCCTTCAGGCAATTATAAAACACCTTCCTAAATTGGATTCAGTTCACTAATTATTCGCTAAATTTGGTGTATTTCAATGTCCCATGGGCTGCTTTTCCATCTAATTCAACTTGCTGTGCTTCTGGCAAAATCTCAACCAAATTCTAGTTTTTGGTCTGCCTTCCAAAATCTGGCCAAGCTTGAACAATTCCTCACATCCTTTGATTCTACAAATGCATGTTGAAAAGCATCCATAAATTGTATGAAGTTCCAGGTTGTAGATTATGTCACAATCTTCATACAGACCAATAACTTATAAAGAGAGGTATAGATGCTAGATGCAGGAGTGGTATGACAAGATTTCACATTTTAAATATTTTACTGTGACAAATGATTTTAAAACATGCTATTAACTAAACACTATTTCAGTTTTTAGACAAGCAATGCTTTAAACCACAGAGAAAAACATTCCCTTTTTATATCAGTCATACATCGCACTGTCATATAATTACAACCTTTTAAGCAAAAGTACATACTTTCACTCAATTTCCAATGGGTTTCTTTTTCCCCGTTTTGCTGAGAAGTAAACTTCAGTGACCATATCCACTGAACAATTTATGGACAGTTTTGGTCTCCTTAGTTGAGAAAGGATGTACTGGCACTAAAGGGAATGCAGGGTAGGTTCACTAGGTTGATTGCAGAGTTGAGAAGGTTGCCTTATGAGGAGAAATTGAGTGGACTGGGACTATAATTATTGGAATTTAGAGGAATGAAGGGAATGTTATAGAAATGTACAAAATTATAAAGGGAATAGATAAGATAGAAACAGGGCGGTAGTATCCACTGGCAGGTGAAACTAGAACTCGGGCACATAGCCTCAAAATAAGAGAGAGCAGATTTAGGACTGAGTTGAGGAGGAACTGTGGAATTCCTTGCCCAGAGAAGCTTTTGCCCGAAACATTGATTTTCCCGCTCCTCGAATGCTGCCTGAGCTGCTATGCTTCTTCAGCACAACTCTAATCTTGAGTCTGATCTCCAGCATCTGTAGTCCTCACTTTCACCAAGTAGTTGAGGCTACCTCATTGAATGTTTTTAAAGCAAAGATAGACAGATTTCTGAACAATGCAGGAATTAAGGGTTATGGTGAGCCAATGGGTAAGTAGAGCTGAGTCCAGGAAAAGTACAGCCACAATCTTACTGTCTGGTGGAGCATGCTTGAGGGATCAGGTGGCCTACTCCTGCTCCTAATTTTTGTGTTTTTGTGACAACTTCTTAAATCTACGAGCAGCAATAAAACTTGTTCCAGTAATATTCCTATCCCCGACAATGTCACAATGAATCTCCTGGAATCTTTCAATGGCTGCAGGAAACATTGTTCGTGAAAGGGAGGGACAGAAAACAGGGAACTACAGACCAATGAGCTGCCATAAGGAAGATGCTAGAAGATGCTCTTAGAGGTTTTACAGCAGTAAAATTTAGATAAGTTCAAGTTATTTGGGCTGAGTCAACACAATTCTATTAAAGAGAAATAATATTTAACCAAGATATTGGAGTTCTTCAGGGATGTAATATGCACAGTGAATAAATGGAAACTGATGGATGTACTGTACTTAGATTTCCAAAGGGTATTTGATAAGGTCTGATATCAAAATCTACAGTAGAAAATAGTTGTGGGGGAAACATTGTGGCATAGACAGAATGTTGACTGGCTAACTGGAACCAGTGAGTAGTTTAAATGGATCATTTTCTAGTTGACAAAATGTAACAAGTGGTGAGGCCAGAGAGATCAATGCTAAAATTTACTCTTATTACAATTTATACAAATAACCAAGTTGTTAAATTTACTGATGATACAAAGTTAAGTAAGAAAATAAGTTATGAAGAGGATGTAAGGGTGTTACAAAGGGATATAGGTAGGTCAGATGAGTGGGAAATTTGGCGAATGGAATGTAATGTGAGAAAATGTGAAATTTTCCAGGAAGAGTAAGAAAGGAAGCATTTATCTACAATAAAACAAAGAACTGTGGTTGCTGGAAACTTGAAATAACCACAGAGAAATTGCCAGAGAAACAAACAGGTCTGGCAGCATCTCTAGCTAGAAAGCAGAGTTAACGTTTCAGGTCCAGTGACCCTTCATCAGAACTGACAGCATCTATGAAAAGGTGGGATTTATGCTGATGATGGAGTGGGACAAGGAGGGAGAAGATACTCAATGCTAATTTTTGTTTTCCCTGCACAGATGCTGGCAGACTTACTGAGTTTCTCCAGCAATTTCTGTTTTGGAAGCATATTATCGAAATTAGTGAGAAAGTGCACAGCTCTGAAATGCAGAAAAAACAGGACATTCCAGATGTTCTCACAAAAGGTTAGTATGCAGGTACAGCAAATAATCAGGAAAGCTGGGGAGAAGAGATTTAAATACTGAAGTAGGGAGGTTATACAGGACACTGGTGAGACTACATCTGGAGTGCCGTGTACAGTATCGGTCATATCATTTAATTAAGGATGTAAATGGATGAAGGGCCCATCATATGAGGCGTGGTTGAGGACTCTGGGTCTGTACCCGATGGAATTTAGAATGATGTTGGGGGTAGATTCACTGAACCTATAGAACCCTGAGAGGCCTGGACAGCGTGGACATGGAGAGGGGGAAACTAGATGGGCAGAGGAAACACAACAAAAATACCCAAAACAAAAACAGAAACTACTGGAAAAGCTCAGCAGATTTGACAGCATCTGTGGAGAGAAGTCTGAGTCAAAACTTTGTCCTGGCTACCATAAATTATGAGGCAGGGTTACTGGACCCAAAACATTAACTCTGATTTCTCTCCACAGAGGCTGCCAGACCTGCTGAGCTTTTCCAGCAACTTCTCCTTTTGTTTCTGATTTCCAGCATCTGCAGTTCTTTTGTTTTTTATTCAGAATACCTGAAAGCTTCCCTAAACAAGTGCAACACCTTCACTGACAGGTGAAGGTTGTTTTCTCTAAAACACACAAACTGGAGAAGGGACATCCCCAAGGTACAGTTAGTAAGTTTGCAGATGACACCAAAATTGGAGGTGTAGTGGACAATGAAGAGGGTTACCTCCGATTACAACAGGATCTGGACCAGATGGGCCAATGGGCTGAGAAGTGGCAGATGGAGTTTAATTCAGATAAATGTGAGGTGCTGCATTTTGGGAAAGCAAATCTTAGCAGGACTTTTACACTTAATGGTAAGGCCTAGGGAGTGTTGCTGAACAAAGGGACCTTAGAGTGCAGGTTCATAGCTTCTTGAAAGTGGAGTCACAGGTAGATAGGATAGTGAAGGCGGCGTTTGGTATGCTTTCCTTTATTGGTCAGAGTATTGAGTACAGGAGTTGGGAAGACATGTTGTGGCTGTACAGGACATTGGTTAGGCCACTGTTGGAATATTGCATGCAATTCTGGTCTCCTTCCTATCGGAAAGATGTTGTGAAACTCAAAAGGGTTCAGAAAAGATTTACAAGGATGTGGCCAGGGTTGGAGGATCTGAGCTACAGGGAGAGGCTGAACAGGCTGGGGCTGTTTTCCCTGGAGTGTCGGAGGCTGTGGGGTGATCTTATAGAGATTTACAAAATTATGAGGGGCATGGATAGGATAAATAGACAAAGTCTTTTCCCTGGGGTCGGGGAGTCCTGACCTAGAGGGCATAGGTTTAGGGTGCGAGGGGAAAGATAAAAAAGAGACCTAAGGGGCAACTTTTTCATGCAGAGGGTGGTACGTGTATAGAATGAGCTGCCAGAGGATGTGGTGGAGGCTGATACAATTGCAACATTTAAGAGGCATTTGGATGGGTATATGAATAGGAAGGGTTTGGAGGGATATGGGCCGGATGCTGGCAGGTGAGACTAGATTGGGTTGGGATATCTGGTCGGCATGGACGGGTTGGACCGAAGAGTCTGTTTCCGTGCTGTACATCTCTATGACTCTATAACACCATGTACTTTGAGCATCACTGAGTGGATCATGTGGAGGCCACGCGCAGGTACCTTATCCACGGTCATCTGATCTATGGCAGAGTCTATGGCATCAGGATTGGACTACTCAGCTCCTGCAGAACCTACTGTGTCTCCCTCACCCTCAGAGTGAGGAAGCAAGATGGCAAGGTGGGACTGGTGCAGGTAGTAGCATATGTTTGGCTGTACAGACTCAATGAGCTGAAAGGTCTCTGTTGTACTGTATAATTCTATGATTCAACTCATCCTTGAACCTGAGGAACTATCAAAGAAACAGGAAATAATTAGTCCTATCTCACTGGTCAAAACCTGGTCTAGTACAACCTGCTCTCTGGTTGGTGCCATAACATGCTGGTCAAAGATATTGTACTGAAAACATTCATTGGTCTTCTCCTCTACAATACTTTTTCCCACATGATTTTTCCAGGTTGAAATTCCCCATGTTAATTGCTGTACCCTCCCGACAAACTTCCAAGTCATTTGGAGCTGGAGTTTCACGGTAGTAGTAATACTTCTTCTGCACATTTCCCTAATCCGAGTGCCTTGGAGACTGCTACAGACCTAATTAGCTAAAGAGCAGAAGATTGTGTGACAGGAGCCGAAATGAGCCATGGTAGACTGTCCACCAAGAATCTCCCCAAAAACAATACTGCCAATAAACGGGAAAATTAACCACAATATTCCCATTGAGGCTGGCCCATAGTTTTGTAAAGGTTCACCATACCTCCTAATATTTTACTCTTCACCTTGTTTTCAAAGGTTTGGGATTTCTTTTACCTTATTAACTGCTTTCTTAACCTGCCCTGCACAATATAATCACTTGACCATATGTACCACAAGTTCCTTCTGCTCACATGCCCCTTGTAGAATTACCCTTTATATTGCCATTGCTACTCATCATACTTCTACCACTGAGTGATCACAATTCTTTGCATTATACTTCATCCGCCTGTTGTCTCCCATTCCACCGACCTGTGTGTGTTCTTCTTAAGTCCATCATTAGTATCCTCACAAGATTCAATAATTTCCCATGGTTTGTGTTTACTGCAAGTTTTGAGACTTTGCTGTTCATGCTCAAGTACAGATCACTGCTTCAGATCAAGTAAAGCAGCGGTTCTGTTGCTGAATCCTAAGGAATTCCATAACCTAATACAATGATACTATGGCTTTAAGAGGTGGATTTTGTCTTGTTTTCT
The DNA here is from genome assembly GCF_037043375.1 of Chiloscyllium plagiosum. Taxonomy (NCBI): domain Eukaryota; kingdom Metazoa; phylum Chordata; class Chondrichthyes; order Orectolobiformes; family Hemiscylliidae; genus Chiloscyllium; species Chiloscyllium plagiosum. Next base: position 5,161,251 of record NW_028270142.1, read on the forward strand.
TTATGAAGAGAGGTTGAGACAGAGGTGCTGGGTGATCAGCTTTAAGCCAATGAAGCTGAAGCCTTGGGTTTTTGTTTAAAGTTGGGACAGTAGAAACAGCCTGAATGAGTGGGGTCAAACTCCCACAATACCACAATTTTTAGTTTAGCTGTCAGTGGCTTCTCTCTCTTTCTCTCTCTCTCTATTTTTGCTACAGCTAAAAGCAAGGTGTTCTCTTCCTGCTGCGAGAATCACACATGAGACAATCTACTTTACTGATTTTGCCTTTGCCAAGGCTGTGTTTATGGGATGTTACTATATTAGAACAGCTAATGAATTGTTAATTATTTTGTTAAGTATTTTGACAGACTTACAGTTAAGCCAATTCTTTTATTTTTATTTTGTCTGTATTTTAATTATAGTGCATGAATAAAGTACGTTTTGCTTCAAGCCTGGTAATTTGACCAGTCAAATTACTTCCGGAACACAATGCTTGGCATTTGCCTTAAAAATAAGAAAAAGTTAGAGTCTCGGCTAAATCATTGACATGTTTTGAGGGGGTTTGGTCTGGTCCACAACAATATCTTCCTCCTGTCTGAAAAAAAGCTCTTCAGCACCAGCCATTGCTCGCTGTCATTTAGCCATATTTGCATCCAGTCTGCCACTGACCATTTTCTTCAGTCAGCTTCAAGTTTTACACCAGAACAACTTTTTGTAAGGTTTGGAACAGGATGCTTGATACTCCAGCCATTCAATAGGTCAATGAAGTAAATGCCATCAAAACATGTTACTGCATTAGGAGCTGTTCAGACTGCATTTCAACACATGAAAAGAAAGATTTCAAAATAATTTTAATCAATAGCGTATTGCCCTGCTCATTAAATAAAATGTGTGAATCATGTTTTTTTTCAATGCCAGTTTTAATTCTAACCAATCCTTAAAGGTGTGCCTTAAAAGTGGAAATAATCAGTACAACTTGCATACTTCACACAACATAGGGTTTGATCGTGTCAGTGACAACTTATTCACCCTCCCTATTCATTGCATTTAAAAATTTCCCGTGTTTTCCTCTGATTATAGTCTCTTTGTCCCAAGTACATCTGTAAGGAAAGTCTGATAGAACAAAATACATTTAACCATTTCCAAACAAAAACAAAATCAGTTTTAGCACTATTTCTTTTGTAACAGTTAAGTCTGTGACTCTGTGTGTACCCAATATTTGGAAAATGCTAGAAGATATAACAATATAAGAATCAAAACTGATAGACTTGTAGGTTGCTATAGAAACTTGTATAACTACGATAATCAGTCCCTCGAGTATTACCCAGTGTTAGATGTTCTCCTAAATGAAATAAACATTAGGAATTATTTAGTGATCTGTGATATAGATGAAGGATGCAGGAGATTGCATACATTATCTATCCTTACTATATGTATGTATAAAAAATACAAGGTTCACTAGCCTTTATTGCAAGCAAATGATTTATTTAATGAAATATAATCCAAAGTCACTTTCCATTTATTAGTTTTTCATGTCAAATTTGACATTTAGTTCCTAAATTTACAACATTTACATTTGAAATGCATTTTAATGAAAAACACAAAATCTATTCATGTTCTAGATTTTTAACAATATCATTTCAGTGTCTTCTGTTATCAAAGTCAATACTGAATTCTGTTTATACCTCCAGAATTTCATACGACGTATATTTTTTTTTAAAAAGCTTTATTAAACAATTTGTACAATTTTGTTCATCCTTATTACTATTAGGACAGGGTCAAGATATTTCTATACAAACGGGTATGATGCATAGATTAACAGGGATTTTTGTTCTCTTATTCTTGAATTTTTCTTTAAGTTATCTTGGAACTTGTGGTAGATAAAGCTTCATAACATACTATAACATAGATAATGCAGCTAAAAAAACCATACAGTCTTTGTTAATTTTTGAAAAATCATACAGTCTTTGTTAATTTTTCTAAATGTGCTCGCTTAGACCAATTCACTGAAAACTGCAGACTGGAGGCCAGTTACAGTCATCTGAGCAATCAAACGTCGATAGGGCTGGCTGTCTGGAGAAGTCTGAGCAGCAAGATTGGAAAGGTTCCCCCCCTCCACACCATCTTTCCTGAAGGTCAGCAGAATCAACCATCTGCTGAGATATGCTCTGTCAATTTATTTGAGAAGAAGACTGCCTTACACTGTAGATCTTTGCAAACCATTGTACAGTTATTGTGACAATGTGCTAATGAGAAAAATGGAAAACAATTTATTAGGGATTCCTTCTTAAGGGAAACCTCAAATAAGGAAAGAATGATGATAAATTCCCAAGCAAGGATAACAATGAAATTTTAGCAACCTCTTTTAAAACTGCTAACCACCAAACACTCCACAGAGTCTAATTTAATATTTTCCAACTTTATTTCATTGGTGATAATTCTTCCATTAATCCAAATTAACAAGTCAAAACTTAACAGTTTTTCTGCCATATCTCTCTAATGTGCTATTTATGCAGCAATGTATTCTATCCATTAGTATTACCTGAAATGATTGAAAGAACAAAAACAAATTGCCCAGTGCACGTTTTATTTTAGTAAAATGTAAAGTTGAAATGCCAGTAATTTTATTCAATGAGACTTTTAATACAATTCTGTTACGCTCAACTGAATTTCACCGACAGAATATAAAGATAGAAACTTGTTTGCTATTTAAAAATGGATGCTGCTTGGTTGTTAACATTCTAATCTGTAGATGTGCTGCCTATTGAGTACAGAGTTTTTTTTTTGAAACTATGAATTATTGAACATCCATATGCTAAAGTGCAAAAATGGGTCCACCAACTCTTTTCATGCTGCATTCCAGATGAATTAAATGAAAACACCCTGACCATTCTTAGTCAGACCCTTTTCTTTTCCCTTCTGGAAAGGTACTGTCATCTTCCCAAACACAGATGGTGCATTTTTAAACCTCCACTTTAGAAAATAGCCATTTTTCACATCATTAATGTTAAAAATCTGACTGACCATGGCGGAAATATTCTCAGGATTTGCTCTGACAGCACTGAACACTAAAAGCGCCTCGCTCTCTCTGTTTGAAACCCAAACCACAGATAAATTATTAAGCTTGACTATCAGGTGATGGGACATTTTTGCATCTACTGCAGTGCGTGTCACCACATGCTGTGAAAGAGTAAACAGGCTAGGCCTCCTTGATGAAAATCAACAATGACATGGATGTCCCTAGTCAAAACTAGTTCCATCTAGATTTAAGCAGCTGCTGACAAGGATTTCTAGAGTGGCCCCTCCCCCATCCCATTGTTAATATGCATCAAAATTGGACTTCTTCATTTGCTGAATCAGAGCTTTCAATCACAAATGCTAATGAGAGAACTGACATTTATAAAATCGACAATAAGTAAAAGACTTGGGGACTAATTCAATTACTAATTTTCTCCAAATTAAATTCCGGAGTGTTTGGCAACTTTCTATTCTCTGATTAGCAAAATAAATTCACTTGAATGTTATGCATAACAGGAGTGATAATCACATCGCTAGGTTTAGGGATTATCCAAAAAATGTTGGATCAAGGAGTTAGAATTAACCCTTTTATAACTTTGAATGTTGGAAATTTCCACTATCTTCAGTGTGAAAATGACAGATGCCACTACCTCAATGCAAAGGCAGTGGCTTAACATGTAAAATACATCCTCATTCTGATACAATAATCTACAGGTCAAAATTGGCATCAGTTTACATAGGTCTCAATCCTCCAATTAATATGTTGTTACCTCTTCAGCCTGAATGTGTGGGTGAAATCTTACCAGAAGGTGGCTGTCATTTTTTGTTGAGGTTCATGGAGGATTTCCCTCTGTAAGACCTAGAAAGTTTCCTTATGTGGTCCTGCCAAGTTCACATCAGTAACTAAATACCACACCGCTCTGGCACACCACCTGCCCAGTGCTAGCCCAATTCTCTCACTTGCCTTGGACGGAAGTTCTAATCATTGCTGAGATCCTCAGCACGTCCACGATATTTAACAGGCCATTGTCTACGCAGTCAAACTGTCCAGAACCATATTGCACACTTTGAGACATCTGCAGACAAGGAGAAAATTGTTGTCCTGCTTTTGTGGGCAGAGACCAGGAAATTGTGAGGTGATGCATTTTGGAAGAAGGAAGAAGATAAGGGAGTATTCCATGAATGGCAATATATTAGGAGGCACAGAGGAACCGAGGAATCTTGGTGTGCTTGTCCACAGATCCCTGAAAGTAACAGGACAGAGTAGTTAGGAAGGCATATGGAATGTTTGCTTTTATGAGTCATGGCATAGTTTATAAGAGCAGGGTGTTATGCTGGAGCTGTACAAGATGTTGGTTCAGCCATAGAATCGGAGAGTCATGGAGATGTACAGCATGGAAACAGACCCTTTGGTCCAACTAGTCCACGCTGACCAGATACCCTCAACTAATCTAGTCCTGTTTATCAGCATTTAGCCCATATCCCTCTAAACCTTCCTATTTATGTATCTATTCAGATGCCTTTTAAATGTTGTAATTGTACCAGCCTCTACCAACTCCTCTGGCAGCTCATTCCATACATACCACCATCTGTGTGAAAAGGTTGCCCCTTAGGTCCCTTTTAAATTTTTCCACTCTCATCCTAAACTATACCCTCTAGTTCTGGACTCCCCTCCCCACCTTCCCCCACCCCCACCCCAGGGAAAATACCATGTCTATTTATACTATCCATGTCTCTTAGCCCTCAGCCTCCGACACTCCAGGGAAAGCAGCCCCAGCTGATTCAACCTCTCCCTATAGCTCAAATCGTCCAACCCTGGCAAAATCCTTGTAAATCTTTTCTGAACCTTTTCAAGCTTCACAACATCTTTCTGATAGGAAGGAGACCAGAATTGCACGCAATATTCCAAAAGTGGCCTAACCAATGTCCTGTACAGCCGCAACGTGACCACCCAATTCTTGCACTCAATGTACTGACCAATAAAGGAAAGCGTACCAAACACCACCTTCACTATGCTGGAGTACTGTGCGCAGTTCTGGTCCCCACACTATAGGAAGGATGTGAGTGCACTGGAGAGAATGCAGAGGATATTCACCAGGATGTTGCCTCAGATGGTGCAGGTGTGGGACTGATATAACACAATGGGGTAAAAACAATGACTGCAGATGCTGGAAACCAGATTCTGGATTAATGGTGCTGGAAGAACACAGCAGTTCAGGCAGCATCCAAGGCGCAGCAAAATTCCTTCATCAGGAATGGCTTTTGCCCGAAACGTCGATTTCGCTGTTCCTTGAATGATATAACACAATGCCATACAGCAACGTGTCCAGCCCCTTGACTTCTGACAGCAATGACCAATACCTGGCTTTGTGTCTGTGATAAAGAGAAAGGTAAGGCAGAAGTACTCTCAACCTATTTGCTCCAGTTGAGGGGGCAAAGAGCCAAAATGAAAGGCAAAGCAGAGATGTTGTGAGCGTCCAACCAAGCTCAAAGAGAGTGATCACTCAGAGCGCAATTGAGCACCCTGGCCAGGTCCATGAGATTGGGATGTGTCTCTCTGCACAAGTGTCCTTGCAGTACCATTGAAATGATAGGAGGTGCTGTGCTCCAAAGTGCAGCACAAAAGCGCAGAACTGTACTGCAAATAGACTGGAGATGTGTCATAATGATGTAGAGATTAGATTAGATTACTTACAGTGTGGAAACAGGCCCTTCGGCCCAACAAGTCCACACCGACCCGCCGAAGCGTAACCCACCCATACCCCTACATTTACCCCTTTACCTAACACTACGGACAATTTAGCATGGCCAATTCACCTGACTTGCACATCTTTGGACTGTGGGAGGAAACCGGAGCCCCCGGAGGAAACCCACGCAGACACAGGGAGAATGTGCAAACTCCACACAGTCAGTCGCCTGAGTCGGGAATTGAACCCGGGTCTCTGGCACTGCGAGGCAGCAGTGCTAACCACTGTGCCACCGTGCCGCCCACATGTCAGATAACCAGGTCTGTGGAAGTGGGATGCATCAGGTCACTACCCAGTGGAAGGTGCCCCGAGACACTGGTGCCAGATCCCCAGGGTAGAGGTCTGAAGGAGCAAGTCGTGAACTCGAATCACCACTGACCTGCTCTGACTTTCACATCAAGAACTTTCAATGTCTGGTTTCTATCAGGAGGCTTGGGGAATGGACAACAACATATTAATAAGGGGAGATGAAGTAAGGAGTGAGATTCAATGATAAAGAAATGCAAGTAAACCTGTCACCACTCACTGGTGGGAATCCATTGTGGGAATGTAACACTTAGTTGAAAAATTAGACTGTTTGCTTTCAGTAAGAAGATCCTGGCTGGATATCTCACCCAATTTTCCCCAACCTCCTTGTGTTACGCCTTACACAAGGAACACACAGGAAATTGAGTGCCACCATTCACAGAGCCATAATAATAATTACAGATTTTATAAAAGTATGCAAATCTTTAGACCCAGGTTAGCAGAAATCCTGGAATAGGCCAGGTGTTTGTGCAGGATTACTTTTTCTTAAAATTAAACAGATTAGTGGGTAGGGTTTGGAATTGCTTGCAAATGGGATGGGATTAGACTAGACACAGTGTGGAAACAGGCCCTTTGGCTCAACAAGTCCACACCGACCCTCCGAAGAGCAATCCACCCAGACCCATTCCCCTACATTTAACACTTCGGGCAATTTAGCATGGCCAATTCACTTAACCTGCACATCTTTGGACTGTGGGAGGAAACCAGAGCAAACCCACACAAACATGGGGAGAATGTGCAAACTCCACACACACGGTTTCCTTGGGGTGAGAATTGAACCCGGGTCTCTGGCGCTGTGAGGCAGCAGTGCTAACCACCGTGCCACCCACAGATGAGTTGGACTGAAGGGTCTGCTTCTGTGTTGTACGGCTCTATGACTCTATCTCAGAATCCACAATCCATTGGTATCAGTTGAACAGGTACTGCCATCCAATATTTGCCAACCCCCAGGATCCTCCTGGCACCGCTCTGACCCACTTGTAGGACACTTACAAAGTACAGAGCTGCATTGCAGGGCACACCAGCCATGAGGAGTGAAAAGCTGCTGTGAGAACACTGTGTGTGTAGCACGGACAGGCACCAGTAGCCAAACCAGGCTGGACCTCAGGGCTGCTTGCATGTAGTGCCCAATAGGATTCACAACATTCCTGCCTTGCCCATTGGTGCAGTCAGATAACCTGGCAGAGCTTGCCTTGGGGGTGTCAGTGTACCCAACCTCATCAGGAAGTGGAGAAGTCAACATTTCAGGTGTAACCCTTCCCCAAAACGTTGAATTCTCCGCCTCCTGATGCTGCCTGGCTTGCTGTGTTCATCCAGCCTCCTGCTTATCTACCTTGGATTCCAATACTTGCATTTTTTTTTGTTTCTAACTGGGTCAGTTTTCCCAGCAGCCCTCAGTCTCTCAGTCCCACCCCAGAGCTATGTGCCAGCAGCTTATGTGGCAAACTCACACAGCGTGTGAAGCAAACAGGGTCTCACCATCTTGCAGGGAGTGCTCCTCACCAAAGTCTACAGAGATACTCATCAGTCAGGGAGTCCCGGCACAGCAAGTCAATGGCAGCCTCCAACACCAATCCATGGGGATTGTCCACAGTCAGTCAGCCAGTTGGGGCATTCCTGGTTGAGGGATCTAGACCTCTGAGATATGTGGTACGGTTTATGGATCAGTCCTGGCCCACCATCATGGGAAGCTGTCCACTGGGATTAGGGGCTGCAGGATGGGGAGAGTGGGGTGAAGAGGAGGACGGACTGCAATTGTGAAGTGGAGAAAGTGAGGTCTACAGATGCTGGAGATCAGAGCTGAAAATGTGTTGCTGGAAAAGCGCAGCAGGTCAGGCAGCATCCAGGGAACAGGAGAATCGACGTTTCGGGCATAAGTCTTTCTTCAGGAATGGGGAAAGTTTGTCCAGCAGGCTAAGATAAAAGGTAGGGAGGAGGGACCTGGGGGAGGGGCGTTGGAAATGTGATAGGTGGAAAGAGGTCAAGGTGAGGGTGATAGGTCAGACTGGGGTGGGGCGGAGAGGTCGGGAAGAAGATCTCAGGTTAGGAAGGCGGTGCTGAATTTGATGGATTTGACTGAGACAGGGTGGGGGGAGGGGAAATGAGGAAACTGGTGAAATCCGAGTTCATCCCTTGTGGTTGGAGGGTTCCTAGCCGGAAGATGAGGCGTTCTTCCTCCAACCATCGTTTTGTTGTGGTCTGACGATGGAGGAGTCCAAAGACCTGCATATCCTTGGTGGAGTGGGAGGGGGAATTGAAATGTTGAGCTACAGGGTGGTTGGGTTGGTTGGTCCGGGTGTCCCAGAGGTGTTCTCAGAAACGCTCTGCAAGTAGCCGGCCTGTCTCCCCAATATAGAGGAGGCCACATCGGGTGCAGAGGATGCAATAGATGATATGTGTGGAGGTGCAGGTGAATCTGTGGCGGATATGGAAGTTTCCTTTGGGGCCTTGGAGGGAGGTGAGGGGGGAGGTGTGGGCGCAGGTCTTGCACCTCCTGCGGTTGCAGGGGAAGGTGCCGGGAGTGGAGGTTGGGTTGGTGGGGGGTGTGGATCTGACGAGGGAGTCACGGAGAGAGTGGTCTTTACGGAATGCTGATGGGGAGGGGAGGGAAATATATCCTTGGTGGTGGGGTCCGTTTGGAGGTAGCGGAAATGACGGCGGATGATGCGCTGTACATGGAGATTGGTGGGGTGGTAGGTGAGGACCAGTGGGGTTCTGTCCTGGTGGTGGTTGGAGGGGCGGGGTTCAAGGGCGGAGGAGCGGGAAGTGGAAGAGATGCGGTGGAGGGCATCGTCGACCACGTCGGGGGGGAAATTGCGGTCCTTGAAGAAGGAGGCCATCTGGGTTGTGCGTTTTTGGAACTGGTCCTCCTGGGAGCAGATGCGGCAGAGTCGAAGGAATTGGGAGAATGGGATGGCGTTTTTACAGGGGGCAGGATGGGAGGAGGTGTAGTCCAGGTAGCTGTGGGAGTCGGTCGGTTTGTAGTAGATGTCCGTGTTGATTCGGTCGCCTGAGATAGAAATAGAAAGGTCGAGGAAGGGGAGGGAGGAATCTGAGACTGTCCAGGTGAATTTGAGGTCGGGGTGGAAGGTGTTGGTGAAGTGGATGAACTGTTCAACTTCCTCGTGGGAGCACGAGGCGGCGCCGATACAGTCATCGATGTAGCGGAGGAAAAGGTTGGGGGTGGGGCCAGTGTAGCTGCGGAAGATGGATTGTTCCACATATCCTACGAAGAGGCAGGCATAGCTGGGGCCCATGCGGGTGCCCATGGCTACTCCTTTCGTTTGGAGGAAGTGGGAGGATTGGAAAGAGATTGTGAAGTGGGCAACTGTATTCGTAGGGGATGGGGATATGGTGAAGCCTGGATGGGAAGTGGGTAATGACCTAGAATGACCCTAAAATACTGAGGGCCTTCTTGTTTGGCATAAATTTCCAAGGTGGGTGGGGAGGGTGGCGAAGTAGGGTATGGGAGGTGAAGGGCTGGGCAGTGTCTGGACGTTTCTGGGGGGCCTCTGGCTGGATGGCCCCTGACATCATCCTGCCTCCAGAGGACCCCAGAGGTGGCACTGAGCTTCCCTGCCCACTGCAGCCAAGCTGTCAGTCCTGGGGCCCGGTGTCAGGACAATGGAGTGAAGGTGCGAGTATGTGGCCAGCACACACTGAGGGCACTGAGCCTGGTTCGCCATGGAAGCCACCAACCCGTCCATGAAGGCAGCCGTATGATTGTGTGACAGCTAGTGCCACGGGTTCCTCTCCTGCCTGGGCCTGGTCTCTGGGTAGTCCTCCTTGGCTGGCCACACACTCAGCTGCTCACCAGTTAATGGTCCCAGACTTAGAGTCATAGAGCCATAGAGATGTACAGCATGGAAACAGACCCTTCGGTCCGACCCGTCCATGCCAACCAAAAATCCCAACCCAATCTAGTCCCACCTGCCAGCACCCGGCCCATATCCCTCCAAACCCTTCCTATTCATATACCCATCCAAATGCCTCTTAAATGTTGCAATTGTACCAGCCTCCACCACATCCTCTGGCAGCTCATTCCATACACATACCACCCTCTGCATGAAAAGGTTGCCCCTTAGGTCTCTTTTGTCTCTTTCCCCTCGCACCCTAAACCTATGCCCTCTAGTTCTGGACTCCCTGACTCCAGGGAAAAGACTTTGTCTATTTATCCTATCCATGCCCCTCATAATTTTCTAAACCTCTATAAGGTCACTCCTCAGCCTCCGACGCTCCGGGGAAAACAGCCCCAGCCTGTTCAGCCTCTCCCTGTAGCTCAGATCCTCCAACCCTGGCAACATCCTTGTAAATCTTTTCTGAACCCTTTCAAGTTTCACAAGATCCTTCTGATAGGAAGGAGACCAAAATTGCACGCAATATTCCAACAGTGGCCTAACCAATGTCCTGTACAGCCGCCAAATGACCTCCCAACTCCTGTACTCAATACTCTGACCAATAAAGGAAAGCATACCAAACACCTTCTTCACTATCCTATCTACCTGTGACTCCACTTTCAAGGAGTTATGAACCTGTACTCCAAGGTCTCTTTGTTCAGCAACACTCTTCCTGAACATGAGGGTTCCACCACATGAGGGCTCACTGTCTGAGCTCGTGGGAGGTACAGGAAGCAGCATTACTGCTGCTCCCTCGACCTCAGTGATGAGGGAGGTGGCTCAGGCAGTGAACTGGGGGACAAGCTACTGGCAGCTGCAAGGCACAAGAGAGACAAGGTGTCTCAGCCCGTGGTTAGCTGTGGAAAGCAATGTTAGACAGGGACAATGGGGTCAGTGTACGGGTTGCAATGGAATGCAAAGTGGGACTTACTCAGTTGGTGTAACATGGATATCTCGACACCTCTGTAGACGGGGTCGCTATCTTCTCCAGGGAAGGGCAGCATTCTCCCCTCATACGCCTGATGCTTGACAGCCTTGCACCCATCCTGGCTCTCTCCACCCTGTTGTGGGCTGTTTTCTCCTGGAACAAAAGAAAGAGAGGGAGTGAACAAGACTAAAGTGGGTGGCGGAGCTGAGTTGAATGCTGTGTGAGGTACCCCGAGTGAGTGAGGAGTCAGTGCAGGGGTCAGTGATGTGGGAGGTTGGGGCAGGAGGTGTGAGAATGAGTGAGTGAAGGAAGATGTTGCAGGTCTCAGTGAGAGTGGTAGAGTGTGAGCTGTGGTGGGAGGTGGGTGCAGTAGCAGGGGTAGAGTGAGTGTGAGGTTGCAGACTGAAGACTATAGCTAAGAGGAGAAGATCACTGACCTTCTTGCAATGCTGCTGGCCATTTCTCTGAACCGTGAGGACCACACTGACTCTGGTAGTGACCTCAGACTGGGTAAAGAGTGTCCTTCCTGTGCATCATCCCCTTTACAAGGACTTTCAGGTCCTTGTTGGATAGTCGTGGTGCCATCTACTCCAACACCAACACAATGAGACTCTGTCCATCATTGAACTGGGCAGCATCAGAGTGTCAGGTTGGTCACAATGGCCTTTAAAAGATGGGGGTCTTTCACCTGATTTCCAGTGAGTGATGAGTTCTTCCTGGAACAGTGTGTGATTGAATGGGGATCAGACAAGAGGGGTGTTATGTTCTCGGGGTGGGTAGTTAACAAGGGTGAGTTTGATAAAAGACAACGAGAGAGCTCAGAGAGCTTCGTGGTGACAAACCCTCCATGAAACTCAATGACACTGATGCTTAGCCAAAAATTACACACGGTTCCTATTTTCTTGACAAATATTGGCCAACTAATATTTCAACTATATCTGCACAACTCCCTGCTACACACTATTGCTATCAGCGACTGGATCAAATCATAGAATCCCAAGTGCAAAAAGAAACCATTCAGCCCATCGAGTCTGCACTGACCCTCCAAAGAGTCAGACACCTCCTCCCCCACCCCTATCCCTGTAACCCTATGGCTAACCCACCTAGCCTGCACAAGCCTGGACACTATGGGGCAATCTAGGTGAAAGTGGGTACTGCAGATGCTGGAGATTAGAGTCAAGATTAGAGTGGTGCTGGAAAAGTACAGCTGTCAGGCATTGTCTGAGGAGCAGGAAAATCGACGCTTCAGGCAAAAGCCCTTCATCAGGAAGGCTCCATAATGGCCAATCTACCTAAACTAACCAGCTGAAAAGAACAAAGCTGGTGATTATCACAATTACTGCTGTGGTTCTGTTCGCCGAGCTGGAAGTTTTTGTTGCAAACGTTTCGTCCCCTGTCTAGGTGACATCCTCAGTGCTTGGGAGCCTCCGGCTCCCAAGCACTGAGGATGTCACCTAGACAGGGGACGAAACGTTTGCAACAAAAACTTCCAGCTCGGCGAACATAACCACAGCAACGAGCACCCGACTACAAATCTTCTCACAAACTTTGAATTATCACAATTACTGCAATTATAAGCCCAATTCAAAACCATTTCAAGTTGCTGTTGATGCCTTTTTTTTCATGGGGAGGCAGCTCTCCTCTCCCTGGAAGTGTTGCTGGTTTCATCGAGGGACCCCCCCGGAATCAGCCCCTGGGTACTATTGGACAAAGGGGTACGATAGCCCAAGGAGGAACCATGGGTTTTGTCACAGCAACAAGCATCTGCCCAGAGAGTCTTCCCCTCCATTTCAGTTCCTTGATTTTCCACACATTATTTTCAAAGATACTTGACTCGCCCTTGAGGTATCTTGGCTGCCTCAGCTGAAGTCATCTCTCCCGATTTGTCTGGAGTCGTTTCAAATCTCCACGCCCTCTGACTGGGTCTGGAGCATCAGGGGTTCACCCACATGTCCCAAGTTAGCTGTCTGCCAATTGGCCAACAATCTGTGGTGTAGCTGCTAAGGTGATCCTACCAATGGCAAGTGCAGGATGGACATCAGAGTGCTGATGCCTGTGCTAAATTCCAGGCCACAATCATTTAACCAGAGTGTTCTGACACAACTGGCGATCACCCAGCTGAGGGGATTCAAATAGCTTTACCCATGCTCAGATTCCTGGACAATCAAAACATGTCGCTGCTCAAAAACAATGAGAGGTTTGACCTGAGCGAAATGCTACTGTGTACAGTGAGTTAAAAAATCCACAGGTACATGGGAACACCACATCCTCCAAGTTTCCCTCCAAGCCACACACCATCCTGACTTGGAAATATATCACCATCCCTTCAGTGTTGCTGGGTCAAAATCATGGAATTCCCTCCCTAATGGCATTGTGGGTCAATCCCCAGCAGGTGGACTGCAACAGTTCAAGAAGACAGGGTGCAAGTGGGGACTGCAGATGCTGGAGATCAGAGTCAAGATGAGAGTGTTGCTGGAACAGCACGCAGGTCAGGCAGCATCCGAGGAGCAGGAATATTGACGTTTTGGGCAAAAGCCCTTCATCAGGAAGGAGTTCAAGAAGGCAGCTCACTCCCACCTTCTCAAAGGACAGCTAGTAAAACCAGTGATGCTCACATCCCATAAGTGAATAAACAAGCATTCCTTTCACCCATTTGCAGAATCTGGCACAATACTGAGATGCTGTGGGACAGAAAGGAGTAAAGAAATCTTTTGAAGGCACTTTAGTGGCATCTGACCAGTTGTAAGGTGGTCAATTTGCATTAGTGTTGTTGGTTTTGCAATCCATCCATTCCTTTGAGTTTCTGGGCAGCTGCAAACAGAGCTGTGCAAGTGTGATATCTAATTTCACATTCACTCTGGGTGTACCATGTATCAGTATCTGCGCTGAGAGGCTGCAGAAGAATCTGGAAGCAAGAGGTACAAAGCTCTACAAGGCAATGGGTTCTGCTAGCACCAATGCCCCTCCTGGTCAAAAACCCTATTGTAACCTTTCACCTCTGTGAAAATAAAACCACTCATTGTTGTTTCAAGTGAAATGGGAACAGTGGCATCATAGTGTCTCAGGTATTTGACAGAATGACTGAAATCAGTGATGCAGCTGACTCTTTATATCATTACACAGAGAGACCCCATTAATAACAATAGAGCCATAAAAGCTCACCAACAATCAGATCTAATGACTGTTTCAATAGAAAGTGCATTTGCAGAATTAGCAGTTACTAAAGATCATACAAAATGGAGCTGAGGCTGATAGCCTTGTTTACTTTTAAATATTCAAAATTATTTCAATAAAATCAAAGGGGATCAGTCAGCACATTGAACAGTACGACTTTACCAACAATAATTATTGTCTGTACTTAAAAAGACAAAAATGGAAAATGGCATTCTGATTATGATGCCCTTCTACCATAAATGCAAAAGCTAACAATGTGGAAAGAGAGACACCAGTTAAGCTGTTTTATTTTACACTGCTGGCAAGCTATGGAAATTGCTACCAACATTCTTGCAATGCTAATGCAGTTTTTTGCATCTTCCTGATCAGATTAAAAGTTAAATGTTTTGTACACAACCTCTTGATTTGAATGTTTATGTATTTACATATATAATATAGTTTGTGAATCTTTAATGGGAGAAAATGATGAGTTGGTTGATACATCAGTTTCTCATTTTCTGAAATATTTTATTTATTCATTCTTTTGTGATTTGCGATTGGTTCTTTTTTATTTAGAGGATGCAATAAACAGTAGACAATCGAGTGAGGATGATATAAGCGAGTTTACAGAATGGACTGTGTACTGAAATCATTTTGAAATCTATTGTCCAAAATTTGTCAGAGACAAATACTTGCATTTTACAGGGAAGAAGACAGAAACACCCTGAATATTTCATCACTCATTATTGGTGTATGTAAGTATTATTCAAATAGAAAAAGACTGACATTCAGCTCAAAATGGTAAAAACAATGTCTTTATTCCTGATGAAGGGCTTTTGCCCGAAACGTTGATTTTACTGCTCCTTGGATGCTGCCTGAACTGCTGTGCTCTTCCAGCACCACTAATCCAGAATTCAGCTCAAAATGTCAATCTATTGACAGGTATATATCAATTCATATACAGCAGAACAAACTAAAAACCAACTCAACATAATCAATCAAGCTAGCAAATAAATACTTCAGAAATAAAATCAGAATGTCTGATCCAAATTAAAACGAAGTTAAGATAATTAACACAGAATATAGAATGGAGTTTTTGTGGATGCAACAAAGATCCGAATAGGTGTACTGAAAATTTTCAAATATACCTGCAGGGCTTGGAAATGACACAAGCTCCCATTCTACAGCATACTAGCTCAGTAACTTGATATCAGTGCATGTAGGTAAATATGTAATATAATTTCCCACTGAATTTCTCTTTGTGGCTCAATGTCTAAAAAACATTGCAATAAAAAAATGACCTTGATCGTTGCTGGTATGGACGAAAGCTGAGGCATAGATAAAGACTCCAAAAATATAAGGGGAATTCTAGGAAGAGTTAGGCATTAGTCTAATCACTTTAAATCGTTTTTCAAAATAAACCATTCTAACGATTTTGCTATTTTTATCACTCATTTGGTGCCCAGGAAAATACAACTTAAATGACTGATGCTTAAGATGAACAATGATGTAAATCACTGTGCTATTCTATGATTGTTTAGTTTGGATTTTCAATAGTTAGTGCTAAAAGTAAATACATTGCTGTTTGTTTATCACTTCACAGCATCATTTTAATTCTAATAGTGGTTTCAACCATGTTTATTAACTGACTACAATAATGGGAAATCCTGCAGCAAGTAATTAAGTCTCAAGAAGCAAATCTGCTTACTTTGAAATGCAATAGATAATCAAAATGCAGTTGCTCAAGTGTAAAATGCAGAATTTAATGATCCTATGTAATACAGATTATGGCCTTCATTCTAAAAACTAGTAATGCAGAAGAACAAAGCTGTGGTCCACACTGTTAGCTTTTGCATTCAAATAATGCATGGAGACCCCTTTTCAGCAGCAGTCCAGTAATTCCCGAATATTGGTTGCTCCACATAACCAGACATTGTATTTGTTTATCAACGATATTTTAATAAGTAATTCTTCATAATATACTCTTTAAACACAGATTTGCTTTGCTCTAAAATGAAATAAAGGAGTTTAAAAGCCAAAATGATTGTGATGCTACATTACAAAGATCAACCGAAGAAGCTTCACTTGATAAAAACACCAACCTGAGTACAAGGTTATATTATGTTGACAAGTTATGTTGTCAAACATGAATATGTGCTAAGAGTGACTATCCATGTGAGAATGTATACTTATAAAGAGAAGACATGGGGTAAGAAAATTATTTTGAGAAAATTATACAGAAACAAATGTCAAATGAAATATTAGTTCATCCATTTGGAGAATGATATGGATTAATTTTTACACTGAAATGAAATCAATTTCTAAAACTACAATATTTTTTCCATTGAATAGTTTTAAGCCCAATGGAAAATAGCCCAAGAACAACTGCATCTGCTTGTATTGATGAGCCTTGCATTCTCCAGCCTGGAGATAACACCCTACTTTAACAATGCTGAAACCGAATAGCCATCATCTTTTATTCAGTGACTATAAAGGTGGAGAAGCTGAAAGAGAGGGTTTAGATTGCATTATTGGTCATTTAACACTTCAAGAACTCTACTTCACTATTGAAAGTCAAAATAGAAAGGTGTTTTACAATTTTGTTTTTATTTAAGTTCTGCTCTGTGCGCTTTTACAATGTTACTTCGGAACATTAGCTGTGCATAATTAAAGAAGATTTGCACTCTGTGCTTACTTAAATTAATATATATTATATAATCTCCTCAATACAGAAGGACCTTTGAATTTTGGTTGACCATGGAGCAAGTTGGTGGGACTGAATGCTCTTTAAAGAAGCAGCTGCGCCAAACTTTTAAAAAAGACTGTTAATACATAGTTACTAAACTAAAGATACAGGGAACAAAATTGGTTGGTAGATTTTCTGATAGACTCACTAAATTATCAATGTCAATCTAGAAAGAATTTCCACTTCCTGTTCTTACAAAAAATGCACAGTTTTTATATAATCACATTCCTTCTGCTAATTTTCCAAACATTTTGTTGATTAAAAGCATGATGATATCAAATTTGTACATTAAAAATTGCATATGGATTTTCAAAACCTAGAAATCTCTTGCTTTTGTTATAATTTTGAATATATTCAATAGGCAAACTAATTCCCGTAACCAATTAACAAGATACTTGTAATCGGTGGCAAATTTTCAGTGATTGTTTTACCAAATGTCATTAAAAATAATGGAGAGAGTGAATTGCCTCTTTGTTTTTGCTGTTTGAAATGTTGTTTTATAATGTTTGCCTCACTCTAAGGCACTTGTCCAAGTAATTATTTGTGACTTGACAAAGCAGCATTTGTGTTTTATTGCTGGTTGTGCTGAACTTATCTGGCAAGGCTCTGTTCCTTTCAATAGAATGCCATGCTGAAGGGCACAGTTACTTGAGAACAGTAAATTGATGGCCTGTTGTACCATTGCTAATGTAACCAGTGATGAAGAACAAACATTTTCAGGGACGCTGGTACGCTTTCAAACGAAATAACATAGAAAAAGAAACAGCAGCTACAGAAGAAAATTTGAAAGGAGAGCTAGTGATAATGTACTGGACAAGAATTATGCAAAAACAAAAATATGGAGCTTTAAAAAATTTTTCATAGGATTACTACTGTACTTGTTTACAAGATATTAACACGCATCTTTCTTGTGTACTGTCATCATGATCATTACAGAAATACTGTAGAAATTTTATTAAATTCAGGATGAATTTATTAAAGTGAAATTTTCCAGTGCTGAGGTTTGGCAGGCAAGATCGTAAGGATGTTTTTCATTTATTTACAAATCATATTACAAAGCTGAGGAAGTGCCAAATATGTAATATCACTAAAGCAAACAAAATTATCTCATTGTAATTCCCACAAATAACATGAAGTTATTGTACATCAGGCACACAAAAACATTTCATTTTTACTGTGTCTTGCCATAACATAACTACTGTTCTGTTGAATTAACATTTTTTTAAAGAACTTCCCAAGCTAAAGAACATTTTACAATGTTTGCAATTTTAAATGAAGCAATACATTTTATGAACACTGGTTTCTGATTGCAGTTACTTTGTACAAAATGTCAGATTTGGAAACTTAAAATGTATATTTATTTATTTGATTATTACAGTCGTTAGGCATAGCAAGTCTAAAGTTGTTCCTCTCTGAATAAGAAATCATTAACCTGGTTGGATTCTCTTTGGTATAGGACCTCAAAGTCCAGAAGGACAAATAGCTTTCTCAGTTTATGTTCACATCTGTATGATAGTGTTTCACTGCATACAGCCCCATCCCCCCAAAGCACTGCAGTTCATTGATTTGCAGCGCATTGTCATTTTGTAGACTTTTATATACCAGTAAAAATAACTTTACAAATGGAGAAAATAATAAAGCATATAAAATATATTCTAAAACACCTGCATACAAGCATACAACTGCTTAATATGACAGAGATGCAGACATTATATTATTTTGATCATGTTGCATAGCTGGTATATTTTTGCAATTAGTGTCACAAATGTTGTACATGAACAGCAACGATTATAGTAAAGAGCATCTTGAGCTAATACTGATTTTAACAAGTTTGCTGCTTTCATTTAATTTTTTAATGATAATTAAATTTGTATTTTATTGACAGCAGGATTTGAAATGTAGCTTTTCAATCCTGGCTGATAAGGGCTAAAAATAAACCAAGCATTTTCCCATTAATTACATTCTCTGAACATAGCTAACATGAATCATCTTCTTAATTTTTGGAAATGATGCAATTCTACAATTGACATAGAAGATAAATGTTATTTTTTTTAATGGAGTAACTTAGGTAAAGCTACTTTTAATTTTCTTTAATAGTTTCTGTGCTACTCGAAAAACAACTTGTTTCTGGCCCAATGCTATCTAAACAAAAGCAACTTCCAAAGCAGTTTAATTTAGAAAAAACACCCTTTTAATCAGGTTACTTTTGGCTAACTTCCCAAAAGCAGACTGAAGTGCACTGCTTGTTGTTTTCAACAGCTTACACTAAGCCTGCACCATGGAAATAATCTACTTTTAAACCCTGAAAAACAAATCAACTGTGTTAAGGACATAAGTCCCTGCCATTATACAGTGATTAGGATGAACATTTTTGTACACTCGCCTGTTATCCAGTTAGATTTATAACAGATGGGAGAATGGTGGAAAAGACGTAACATGGGTTCAGCAACAAATCTTTCATTAGTTTAACAAACAGCTGATTACATTGTTAATTGTTCAATGCATTCTTTTGTGTTTCTGAATATTACAGAAACTTAAAAAACTCTGTATTATTGAATAGAATGAAGTAACTGGAGTAATTGTTTTATTCATACATGTACACAGACTTGATTATTCCTATCTATGCCATTAAACATAGCTTTAGGATTACAACCCCTCCTTCTAAATTATTTTTTAATGAATGAGTAAAATAAAATGAAATTATGTTGTTCAATTCTCAGTGTAATTATTATATGAAAAATGTATAATGTGTACATCATTTTTTGAACTTCAGCAATACTGCTTTTCAAGTTTAGAATTACAGTAAAATGGGAAAAACTGACATCATTCTACTTAAATGCAGCCTTTTAATTGACAGTATAACTCAATCTTTTTCAAGAGTAAGCTGATAAAATATTTAAATGTCTTCTGTTTTCATGTCTTACACTTCCTTGAGAGGATGTACTTTTTACATATATATTTGGTTTTCGATGATTGCTAACTGTACTGCACAGAGCTACTCCAAAACATTGTACACTAATAATTTCAGATGCATTTGCACATACAGGCAGCTTTAATTAAAAAGAAGACAAGAGGAAAATGAGGGAAAAATGAATTTTGTATAAACTTAGCTGGCAACCACAGTGGACCAGTGGTGGGTGCTCTTGAATGGTGAAGGATTATGAACTGTAATATGTCCAGACCATATTATAGCGACCATGTCCTATCCTGCCTTAGGATTACTATTGCGGAGACTATTTGGATTTAAAGATTTATTGCTCATGTGCTTAGTGCATAATCTAAAGGCAAGAAATGTCATGTTTACATTTTTTTCAAGTTTCTCTTAAAGAACTCCACTCATACTAAATTGTTGAAATTGTATGTACATTTTCTGTTGCTATAATTATTCTTTTTATGATCTGGAATTGATTCTGTCACATATTGCTACAAATAATATATCACTGATTGCAGATGTCAGTTTCAGAGATGATGAAATGCATTGAACCAGGAGCTTTGTCTTTATACAACTAAAAATATATTGTAATGTGTTCAAAACATATTATATAACTCATGACATAGTTTTGAATGAAACAAAAAGATGTGATTGGAATGAGTATCTTACAGGTTCTTAGATAAGTAAGTCAGGAAAAGAATATGTTATCTTTTTCAATCTGATTACTATTAATTAAAAGTGACACCAAGCTTTCTTTTAAAACGCTCTGAGCCATTTCAGCATAATATGCTGACAATGAGTAACATATCTTCAAAAGGCTATGGATAGTCTTTATTGCAGTATGAAGTAAATGATTCAAAATAACTGTTATGTTTCCTATCCAAAAGGTAAAATCTGATTTTTATAAATCATGTAGCACAAAGATACTATTCCTGTATGAATAACCTATTTTTAATTTTAAAAATCCTACTATCTCCATCACAAACAGAGGGAGTAATCAAGAGCTTCTCCATTTTGCGGTTGTAAAAAAAATCAGTCTAGAAAATGAGACAAAATGGAGGAAAGGGATACAATGGACCAGAGGCAGATACCAATAGATGGAAGGTGATGACGGATGCAGGGATTGGGGGATGGGGGAAGGGTGGTGGGGGGAGGTGGATTACTGAATTGATGTAGCAGGAGGTAATCAGAAGAGAAGCCGTACAACTAGTTAGCAAAGGTACAATCCATTTTTGAATAATTGATCTCCTGACTACTGCTATCAAATACTTGTGCATGCACATACCGATACCAAAAGTAATGTTTGAGGACTGAAGAAAATCATAAGGAAAAGGGAATAATTTTGTGAGCTATGTTAAAACAGTCAAAGAAAGTCAAAGCACGTGTCCGCAGTTGGTAACTAAAAGAATTATTCTGAATAGTGGAAGTTTGGTTTTGAGAATGCCCTATCTTAGCACAATATCCACAGAAGGCAGCAAATTATTTAATTTTTGTATAATCAAGAGTACAAGATGTTACGCACAGTGTTTCTACCACACATATTGACTGTAGAGAAATGTTGTTACATTCAATAGTTCAGAAGCAACAGAAAAGCTGGTTGGAATCAAACATATACAAGAGAACAGCTATACCATAACTGATTATGTAAGTCATGCAGCTGGAGCTTCATATTTATTTGCATGCATCAGAACATTAGACTGTATGTTAATAAACCTGAAGTGGTGGGAGGGAACATCATGTTAGAAAGAGTATTTTTACTTGTATCTTGAAAGCAACAGAACTTGTTCTGTACCATAAATGTTATCATTCTGCAGTCAGATATGTGAAGAAAATGTTAATCTGCAGATATTCGTGACAAACTGATAGTGTAATGATATTTGTAACTAGGTAAAATCTTAAACACCAGAGGAGCTGAGAAATTAGCCACTCCCAAGGGTTAAATGACAGAAGAGATTATCTGAATAAAGTTACATAAACCGGTATAGATGTTTCACTGCAGCAATATGTTACATTTTCAACTTCCAATTACAATTGATTCCTACTTAATTGAGTAACTGTTTGATATAATAGTGATAGTTGCTTATCATGATTACTATTCATGAGCAGTGCAGATAATCTTCTTGAAAGACGTCTGTGCAATAGGAGCATTAAAACATAAAATGTCAGAAATGAATGTGCCTTTGTCCCAAATGTTAATACCTATTATCCTCTTGGCTGCTGACTGGCCTGTTGTTCATTTCCAGAATTTCTGCTTTTAATAAATGTAATATTTAAAGCCATTTCTATTTTTCCTATAAATTTCTTTCGGAATTGCTTTAGGAATGTCCATCAGATATTAGAAACGACCATATATTGGATGTAATCAGAACATCTCACTTCTTAATACTTCAGAAATGTTTCCATCTCAGAAACTGTGCTGTTTAATAATTAATAATTGACTCTTAGTTGTATTCAGTGCTTTGGTCATTTCAGGTCCTTAATCATGCATCTTGATTTGTACCTAGTCAGAATACTGGCACTACCTCTCCTAATATATCATTTACATTCATCTCGCTGAACAGATTTGCATTAATGAATGGCCTGAATTCAGTAATCAGTAACAAAGAGCAGAGACTACACTGATCTAACAGAGAGGATCTCCTCCTAATATACAGAAACAGGTCACCAAAACAATTGTCCTGAAATTAAAATTTACTCAGAGGGCAAACACATTTCTCTCCCTGGTTTGAAGTGAGCATCTAACAATCACCTCATAACCCCAGTATTGACAGAATGAAAACATCAATCCAAATAAGCTTCAAGCTATGCTATTAATGCATAGTTTCAAATGACTTAAGAATGGGGAAAAAGCACAAGCTCAACTCTAAAATAATTATTCAGGCACAGTGCCTTTCATTGAAAACCAAATACACAATTCACTGAGCAAACAGAAAATCACAAGCTCGTCACAAATAAAATGTCATAGAACCAACCAGTCCAGGAGCTTGACAGTTCATCTAAGAGCAGCAGAAATGAGAGTCTGATGGTTAGCATGAATGACAGCAACGGGGGCTCTCCAATCACACAGAATGGAGTGGGCCTGTTGTGACTTTCCTTTACATGGGGTTAGGCAGGCTGACTTGGGGCATTGTGATGTCAGTCCGAGAAAAGATTCCTGCATCCCACCCCACGCACCCAGAATCCACCCACCCCCACCCCTCCCCTGTTCTCCCACAGCCTGACCCCAGCAGTCAGGTTTCAACATCATCTTTCAACTTGACACAATAATTTGCACCTGCAGAAACTAGAGCACACACCGGAAGCTAAAGATAGAGATTAATGATGCTTCCTTTGTTTACTGCTAGCAGAGCTGCTTCTAAAATATTTTTGATTTCTAAATAATCCTCAAATAATTTATTTGGTACATAAATTGTAGTTCCATGTTCACGAATGACAAATAAGAGACCAAATAAATAAAGGTTCTCTTAATGCTGAATTACTGCGCTCTGCAACAGCCAGTGTCTCAGGAAAAGTTAAATCTCCCCAAACATTCATTGCATGTTTTTGTGAGTTTATCCGTTAGGCTGTCAATTCTGGCCCTTATTTCATACACAACAGTAAACAGGAAAACCCAGCTCCATTTACAATAACTGAAAATATTTCTTATTCGTGATATCAGCATATATCTTGTTGCCAAAAAGAGGCTATGGAACAAGGCTTGAGCACTTTTATTAGACTGTGTAGGCTTTGGGGAAATTGTTTTTCATCATGAGAGGTTTGCTAAAATGAGAGTTTCTTAAAATGAACGGCTTGTACTTAGAATCTGTCATAACATGTTTGTTGTAAGAGGGTTTATTATTGGGAGAGATTTTTAATCACTGTTTGCTATAATGAGAGGTTTACAATGAGAGCTTGCTTTCATATGAGTTCATTCCATTTTAGGACAATTAAAATAAGATCATTCCTTCAAACAAAATGCTTTCAATGTACTGGTTATAGCAATAGGTTTGTAAAAAGAAGAAAAATGAAATTAGATTTCCCACATGACAGTTACAAATGATACAGCCAGCAACAAGAGGCCAGTCAGCTTAACCTGGGAGTTACCATTGACAAAAAACTCAGCTGGACTCACCACATAAACAAAGTGGCTACAAGAGCAGGTCAGAGGCTACAAGTCCTTCAGCAAGTAACTCACCTCCTGACTCTCCAGAGCCTGTCCACCTTCTACAAGGCACAAGTCAGGAGTGTGATGGAATGCTTCCCATTTGCCCTGGATGGGTGCAGCTCCAACAACACTCAAACAATAATCCCCATTGATGGACTCTCACTGCTGGGTCTCCACAAGAATCTGGTCTCAATGTCTGGAACTCATTTGGAAAATGCACCAAATTGCTCCCAATAACAGGAACGGCCTTGCTTGGCTTCTCATGTGATTCTCCCAGATTTCTCAGGTTAGAGGGTATAGAATAAAAGGGGACCTGAGGGGCAACGTTTTTACACAGAGGGTGGTACGGATAGGGAATGAGCTGCCGGGGAAGTGATTGAGATGTGTACATTAACAACATTTAAAAGGCATTTGGACAAATACATGGATAGGAAAGGTTTAGAAAGGTGCAGGGAAATGGGGTTAGTGTGGATGGACATTTTGGTTGGCATGGACCAGTTTGGGCCAAAGGGCCTGTCTCTGCACTTTAGGACTCTGTGACTGTATTTCTCGGCACAGTCCACGTTGTTTGGGACCTGCTGAGATGCCGCCTGGATAGCCCAAATCCTGGAGAGTCAGGAGGATAGTGATAGACATCAAGAGGAAATGACTAGGCTAGTGAAATGGGTGGACATGTAACAGATGACATTTAATGAAGACAAGTGTGAAATGATACAATGTGATAGGAAGAATGAGGAGAGGAAACATACAGTAAAGGAGAAGAGGCTGGGGAAAGGGATCTGATTGGAGTATCTAAAATTATGACAGGCAAAAACAGAGTAGGTCGTGAGACTCTTTTCCCCACGGCAGAGAACTCGAAGACCAGAAGGCACAGGTTTAAGGTGAAGAGTCAGTGGTTTAGAAGGATCTGAGGGAAAATCTTATTTACCCAGAGGGTAATAGAAATATGGAACGTGCTGCCTGAGAAGGTGGTGAAGGCAACTATTCTCACAACATTTAAGGATCATCTGGATGAGGACTTACAATGCCAGGATGTCTCAGGCTATAAACCAAGTGCAGGTAAATAGGATTAGTGCATTTTGATGATGGTTGGTCGGCATAGACATGGTGGGCCAAAGAGCCTGTTTCTATGCTATATGACTCTATGATTCTGAAGGATGAGATTCTAAAGAGGGGTGCAGAAATGGAGAGATATTGAGTAAGTGTACACAAATCACTGAAGGTGACATCGACTTTAAAAGGCATCCAGGTTACTGGGCTTTACAAAGAGTACAACCAATGGCAAAGAAAACATATCAAACTTTATAAAAGACAAGTCAACTTCAACTGACGTACTGGGTTGGATTTTTGGAATAGCAGGAGACTAGGCTTTGCAGAATCATGTGGAAGGTGAAACTCAGAGTCCTGCGGGTGGAAAAATGACTCATCAGTATTTTTGGGAGAATTACCCAACATTACGGATCACCTGCACCAAGCTTGAATCCTACTTTGTTGGATCTAATGTAGCCTCCTGATTAAGTGAAGCTGACATGAGTTTTCGGTGCCGTTAAGAACCTGCCCATTGGAGGCTGGTGACATTGATGTGGCTTACCCAACTCTCTCTGAATCATTTTAATGTGATGGAGAGTGAGTCACAAGGCGCTGGATCATTTTCAGAGAAGTAGTTCTGTTAGAACTTAAAAAGACCTTGTAGACATTTTATAATCAGTTATAACATGTTTTTGGCATAAATAATGCCTTCTGACCCAGAGATGGGGATACTACCACTGCACCAGAAGAGGGGTACAGTCTGAGGTAGGAAGTCCATGAGCCAAATTTATTGGTTCCCAGAATTAAAGAAGGTGTGCACAGCTGGGAGAGAAAGAGCCCATGCATCAAAGTGGCATCAATATCTGTGTCCCTAAGGGACGATGCTATAGAGGCTGCCTTAAAGGGAAGTGAGTAATGATGACACCCTGGGAATCATTCTCTTCATATTCTGTCCTCCTTAAGTGCTGGACGAAATCAGCCCTGCAGTGAAGTTGATGCTGTATGCCAGTCTGGAGCAGCCACACACAGACTGACCACATTTTAAATACGGCAGCGTTGTGGATCAGGTGGGCTTCCTGAACTCAGAAATGCACCCATCATCCACTCTGGCTGTAAGCCCACGTCACACAGATTAATTAGCTTGCAGTTTCACGGTTGGATTCAGGCAGCCTCATCCTTCACATGCCACATTCCTGGCTATTTCATTATCCGCCCACTGGCAGAGGCAGCAATGATAGAAGAAAATTCAGGTTCCTCTGCTGAAACATTTTCCCACTTTCTTTAGGGACTCTTAAGGGCTTTTCACCACAGCCCGTGGGGACTTTCCACATGCAGTCTTCTGCTGGTAATTGTGCAGGTCAGGCTCGACAATATCTTCACAAGAGCAGTTGCAGAGCTAGGAGCAGGAGAAGGCCATTCAGCCCTCGAGTCTGCTTCGCCATTTAATATGATCTCGGCTGATCTCATCTCAGCCTCAACTCCACTTCCCTGCCCACTCTACAAAAGCCTTCGACTCATTTCTAATTAAAAACCTGTCAATCTCCTCCTTACATTTCCTTAATGTCTCCCACCACACGCTGTGAGAGTGATTTCCACAGATTCATGACCCTCAGTGAGAAGTAATTTCTCCGCATCTCTGTTTTAAAACATCCATCCCTTATCCTAAATTGATGACCTTTTGATCTAGGTTGCCTCACGTGAGGAAACATCCTCTCTACGTTGACTTTGTCAATCCCCTTTAGCATCTTATAGACCTCAATTAGATCTGCTCTCATTATTCTAAACTCCAGCGAGCATGGGCTTAAACTGCTTAATCTCTCCTCAAAAGACAAACCCCTCATCTCTGGGATCAATCTGGTGAACTTCCTCGGAGCTGCCTACAATATATTAGAGTTGATCTTTCTCTGTATCTTCTCTGTAGCTGTCACATTATATTCTAATTCTGTTCTGTTACCCTGATGTACTTATGTAAGGTATGATTTGCCTAGATAGTACAAAAAAACAATACTTTTCATTGTATCTCTGTATATGTGGCAATAATAAATCAAATCAAATCAATAAAACTACATCCCTCCTCAGTAAGGACATGCTGCTGCTGGGACTTTGTGCCATTTGCACAACAGGTGCCCACTTTAAACCCAACTGAACAGCACAATATTACAAACAAGTAACTGCCCATTATAGTCTACTGCTTCACAATCTTTGTGAATGACTTGTCAACAATAGGGAAGATGGCACCCTGGGGAAAGAGAACTGGAGAAACTGGTGGAAGGGGTGCGAGGGGATGATGGAGACTGTCAAAGCATCCATTAACAGTTCCTCCTTCCACTTTCATCTCACATCCCCAGGACCTGATCAAATGTATCCCACGACATTGTGGGAAGCAAGGGAAGAAATTGCAGGGCACCTCGCTGAGTTATTTGGACCATCGATGGCCACAGGTGAGGTGCTGGAAGACTGGAGAGTGGCTAATATTGTGCCTTTATTTAAGAAAGGCTGCGAGAAAAAGCCAGGGAGCTATAGCCCAGTGAGCCTGAGCTGGGATAAGTTGTTGGAGGGGACTCTAAGAGATAGGATTAACATGGATTTGCAAAGACAAAGACTGATTAGGGACAGTCAACATGGCTTTGTGCGTAGGGAAACCATGTCTCACAAACTTGATTGAGTTTTTTGAAGAGGTGACCAAGAAGACAGATGAAGACAGAGCAGGAGATAGCATCAACATAGACTTTAGGATGACCTTCAACTAGGCTCCACACGGTCAACTGGCTAGTAAGGTTAGATCACATGGGATCCAGGGAGACCTAGCCAATTGGAAGCAAAATTGTTTTGACAGTAGGAGACAGAGGATGGTGGTAGAGGATCATTGGGTTCAGACTGAAGACCTGTGTCCTGCCACAAGGACCAGTGCTGAATCTACTGTTGTTTGTCATTTATATAAATGATTTAGATGGGAATATAGGAGGCATGGTTCGTAAATTTGCGGATGACACCAAAATTGATGGGATAGATAATCGTTTTCACTGTCCACGCTAAATTGCCATGCTAAATTGCCCATAGTGTTAGGGGCATTAGTCAGGGGTAAATATAGTGTCTGGGTGGGTTACTCTTCGGAGGGTCAGTGGGGCCTTGTTGGGCCGAAGGGCCTGTTTCCATACTGAAGGGAATCTCATCAATCTTGATTAAGTGGGCCAAGGAATGGCAGATGGAGTTTAATTCAGATAAAGGAGAGGTGTTGCATTTAGCTAAGACAAACCAGGGCACACCTTATACAGATAATAGTAGAGCCCTGGGGAGTGTTGTCGAACAGAAAGACCTAGGGGTGCAAGTACATAGCTCCTTGAAAGCAGCCTCAAGGGTAGGCAGGGGGGTGAAGAAGGCATTTAACACATTTGATTCATCAGTCAGAGCACTGAGTACAAACATTGAGAGGTCATATTTCGGCTGCACCAGGCATTGGAAAAGCCACATTTGGAATACTGCAACAAATTCTAGTCACATAGAACATAGAACATAGAACATAGAAGAATACAGCGCAGTACAGGCCCTTCGGCCCTCGATGTTGCACCGATCCAAGCCCACCTAACCTACACTAGCCCACTATCCTCCATATGCCTATCCAATGCCCGCTTAAATGCCCATAATGAGGGAGAGTCCACCACTGCTACTGGCAGGGCATTCCATGAACTCACGACTCGCTGAGGAAAGAACCTACCCCTAACATCTGTCCTATACCTACCCCCCCTTAATTTAAAGCTATGCCCCCTCGTAATAGCTGACTCCATACGTGGAAAAAGGTTCTCACTGTCGACCCTATCTAAACCCCTAATCATCTTATACACCTCTATCAAGTCACCCCTAAACCTTCTTTTCTCCAATGAAAACAACCCCAAGTGCCTCAGCCTTTCCTCATACGATCTTTCTACCATACCAGGCAACATCCTGGTAAACCTCCTCTGCACCCGTTCCAGTGCCTCCACATCCTTCCTATAGTATGGCGACCAAAACTGCACACAATACTCCAGATGCGGCCGCACCAGAGTCTTATACAACTGCAACATGACTTCAGTACTCCGGAACTCAATTCCTCTACCAATAAAAGCCAGTACGCCATATGCCTTCTTCACCGCACTATTTACCTGGGTGGCAACTTTCAAAGATCTGTGTACATGGACACCAAGATCCCTCTGTTCGTCCACACTACCAAGTATCCAACCATTAGCCCAGTACCGCATCTTTTTATTACTCTTACCAAAGTGAATCACCTCACACTTAGCTACATTGAACTCCATTTGCCACCTTTCTGCCCAGTTCTGCAGCTTATCTATATCCCGCTGTAACCTGCCATATCCTTCCTCACTGTCTACAACTCCTCCGACTTTCGTATCATCCGCAAACTTGCTCACCCAACCTTCTAACCCCTCCTCCAGGTCATTTATAAAAATGACAAACAGCAATGGTCCCAAAACAGATCCTTGCGGAACACCACTAGTGACGGCACTCCAAGATGAACCTTTGCCATCAACTACTACCCTCTGTCTTCTTCCAGCCAGCCAACTCCTAATCCAAACCTCCAACTCACCCTCAATGCCTTACCTCCGTATTTTTTGCAGTAGTCTACCATGGGGAACCTTATCAAACGCCTTACTAAAATCCATATACACCACATCTACAGCTTTACCCTCGTCCACCTCCTTAGTCACCTTCTCAAAGAATTCAATAAGGTTTGTGAGGCACGACCTGCCCTTCACAAAACCATGCTGACTATCCTTGATCACATTATTCCTATCCAAATGTTCATAAATCCTATCCCTTACAATTCTCTCTAAGATTTTGCCCACAACAGAAGTGAGACTCACCGGCCTATAGTTACTAGGGTTATCCCTACTCCCCTTCTTGAACAAGGGAACCACATTTGCTAGCCTCCAATCTTCTGGCACTACTCTTGTAGACAACGAGGACATAAAAATCAAGGCCAATGGCTCTGCAATCTCCTCCCTTGCTTCCCAGAGAATCCTAGGATAAATGCCATCAGGCCCAGGGGACTTATCTATTTTCACCCTTTCCAGAATTTCCAACACCTCTTCTCTACATACCTCAAAGCCATCCATTCTACTTAATTGTGACTCAGTACTCGCATTGACAACAATGTCCTGTTCCTGATTGAATACGGACGAAAAGTATTCATTCAGTGTTTCCCCAATCTCTTCAGCCTCTACACGCAACTTCCCACTACTATCCTTGACTGGACCTATTCCTACCCTAGTCATTCTTTTATTCCTGACATACCTACAGAAAGCCTTAGGGTTTTCCCTAATCCTACCAACTATGGACCTTTCATGTCCCCTCCTGTTACACAAAGGTTGTTATAAAATTGGAAAGTGTTGCAAAAAAGATTTACAAGGATGTTGCCGAGACTAGACGGCTTGTGCTATAAGGACAAAATCTGAACAGGCTGGGGCTGCTTTCCCTGGAGAGTCGGAGGCTGACGGGTGACCTTATAGAGGTTTATAAAATCATGAGGAGCATGATTAGGGTAAATAGACAAGGTCTTTTCCCCAGGCTGGGGGAGTCCAGAATTAGAGGGCATAGGTTTAGGTTGAGAGGGGAAAGATATGAAAGGAATCAAAGGGGCAGAGTGTGCTGCGTGTATGGAACAAGGTGTCACAGTAAATGATAGAGATGAATACAATAACAACATTTAAAAGACATTTGGACAGGTACTTGTATGGGAAATGTTTAGAGGGATATGGGCCATAAGCAGGAAAATGGGATTAGTTCAGGTTAGGAAATGTGGTCCGCATGGGTTGGGCCAAGGGGTCTGTTTCTGTGCTGTATAACTCTAATCTCTCCTTTTGTCTCATTGCTTGTGAAACTATCACACTAAAAGGGCCAAGAGAATCTGGAAAGGCAGTAAGGTGGCCAACATTTGGCTTCTCTACCCCTCCCCCTTCCCTCAACGATGAGGAGAAGATTTTCAAGGAAGTCTAAGGGGTTTCCCAGGATGTTGCCTGGATTGCAGTGTAGTAGCTACAAGGAGAGGTTGGACAAACTTGGATTGTTTTCAGTAGAGTGTCAGAGGCTGAGGGGGCGACGTGACAGAAGAGAGACATTATGAGGGGCACAGATAGGGTGAATAGTTGAAGTCTCTTTCCCAGGGTGGAAATGTCAATCCCAGGGGGCATACGTTAAAGAGGGGGAACTTTTAAAGGAGGTATTCGTGGCAAGTGTTTTTACACAGAGGGTGGTCAGTGCTTGGAATGCGCTGCTATGGGAGGTAGTAGAAGCAGATACAATAAATACAGTGAGGACTGGTTGGACCAAAGGGTCTGTTTCCATGCTGTATGACTCAATGACTCGGTGACAATTGCAAAGTATAAGGGGAATTTAGGCAGACACATGAACAGGCAGGTAATAGAGGGGCAGTGACCATGTGTGGACAGACGGGATTAGTTTAGCATGGCATCACAGTCAGCACAAACCTGGGGTGCAGGGCCTGTTCCTGAGCTATTATGTTTGATGTTCTATGGCTGGATGGGATAGAATACACTCATGCTGAGGTGCCAAGACTTCCATATCAAGGCAAGCTTCATTGAAACTTCAATGTGCCTTGCTGTGCTGCCCACCCATTACCAACACTGTTCACTTATTCTTCAGGTTTTTAACCCTAGTGCACAATTAATGCCCTCGCTGTTGTTACGCAGACACCACTTCCTGATGCACCTGAACACATCAGCTCCTCTGAGGTAGAAGGTGCCACTGATCTCTCAGAGGTTGCATTGCCGACGCCTTCTCCTGTTTCCTCCAAATGCTCAGAGTCATTCACCTCAATGGATTCCCTTTCTAGATGAGACTTGGGAGCACATCCCTGACACATCTCAGCAGCTGGTTGTGGAAGGTCACTGGCACTCACAGGAATGCCAGAGACCAGGCAGCTGCTCAGCCCTGGGCAGGAGAGGACCTCATGGGCTGACCTTTAATAACTTTGTTCCAATGAACAAGTTTGTCAGAGGCACTCAGTAAACTAGGTCAGAGGTTGGAGGGTTCACCAACATTGCCAGTATTCTGTGTGTGTGTCTGACTGTCTCCATGAACAGGTTGAGAGATGCTAACTAAAAGCCATACCCAGCAGAATGCTCCATGGCTGCTAGAAATCCAAGACCTTGGTGGTTATTATCAGCAGCAAGATGAGGGAATGACGAGGAACCTACACTTCACACCAAGTGCCTCCTCCTCTCAAGGGCATAGCATGGTGTCAGCAGGTGGAGGAGGGACTGCATATGGCCCCCAGAAACTTTCTCTCAGGCATCTCAGAGGTGCCAGCACCTCCCCTTCCACCTTACCAGTGATAGCTAACCCTACTGAGGTTACAATCAAAGAGGTTTGTAAGCATGTGCAAGATGTAATTAGGAAGGCAAATGGAATTGTGGTCTTAATTGCACGGGGGATGGGGTTGAAGAGTAGGGAAGTCTTTCTGCAATGGTATAGGCTCCTTGTGAGTTTGCACTGGGAGTACCATGCAGAGCTTTGGTCTCCTTATCTCACGGGTCACAATTGAGAAAGCGTTCACTGAACTAATTCACTGGGATGAGAAAGCTGTATTTTGAGATGAGGTTGAGCATTTTGTGTCTATACTCATAGGTATTTAAAAGAATGAGAGGTGATCTGACAGAAATAAATAAGATTCCAAAGTGAAAATGCTGGAGAAACTCACCATGTCTGGCAGCATCTGTGGAGAGAAAGCAGAATTAGCATTTCCTGTCCAATGACCCTTGTTCAGAGCACAGCAGGTCAGGCAGCATCCAAGGAGCAGGAAAATCGACATTTTGGGCAAAAGCATCACTCTAATCTAGACTCTGGTTTCCAGCATCTGCAGTCCTCACTTTTGCCTTGTTCAGAGCAGACAGGTTTTTCACAAGGTTTGACAGGGTAGATGCTGGGAAGTTTCCTTCATTCACTCATGCATTTCTTTCCCAGTGGGTACTTTAGAGACAACCACATCGCTGAGGGTCTGGCGTCACATATCGGTTAAATGGCACCATTTCTTCTCTGAAGGATATTAGAGAACCTGCCAAGATTTAGTGACCATTGATGATGGTTATATGGTCACCATTATTCTGGATTTTTATTGAATTCAAGTATTACGGTTTGTCACATGGGACCCATGTCCCTAGAACATTAACCTGGTCTTCTAGATGGCTATTCCATGACAATACCACTATTCCTCCAGTTCCCCATTTAGATTTGGAAATGAGTATATATTTATTCTCTTCAAATATCATTATCCTTTGGAATTCTCTTCCACAGAGAGCAATAGAGTCTGCGTCATTGAATATATTCAGGGTTGAATTAGACAGATTTTTGACTGGCAAGTGAGTAAAGCTCAGGGGGAACAGGCGAAGAGGTGGAGTGAATCAGAATACAATCCGATCAGCCAGGGTTTATTAAATGGTGGAACATGTTTGGTGGGTCATGTGGCCTACTCATGCTTGTATTTCTTACCATCTTATAATGAACTTTGGCATGTTCATGAAATACAAAATTAGGATCCAAATAAGAACTTGTGAAGCATAACCCCCAAAGTCAACACTTTCCAGGAAAACAAAGTGGTGTTGAGAGCTCAGGTGACCTTTTTTATACAGCCAATACACATGGGACCGTGAGGATCACCTAGCCCTCCCACGAGTTATCCTTCATGTGTGGACAAGACTTAATGACATCAACAAAATGCAAATAAAACTTCTTAGGATCACAGAGTAAAATCACAAAGGTTTTTGGCACGGACAGAAACAACTTGACCCATTTTCTTGGCATCAGTGAGAAACAAGCTACCTAACCCAATCCTACTTTCCAGCATTTGTTCTGTAACCGTCCAAGCTGCATAATCAGACAGACATCTTCATACTCCTTTAAAACGAGTTGAGGTTTCCTGTCTCTACTGACTGTTCAGGCAGTGATTTTTTCAGCCAGACCCCAACCACAATCTGAGTGAAAAGATTTGCCTTAACTTCCTTCTAATTTTTCCACCAATCACTTTAAGCCTAAGGGCTTATTCCCGAAACGTCGACTCCCCTGCTCCTTCGATGTTGCCTGACCTGCTGTGCTTTCCCAGCACCACCCTCTCGACTCTGACGTCCAGCATCTGCAGTCCTCACTTTCTCCTCCATTAAACACTGCTGCCCACTTAGTGGGCGGCACAGTGGCACAGTGGTTAGCGCTGCTGCCTCACAGCACCAGAGACCTGGGTTCAATTCCCGCCACCAAAGACCCGGGTTCAATTCACGCCTCAGAAAACTGTCTGTGTGGAGTTTGCACGTTCTCCCCGTGTCTGCGTGGGTTTCCTCTGGGTGCTCCGGTTTCCTCCCACAGTCCAAAGATGTGCAGGTTAGGTGAATTGGCTATGCTAAATTGTCTGTAGTGTTAGGTAGGGCGTAAATGTAGGGGTATGGGTGGGTTGCGCTTTGGTGGGTCGGTATGGACTTGTTGGGCCGAAGGGCCTGTTTCTACACTGTAACGTAATCTAATCTAAACCTAAGTGTCTCGCCACTGGCCACCTCTGCGAAAGTAAATAGTCTGTTCTCTTACACTCTGTCCAGGCGCCTTTTAATATTGTACACCCCAATTAAATCTCCCCTTATCTCCTCTGTGCCAGTAGTAGCCCCAGTGTTTCCTCACATCTGCTCCTTCTTTTCAGTCCTAACTACATCTACATAAATTTCCTTTATATCCCCATGTAACCATTGTTGATTGTTATGAAAACCCATGAGGAGAAAGTGAGGACTGCAGATGCTGGAGATCGGAGCTGAAAATGTGTTGCTGGAAAAGCGCAGCAGGTCAGGCAGCATCCAGGGAACAGGAGAATCGACGTTTCGGGCATGAGCCCTTCTTCCTGAAGAAGAGCTCATGCCCGAAACGTCGATTCTCCTGCTCCTTGGATGCTGCCTGACCTGCTGCACTTTTCCAGCAACACATTTGCAGCTCTGTTATGAAAACCCATCAGGTTCACTAATAGAGTTGTGGGGTCATACAGCAGCTAACAAAATGGTGAGACATGGGCTCAGCCACCAGTTAAAGACAATGGAAATGCAGACCAGGAAGAGGGATGAGGTGCATTGATTAAAAAAAAGGTTTTTTTCCTTTAATCTCAGTATCCAAAAGAACTTTAAAACCAAGGAAGTGGCTGAATTGATATCAGACGTTTTACACTATTTCCACAAAGTCACAGTTATTCCCATTATGTGTGCAATGTACAACCAACATTGAATACTTAAATAAAAGAAGTCTAATTGTTATGCACTTACAAGCTTAGTCTAACCATCAGCAGCATTTGAAAAAAATAAAGAGAGGTAAAATCAATTCTGATTAATGTTAACCTGCACTTGTTTCATCAGTCAATCCAGCTTGGATTTTGAATGCTTCTGATTAAGGAGTTATGGTTGACTGCTGGTAACATCAATGGGAAACTATCAGGCAATGGTGTCTGAAAGTGCCTGAGATTAACACAGATCTTTTTTGTGTGACTTGTATCATTGACTGTAGTCCAGAAACTTCGAGTGGTGTATTCATGCAAACAATCAACCCATTAAAGTCAAATTCCCATTTAAATGGACACATTAATCCATTTATTCTAAATAGGTTAATGCAGCATTCAGTAAAATAGCAGAAAGAGAAATTTAATACATAAATGTGTTTCTAAAATGAAGTGATTTTGAAGCTTGTAACTTATGATGTTAACTTCATGGAATACACCTTCACCTTAAATCAGTGGATCAGCTACCTGATAGCAAAGAGTTTTGAGGCCTGCCCTCAAATGAACCCAACTGTCAGGCTGTGGCTGTTAAATATAAGTTCTAGAATGACAGAGAGGGCAGCTAGCGAGGATACAGTTATCATTTAGGCAAAAGTGAGGACTGCAGATGCTGGAAACCAGGATCAAGGTTAGAATGGTGCTGGAAAAGCACAGCAGGTCCGGCAGCATCCGGGGAGCATGAAAATTGATGTTTCGGGCAAAAGCCCTTTATCAGGAATGGAGGCAGGAAGCTTCCGGGGTGGAGAGATAAATGAGAGGGGGGTGGGGTGGGGCTGGGGGAGAAGGTAGCAAAGTGTACAGTAGGTGGATGGGGGTGGGGATGGAGGTGATAGGTCAGAGAGGAGGGTGGGGGAAGGTAGCAAAGAGTACAATAGGTGGATGGGGGTGGGATGAAGGTGATAGGTCAGAGAGGAGGGTGGAGCGGATAGCTGGGAAGGGAGATTGGCAGGTAGGACAGGTCATGAGGATGGTGCTGAGCTGAAAGTTAGGAACTGGGGTAAGGTGAGAAGTGGGGAAATGAGGAAACTGGTGAAGTCCGCATTGATGCGCTGGGGTTGAAGTGTTCCGAGGCGGAAGATGCGAATCTGCTTCAGGACATGGTTGAAGAGACATCATTTGCTCGAAGCTTCTGGGAAAAGGGACATAGACAGGGATGGGAGAAATATGCCTGAGATGACAACTCCTGAGTTTCACTGCAGTATTCGAAGCTGCAGAGGTCAGTTTTTTCCAAGGTCTCTTCAGCTCTGTTACCATGAAACAGTGTACAGTACCTGTGCTTTAACCAATTCTACCATGCCGTACAATTCAGTGCTTGATGTAGAGCCTTATTATTGTAAACATATAATGTCCTGAATGCCTGAATGTGACAAGACCTGGAATAATAGGTCCTTGCAAAAGTATAAAGATCTTCAATGTTATTGGGACAGTAAAGTTCTGGGAGAAAGTGAGGACTGCAGATGCTGGAGATCAGAGCTGAAAAATGTGTTGCTGGAAAAGCACAGTAGGTCAGGCAGTATCAAAGGAGCAGGAGAAGGGCTTATGTCCGAAACGTCGATTCTCCTGCTCCTTTAATGCTGCCTGACCTGCTGCGCTTTTCCAGCAACACATTTTTCGACAGTAAAGTTCTGGACCGTACTGATATGCTGGTACCATCACATTAACAGCAATTGCTCTGCACTAGCTCCTCCAAACTAACTCCTAAGAAATTCAGCATTTATTGCAGAAGCCTACTGAAGACTGGGGCTATTTCCCTGGAGCATCAGAGGCTGAGGGGTAACCTAACAGAGGCTTACATAATCACAAGGGTCATGGTTAGGGTAAATTAACAAGGTTGTTTCCCTTGTGGGGGGGAGTCCAGAACTAGAGGACCTAGGTTTAAAGTGAGAGCGGAAAGATTTAGAACTTAGAACATCACAGCACAGTACAGGCCCTTCGGCCCTCGATGTTGTGCCGACCTGTGGAACCAATCTGAAGCCTATCTATCCTACACTATTCCATTACCATCCATATGTTTATCCAATGACCATTTAAATGCCCTTAAAGTTGGCAAGTCTACTACTGTTACAGGCAGTGCATTCCACGATCCTGCTACTTTCTGAGTAAAGAAACTACCCTGACATCTGTCCTATATCTAAAACCCTCAATTTAAAGCTATGTCCCCTCGTTCTAGCCATCACCATCCAAGGAAAAAGGCTCTCCCTGTCCACCCTATCTCACCCTCTGGTTATCTTATATGTCTCAATTAAGTCATCTCTCAATCTTCTTCTCTCTAATGAAAACAAGCCTCAAATCCCTCAGCCTTTCCTCGTAAGACCTTCCATACCAGGTAACATCCTAGTAAATCTCCTCTGAACCCTTTGCAAAGCTCTCACATCCTTCCTATAATGCAGTGACCAGAACCATATGCAATACTCCAAATGCAGCCGCACCAGAGTTTTGTACAGCTGCAGCATGACCTCGTGGTTCCGAAACTCAATCCCTCTACCAATAAAAGCTAACACACCGTATGCTTTCTTAACAATCCTATCAACCTGGGTGCCAATGTTCTGGGATCTATGTACATGGACACCGAGATCTCTCTGCTTATCTACACTGCCAAGGATCTTACCATTAGCCCAGTACTCTGCATTCCTGTTGCTCCTTCCAAAGTGAATCACCTCACACTTTTCCACATTAAACTCCATTTGCCACCTCTCAGCCCAGCTCTCCAGCTTATCACCTGTCATCTATAACATCCTTCAGCACCATCCACAACTCTACCAACCTTAGAGTCATCTGCAAATTTACAAACCCATCCTTCTAAGCCCTCATCCAACTCATTTATAAAAATGACAAACAGCAGTGGCCCCAAAACAGTTCCTTACGGTACACCAACTGGTAACTAAACTCCAGGATGAACATTTCCCATCAACCACCACACTCTGTCATTCTTCAGCTAGCCATTTCTGATCCAAACAGCTAAATCACCCTCAATCCCATGCCTCTATATTTTGTGCAACAGGCTACCCTGGGGAACCTTATCAAATGCCTTACTGAAATCCATATACTCCACATTAACCGCTTTACCCTCATCCACCTGTTTGGTCACCATCTCAAAGAACTCAATAAGGTTTGTGAGGCATGACCTACCCTTCACAAAACCGTATTGACTATCCCTAATCAACTTATTCCTTTCTAGATGACTACAAATCCTATTTCTTCTAATCTTTTCCAGCACTTTATCCTAAAAAGAAGTAATTTAAAAGGGACCTCAGGGGCAACTTTTTCACACAGAGGGTGGTGCGTGTATGGAATGAGCTGCCAGACGAAGTGGTGGAGGCTGGTACAATTACAGCATCTAAAAGGCATCTGGATGGGTGTATGAAGACGGAGAATTTAGAAGCTTATGGGCCAAATGCTCGCACCTTACCATTAAGTGTATAAGTCCTACTAAGATTTGCTTTCCCAAAATGCAGCACCTCACATTTATCTAAATTCAACACCATCTGCCACTCCTCAGCCCATTGGACCATCTGACTGGACTGCAGAGCTTGGCCTGATCTATTGTTTACAGGGTTGCTTTGCTCTGTCTGTTGCATGCTGTGTTATCTGTTCGAGCAATCCTGTGTGTTAGTTTCAAAAGATTGGCATCTTATTTTTAAGCAATGCTGGTGCTGCTCCTGGCGCATTCTGCGACATTTCACATTGAATCTTTGGCTTGAGGGTAGTAGTAGAATGAGGGGCTAAACTGAGATTGCAGAATGCAGTTGAATACATTTCTACTGATGATGATGGCCCACAGCATCTCATGGATGCTCAGCCTGGGAACTGCCAGCCCTGCTCGTGGATATCTTTAATCAACGTGTTCAGAGAAGTCATGACACACTGTGGAGTAGGTGGGACTTTAACCCTGGTCTCCCGGCCTAGACATAAGAGCACTACCACTGCACCACTGAAGCCAATCGTAGCAACAAGCCAATCAAAGTTAGAACCATTATAGAATGCTTACAGTGTGGAAGCAGGCCATTCAGCCCACACTGACCTCCCCGCTGATGAGCATCCCAACCAAACCCAGTCCCCAACCTATTGCCATAACCCTGGTAAAAACAATGATTGCAGATGCTGGAAACCAGATTCTGGATTAGTGGTGCTGGAAGAGCACAGCAGTTCAGGCAGCATCCAAGGAGCTTTGAAATCGACGTTTCGGGCAAAAGCCCTTCATCAGGAATAAAGGCAGTGAGCCTGAAGCGTGGAGAGATAAGCTAGAGGAGGGTGGGGGTGGGGATAAAATAGCATAGAGTACAATGGGTGAGTGGGGGAGGGGATGAAGGTGATAGGTAAGGGCGGAGAGGGTGGAGTGGATAGGTGGAAAAGGAGCTAGGCAGGTAGGACAAGTCCGGACAAGTCATGGGGACAGTGCTGAGCTGGAAGTTTAGAACTAGGGTGAGGTGGGGGAAGGGGAAATGAGGAAACTGTTGAAGTCCACATTGATGCCCTGGGGTTGAAGTGTTCCAAGGCGGAAGATGAGGTGTTCTTCCTCCAGGCGTCTGGTGGTGAGGGAGCGGCGGTGAAGGAGGCCCAGGACCTCCATGTCCTCAGCAGAGTGGGAGGAGGAGTTGAAATGTTGGGCCATGGGGCGGTGTGGTTGATTGGTGAGGGTGTCCCAGAGATGTTCCCTAAAGCGCTCTGCTAGGAGGCACCCAGTCTCCCCAATGTAGAGGAGACCACATCGGGAGCAACAGATACAATAAATGATATTAGTGGATGTGCAAGTAAAACTTTGATGTATGTGGAAGGCTCCTTTAGGGCCTTGGATAGAGGTGAGGGAGGAGGTGTGGGCGCAGGTTTTACAGTTCCTGCGGTGGCAGGGGAAAGTGCCAGGATGGGAGGGTGGGTTGTAGGGGGGGCGTGGACCTGACCAGGTAGTCACGGAGGGAACGGTCTTTGCGGAAGGCGGAAAGGGGTGGGGAGGGAAATATATCCCTGGTGGTGGGGTCTGTTTGGAGGTGGCGGAAATGTTGGCGGATGATTTGGTTTATGCGAAATATTGCCATAACCCTGCATTTCCCAAAGCTAATCCACCTAGCCTGCACATCCCTTGGACACAATGAACAATTTATCATGGCCAATCCATCCAACCTACAGACTGTGTGAGGAAACTGGAGCCCCCACAGTCAGTCACTCAATAGTGGAATCATGCCCAGGTCCTGGGCACTGTGAGGCAGCAGTGCTAACCACTGCGTCTCTGTGCTGCACCAGTGGCTCTGGATTAATAAGCAACATACCTGAGAGAAATTGATTGTTCTAACAGATGCTGATGGATCTCTTCCCTGTTGCTGAATGCATGTTTAACTGAAGTGAGAATAACAAGATAGTGTTTGCTGAAACAAGGAGCATCAGAACAGTATTACAGATGGAATTACATCACATTTAGCTGACTCAGCATGCATACATTACACCTCTCATTCCGGTGTGACCACGTTAATCAAACTAGTGACCAGCACTGCCCGTTGCAGATGCATGCTCACATTCCACAGAAACTGATTTTGAAATTGAAATGGCATAAAAATAGCATTGCAACATTGAAAAATGAGGTACTGTGCAAACCACATTTTTCAGCTTTAAACATTGTAGATTACATGAAAAGAAGAGGGAGAGGACATGTTCAGATTCCTGTTTGAAAATTTGAGTCCTGAATGAAAGATGATAAAGAAAGTGGATTAAAGAATGATGTAGAATTATTAAGAAGGAAACTGATAATATATGTTAAGGTTTATTTAGTCATGTTTTCCTGGCATTGGAATTTAAAACTGGAATATGGGATTGAAGTATTTAATAAATAGAAAACTATCTACAGCCAAGCCTTACACTTTGAGACACAAATCATTGGCAGTTATTAAAAGATTTGGGTTAAGTTTTTATTTCTAAGCAATAAAAATGTAAGTGCTCTCATTTCTGCTAATTGTAGCACCTGCTAACTGTTTTATCGGATTGCACTAGGATTCTTCAGGCTGAATCAGCGATCATTTTGTCTGAAAGACATCAGCCAGTCACTGCCTGGTCAGTTTCACACTTCTCAGGTAGCTAAGTGAAGTAATTTACCACACCTCACAAATGTGCCAGAAAGAAGGAAAGAAATCAGCAGACTCGAACAATGCTTCCGATTCATCTGTGCTCATTGATGAGAAAGGTCAAGATGAGTCAACAGGTTGATACATCATCATGTTTGGTGCCAGTCTGCCTGGCTGTGGTTTGCTGAGCACATTAACACCTAGTGCAGAAAGACAAAGGTCCTGAAAGAAGATGAGGAGAATTCCCATAAATTGATAGTAGTTATCAAGGGAATGGACAAAAGCATTGCAAACTGGGTCTGTTTTCAGTGCAGCCTGCAGCCATATATTGCAATATATTTTTGATAACTTGAACCCTCCAATATAACTGGCTTCAGCTCCCTATGGGTGAAGTTCATTGTGGGTACACTCCTGCTGACTTGCACCCAGACCCATGTTAAGAAGAAAATTGGCTCTAGTCATTTAATTCAAGGTAGATTCCACAGGCTGGATAACTATAGAATGCACCCATTTCCAGGATGCCTTTCTGGCATCTTTTCAGTCCAACTGGAAATAAAATATTTATTTTCATAGAATTTTAGTGACAGCACAGATGAGGCCACTTGGCCCATTATGTCTATGACATGCCAGTTTTCACCCAATCCCATTGCCCCCAACTTTACCCAGTTTACCTACAAATTTTCCCTCTTCATTTAATTATCTAATTATCTTTTTCGGAACTCGATTGATTCTGCCTCCACCACACACTCAGGCTCAGATTACTGCCATCATGGCCATCAAAGAGACATACAACCTGACACAAATATAGTGTTTTTCATTGACCTGAAACATTAATTTCATTTCTCTCCCCTAGCTGCTGAGATTTTCCAGCATGTTTTGTTCATACTACAGATTTCCAACATCCGCAGTATTTTGTCTTTGTATATTT
This sequence comes from Chiloscyllium plagiosum, assembly GCF_037043375.1. NCBI lineage: Eukaryota > Metazoa > Chordata > Chondrichthyes > Orectolobiformes > Hemiscylliidae > Chiloscyllium > Chiloscyllium plagiosum. Next base: position 5,203,416 of record NW_028270142.1, read on the forward strand.
AAAAATCTTTTAAAATTTCGGATCGTGGCTTTCACAGAATCATAGAATCCCTTCAGTGTGGAAACAGACCATTTGGCCCAACAACTCCACACTGACCCTCCAAAGACTACTCTGCATAGACCCATTCCCTATTGCTCTACATTTCCCTAATTCACCTAGCCTACACATCCCTGAGCAACATTGGGCAATTTAGCATGGCCAATTCATCTAACCTGCACATCTTTGGACTGTGGGAAGAAACCGGAGCACCCGGAGGAAACACACAGAGACACGGGGAGAATAAGCAAACTCCACACAGACAGTCGCCCAAGGCTGGAATCAAACCCAGGTCCCTGCTAACCACTGAGCCACAATGGGATACAATGACTGGGTCATGTGACCTGTTCTCAACTATCTCTTACAACAGCCTTCAATGACTTGAGAGGCCTGGGCTCTATTACTGGGAAGAAGGTGAAAGTTGATCACATTCAGAGACAATAACTGCAGCATCTTTCTTTGCATTGTCTTGGTTGTTGGTCTAGAAGGTCCCTGGAAAGTGTTGTGAATGTCAGGTCAGAAACAGTGATGCTTTAAACTGCTCATTTCCTTACAAGATAAAATAAAGCTGGAGGTCAAAGGATTAACTAATCAGTATTTCTACCTGAATACAAGGCTCATGTGATTATTTTTATTCATTTGCAGAATATGGGCATCACTAGCTAGGCCAGCATTTATTACCCATCCCTACTTACACAGAGGGCAGTTAAGAGTCAACCACATTGTGTGGGACTGGAGTCACATGTAGGCCAGACCAGGTAAGGATGGCAGTTTCCTTCCCTAAAGGACCTTAGTGAACCAGATAGCAATGGACTCTTAAATCCCACTTTTCTTTTTGCTGAAATCAAGTTCCACCATCTGCCGCAGTGGGATTGGAATCGAGGTACCGAGAACATTCCCTGGGTCACTGGGTTAACAGTCCAGTGAGAATGCCACTGGGACATCACCTCTCCTGATTCACATTTACCACAGAGATGGGATGTGAGCGGGAGTGGATTTGTAAGATGTCCCTGAAGCCGGAATTCACAGGGAGTCTGCCAGGATCCAGGAGATGAGGATAAAGGGCTCCGGTTCAGCGTGCAGGAATATGACCGGGTTCTGACATGGTGACTGAAAATTCCTCAAGAAGGGCTCATGCCCGGAACATTGATTCTCCTGCTCCTTGGATGCTGCCTGATCTGCTGTGCTTTTCCAGTGCCACACTTTTGAAATACTGATTAGTTAATCCTTTGACCTCCAACTTTATTTTATCTTGTAAGAAAATGGGCAGTTTAAAGCATCACTGTTTCTGACCTGACATTCACAACACTTTCCAGGGACCTTCTAGACCAACAACCCAGACAATGCAAAGAAAGATGCTGCAGTTATTGAAAATTTAAAATTTGTGAAGATTTGTGAAGCTGGAAGATTCATCCTCTTTGCACAAAATAGAGAATTACATCCTTACATTCAACTGTAGTGTGAGAAAGGAAAGGAATGGAAATAAAGCCTGGGGAGACAAGAATTACTTCAGAGTCAGGGAAAACTGAAATCCTACACAGCAGACAATGTGAAGTGTAACTGTGAAGTGAGTCTTTTGGGTGTGTTAAAGTAAATGGGAAAACTTCCGCTCTATAGTCGAAGGTATAAATTTCCTGCAGTAATAAAGTTCAGTAGTCAGTATTTTTATTGTCTGTTACAAACATTGTTAACAGGGGAGGTGACAGCATAGTGGTATTATTGCTGGACTGTTAATCCAGAGAGCCAGATGGTGTTCTGGGGACCTGGGTTTGAGTCCTGCCATGGCAGAGGGTGGAAGTTGAATTCAAGAGAGGAAAAAGGAAGGCTCAGAATTAAGAGCTTAATAATGTCCATGAACTCATCTGGGTCACTGTCCTTTAGGGAAGGAAACTGTCATCCTTACCTGGTCTGGCCTACATGTGACTCCAGACCCACATCAATGTGGTTGACTTTTAACTGCCCTCTGGGTAATTAGGGATGGGTAGTAAATGCTGGCCTAGGCAGCAATGCTCTCAATCTGCAAATTAATTATTTTAAAAAAATCAGCTGACCACCAACTTTCCAGGTTATTTAGGAATGAGCAATAAATGTTGGCCTAGCCAGTGCAACCCAGAGCCCGTGAATGGATTACAAAAATGTAAAACCATGTCGAGCCATTCTTCCAGTTAACTGGTTTGAATTTCTTTTTTTGTAAATTTGTTGGTCTCGTTGGGAATGGTAACAAGACTGTCATGGCATCCCAGCAACCCACGCTCCAACACCTTGCTGGAATTGCTCAGCTGCTGCTCTAGTGGAGTAGGAGTGGCTCCATAGTGCACCAACCTGAAGCACAGGATCTATAGTATAGAGGAGGCCCTTCAGTCCATTGAATCTATACTGCCAAAAACACACTACTGCCTACCTGCTGTAGTCCCAATTTGATGCACTAATTCCATAATCATCAATGTTCAAGTGCTCATCCAAGTACTTTTTAAAGATTGCAATGTTTCTTGCCTCAACTACCTTCCTCAAATCCCCTTTAAATCTCTTTGTCCCCTTATTATTGAGGAAGATGTCCATACCCTTCTTAATCTTGTACACCTGTGCACTGGAATGTTTCTAGTTTTTTTTATCACCCTATGATCTATATGTCCTTGCTTACTATCATCTGCCTGTACTGCTCACAAACAAAGCTTTTCACTGTACTTAGGTACACGTGACAATAAATCAAATCAAATCAAACTAATTGGTGTGCCAATGGAAATCAGTACTGCACATGGATCTCAAAGGTCTGTTCACTGAAATAAAGAAAAGAAGAATGTACTGTTTGTGGGAGGTTGCATACTCTTTTCTATTTATGTTTACAGCCTCATGTTTCTGATGATTGTGGGTGGGGAGGACAGGGACCATTGAGATGAGCTTCTGGTGGGCCTGTTCCTGGACCTAGCCAAAGCAGCCAGCAATAGGTCCAGGCCACGGCCTGTGCATCCAGACAGAATTCCTGACTGCTTGCCTCTCGGCTAATGCCCGAAACGTCGATTCTCCTGTTCCCTAGATGCTGCCTGACCTGCTGCGCTTTTCCAGCAACACATTTCCATCTCTTCCACAGTATGGCCCATGCTTGGTGCCTCTGGAAAGGGAGAACGCAGTATCCAGTAAAAACTTGGAAGCTTTTGGAGATAGATGGGTATCACAGGAGCTGCGTTGCAATAGTTCCCCCTCCAAAGCATTTTGACCTAGTTGACCTCGTTTTACTTCTGGCTTTTAGCTAGCGTTACACCTACATGCCAAACAATATAAACAGCAAATGATAGTGGGCAGCTTTTGTTTTTAATTTGATTTATTTTATGAAAGAAAGAGCTGAGATAGTCCCCAGCGAAAATTGACTTCTGGGCCGGAAAGGGCGAAAATCATACCATATATTTATAACACAGCCACGAGAGGGAAGGCAGTGGCCTAGCAGTATTACCGCTGGGCATTTAATCCAGATAATGTGCTGGGGTCATAGGTTCAAATCCCCCACAGCAGATGGTGGAATTTGAATTTGGTAAATATCTGGAATTAAGAATCTAATGCCAATTCATGGCTGACCATGAATTAATTGTTGGAAAAATCCCATCTGATTCACTAACGACCTTTAGGGAATGAAACTGCCATCCTTACCTGGTCTGGCCTACATGTGACTCCAGACCCACAGCAATGTGGTTGATGCTTCACTGCAATTAGGGATGAGCAATAAATGCTGGCCTAGCCAGTCGCGCCCTCATCCTGTAAATGATTAAAGAAACAAAAATAAAATTGAGCGGAATTTGTCCTGGGAGTCCTCACAATTGACTCTGGACCTCATGAAGTCTCATGGCATCTGACCAAACGTAGGCAAACACTTACCTTCATCCTCCATCACACCACCTTGACTGTTGAAGCAGTACTTCTTCATGTTGAGAAGACACCGAGGGTGGCAAGGGTGCAGGATACTCTGATTGGAGAACTTCATGGTTCATCACCAAGAATGACTCAGTAGCACCATTACTGGCCAATCCTAAAGGCCATTGCTGCTAGACTCGGTCTGCGGCAGGTGGGAAAGAAACTAACTAAAGTGAAAAACGCACTTGACCACATCTTCACCGATCTACCTGCTGCAGGTTCATCTGTCCACAACTGTATTGGGATTGATCACTGCAGTCTTTGTAAAGACTAAATCTTGAGTTCACATTGAGGATACCCTCCATCATATTGTGTGGTACTCTCATTCACACTAAATTAGGTACATTTCAAACAGATCTAGGAACTTAAAATTTATGAGGCCATGCCATCAACAGCAGCAGAATTGTACTCCAAGACAATCTGTAACTCATGGCTCAGCAAATCCCTCACTTCACCAATACCATTCAGTGAAGGAATCAATCCTGGTTCAATCAAGAGTGCAGGAGGGCATGCCTTGAGCAGCACCCGGCATATCTAAAACAGAAAACGGTGTCAACCTGGTGAAACTATCAAACAGGACTACCTACATGCCAAACAGCATAACAACAAGTGATAGATGGAGCAAAGTGATCCCACAACCAACAAATCAGATATGCAGTCCTACCATATCCAGTCGTGAACAGTGGGGGACAATTAAACAATTCAGTGGAGAACAAGGCTTCACAAACATTCAATTGGAGGCACCCAGCATATCAGTTCAAAAGATGAGCCTAAAGCATTTGTACCCATCTTCAGCCAGAAATACCAAGTGGATGATCCATCTCAGTTTTCCCAGAGGACCTAACATCACAGATACCAGTCTTCAGTCAATTTGATTCACTCCCCGTGATGTCAAGAAATGGCTGAAGAGAGTGAAGACTTCAAAGCCTATGGAATCCTACAATATTCTAGTATTAGTATTGAAGGCTCCAGAACTTGCTGTGCCTCTGGCCAAGCTAGTCATGACTCTTCAGATACTGATGCAGTCCATGTCCAAATGCTGCAAGAACTGGCTGATTTCCAGGCTTGAGATGACAAGGTTAATGTGGCAATATGCGCCTTTAACAGTGATCTGTCCTGTCCTGGTTCTCTTGCAGAGAGATGGTCAACCTCTGTGGGCGGCACGGTGGCACAGTGGTTAGCACTGCTGCCTCACAGCGCCAGAGACCCGGGTTCAATTCCCGACTCAGGCGACTGACTGTGTGGAGTTTGCACATTCTCCCCGTGTCTGCGTGGGTTTCCTCCGGGTGCTCCAGTTTCCTCCCACAGTCCAAAGATGTGCAGGTCAGGTGAATTGGCCATGCTAAATTGCCCGTAGTGTTAGGTTAAAAGGGGTAAATGTAGGGGTATGGGTGGATTGCACTTCGGTGGGTCGGTGTGGACTTGTTGGGCCGAAGGGCCTGTTTCCACGCTGTAAGTAATCTAATCTAAACCTGGTGCTGAGGTGTCTGCTCCATGGAAAGCAGATTGGATAGCTTTGAGTTTTATTTAATTGAACAAGTGACAGTACTATTACTTTAAGAGGCATACTTTGCCCTTTGTTTTGTGAAGGAAGGTTGAGACAGAGGTGACAGTCTGCTCAAAGACAATAAAGTAAGCAGCTTGTGAAGCCTTGGGTTTTTTTTAAAGTTAGAACAATAGAAGCAGCCTGAATGGGTGGGAGCAAGCTCCCATAGAACCAGTACTTTTTGTTTTAGCTTTCTGCAGGCGCTGGAGTCTTGAAGCTGAATGTGGAAGCTCTTATTCCTCTCTCTCCCTGTTATAGTGAAAAACTGGGGTTCTCTTCCTGCTGCTAGAATTGCATGTGAGACAATCTATTTTACTGAATTTGTCTTTGCCAAGGTTGTGTTTATAGGATGTTACTATATTGAAATAGTTAATTGGTACCAGTTAATATATCTGTTATTTTGTTAAGTATTTTGCAAGAGTTACAGTTAAGCTAATTCTTTTCTTCATTTTTTATTTTGTCTGTATTTTAATTGTTGAGTAAAAACAAAGTGTGTTTTGCCTAAATTCAAGTGCTTTGACCAATCAAATTGCATCTGTAATGCAATGCCTTACATTTGCCTTCAAAATAAGAAAGAAGTTAGGTCTAGACTAAATCCTTAATTTATTTTGAGGGGGTTTGGTTTGGACCATAAAGAAGCATGAGTGGGTGGAGTTAGGCTGACACAGACCCAGGTTTTAGTTTTGCTTTCAGTTGTTGAAGTTTGGGGGTTTGGAGTTGAAGCTGCTGGAATCAGCTCTCTCTCAAGCTATTCTATCTCCACAACTCTCTCTCCACTGCTCTGTCTCCACTGTTAAATTCATTCTGTTGGAGTTCCTTCTCCTGTACTAGAGGAGATCACAATTGAGGGAAATCTGTTCTGCTGATTTTTTAAAAATCATTCAAGAATGAGAGTATTGCTGACTAGTTCAGCATTTATTGCCCATTCCTAATTAAGAGTCAACCATATTGCCGTGGGTCTGGAGTCACATGTAGGCCAGACCAGGTAAGGATGGCAGTTTCCTTCCCTAAAGGACATTTAGTGAACCAGGTGGATTTTTCCTGAAATTAAACAATGGTTATTCAATTAACATCATTAGAGTCTTAATTTCAGACTTTCATTAAATTCAAGTTCCACCATCTGTCACAGTGTGATTCAAACCCGGAACCTCAGAACATGACCTGGGTCAACAGCCCAGCGATTATACCACTAGCCCATTGCCAAGCGTGTGTGTATGGGATGCTGCTATATTGGAAAAGCAATATATTATTTTTATTCAATATTTTAAGAGACTTAACGTTATGCCAGCTTTTTTTTGTTTCCATTTTAACTGTAGTGTAAGAATGAAGGGAGTTTTGCTTAAAGCTCTAATTGAAACACAACTGGAACACAGTACCTTACATTTGTCTTTAAATAAGATCAAAGTTAGGGTCGAGGCTATCTCCTGGATATATTTTGAGGTGTTTGGTCTAGTCCATAACATGGGTTAGGTACCTTCATGCCACACAGGTGCTAAGGCAATGACCACTGCCAACAAGAATGAATCTAACCATTGCCGCTTAACATTCAATGGTGTCACCATCACTGAATCTCCCACTATTAACACCCAGGGAGTTACCATTGACCAGAAACTCAACTGGACTTGCCACATAAACACAATGGCTACAAAAGCAGTTCAGAGGCTAGCAATCCTATGGAAAGTAACTCACCTCTTGACTCCACAAAGCTTGTCCTTCATCTACAAGGCACAGGTCAGGAGTGTCATGAAATACTCCCCACTTGCCGGGATGGGTGCAGCTCCAACAACACGAGAAGTTCGACACTGCCCAGGATTATACAGTCACATGGAAGGCACCACATCCACAAATAACCACTTCCTCCACCACTGATGCTCAGTAGCAGCAGTGTGTACTATCTACATGATATACATCAGAAATTCAGCAAGGTGCCTTGGACAGCACCTTCCGTATTCCTCAACCACTTCCATCTAGAAGGACAAGGCCAGCAGACAGATAGGAAGATCACCACCTGCAAGTTCCCCTCCAAGCCCCTCACCATCCTGATTTGGAATTACATGCTCCACAATAGTGTTGATACAACAATCCCAAACAGCACATTCCATTCCCCAACTGCTCATTGCGTGGACTGTTTTATTTCTCACCTCGCATTGGTTCATTTTGACAACCTTAAAAATTGTGCCCTTTGGTTCTTGAGTATTTATCTTTCACTCATATTGAATGGTTTTATCATTTCATTGTTTCCTTTCTTTCCCCTACACTTTACAATCCCTCCCTGGAATTGTTCAACCTTTCTATCCCTTCAGACACTCCTTAAAACGGCATCTTTTGGTCACTTGTCATATATCTCTTTATTTTCATTGGCATCAATTTTTTTTTGATAATGTGATTAGATTAGATGATTAGATTCCCTACAGTGTGGAAACAGGCCCTTCAGCCCAACCAGTCCACACTGACCCTCCGAAGAGTAACCCACCCAGACCCATTTCCCTCTGACTAATTCACCTAACGCTATGGGCAATTTAGCATGGCCAATTCACCTGACCTGCACATCTTTGGACTGTGGGAGGAAATTGGAGCACCCGGAGAAAACCCACGCAGACACAGGGAGAATGTGCAAACTCCACACAGTCACCCGAGGCTGGAATCGAACCTGGGACCCTGTTACTGTGAGGCAGCAGTGCTAACCACTGAGCCACCGTGCCACCCCAATGTAAACTGTTTAGGCTGCTTTTTAAATGTAGGTTGTTGTTGGTATGGTTACAGATTTTCTGCACTGGTCATGAACCAGTCGAGGGAAACAGTGCATGTTTCCATACTATCGGGAATCTAATCCAATCTAAACCCTGACTAATTTGTGTACAATAGCATTTAGTTTTGTCTCTTGACTCTCTTGCTCTCTTTCACTATTGTTTCCTACAAATGGAAGAAGGAAATATATATCTACATTCTGTATTGGTCCAGCCTGTTTAAAAACTCACAGGAGTTTTTGAGTTAAATGGCAGTTACCAATTTCTGGTCCATTTCCACGCTGCATTTAAACCTTTCTGTCGGAGCTTGGGCTTCTCCACTGTCTCAGCATTCAAATCTATTTTTGGATGTTCTGAAAAATTGCTGACTGTATGCTCAATTCCACTGTGCAGGTGATTATTGAATACTGAAAAGAAATTAGCTCATTTTCACTGTGACTGACAAATTCCTAAGCACACAGAATTTTCTTCCTGGGGATGAAAAACTGACCTTAGCTTCTCTTGGATAAACACAGACATCATACAGACATTTTATTCCAATCTCTCAAAAAACGTATTGAAACAATAATAGTCGATGAGTGCACTGCTTTTACTTAGATTACCCAATTATCATCCACAAAGGCTGAATTTATCAAATCAGTATCATATCTTTGACAGTAGTGATTCAATGTGATGTGTTTGCCATTCCACAAATTCTGATAACATCCCCTGGTGTTCACCTATGCACATACATACCATGGAGTCCAAAACGAGATGGCATAGGTTTAGAGTGAGAGGAGAAAGATATAAAAGGGACATTAGGAGCAACGTTTTCACACAAAGGGTGATGTGCGCATGGAATGAGCTGCCAGAGGGAGTGCTAGAGGCTGGTACAATTACAACAGTTAAAAGGCACCTGGATGGCTATATGAACATGAATATGGGCCAACTGCTGGCAAATGGGACTAGACTCAATTAGGAGATCTGGTTGGCATGGACGAATTGGACCAAAGGGTCTATTTCCATGCTGCACATCTCTACTACTCTATGAATCAGATAATACGAGGTACAAAATGATGGCAGGCATGAAATAAAGTGGGAATCAGTTGAGTAAACACAGCAGGTCAGGCAGCACCTGTAGAGAGTGAAATAGAGTTCGTTTTTCAGATTGATGAACTTTTGTCAGTTCTGGATAAAACTTAGCAACATTGTTCATTTTAAATAATTATGCATAAAGGGAAAAGGGTGGAAAAATGATAAGGAAACAATAAAATCGAAGGTTTGTGACAGGATCGAAGGCAGGGCAGATGATAATAAGACAAGCAAAGAGCCAAAAACAGTTCAAGAGAAGGTGTGATTAGAAGCAGGAGAAGCAACAACATCTGAAATGACAAGGAATGAGATTACAAACTGAAATTATTGAAATTGTCACAATATCAGCTGTGATTCATTGGGAAGCACATCCACCGCAGAGACAAAAAGCTGTGGATCAAGTCCAACTCCAGATCTACACACAATATTCAAAGTTATCACCTCAGTCCAGAATTACTAAACTGAGGTCCAGTCTGTCCTCAAATGCACATATAAGGTTGAGTGGCACTGTTTCCAAGCCAAGCAGAACACTGTCCTGGCATTCCAACCCCAACAGCTGTGACTGCATCTTGGTTCAAAGAATCCAGATACTTTTTGTTTTCCCCCTCTCTCATCTCTCTCTGATGCATAGCAATGTCTGCAGTTCAGGTCTAGCTCATAAACTCTTGAGTTGAAGCTGCTAGAACTTCAAACACTTGCTGCAACTGAGTTTACTCAATGCCAAATGAGCATCCACAAACTCCCACGTACTGCAACTGTGATGTATCACCTGTAAAAATGCAATATTTTCTTTTATTGTTTGTCCTTTAATTTCACATATGGTGCTTTCTGGATATTTCTTTGCTAATCATTTTTTTTAAAAAATCGGTCTTAAAATGTGATAAATGATGACAAAGCTGCAATTACTGCCTACTATTGGTTGTATCGGGTAGATAATGTTGGGACTTGTTTTTATTGCATTCCTTTCTGGTGATGATGCTTCCACAATGATATTGAATAAGAAATTCCTGGATACACAATGGCAACGAAAAGCATTGTCGTACATTAAGTTACGATAGTGTTAAGACTTGGATTGGACACCATGGAAAGGATGTGGTACCATTTATTTATTGCTCTTGTCATAAAGTCATAGAAAAGTGCAGCACAGTCCAACTCGTCCGCACCGACCACATATCCAAAATTAATCTAGTCCCATTTGCCAGCATTCAGCACATATCCCTCTAAACCCTTCCTATTCATATTTCCATCCAGATGCCTTTTAAATGTTGTAATTGTACCAGCCTCCACCACTTCTTCTGGCAGCTCATTCCACACACGTCCCACCCCCTGTTTGAAAACGTTGCCCCTTGGTCTCTTTTATATTTTTCTCCTGTCACCTTAAACCTATGCCCTCTAGCTTGAACTCTGGAAAAAAGACGTTGGCTTTTCACCCTATCCATGCCCCTCATGATTTTATACACCTCTATGATGTCACCCCTCCAATGGTCCACAGACAAAAGCCCCAGCCTATTTGCCTTTAGCTCAAACCCTCAAATCATGGCAAAATCCTTGTCAGTCTTTTCTAAATCCTTTCAAGTTTATCAACATCTTTCCTATAGCAGGAAGTAAGTTTGGTGGGTTGCAGCAATGCATTCTGAATATTGTACAAACTGTAGCTACAACATGTTAAAGGTAGAGGGAGTGAATATTAAGTCCAATGGCAAGGATATTAATCAACTGTACAGTTTAGTACTGAACAGTTATAAGATGTTACCCAGTTTTGAGAAGATTTGTAGCTCAGGTTGAGGTTCTGGATGTAGGTTTGCTCACTGAGCTGGAAGCTTCATTTCATTTCTTTGAAATGACCCTCTCTCACTAGTATCCTCACATACAGATAAGGAAGGATACCACTTCAACTGGGACAACACATCCATCCTAGGACAAGCCAAATGGAGACATGCATAAGAATTCCTAGAAGCATGGCATTCCAACCGGAACTCTATCAACAAACACATCGAGTTGGACCCCATCTAACACTCTGAGAAAAAGAACAGGAAATGACATCACCACAGGAAATGACATTACCAACCCAAACGTATAAATAGAAAGCAGGAATTATAAGTAATGCTTTGCCTGGAGGCCCACTGAAGATGTTATCTAGTATGGTGATGAACCTTTGAAAATGAAGCTTCCAGCTCAGCGAGCAAACCTACATTCAGTTATAAGATGTTTCATAAATTTAAGCCCTGTAGTGAGTATTCATAGAACATAGAACGTTACAGCACAGTACAGGCCCTTTGGCCCTCGATGTTATGCTGACCTGTGAACTTAATCTGATGCCACTCTAACCTACACCGTTCCATTAATATCCATATGTATGTCCAATGCCAATTTAAATATCCTTAACGTCGGCGAGTCTACTCCTGTTGCAGGCAGGCCACTCCACGCCCCTACTACTTTCTGAATAAAGGAACTACCCCTGATATTTGTCCTAAGTCTATCATCCTTCAATTTAAAGCTATGTCCCCTCGTGTTAACCTTCACCATTCAAGGAAAAAGGCTCTCACTGTCCACCCTATTTAACCCTCTGATTATCTTATATGAATCGATTAAGTAATCTCTCAACCTTCTCCTCTTCAATGAAAATAGCCTCAGTTCCCTCAGCCTTTCCTCATAAGACCTTCCTTCATTACCAGGCAACATCCTAGTAAATCTTCTCTGAATCCTTTCCAAAGCTTCCACATCCTTCCTATAATGCGGTGACTAGAACTACACGCAATACTGAAGCATGACCCCGTAGCTCTGAAATTCAACCCCCCCTACCAATAAAAGCCAACACACCATATGCCTTCTTAACAACCCTATCAACCTGGGTGGCAACGTTCAGAGATTTATGCACCTTGACACCTCGGTCTCTCTGTTCATCTACACTGCCAAGAACTTTACCATTAGCCCAGTACTCTGCATTCCTGTTACTTCTTCTGAAGTGAACTACCTCACACTTTTCCACATTGTACTCCATTTGCTACTTTTCAGCCCAGCTCTGCATCTTATCTAAGTCCCTCTGTAACCCACAACATCCTTCAGCACTATCCACAACTCTGCCTACCTTAGTGTCATCTGCAAATTTACTAACCCATCCTTCTATGCCTACCTCCAGATCATTTATAAAAATGACAAACAGCAGTGGCCCCAAAACTGATCCTTGTGGCACATCAATGGTAACTGAACTCCAGGATGAATATTTCCCATCAACCACCACCTCTGTCTTCTTTCAGCTAGTCAATTTCTGATCCAAACCGCTAAATCACCTTCAATTCCAAAACTCCTTATTTTGTACAATAGCCTACTGTGTGGAACCTTATCAAACGCCTTACTGAAGTCCATATACACCACATCAACTGCCTTACCTTCATCCACCTGTTTTGTCACCTTTTTGAAGAACTCAGTAAGTGTAGTGGGGCATGACCCATCCTTCACAAAACATGTTGACTATCCCTAATCAAATTATTCCATTCCAGGTGATTATAAATCCTATCTCTTATAACCTTTTCCAACACTTTACCCACAATCGCATTAAGGTTCACTGGCCTATAATTACCATGATTGTCCTGACTTCTTTCCTTAAACAAGGGAACATTTGCTATCCTCCAGTGTTCTGGCACTACTCCTGTCGACAATGATGACATAAAGTTCAAAGCCAAAGACTCTGCCATCTCCTCCGTGGTTTCCCAGAGAACCCGAGGATAGATCCCATCCAGACCTGGGGTCTTACCAATTTTCAGATCTTTCAAAATTGCTAAAACCTTCTCTTTGTCAACCTCAATCCCATCTAATCTTGTAGCCTGATACTAACTTTTTTAGATGGTCAATAGTTAAAGGGGTCAAGAGATGAGCCACTCATTGTACTGTGTCCAGCTTCTATCTTGGTCCTACACGCATTGTGTTGATTTCACAGCTCTCGATAAACCTCTGACTAATGTTGACCAAGAAGATGGAAAATTGGGGAATTGGTGATCTGAAGACCAGAGGAGACAATTGAGCTTTTTCATTTTAGTGCTTTTTTTAAGGATTTATTTTGTGCACCTGCCACTTGTCAGACAAAACTTGAATCATATTCAGTTCATGCCGCAAGGTAGTATGTGTTGCACCATGACCAGAAAAGTTGTGAATGGAACTGAATATTATGGAAGCATGGCAATAAATGTCCTACTTTTAGCTTAGCAGTTGAAGAAGGGTCATTGATGTTACAGAGTTTTGCAAAATAAAAGAAAGTGGTGAACTGAAAGGCCAAACACAGGGACAATTTAGAAAAAGCTCATTTAAAATTGTATTGTTCCATTTCTATCCTGAACTGGTTTAGCTCAGTCGGCTGGCTTGTTGGTATTTTTTGGTCAGAGTATTGAGTACAGGAGTTAGGAGATCATGTTGCGGCTGTACAGGACATTGGTTAGGCCACTGTTGGAATATTGCGTGCAATTCTGGTCTCCTTCCTATCAGAAAGATGTTGTGAAACTTGAAAGAGTTCAGAAAAAATTTACAAGAATGTTGCCAGGGTTGGAGGATTTGAGCTACAGGGAGAGGCTGAACAGGCTGGGGCTGTTTTCCCTGGAGCATCGGAGGCTGAGGAGTGACCTTATAGAGGTTTACAAAATTATAAGGGGCATGGATAGGATAAATTGTCAAAGCCTTTTCCCTGGGGTTGGGGAGTCCAGATCTAGAAGGCATAGGTTTAAGTGAGAGGGGAAAGATATAAAAGAGACCTAAGGGGCAACTTTTTCACACATAGGTTGGCACATGTATGGAATGAGCTGCCAGAGGATGTGGTGGAGGCTGGTACAATTATAATATTTAAGAGGCATTTGGATGGGTATATGAATAGGAAGGGTTTGGAGGGATATGGGCTGGGTGCTGGCAGGTGGGACTAGATTGGGTTGGGATATCTGGTCGGCATGGACGGGTTGGACCGAAGGGTCCGTTTCTATGCTGTACATCTCTATGGCTCTACTTGTGTGCTACATGCAGTGTGGTCATCAAGACACCTTAAAATGTGGGCAAAGAACTATGAGACTATGATAGAATTCTGAAAAAACTATTGAAGAAAGTGGATCATAGCACTGAAAGGAGGCAACCAAATGATGCAATTGGAGACGTATACTTAAGATAATAATTTATTAAAACAGGGAACTGCTGAACACTATTTAAATTCAACTGATACAATAGGATAAAGGGTACAGGTTTAAAATGATAACAGATTATTTAGAACCATGGTTAGGAAGTTATTTTTCACACGGAGAATGATTTGACATTTTCGTGGATAGAGGAGATGAAAACCTTATTCCCAGTTAAGAAACAGTTCTATGTTTTGTGAAAGAATGTGGTGTCGTTCTGGCTGCATGAACCAAGATGGTCAAGTGGCATTCCTTAACACTACCATTTCACTGTGCAGGTTAGTCAGGCAGAAAATACAGAAGCTTGAATACACACACACTAACAGGTTCAAGAACAAATTCTACTCTGCCGTTATTAGATTGCTGAATGGACCTCTCTAACTTCTAATAATGTTAATCTTGTTAATATTGATCTTGTTTTGTGCATTTCTGTACAGCCATAATCTTGTTGCTCTGTCTAAGCACCTTATGTCCTGTTTGTTATGATCTGCCTGTACTGCTTGCAAAACAAAGCTTTTCACTGTACCTAGGTACATGTGACTACAATAAATCAAACCAAATGAGCAAAATGTATATTGTTACAATGAATATTCTTTCTATAACCATTTTATAAGTAGTACTGGTCTCAGTAGAGGAACCGAAGACACTCCATTAGTCACTGTCCTCACACAGAGGCATGTCCATTTATCATCACCACTGCATTACCAGGCCCAGTTTTAACTAATCTAGATTATGTTTTGTCTATCACTCCAATATGATAAACCATTTTTATAGCTTCATTGAATGTTGCCATTTTCAAATATTTTTCTTGAATCCTAACTTCTTTTTTGCTGGTTATACTCCTGTTTGACTCTTTTTAACCTATGTAGTGCCAAGTGATGCTAAAGTTTCAATAAAAAACATGTAACTCCACTAGTTGTGGCTGTATTTTAACAGGATTGAGTTTGTTCATCTGTATTTAGCCGAATTACTAAGGGTGCATCTCTTCTGTGTTACACTTGTCATGTTTATTACACAGTCAAATAAATGAAGTGAACTACTGTCTGATCACCAAAGGATTACTTTTTCCTTTAATAATAAACCGATTCTAATCACTGACCTTGTACTTCACTAATAAGTTTAAAGGAAAGTGGGAACATTGCTGGGGCCAACTTGCTGTTCACTCTCAGTAAATAATACTGGAATAGCCAACCCAGAGACAAAATGGCTAGCAGTAGCTCCCTACATGAAGTTACACTAAGCGCCACACACACTTCATACTGACTGTTATTGCTGTCTTGTCTGTGGTATTGGAAAGTAAGACTCATATCATCTGATGTCAAATTAATTAATTAATTTACTGTAATCTTGTAAATCACATCATAAAATAGAAAACACAAGAAATAAACAAAAAACCAAAAGAAACTAAATCCATAATCATCTTTGTTTGTTCACGAATGCCGCAGAAATGCAAAGTAGTATTGAAAGTTTGTACAACTAGTTGCCATTTTCATAAATAAAATAATTTTAAAATCCCTATATACATGGTTTTTAAAAGACATTTGATGATTGAATTGACATCAGTTTCATTTTTTTATAGTTATTCCACAATCAGGTTACTTTAACCATTGCATTCTCCTTGTGATTTACTTTTCCCCTTTGTTGATTCCAACCACCAAACTACAATGGACAGAAATCAGAGTCACTGTTTCGGGTGGAGTGACTTTGCCTTGAGTTCTGAGGAAGGTTAACTCTGATTTCTCTCCACAGATGCTGCCAGACCTGCCGAGCTTTTCCAGCAATTTCTGTTTTTGTTTCTGATTTCCAGCATCTGCAGAACTTTCGGTTTTTACCAAAATACACGGAGTTGAAATTTTAAAGCCTTTGCATAAATGCCCCTCTGTGTGTATGTATATGTGTATATGCATATAGATATACAATTATAAAGGTTTATTTCCCCATAAACGTGCACACATACTTAGTAATCAGGCTTGATTAAAAACCTGGTTGTGTGTACAAAAGTAAACAAAACTGTAAATAAATTTGCAAATATATCTAATTGTCAAATCGTTTCAGTATTTCCGTATTACGTTTCAAACAAAGCAAGTTATTAAAAGCTTGTTTGGTATACCTGACCTCAATAAAGTCACACATCCTTATTTTCCGTTACAGTAAAGTAAACCTCTAACAGCAACAGAAATCGGGTAACTAATTCCAAAGCCAACACCAAATACCTAATTTGTATTCATTTAATCGCACTGCAGTAAATAAATTATCCTTTAATCTAAATTATTCAACCACATTCGTTGGGGTTCTTGCTTAATAGAATGGAAACGCGGGGAAAGGGCCACAGCGGTCAACCTGGTAATAAAACACCAGATTTCTTTTCCCCTTTCCCGTTCCACCTGCACCTCCTCCCCCAATCCATCCTCTGAGTTCAAAATACATAGCAAACATAACCGACGCAGGCTGCATTTTGTTTTGACCAGCTTCGACCTTCAGAGAAGGCACTAGCAGCACTGAGCCCAGTGAGTGTGTGGAGATTGCTTCTGTCGACGGCCTTTAGATTTTTGCCTCTTATTGACCGTCCGTCTGAATGCTTTCCACAGCAATTGTGAAAAGGCACGGCCATATCGCTGAACGAATGCTCCCCCCCCCCCCCGCATCCAGTCCCAAAACGACATGCCTGTTTCAGAGGTTTAACAGCGGCCCGCCTGAAATGCACCTTTGAAACCGAATTGTTCATCTGTGCTGATCCTGTGACGGGAACATAAAGAGAGACAGTGGAAGGGATATTTCTTTCAATAGCCTCTGGGCTGGCGCAAAAATGGAATCTGATTTTGTAACCTGATATGCTGAAAATAATAGATAACACAATTATACAAGCGCCATTCAATTAAAGACCCCCATATTCCTGAATGGGTACACCAATGTTTACCAAATAAATCCTAGATGAAAAAAAAGGGGCACGAGAATAATAAATATCTGGGATTGATGTTAATTTGCCCGCACTCCTTTCATACACGACCTTTCCACACATTGGGGCCTGCTGTTACTTTTCACATGGTGTATTGAAGCTCTGGACAAGTCAACATCAAAATACTGTACACCCAAGCTGTTAATAGGACAGCGGTCACAATGCTTTAAAGGAGTCTTCGATATCCTTCGATTTCAGCTGCAATTCTTATCAAAATGAACTGGGCTGTTTTCACTGATTCGCTCATAATTCAAGCAGCTAATAACACTTCAGTGAACGACACCAATTCACTCCTTCACAGACCGTGGAAGAAAAACGGTCTTTGTTGATGGAAAATTATGATATAGTTAAAAAGAAACGATGTTTTCGCAGCCAATTTGGTCTGAAAATTGACATATCATAGCTTTCATAACCTGAATCATTACAGCAACAACCGAATTAGTTGTTTTAATATCGAAACCAAATCCTTAGTGGCAAAGCAGATTTTAAAAGCAGATTCAAACCTTCAAATAATTGGAATGTGCTTAATGCCTTGTTTGTACTGGGATGCATAGCAACAGAAATCATTACATCCCGGAGCATCTAAGAAGGTCGGGATTTATCAAATTGCACAAACAATGAAAAAGAGGAATTCAGACAGACAATGGAAGATCCCGCATCTTCTGTTAACACTGCAACTCTCACATCGTCTAAATCAGGGCTCCACTGAGAGATCATACTGTCGTGATGTTAAGCTTGAGGGTATTTTTTGTAAATATGAAAAATAATAATTGCCTTTTGACATCACGATATTACATTTTATTTTTTTTTTAAATTGTTGTCCACCCAGAAAAGGTTTTTACATTCTGCAACTTAATTCATCCAACGGCTCCACCCAATCACGCTGAATTTCTAAGTATTGCATTAACTGGTTACAAACCGTCGTTTAAACAATTACATTCTGAACATCCACATACATTCGGATCTTGATTTTATCACTGGAGCCTAGTAATTTAGATGACTACACTACAACATGCAAGTCCTAATAACGGAAGTTCATATACTGCCTAAAGGCTGCCCCCACCTTTGGACTATATTAACCTACATGTCCATCATCCGAACAAAATAACTGAACATTACAAGGTTACTGCAAGCAAAACTTCTGACTGAGCTATAGCTAATGCAACTCTGTATGACAATATTCATTATCACTTTCAGTGTGCAAGGACACATTTCTTTCACAATTTAGATCAAATGCAATACATTGTATAAAATGTAATATATTGTATAAAATGCTCCGAGTCATTTTGTCAATTGTTAACAATTGTCAAACAAAACATGCTTTCCAATGCTGAAAGGTGCAATTTAAATGGATATGCTTGGCTTGGTGTGATTTCTATTCTGTACATTGTGACTCAAGGCCAATTTATTCCAGAAAGACTGTCGCAGATTAAAATGTTTACAGAATCTTTGATTAGGCAAGAATTTCCACATGTCAGAGCAATACGACCCTATTAATTTAACGAAAGCCTTTTGCATTTGGTGAACAATATTCAGCATTTTTGCCAACTTGAGACAGAAAGGTCTTCATTCCTGATCGCTGAAAGCTGCATGAAACTGTTAAGGCCTACACAATTAAATTCTCTCCGAAAAAAAACCCAGCTTGCTCATTGATAAAAAAATCCCTATAGTCCATAGAACCCATTTACCAGGCATAGGTCAGTCAGTGCATCCAACTGTCTCTCCAGACATACTGTCAAAGATCAATTCTGGTAATAACCTGACCACTGAAGGCAATAAATCCTTGGAAATTTGCTGTGTGAACTATTTACCACCTCCCCCAATTTTATGAAAAAAATTCTATTGCACCCTATAAAAATACATCATTTTACACACATTTAAAAGCATTTTGAAAATTGAAAAATTAATGCACAAAAGAAATATGATCATATACAGAGACAACATTTTATATACGCCTTGTAGATAGATGTAAACTGCTAAGTAAACATTTTCAATTCCAGTTTAAAGCAATTTTCAATTAAATATCTATAATTTATAGCTGGTTTGAATGTGGAATAGAAGATATTAAATGTGAATTAACCCCATAATTTGCAGTATTTTCAGTCAGACCATCACACTGCAATATACCTAAAAGTGAGTGGCTATGCACTTAGCATTACTCAAAAAGGTTACAAATGGGAAAATTGTGTTCCTCATGGTAGAGTCTGTTTAACACAAACTAAAATGAAAGTCAGACTTGTGTGACTATTTTGGAACTTCTGTTTGAATGTTGTTAATGAAATTAATATTGAATATGATTCAGGACAAATTCTTAATCTGCAAATCTATTTTAAAAATGTATTAAATTTAAAATATACATTTAAATTTGTAAGATTTCAAAGCTTAAGATACATGCCAAACCTTGTACTCTTTCATGCCAACTGTGCTATTTGAAAGCTCCATTTAGAGCTCTGAAGTTGAGAGGGAAGAACAAAGATAATAGACAGAAAATGTTGAATCGCACTTATGGGAGACACCTTCATTATTGTTGGGCATACACATGAACACTTTAGCATTTTTCTATGGAATTAAGAAATTAAAAAGAATAAATCAAAATATAGCGATTTGGGAATTCCAATTGCACATAAATATTAATAAATTACATTAATTTGTCTTAAAGTTTAGCATGAGCATTTTTAGAAAGCTTTACTTTTATAAAATATATTTGTAAAATTAGACTTTTGAAATCTAAATTGTAGCAAAATGTAAGCCTTTAAAAAGAGTGATCTTTGCCTTCATTTTTAGCTGATTCATGATGGAAAATTGAGGCATTGAGAATTGGGTTGGTTAAGACAAAATGAGGAAATGAAATAAAACCAAATGTACTCAGATGTTACTTTTTCAAAAAAAATTGAACTTCCATATTATACTTTCTTGTGTTAGATAGCTTCCCTCTCTCTTTGCTGCTGTCTGGTGACATGTTTTGACTTTTCACAATGGATTGGGATTGAATCTCTCAATATTGATGGCCAATGATCAATTGTTTGTCTACAAGATGTACATATCTCCAGGCCTGGGAGAAGACTTTTGAACGAAACCCAAACACAATTTTATCACCTATCCTCCACCTCGCACCAGAAATAACTGTGCCAGCCACTTTCATCTGACTCAATCCATTTCCTTCTCTCATACCAGGAGAAAGCTGGATGGAGAGAATCAAAACAAGTGGTGCTGTGTATAACAATTACAACATTGAGTTTGTGCAGGACGTTGGTGAGGCCCTTTCTGGAGTACTAGATCAGTTTGGGAAATGTAAACGAGTTGGACTGATTGGTCTGTTTCAGTGCAGTATGCCTCTGTGACTCCAAAGGCACTACAGCTATCATGTGTGATTTTAATGTACATGTTGATGAAACCAATCATATTGGTAAAAGTAACATGGAAAACAAATCTGTAGAGTTGGTCAGAAATTGTAATTTTTGAGCAGTATGTTGCAGACTCTAGCCAGAAGGCTAGGTTAGATCTTGTAATGCATAATGCCATAAGATTAACCAGTAACCTCATAGTTAAGGATACTCCAAGAAGTAGCGATGAGAGAAATTCAAGCTAATTTTGAGGTGATGCTACTCTGGTCTCCAAACTAGTGTGGCCAACTTTAAGTATAGGTAATTCTAGTGCTATGCAGAAAGAGTTGTCAAAAGTCAGCTGGGAAAATGGATGAAGGGAAACAGTAGCTGAAACAGTGTCCAGTTATAGGAAGGATATTAAACCAGAGAGGGTTCAGAAGAGGTTTACCAGGATGTTGCTGGGAATGGAGGGTTTGAGTTATAAGGAGAGCCCAGGACTTTTTTCACTGGAGAGTAGGGGGTTGAGAGGTGACCTTTTAGATATTTATAAAATCACATAGATAAGGTGAATGGCAGGTGTTTTTCTTCCTAGGATAGAAGATTTGAAGACTAGGGGGAATATTTTTAAGGTGAGAGAAGAAAGATTAAAACAAAACATAAGGAGCATTTCATTTGTACAGAGTGGTTCGTGTGTGGAATGAACTGCCAGAGTAAGTGATGGATGCAGGTACAGCTACAATATTTAAAAGACATTTGGATAAGTACATGAATAGGAAATGTTTGGAGGGATATGGGCCAGATGCAGACAACTGGGGCTAGTTCAGTTTGAGATTATGTTAGCCATGAACTGGTTGGACCGAAGGGTCTATTTCCATGCCGTACGACTCTATGACTCCATAGCATTTTTGTTCTCACCCTAGTGGATAGGACAGTGACTGCTCATGTGTTGATTCTGAGACCTCCATTTCCAGACCACCAAGAAAGTTTCAAATATCAAATGCCATTACCATCACCATAAATCTATGCTTAACATGAATAGATTGGAAACACCCAATCTATTGGAAGATAGATATGTAAGTCAAGGAAGAAACACCCCAGGACCTTGGCACTCAGGGGATGAGAGAGGTCAGGCTCTTAATTAGTCCCAACATGTCCTCATCAGCTAATTTAGATATATAACACTCTGTCCCATTCTCTAAGTTATTCATATAGAAAGGAAATAAATTGAGGTCCTACAATGGATCCTTCCGGCACTTCATTGGTTATAGTTTTCCAAACTGAAAGAAAAACATTAGCCCTGACTCGCTGTCTTCTGGTTATTAATCAATGTTCAATCCATACTAATACATTAAGATTAGCTCCAAACTTGTGAAATTCTCTACAGTATGGAAACAGGTCCTTCAGCACAACAAGTCCACACTGACCCTCCGAAAAGTAACCCACCCAGACCTATTCCCTTACCCTATATTTACCCAACTAATGCACCAAATACTATGGGCAATTTAGAATGGGCAATTCACCTGACCTGCACATAGTTAGATTGTGGTAGGAAACCAGAGCACCCAGAGGAAATCCATGCAACACAGGTAGAATATGCAAAGTCCACAGTTACCTGAGGTGGGAAAAATGAACCTGGATCCCTGGCGCTGAGGTAGCAGTGTTATTCACTGAGTCACCTTGCCACTTTTAATGTGGAATTTATCAAATGCCTTTTGTAAATCCAAATACACTACACATAGCAGTTTCCCACAATCACCTCTGCTTCTTTCATCCTCAAAAACTGCCAAAAGTTTCAAACTTGATTTCCCTTTCATAAAACCATGCTGCTACTGTTTTATTATATTAAGCTTTTTGAAATGCTTTGCTTTTTCTCCCTTATTAATGGACTCTAGCATTTCCCTAAGTAACAGGCCCATAATACCCTGCATTTTCCATTCCTCCCTTCTTGAACAGGAGCAACACATTGACATTTTCCAAGCCACTGAAACCTTCTTTAAAAGTCTACCACAGTTTCAGCTACAGACAAGCCCCCTTCATCCATTTTCCCAGCTGATTTTTGACAACTCTTTCTGCATAGCACTGTAATTACCTATATTTAAAGTTGGCCACACTAGTTTGGAGACCAGAGTAGCATCACCTCAAAATTAGCTTGAATTTCTCTCATCGCTACTTTTTGGAGTATCCTTAACTATGGTTACTGGTTAATCTTATGGCATTATGCATTACTAGATCTAACCTAGCCTTCTGGCTAGAGTCTGCAACATACTGCTCAAAAATTACAATTTCTGACCAACTCTACAGATTTGTTTTCCATGTTACTTTTACCAATATGATTGGTTTCATCAACATGTACATTAAAATCACACATGATAGCTGTAGTGCCTTTGGAGTTACAGAGGCATACTGCACTGAAACAGACCAATCAGTCCAACTCGTTTACATTTTCCAAACTGATTAGATTAGATTACATTACATTACAGTGTGGAAACAGGCCCTTCGGCCCAACAAGTCCACACCGACCCGCCGAAGCGCAACCCACCCATACCCCTACATTTACCCCTTACCTAACACTACGGGCAATTTAGCATGGCCAATTCACCTGACCTGCACATCTTTGGACTGTGGGAGGAAACCGGAGCATCCGGAGGAAACCCATACAGACACGGGGAGAACGTGCAAACTCCACACAGTCAGTCGCCTGAGGCGGGAATTGAACCCGGGTCTCTGGCGCTGTGAGGCAGCAGTGCTAACCACTGTGCCACCTTGCCGCCCACAATCTAGTCTCATTTGCCAGCATCTAGTCCATATCCTTCAAAACTCTTCCAATTCATGTACCCACCCAGATCTTGCGTGCCTCCTTTATTCACTGATCTATGAATTTTCCTATAATGAGGTGACTCTTTGGGAGCCAATAGGCAACTCCCACCCATTCCCTTGTTATGCCTTACTTTCACCCAAGCTAACTGCACATTATGAAGTACTGCACCTATATGACTACCCACCACTATACTGATACGCCCTTTATTAACAATGTTAACTCACCTCCTTATTCCTTTTGCTTATTTTTCTGAATAATGAGTTCCTAGTCTTGGTCACCCTACAACTATGGCAAGGATATTGTGGGATGTTAGGGAAGAAATTATGGGGTCTCTAGCAGAAATATTTGTATCATCAATAACCACAGGTGAGGTGCCAGAGAACTGGAGTGTGGCTAGTATTGTGCCTTTATTTAAGAAAGGTTGTAAGGAGAAGTCTGGGAACTATAGACCTGTGAGTCTGACATCGTTGGTGGGTAGGTTGTTGGAGGTGATTCTGAAAGATAGGATTGACATCCATTTGGAGAGGCAAGGATTGATTAGGGATAATCAGCATGGCTTTGTGTGAGGGAAATCATATCTCACAAACTTGTTTGAATTTTTTAATAAAGTAGCCAACCAGATTGATTAAGATAGAGCCATAGATGTTGTTTACTTAGACTTCAGTAAAACCTTAGATAGGGTTCCACATGGTAGATTAATTAGCAAAGTTAGATCACATGGGAACCAGAGTGAGCTTGCCAATTGGATACATAATTGGCTTTTCAGTAGGAGACAGTGGATGGTGGTGGAGGGTTGTTTTTTGGACTGGAGGCCTGTGACCAGCGGGGTTCCAGAGGGATCGGTACAGCGTCCACTTTTGTTTGTCATTTATATGCTGATTTAGTTGAGAATATAGGAGGCATGATTAATAAGATTGCAGATGACACCAAAATTGGTGGTTCAGTGGACAGTGAAGAAGGTTATCTAAGATTACAAAGGATCTTGATCAATTGGGTCAATGGGCTGAGGAGTGGCAGATGGAGTTTAATTTGGATAAATGCGAGGCATTGTTTTTTGGTAAAACAAGAAAGGGCAGAACTTGCACAATTAATGGTAGGGTCCTGGGGAGTGTTGTAGAAAACAGCCTAGGGGTTCAGATACATAATTCTTTGAGATTTGCATCACAGGTAGACAGTGTGGTGAAGAAGGCATTTAGCACGTTTGTCTTCATTGCTCAGATCTTTGTGTATGGGAGTTGAAACGGCATGTTGAAGTTGTACCAGATATTGGTGAGGCCTCTTCTGGAGAATGGTGGTCAGTTCTGGATTGCCAGTTATAGGAAGGGTATCATTAATCTGAACAGGGTTCAGAAAATATTTACCAGGATGTTGCTGGAACTCGAGGTTTGAGCTATCGGGGAGGCTGGATAGACTGGGACGTTTTACACTGGACTGTAGGAGGTTGAGGGGTGACTTTATAGAGGTTTATAAAATCATGAGGGACAGAGATAGAGTGGATAGCAAAGGTTATTTCCCTAACGTGAGGGAGTTTAAAACTTGCGGGCATATTTTTAAGGTGAGAAAAGAAAGATTTAAAAAGGACATGAGGAACAACAGTTTTTTACATTCGTGAGTGGAATGAACTGACAGACGAAGTGCTGGATCTGGGTACAGTTACAATGTTTAAAAGGCAGTTGGATAAGTACAAGCATAGGAAAGGTTTGGTGGGAGATGGGCCACATGTGGACAAGCGGACTAGTTTAGTTTGGGAACATGGTCGGTGTGGACCAGTTGGACTGAAATTCTGTTTCCCAGCTGTATAACTCTATGCCTCTGTGCTAGCTATCAAGTCATATTAATTTATGTCAATTTGAGCCATCAACCCATCTAACACTTTGCAAATGCTGCATGCATTCAGATGAAGATTCTTGGGCTGGAGCAATTCACCATTATTACTTCCTGTGAAACAAATTTATTCTATTCTATTCCCACTGAGCTCCTTCGGCAGAATCTCTTTCCTCATCCTATCTGTGTTGTTGGTACCTGTGTGAATGACGAAAATTGGGCCCAACTCTATCACTCGGTGGCACTGAATTCCTCAGGCTAACCACTGGCTGGGTGAAAAAAATTCTCCTCATTTCAGTCTTAAATGACCTACTTCTGTTTGCTTAAACTGTGACTTGGTCGTGGACTCCCTAGCGTCAGGAATATCCTTCCTACATTTATACTGACTAGTCCATTGAGAAATTTACTGGTTTTTAATGAGATCCTCCCTCAGTCTTCTAAACTCTTAGTCCTAAGCAATCCAGTCTTTGTCTCACATTTGTCAGGTGTGCCATCCCAGGAATCAGTCTGGTAAACCTCTGTTGTGCTCCCTCCATAGCTAGAACATCTTTCCTCAGAGAAGGAGACCAAAACTCCACTCAGTACTCTAGGTGCCTCACATTTCTCCACATTATACTGCATCACCTTGTCCAAATCACACGGAAACGTCTCTGCAGTTTCCTCACAGTTCACCCTCTCACCCAACTTTGTGTCATCAACTCAGAGCCAAAGTTTCTCAATCAGGTAATGGCACAAAAATCCATATATTCAAATTTGCTGATGACTCAAATTTAGGTGGCATTGTTAACAGTATAGATTATAGCATGAAATTACAAAGGAATATTGATAGATTATGTGAATGGACGAATAAAGTTCAATGTAAGCAAATGTGACATTATCAGCTTTGGACTGAAAATTGATAGACTGGGTACTTTCTAAAAGGTATGAAGTTAGATACAGTGGATGTCCAAATTTGGGGGGTCGGGGGTGGTGAGGGGGGGAAATCAGGTGCATAAATTTTTAAAATACCATGAAGAGGTGCAAAAAAAAATCAAGATGGCTAATGGAATGCTGATCTTTAGGGAGATTTAAACAATCCTTGGATAAGCAAATGGATGATGATGGAATAGGGTAGGGGAATGAGCTGAGAATAGTTCACAGGTCGGCGCAACATCGAGGGCCGAAGGGCCTATTCTGCGCTGTATTGTTCTATGTTCTATGTTCTAAATATAGAGGACTGGAGTGTCAGGATGCAGAAGGTTATGCTGCAGTTATACATAACCCTGGTTAGGCCACACTTGGAGTAATGTGAGTAGGTCTGGTCACCACACCTTCAGAAGGATATATTGGCCTTGGAGGGAATACAAAGTATGTTTACAAGAATGATACAAGAAGGTTACTATATGAGGAGAGATTATATAAATTAGGCCTGTTTTCTCCAGAATTTGGAAAGTCAGGACACCAGGTTATAGTCCAACATGTTTACTTGAAATCATAAGCTTTCGAGCACCACTCTTCCATCAGGCAAAGTGGAGTGAAGCATGTAGGCATGGAATTTATAGGGCAGAGAGATCATTGTAAGATAATTCCAGGTAATTAAGAGTGTCAAAAGATAGTACAAACCATCTGAGTGGAGTGTCAACAGCCTGAATAAGAAGTTTCTGCAGGTGATCAAAAGTGTCAGATAGTGTGAGTAAAGTGTCAACAGCTGAATAATAAATGAAGGGATGACCTTGATCCGGTTTATTAAGGCAGAGATATAATTATAAAACATGAAAAATAAAACAATTAGATGGTGCTAGAGACAAACCAAATGGCTAGAATAACATGATTGGTATAAGATTCACTTGCCGAAGGTCTAACCAAAGTAACAAGTAATCCAAAACTGTACAAACTATTTAAGATAGAGAGATCATAACAAGTTGTCAAGGTGATGGAAGTCAAGACAGGTCAGTAAGGAAGATTTTACAGATACAGAACAGTGTGGTGGTTACGTGTAGCTTTTATATATGTATATAAAGCCTCGAGATTCTCCTTAGCTCTGTTGCTAATGACTTTTCACGGCCTCTTTTAGCCCCTCTAATTCCTTGTTTAAATTCTTTCCTACTTTCCTTATATACTTCAAGGATTTTGTCAGTTCCCATCCTCCGAGACCTTATGTATGCTTCCATTTCTTTTTGACCAAGATCATAACATCCCGGGTCTTCCAAGGTTCACGTAATTTGCCACACCTATCCTTCATTCTCACAGGAATGTGCTGCTCCTGAACCTTTATCAATTGCTGTTTGAAATACTCCCCCATATCTGATGTAGATTTACCCTCAAACAGCTGCCTCCAATCAACACACTCCAGTTCCTGCCTTCCCCCAATTTAACTCCTTCACCTGAGGACTGCCGTTATCCCTATCCACTAGTATCTTAAAACTCACTGCATTATGGTCACTACTCCTGAAATGCACCCCCACTGAAACTTCACTCACTTGCCAGGCTCATTTCCCAAAACCAGGTCCAGTATAACCCTTTCGCTAGTTGAACTGTTTACATACTGTGCTAAAAAAACCCTCCTGGAGAAAGTGAGGTCTGCAGATGCTGGAGATCAGAGCTGGAAATGTTTTGCTGGAAAAGCGCAGCAGGTCAGGCAGCATCCAGGGAACAGGAGAATCGACGTTTCGGGCATAAGCCCTTCTTCAGGAATGGGGAAAGTTTGTCCAGCAGGCTAAGATAAAAGGTAGGGAGGAGGGACTTGGGGGAGGGGTGTCAGAAATGTGATAGGTGGAAAGAGGTCAAGGTGAGGGTGATAGGTCAGACTGGGGTGGGGGCGGAGAGGTCGGGAAGAAGATCTCAGGTTAGGAAGGCGGTGCTGAATTTGATGGATTTGACTGAGACAGGGTGGGGGGAGGGGAAATGAGGAAACTGGTGAAATCCGAGTTCATCCCTTGTGGTTGGAGAGTTCCTAGCCGGAAGATGAGGCGATCTTCCTCCAACCGTCGTTTTGTTGTGGTCTGATGATGGAGGAGTCCAAAGACCTGCATATCCTTGGTGGAGTGGGAGGGGGAATTGAAATGTTGAGCTACAGGGTGGTTGGGTTGGTTGGTCCGGGTGTCCCAGAGGTGCTCTCTGAAACGCTCCGCAAGTAGCCGGCCTGTCTCCCCAATACAGAGGTGGCCACATCGGGTGCAGAGGATGCAATAGATGATATGTGTGGAGGTGCAGGTGAATCTGTGGCGGATATGGAAGTTTCCTTTGGGGCCTTGGAGGGAGGTGAGGGGGGAGGTGTGGGCGCAAGTCTTGCACCTCCTGCGGTTGCAGGGGAAGGTGCCGGGAGTGGAGGTTGGGTTGGTGGGGGGTGTGGATCTGACGAGGGAGTCACGGAGGGAGTGGTCTTTACGGAATGCTGATAGGGGAGGGGAGGGAAATATATCCTTGGTGGTGGGGTCCGTTTGGAGGTAGCGGAAATGACGGCGGATGATGCGCTGTACATGGAGATTGGTGGGGTGGCAGGTGAGGACCAGTGGGTTTCTGTCCTGGTGGCGGTTGGAGGGGCGGGGTTCAAGGGTGGAGGAGCGGGAAGTGGAAGAGATGCGGTGGAGGGCATCGTCGACCACATCGGGGGGGAAATTGCGGTCCTTGAAGAAGGAGGCCATCTGGGTTGTACGTATTTGGAACTGGTCCTCCTGGGAGCAGATGCGGTGGAGTCGAAGGAATTGGGAGAATGGGATGGCGTTTTTACAGGGGGCAGGATGGGAGGAGGTGTCGTCCAGGTAGCTGTGGGAGTCGGTCGGTCGGTCTACTACAAACGCAAAACCGCACAACCCAGATGGCCTCCTTCTTCAAGGACCGCAATTTCCCCCCCGACGTGGTCGACGATGCCCTCCACCGCATCTCTTCCACTTCCTGCTCCTCCACCCTTGAACCCCGCCCCTCCAACCGCCACCAGGACAGAACCCCACTGGTCCTCACCTACCACCCCACCAATCTCCATGTACAGCGCATCATCCGCCGTCATTTCCGCTACCTCCAAATGGACCCCACCACCAAGGATATATTTCCCTCCCCTCCCCTATCAGCATTCCGTAAAGACCACTCCCTCCGTGACTCCCTCGTCAGATCCACACCCCCCACCAACCCAACCTCCACTCCCGGCACCTTCCCCTGCAACCGCAGGAGGTGCAAGACTTGCGCCCACACCTCCCCCCTCACCTCCCTCCAAGGCCCCAAAGGAAACTTCCATATCCGCCACAGATTCACCTGCACCTCCACACATATCATCTATTGCATCCTCTGCACCCGATGTGGCCACCTCTATATTGGGGAGACAGGCCGGCTACTTGCGGAACGTTTCAGAGAACACCTCTGGGACACCCGGACCAACCAACCCAACCACCCTGTAGCTCAACATTTCAATTCCCCCTCCCACTCCACCAAGGATATGCAGGTCTTTGGACTCCTCCATCGTCAGACCACAACAAAACGACGGTTGGAGGAAGAACGCCTCATCTTCCGGCTAGGAACCCTCCAACCACAAGGGATGAACTCGGATTTCACCAGTTTCCTCATTTCCCCTCCCCCCACCCTGTCTCAGTCAAATCCATCAAATTCAGCACCGCCTTCCAAACCGGAGATCTTCTTCCCGCCCTCTCCGCCCCCACCCCAGTCTGACCTATCACCCTCACCTTGACCTCTTTCCACCTATTACATTTCTGACGCCCCTCCCCCAAGTCCCTCCTCCCTACCTTTTATCTTAGCCTGCTGGACAAACTTTCCCCATTCCTGAAGAAGGGCTTATGCCCGAAACGTCGATTCTCCTGTTCCCTGGATGCTGCCTGACCTGCTGCGCTTTTCCAGCAACACATTTCCAGCTCTAAAAAACCCTCCTGGATGGTCTTTACAAATTCTGCCACATCCAAGTCCCTGGCACTAAATGAGTCCCAGTCAATATTGGGCAAATTAAAATCACCCACCATAGCAACTCTGTTGTTTCTATATCTTTCCAAATCTGTCTAAATATTTTCTCCTCTATCTCCTGCTGGCAGTTGGGAGGCCTGTAGTATACCCCCAGCATTGTGATTTGACTTTTCCTATTCCTGAGTTCTACCATATTACCTCACTACAAGATCCTTCTCTTGTATCCTTCCTCAGTACAGATGTGACATAGTCCTTTACCAGTAATGCAACCCCCCCACCCCTTTTACATCCCATAGCTACCATTTCTACTATCTCTTGACACTCTTACTTACCTAGATTTATCTTGCAATGATCTCTCTGCCTATAAATTCTGTGCCTGTGTGCTTCCCTTCACTTCACTTGACGAAGGAACAGCACTCCGAAAGCTTATGATTTCAAATAAACCTGATGGACTATAATCTGGGGTCAAACTTCTGACTTTGGCCACCCCAGTCCAACTAGCCATCATGGTTAGAATTTAGAAGGTTAAGGAGTGATCTGATCAAAGTCTTGTAAGATATTAAAAGGAAAGGACAGGGTAGATAAAGATAAACTATTTCCCCTGGTTGGAGATTCTGGAACTGGGGGCAGAGTCTAAGAATTAGGGCCAGGTCGTTTAGGAGAGATGTTAGGGAACACCTCTGCACGGAAAGATGTTTGAAACTCTCTTGCACAAACAATAGCTGCTGTTAGATCTGTGGTTAGCTTTACATTCAAGATAGTTTTTTTGAATTAAACAAAGGTTTAAAGGATACAGACCCTTGGCAGGTATATGACGTAGCCATGATCCCACTGCAAGGTGGAACAGGCTCGAAGGACTGAATGGCCTGCTAATGTTCCCATGTAATTCCTTCCTGCAACACATCATCTGCTCCAGCATCTATATTCTTTGTGTAATGTTGAGTAATTAAAAATGTGTTCTCAGGATGTGTGTATCACTGGCTGGGCCAGCATTTACTGCCCATCCTGAAGTGACCAGAGGATAGTTAAGAGTCAACCTCATTGCTATGGGCCTGGAGTCACATCTGACCAGACCCAACATGGACAGCAGAGGTTCCTTCCCTAAAGGACATGAGTGAATGAGATAGGTTTTTAATGACAATTGAATTCAATTCGAATTTCACGTGATTCAAATGTACGTCCCCTGAGGAACCACCAGCCTGCGTTTCTGGATTGCTAATCCAATGACATTACCACCACGTTACTGCTTTCCCAAATGATGTGATCAAGACTGTTTGTGGCCAGGACTTCTCAACAATACAGTTGGTCAATGCGTGACGCAAACATTCAGAATTATATAATAATGTACCCGTGTATCTGAGTGTCTATTTAAAGCTATTATAGGGACCTCATGGGGCTGAAAAGCAAACCCATTCTCTCAGAGAAAAAAGTAACACCAACTCTGTATAATGCAGATGCGGTGACAGCCACTTTGTTTCGATTGCATGCTTACAGTTTGGATGAGATTGGAATGCAACACAGATAGAACTTTGACAGGGTGACTGAGTCACAGGCTTAGCCTCTCAGTGTAGATCATTTTACTCCAAAAGATAATTATGTTTAAACAAGATACAAGTCTGTGATACTTTTCTGTGTCAGTGTGAAAACAGGCCCTTCGGCCCAACAAGTGCACACCGACCCCCCCGAAGAGCAACCCACCCAGACCCATTTCCCCCTGACTAAAGCACCTAACACTATGGGCAATTTAGCATGGCCAATTCATCTAACCTGCACATCTTTGGATTATGGGAGGAAACTGGAGTACCCAGGGGAAACCCACACAGAAATGGGGAGAATGTGCAAACTCCACACAGACAGTTGCCCGAGGCGGGAATCGAACCTGGGTCCCTGGTGCTGTGAGGCAGCAGTGCTAACCACTGAGCCACCTTGCTGCCCCAACTACTCTTCATTAATATATTCATCTCCTTTAATTAGGTTTTAGGAATTCCTTAATACCACATTAGATATAGAATGTGGGGAAATAGATGGTGACATCTTTAAAAATGTCCATATTACAGAGGGGAAGTGCTGGATGTCTTAAAACACTTAAAGTGGATAAGTCCCCAGGACTTGATCAGGTGCACCCTAGAACTCTGGGGAAGCTAGAGAAGTGATTGCGGGGCCTCTTGCTGAGACATTTGTATCATCGATAGTCACAGGTGAGGTGCTGGAAGACTGGAAGTTGGCTAAGGTGGTGCCACTATTTAAGAAGGATAGTAAGGAAAAGCTAGGGAACTGAAGACCAGTGAACCTGACATCACTGGTGGGCAAGTTGTAGGGGGGAGTCCTGAGGGACAGGATTTACATGCATTTGGAAAGGCAAGGACTGATTAGGGATAGTCAACATGGCTTTGTGCACGGGAAATCATGTTTCATGAACTTGTTTGAGTTTTTGGAAGAAATAACAAAGAGGATTGATGAGAGTAAAGCAGTAGACCTGATCTATATGGACTTCAGTTAGGCAGTCAATAAGGTTCCTCATGGGACACTGGTTAGCAAGGTTAGCTCTCATGGAATACAGGAAGAACGAGGTTGGATACAGAACTGGCTCGAAGGTAGAAGACAGAGGGTGGTGGTGGAAGATTGCTTTTCAGAGTAGAGACCTGTGACCAGTGGTGTGCCACAAGGATTGGTGCTGGGTTCACTGCTTTTCATCATTTATGTAAATGATTTGGATGTGAACATAGAAGGTATAGTTAGTAAGTTTGCAGATGACACCAAAATTGGAGGTGTAGTGGACAGCAAAGATTACAATGGGATCTTGATCAGATGGGTCAATGGGCTGTGAAGTGGCAGATGGGGTTTAATTTAGATAAATATAAGGTGCTGCGTTTTGAAAACGCAAACCTTAGCAGGACTTATATACTTAATGGTAAGGTCCTAGGGAGCATGGCTAAACATGAGACCTTGGAGTGCGGGTTTGTCCCTCCTTGAAAGTGGAGTCACAGGTCGATAGGATAGTGAAGAAGGTGTTTGGTATGCCTTCCTTTATTGGTCAGAGTATTGAGTACAGGAGTTGGGAGGTCATGTTGCAGCTGTACAGGACATTGATTAGGCCACTTTTGAAATATTGCATGCAATTCTGGTCTCCTTCCTATCAGAACGATGTTGTGAAACTTGAAAAGGTTCAGAAAGATTTACAAGGATGTTGCCAGGGTTGGAGGATTTGAGCTATAGGGAGAGGTTGAATGGGGTGGGACTGTTAAACCCTGGAATTTTAGCAGCTGAAGGGTGACCTTATAGTGGTTTATAACTCATGAGGGGCATCGATAGGGTGAATACACAAGGTCTTTTCCCAGAGTACAGGAGCCCAGAATGAGAAGGCAGAGTTTTAGGGTGATAGGGGAAAGTTTTAAAGGGACCTAAGGGGTAACCTTTTCACTCAGAGTGTGGTACATGTATGGAATGAGCTGCCAGAGGAAGTGTTGGTGGCTGGTACAAATATAACATTTCAAAGGCATCTGGATAAGTATATGAAAAGGAAGGGTTTAGAGGGATAATGGGCCAAGTGCTGGCAAATAGGACTAGTCCTGGACTCCCCCACCCCAGGAAAAAGACTTTGTCTATTTGTCCTATCCATGCCCCTCATGATTTTATACACCTCCATAAGGTCACCCCTCAGCCTCCGATGCTTTTTCAAGTTCACTGCTCCCACACTAAAAATAAACCATTTACACGCATCACAAAACTTAAACATGCTGAACTATTCATGCAGAACCACCCTATCGGAGCCAGTGGGGGTGATCACCATTGATGGTTCTCCCCCCTCCACACAGTACACCATGATCTGCCATCCTACACTGGCTCCTACCCTTGTGTGTTGAATTGCACCCTTTTAACAATTACGATCCCAGAATGCTGTCTCCGATCTCTTCAACTGACCTCTCCTACTTTCCCATCACAGCAATGGTACCTGATAAATCCTCTTTGATTTTCAGTGAGCAGATCCTCTGGTCTGACTGTGGACCATTCCCTGGAGAGACTCAGAGTGGTAGCCCTGACTCATTAGTGACCAGCCTCCTAACCAATCTTGGTGGAGCTGCCCAATTGATTTAACACTAATCCCTGGATTGGTTGCACTGAACCTGCTTGACAGAGAGTGCCCTATTCCCCGGACTGCAGCGATATAAGCATTCTGACCCGAGACACCACAAGTGGCTGAATGACTATCACAAAGCTGCTGGACTGAGATCAGACAATGCTCCCTTAATTAATGGGCTAGTACCCTCGGGGCAAATGGGATCAAAGGTTATTGGGAGAAAGCAGGATTAGACTACTGGGTTGGGTCATAATCATGATGAATGGCAGAATAGGCTTAAAGGGCTGATTGGCCTCCTCCTGCTCCTATCGTCTATGTGTCTACTATCCATTCCCTGGAAACTTGACTGAGAGCTACTCCCCTTAGACCAGGCAGTCATGTATTTTGTTACAGCCCTTGCGGTGTGGTTATCACATACTTTGCTGGCCTCTGCTGTAAGTTGAGACTGACGTAGCACAATGCTGTACAGCCCCATGATTGGTCATTGCTGTCAACCATGACAGAATGCTTGATATTTTGTCTGTGCTCAAACACAAGGCAGGAACAGAAGGACTGTGAGCCAAGAAGTTTGGAATGAGGTGGCCAAGCACAAAAGGCAATGCCAGTCAGGGTTGCTGTGAACATCTAAGCCAGCGGACAGTGGGGGAGCATCAAGAGAGCTCAGTTCTCAGGTATCCTTGTACACTGGTGACACGGCAGCAGCATTGCATTACAAGATACCAGTGCACCCCAAAGTGCTGGACTGAAGTGGAGAACAGTATTTTAAATGAGTTGGCGATAGAGTCATACAATACGGCAACAGACCCTTTGCTCCAACTCATCCATGCTGACCAAATTTCCCCAAAGTAAACTTGTTCCACCTGCCTGTGTTTGGTCCATATCCCTCTAAACCTGTGCTGTTCATGTACCTGTCCAAATGTCTTCTTAAATATTGTAACCATATCTGCACCTGCCACTTCCTCGAGCAGTTTATTCCATTTAGAGGGATATGGGTCCAATGCTGGCAAATAGGACTAGATTAATTTAAGATATCTAGTCAGCACAGACAAGTTGGACCGAAGAGTCTGTTTCTGTGCTGTACATCTCTGTGAGTCTGAGACGTACGGACCATCCTTTCTGTGAACAAGTTGCCCCTCAGATGCCTTTTAAATTTTTATCCTCTCACCTTAAAAATGTGGGCCCTAATTTTGAACTCCCCCATCCTAGGGAAAAGACCTTTGCTATTCACTTTATCTATGCCCCTCATGATTTTATAAACCTTTAAAAGGTCACCCCACAACCTCCTATGCTCCAGTGATAAAATTCCCAACCTGTCAGCCTCTCCTTATAT
Organism: Chiloscyllium plagiosum; assembly: GCF_037043375.1. Lineage (NCBI taxonomy): Eukaryota > Metazoa > Chordata > Chondrichthyes > Orectolobiformes > Hemiscylliidae > Chiloscyllium > Chiloscyllium plagiosum. The sequence continues at coordinate 5,239,085 of NW_028270142.1, forward strand.
CTCAACCACTCTAGTTCTGGTAAATCTTTTCTGAACCCTCTTCAATTTAATAATATCCTTCCTATAGCAGGGTGACCATAATGTACACAGTACTCCAAAAGTGGCTTCATTAACGTCCTGTACAATCTCCACCTGACGTCCCAACTCTACACTCAATGGTTTGAGCAATAAAGGTAAGCATGCTAAATGCCTCCTTAACCACCCTGTTGACCTATGACATAGCTTTCAAAGAACTATGTACCTGAACCACTCGGTCTTTCCATTTGACACCACTATTCAGGGCCCTACCATTAACTGTATAAGTCCTGTCCTTGTTTGTTTTGCCAAAATGCAATATCTCGCATTTATCCAAATTAAACTCCATCTGCCTCTCCTCAGCCCATTGGCCCAATTGATCAAGATCCCTTTGTAATCTTAGATAACCTTCTCCACTGTCCACTATATCACCAATTTTGGTGTTGAGAGAGAAAAGCACAGCCGGTCAGGCAGCATCCGAGGAGCAGGAAAGTTGACATTTCGGGCAAAAGCCCTTCATCAGGAATGACCAATTTTTGGTCACCAACTTTGACGTCATCCACAAACTTAATAAGCATTCTTCCTAAATTCTCATCCAAAACATTGAAATGAATAACAAACCCCGATCCCTGTGGAACATCACGGGTCACAGGTCTCCAGCCCAAAAAGCAACCCTCCACAACCACCTAGTATCTCCTACCATTATGCCAATTTTGTATCCAATTGGCAATGAAATGTGCCACAATGATGTGGTGAGGCTGGTATTTGTCTGATGCCAACATCAATGAATGTGAATGGTTGTTGCCGACAGAGCAGACCCTGAAATGTTGGGGACCACAGGCCGAGATGGAGGCCAAAAGGAATAAGCTTTGAGCTGGAAATGCCAGACTTCCATGAGAATATCTGTCTGTTGTTTTATAAAGAAGAGCTATACTATGTTGCTATATAGTTTCTCTCTGCTACATGGGAGAACAGGAAACTGCATATGAAAGGAGATAAGTACAGATGAGATGTAAATTTACACAAATTGACCTCCCACGTCCCACTAGTGAGATTCTTGACTGGCTGTTCAAACCTTGTTGGGAGGAAAAATTGGACTTTCTTTTCCCCGACGTTGGGAATCTCATTTTCCAATTTTGCCACATTTATCCAACTAACCCACAACTGCTGACATTGTTTGGGAGCTGGGATGATCCCATCCCTAAACTCTTCCTCTCTACAGATACTGCCTGACATCTAAACCATTTCTTTTACTTGGATGCTTTTATTTCAGATTTCCAGTATCCAAGTATTTAGTTTTTATTGTTAGTTTCATATTCCCTCTCATTGTGTTGGAAAAAGAATGGATTAGAATACTTGTTTAGAATTTATAAATGAGTTGTGGGTGTCACTGGTTAGGCCACACTTATTCCTCGTACTTAATTTCCCAGCGAGATGTTAAGAGTCAATGACATTGCTGTGGGTCTGGCCTCTCGTGTAGACCAGACCTGGTATGGTTGGCAGATTGCTTTCCCTAAAAAGGACATTAGCAAAGCAGATGGGTTTTTAACCACAATTGGCTAGCTTCTAACTGAATTCAAGTTTTAATAGCTGCCACATTGGGTGTCGTACCCACACCCCAGAATATTAGCCTGAGTTTCTGGATTACTAGTCCAGTGACGTTACTACCACTCTTTTTCCCTCCTGACTTTGCTATTTATTTAATATTGGAGTGGTGCTAGAAAAGCACAGCAGGTCAAGTAGCATCCGAGGAGCAGGAAAATTGACGTTTCGGGCAAAAGCCCGAATGACATATAAAATCTTGACTCTAATCTTCAGCATCTGCAGTCCCCACTTTCGCCTTTGTTATTTATTTGCCTTGGCCCAAAAATACTTTCACAACCTGCAAAAGGTTGTAAGTATTTTAAAAGTTTGGGTTAAAAAGGATACAATCTGAAAATTATTTTGTTGTTGATATGATAACAATATCTATCAGTGGTTCAAAACTTATTTAAAATATCCTTTACTCTCTGAATAACTTTTTAAAAAAATTCACTCATGAGCATTGCTGACTGGTTCAGCACTTTTTTGTCCCTCGTTGCCTTTGAGAAGGTGGTGGTGAGCTACCTTCTTGAACGGTTGCAATTTATCTGGGAAAGCTATAAGTTTTTATGAATGCAGAGGCACCAATCTTGCTGCTCCTTTGTTACTTTATGTGCAGAAAAAGTCACTTACTTCTCTCTTTTGGATTTTTCCATGTTATATGAGTTTGTCACAATATCGGTCACAATGTTGGCAATCACTGGCCAATGAGAATGATTGTCCACCTCGGGAATTCTGTGTCACTGGTCCTGGACTCTGGGGTCCTTGTGTGGTTAATGAGTCTGATCCTGCAGCTACATCTCCAACTGCAAGCTGGGCCTGTGCTTCCAGGAGCTGGAATCGGTCCTGGGCCTTGTCCTGGAGATCGCTTGCATTTCTTTCTCCCATTGCTTTTCTATCTTACTGACAGAGTTGTGTCTCTTCATACAAGGCCAGCATCAGGGCAATGATCATCTCAAACCAACCCCACTGGACTAGCAACGTGTCTACAATGTCTAAGTCCCAACTGCCAGTGGAAACGTTGTTCACACCGAGCTCAAGCAAGTCACTCGAACAGGAGGACGACAAGTTGACTTGTATGTTAGATTTCTGGAGGGCAGCCTTCAGGGAGTCTTTGAAATGCTTCCTGTGTCCTCCTCTTGTTCGTGCTAATACTATTGGCTGCTTCAATGGTGCAGTTCAAGGACGTGCAGGTTGGGGTGTATTGGTCATGCTTAATTGCCCATAGTGTCCAGGGATGTACAGACTAGGTGAGTTAACCATGGGAAATTCAGGGTTGCAGGTATAGGGTAGGGGGTGGGTCTGGGTGGATGCTCTTTGGAGGGTCGATGTAGACTCGATGGGCAAAATGGCCTGCTTCTGCACTGTAGGGATTCTATGTTTCTATGGTTTTAACAGGCCTGATCTCCCAGCCGATGTGGAGAATCCATCTCAAACGCTGTTGATTGTAAGTCTCGAGGGGATTGAGGTGGTGTCCATATGTCGACAGAGTAAGAAGGCTGACTGCCTCAGTCACAGAGAATCTTGGTATCAGTATGGATATCATGATCGCCAAAGACAGCCATCTTTAGGCATCTGGAGTCTGTGCTCGCAGACTGAGTGTGATGCTGAATCTCCACATCTTTGTCAGCTTAGAAGAGAGGAGAAAGTGAGGACTGCAGATGCTAGAGATCAGAGCTGAAAATGTGTTGCTGGAAAAGCGCAGCAGGTCAGGCAGCATCCAAGGAACAGGAGAATCAACGTTTCGGGCATGAGCCCTTCTTCAGGAATGAGGAAAGTGTGTCCAGCAGGCTAAGATAAAAGGTAGGGAGGATGGACTTGGGGGAGGGGCGTTGGAAATGCGATAGGTGGAAGGAGGTCAAGGTGAGGGTGATAGGCCGGAGTGGGGGTGGGGGTGGAGAGGTCAGGAAGAAGATTGCAGGTTAGGAAGGTGGTGCTGAGTTCAAGGGATTTGACTGAGACAAGGTGGGGGGAGGGGAAATGAGGAAACTGGAGAAATCTGAGTTCATCCCTTGTGGTTGGAGGACTCCTAGGCGGAAGATGAGGCGCTCTTCCTCCAACCGTCGTGTTGCTATGGCCTGGCGATGGAGGAGTCCAAGGACCTGCATGTCCTTGGTGGAGTGGGATGGGGAGTTGAAGTATTGAGCCACGGGGTGGTTGGGTTGGTTGGTCTGGGTGTCCCAGAGGTGCTCTCTGAAATGTTCCGCAAGTAGGCGGCCTGTCTCCCCAATATAGAGGAGGCCACATCGGGTGCAGCGGATGCAATAGATGATATGTGTGGAGGTGCAGGTGAATTTGTGGCAGATATGGAAGTGTCCCTTGGGGCCTTGGAGGGAAGTAAGGGGGGAGGTGTGGGCGCAAGTTTTGCATTTCTTGCGGTTGCAGGGGAAGGTGCCGGGAGTGGAGGTTGGGTTGGTGGGGGGTGTGGACCTGACGAGGGAGTCACGGAGGGAGTGGTCTTTTTGGAATGCTGATAGGGGAGGGGAGGGAAATATATCCCTGGTGGTGGGGTCCGTTTGGAGGTGGCGGAAATGACGGCGGATGATACGCTGTACATGGAGGTTGGTGGGGTGGTAGGTGAGGACCAGTGGGGTTCTGTCCTGGTGGCAGTTGGAGGGGCGGGGCTCAAGGGCGGAGGAGAGGAAAGTGGAGGAGATGCGGTGGAGGGCATCGTCGACCACATCGGGGGGGAAATTGCGGTCTTTGAAGAAGGAGGCCATCTGGGTTGTACGGTATTGGAACTGGTCCTCCTGGGAGCAGATGCAGCGGAGACAAAGGAATTGGGAATATGGGATGGCGTTTTTACAGGGGGAGGGTGGGAGGAGGCATAGTCTAGGTAGCTGTGGGAGTCGGTCGGTTTATAGTCCGTGTTGATTCGGTCGCCCTAGATATAAATGGAAAGGTCTAGGTAGGGGAGGGAGGAGTCTGAGACGGTCCAGGTGAATTTGAGGTCGGGGTGGAAGGTGTTCGTGAAGTGGATGAACTGTTCAACCTCCTCGTGGGAGCATGAGGCAGCGCTGATACAGTCATCGATGTAGCGGAGGAAAAGGTGGGGGGGTGGTGCCAGTGTAGCTGCGGAAGATGGACTGTTCCACATATCCTACGAAGAGGCAGGCATAGCTGGGGCCCATGCGGGTACCCATGGCTACCCCTTTGGTTTGGCTTAGAAGAGAGGTAGCTTACCCATCCAAGGGAAATATCCCACATTTGGGAGAATGTCTCCATTGATGTTATGAGGGGATGGACTGGCACATGATCTAGGATGGGTTGGCAAAGGATTTGAGTCTTCTTGAGGTTGAGACTTTGTCCAATTCTTCAGTATGTTCAAAGAAGGTGTTCAGGTAGATTTGAAGATTCTTTTCCAAGAGAACAGACATGACATTGTCACCCACATACTGGAGTGCCAGAACTGAGGTCAGTGTCATTTTCTTCTTCAATTTCTACTGGTTGAGAGGTTTTCTGTCCGTCCTGTAGACAATGTCCACACCTCTAGAAAGGTTGTTCCTAATGAGATGAGAGTGGTGGCGATGAAGATGACAAAAAGGGTGGGGGTAATGACACATCCCTGCTTGACCCCTGTCTCGATCTTCAAAGATTCTGTCATATTACCATTGGCCAGGAGTAATGGTAGACTGAGAAAGCTAACCTTGCAGACAATCATCAAGTGCAGGGGAGAAATGAGGTGATGGACTGGCATAATGGCAAGGGTGTTTTGTTGAAATCTTTCCCCAGTCCCACACTGGATGGGTCACTTGCACCAGTCTGCGGTTGATTTTGTTTGAAGAAGAGAGCAAGAGGGATCCATTTCTCTAAAGACTCCCATTCTTTTGGGGGGCGTTGTTCACCAATGTTATCATTCCCAGTCATTATTTTCTCCCAACCTGCTTTCAACACAGACCAGGAGACAACTAGATGAAAGAACTGGCAAACGGGACTAGATAAGGTTAGGATATCTGGTCGGCACAGACAAGTTGGGCTGAAGGGTCCGTTTCCGTGTTGTGTATCTCTAGGACTGTATGACTCTAATGCTGACACCCGGGTTTCTTCAGTGCCACCAAGGCAATGCATAGACCCAACATCTTTGGCCTCAAACTGAAGCAGAGTACATCTTGTTGTGGAGGAGATGGAGAATACTGATGAATGTCACTGGATGGCTGGTCTTTGACAGGATCTTCCATAGCACTTCCCCATTGTGTGAGTCAGGAGCTTTGGCCATAAAGAGTGGCTGTTATGTTCTTGGCATTTTTAGTAGTGAAAATCAGGCCCATCGTTCCACAGTTTGGTTGGAAGTCACTAACTTTCAGGAAGGATTTCCTCAGAGGCACAATGTTCTTCCCTCATGACAAAGCCTCTAGAATATTTTGATCAAAATCCAACCTGCAGTTAACCTCCAGGTCTAACCTCATTAACAAAAAGCAGCTTGCTTATTCTGGCTTCTGTTTTTAACATAACCTGCTGCCCACTTTACAAAGATGATTTTCATCTTAATTCTTCATTAACAGCTCCAAATGAAAATTGATAAAAGACCTTATTGGGATTATATTATAGACCCCCTAATAGTCAGAGGGAAATTGAGAAACAAACTTATAAGGAGATCTCAGCTATCTGTAAGAATAATGAGGTGGTTATGGTAAGGGATTTTAACTTTCCAAACATCGACTGGGACTGCCATAGTGTTAAGGGTTTAGATGGAGAGGAATTTGTTAAATGTGTACAAGAAAATTTTCTGATTCAGTATGTGGATGTACCTACTAGAGAAGGTGCAATATTTGACCCACTCTTGGGAACTAAGGCAGGACAGGTGACTGAGGTGTCAGTGGGGGAGCACTTTGGGGCCAGCGACCATAATTCTATTAGATTTAAAATAGTGATGGAAAAGGACAGACCAGATCTAAAAGTTGAAGTTCTAAATTGGAGAAAGGCCAATTTTGACGGTATTAGGCAAGAACTTTCGAAAGCTGATTGGGGGCAGATACTCGCAGGTAAAGGGACGGCTGGAAAATGGGAAGCTTCAGAAACGAGATAACACAAATCCAGAGAAAGTATATTCCTGTCAGGGTGAAAGGGAAGGCTGGTAGGTATAGGGAATGCTGGATGACTAAAGAAATTGAGGGTTTGGTTAAGAAAAAGAAGGAAGCATATGTCAGTGATAGACAGGATGGATTGAGTGAATCCTTAGAAGAGTAGAAAGGAAGTAGGAGTATACTTAAGCGGGAAATCAGGAGGGCAAAAAGGGGACATGAGATAGCTTTGGCAAATAGAATTAAGGAGAATCCAAAGGGTTTTTACAAATATATTAAGGACAAAAGGGTAACTAGGGAGAGAATAGGGCCCTCAAAGATCAGCAAGGCGGCCTTTGTGTGGAGCCGCAGAAGATGGGGGAGATACTAAATGAGTATTTTGCATCAGTATTTACTGTGGAAAAGTATATGGAAAATATAGACTGTAGGGAAATAGATGGTGACATCTTGCAAAATGTCCAGATTACAGAGGAGGAAGTGCTGGATGACTTGAAACGCATAAAGGTGAATAAATCCCCAGGACCTGATCAGGTTAACCCTAGAACTCTGTGGGAAGCTAGAGAAGTGATTGCTGGGCCTCTTGCTGAGATATTTGTATCATCGATAGAGACAGATGAGGTGCCGGAAGACTGGAGGTTGGCTAACGTGGTGCCACTGTTTAAGAAGGGTGCTAAGGACAAGCCAGGGAACGATAGACCAGTGAGCCTGACGTCGGCGGTGGGCAAGTTATTGGAGGGAATCCTGAGGGAAAGGATGTGCATATATTTGGAAAGGCAAGGACTGATTAGGGATAGTCAACATGGCTTTGTGCGTGGGAAATCATGTCTCACAAACTTGATTTAGCTTTTCAAAAAGTAACAAAGAAGATTGATGAGGGCAGGGCGGTGGATGTGATCGATATGGACTTCAGTAAGGTGTTCGACAAGGTTCCCCGTGGGAGATTGATTAGCAAGGTTAGATCTCATGGAATACAGGGAGGACTAGCCATTTGGATACAGAACTGGCTCAAAGGTAGAAGACAGAGGGTGATGGTGGAGGGTTGTTTTTCAGACTGGAGGCCTGTGACCAGTGGAGTGCCACAAGGATCGGTGCTGGGCCCTCTACTCTTTGTCATTTACATAAATGATTTGGATGCGAGCATAAGAGGTACAGTTAATAAGTTTGCAGATTACACCAAATGGAGGTGTTGTGGACAGTGAAGAAGGTTACTGCAGATTATAACAGGATCTTGACCAGATGGGCCAATGGGTTGAGAAGTGGCAGATGGAGTTTAATTCAGATAAATGCGAGGTGCTGCATTTTGGGAAAGCAAACCTTAGTAGGACTTATACACTTAATGGTAAGGTCCTAGGGAGTGTAGCTGAACAAAGAGACCTTGGAGTGCAGGTTCATAGCTCCTTGAAAGTGGAGTCACAGGTAGATAGTATAGTGAAGGCGGCGTTTGGTATGCTTTCCTTTATTGGTCAGAGTATTGAGTACAGGAGTTGGGAGGTCATGTTGCGGCTGTACAGGACATTGGTTAGGCCACTGTTGAAATATTGCTTGCAATTCTGGTCTCCTTCCTATCGGAAAGATGTTGTGAAACTTGAAAGGGTTCAGAAAAGATTTACAAGGATGTTGCCAGGGTTGGAGGATCTGAGCTACAGGGAGAGGCTGAACAGGCTGGGGCTGTTTTCCCTGAAGAATCGGAGGCTGAGGGGTGACCTTATAGAGGTTTACAAAATTATGAGGGGCATGGATAGGATAAATAGACAAAGTCTTTTCCCTGGGGTCTGGGAGTCCAGAACTAGAGGGCATAGGTTTAGGGTGAGAGGGGAAAGATATAAAGGAGACCTAAGGGGCAACTTTTTCACACAGAGGGTGGTGTGTGTATGGAATGAGCTGCCAGAGGATGTGGTGGAGGCTGGTACAATTGCAACATTTAAGAGGCATCTGGATGGGTATATGAATAGGAAGGGTTTGGAGGGATATGGGCCAGGTGCTGGCAGGTGGGATTAGATTGGGTTGGGATATCTGGTCAGCATGGACAGGTTGGACTGAAGGTCTATTTCCATGCTGTACATCTCTATGACTCTCTGACTCTACTCAAATAAACTAATGAGGTAATAACAATGACTGCAGATGCTGGAAACCAGATTCTGCATGGCTAAGCCACTTCGGGCTTTGCCTGAAACGTCGATTTTGCTGCTGCTTGGATGCTGCCTGAACTGCTGTGCTCTTCCAGCACCACTAATCCAGAATCAAATAAACTAATGAATAATCAGTGAGGGTTCTAACAATAATATCAGTAATACTATAACAACCTGATTTTTTTTATATTGATAATGTATTTGTGTCAGAGCTGTAGTTGAAAATGTTTTCTAAAGTCATTCATAGGACTGTTTCAAAATTTCTGTTAAAGTAAATGTCAAATTCCTTGCTTATGGTATTGATTTTCTTTTTGTCAAAGAAAACACTGCTGGATGCAGATTCCCATTATATAAGACCTATCTAATAGGTGGCTCAGTGGTTAGCACTGTTGCCCTCAGTGCCAGGGCCCCGGCTTCGATTCCTGTCTCGGGTGACTGTGTGGAGTTTGCACATTCTCCCCGTGTCTGCATGGATTTCCTCGAGGTGCTTTGTTTTCCACCTAAATTGTGCAGGTTGGGGTGGATTGGCCATGGGAAATTGCCTGTAGTGTCCAGCGAGGTGCAGATTAAGTGGCTTAGCCATGCAGGATTACAGGGATAGAGTAGGGGGCTCGATCTGGGTTGGGGAACTGGTGTGGACTTGATGGGCTGAATGGCCTGCTTCCACACTATAAGATTCAGTGAACCTTCCCACAGTCCATTTAGTCTCTTTTCTCGAAGATGGTAGCATTGGCTGCACCCCTGAAATCGGCAGGGATTTCTTCTTTGTCACAGATTTTCAGGAACTGTTGCTGGAGATGATGGGTAAGCTCTGCTCCTCCAAGTTTGAAAGCCTGTGCTGGAATCCTGCTCAGTCCTGTAGCTTTTCCATTCTATGTGTGTCTAATGGAAACTTCAACTTCTGCCACAGTAGGTGGGTGTCTAAGGTCATCTTTGATGAAGAGTTGGAGGATTTCCCCAAAATGTGTCCTCACGTTTGACTGTATCATGTTTCTGGAGTTCTTTCAATGTTCTCTCCATTGGAGCTGATGTTCTCTTTGTCTCTCAAAATAGCTCCATTCTCATTCTGCTTTGGTTTGTGGCCAAAAAATGTTAGGTCCCCACATTGCCTCGGTGACACTGAAGAAACCTGGGGTATCATGACTGTCTGCAAGATTAGCTTTCTCAGTCTGGATTTCCTTCGATCTTCTTTATAATTCCACCTTTGCTGTTGACAAGTTATTTTCTTTGCTTCGCTGATGATGTTGCTTTGGCCAGGCATGGAGTGCATTCCTCTTCTTGTCAATGAGGTCTTGGATGACACAGTTATCCTTGTCGAATCAGTCTCGGTGATTCATGGTCTTGTAGCCAATGGACTCTTTGCAGCATGAATTGTTGGCTGTCTTCAACTCTTTTTGGTTTCCCTCCACTCCACTAAAGTGGACTCCTTTGGAGATTTTGTTGAAGACATTGTTCAAAGTTCGCTCAGCTGCTTGGCTCTTGAAGTTGCTCAGCATTGAGTTTTTATCCAAAAATGTTGGTTCATCTTCAGCTGTTTGTGGTGGTATTTGATGGACATTGAGCCTTGAATAAGCCAGTGGTTTGTTGAGCAGTCAGCTGCACTGGTCATCGCTTTAAAGGAACTGTGTCCCTTCATACAGGAGGTCAGGAGGTTCCTCCAAGTCAGTTTCTTCTGGACAATTTTCTTGTGTAAAGAAAGTTCTTACTAACGACTGTGCTCTCCCTTTCCATTTCACTTCACAATCATGGATCCTTTCTGTTAAACAAAAACAGAAATTGCTGGAAAAGCTCAGCAGGTGTGGCACATCTGGGGAAAGGATTCAGAGTCGGCGTTTCGGTCAAGTGACACTTCCTGTTTCTGATTTATGGCATCCACAGTTTCTTTTCTGTTATCCAATTGTCTGTTATCCAATTACTCATAACAGTAATAACAATAAAACAAACAATTATTCTTTCATCCTAACTCAAAACCTGCCAGTTCAGTATATTGTTTTGAAATGTTATATTTTTAGCCTAATTTGCAACACAGTGTCAAAAGCAAATGACTGTGAGCTATGCCCAGGTTTGATCCACTTTGGCAGCAATGAGAACTTATAACAATTTTGTTATTTTAAGAACTGAATAAAATGTAAACAGCTTTCTTTGTTGCTCTTTGTCCCTAACCATTGCATTTCAGTTGATCAAAATGGTGTCCTTATGGCATTGCTATTAAAAATGGGCATCAAGCAATTCTGATGGAATTTTTCATTCTCTAAAATAACTGAGCAGCCCTAGGAATATAACAGATGACAAAAAACAATATGACCAACCACACCAGTTCATGTTTGTATCTTTAAAATGAATCAGTTTTTTATATCTTAAAAATTGTTAACAAAATTCTTATAAATCATCCTTATTATTGATATAGAGACTGTAGTAAACACTTTACACTGTTCCCTTTTGTTAAAAAGTACAAGTGACAATAAATGAGTATTCTATTCCATTTTAAATCATCAGGTAATCACCAGAATTGTTGCATCATGTTTAATTTGTGATAATGGTGGCAACTTTTGGCAAAAGAACATCAATTAATATCAGTCACTTTATAAAAAGTGCAATCAGAAACAAAGTTCTCTTAATATGGGCAGGGCCAGATGCTACTTTAAATATTGCACTGAGGCCTTTGTCAGCCATTTTGAATGCTCCAGACAATGCAAAGAATTTCAAACAACAAGTCTGTTAAATTTAATAGTACAGGCGTGGCTGACAGCCATTATTAGCACGTCAGTGACTGTTTTAGACTCTGTATGAAGAACTCCACCAAGGGTATAAAATGTGGGATAAAATCTAAACAGTGATGCTAATTTTCCCTCTCTTCTGGAAGACTTGGAAATATGCAAGAAACGGGATTGAAAAGAGAAAAACATGACTTTTATCTCTCAGTTCTAAGCACACAAGTGTTTCGTTCAGTGAGAAATTGTTCATCAACAATAATATTTCTGATGTTGTAGAGGTTCCTCCCATGGTTAGTCCACTTGGTATTTATGAACAATTAGGAACTTGGAAAGCTGTTTCTAATACCTTCCCAGTGTTACCCTTGAGCTGACTGTCATGAGATGCAGAGGATAACTTAGATGAATCTACTTCTGATTTCTCCCACTCTCCTATAGTTTGTGTCTGACCTTCACTGTGGATCTCATAATGAAGCTAACATGGAGATATATGAATACAAGTACAGCCTAACACCAGGTAACATGATGAATGGAGTGCTTTACAGGGACATAACCTTTATAAAAATAAGTACAGAATAATGTTTCCTGTTTCTAATATAGAAAATATATTGTGCAAGCTGATGTAAATTATAGAATCATAGGAATAGCAGCAGAAAATGATGCCCATTGTTCATGTGGCAAACCACAATGGAGTTACCTACTTCACTCCAATTTCTCTGCAAATATCCATGATGACGATGTAAGTGTCATCTTGCCAAAGCAAAAAATGTTTGCAAAATAGTTTCTGAGGAAGAATAGGTTTATTTGTATTTACCACCGGCAACTACCAACTATATCCCACTTCAAAGCTGAACACTGAATGGGAATCTGTAAAATATAACACTCTGCTTATACACAAGATTGCTTATGGTTTAATTGGATCGAGAAAACAGTTTCTTATTCCAGGCCTGTTTTTTGTATCTGAAACATCTTACGCACATTTTTAGCATGTTTGTGAGGCTGGTAGATAGTAATGAAATATTTATATTTGAGAGCAGATAATTTTAAAATACCGCAATCAAGAATAAACATATCTTACACAGAGGAGGAGGAGAAATGGGAATCAATCATGAAGACTTGCCTGTAAAATGGTTAATTATGCAGCTGTGTGATGAGGTCACAGAGATTGAATGGGCCCTTTGTTTACATACCGGCTGATGAATGTCAAAAATTAAATCAAACCATTTTCCTCTGAAAACCTTTGAAATATTTTCCATTTTAGTGGAAGCAATTTAATACGACGTCTTAATTTTTAAAAATATTTAAGAATGTATAGACTGCTCCAGCTGTAACTCAAAGTTGTGCAACATATCAGACAAAAGAAAAGAGGCATTCAGATTGAAATTGTTATCACAGATTTTTTTTAGGTATCTTGAGAATGGAGAACGATATTGATATTTTTCCACTTTTCTTCTGGTTGTTTAATACAATAAATGGTACGGCTGGATTTAACGCTTTCTCTAATCCACCCAACATTTTATTTTAACAAGAAGTTCTTTAAAAAATGCAGGTTATAGGTCTAATGGCAAGTGACAGATGTAAACTAGCTTTCTGTTGAGCCCCTTCTGTTGTGGGGGAAATAAGTGACGGTTTGGGGAAAGCAAAATATTAAAGATGCACGAGTGTATCCTTGCTGCAGAGATTAGGGCAAATTCAGAGAGGATTAGCATGCTGCCTTCTGTGTCTCTCCTGCATTTGTAAACAAACCAAGGGCTTTTTGACCAAAACAAAGATTAGAATCCTTAATCGGTCTAAGAGTTTGCATGGAAATAACCTTTGGCACTGGGATGGTGCGCAGGTTGGGGGATGGGGTAAGTTGCATTAACATATGATTTACTGCAGTACCATAAAGCTGAATGCACACACTGAGCTATGTCATTTCCAATTATTAAGAGGAGAGATTAAGTGCCTTGTCAGCTTTTTCAACCCTGCAGCAAGAACAAAGCTTTTACCAATCAGGTGAAACTGCTGCAGTTCTGTCTTCTATGGTAGAATAGTGCACTGTGCACAGATGTACGTCCCATTGTTCCACAAAACACAAGGTGGGGAGCAAGGGGGTGTCACCATATCACAAAAAGAGAGCTAACTACCACGTCTAAAACAATGTGGTAAACTGCTGTGGCACTGTAAATACTAAGAGAAAAAAAATAGATTGAGAGGTCTTGCCGCATTGCACTCTGTGTACTGCACTCCACTATATCAATGGATCAGACCATTTGTAAGTAGCACAGGGGTTCTGCTTAAAAAAAATGGCCTAGCCATTGAAGCCACTGTTTCAATTGCGGGTAAAGGTCTCGAAGAAGGTGTTTTTGTATATTATGTGGTAATATCTTTACATAAGTTTCATATATTTTCACATCTTGCCTCCCATTTTCCTTAAACATTACATAATTCTGATCATGTTTATCTATCAGTCACAGTAAAGCCTAGTTTTAATGCTTAGTGTTACACAGTGTGGATCAGAGTTACAATATGAAACTCATGATTTTATTGAGTAGGAAATACTGAAGCACTTATAGAGCTATACCTTATAGACAAGCAATTCTTATGGGAAAATACTGAAAATGAAAATCAGATTAAAGCAAATCATTTAAATCCAAATTTGAAATTTAAATGTTGCTCTTCATTTGTGGGCGGCACAGTGGCACAGTGGTTAGCACTACTGCCTCACAGCACCAGAGACCCTGGTTCAATTCCCGCCTCAGGCGACTGACTGTGTGGAGTTTGCACGTTCTCCCCGTGTCTGCGTGGGTTTTCTCCGGGTGCTCCGGTTTCCTCCCATAGTCCAAAGATGTGCAAGTCAGGTGAATTGGCCATGCTAAATTGCCCGTAGTGTTAGGTAAGGGGTAAATGTAGGGGAATGGGTGGGTTGTGCTTCGGCGGGTCGGTGTGGACTTGTTGGGCCGAAGGGCCTGTTTCCACACTGTAAGTAATCTAATCTAATCTAATTTTCAGAATGTGGTTTCTAATGAAGGGCTAGCAAAAATACACAAACTCTTCTTCAAAAATTAAAATCCTTGAGTATTGTGAAAATTGCTCCAATAATATGCTCAATCAATTTTCTCTTAGTGGTAACGGATTCCCTTTAAACTAAAAGAAAATTGGCATGAGAATTGCAGATGTTGGTAATTTTGTAAAATGAAAGCAGGGATTGGTCTGGTAATGACAGTACATCTCCATTTGACATTATGCTGCAAATGATTTCATGGTGTTGGCTTAACTGTATTAAATCAATGAGAGCATCAGAAGCAATGCTTTTTGCTGCTTTTAGATATCTTGTCCCAAAGCACCACCAAATTAATGAGTATTCATACATGAGGTCAAGTTTTAGAAAATACTTCATAATTTAGCAAACATTTTTGCTTTTTGTTTTAGAATGCGGCTAGATCCAATTAAGTTGCATGTTGCATGTAAATATCAAGCAAATATGAAGATGCAAATGATTAATTGCACTAGATCTCCAAACCCCAATTATTAGCTTTAAAATTAAGGGATGGGTGACCTTTCCTCAGTTGTGGTAAAGATTAGTATTGAGAATTCTTCAATCAGTCTTTAGAGATTATATTGTCAGCCTTGACTGTGTTATCACTTTCTCTAGTGCAGTTATGCCAACTTTTAGGATTAGAAAATCTAGGAAACAACATGCAGTGATGCATAAATTCTAGCATGATCCCACCAAGCCAGAAATTATTAGAGATTTTTTTTGGATCTTGTATCTGACTACATTTGAACAGCAATGGGTTAAAATACATAACAGAATACTGGGCACAATATATTAATGTATGTATTCAGATGGATCACTTTATTCTGGGGACAGAAAATATATGACAGCACTTAACAGAAAGATATCTTTTAATGAAGAAATGTTATTCTATAATTATGCTGTTAACACAGTCGTAATCTTGGAAAGAGGATGTAACCATTGCCTAATACTTGATGTTTTTAAAAAACTGCATTATGTCTCATTACATTGTTAAAACTTTTTAAGATTTAAATACAGGGTGTAATTTTCAAACATTTTTTGTGAAGACTTACTTAATTATTATTCTATGTTTGCTATTTGGGCTTTATTTACAAAGCTAAGTTTTTTTGTTATTGAGTTACAATACATTTGCTGACATTTTATACTCCATCAGGATAGCTTTATGTACAGCAGTAGTAATTCCATTGTTGATAAATGATTAGCAATGAGTTAAAGCAGGCTAGAACATCAACTGAAGTCTCCAATCCTTTCTATAATCTACTACAGTTTTGGTCTGAACATTTACTTTCAGCAAAACCATATGGGATCTCATAGAGCAGAATCTATCAATGACAATGAAAATAAAAAGCGTCCTTTTTGATCTGTTTAGATCCTGGAAGGTGCACAGCCTGCACACTTTTGGCTGGTAAAGCCCCAATCTAAACGTATGCTGTTCAAATGTAATTTTTTGCCTTACTACCAATAACAAGTTTTTCATACTTTTAAGTTCAACTGAGATTTCGTCAATGAAATCACACTGTAAAAAATCACCATCTTTAAAAATACCATTGACGTAAAATAGCAAAATGAAAAGCAGGGAGGTAAAGGAAATGAAACAGTGAAAACAGTTTTGAATAAATATTTTGTAATCGATGCTGAACTACCAACGATGTCTGAAACTTTTCAAACATGCCATACTGTAGGAGAGGGAAATCCTAAAACAATATTAAGATCCTCTTAATTTCAATACCTAGTTTGAAAGGGAACCACAGGTGATTTGAATTACTCTATCCAGATCCCTACTGTAAATGTTAGAAATATACTTCACTTAAGTATGCTATTTTGCTGTTTTCATTCAGAGGCATAGTTATCATAGAAACATTTTTTAAAAGTAGTAACTTGCAAAAACTTACACGTTCATTGACATATTGAAATTTTCTTAAAGTAAACTTTGAATTCCAATTTTCTCCCTAATGCTTTTCAGCTTGCATACGTGCAATCATACATTAAAATGATGTCCTCTGGAAGTCATATAAAAATGGATACGTCTACTGGGTTGTTGTTTTTGTGAAAGCCATAAATAGCATACATTATTTCAGAGCTTAACTTGAGTATGCTTTTCCCTGTTTGCTAATATAATTGAAAACCTCAGCAGTGAAGTTATTTACCCTAATTCATGCATATACTTCCATGTCAGTATTACTGAGCTGAATCTGTTGTACATTTTTCTAAGTAAATGTATTCTAAAAAAGAATTTTGAATAATTGAATAATAGATTGATAAATATAGCACCTAATATTGGTATCTGTAAGGAATGATGCTGAGAGTTAACACTGTCAGCTGCTTTTCCATACTCGACCAGTAAATGAAGAGTACATCTTCAGGGCCATACTCCCTAGAAGGCTATTTTTAGACATACAGTAGGAGTGGCAAAGGCTCTTATATCATTTCATGCCAAGTTACAAACAAACTCTCAAGTAATTTTATAGAATATCTTGGCATTTTCAAAATCATTTTTACCAGAATAGAGCTGCATTGAAAATGTCCTCATTTTCACAGTTTCACTCGTGACTGAAGTCATCTACCTGACCCTAGAATTATACAGCATGTACAATATGTACACACTGGAAACCACTTTGAACCAACATGGAAGTGTTATCTTAGCTGAAGCCTTAACAAAGATACACCAATATTTCTGCAAAATTGGTATGTCAAACTGGTGACATTTAGAACTTTGAACCCATTGCACTGTATGACTTGCTGTGCTTACAAGTTTAGTGAAGCAAAACAAATATAGAAAATGAACAGTGAATACAACAGACACTAAAGAAAAGCCATAGATCAAATACAAGGATTATTTAAAACAATCAAAAATGTAAAGTGATTTAGCACGTGCTGCTTTTGTTATAGTCAAATCACATCTTGCAGATTTGCCGAGCTTCTCTGACAATATAGAGGCAAGGTCCATGAGTGCCTTGTGCATAGCACCCACATAATGAAGAGGCAATGCTCATTCATGGCAATTATCTTGGGACATTTGGAGCTCCCCTCTGCACAATCAGGATATTTACATATTGTGTGTCATGTTGAGGTGACAAATTTTCGAGGACAGTATTGCCATCTGTCACCAACTGAGCTCTGTGACACTCGGGGTCTCACCAAATAACTCAGGCCCCATGCATGATGAAAGAATCGTTAAATCTGATGCTTTAAATCCCTACCTGAATTGAACAAAGCACATCTCACTTGCAACAGAAAAAGAGCAATCAGCTTTAGACTAAAATAGGCTAACAGACTGTACCGTGGTTCAAGTCTGAGCAAGTTCGGGGTTCTTAAGATTACTCAGGATGAAGATCAGAGTTTGTTACCTTGGGCACAACACAAGGGAAATGGGGGTTAATGTATGTAACATAGAAAAGAGATGCAGGAAGAATATAATAGAATAAGAGACGCTGCCGAAAAATGAACCTGAACAGCCCTCACGTAATTAGATTAATGCTGTATAAGAATACCAAGCCAAGTGCAGATAAACCTTCTTCCTATCTTTCAAATTCTTTGTTTCCCTCATGGATGGGAAATGTACACATGTATTAAAAGTCACAACTTCTGAAGAGCTTTTATTTCCATTGCAAGGTATGCCTTTAGTCTGCAATATTCTTTTTTTCAAATTTACTTGCACCAACTTTGACTTTTAAAATGATTGAGGTGGCGTTTATGAATCTAGAAAGTCAGAAAACAATTCCATTCAGAAATATTTATCCCACTTTCATCACGTTTACACGATCTGAATCTGACTAGCAAAGATTGACAATGATCCATGCATTTGGCACAAAGCCTACAAATGTTACCTCAGTATTTTGCATAATAAGGAATCAATTTACAATGACGGTTTCATTAATAAAGGCAACTCCGGAACATGTTGGTAGCATTTCTGAATCTCTCTTAAAACAAAACAGAAAAACACTATAATTTTTCATTTTACTTAACACTTAGATGGTGTGAGTACAAGATATCTTTGTTAAAACTGATTTTTAAAGTTCGCCAATATAACTGTCAAAAAAAATGAAACATTCTCTCCCTCTACACACAGTTCCTGTGTTATCATTACCAAACAGCAGTTTACTGGAAATTATAGAGTCAGACTAGTGCTGACATCCTTCTGAAATAGACTGTAACACACCATCCATAGGCTGTTTGTGTTTGAAGTGTGTGTTAAGACAGCTACAGTGCCCAGGCTTGGTCATATAAATGGTCTGATTTACAAACCAGACATTCAACGATTTTATTTTAAGATTATCATTTAGATGCATTAAGGTTTATCAACTGGATTTTTTTTTTGAAACAGGGTTGAGGGGGGAGGGAGCATTGGAAAAACAGTTTAGCCTCACAGCTCCTCCCTGAACTGATAGAACTCCCATTGAGAAGTCACTGGGAACATTGCACCTCTCTGGTATCGTATAAAATTAATGGATGGAAATCAGAGGCCTCACTTGCAGCGTTCTCCAAGGAAACTGAGGGCCGTCTTTAATATGTAATAATGTCATCCCAGTTCTAAATTAGTGAAATCGGGGGATGAGTGCACACAATCAGCCTTTAAATCCAGAGTCGAACACATCAATATATTAAACCAGGGCTGTGCAATTAAGAGTTACACATGCTCGGCAATAACTCGAATTCCTCCAATGCAGGCTAACAGCAATCCTGTGCCTTTTTATTTCCTCGTTGGCGGATCAGGGGACCATCCCTCAGATAGCTGGCACAGCCCCAACAGATTAATGCTGTACAGCCCTGACGCATGGCCGGAGAGAAATTAATGAAAAATCAACAGCCCACAGGATTAATTTAGTAGGTAAATTCCTGTCATCACATAATCGTCAGCAATGTAATATTTGACTTTCATCAAAATCAGCTTCAGCCAAAGCAGCCAGGGATAATAATGGAACTGAGAAACAGCTGTTGTCCACCACCACCCCCCACCCACCCCCCGGGTTTCAGAGGAACAGCTCTCTGCATTACCATGACCCTCTGCAGCAAATATTCCTGATGCAAACGCGCAAGAGATTGTGGATTTCTCTGCCTCTAATTTTGCAGTCCTGTTAACTCTCCTGTCCCACCACCGTGTCACATGCAGCGCAGGCTGACACAGACATACCGTCTGGTTTAAAAATCAAATAGTAAGTTTTATGCTACATCACACCAGCCCGCCCCCTCCCTTCCCCTGACCGATGTTTCGTACACAATGACTTGAAATAAATCCTAAAAATGATCGCTGTCACAGGGGAAAACACAACAATATAGAGCTACCTGAGCAGTGTTTGATATTCATTGACCCCAAGTATTTCCTCTGCACTTTTGCATCTGGTAAAACTCAAGCAAGCTGCTGTCTGTTTTAAAATATTTACTGTTAATTCACAGCATTTCCTAGAAAGTGCAACATCTCCCCCCCCCCCCCCCGCCCCCGACATTCGTATCCTGTTTGATTTTGTTGAATTAAGGTCTCTTATCCCAATATTAATCATTTTTTTCTTGGACAATCCCATGTTTAAATTCAGCCTAAATATTTCATGGAGATCCTTGAGATGGAAAACAACCGAAGTTTTTTTTTCCCCTTAAATTTGTGTCAAATCAGACTTTAGCCTTCTAACGGATTACTCCGACAGGCTGATTTACAGAGAAAGAATCCCGCTGATTGTTTACGGTCCCCAGAGCTGTTTAATCCGAATTCAAGGCATTCTTGGATAAGGAGGGTGGAGAATTGTGATTTAGTCAGCAGATCACCATTGGCAATTGAAAGACCTGTCAGGATTTCACAAGTTTGCCGTTATGTGAGAATATATATATATATATGACTTCACAAAATTATATATTCATTGTGTTGTACTGTAGGAGTAACAAACATTCGAATTTTAATTTTCAAAAGCTCATGTCGCTCTGCTGAGCTGCTTAGAAAATCAAATCCCTAGTCCTGCCACCCTATTCCGATTACAGCGTTAATCGATTCCAAAGACCATAAACCGTACAATATTTAGAGTTTGGGATGTTTTGTTAAAAAAAAAGTACATTGCACAATTGCCCGAACCATGCTCGACCCAGCACATTGTTCCATTGTACACACATTACTCCTTGCAAGAAGGTTCTATGCATTTGTTAATGTGATTGTATTACCATGGAGTAATTATTCAGGCGCTCAAGGGGAACAGAGAATGGACAGCGACAGCGTGAGTGCGCTCATTTAAACCAATGTCATCCTTGAGGATTAAATTTATAATCTTAGGTCTGTGCAGAGACCGAGATGTACAAATAGATGGTTTATGTTTGTACTTGATCTTTCAGGGAACCAGTGAACAGCAAATTCAAGGTAAGGGGCATAACTGGAGTGGATGTCCCAGACTGAATGTGAAACAGTGTAATAACTCCGCCCATGCCTTTATGTGCAATAAATCCGAGAAAGAAAAAAATCTCAAATCCCAGGGACAAACATACTTTAAATTAAGTTTTGCTGAATATTTAAGTTAATTACAGGAAATTAGGCAGGACCATCACCTCAGCATGGCCATCACTCACTTTTATTGAGTCTTTTTCACTGGGTTTTTCTCAGCTTCCTGAGCACCTGCCGATAAACTGCAGTTCATTGTGAGGAGTTGTGTTGACAAATTGGTCCACATTAATGTTCACAGAGGCTGCCCAGGGCAGCAACACTAAAGAGGAACAGAGCTCCTTCTTCTGTCTGCAGACAAGCAGGTTCACCACAAAGCAGGTTCTGTGGACGCTACCAGAATTATAACCACAGCATTTTCTAAAAGGAATCAAATATTTTATCAGTATGTTGCTAACAAACTGCTCATCTTCAACCAGATTTATTTAATCCTTCAGAATAATGTTATTCATTGGATTGAGAAGGAAAACTACTCAGAGTACATGCAGAACAAGGACATTTCAGATTGCACTTGAAAAACTTAAAATAGAAATGTGCTTTCTACAGCATTGACATGTTGCATCAGTGAGATTTACAAGTTGCTTGTGTGCAGTTAGCAGTGTTAGAAACTGGGGGTTGCACAATTTCCTCTGACAGTCAACTAGCTGCCATCTAACCCCGGACAACCCAACAACCTGCGATGGAGCAATTTCACTAATGAAGCAGCTCTGAAGGAAACTAAATAAAAACGGCAGTGGTTTCATCTTGAAAATGTGGCCCTCCATTGGCTGATGATGACTGTCTCAGTTTGTTCTTGCTGATGTTTGAAACAGAAATGCAGTGAATTGACTTAGAGGAGGTCAAAGGACCGAAGAGATAGTCTCAATTTAATTTCTCTTTGAGCATTTGCAAAATGTAAACTTTTGGATCTTGCATAAAATAAAACACGTTTACGCAAAGAGGTGGACATTCAGTGCTTCACTAAAATAAAAATGTAAAACTCCACAATAGTCTCCTTAGTGTCAGGCTCGCAGAAATGGGAAAAAGAAACAATAGAAGTAAACTTTAAGTTACTCCATCCCTGCACCTCTCCATCTCCCACATTTTCTCATGTCATAGAGTAATAAAGCATGGAAACAGACCCTTTGGTCCAATGCTCACCATGTGGGTGGCACAGTGGTTAGCACTGCTGCCTCACAGCGTCAGAGACCCGGGTTCAATTCCCGCCTCAGGCGACTGACTGTGTGGAGTTTGCACGTTGTCCCCGTGTCTGCGTGGGTTTCCTCCGGGTGCTCCGGTTTCCTCCCACCATCCAAAGATGTGCAGTGTCAGGTGAATTGGCCATACTAAATTGCCTGTAGTGTTAGATAAGGGGTAAATGTAGGGGTATGGGTGGATTTCGCTTCGGCGGGTCGGTGTGGACTTGTTGGGCCGAAGGGCCTGTTTCCACACTGTAATCTAATCTAAATCTAAATGTTCCCAAACTAAACTAGTCCCACCTGCTGCGTTTGACCCATATCCCTCCAACCTTTCCTATTCATGTACTTATTCAAATGTCTTTTAAATGTTGTAACTGTACCTACATCCACCACTTCCTCTGGCAGCTCATTCCACACATGAACCACTCTCTGTGTAAAAACATTGCCCCTCATGTCCTTCTAAAATATTCTTTTGACCTCAAAAATATGCTTCTAGCTTTGAACTCCCTCTCCCCCAACATATCCATGCCCCTCATGATTTTATAAACCTCAACAAGGTCACCCCTCAACCTCCTATGCTACAGGGAAAAATGTCCCCACCTTTCCAGTCCATTTTTATATCTCAAATCCTTCATTCCCAGCAAATTCCAAACCTTCTTCAGCTTAATAATATCCCTCCTTTAGCAGGGCAACCAGAACTGGTCACAGTACTCCAGAAGAGGCCTCACCAACGTCCTGTACAGCCTCAACATGACGTCCCAATTCCGACACTCAAAGGTCTGAGCAATGAAGGTAAGTGTACTAAATGCCTTCTTAAATACCCTGTCTACCTGTGATACAAATTTCAAAGAATTAAGTATCTGAACTCCTACATCTCTCTGTTCTACAGCACTACCCAGGGCCCTACCACTAATTGTATAACTCCTGCCCTTGTTTGTTTTACCAAAATGCAACACCTTGCATTTATCCAAATCAGTTTGCCACTCTTCAGTCCATTGGGCCAGTTGGAAGAAAGTGAGGACTGCAGATGCTGGAGATCAGAGTCGAGTGAGTGGTGCTGGAAAAGCACAGTCGGTCAGGCAGCATCCGAGGAGCAGGAGAGTCGACGTTTCAAGCATAAGCTCTTCTTCAGGAATGTTGGGGGGTGGGGTGGTATGGCACAAGGGGGCTGAGAGAAAAATGGGAGGGAGGTGGGGCTGGGGGGAAGGTAGCTGGTAATGCAATAGGTAGATGAAGGTGAGGGAGTAGCTGATAGGTCAGAGAGGAGGGTGGAGCGGATAGGTGAGAAGGTTCAAGAGGGCGGTGCCGAGTTGGTGGGTTTGCTCTGGGATAAGGTGGGGGGAGAGGAAATGAGGAAACTGGTGAAATCCAGATTAATCCTGTATGGTTGGAGGATCCCAAGGCAGAAGATGAGGCATTCACCTCCAGGCATTTGGTCATTAGAGTGACAGTGGAGGAGGCCCAGGACTTGCATATCTTTGACAGAGTGAGAGGGGGAGTTAAAATGTTCAGCCACAGGGTGGTGGGGTTGTTTTGTGCATGTGTCTCAGTGATGTTCTCCGAAACGTTTTGCAAGTTGGTGTCCTCTCTCCCCAATATAGAGGAGACCACATTGAGAGCTACAGACACAGTCAATGATGTGTGTGGAAGTACAGGTAAATCTCTGTCGGATGTGGAAAGATCCTTTGGGGCCTTGGACAGAGGTGAGGGGGTGCTGTGGGCATAGGTTTTGCACTTCTTGCAGTAGCAGAGGGTGGTACCAGGGATGGAAGGTGGGTTGATGGAGGACAAGGGAGTCACGGAGGGAATGATCTCAATGGAATGCAGATTGGTGTGGAGAGGGAAATACATCGCTGGTGTTTGGGTCTGTTTGTAGGTGGTGGAAATGGCGGAGGAGGATGTGTTGTATCTAGAGGTTGGCATGGTAGAAGGTGAGGATCGGGGGGTTCTGTCCTTATTGTGATTGGAGGGGTGGAGTTTGAGGTGCAGAAAGTTGAGGAAATGTGTTGGAGGGCATTGTCGACTACATGGGAGGGGAAATTGCAGTCTTGAAAGGAGGCCATCTGGGATGTTCTATGGTGGAATTGGTCCTCCTGGAAGCAGATGCCGCGGAGGCGGAGGAATTGGGAATAGGGGAAAGCATTTTTACAGGAGGCAGGCTGGGAGGAGGTGTGGTCCAGGTAGCTGTGGGATGTCAGTATTGAGTCAATCACCATTGATGGAGATGGAGAGGTCCAGGAAAGGGAGGGAGGTGTCCGAGATGGTCCAGGTGAACTGGAGAATGAGGTGGAAGGTGTTTGTATAGTTGATGAACTGTTCAATGTCCTCATAGGAGCATGAGGTGGCAGCAGTACAGTCATAGATGTAGTGGAGAAAGAGGTGGGGAGTGGTGCCGGTGTAACTCCGGAAGATAGACTGTTCCATGTACCTGACGAAGAGACAGGCATAGCTGGGGCCCATGCGGGTGCCCATGGCTACCCTTTAATCTGGAGGAAGTGGGAGGATTCGAAGAAGAAATTGTTACGGGTGAGGACCAGTTTGGCCAAACGAATGAATGTGTCGGTGGAAGGGTAATGCTGGGGATGTCGGGAGAGGAAGAAACGGAGGGCTTGGAGGTCATGGCGGATGGAGGTGTAGAGGGTTTGGATGTCCATAGTGAAGATGAGGCACTGGGGGCCAGGGAAATGGAGATCTTGGAGGAGGTCGAGGGCGTGGGTGGTGTCCCGAATGTGTGTGGGGAGTTCCTGGACCAAGGGGGACAGGACAGTGTCAACATGTGCAGAGATAAGTTCGGTGGTGCAGGAGCAGGCTGAGACGATGGGTTGCCTGGGGCAGCCAGGTTTTCTTCATCGACATATCACATTTGCAGCTACCTTACCCCCAGCACCAACCCCCTCCCATTTATCTCTCAGCCTCCTCATTCTTGATGAAGAGATTATGCTCGAAACATCGACTCTCCTGCTCCTCGCGTGTTGCCTGACCAGCTGCACATTTCCAGGACCACACTCTTCAACACTGAGCCAACTGGCCATGATCTTTTTGTAATCTTCACTGTCAATTGTATCGTCAATTTTGGTGTCATCCACAAACTTACTAACCATGCCTCGGAAATTATTTGTATAAATGACAAACAAAAGTGGACCCAGTACCGATTCTTGTAGGAATACTGTTGGCACAGATCTCCAGGTTTAAAAGGACAACCAATTTGTTTCTTTCAGAGTCATAGAGATGTACAGCATGGAATCAGACCCTTCGGTCCAACTCGTCCATGCTGACCAGATATCCCAAATCAATCTAGTCCCACCTGCCAGCACCCGGCCCATATCCCTCCAAACCCTTCCTATTCATATACCCTTCCAAATGCCTCTTAAATGTTGCAATTGTACCAGCCTCCACCACATCCTCTGGCAGCTTATTCCATACACGTACCACCCACTGGGTAAAAACGTTGTCCCTCAGGTCTCTTTTATATCTTTCCCCCTCACCCTAAACCTGTGCTCTCTAGTTCTGGACTCCCTGACCCCAGGGAAAAGACTTTGTCTATTTATCCTATCCATGCCCCTCATAATTGTGTAAACCTCTATAAGGTCACCCCTCAGCCTCCGATGGTCCAGGGAAAACAGCCCAGCCTGTTCAGCCTCTCCCTGTAGCTCAGATCCTCCAACCCTGGCAACATCCTTGGAAATCTTTTCTGAACCCTTTCCGATAGGAAGGAGACCAGAATTGCATGCAATATTCCACCAATATTCTGTACAGCCGCAACATGACCTCCCAACTCCTGTACTCAATGCTCTGACCAATAAAGGAAAGCATACCAAATGCCTTCTTCACTATCCTATCTACCTGCAACTCTACTTTCAAGGATCTATGAACCTGCACTCCAAGGGCTCTTTGTTCAACAACACTCCCTAGGACCTTACCATTAAGTGTATAAGTCCTGCTAAGATTTGCTTTCCCAAAATTCAGCACCTCGCATTTATCTGAATTAAACCCCATCTGCCACTTCTCAGCCCATTGGCCCATCTGGTCCAGATCCTGTTGTAATCTGAGGTAACCCTCTTCGCTGTCCACTACACCTCCAATTTTGGTGTCATCTGCAAACTTACTAACTGTACCTCTTATGCTCGCATCCAAATCATTTATGTAAATGACAAAAAGTAGAGGACTCAGCACCTTTCCTTGTGGCACTCCACTGGTCACAGGCCTCCAGTCTGAAAAACAACCCTCCACCACCACCCACTGTCTTCTACCTTTGAGCCAGTTCTGTATCCAAATGGCTAGTTCTCCCTGTGTTCCGTGAGATCTAACCTTGCTAATCAGTCTCCCATGGGGAAGCTTGTCGAACGCCTTACTGAAGTCATATAGATCACATCTACTGCTCTGCCCTCATCAATCTTCTTTGTTACTTCTTCAAAAAACTCAATCAAGTTTGTGAGACATGATTTCCCACGCACAAAGCCATGTTGACTATCCCTAATCAGTCCTTGCCTTTCCAAATACATGTACATCCTCTCCCTCAGGATTCCCTCCAACAACTTGCCCACCACCGAGGTCAGGCTCACTGGTCTATAGTTCCCTGGCTTGTCCTTATCACCCTTCTTAAACAGTGGCACCACGTTTGCCAACCTCCAGTCTTCCGGCACCTCACCTGTGACTATTGATGATACAAGTATCTCAGCAAGAGGCCCAGCAATCACTTCTCTAGCTTCTCACAGAGTTCTCAGATACACCTGATCAGCTCCTGGGGATTTATCCACCTTTACCCATTTCAAGACATCCAGCACTTCCTCCTCTGTAATCTAGACATTTTGCAAGATGTCACGATCTATTTCCCTACAGTCTATATCTTCCATATCCTTTTCCACAGTAAATACTGAGCAAAATATTCATTTAGTACCTCCCCCATTTTCTGTGGCTCCACACAAAGGCCACCTTGCTGATCTTTGAGGGGATCAGTGGTGCTGGAAAAGCACAGCAGTTCAGGCAGCATCTGAGGAGCAGGAAGATCGACATTTCGGGCAAAAGTCCTTCATCAGGAATACAGGCAGAGAGCCTGAAGGGTGGAGAGATAAATGAGAGGAGGGTGGGGGTGGGGAGAAAGTAGCATAGACTACAATGGGTGAGTGAGGGAGGGGATGAAGGTGATAGGTCAGGGGGAGGATGGGGGAAGGTAGTAAAGAGTACAATGGGTGGATGGGGGTGGGATGAAGGTGATAGGTCAGAGAGGAGGGTGGAGTGGATAGGTGGAAAAGAAGATAGGCAGGTAGGACAAGTCATGGGGACAGTGTTGAGTTGGAAGTTTGGAACTGGGGTGAGGTGGGGGAAGGGGAAATGAGGAAGCTGTTGAAGTCCACATTGATGCCCTGGGGTTGAAGTGTTCCGAGGCGGAAGATGAGGCATTCTTCCTCCAGACGTCGGGTGGTGAGGGCGCGGTGGTGAAGGAGGCCCAGGACCTCCATCTCCTTGGCAGAGTGGGAGGGGAAGTTGAAATGTTGGGCCACATGGCGGTGGGGTTGATTGGTGCGGGTGTCCCAGAGGTGTTCCCTAAAGTGCTCTGCTAGTCTCCCCAATGTAAAGGAGCAATGGATACAATAAATGATATTGGTGAATGTGTAGGTAAAACTTTGATGGGTGTGGAAGGCTCCTTTGGGGCCTTGGATGGAGGTGAGGGAGGAGGTGTGGGCGCAGGTTTTGCAATTCCTGCGGTGGCAGGGGAAGGTGCCAGGACGGGAGGGTGGGTTGTAGGGGGGCGTGGACCTGACCAGGTAGTCACGGAGGGAACGGTCTTTGCGGAAGGCGGAGAGGGGTGGGGAGGGAAATATATCCCTGGTGGTGGGGTCTGTTTGGAGGTGGCGGAAATGTCGGCGGATGATTTGGTTTATGCGAAGGTTGGTAGGTGGAAGGTGAGCACCAGGGGTGTTCTGTCCTTGTTACAGTTGGAGGGGTGGGGTCTGAGGGCGGAGGTGCGGGATGTGGACGAGATGCGTTGGAGGGCATCTTTAACCACGTGGGAAGGGAAATTGCGGTCTCTAAAGAAGGAGGCCATCTTGTGTGTTCTGTGGTGGAGCTGGTCCTCCTGGGAGCAGATACGGTGGAAGGGGAGGAATTGGGAATACGGAATGGCATGTTTGAGGAGGTAGGATGGGAAGCGGGGCTGGGTACGTGCCGCGGCTGGACGAGGCGCTGCCCCCTCAGGGGGTCGGTGGCGAATCTGGACGCGCGCCGGGCCCTTCCTGTGGATTGCCCCAGCTGCGGTGCCCGTTGTCCTTCCATAGCAAGCGGGTGGCCTCGGCGGGCGCCTAGCAGCTGACTTAGAACTGGTGCGGACCAGGGGAATCCAACGGTTTAATTAAAAGAAAGCATCGCGAAGGCTGCAGGTCGGTGTTGACGCGATGTGATTTCTGCCCAGTGCTCTGAATGTCAAAGTGAAGAAATTCAATGAAGCGCGAGTAAACAGCAGGAGTAACTATGACTCTGTTTGAGGGGCCCTGTTCTCTCCCTAGTTACCCTTTTGTCCTTAATATATTTGTAAAAACCCTTTGGATTCTCCTTAATTCTATTTGCCAAAGATATCTCATGTCCCCATTTTGCCCTCCTGATTTCCCTCTTAAGTATACTTCTACTTTCTTTATACTCTTCTAAGGATTCTCTTGATCTATCCTGTCTACACCTGACATATGCTTCCTTCTTTTTCTTAACCAAACCCTCAATTTCTTTAGTCATCCAGCAGTCCCTATACCTACCAGCCTTCCCTTTCACCCTGACAGGAATACACTTTCTCTGGATTCTTGTTATCTCATTTCTGAAGGCTTCCCATTTTCCAGCTTTCCCTTTACCTGCGAACATCTGCCTCCAATCAGCTTTCGAAAGTTCTTGCCTAATACCGTCAAAATTGTCCTTGGTTTGTATTTCTCAGCATTGCTTTTCATTTTTGCTTTGACTGCATCCATTAATGTCTGGTTTTGATGTATTATTTTTCATTAGAAACTTTTCATCTAATTGAAGGCAAACAAGCTGCAAAGGATACTGCTCAAGGATTAGGCCTTAAAACACTTCAACATAACAGAAGCCAGCACTCAACTTTCAAGGTCATTTCAAAGAACACATTTCATGCTGATGTTTCCACACTGTAAGTAGTCTAGTCTAATCTAATCTAATCTAATTATCAAAACATTTATCAAAACTAAAAAGCCAGGAAGGGACATGAGAAGTCATCGGTGGATAGGATCAAGGAAAACCCTAAGGCTTTCTATAGGTATATCATGGATAAAAGAATGATTACATTCCCTACAGCGTGGAAACAGGTTCTTTGGCCCAACAAGTCCACACCGACCCTCTGAATAGTAACTCACCCAGATCCATTTCCCGCTGACTAATGCCCCTTATACTATGGGCAGTTTAGCATGGCCAATTCACCTGCCCTGCACATCTTTGGACTGAGGGAGGAAACCCACGCAGACACAGGGAGAATGTGCAAACTCCACACAGACAGTCACTTGAGGCTGGAATCGAACCTGGGACCCTGGTGCTGTGAGGCAGCTGTACTAACCACTGAGCCATCGTGCTGCAAGTTGAGAAGGATTAGGGCCAAACAAGGAAAGCAGGAGGAAGCTGTACGTGGAGCCTAAGGAGATAGGGGAAGCGCTAAATTAATATTTTTCATCAGTATTAGCACTGGAAACATTTCTGAAATGCAGAAAAATCTCTGCCTAACTTCCCTGAACAACATTTAAATTTGTGCTATTTTGATGGAGAAGCATCACTGCTGTCCTTAAATTGTTAGCGGGGGTGGGGGTGGGGGTAATGGGGGTGTGGGGGGATTGGGGGGTTGGGGTGGTGTGGGGATGGTGGGGGTATGGTGAGGTTTCAGGGAAGTACTGGTAGTGTGGGGGTGGTTGATTGGTTGGTTGGTTGGTTGGTTGGTTGGTTGGTTGGAGTAAAGACAAAGACATGTAAAATAAGACAGAAGCTGCTGGTTCAATTTCAAACAATTGTGGTTATTTCATTTTCCTATTTTCATATCATAAATACAACTAGCAGAGCAGTACTGACCAAGGTTAAAAATCACACAGCACCAGGTTATAGTCCAACAGGTTTAATTGAAAGCACTAGCACAACCACCTGATGAAGGGGCAGTGCTCTGAAAGCTAGTGCTTCCAATTAAACCTGTTGGGCTATAACCTGGTGTTGTGTGATTTTTAACTTTGTACACCCCAGTCCAACACCAGCACCTCCAAAATCAGTACTGACCAAATCTGACAAAACAAAAGCAACTCAATAAACATGCACAATTGAAATGTAGAGTTTCATCAAGGAACAGCTACTGTGTGTCCTTGATAAGTATGTACCTGTCAGGCAGGGAGGAAGTAGTTGAGCAAGGGAGTCATGGTTTACTAAGGAAGTTGAAGCTCTTGTCAAGAGGAAGAAGGTTTATATTAGGATGAGATGTGAAGGCTCAGTTAGGGCACTTGAGAGTTACAAGTTAGCCAGGAAAGACTGAAAGAGAGAGTTAAGAAGAGTCAGGAGGGGACATGAGTAGTCATCGGCGGACAGGATAAGGAAAACCCTTGATCAGGAATAAAAGAATGACTAGAGTAAGATTAGGGCCAATCAAAGATAGTAGTGGGAATTTGTGTGTGGAATCTGAGGAGATAGGGGAAGCGCTAACTGATTATTTTTCATCAGTACTCACCCTGAAAAAAGACAATGTTTTCAAGGAGAATACTGAGATACAGGCTACTAGACTAGACAGGATTGAGGTTCAAAAGGAGGTGGTGTTAGCAATTCTAGAAAGTGTAAAAACAGATACGACCCTAGGCCATTTGGGATTTATCCTAGGATTTTCTGGGAAATTAGGTAGGAGATTGCAGAGCCTTTGGCTTTGATCTTTATGTCGTAATTGCCTACAGGAATAGTGCCAGCAGACAGGAGGATAGCAAATGTCGTCCCTTGTTCAAGAAGGGGAGTAGAGACAACCCTGCTAGGTATAGACCAGTGAGCCTTACCTTTGTTGTGGGTGAAGTGTTGGAAAAATTTATGAGAGATATATTTCTAATCATCGAGGAAGAAATATGTTGATTAGGGAAAGTCAAAACGGTTTGTGAAGGGTAGGTCATGCCTCACAAACCTTATTGAGTTCTTTGAGATAATGACCAAACAGGTGGATGAGGGTAAAGCGGTTGATGTGGTGTATATGGATTTCAGTAAGGTGTTTGATAGGGTTCCCCATGGTAGGCTAATGCATAAAACACGGAAGCATGAGATTGAGGGTGATTCAGTGGTTTGGATCAGAAATTGGCTAGCTGAAAGAAGACAGAGGTGGTGGTTGATGGGAAATGCTCATCCTGAAGTTCAGTTACTAGTGGTGTACTGCAAGGATCTGTTTTGGATCCACTGCTGTTTGTCATTTTATAAATGACCAAGATAAGGATGGGTTAATAAATTGTGAATGACATTAAGGTCGACGAAGTTGCAGATCGTGTCGTAGGATGTTGCAGGTTACAGAGGGACATAGATAAGGTGCAGAGCTGGGCTGAGAGGTGGCAAATGGAGTTTAATGCAGAAAAGTGTGAGGTGATTCACTTTGGAAGGAGCAACAGGAATAAAGAATACTGGACTAACAGTAAGATTCTTGGTAGTGTAGATGAGCAGAGAGATCTCGATATCAAAATACATAGATCCCTGAAAGTTACAACCCAGGTTGTTAGAGTTGTTAAGAAGGTATACAGTGTGTTAACATTTATTGGGAGAGGGATTGAGTTTCGGAACCAAGAGGTCATGCTGCAGCTGTACAAAACTCTGGTGCGGTCACACTTGGAGTACTGTGTACAGTTCTGGTCACTGCATTATAGGAAGAGTGTGGGAGCTTTGGAAAGGGTTCAGGGGACATTTACTAGGATGTTGCCTGGTATGGAGGGAAGGTCTTACCAGGAAAGGCTGAGGGATTTGAGGCTGTTTTCGTTAGAGAGAAGAAGGTTGGGAGGTGACTTAATTGAGACATAAAAGATAATCAGAGGGTTAGATCGGGTAGACAGTGAAAGCCTTTTTCCTTGGATGGTGACAGCTATCATGAGGAGATATAGCATTAAATTGAGGGGTAATAGATATAGGACAGATGTCAGAGGCAGTTTCTTTCCTCAGAGAGTAACAGGGGCGTGGAATGGCCTGACGGCAACAGTAGCAGACTCGCCAACTTTAAGGGTATTTAAATGGTCATTGGATAAACATATAGATGATAATGGGATAGTGTAGGTTAGATAGGCTTCAGATTGGTTTCACAGGTCAGCCCAACATCGAGGGCCGAAGGACCTGTACTGTGCTGTAATGTTCTATGTTCTATCCAGCAAATGAAATGCAAAGGTGTGCTGAGTTCTTTCAATGGTTGGATTCACTGTGGATAGATTAACAGGCTGTCATTGTAGGTACTGATATCTCTTTCCAGCTGTGGTTCAAATAAGCATGGGCACATTACAATAATCATCAATGATCACGCAGCACTGTGGCTCAGTGGTTAGCACTGCTGCCTCACAGCACCAGCGACCAGGGTTTGATTCCAGCCTCGGGGGACTGTCTATGTAGAGTTTGCGCATTCTCCCCGTGTCTGCGTGGGTTTAAAGAACAAAACAAAATTACAGCACAGGAACAGGCCCTTCAGCCCTCCAAGCCTGTGCCGATCCAGATCTTCTATATAAACCTGTCACCTACTTGCTGTGATTCCTTTCCACAATTCAAAAATGTGCAAGTTAGGGTGGATGGGCCATGTTAAATTGCTTCATGGTGTCTATGGATGTGCAGGCTAGGTGGGTTAGCCATGGGAAATGTGGAGTGATGGGATGGGTTACTCTTGGTGGGTTGATGTGGCTTTAATGGTCTGCCTCCATGTTGTAGGGATTCTATGATACTTTATTTCTGTTATCACAAGAAGATCTCTCTGGCTTTTTTGACCACATATTTGTATCCAGTTTTAGTTGTGGGCTACATTGTAGTGTAATGCTAGAATCATAGGATCCCTAAAGTGTAGAATCAGGCCAGTTGAATCCACACTGACATTCAAAGCATCCCACCCAGACTCATCACATTCCTGTCACTCTGCATTCCCCATGGCTAACCCACCTACTCTGTATATCCCTGGACACTATGGGCAATTTAGCATGGCCAATCCACCTAACCTGCACGTCTTTGGACTGTGGGAACAAAACAGAGGAAACCCACACGGATGCAGGGAGAATGTGCAAACCTCACACAGATAGTCACCCGAGGCTGGAATCAAACCTGGATCCCTGGTACTGTGAGGCAGCAGCGCTAACCACTGAACCACCCAAATACTTTTGTTTCTTTCATGTAGGTACTCTCCACTAGTTAAATAATCAGAGAATCCCACTGTCATCTCTACTTCTCTCAACACAAAAGTTGTAAAACTGGGGAGAAAGGGGTCCGAAAAAACCCCAGCAAAATATTCCAATGGAAATTATAAGGACTAATGCAAGAGCTGTAAGTATAGGACTAAATGCACGTGTTTCTTTTCTTTTTAACACCTAAATAGTGGGTCTATGTGATTTCTTAAATGCCTCATCATTAGGAAAACCATCATGAGAATTCATTCAGACTTAGGGAAACTTGATGTTATACATGACAACACTCTGCTTTCAATTATGGAAACAACCACCAATTAAAAAATAAAGTTTCTTCAATCCCTGTTTTAATTTTACAAACAAACATCTGGTTCAATAGCTCTAAAGAGTAGTCCATTCTCATTATCTGCTGTTTGAAAAACAAAATCAGTGACAATATTCATGTTTAACTTGAAAGTGTTTTCTCATAAATGACAGCCTTAATATACAAGGAAGGGCTAATAATAAACATATTCTAGATAAAAAACAAATTTTGGAGCAGCGTGCTCCTCTTGGAATACTGTGAAGAGCTCAAGAAGTATGCAATCTGATCAACATCTTTGACAATATATTGTGCAGTTTACAGTTTCTAAAAGCAAACAAAATGTTCTCAGTAATATTCTTCTGTCAATAACAAGAGCCCCCTTGCCTACCCAAAGATAGACACAGGAGGTTAGACCAAAGACACAGGAGGAGAAGTAGGCCATTCAGCCCATCTACCATTCAATGAGATCATGGATGAACCGATAATCCTCCATTCCATTTTCCCACTAACCAAGGATTCCCTTAGTGACAAAAAAAATCTATTCATCTCAGTATTAAATACACTTAATGATTAACAAGGCAAAAGTGAGGACTGCAGATGCTGGAGATCAGAGTCAAAAGATTAGAGTGGTGCTGGAAAAGCATAGGAGGTCGGGCAGCATCTAAGGAGCAGGAAAATCGACATGTCGGGCAGAAGCCCTTCATCAGGAATGACCTCATTCCTGTTGAAGGGCTTTTGCCCAAAATGTCGATTGTCTTGCCCCTTGGATGCTGCCTGACCTGCTGTGCTTTTCCAGCACCACTCTCATCTTAATAATTTACAACCTTTTGCAGTAACAAATTCCAGATTCACTACCCACTAAAGGAAGAAATTCCTCTTCTTCTCAATCTTAATTATGCAGACCGTATGCTGAGATTTTCTCTCTGCTCTTAGACTTTCCGTTCAAGGGAAAACCGCCTCTCCATGGCTATCCTGCCAAGCCCCTAAGCATCTTGTATGTTACAATGAGGTCTTCCCCCATTCTTCTGAATTCCAAAGGACAACAAAGCCAACCTACCCAACCTCTCAGACAAAAATTCCTCCATGCATGGAATCAAGTCAGAGAACCTCCCCTGGACTGCCTCCAAAGCCAGTATATAGCTTTCCTTAGGCCAGGGTGAGAAATGTTTGTGGTATTCTAGATGTAGTCTGACTTGTGCTGTGTATAGTTTTAACAAGATAGCCCTCTTGTTATGCTCCATCCCCCTTGAAATAAGGACCAACATTCCATTTACCTTCTCTATATATTCAAGGGGCAGCTCAGTGGTTAGCACCACAGTCTCACAGCACCAGGAGCCCGGGTTCAATTCCACCCTTGTGTGACTGTCTGTGTGGAGTTTGAACATTCTCCCCGTGTCTGTGTGGGTTTCCTCCGGGTGCTCTGGTTTCCTCCCACAGTCCGAAGATGTGCAGGTTAGGTGCCATGTTAAATAGCCCATAGTGTTAGGTGCATTAGTCAGAGGGGAATGGGTCTGGGTGGGTTACTCTTCGGAAGACCGGTGTGAACTGGTTGGGCCAAATGGCCTGTTTCCACATTGTCTGTAATCTAAGCTTTTATGGACAGAATTGGGGATGCTAGTCTTTTGTATTTCATGCAGGAGGAGCCTGAAGTTGCTCTGTTCTGTAACTTTATAC
Source organism: Chiloscyllium plagiosum (assembly GCF_037043375.1). Taxonomy (NCBI): domain Eukaryota; kingdom Metazoa; phylum Chordata; class Chondrichthyes; order Orectolobiformes; family Hemiscylliidae; genus Chiloscyllium; species Chiloscyllium plagiosum. The sequence goes on from NW_028270142.1 coordinate 5,274,486, forward strand.
AGTCTTTCCCTTTTAAATTAACATCCAGTTCCTCTCTTCTTCCTGTAAGAACACAGCAAGCCAGGCAGCATCAGGATTTGGAGAAGTCAATGTTTCAGGTATAGCCCTTCTACAAGAGGAAGGGTTACACCCGAAATGCTGACTTCTCTACTTCCTGGTTTGCTGTGTTCATCCTGCCTCCTGCTTATCTGCTTTGGATTCCAGCATCTGCAGTTTTTTTGCCTCTATTCTTCCTGCCAAAGTACATAAACTCACATCATATTCCATCTGTTTACTGCATTGTCAGGAAATTACCTGTAATTAGGTTAGTTTCAAGAGCACACTGTATCATTGCCTTCCCCATTGCATTATTTGTTGTATTTTGCTGAAAAAAAGACATATTGCTAAAGCTTTTCATCAGCCAATTGTCTCAATGAGTGAAAATGCATCACCAATCAGTCTCAAACATTTATATTACAGCAGAAATGGAGTGCTGATGAACAATTCAGCTCTGATTATTGTGGAGCGACCAACAAGGGGAGTGTAGGCTCCCTCTGCTTCTGGTTAATTTAAAACAAGGCACAAACCTTGAATATATTCCTTTTGTTCACAGCTAATGGATCCTTACACGTGTCCATTCCAGGAATCATAAAGGCCACATTACAAGCAGAACTGGTCATCATAAATTGATTATTGGTGTAGCACACTCAGGATTTTTCAGCCGTTCTCGAGTAACTTTAAAAGGTTGACCTGGCACTTTTCAGGGTCTGAATGTGGGCAGTTTTCAGCCCATTTGAGATTTGAATAAGCCCGTTGAAAATTAATTTGATCAGGATAATCATTGTCTTGACCAATCACAGGCACCATGCAAACTTTAGCACACCTTTTCTCCTGTAGTATTAATTGTTTTACATTTGGCATTCCTAAATTTGATTTGATCAGTAAAAAATATTCAGAAATATTATTTGTTGTGTTTATGTGATTTAAATTTAATATGTTAACATTTTTCTTCATTTTTATTTGTAAACACTCAAATCCATATTCCAATAAATATGTACCATTCTCAGAATCAATTGAAGTCATTCAAAACCTGACAATTAGAAATTTCAATGCCCTCTGTACAATCAAGTGTCATACCAACTGTCCTGGCATTGTGCCCATAAAATATTTTTCCCATGTCAGCAAGGTAATGTCATAATTGAGAATAAATGACACCAAGCAGAATACATTTCCATAATAGTGTCACTGCAGTCAGACTACAATCTATACACCAATTTAGTATCTATTTAAAATTAAAATGTACATCTGCCACTTATTTTTCATTTGAATTATTTAATTAATATATGATATAAACAGTTCACATGTTATATAGCCCATGTGTATAAAGGACCATAGTCTTGCTGTTCATGAGTTATCAGGCTAGCCTGTTGATTATATATCTTTAGTTCTTCACTATGTAATCTTTATAGTCCTTTAGACAAGAAGATAACAAATAAAATGATGAAGAATATTCAAGGTCATGTTTATAGCATCTCAATGTAAAGTAACATTCATGAATTGTTTCACCCTGCCTTCATTAAGCTTTATCCTATACATCAGTTTACTAGATATAATTCAATCCATTTCTGCCACGATTCCTGAAACTATTTAAACTAACGTTGACTATTACTAGTTCTCAAATGAAGACTGTAATCAAAATTAATCCCAAGCCATTTTCAGTCTACATTTAAACTCTATTTTCTTTTGCATGATTGTGATTAACTGTAGACAAAGAGAAACCGTTCCCTGCCTGTGGCCTTCAATAGAGAGAGTTCTATTCTGAGCAAATCTCTAAAATACCAGACCTTCTAGCTTCACATGTTTTCTATCAGATAATTTCTCATCAGCTAATCAATAATGTAACAGTAAATTGCATTTAAATAAACATTAGCAACCCTGTTAATGAACAAAACCCATCTGCAATTTGTCAAAGTCAGGAGCTCTGAACTCATTTGATGTTCATTTGTATACAGCAGGATGGGCTTTTGATAGGATTTATCTATACCCATGTATTATAATTTGCATTTTACAAAGTAGCACAGATATACGCCAATGATAATATCCGCGTAATCATTTTAAATCACCTGTATTGTATGCTTTTCTGTTAACGATTCAAGGCAAAGACATAATTTGGTGGATGGGTAATTTTGGGAATGCACAATGCAGCAGTGGAGAATAAAATTGCACTAAATTTAAACTGCCTAAAATGAAGCAGAAGCAAAATAGGATCCATGATTTCGATTGTCTGCCAGATAAAATGCCCACATTGTGCTCTTTACACGTTCTGCTGAAAATTGGTTAAATAATTTGGTGATATTACATCAGAGAGCACGTTACTGTGTTCTTCATGGCTCTATACTTTTAACGTACACATGTGTGCACTAACGGTTTATTATTTAGATTGTTCTGCATTGAATCTTTCTGGATTTTTGTCAGTTTCTTATCAATAATGTATTCTTGAAGAAGAAATACAATGTACAGCTTGTTCTACCTTTATCTAGCTGTATGCAATAAAGAAATATTGCCTTTTTTTTGTTGGTGAAAGGATCAATTATGTTCAGGTCAGAATCAGAGAAGGACATAGAATGCAGAAGGATTCTATCAACTCCGTTACACTCTTGGTCATATGAAGACAATTATATTATCATCGAGGTCAGTTTTCAAAAGTACAGCAGAACAACATGAAGAGGTGATGTTTCTGTGGAAAGGAAATAAGGAGAATGTCTGAATCTTCCCATAACCATTGTTTCAGCATCAACAGACATCATCTTAGTGGAAATCATGTCTCTGGAAAATATGCAATTAGCCAATCATTTTTTTTTTAAATTGAGACTGGAATTCTTTTGAAAATTATGAAGTAGAAATTCGCTTTAGGTGGTGGCATAAAATAGTTGGTTTGGTCGGCTGCCCATTATTACCATATTTCATCCAATGATTGTTGATCCTGTGGCGTTTGTACTTCTGCTGGAGATAATTTTCCACCCTTAAAGACTTTTGAAAGAACCTTTTTGTTTTCAGAAATGTGTTTTAAGCAATGGTCAAAGCAAGCTTGGTGTAAAGGAGACTCAAAGCTGTATCTGTCAGTTTGAGAATTGTATTTATTTCGAAGAAACTTGTATCTAAACATGAACAAGCATTTCTTACTCAATTAGAATGCACTTTTTAATTGTTTAAAATTAAATGTAAACATTTTAAAAACAGTCACTAATAATCTTGGTAATAGGAACATAGGAACAGCAGTAGGCCACTCACCCCTCAAGCCTGTTCCACCATTCAATGGAATCATGGCTGAGCTGTGGCCTAACTCTATATACTTGCCTTTAGGCCTCATCCCTAACTCCCTTCAATTACCTATTTCGGGCTTAAAGTTAACAACTGATCTAGCATCCATTGGGGAAGAGAATTTCAAACCTCTACCACCCTTTGTGTGCAGAAGTGCTGCTGAATGGTCTGGTCCTAATTCTCAGACTATGCTCCCAGTTCTAGATTTCCCAACCAGTGGAAATAATTTATCTTTGTCTCTTCTGTATTTTCTTGTTAGTATCTTGAAGACTTTGATCAGATCACCCTCGATAGTCTTAAGCTATGCAGTCCATGTATCATTCTTGTAAACCTACACCGTATTCTCTCCAAGGCCAGCATATCCTTTCTAAGGTGTGGTGACCAGATTTGCTCATGGTACTCTGCGTGGGTTCTAACCAGGGTTTTGTACAACTGCAGCATAACTTATGCATCTTTGTCCTCCAGTCCTTTAGGTATACAGGCCAGCATTCCATTAACGTTCTTGATTATATTCTGCACCTGTTCATGGCATTTTAAAAATCAATGCACATGAACATAGAACAATACAGCACAGAACAGGCCCTTTGGCCCTCGATGTTGTGCTGACTGGCAAACTAATCTAATCCCATCCCCCTATGCTATCCTATCATCATCCATGTGCTTATCTAAGGACTGTTTAAATGCCCCTAATGTGGCTGAGTTAACTCCTTTGGCAGGTAAGACATTCCACGCCCTTACCACTCTCTGATAAAAGAACCTGCCTCTGACATCTGTCTTAAATCTATCACCCCTCAATTTGCAGCTTTGCGTCCTTGTACAAGTCATTGTCATCATCTGAGGAAAAAGACTCTCACTGTCCACCCTATCTAATCCTCTGATCATCTTGTATGTCTCTAATAAATCCCCCCTTAGCCTCCCTCTCTCCAATGAGAACAGACCCAAGTCCCTCAACGTTAAATCACAAGACCTTCGCTCCAGACCAGGCAACATCCTAGTAAATCTCCTCTGCACCTTTTTCCAATGCCTCCACATCTTTCCTTTAATAGGGTGCCCAGAACTGTACACAATATTCCAAGTGAGACCACACTAGCGTTTTGTATAGTTGCAGCATGATCTTGCAGATCTGGAACTCAATCCCTCTACCAATGAAACCTAACACACCGAATGCCTTCTTAACAGCACTGTCAACCTGGGTAGAAACTTTCGTGGATCTATGTACATGGACACCAAGATCCCTCTGCACATCCACACTACCAAGAATCTTTCCATTGACCCAGTATTCTGCCCTCCTGTTATTCTTCCCAGAGTGAATCACCTCACATTTATCTGCATTGAACTCCATTTGCCACCTCTCAGCCCAAATTTGCAGCTTATCCAAGTCCCCCTGCAACCTACAACATTCTTCCACACCGTTCACTACTCCACCGACTTTAGTGTCATCTGCAAATTTACTAATCCATCCACCTATGCCTGTGTCTAAGTCACTTATAAAAATGACAAACAGCAGTGGTCCCAAAACAGATCCTTGTGGCACACCACTAGTAACTGGACTGCAGACTGAATATTTTCCATCAACCACCACTTGCTGCCTTCTTTCAGAAAGCCATTTTCTAATCCAAACTGCTAGATCACCCTCAATTCCATGCCTCTGCATTTTCTCCAACAGCCTGCCATGCGGAACCTTATTAAAGGCATTACTGAAGTCCATGTATACGTCAACTGCCCTACCCTCATCCACATGCTTGGTCACCTTCTCAAAAAACTCATAGGTTTGTGAGACACGATCTGCCCTTTACGAAACCATGTTGACTATCTCCAGTCAAATTGTTGCTTGCTAGATGATTATAAATCTCATCACTTATAATCCTTTCCAAAACTTTTCCTACAACAGATGTAAGGCTCACTGGTCTATAATTACCTTGAACAAGGGCACAACATTTGTAATCCTCCAGTCCTCTGGTACTAAATTTGTAGGCAACGACGACTCAAAGATCAAGGCCAAAGGCTCCGCTATCTCCTCCCTAGCTTCCCTCCATAGATCCCTGAAAGTTGCCACCCAGGTTGATAGTGCTGTTAAGAAGCATACCATGTGTTAGATTTTATTGGTAGAGGGATTGAGTTCCGGAGCTACAATGTCATGCTGCAACTATACACAATGCTACTGCGGCCTCACTTGGAATATTGAATACAGTTCTCGGTACCCTATTAAAGGAAGGATGTGGAAGCATTGGAAAAGGTGAAGAGGAGATTTACTAGGATGTTGCCTGATCTGGAGCGAAAGGTCTTATGATTTAAGGCTGAGGGACTTGGGTCTGTTTCATTGGAGGGAAGATGGCTAAGATGGGGTCTAATAGAGACATACAAGATGATCAGAGGATTAGATAGGGTGGACAGTGAGAGTCTTTATCCTAGAATCCTTGGATAAATCCCATTTGGCCCAGGCGACTTATCTACTTATACACATTCTAGAATTGATATCACCTCCTCCTTACTAACTTTAATCCTTTCAAGTATAATAGCCGGTATTTCAGTCTTGTCCTCTATAATATTCTACCTTTCTTGAGTGAAATCAGATGAGAAATATTCATTTAGCACCTCTCCGATCTCCACAGGGTCCAGACACAACTTTCTACTTCTGGCTTTGACTAGCTCTACTCCTACCCTAGATTAGAGTGGTGCCCACCCCCTGCAGTTTACTCCCCCATCCTATGAAATCAAAGTCTTGCCTAATAGCATTCGAATTGCCTTTTCTGAAACTATAAAGAGGTAAATGAGAGGAGGGTGGGGCTGGGGGAAGATAGCTGAGAGTGCAACAGGTGGATGGCTACCTTCCCCCCAATCCCACCCCCTTCCCATTTATCTCTCCACCCCCAAGGCTCCCAGCCTCATTCCTGATGAAGGGCTTTTGCCCGAAACATCAATTTTCCTGCTCCTCAGATGCTGTTTGAGCTGCTGTGTTTTTCCAGCACCGCTCTGATTTTGACTCTAATCTCCAGCATCTGCAATACTCACTTTTGCCTATTCCTACCCTAGCCATCCTTTTATTCCTCACATTCCTGTAGAAAACTTTAGGGTTCTCCATTATTCAACCTGCTAAAGACTGCTCATGTCCTCTCTTTGCTCTTCTTAATTCTCTCTTTAAACCTTCCTAGCTAATCTGTAACTCTCCATCACCTCATCTGGCCCGGTTCATTACCAAGTAACAGATTCACTGTGGTCTCCCCTCTTGTTGGCTCTTCGACATACTGTGTCAAGAAACCCTCCTGTACACATTGGACAAAAACTGATCCATCCGACGTACTAGAGATATAGCATTTCCAGTCAATGTTGGAGAAGTCATAATGACCACCCTGTTCCTTTCACTCCTGCCCAGAATCGATTTGCCAATCCTCTCTTCCATATCCTTGGAACTTTGCAGAGTCCTATAAAAAACTCCCAGCAGAGTGACCTCTCCTCTCCTGTTTCTAACCTTAGCCCATACTACCTCAGTAGACGAGTCCTCGTCAAAAGTTCTTTCAGCCATCGTTGTACTGTCCTTGACTAACAAAGCCACACCTCCCCTTCTTTTACCGTCTTCCCTGATCTTATTGAAAGATCTAAACCTTGGAACCTGCAACATCCATTCCTGATCCTGCTCTATCCATGTCTCTGAAATGGCCACAACATCAAAATCCCAGGTATCTATCCATGCTGCAAGCTCACCTACCTGATTTCAGATACTCCTGGAGTTGAAGTAAACACATTTCAAATCAGCTTGCTGCCTGCCTGCACATTCTTGTGACCGTGATATCCTGTCCGTGTCCTCTCTCCTCTCATCCTCCTGTGTACTGGAACTACACCATAGGTTCCCATTCTTTAACTCGCTTCGGACATCTACTCTAATAATGTTACAGTCACTCTCTCAGTGATCTAAGTACATTGGAACAATCATGAAGGTACACCATCTGCCCCTCTGCTTTTCATTATCATTGGAACATAATGTTCAACTCTTACATTAGGACACCTAAAATTGTCACATAGATGCCTGGAGCATGTTGGATTTGAACACTGACCACCTGGTTCAGAGGCATGGATGTTATCAATATGCCTCAAGAGCCCTTGCAGACCAAGGGTACTTTATTTAAAGTCAACCTGTTCAGAGATTTATGACACACCTTTGGAGGAAGTGGAACTTCAACTGAGGCCTCCACATTCACCCTAATATATAAAAGTTCAAAGAATCATGATGACAGCTGGAACAAGTAACCATATGGAAAAGGACTGAGAGAGAGAGAAAGAAAGAGAAAGAGAGAGAGAGAGAGAATGCAAGTGAGAAAAAAAAGGAGATTCAGAAACCTGTTCCTTCTGCAAGTGAGTGAACAGTCAAATATTAACACCGACCCCAGCAGGCACGCCAGCACACAATGCAACTGCATATACGTGAGTTGGAAACATGAAACTGAACGGGAAGAGTACTACTTAAGTCTAGCTGTCAATTTATGTTATCTGTTAATAAGGCAGATGATTGTTTTTCAAATCTTTAGTAAGCGAACAACATAAACTTAATACATGCAATACAAGAATAAAACTTAAAACTGGGAAAAAAATCAAACTTCAAAAATTATTCAACCTGCACTGAAGCTACCCACAGTTGATTATGCTTATTACTATAAAACATACATAACCATATGTTACGTTCATTATATTTCATTTATTTGAAATGAACCAAGTTAAATTATGTTGTTCTGTGAGCAATTGGCACATTGATTTCTTTGATTAACCACTGCCGATCAGATGGCTTAAGTATTGACATCAGAAAAATCCTCAATAACGTGTAAACTAATAAGACAATAAAGTGTCAAAAGTCTGGTAATAGTCAACTAAATCAACACCAAATGTTGTTCAGCCATTTTTTTCCAGTTTAAATTTATATACTCAATATATGAATTATGTTACACAGAATTTAAAGCAGACAAACGAGATCATTCTGATGCTTCCAACATTTAACATATGTATTCTGTTTCTATTCTGCTGCAATCCAACATTGTAGCATAATCACATATATAAATATATCACATTACGATTCACTGTGTTTTATTTTTTAAATTGAAGTGCATCAGAACATTTTTCACATTTAACAGTCATGGCCTTACGACTTCTGTCATTCTGAAGCATAAGTATATAATTGCATCTAGGGTATGTAAAAACTCAAGTGTAGATTGAGTTGCTGGTAATATAATCGAACCCATAACATTCATTGTATATTCCCAATGGCAATCCAGCACAAAGGAAGATGGTTGTCGTTGTTGGAGGTCAATCATCTTAGTCCCAGGTCATAACTTCACGAGTGCCTCAGGGAACCTATCTTCAAATCAATCTGTTCTAATAGATTATGGCACACCTCTGGAGCAGGAGGGGCATTTGATATGAGGACCCCTTACTCCATGGTAGTGCCTCAGGAAATTGTCCTAGAGCCCACCATCACCTGCTGCTTCAATGACCTTCCTTCATCACAAGGTCAGGAGTGGGGGTGTTTGCTGATGATCGCACAATATTCAGGACATCTTAAAGTTTAAAGCAGTCCTGTTCATATATAGCAAGACCGGATGACATTCAGGGGATTGATAAATCATTCACACCACACAATAGCAAGAGAGAATTTAACAATTTCCCCTTGACACTCATTGGCACTCTCATTGTTAAATTCTCCACTATCAACATCCTGCGATTACTGCTTAACTGGATCAACTATTTTAATATATTGATTCCTGATGAAAGACTCTTGATCGAAACATCGACTCTCCTGCTCCTCGGATGCTGCCTGACCTGCTGTGCTTTTCCAGCACCACACTCTTGACTCTGATCTCCAGCAATCTGCAGGCCTCACTTTCTCCTATTTAAATGCTATGCCTTAGGAGCAGGTTAGAATTCTGCAGTGAGTAACTCATCTCTTATCTCCCCGGTACCTGTTCACCAACTAAATCAGGAGTGTGACAGATTACTCTCCAATTGTCTGCCTGAGTGCAGTTCCAAACACACCCAAGCAACCTGACAATGCTGAAGACAATGCAACCCTTGTGTTTGCCACCCCAACCACTGTTGAATAATGCTGAACATAAGAGAATCGATATGAGACAAGTTGGCTGCAAACCATACAGAAGAAATTGTAGAAAGTGGTGACCAAATAACTGGCTGTAAGGTAAATTGGTTATCTTCAGTTTAACAGACTGACATTACAGCTGCAGTTGGGAAGAACAACCGAAGACTAATCAGAGAACTAAATTACGATTGAGACCATAAAGAGAAGGATTTGGAGAAATCAAAGGAATTTGACAATTGCGAGCTGTATATGGCAAAATTATTTGGAATTGGTCAAGTTTCACAAGCAATTCCAAATAAGGAAACCAGAAATCCAACTTGGCAGGTCGCAAGTGTATATAGGAAACCCGGGGAATTCCCAATTTTAGCAGTAACTCCGGAGACGAACTACTACGAAGGAATGCCCTACTTCAGGAGGCCTGGCTAGCTGCCATCTCTCCCGGGTAATAACGTTTAGAGTTGGTTACAGAACTCAGAGTAATAAAGAATGGTGGCTGAGATATCTCGAGTAGTTAAAGGCATGTATAATTCACCTAAGTACTTAATAAATCAATCAAGTTTTATCGAGCTCAAAGAGTCTCTGCTCTACCTTCATCTATGTATATGTTGTTGTCTCACAGAAATGGGCAACACCACCATCTTAAATATTCGCTCCCTCCATAGCAATGTATCATGGCAACAGAGTGTACCATCTCCTAAATGCACCGGAATAACTCTCCTACAACTCTTTTGACGCCACCCTCCAAACCTGTGACATCTATCATCCAGAAGGATAAGGACAGCAGATACGTGGAAACACTTCCGTCTACAAGTTCCTCTCCAAGTGACATGCCTTCTTGAGTTGGAATCATAGTGCTGTTTCTTCAAAATCCTGAAACTCCTTTCCTAACAGCACTCTGTTTGTCCCTACAAGCCAAAAAATGAAACTGTCCAAAAAGGCAGCTCACGATCATCTTCTCAAGGGCATTTCGATGTAGGCAATAAATACAAATAAGCATTTTTAAAAATTGTATCAATTGTATTCTAAATTGTATCAACTTTGTTTTTTTTCTCCAATCTGAATTTCTTCTCAGGTTTTCATCTCCCTGACCAATCGGCTGTTCCCAAACAGATCTCTAGAATTTCTGAGGAGTGCCCCAAGGCTGAACCAAGTCAATGTAAAGCATCAAACTGTTTCCTTTCTTCATTTTTAGATGGCATCCTTGCTGCTGTCAGACAACAAGCAAAGAACATCCATGATGTGACGTTGCGGTCTGAAATTGGGCTGTCTAAGGCATAAGCTGCTCCAGCTTGTCTTCCAAAGCTAACTACAGACTCCCCCACTGGTATTCAGTAGCTACTGGAGTAACACTATAGTATAGCACACCATAAGCAAACAGCACGCGATGACTGCTAATAAGGATATTAAATTGGAGCGGGTTCAGAAAAGATTTACCAGGATGTTGCCAGGAATGAAGGGTTTGAGTTATAAAGAAAGGCTGGATAAGCTGGGACTTTGTCATAGGAGTGTAGGAGATTGAGGGGTGGCCTTATAGAGGTTTATAAAATCATGAGGGGCATGGATACGGTGAATAGCAAGGGTCTGTTCCCTAGGGTGGGGGGAGTTTAAAAGCAGGGGGCAAAATTTTAGGCAGAGTGGGGAAAGTTTTAAAAAGGACATGAGGGACAACCTTTTTTTACACAGAGAGTAGCTTGTGTGTGGAATGAACTGCCAGAGGAAGTGCTGGATGCAGATATAGTTACAACCTTTGAAAGACATTTGTGTTAGTTCATGAATAGGAAAGGTTGAGAGGGATACGGGCCAAACGCAGACAGATCGGACTAGTTTAGTTTGGGAACATGGTCAGTGAGGACTGGTTGGACCGAAGGGTCTGTTTCCCTGCTGTATGACTCTGTGATTCCACGACAAGGGTGAATAGTAGATTTTGTAAGTAAATCCATACCACATTGCATGCAAATGTTTAGTCTGGAATGTTTATTTTATGTCATTGAGTCGCAGAGGTCTATAGCACAGTGTGTCTATGACGGTCAAAACCAACCACTTAACTTTTTAATCCCATTTCCCAGCGCTTTGCCCATAGCCTTGATATCGCAAGTGCACATCTAAATAATTCTTGAATGTTCTGAGGAGTCTCTGATTCTTCCAGGCATAGAGGTAGTGAGCTCCAGATGCACACCATCCACTGAGTGAGAAACCTTCTCATTTCTCCTCTAGACCATCCCCCCCCCCCCCTTACCTTAAATCTATGCCCTCGGTTATTGATCCCTCTCAAGTGTTTTCCTGTCTAGCTTGTCAATGCCTCTCATAATTTCATATATCTCAGTAACGTTCCCCTCTCAATCTCCTCTGCTCCAAGTAAAACAACCCCAGCCTCCCTTCATACCTTCAGGGGCTTTTGCTTTTCTTTGCCAAATGATCCTGCGTAAGTAACAGAAGAAAGGCAAGGTGTGAGACTTAATGATTCCATTTCATGATTCATTGAGAAATGGAATTGTCTTAGCACTGCATTCTGATAAGTCAATCATGGACAGCCTAATCAGGTAATGGATATAAAAACAGAAAACAGCAGGTCTGGCAGCATCTGTTGAGAGAAAGCAGAGTTAACGTTTTAGATCCAGTGATCTTTCTTCAGAATTGAATGTAGCTAAGAAAAGGTTGGTATTTCTGAAGATGGCGCGGGGAAAGGGAGGGGGATTGAACAATAACTGGGGATGCAACCTAATAGAAGTATATAAAATATTGAGAAGTATAGATAGAGTTAATGGTAGTTGTCTTTTCCCTAGGATGGGGGATTTCAAGACTAGGAAGGCACATTTTTAAGGTGAGAGAAGAGAGATTTTAAAAAAAGACGAGAGGCAATTTTTTTTTTACACAGAGAGTGGTTCGTGTGTGGAGTGAACTTCCTGAGAAAGTGGTGGATGTGGGTACAACTACAACATTTAAAAGAAATTTGGATAGATACATGAATAAGAAAGGTTTGAATGGATATGGGCCAGGGGCAGACAGGTGGGACTGGTTTAATTCGAGATTATATTCAGCATAGACTGGCTGAACCGAAGCGTCTGTTTCTGTGCTGTATGGTTCAATTACTCTATGGAGCCCAAAGAGAGAGAAATAGAGTTGGACAGATAAAAGAATGGGGAAAGATTGGCCTGGAAGAGTGAAGAGCTGTTAACAGGGACTGCTAATGGCTGACAATGGGTTGTTTATGGTCTTAGCCCATGTGATGACAAGGCCTGGTGTGTGGGGGTTGGGGTAAAGACATGGGAGAAGATGCTCAGGCCCTAAAATTATTGATCACGATATTGCGTCTGGAGGGCTGCAGGGTCCCCAAGTGGAAAATGAGGTGTTGTTCTTCCAACTTGTGCTGAGCTTCACTGGAGCACTACAGCAAGCCTGAGACAGAGAGGTTGGCCAGGGAACACTCTGTTGAAGTGACAGGCAACTAAAAGGTTAGGGTCATTTTTGTGGACAGAATGTAGGGATTCTGTGAAGTGGTCACCCCAGTCTGGAGCAACAAGTACAGTAAACTAGATTGAGTGAAGTGCAGGTAAATCACAGCTTCTCCTGGAAGGTGTGTCTGGGGCCTTGAATAGGGAGGGGGTGCAAAGTAAACGGGAAGGTGTTACACCTTTTGTGATTGCAGGGGAAGGTACCGTGGAGCTGTGGGGGTGTTGGAAGGAGAGGACAATGGAGCTGTTGGTCAGATGATTCCATGCATTCACCTCATCCTCAGCTAGTTGCTGTATAGCTGTGTGGTACATTCCATGCTATCACAATGGCAGCGATGTGTGAAATGCAGAAAATAATTATGTTTTTTTGGCACATGCTGTACTGAGCACCACACGTGGCTACTTTAAGAGCATTCCAAACAGTGAAAGCCTTGTGAACAAACAGCTCGGTCTTATTGTATAGGACTTTCATTATGTGCATCCTCCCGATAATTTGGTGGGTTTCGGAGTGGAGCTGGGAAGCAAGTGGTCAGCAGATTTCCCCATCAGTCAGTAGCCAATGTCATTGCCAGGCAAATGCAGCTGAAAAGACAGTGGAATGACAGAGACTGATGACAGCTGCCTTGGATAATGATTCCTGGCCCAATGTCACAAACCAGCTCGACGTTTGTCATGAATTTTCTTAAAGTTTGGAACATCTCGAAGGTTGACATGTAGTGCCCACAAAGCAATGTGCAGGGAGTCTGCATCAAGGGAAGCCAGCAATCTTCACAAAGCTCAGTCTGCCAGCTTCTGTCTGCCAAGAAAGAATGAAATATATTTTGCTCTCTTGGACTCATCAGTGGCCACCTTTCTTCAGAGCTGGATGATACAATGCATGATGCAGGCAAGAAACTGCCTTTTCCAGCTCAGTAGGAGTAAAACGTTTAAGGTCATGGTCACATTCACAGCCACTGGCAGACTGTCCCTGTCTTGTTCAGAGACTACAGTCCAGATGGCAGCTCTCAGGATGGACGTCCCAAGCGAAAGGGAGTTCTCTGCATACCATTCCTCATGAATTGCTCTCTGATGACTCTGACAAGTAAGGCCTCCCTGGGAGAATGCGAGGACTGCAGATGTTGGAGAGTCAGAGTCAAAAAGGGTGGCACTGGAAAAGCACAGCCGGCCAGGCAGCATCCGAGGAGCAGGAGAGTCGACGTTTCGGGGATAAGCCCTTCATCAGGAATAGCTCCCACTGACAGCTCACCTGTATGCCTCATCTTCCATTCTCTTCTCTCACCTTCACCTGCTCTGTGCTAATTCTCTCCATCAGGTTGTAATCCAAAGGGAACGCATGCTCCCTGGAAGGACTGCAGAAGGAAAATGGTTTGTGTACAAGCTTTGAGTCAGGGCAAAGTCCTTCAACATACTTTGCTTACAATCTCAACAAAAATTAACTCAATTATTTGAGTTTCTTTGGTTTATAACCTGCTAATATTGCTCCAACAATTCTGCCAGATTCTAATTTTAGCTCAGTTGGCTGGACAGTTAGTCTGTGAAATACTGTGATGCCAACAGCATGGGTTCAATTCCCACATCAGCTGAGGTTACCATGAGGAACTCTCCTTTTCAACCTCTCCCCTCACCTGAGGCGTGGTGACCCTACTCTAATAAGAGAGTAGCCCTATGGTCTAGTAAACCTGTGGTGAGACACACAAGATTCTTATTCACTTTGCTCTAAGCCTTCTCCAATGCTCTCTGTACTTTTTCTCTAGTTCCAGTGAAGAGGTTATACCTAAAATATGAATGTACTACATTGCCTGCAGATGTTGACTGACGTACCGAGTGTTCAGCCAAAGTTATTTTTATCTTGGGTTATTTGTGGAGGACCTGGATGCTGTCACTTCTGAGGTCATCAGCACCATTTGGCGTTGTCCAAAGGGAGAGTATAACAAAAAGGTTAATATTGGACCTGGCAGCATGTGAACACAGTCCAAAAGCAGAGATAGGCATAGGAATAAAACTAAAGGGAACTGAAAATGTACATGGAGAAAAATAAATGTTTCACAACTTCACCTAGAGTTTGAATTTTCCCACCTACAATGAGCCAATTAAATCTTCATCCATTGGTTTGATTGATTTCTGTGTATAGAAAGAGAATTCATGTTTAATCTCTTGTCGTTACTGTGCTATTTAAGGCAAATATACATTGCTTAATAAAGAGTGAAATATAGCGTATCCCCAGGCTGTGATCAGGTTCCATTCTGGAATGCATTTGCAAGTCAGTTTGTATGCAAGTCAGAACACAATGCAGGACAATGTAAAGCAGCTGTTTATAAGCACAGGAAATGTTCATATGGGTTTTCAAAATGGTATCTTTGTATGAGAACATGGTCTTATGTCTGAATATTCATAAAATGGATGTTCATAAGTTAGAAGCCACCCGTAAGAGCAACTAGGAATGGACTGTAACAACTGGCATACCCAGCAATGCCCACATCCTGTGAATATTTTTTAAAAAGTGGCTTGGACTAGATATATCAATCCAGAAAATCTGAATTGAGGTCCTTAGAAACATTAATGATGTTCTGACCTTTTCATAAATAATCAAGATGTAAGTTGTGTCAGAGCTAGACACTTAAAGTTTGACTCTGTTTGCTACTGTGTCCATATCTGTTGATCACCAATGGTTTGTTTATGAAATGGCAAGCAGAACAGCTCTTATAGCTGGGAAAGGAGGTTTGGAACCAGACCGATTTCTCTAAAATTGTTCAATTTCCAAGGTTTCAGATTTAACTTACTTTGCAAACAACACCTCAATGACTTGTGCACTAAATTGTGAATATACTTACAAATTAAATTTCCATTCACCTTAAAGGAAGGGGCCGATACTAAGGATTCTATGAGCACTACAGAACTTCAGGATTATTCCCTCAAGATGGAGTTTAATTTAGATAAATGTGAGGTGTTGCATTTCGGAAAGGCAAATTAGGACAGGACTTACCAGGACCTTACCATTAATGTGCGTAAATCCTGGGGAGTGTTGCTAAAAGAAAAAGAGACCTTGGAGTGCAAGTTCATAGTTGGGACATTTTTCAGTTGTGACCTTAGACAGCACGGACTATCTATTCTCACCTAACACCAAGACATCTTATTCTAGGGATATTTTGACATCACCTTGGTTTTACAGGTTTATTAGAGTCATAGAGATGTACAACATGACAAATCACCTTTCATTCCAATCATCCATGCTGACCAGGTATCCCAACCTAATCTAGCCTGATTTGCCAACAACTCGGAGTCAGTCTTCTGGTTTCCAAATTGATTGTTTCAATTGTTGACTTAATTTAAAAGTGGAGGCTGCAATTTTACATCAAGGAGCTTGATAGTTGGATAAAAATCAAAATTAGCTAGCATTTTGGAATTACTACCTAAGCCTGCCAGCCATTTCAGTTCTATTACAGATTCCATACTTCAGTACAAGAGTTGAAGCAGACCTAAGCGACACACAATTTCTGCAATTCTCTCAGAAATAAAACCTTTCAAATGCCATACATTTTCAGATTTGCAAAACATACACGAGTTAGCGGTACTCAGGTAGACTTCATTATGTGTAAGTCTCATCGCACAACATGTTAATGCTAATGTTGCAGCATTTCGTTGTGTTCAAGCCGAGGCTATCAATGAGACATTTGAAACGTGTGTTTCATGTCTGTGTCAATAACACCTGAACAGAAATTTGATGGTGTAGTGCGGTGACTTACAATAAGCAAACATTTCAGTTATGACAGTAGTTTGTGAAAAGTAAAGCCTTGAACATGGAATGGAACATGTGCAAATGCCTTATTTGCTGGTAAATGTGTGGTTTTAAAAATATTCTTCTTTCACTGGATATGGGCATCTCTGGCTCACACAGCAGTTATCGACCAGCATTAATTGACTGGAGAAGGAAAAGAATCATTTCTCCCTGATGTTATTAGACTCCTGAATGGACCTCTGTAATATCAAATAATGTTAATCTTGCAAATGTTGATCTTAGTTCACGCACTCCTGTGCAATTTAACCCTGTATGCCTCACTCTGTCTAAGCACCCTATGATCTCTATGTCCTTGTTTCCTATGATCTGCCTGCACTGCTCGCAAAACAAAGCTTTTCACTGAACTTGTGTACATGTGACTACAATAAATCAAATTAAATCATAGGGGTGTGTGTTTGTGTGTGTGTGAGAGAGAGAGAGAGAGAGAGAGACGCCGAATTGATAAACTGCATTACATGTGGTATAAGTACACCCGCAGAGCTGTTCGGAAGGAAATTCCAAGATTTTGACCAGTAAGAGCAAAAGAATGGCAATATAGATTTCTAAGTCAGGATGCTGCATGGCTTAAAGGGGATCTTGCAAGTTGTAGTGTTCCCATGCATGCATCTGCTGAGAGTCATAGAGTCATACAGCATGAAACAGACCTTTCAGCCCAACCATTATCCCAAACTAAACTAGTCCTACTTGCCTGCACTTGGCCCATATCCCCTCCAAATATTTCTTATGCATGTACTTATCCAAATGTCTTGAAATATTGTAACTGTACCCACATCCATCACTTCATCTGGAAGGTCATTCCTCACACGAACCACTCTCTGTATAGGAAAAAAATTACTCAAGTCTTTTCAAATCTTTCTCCTCTCACCTTAAACATGTGCCCCCTAATCTTGAACTCTCCCACCCTAGGGAAAAGATACCTATCATTCACCTTATCTATACCCCTCACGATTTTATAAACCTCTATAAAGGTCACTCCTGAACCTCCTATTCTCCAGTGAAAAAGTCCCAGCCTATCCAGCCTCTGCTTATTGCTCAAACCTTCCAATCCCAGAAACATCCTGGTCCTTCCAGCAGGCGGGAGCTGTGGGCTCAGAAGGCACGATCAGAAGGAGCCTTAGTGAGTTGTTGCAGCACATCTTGTGGTTAGCACACACTGCCGACTCAATAGTGAAGGGAGCGAATGCTAAAGAAGGTGGATGAGGTGACACTGAAGTAGGCGGCTTTGTCTTGAATGTGTTGCACTTTTCATGTTGCCAGAGTTGCAATCACCTCGGCCTGTGAAGAGTATTCCTTTATAATCCTGATTTGTACCTTGTAAGTGACACAAGCTCTGGGGAGTCGAGGCAAGTTACTCACTGTAGAATTCTAAGCCTTTGACCCCTCTTTTCACCACAGGATGTGTGTCTAAATGAACAAGGAGGAGTAGAATGCTGTTCAGTCCCTCGTGCCCACCCCACAATTTAAAAGGATCATAGTTAATCTGATTGTAACTTCAAATTCACATTTCCATTTACCCTGAATAACCTTTTACCCCCTTGCTGTTCAACAACCTGTCTCCCTCTGCTTTAAAACTATTTAAGGACTCTGCTACCAATACCATTTCATGATGAGAGTTCCCAGGATCACAAACCTCTGGGAGAAAAAGCTTTCCCTCCGGTTAGTTCTAAACGGGTGACCCCCAATTTGTGAAAATTGACCCTTAGTAGTTCCAGACTATCTGACTAGAGGAAAACCCCTCTCCACATTTATCCTGTCAAATCCCCTCAGGAGTTTAAACAAAAAAAAAAAGCGGGTGCTGGAAATCGGAAACTAAAAACAGAAATTTCTGGAAAAACCCAGCAGGTCTGGCAGCAACTGTGGAGGGAAAACAAAGTTAATGTTTCCAGTCCAGTGACCCTTCTTCAGAACTGTCCAACCTCTCCTTATGGCTAATACATTCCACTCAGGCAACATCCTGGCAAACCTTTTTTGCACCCTCTCTAAATCCTCCACATCCTTTGATTTGATTGATTTATTGTCATGCGTACCTAAGTACAGTGAAAAGCTTTGTTTACGAGCAGTACAGGCAGATCGCAGTAAGCAAGGATGTACAGACCATAGGCTGAAAATAAACTAGGTAGTGGCATACAAGTTACACTGCACAGCACGTGCACGAGACAAGATCAACAGTAACAAAATCAGCATTATTTGAAGTTTGAGAGTCCATTCATCATCTAGTAATGGCAGGGAAGAAGTTGTTCCTGAACCCACTAGTCCATGTGTTCAGGCTTCTGTGTCTTCAGCTAGATGGAGGAGGTTGTAGGAGAGCATTACCAGGGTGGGAGGGGTCTTTGATGATGTTGACAGCCTTTCTGCTGCAATGGAAAATGTAATTGGAGTTGATGGATGGGAGATTGGCTTCCGTGATGCTCTAGGTGTGCACACCACCTTCTGTAGTTTCTTACGGTCCTGGGCAGAGCAGTTTCCGTACCAGGCTGCTACGCACCTGGACAGTATGCTCTCAATGGTATATCTGTAAGAGTTAGTGAAGGTTCTTATGGACAGGCTGAATTTCCTGAGCCACCTGAGGAAGAAGAGGGATTGTTGTGCCTTCATGACCATCACATCTACGTGGGAAGTCCAGAACAGGTTATAGGTTGTCGTCACTCTGAAGACCTTGGCGCTCTCCATCCTCTCAATCTCAGATCCATTGATTCAGATGGGAGCATGTTCTCCTCCTTCCTTTCTGAAGTCAACGATCAGTTCTTTAGTTTTACCGACATTGAGATTTTTTAACACTGCACCACATGACCAAGCCCTTTATCTCCCTTCTGTATTCTGACTCACCATTGTTTGCTTTCTGACCGGTCATAGTGGTGTCATCAGCGAATTTGTAGATGGTGTTCATTTGGAGTTTGGCAACACAAAGGTGAGGGTACAGGGAGTACAGTAGGGGACTGAGGACTGGAAGGGCATTATCATGGAGGAGGTGAAGTTATCCATTTTCGCTGATTGAGGTCTATGGGTCAGGAAACCGAGGATCCAGTTGCAGAGGACAGAGCCGAGACTGAGGTCTCAGAGTTTTGAGATCAGTCTGGAGGGGATTATGATGTTGAAGGTGGAGCCGTAATCACTGAGCAGGAGTCTAGTATGGGTGCCCTCTTCTTTCCCATGGTGTGGCGACCAGAACTGCACACAATACTCCAATTGTGACCCAACTAAAGTTTTAAACAAATGCAATGTCTCACCAACTTTTGTATTCAATGACCCGACCAAAGCAGACAAGCATGTTGTATGCCCTCTTTACCACCTTATCTATTTGCATTGCCACTTTCAGGGAGCTACTGACTTGGATCCCAAGATCTGTATGTCAATGTTCCAAGAGATCCTGCCATTTACTGTATATTTTCCTCTTACATTTGACCTCCCAAAATGCATCATCTCACAATTGTCCAGATCAAACTCCATCTGCCATTTCTCTGCTCAACTTCCCAGCTGATCTACATCCTGCTGTACCCTTTGATAACCTTCCACAACTCCACCAATTTTCATGTCATCTGCAAGCTTACTAATCAGACCACCAACACCTTCATCTAAGTCATTTATGTATTTTACAAATACAGAGATTTTAGCACTGTTCCTTCCAATAGTCACAGAATTTCTGTCAGAAAAAGACCCCTCCACAACTACCCTTCTGTCTCCTATGATTAAGACAAGTTTGTATCAAATTTGCCAACTTACCATGGGTCCCATGTGACAATTTTCTGGACCAGCCGACCATGAGGGACCTCATCAAATGCTTTAGTAAAGTCCATGTAGCCAACATCTGCTGACCTTTAACTGTTCTCCACCATTCACAACTGGATATAGTAGGACTGCAGAGCTTAGGTCTAATCGACTGGCTGTCCAATCTCTGAGCTCTTTCTACAAGATGCTACATCTGCTGTTTGGCAGGTTAGTAGGCTCTGTGGTAGCTTCACCATTTGACATATTGTTTCCAGGTCTAATGCTGCTCCTGGTATGCCCTTGAACTCTCTATGTGGTACCAAGGTTAAATTCCTTGCTTGGTGGGAGGTGTAGAACATAGAACGGTAGGCCCATGAGATTACACAAAAAATAGGTGGCAAAGTAGGCCATTTGGCCCATTGGGCCTGCTCCACCAGTCAGAATTATCATGGCTGATCATCCAGCTCAGTCTCCTGTTCCTATTTTCTCCCCATACCCTGTTTAGGTCCAAGAACTACATCTAACTCCTTCTTGAAAACATTCAATGTTTTGGCCTCAACCACTTTCTATTGTAGAGACAGGCTTACCACTCTCTGGGCAAAGACATTTATCCTTATCTCAGACCCCATATTCTTAAACTGTGACACTTGGTTCTGGACTCAATGATCACTGGGCACATCCTTCCTACATTTGTACTGTCTCATCCTGAGTTTTGTGAGATCATCACAGGTCACCATGCCTCAGGTGAGAGGAGAGGTTGAAAAGACAGAACCTTCATGGTGACCTCAGCCAGTGAAGGAATTGAACCCTCTCTGTTGGTATTACTCTGCACTGCAAACAGGCCATCTAGCCTGATGAGCTACCCTACTCCATTGTGCCCTTAAAGGACAAGGTATGTCAACAGCAGGTAATTCTCAAGATATTGAGTTTCACCTTGTGCCTTTCCACCCATCATCAACCCGTAGGCTTTGCACTTACCCCAAGTCCCCACCTAACCCATCTATCTGATTCTGCATCTGCTTACTTTAACACCAGCTCCAGTCATATCATGCAGATGTGCCACATTCATTAATGCGTTTTCCCCAGTGGTAGCCAGGCTGTTTCTTCAACAAGTCTTCAACATTCCCCCAAACAACCTCTCTTTCCTTTGCCATATTCTGTCATCTCCTTCCCCATTGTGGAACTACCTCCCCTCTGTAATCAGCCCGTCGGCCTCCATTCTCTGTGATTAAAATTCCCCAACATTGGCTTCCTGATAACATCCTCTTGGGCTTTCAGTGGACATAGGCTGCTATGGGCTACTGCCCTTGGAACGTGATCTGAAATGTTGGTGCCAGGTGGAGATCCAGCTGAGGGGGCAGTGAGCTGGAGTCACTAAGTACCCACTCCAACTTGTACGTCAGGAATTACCAGCGTCTAGTTTCTACCCAGCAGCTATTAAATAGGAACCTGCAAGTTAATGAGCTGAGATTGGGTATTAATGAGAGTGAGAATAGACCTCTAACCACTCACTGGTGAGAATCTCATCTCGGCACCTGGAACTCAGTTGGAAAATGTGACCTTTTGTTCCCAATATCAATAAAGGCTGTGCTGAGTTCTTCCAAAGTTCTCACCATAGGCCAGTGCTGAGGAAGATTCTGCCCTGTATTCTCAATTTACAGCGAGAAAGGAAGTCTACTCGTAAATTTTAATGATGAGTATGTTATGCAATGTAATTTCCAAATTATTAAAAGAGGTTCAAAGTCATCACCATATGAAATAGTGTGATGTAAAGAGTCTGAAATAACCTCTTGATGGTTTGACACACTCTCTAAAAAGAAAACAATACACAGATGGACAGTTTTGAGTTGTTACGGAAAGGTAAGCAACGTTACCTATTTGTGAAATGGTATATATCTGCAGTTAGTGTAGGTCTGAGGATGTTGTAGTCTTTAGTTCACGATACAACTGAAAAAGATTTGTTTCTTAGCAAAGATCTCAGTTTGATTCATATAACAACGAACCATTCTCTGCAAAGATAACAAGTTGTTAAGTACGTGGGTGGCACGGTGGCACAGTGGTTAGCACTGCTGCCTCACAGCGCCAGAGACCCGGGTTCAATTCCCGCCTCAGGTGACTCTCTGTGTGGAGTTTGCACATTCTCCCCGTGTCTGCATGGGTTTCCTCCGGGTGCTCCGGTTTCCTCCCACAGTCCAAAAATGTGCAGGTCAGGTGAATTGGCCATGCTAAATTGCCTGTAGTGTTAGGTAAGGGGTAAATGTAGGGGTATGGGTGGGTTGTGCTTCGGCGGGTCGGAGTGGACTTGTTGGGCCGAAGGGCCTGTTTCCACACTGTAAGTAATCTAATCTACTGATGAGGAAGAATATCATTTCTACAGAAGGTAATATTTTTCTCCTTCAGCTGATGCCACTTATCCTTCAGGTGTGGTCTGGATAATCATGAGGGTAAATACTGGAATTCCTGCTATGCAGCAAGTATAAAATACTCCCTTCAGGTATACGCTGTAGATATAGGATGGTTGCAAAACGCATTCTCCATTTGTAGTCTAACATTCTTCATACTTTTTTTCTTCAAAGTAAATAGCCCATACTTTATCTTCTGTGCATACTCTGGCCTCAGTTCAAAGTTTGTGCGAAGATTCACGAGAGAAGAAGAAAAGGATAGCCAACTCCCATTCCTAGACGTGATGGTACAGAGAACACCAGACGGAGAATTCACTACAAGAGTATACAGGAAAGCCACACACACAGACCAAGTCCTAAACTATGAAAGTAACCACCCCAACACACACAAACGAAGGTGCATCAGGACACTATTCAAAAGGGCCACAACACACTGCAGTACACCAGAACTGCAAAAAGAAGAAGAGGAACACCTAGACAAGGTATTCGCCAAAAACGGATACCCGCGCAACTTCATCAACAGATGCCTAAGAGAAAGACCACAGAACGAGGACATACCACAACCCAAAGGACTAGCCACACTACGATACATCAGGAGCATCTCGGAACTGAAAGCCAGACTACTGCGACCCCTAGGACTCATAACGGCACACAAACCAACAGCCACGCTCAGACAACAACTCACCAGAACGAAGGACCCGATACCCAACATGAGCAAAACTAATGTAGTGTACAAAATACCATGCAAGGACTGCACAAAACACTATATAGGACAAACAGGAAGACAGCTAACAATCCGCATACACGAAACGACACGACCAGCTATCCTTAGTAGCCACACACGCAGACAACAAGCAACATGAATTCGACTGGGACAACACTACTATCATAGGGCAAGCCAGACAGAGAACAGCCAGGGAATTCCTAGAGGCATGGCATTCATCCACAAACTCCATCAACAAACACATTGACCTGGACCCAATATACCAACCACTACAGCGGACAGCTGAAACTGACAACCGGAAGCGGCAGGGACAGACCACTATAAACACCGGAGGAAACATCAAAGAAGCGCTTCGCAGGAGGCTCCCAAGCACTGATGATGTCACCTAGCCAGGGGACGAAACGTTTGCAACAAAAACTTCCAGCTCGGCGAACAGAACCACAACATCTGGCCTCAGTGTTCTGCTCCCCATTATCTGGCCAAGGGCGGAGTTCGCTAACTTTATCCCTGGAAAGAATTGTAACTTGTGAGCTATATCATTAATGAAGTGGAGGTGTCGGTGTTGGACTGAGGTGGACAAAGCTGCCTGACCTGCTGTGCTTTTCCAGCACCACATTCTCGACTCTGAACTCCAGCAATTGTAGTCCTCACTTTCTCCAAATTAAAAATGACACAACAGTGCTTCCAAATAAACCTGTTGGACTATATCCTGGTGTTGTGTGATTTTTAACTATATTGTTAATGTTTACTGTACAGAAGACTAGCTAAAATATTATTGAAATTCCATGTCTTTCTACAGCGATATAAAGTAATTGATTAAATGTTAAATTTACTGCTTTATCTGCAAAAAAGTATGCAGTTATCAGCTTATTCAGCTTTGCAAAGTAAACAAATTTCGTATGTATGAATTATAGGAAGTAACCCACTCAAATTTTCAAATACACACTTGCTGAGCTGAAATTGGATTCAGGAACTGTGTACTTTTTTGAAGGAACAATACATTTTTGCTAATGCATGAACATCAAAAAGTGTGAACCGCATATGTTAAATTAGTTTGATCGCAGACCTTTCCTCAATACCCATTAACGATTCATGAATTAAAAGGAAACCAAGAACTTTAACAACATCAAGCACAGTATCATAGGAGTCTATTGTGTGTGTTTTTATTTGCAGCAGTCAGGTTAATGAGACCACCAGCCCACTTGATGTTGAGGGCCTGGGAACAAAGAGTTCTCTCATTAAACACTCCCTGGCATTGCGCTCAGAAACAAAGTGACATTCAAAGTGTTGAATGCCTTTGCGCTAGTTATTCCTGCCAGGCTGCAGAGCCAGTTATGGCATCAATCCTACAATGTCCTGGCAGGCATCCAGTGACATGCCAACATCTCCAATGTGCAGCAGCATTTGCCAATCTAAGCAACATCGGTATAAAAACAAGCATGGCACACGACAAAACTGGCAAGCTGCCAATGTGGGAGCAGCTGAGTGGGTTAACTTTCCTACTAATGTGTCTGAAATCAAATCCCCATTCATTGAATTCTCTTCTCGCCATTTGTTTTCACTTCCACGACGCAAACATACATTGCATTTTAGAGCATCTACCTTCCTAGTTATATGAAAGAAGTGAATCAACTGTTTGAAGCTAAGCCAGTGACAGTGCTGCTAGAAAAGCTCTATTAGTGTGACCTAGCAGTATATATCAGTCAGATAGCAAGTGTTACCGTATATTCACAGTCTTACACACATACACACCAAAGTACGCCGGGTAAAACTCTTGACTTGTGATTCAGATCATGTTTGCATTATTCATGAGATTCCATGTTTGCAGTTCAGCACCAATTCACTTGAGAAAATAAATCATTTTGCCTAGTGTTACAAAACCTACCTTCCCAATAGGATGTAATTCAGAATCTGAAACATTTGTTTCCAAAATCAAAGATTTTGCCCAAGATACATCATAATTATTCCTCTTAAAAAGTGGCTTACCAGTAGCAAACTCATCCATTACAAATTTTGTAATTAAAATTGTTATAGCAACCCATGTAGGGGGTAAAAAATTGGTTCCACAGCAGCTACATATGTCTGGTAACCTTTGTGCTAACATTGGTAGTATCATTTGGATTAATTAAACTGCACTGCGTTTTCAAAATCGTAATCAGTGTAATTTTTCTGCATCAACTTTTACTTTTTTATTCTGACAAACATTTGATAGATGTTTCTCAAACACCCCTCCTGCACTATTCTACCTCAATATTCAACCAACACTTCATTTAACAAGACAGTTCCCAGCATTTACTTATCCAGACATGATATTTAGAGCTCATTTGCAAATAGTACTGCATTAAATCACAATTGTGGCAAACTTCGATTTGATCAGGATGAAGATTGGCAACTGCGCTTAATTCTGACCAATTCAATGAATCACTCATTAAGAAAAGATATTCAACCATCACTTTAAGATGCTCAAATGATGAAGTGAATCATTCTGAATGCTAAAATCCAAAGCTCATACCAGCATTGACCCAATTGGTAATTAGGTTTGCCACATTCTTAATACCAGGGTTACAAGGGTTAATGGTTTTTCATTGCAGGGAGTCTGATTTTTCCATCAGCTATTTATGGTATCTGCAGAAACAGCTGAGCTGCCTGCAATGATGTCACATACACACACTGATGGAATGCAGCAAATTCACAAATCTCTGCTTCCCCCACTGTACATTACACCCCTGAGCAGCAACACTTCAGACAACCGAGGCACTAATTCACCAGCACCAATCAATATCACACTCTTTTCCCAACATCAAATTGCCAGGAAAGCTCTGTGCTTTCATGACACTTAGAGAAAGCTGCTTCAATGCAGCAGCTAGTCCCACAATCTCTAAGCAAACCAATAAAGAATTGTGAATAAAGCCTGACCCACTGCGCAATGAAGAAAATCATAATTTTGAATGGTCAGCTCTCAACTTCACTGGCTGCGTACTTGCTTAGCTCCAGCTGACCATTTGCAGGCCGTTACATACAGTTCATTGATTACATACCCTATTAAGTCTGTCCCTGGTGCTGATTCCTTTAAATTATCTGTACAAAAAGTAGGAACTTCCTCTCTCCTCACATATATTTAGTGAGCCTTTGGGCATTTTCACTGTCCCTAAAAGAACATAGTTGCCTAGCAACTATCACGGTTGCCATGGTGAATCCATGTGTAAGCAGCTGCTGCAATCAGTATTAACACCAGCCTTGCAGGCAAATCATACCGATACATAGGGGAATGTGCAGGAGCTGATTGCACAAAAAGGGATGTGCCTATGTAATGTTACTCATTAAACAGTCTTTCCAGTTTCTTCCTTCAATACAATTATACCATTATCATTCCACACAAAAGAAACAGGACTACCTAGATTGCCAATTTAGTCTACATTTCAAAACCATGCATATTCAAATAACAATAACATTTTTCATTGTCTGTTTTCTTTTCCATAGATAAATTTGAAACAAATCAATTTAATCTCACCAACTACTACATGTATCTAAAGGAAAATGTCGAAAGTCACATAATCAAACAGCAAGGAAACAGACCCTTCGGTCCACCCAGTCCATGCCGAACATAATCCCAAACTAAAGTAGTCCCACCTGCCTGCTCCTGGCCCATATCCCTCCAAACCTTTCCTATTCATGTACTTATCTACATGTCTTTTAAACCTTGTAATTGTACCACTTCCTCAGCAAGTTCATTCCACATGCGAGCCAACCTCTGCGTAAAATATTTGCCCCGTGTCTTTTTTGAATCTTTCTCGTTTGTCCTCTTATGCTTCTGGTTTTAATTATCTTTAATGCTAGTATGGAAAAATGGTGATAAAATAAAGCAACATACTGGGTTGTCATCCATATGTTACAATTGCAGGGTGAGTGGGAGCATGTTGACATTCTGTTGTATCTAATTTTATTGCAATGTTTTTCTGTGTTCCATGAAAAAGAAAATTATTAGGGAATTAAATCACCAATCTAAGGGTGGATCAAATTTTGGCACGTGATTTCAGAGTACTTCAGGGAATTTGTCTTAGCCCGAACTTTAGCTCTTCAAATGGAGCCTCCATAGTAGAATAATAAGGCAGTCAGTTCATGTGACATTTTATAAATTCCTACTTTGGAAATAGAATCAGTCTGACTCAAAGTTGGAATACAGACAGACTCTAACCTCACATCTTTAATGCATTGTCTGAGCTGAGATGTCACTTTTTAAAAATAAAACCTTATGTTATCTCGGGAATGTGTACAAGAGTTGGGAGGTCATGTTGCGGCTGTACAGGACATTGGTTAGCCACTGTTGGAATATTGCATGCAATTCTGGTCTCCTTCCTATAGGAAAGATGTTGTGAAACTTGAAAGGGTTCAGAAAAGATTTACAAGGATGTTGCCAGGATTGAGCTATAGGGAGAGACTGAACAGGCTGGGGCTATTTTCCCTGGACTGTCGGAGGTTGAGGGGTGACCTTATAGAAGTTTACAAAATTATGAGGGGCATGGATAGAGTAAACAGACAAAGTCTTTTCCCTGGGGTCAGGGAGTCCAGAACTGGAGGGCATACGTTTAGGGTGAGAGGCGAAAGATAGAAAAGAAACCTAAAGGCAACTTTTTCACACAGAGCATGGTACGTATTTGGAATGAGCTGCCAGAGGATGTGGTGGAGGCTGGTACAATTGCAACATTTAAGATGCATTTGGATGGGTATATGAATAGGAAGGGTTTGGAGGGATATGGGCCAGGTACTGGCAGGTGGGACTAGATTGGATTGGGTTAGCTGGTCAGCATGGACAGGTTGGACTGAAGGGTCTGTTTCCATGCTGTACATCTCTATGGCTCTATGTAACCTGAAAGAAGTTCTGGGATTTACAGATCAATGAATCAAAACCTGTAACCCCATTCTAAGACATTAAAGACTCAACAGCAATCTAGGTTTATTCAGTACATTACATTAGTTTTATGACTCAATGATCTTTTGCTGTAAATTCTGTGTCCTCTGATCCTGCCCCACTAGCTACCTGATGAAGGAGCAGCACTCTGAAAGCTAGTGCTTCCAAATAAAACCTGCTGGACATAACCTGTTGTTGTGAGATTTTTAATTTTGTCCACCCCAGTCCCACTCCACATCATGACGATACAAGTTTGGAAAAGGCAGCAGAGGATTGGAGAGTGGCAAATATGACACACTTGATTAAAAAAGACTGCAAGGTTAGTTCAATATCAGTGGTGGGTAAGGTTTTGGAATTGATAAATGAAACAAAACAAATTGATACTTGAAGAAGCTTGTATTAGGAGGATAGTAAATACAAATTTACAAAAGACAGCTCATTAGTAACTAATTTAATGGATTTTTTTGTGAAATAATAGATAAGATAAGCACTTTAGGGTTTCAAGAAAGCTTTTGATAAAATATCACTTTGAAACCCGAATAACAAAATTCAGGTTCATGGAATAGGAAGGTTAGATTTAAAAAGGCATAAGGACAGAGAACAGCGAATCTTGGTAAAGGGTTGTTTTTCAGGATGTAAAATGATAGAGAGTGTTGCTCTCCAAGGTCACTGTTGGGAACACTATCTTTCTGATATGTAAGCAATCTGTATATTGGAATACAGAAAAGCATTTCAAACAGTTGTCTTACAGTGAAAAAAGATACCAATTGACTGCAACAGGACATCGGTGAGAAGACCAAGCAGATAAGTGGCAAAAGGAATTTAATATAGAGAACATAAGATATTGCATTTTCACAGAAGGGATAATGTGAGGCAATGTAGACTTAATGGCACATTTCTAAAGAGATTGAGGGAACTAGGGTTTATTCTCTATTTAACCAAACCCCTACAAAATATATCAAGGAGATAGCCTAGAACCTAACTTTTATCTTATAAATGCAAGGTGTTGTGTTCCTGTTATGATTCAATTGGACAAACTACTAAGTTTTAAACAAAGCACACTTCATTTTTACACAATTATTAAAATGCAAACAAAAACCAAATTGGCATATCTTTAACTCTCTTGAAATACTTAGCAAAAAGATATATTATTTAATTACTGCTCATGAACTGTTCCAGCACAGCAGCATCCCATAAACACACCCTTGGCAAAGGTAAATGCAGCAAAATAGATTTCCTCCTGGACTATCTCCAGTCCAGGAGAAGGGAACACCAAAAGAGTCAGTCTAGCAGCAGAGAGGGGACTCAGGTTTTTAACTGCAGCAGACAGAAATGTATCCCGCAGCTTCAGACCCCAGGTTCGGCTTCAACTGAAAACAAAACTAAAACCCTGGGTCTGTCTGAGCCTGACTTCACCCACTCATGAGTCTTTTGTCTAATTAAAAACAAACACTCAGGGAGTTTAAAGCTGTTTACCTTCTGAAGCAGACATTCGGGTACCATGCTGGTTTAAGATGATGGTGGAGTAGGGCTGCTGTGCTGGAGCTCATCCCTTCTGAGCTCTTTCTTTTTCCTTTTTCTTTCTTTTTTCTTTCTCTAACTTACTGACCTTGTCCTGAACTTGGGACGGCATCTGCAATGGGGAGAGGCAAGGGCACCGACCTCAAGTGGTATTGAGATGGGTCCAGGGCACAGTCCTCAGGCAGGCTCAGCACGGAGGACAGTGAGCAACTACTTACTTTTATGGAGCTGACACAGGAAAATAGGATTCGGCGGCTGCTATATTGGCAGAGGCGACCTCGGTGAGACAGGCCCAGTGGCAAAACATAGTGCC
Organism: Chiloscyllium plagiosum; assembly: GCF_037043375.1. Classification (NCBI taxonomy): domain Eukaryota; kingdom Metazoa; phylum Chordata; class Chondrichthyes; order Orectolobiformes; family Hemiscylliidae; genus Chiloscyllium; species Chiloscyllium plagiosum. Next base: position 5,304,687 of record NW_028270142.1, read on the forward strand.
TGAGGATCGGGGACTTCAATTTTGGTTGGGTCCAGTGCAGTGCAGGGCGTCATTGACAGTGATGATCAGGCTCAGACTTCATCTTTTCTTTTTCCTTATTTTTAAATGATTCAAAATAGCAGTGTTTTGTGGTAATAAATGAAAGCTCTTCACTGTATTTTACTGCATTTTTTCTATAAAATGTATGTAACAGTCAAATCAAATCACTGGCAAGACCTCACTGCAGGAGCACGAGCACGCAACAAATCCCTCTGAAAGGCACACATAGCCACAGGGTTCATGTGCAAAGCTTTGTGTAAGAATGGGATTTTGGGCTTCATAAATGAAAATATTGAAGACAAAAGCAGGCTGTGTATCTGGACATGTATAGCATATATAAGAAAAGTAAACACATTTATACTGCACATTGCAGCAAATAAGTACAATCTGATAGCAATCACAGAGACATGGATTCACAATGGTGAGATTTCGATTCTGAATATTGAAGTTTTATGACATTCAAGAAAAATAGGAAACTAGGCTGACATGCAGGGTAATATCATTTCCCTTTCTTGGTTGTTACCTACGAATCCTAGATTTGAACATTTGCACGTGCGCACATTAGGTGAGATCAAGTTATGGTTACACTGTGGTGTTATCCATAGTTTCGTTTAACTAACATGTAGTTTCTGAATTTTGACATGAAAATTGGTGTCTTGGCTGAGGCACTACAGTGCTGAATTGGTGCCTTTAGGAGAGGAGTTCAGAAACGAAGAGAGATCTTAAAGGTCATTTCCTTAATAGCGACTTGTAGCTTATGCTGACAATATTGATGTTCTCTTTTGATCTTACTTGAGGTCAATTAAAGTTATCAGGAACAACAATAAAGAGTACAAGAATAAAATTAAACTGGAACACTATATTCTGCTCATGCTTGCTACTATTTCAGCAAAATTATGGATTCAATCCACTTATTGTGGATTGAATATTTATGAATATTCCCTCTTATCTTTACATTGCTATATACTTCAAAACCTTTCTGTTTACTCCTTTTATGTCTCCTTATTACCAGACAAATGAAGGTAAGGAATTTGTTCACAAGGTTTGTGAAGGTTTGTAGCTCAGGTTGAGGTTTAGGGTGTAGGTTTGCTCGCTGAGCTGTAGGTTTGATATCCAGACGTTTCATTACCTGGCTAGGTAACATCATCAAACAAAAACTAACAAACTTAAAAGACCCAGTACAACCCATGGACAAAACCAACGTCGTCTACAAAATTCTATGCAAGGACTGTCACAAACACTACGTAGGACAAACAGGAAGAAAGTTAGCCACCAGGATACACAAACACCAGCGAGACACAAAAAGACACGACCCTCTCCCTCGTAGCCCTACACACGGATGAAAAAAGCCACCATTTCGACTGGGACAACACATCTATCCTGGGACAGGCTAAGTAAAGACATGCCAGAGAACTCCTAGAGGTCTGGCACTCCAACCACAACGCCATAAACAGACACATAGATCTAGATGCCATCTATCAACTCCTCAGAAAATGAACAAGAAATGACATCACCACAAACCCCAGGAACCCCATCCAGGACAAACATACAAATAGAAAGCAGGAGACAACAGCTTTACTTCACTTGGAGGTCGCCACTGATGATGTTACCTCGCCAGGTAATGAAATGTCTGGATATCAAACCTACAGCTCAGCGAGCAAACCTACACCCAAAATTTGTTCACAGTCATTTCTGGAGCTATGCAGAAGGGAATCAAGGAAAGATTCACGTGACAGAAAGTCCCAATGCATTGTTTATTGCATTTTATTTAGTAAATATGAATTCCTGAGCAAAATGATAGCCTCCTCACCTATTTGTTTTAATCTGTACAGGTGCAGTGCTCAGTAACGTTCAATGCTGTTTGTGTCTCGTTGTAAATGCAAGGGTTTGTACTAAGACTCAGCAGTATAGAGCTTATGCTGAACATATTCAGTGAGGACCACATTCACTCACTGTTTGACAGATGATGTTAGTCACAAGGAAACACACATTGAGTGGTAGACCTTTCCGTTAACATTTTTAAAATTCAGACTAAGTTTTCAACCTTTACTCGTGCTGCTTTTTGAGGTCAAAAATAAGACAAAGAATTATGGATCCTGAAGATCAGAAGTAGAAGCAGAAGTTGCTGGAGAAATTCAACAGGTCTGGCAGCATCTGTGGAGAGAAATTAGAATTAACATTTCACGTCCAGTGACACTTCATGGTCGACACATTAACTCTGTTTCTCTCTCCATGGATGCTGCCAGACCTGCTGAGTTTCTCCAGGAGTTTCTCTTTACCTTTAAGACAAGGCTTGTTCTGTTTTCTTGTGCAGTATGACAACCTGAATGTTGGACAGACTATGCCCTGGGCTATGGTGACTCCTGACAGAAGCTGGTTGAGCTCCTTGTATTGCAGATAACAAGCTGAAGATAGTGGGGTTGATGTGGATCTTTTTGTAGTCTTCGAGTGTATTATCTCAAGCTCCAGGACCTAAGTGGGATTCAGGAACAGCAGCTGTGTAGATTAGAGCTATTGGAAGTGTGTTCTAGATTTCTCACCCAGCAAAATTGAATGAATGCTAACATGGCTCCAAATCAAGATGATGTGTGACAGGGAGGGGGACCTGCAAGTGGTGGTGTTCCCATGCATTTGCTGCCCTATGGTCTTCAAGGTAATACAAGTTTGCTAGGTGCTATGAAAGGAGCCTGGTGAATTGGTGAGTTATCAGCTTTCACATTTCATTACATACTTAGAGTCAGAATGGAAACAGCATGGAAACAGACCCTTCGGTCCAACACATCTATGCTGACCAGATATCCCAACCCAATCTAGTCCCATTTGCCAGCACTTGGCCCATATCCCTCTAAACCCTTCCTATTTATATACCCAGCCAGATGCCTTTTAAATGTTATAATTGTACCAGCCTCCATCACTTCCTCTGGCAGCTTAATCCGTACACACACCACCCTCCGCGTGAAAAAGTTGCCCCTTAGATCCCTTTTATATCTTTCCCATCTCACCTAACCCTATGCCCTTGAGTTCTGGACTCACTCACCGCAGGGAAAAGACCTTGTCTATTTATTCGATCCATGCCCCTCATGACTTTATAAACCTCTATAAGGTCACCCCTCAGCCTCCGACGCTCCAGGGAAAACAGCCCCAGCCTGTTCAGCCTCTTCCTATAGCTCAAATCCTCCAACCCTGGCAACATCCTTGTAAATCTTTTCTGAACCCTTTCAAGTTTCACAAGCATCCTTCCGATAGGACGGAGACCAGAATTGCACGTAATATTCCAAAATGGCCTAACCAATGTCCTGTACAGCCGCAACATGACCTCCCAATTCCTATATTCAATGCTCTGTCCAATAAAGGAAAGCATACCAAACATTTTCTTCACTATCCTATCTATCTGCGACTCCACTTTCAAGGAGCTATGAATATGCAATTTTGGTGCCATTTACAAACTTACTAACTGTACCTCCTATGTTCATATCCAAATCATTCATATACATGATGAAAATTAGTGGACCCAGCACCGATCCTTGTGGTCTATGCTTCCACAAAGGCTGCCTTGCTGATCTTTGAGGGGCCCTATTCACTCCCTAGTTAGCCTTTTGTCCTCACCTATGTCAGGTATAGACAGGATAGATTGAGTGAATCCTGATAAGATTATAAAGGAAGTCGGAGTATACTTAAGAGGGAAATCAGGAGGGCAAAAAGGGGACATGAGATAGCTTTGGCAAATAGAGTTGAGGAGAATCAAAGGGATTTTACAAATACATTATGGGCAAAAGGGAAAGAATAGGCCCCCTCAAAGATCAGCAAGGCAGCCTTTGCATGGAGCCACAGGAGATGGGGGAGATACTTAACAAGTATTTTGCATCAGTATTTACTGTGGAAAAGGACATGGAAGATATGGAAAGTGAGGAAATAAATGGTGACATCTTGCAAAATGTCCATATTACAGAGGAGGAAGTGCTGGATGTCTTGAAATACATAAAAGTGGATAAATCCCCAGGACCTGATCAGGTTAACCCTAATACTCTGTGGGAAGCTAGAGAAGTGATTGCTGGGCCTCTTGCTGTGATATTTGTATCATCGATAGTCACAGGTGAGGTGTCGGAAGACTGGAGGTTGGCTAATATGGTGCTACTATTATGAAATGTGGTAAGGACAAGCCAGGGAACTATAGACCAGTGAGCCTGATGTCAGCGGTGGCAAGTTGTTGGAGGGATTCCTGAGGGACAGGATGTACATGTATTTGGAAAGGCAAGGACTGATGAGGGATAGTCAACATGGCTTTGTGCGTGGGAAATCATGTCTCACAAACTTAATTGAGTTTTTTGAAGAAGTTGCAAAGAGGATTGATGAGGGCAGAGCGGTAGATGTGATCTATGTGGACTTAAGCAAGGCGTTCGACAAGGTTCCCCATGGGAGACTGCTTGACAAGGTTAGATCTCACGGAATACAGGGTTATTTGGATACAGAACTGGCTCAAAGGTAGAAGACAGAGAGTGGTGGTGGAGGGTTATTTTTCAGACTGGAGGCCTGTGACCAGTGGAGTGTCACAAGAATCAATGCTGGGCCCACTGCTTTTTGTTATTGTATAAATGATTTGGATATTAACATAGGAGGTATAATTAGTAAGTTTGCTGATGACACCAAAATTGGAGGTGTAGTGGACAGCGAAGAGGGTTACCTCAGATTACCACGGAATCTTGATTAGATGGGCCAATGGGCTGAGGAGTGGCAGATGGAGTTTAATTTAGGTAAATGCGAGGCGATGCATTTTGGGAAAGCAAATCATAGCAGGACTTTTCCACTTAATTAGATTAGATTAGATTAGATTACTTACAGTGTGGAAACAGGCCCTTCGGCCCAACAAGTCCACACCGACCCGCCGAAGCGTAACCCACCCAGACCCATTCTCCTACATTTACCCCTTCACCTAACACTACGGGTAATTTAGCATGGCCAATTCACCTAACCCCTGCACATTTTTTTGGATTGTGGGAGGAAACCGGAGCACCCGGAGGAAACCCACGCAGACACGGGGAGAATGTGCAAACTCCACACAGAGAGTCGCCTGAGGCGGGAATTGAACCCGGGTCTCTGGCGCTGTGAAGCAGCAGTGCTAACCACTGTGCTACCGTGCATACCTTAATGATAAGGTCCGAGGGAGTATTGCTGAACAAAGAGACCTTGGAGTGCAGGTTCATAGCTCCTTGAAAGTGGAGTCGCAGGTAGATAGGATAGTGAAGAAAGCGTTTGTTCTGCTTTCTTTTATTGGTCAGAGTATTGAGTACAGCAGTTGGGAGGTCATGTTGCGGCTGTACAGGACATTGGTTAGGCCACTTTTGGAATATTGCGTGCAATTCTGGTCTCCTTCCTATCGGAAGGGTGTTGTGAAACTTGAAAGGGTTCAGAAAAGATTTACAAGGATATTGTCAGGATTGGGGGATTTGAGCTATTGGGTATAGGTTGAATAGGCTGTGGCTGTTTTCCCTGGAGCGTTGGAGGCTGAGGGGCGACCTTATAGAGGTTTAGAAAATCATGAATGGCATGCATAGGGTAAATCAACAAGGTCTTTTCTCTGGAGTGGGGGAGTCCAGAACTAGAGGGCATAGTTTTAGGGTGAGAGGGAAAAGATATAAAAGAGACCTAAAGGGCAATTTTTTAATGCAGAGGGTGGTGCATGTATGGAATGAGCTGCCAGAGGAAGTGGTGGAGGTTGGTACAATTGCAACATTTAAAAGGCATCTGGATGGGTATATGAATAGAAAGGGTTTGGAGGGATATGGGTCTGATGCTGGCAGGTGGGACTAGATTGTGTTGGGATATCTGGTCAGCATGGACAGGTTGGACCGAAGGGTCTGATTCTGTGCTGTACATCTCTATGACTCAATGAATCCATAAATGGGTCATTCCACACTAGAAATTCCAAGAAATGTGCTAGTACAGGAGGAGGATATAATATTTGGTGGCATGGGCACAGCAGCCATGCCCATCAACTGCTCATCTCCACTGGAGTTTTTTGAGTAATGGGGAGGGATTTGTACAGTCTACTTGACCCTAAGAAATTTCTGATGAAGAGCTTACGCTCAATACATCGACTCTCCTGCTCCTCAGATGCTGCCTGACCAGCTGTGCTTTTCCAGCACCACACTTTTTGACCCTAAGAAATTGCTGCTCTTTACTAGTCAAACAATGAAGGACTCTCCAGTGGAAATGGCTGACTATGCTTGTTCAAACCCCTCGTTATTAGGATCTGCCTAACAGGAGCCACCCACCTTACCCTGTTCTCCAGCTTCTATCACTGTTCATTCAGATTTGATGGCACTTCCTGCTGAGGCCAACCTCTGGTCATGCTGTTGCTCCTGGAGAGCTCTTAGCCATCCAATTGATGGCTAACTCTTAGAGGTGGGACATAACGTCTCATAGCATGGAAGCCACGACCTCAGGATCTGGTTGCTGTTTCCTGAGTCGGAAGAGATAGCCCACCCTGACATTTCAGCTGGTGCACTGGGCCACCATTTCTGCTAAACATTCCAGCTTTTCATGCAGTACTCAGTGATGATTGCACTTGCTTTTCGGTGAAATGATAATTGAGGGCACGCCACCTGGCTGAATCCCATCAGACTAGTCAAAGGGAAGCAGGAGAGTCTTTTTTTTTCATTATTTTCATTTACAGTCACTTGTAGTTTCTCTAGGGAGGCTGACCAGATGATTTTGAAGGAGAAAATGATGACAATGGAGAGACATGAGAACAAAAGAACCTAAGTATTTGAAGCAAGATAAGGCCATTCAGTTCCTTCAGCCTGCCTCAACTTTTTATAGGTCATGGCTGATTTGTCACAGGCCTAACTCCTCTTTCCTGTCAGCTCCTCACAGCCCTCAATTCCTATCTCATCCTACCTCCTTTTTAAATACTGTCAGTGATCCAGCCTCCATAATTCTCTGGGGTAGATTTTCCAGATAATTACTACTCTCCAAGAGAAGAAGTTCCTTTGCATCTCAGTTTTGAATGCATGTTCCCTTATTCTGTAAATATGATGTCTACTTCAACATTCCAGTTTCCTCACTTCCCCTCCCCCACCTTGTCTCAGTCCCAACCCTCAAACTCAGCACCACCTTCCTAACCTGCAATCTTCTTCCTGACCTCTCCGCCCCCACCCCCACTCCGGCCTATCAACCTCACCTTATCACCCTCACCTTAACCTCCTTCCACCTATCGCATTTCCAACGCCCCTCCCCCAAGTCCCTCCTCCCTACCTTTTATCTTAGCCTGCTTTGCACACTTTCCTCATTCCTGAAGAAGGGCTCATGCCCGAAACTTCGATTCTCCTGCTCCTTGGATGCTGCCTGACCTGCTGCGCTTTTCCAGCAACACATTTTCAGCTCTGATCTCCAGCATCTGCAGTCCTCACTTTCTCCTACTTCAACATTCCTCCATTAATGGAGAGATTTTCTCAACAGCTACATTGTCAAGCCCCCTCAAAATTTTGTATATTTCAATAAGAGCACCCTACATTCGCATAAACTAAAATGAGTAAAATCCAGCCCCTCACCCATTTCCAGTGCCAAACCCTTCATCCCAGCAATCAGCTCAATGAATCTCATATGAACTGCCAATATAACCTTTATTAGAGATTGGGACCAAAACTGTACACAGGGGTTCTGCGTACAGCCTCACCAACACCCTGTCTGATAGAAAAGGTTAGTGCATAGAAATAAATGAGGAATATGTAGTAATGAGAGGAGAAAATGGTCAACAATAGATAATAACCGCTGGCAAAGTGGAGCATTGCAGGAGGTGCTGGATAGCAATGAAGAGGAGACAAAAAAAGAGAGACAATTTCAATGAATAGAAACAAAGACAGACAATAAATGGCAAGAAGGGCTCATGCCCGAAACGCGATTCTCCTGCTCCTTGGATGCTGCCTGACCTGCTGTGCTTTTCCAGCAACACATTTTCAGCTCCGATCTCCAGCATATGCAGTCCTCACTTTCTCCTAATAAATGGCAATGAATTGGTTCAGTGGTCAAAGGGGAAAAATGACAGCACTAAATGGTAGAGAGAATATGTGGAATTTGGTTCGGAAGTGGACGAGAATTTTAAACATTAACTAATTCAGAGTGAGGAAAGAATACCCAACTTTCACAGTGAACTGTGCCACTGACCCGCAGCAACAACCACCTCACTTATACCTGTTGCCAGAGCAACTCAAAGTAGAAGATCATGTCCAATTGAAAACAAAACAAAAAGAGCCGCCAAGATGAACTGTCAAGGCAAAAATGCACTTACCACATCTACTCATCACTTCATGGAAGTAAATTCTGTCTCAATTTCTTTCAACTCTGCCAGAGAGTTTCCATCTGATTGTCAAGAATAAAGTAAAAGCAGATTAAAGTGTTAATATCCTTATTAGTCAATTCAGTTCAGAAAGAATTTTCAGATGGATGTACTCTGCTACAGGTGGATAGAACAATGAGTGTCCTGACCTGATGTTTCATTTGTCTAAGCTCTTGTCTATGGAGTGTTGGTACATAACTGCAGGAAATGCCAACTGACTCAATGTAAGGCTCTTGCTCTTTTTCTGCTGCAGTTAGGCTGTATTTTCATCCTCACACACTTGATGTATTGTTCGACTTATAAATTGGCAGCATGCAGCATTTTAAGATAAAGCACTCATGGTTTGATACCACTTAATCTATATAGACACCAGAAGTACCACTTTGAGCTCTCACTAATGTGTTTGATGCTAATCCTCATGACTGTGTGAAATTTATCATATTCATCAACCTGCTGTCTGTCTTATAAACCATAAGTGAAGAGAGTCACCTTGGCCTATTAAGAATCAATCTAATGGGCTGCAATACCTTTAAATAGCTCCACCACACAGGTTGATATGAAAGCAGAAGGGTCAGGACTGCTGCATGGAAAGGAACCTGTGCTGTGGACTCTTAAGCGTCCAGACATTGATGGAGTAGAATTTCTTGCAGTTCGTGAAGGTCATAGGATCGTCCAATGCTGCCAAAGTAAACAAATGGTCACTGTTGTCAGTGGCATGGATTATACTGAACGTATTTTGAGGTCTGTTTTTGGATGAAAATGATGATGAAATTAGGTTCTCCATCAATTCATCAACAACCTGTTTTGTTCATCTATGTACAACAAATTCATAACAAAAACAAAAATTGCTGGAAAGGCTCAATAGGCAGGAGGCTGGGAGAACACAGCAAGGCAGGCAGCATCAGGAGGGAGAGGGACACAGCAAGGCAGGCAGCATCAGGAGGGAGAGGGACACAGCAAGGCAGGCAGCATCAGGAGGGAGAGGGACACAGCAAGGCAGGCAGCATCAGGAGGGAGAGGGACACAGCAAGGCAGGCAGCATCAGGAGGGAGAGGGACACAGCAAGGCAGGCAGCATCAGGAGGGAGAGGAACACAGCAAGGCAGGCAGCATCAGGAGGGAGAGGAACACAGCAAGGCAGGCAGCATCAGGAGGGAGAGGGACACAGCAAGGCAGGCAGCATCAGGAGGGAGAGGGACACAGCAAGGCAGGCAGCATCAGGAGGGAGAGGGACACAGCAAAGTTGAAACTTTATTGCTGGAACAGCACAGCAGGTCAGGCAGCATCCAGGGAACAGGAGATTCGACGTTTCGGGCACAGGCCCTTCTTCAGGAATGTTCTAAATAAGTTGTTCAGGGTGAGGACCAGTTCGGTCAGTCGAAGGAGGGTGTCGGTGGAAGGGTACTGGGTGGTACGGCGGGAAAGGAAGAAGCGGAGTGCTTTGAGTCCTTCGTGATGGGGGATGGAGGTGTACAGGGACTGGATGTCCATGGTGAAGATGAGGCGTTGGGGACCGGGGAAGCGGAAATCCTGGAGGAGGTGGAGGGCGTGGGTGGTGTCACGAACGTAGGTGGGGAGTTCTTGGACTAATGGGGACAGGACCGTGTCGAGGTATGCCGAGATGAGTTCGGTTGGGCAGGAGCAGGCTGAGACGATGGGTCGTCCGGGGCAGCAAGGCAGGTAGTATACGGAGGCTGGGAGAACACAGTAAGGCAGGCAGCACCAGGTGGGAGAGGGACACAGCAAGGCAGGCAGTATCAGGAGGCTGGGGGAACACAGCAAGGCAGGCAGTATCAGGACGTTGGGGGAACACAGCAAGGCAGGCAGTATCAGGACGTTGGGGGAACACAGCAAGGCAGGCAGTATCCAGAGGCTGGAAGAACACAGCAAGGCAGGCAGCACCAGGAGGCTGGGGGAAGACAGCAAGGCAGGCAGCATCAAAAGGGAGAGGGACACAGCAAGGCAGGCAGCATCAGGAGGGAGAGGGACACAGCAAGGCAGGCAGCACCAGGAGGCTGGGGGAACACAGCAAGGCAGGCAGCATCAGGAGGGAGAGGGACACAGCAAGGCAGGCAGCACCAGGAGGCTGGGGGAACACAGCAAGGCAGGCAGCATCAGGAGGGAGAGGGACACAGCAAGGCAGGCAGCATCAGGAGGCTTGGGGAACACAGCAAGGCAGGCAGCATCAGGAGGGAGAGGGACACAGCAAGGCAGGCAGCATCAGGAGGCTGGGGGAACACAGCAAGGCAGGCAGCATCAGGAGGGAGAGTGACACAGCAAGGCAGGCAGCATCAGGAGGGAGGGGGACACAGCAAGGCAGGCAGCATCAAGAGGCTGGGGGAACACAGCAAGGCAGGCAGCATCAGGAGGGAGAGGGACACAGCAAGGCTGGCAGTATCAGGAGGGAGAGGAACACAGCAAGGCAGGCAGCATAAGGAGGGAGAAGAACACAGCAAGGCAGGCAGCACCAGGAAGGAGGGGGACACAGCAAGACAGGCAGCATCAGGAGGGAGAGGGACGCAGCAAGGCAGGCAGCAAAAGGAGGGAGAAGAACACAGCAAGGCAGGCAGCATCAGGAGGGAGAGGAGCACAGCAAGGCAGGCAGTATCACGAGGGAGAGGGACACAGCAAGACAGGCAGCATCAGGAGGGAGAGGGACGCAGCAAGGCAGGCAGCAAAAGGAGGGAGAAGAACACAGCAAGGCAGGCAGCATCAGGAGGGAGAGGAGCACAGCAAGGCAGGCAGTATCACGAGGGAGAGGGACACAGCAAGGCAGGAAGCATCAGGAGGGAGAGGAACACAGCAAGGCAGGCAGCATCAGGAGGGAGAGGGACACAGCAAGGCAGGCAGTATCACGAGGGAGAGGGACACAGCAAGACAGGAAGCATCAGGAGGGAGAGGAACACAGCAAGGCAGGCAGTATCAGGAGAGAGAGGAACACAGCAAGACAGGCAGTATCAGGAGGGAGAGGGACACAGCAAAGCAGGCAGCATCAGGAGGGAGAGGAACACAGCAAGGCAGGCAGTATCAGAACAGAGAGGAACACAGCAAGACAGACATCTTCAGGAGGGTGAGGGACACAGCAAGGCAGGCAGCATCAGGAGGGAGAGGAACACAGCAAGGCAGGCAGCATCAGGAGGGAGAGGAACACAGCAAGGCAGGCAGCATCAGGAGGGAGAGGGACACAGCAAGACAGGAAGCATCAGGAGGGAGAGGGACACAGCAAGGCAGGCAGCATCAAGAGGGAGAGGAACACAGCAAGGCAGGCAGCATCAGGAGGGAGAGGGACACAGCAAGACAGGAAGCATCAGGAGGGAGAGGAACACAGCAAGGCAGGCAGCATCAGGAGGGAGAGGGACACAGCAAGGCAGGCAGCATCAGTAGGGAGAGGAACACAGCAAGGCAGGCAGAATCACGAGGGAGAGGGATACAGCAAGGCAGGCAGCATCAGGAGGGAGAGGGACACAGCAAGGCAGGCAGTATCAGGAGAGAGAGGAACACAGCAAGACAGGCAGTATCAGGAGGGAGAGGGACACAGCAAAGCAGGCAGCATCAGGAGGGAGAGGAACACAGCAAGGCAGGCAGCATCAGGAGGGAGAGGGACACAGCAAGGCAGGCAGCATCAGTAGGGAGAGGAACACAGCAAGGCAGGCAGAATCACGAGGGAGAGGGATACAGCAAGGCAGGCAGCATCAGGAGGGAGAGGGACACAGCAAGGCAGACAGTATCAGGTTGGGAGAGAGAACACAGCAAGTCAGGCAGTATCAGGAGGGAGATGAATACAGCAAGGCAGGCAGTATTAGGAGGGAGAGGAACACAGCAGGTCAGGCAGTAAGAGGAGGGAGAGGGGCACAGCAAGGCAGGCAGTATCAGGAGCGAGAGGAACACAGCAAGGTAGGCAGTATCAGGAGGGAGAGGAACACAGCAAGGCAGGCAGCATCAGGAGGGAGGGGGACACAGCAAGGCAGGTAGTATCAGGAGGCTGGGGGAACACAGCAATGCAGGCAGCATCAGGAGGCTGGAAGAACACAGCAAGGCAGGCAGCACCAGGAGGCTGGGGAAACACAGCAAGGCAGGCAGCATCAGGAGGAGAGGGATACAGCAAGGCAGGCAGCATCAGGAGGGAGAGGGACACAGCAAGGCAGGCAGCACCAGGAGGCTGGGGGAACACAGCAAGGCAGGCAGTATCAGGACGTTGGGGGAACACAGCAAGGCAGGCAGTATCCAGAGGCTGGAAGAACACAGCAAGGCAGGCAGCACCAGGAGGCTGGGGGAACACAGCAAGGCAGGCAGCATCAAAAGGGAGAGGGACACAGCAAGGCAGGCAGCACCAGGAGGCTGGGGGAACACAGCAAGGCAGGCAGCATCAGGAGGGAGAGGGACACAGCAAGGCAGGCAGCACCAGGAGGCTGGGGGAACACAGCAAGGCAGGCAGCATCAGGAGGGAGAGTGACACAGCAAGGCAGGCAGCATCAGGAGGGAGGGGGACACAGCAAGGCAGGCAGCATCAAGAGGCTGGGGGAACACAGCAAGGCAGGCAGCATCAGGAGGGAGAGGGACACAGCAAGGCTGGCAGTATCAGGAGGGAGAGGAACACAGCAAGGCAGGCAGCATCAGGAGGGAGAAGAACACAGCAAGGCAGGCAGCACCAGGAAGGAGGGGGACACAGCAAGACAGGCAGCATCAGGAGGGAGAGGGACGCAGCAAGGCAGGCAGCAAAAGGAGGGAGAAGAACACAGCAAGGCAGGCAGCATCAGGAGGGAGAGGAGCACAGCAAGGCAGGAAGCATCAGGAGGGAGAGGAACACAGCAAGGCAGGCAGCATCAGGAGGGAGAGGGACACAGCAAGGCAGGCAGTATCACGAGGGAGAGGGACACAGCAAGACAGGAAGCATCAGGAGGGAGAGGAACACACCAAGGCAGGCAGTATCAGGAGAGAGAGGAACACAGCAAGACAGGCAGTATCAGGAGGGAGAGGGACACAGCAAAGCAGGCAGCATCAGGAGGGAGAGGAACACAGCAAGGCAGGCAGTATCAGAACAGAGAGGAACACAGCAAGGCAGGCAGCATCAGGAGGGAGAGGGACACAGCAAGGCAGGCAGCATCAGGAGGGAGAGGGACACAGCAAGGCAGGCAGCATCAGGAGGGAGAGGGACACAGCAAGGCAGGCAGCATCAAGAGGGAGAGGAACACAGCAAGGCAGGCAGCATCAGGAGGGAGAGGGACACAGCAAGACAGGAAGCATCAGGAGGGAGAGGGACACAGCAAGGCAGGCAGCATCAGGAGGGAGAGGAACACAGCAAGGCAGGCAGCATCAGGAGGGAGAGGGACACAGCAAGACAGGAAGCATCAGGAGGGAGAGGGACACAGCAAGGCAGGCAGCATCAAGAGGGAGAGGAACACAGCAAGGCAGGCAGCATCAGGAGGGAGAGGGACACAGCAAGACAGGAAGCATCAGGAGGGAGAGGAACACAGCAAGGCAGGCAGCATCAGGAGGGAGAGGGACACAGCAAGGCAGGCAGCATCAGTAGGGAGAGGAACACAGCAAGGCAGGCAGAATCACGAGGGAGAGGGATACAGCAAGGCAGGCAGCATCAGGAGGGAGAGGGACACAGCAAGGCAGGCAGCATCAGGAGAGAGAGGAACACAGCAAGACAGGCAGTATCAGGAGGGAGAGGGACACAGCAAAGCAGGCAGCATCAGGAGGGAGAGGAACACAGCAAGGCAGGCAGCATCAGGAGGGAGAGGGACACAGCAAGGCAGGCAGCATCAGTAGGGAGAGGAACACAGCAAGGCAGGCAGAATCACGAGGGAGAGGGATACAGCAAGGCAGGCAGCATCAGGAGGGAGAGGGACACAGCAAGGCAGACAGGATCAGGTTGGGAGAGAGAACACAGCAAGTCAGGCAGTATCAGGAGGGAGATGAATACAGCAAGGCAGGCAGTATTAGGAGGGAGAGGAACACAGCAGGTCAGGCAGTAAGAGGAGGGAGAGGGGCACAGCAAGGCAGGCAGTATCAGGAGCGAGAGGAACACAGCAAGGTAGGCAGTATCAGGAGGGAGAGGAACACAGCAAGGCAGGCAGCATCAGGAGGGAGGGGGACACAGCAAGGCAGGTAGTATCACGAGGCTGGGGGAACACAGCAATGCAGGCAGCATCAGGAGGCTGGAAGAACACAGCAAGGCAGGCAGCACCAGGAGGCTAGGGAAACACAGCAAGGCAGGCAGCATCAGGAGGAGAGGGATACAGCAAGGCAGGCAGCATCAGGAGGGAGAGGGACACAGCAAGGCAGGCAGCATCAGGAGGCTGGGGGAACACAGCAAGGCAGGCAGTATCAGGACGTTGGGGGAACACAGCAAGGCAGGCAGTATCCAGAGGGTGGAAGAACACAGCAAGGCAGGCAGCACCAGGAGGCTGGGGGAACACAGCAAGGCAGGCAGCATCGAAAGGGAGAGGGACACAGCAAGGCAGGCAGCACCAGGAGGCTGGGGGAACACAGCAAGGCAGGCAGCATCAGGAGGGAGAGGGACACAGCAAGGCAGGCAGCACCAGGAGGCTGGGGGAACAGAGCAAGGCAGGCAGCATCAGGAGGGAGAGGGACACAGCAAGGCAGGCAGCATCAGGAGGCTTGGGGAACACAGCAAGGCAGGCAGCATCAGGAGGGAGAGTGACACAGCAAGGCAGGCAGCATCAGGAGGGAGGGGGACACAGCAAGGCAGGCAGCATCAAGAGGCTGGGGGAACACAGCAAGGCAGGCAGCATCAGGAGGGAGAGGGACACAGCAAGGCAGGCAGCATCAGGAGGGAGAGGGACACAGCAAGGCTGGCAGTATCAGGAGGGAGAGGAACACAGCAAGGCAGGCAGCATAAGGAGGGAGAAGAACACAGCAAGGCAGGCAGCACCAGGAAGGAGGGGGACACAGCAAGACAGGCAGCATCAGGAGGGAAAGGGACGCAGCAAGGCAGGCAGCAAAAGGAGGGAGAAGAACACAGCAAGGCAGGCAGCATCAGGAGGGAGAGGAGCACAGCAAGGCAGGAAGCATCAGGAGGGAGAGGAACACAGCAAGGCAGGCAGCATCAGGAGGGAGAGGGACACAGCAAGGCAGGCAGTATCACGAGGGAGAGGGACACAGCAAGACAGGAAGCATCAGGAGGGAGAGGAACACAGCAAGGCAGGCAGTATCAGGAGAGAGAGGAACACAGCAAGACAGGCAGTATCAGGAGGGAGAGGGACACAGCAAAGCAGGCAGCATCAGGAGGGAGAGGAACACCGCAAGACAGACATCTTCAGGAGGGTGAGGGACACAGCAAAGCAGGCAGCATCAGGAGGGAGAGGAACACAGTAAGGCAGGCAGCATCAGGAGGGAGAGGAACACAGCAAGGCAGGCAGCATCAGGAGGGAGAGGGACACAGCAAGACAGGAAGCATCAGGAGGGAGAGGGACACAGCAAGGCAGGCAGCATCAAGAGGGAGAGGAACACAGCAAGGCAGGCAGCATCAGGAGGGAGAGGGACACAGCAAGACAGGAAGCATCAGGAGGGAGAGGAACACAGCAAGGCAGGCAGCATCAGGAGGGAGAGGGACACAGCAAGGCAGGCAGCATCAGTAGGGAGAGGAACACAGCAAGGCAGGCAGAATCACGAGGGAGAGGGATACAGCAAGGCAGGCAGCATCAGGAGGGAGAGGGACACAGCAAGGCCGGCAGTATCAGGAGAGAGAGGAACACAGCAAGACAGGCAGTATCAGGAGGGAGAGGGACACAGCAAAGCAGGCAGCATCAGGAGGGAGAGGAACACAGCAAGGCAGGCAGCATCAGGAGGGAGAGGGACAAAGCAAGGCAGGCAGCATCAGTAGGGAGAGGAACACAGCAAGGCAGGCAGAATCACGAGGGAGAGGGATACAGCAAGGCAGGCAGCATCAGGAGGGAGAGGGACACAGCAAGGCAGACAGTATCAGGTTGGGAGAGAGAACACAGCAAGTCAGGCAGTATCAGGAGGGAGATGAACACAGCAAGGCAGGCAGTATTAGGAGGGAGAGGAACACAGCAGGTCAGGCAGTAAGAGGAGGGAGAGGGGCACAGCAAGGTAGGCAGTATCAGGAGCGAGAGGAACACAGCAAGGTAGGCAGTATCAGGAGGGAGAGGAACACAGCAAGGCAGGCAGCATCAGGAGGGAGGGGGACACAGCAAGGCAGGTCGTATCAGGAGGCTGGGGGAACACAGCAAGGCAGGCAGCATCAGGAGGCTGGAAGAACACAGCAAGGCAGGCAGCACCAGGAGGCTGGGGAAACACAGCAAGGCAGGCAGCATCAGGAGGAGAGGGATACAGCAAGGCAGGCAGCATCAGGAGGAAGAGAGACACAGCAAGGCAGGCAGCATCAGGAGGGAGAGGGACACAGCAAGGCAGGCAGTATCCGGAGGCTGGGGGAACACAGCAAGGCAGGCAGCATCAGGCGGGAGGGGGACACAGCAAGGCAGGCAGCATCAGGAGGGAGGGGGACACAGCAAGGCAGGTAGTATCAGGAGGCTGGGGGAACACAGCAAGGCAGGTAGTATCAGGAGGCTGGGGGAACACAGCAAGGCAGGCAGCATCAGGAGGCTGGAAGAACACAGCAAGGCAGGCAGCACCAGGAGGCTGGGGAAACACAGCAAGGCAGGCAGCATCAGGAGGAGAGGGATACAGCAAGGCAGGCAGCATCAGGAGGAAGAGAGACACAGCAAGGCAGGCAGCATCAGGAGGGAGAGGGACACAGCAAGGCAGGCAGTATCCGGAGGCTGGGGGAACACAGCAAGGCAGGCAGCATCAGGCGGGAGGGGGACACAGCAAGGCAGGCAGCATCAGGAGGGAGGGGGACACAGCAAGGCAGGCAGCATCAGGAGGGAGAGGAACACAGCAAGGCAGGCAGTATCAGGAGGGAGAGGTACACAGCAAGGCAGGCAGCATCAGGAGGGAGAGGGATACAGCAAGGCAGGCAGCATCAGGAGGGAGAGGGACACAGCAAGGCAGGCAGTATCAGGAGAGAGAGGAACACAGCAAGACAGGCAGTATCAGGAGGGAGAGGGACACAGCAAAGCAGGCAGCATCAGGAGGGAGAGGAACACAGCAAGGCAGGCAGCATCAGGAGGGAGAGGGACATGGCAAGGCAGGCAGCATCAGTAGGGAGAGGAACACAGCAAGGCAGGAAGAATCACGAGGGAGAGGGATACAGCAAGGCAGGCAGCATCAGGAGGCAAGGGACACAGCAAGGCAGACAGTATCAGGTTGGGAGAGAGAACACAGCAAGTCAGGCAGTATCAGGAGGGAGATGAACACAGCAAGGCAGGCAGTATTAGGAGGGAGAGGAACACAGCAGGTCAGGCAGTAAGAGGAGGGAGAGGGGCACAGCAAGGCAGGCAGTATCAGGAGCGAGAGGAACACAGCAAGGTAGGCAGTATCAGGAGGGAGAGGAACACAGCAAGGCAGGCAGCATCAGGAGGGAGGGGGACACAGCAAGGCAGGTAGTATCAGGAGGCTGGGGGAACACAGCAAGGCAGGCAGCATCAGGAGGCTGGAAGAACACAGCAAGGCAGGCAGCACCAGGAGGCTGGGGAAACACAGCAAGGCAGGCAGCATCAGGAGGAGAGGGATACAGCAAGGCAGGCAGCATCAGGAGGAAGAGAGACACAGCAAGGCAGGCAGCATCAGGAGGGAGAGGGACACAGCAAGGCAGGCAGTATCCGGAGGCTGGGGGAACACAGCAAGGCAGGCAGCATCAGGCGGGAGGGGGACACAGCAAGGCAGGCAGCATCAGGAGGGAGGGGGACACAGCAAGGCAGGCAGCATCAGGAGGGAGAGGAACACAGCAAGGCAGGCAGTATCAGGAGGGAGAGGTACACAGCAAGGCAGGCAGCATCAGGAGGGACAGGAACACAGCAAGGCAGGAAGCATCAGGAGGGAGAGGAACACAGCAAGGCAGGCAGCATCAGGAGGGTGGACGGAGACAGCAAGGCAGGCAGTATCAGGAGGGAGAGGAACACAGCAAGGCAGCCAGTATCAGGAGCGAGAGGAACACAGCAAGGCAGGCAGGATCAGGAGGGAGAGGAACACAGCAAGGTAGGCAGCATCAGGAGGGAGGGGAACACAGCAAGGCAGGCAGCATCAGGAGGGAGAGGAACACAGCAAGGCAGGCAGCATCAGGAGGGAGGGGAACACAGCAAGGCAGGCAGTATCAGGAGGGAGAGGGACACAGCAAGGCCGGCAGCATCAGGAGGGAGAGGGACACAGCAAGGCAGGCAGCATCAGGAGGGAGAGGAACACAGCAAGGCAGGCAGCATCAGGAGGGTGGACGGAGACAGCAAGGCAGGCAGTTTCAGGAGGGAGAGGGAACACAGCAAGGCAGGCAGCGTCAGCAGGGAGATGAACACAGCAAGGTAGGCAGCATCAGGAGGGAGGGGGACACAGCAAGGTAGGCAGCATCAGGAGGGAGGGGGACACAGCAAGGCAGACAGCATCAGGAGGGAGAGGGACACAGCAAGGCAGGCAGCATCAGGAGGGAGAGGGACACAGCAAGGCAGGCAGCATCATGAGGGAGAGGGACACAGCAAGGCAGGCAGCATCAGTAGGGAGAGGAACACAGCAAGGCAGGCAGCATAAGGAGGGAGAAGAACACAGCAAGGCAGGCAGCATCAGGAGGGAGAGGAACACAGCAAGGCAGGCAGTATCATGAGGGGGAGGGACACAGCAAGGCAGGCAGCATCAGGAGGGAGAGGAACACAGCAAGGCAGGCAGTATCAGGAGGGAGAGGAACACAGCAAGGCAGGCAGTATCATGAGGGGGAGGGACACAGCAAGGCAGCCAGCACCAGGAAGGAGGGGGACACAGCAAGACAGGCAGCATCAGGAGGGAAAGGGACGCAGCAAGGCAGGCAGCAAAAGGAGGGAGAAGAACACAGCAAGGCAGGCAGCATCAGGAGGGAGAGGAGCACAGCAAGGCAGGAAGCATCAGGAGGGAGAGGAACACAGCAAGGCAGGCAGCATCAGGAGGGAGAGGGACACAGCAAGGCAGGCAGTATCACGAGGGAGAGGGACACAGCAAGACAGGAAGCATCAGGAGGGAGAGGAACACAGCAAGGCAGGCAGTATCAGGAGAGAGAGGAACACAGCAAGACAGGCAGTATCAGGAGGGTGAGGGACACAGCAAAGCAGGCAGCATCAGGAGGGAGAGGAACACAGCAAGGCAGGCAGCATCAGGAGGGAGAGGAACACAGCAAGGCAGGCAGCATCAGGAGGGAGAGGGACACAGCAAGACAGGAAGCATCAGGAGGGAGAGGGACACAGCAAGGCAGGCAGCATCAAGAGGGAGAGGAACACAGCAAGGCAGGCAGCATCAGGAGGGAGAGGGACACAGCAAGACAGGAAGCATCAGGAGGGAGAGGAACACAGCAAGGCAGGCAGCATCAGGAGGGAGAGGGACACAGCAAGGCAGGCAGCATCAGTAGGGAGAGGAACACAGCAAGGCAGGCAGAATCACGAGGGAGAGGGATACAGCAAGGCAGGCAGCATCAGGAGGGAGAGGGACACAGCAAGGCAGGCAGTATCAGGAGAGAGAGGAACACAGCAAGACAGGCAGTATCAGGAGGGAGAGGGACACAGCAAAGCAGGCAGCATCAGGAGGGAGAGGAACACAGCAAGGCAGGCAGCATCAGGAGGGAGAGGGACACAGCAAGGCAGGCAGCATCAGTAGGGAGAGGAACACAGCAAGGCAGGCAGAATCACGAGGGAGAGGGATACAGCAAGGCAGGCAGCATCAGGAGGGAGAGGGACACAGCAAGGCAGACAGGATCAGGTTGGGAGAGAGAACACAGCAAGTCAGGCAGTATCAGGAGGGAGATGAACACAGCAAGGCAGGCAGTATTAGGAGGGAGAGGAACACAGCAGGTCAGGCAGTAAGAGGAGGGAGAGGGGCACAGCAAGGCAGGCAGTACCAGGAGCGAGAGGAACACAGCAAGGTAGGCAGTATCAGGAGGGAGAGGAACACAGCAAGGCAGGCAGCATCAGGAGGGAGGGGGACACAGCAAGGCAGGTAGTATCAGGAGGCTGGGGGAACACAGCAAGGCAGGCAGCATCAGGAGGCTGGAAGAACACAGCAAGGCAGGCAGCACCAGGAGGCTGGGGAAACACAGCAAGGCAGGCAGCATCAGGAGGAGAGGGATACAGCAAGGCAGGCAGCATCAGGAGGAAGAGAGACACAGCAAGGCAGGCAGCATCAGGAGGGAGAGGGACACAGCAAGGCAGGCAGTATCCGGAGGCTGGGGGAACACAGCAAGGCAGGCAGCATCAGGCGGGAGGGGGACACAGCAAGGCAGGCAGCATCAGGAGGGAGGGGGACACAGCAAGGCAGGCAGCATCAGGAGGGAGAGGAACACAGCAAGGCAGGCAGTATCAGGAGGGAGAGGTACACAGCAAGGCAGGCAGCATCAGGAGGGACAGGAACACAGCAAGGCAGGCAGCATCAGGAGGGAGAGGAACACAGCAAGGCAGCAGCATCAGGAGGGTGGACGGAGACAGCAAGGCAGGCAGCATCAGGAGGGAGAGGGACACAGCAAGGCAGGCAGTATCCGGAGGCTGGGGGAACACAGCAAGGCAGGCAGCATCAGGAGGGAGGGGAACACAGCAAGGCAGGCAGTATCAGGAGGGAGAGGGACACAGCAAGGCCGGCAGCATCAGGAGGGAGAGGGACACAGCAAGGCAGGCAGCATCAGGAGGGAGAGGAACACAGCAAGGCAGGCAGCATCAGGAGGGAGAGTGACACAGCAAGGCCGGCAGCATCAGGAGGGAGAGGGACACAGCAAGGCAGGCAGCATCAGGAGGGAGAGGAACACAGCAAGGCAGGTAGTATCAGGAGGGTGGACGGAGACAGCAAGGCAGGCAGTATCAGGAGGGAGAGGGAACACAGCAAGGCAGGCAGCGTCAGGAGCGGAGATGAACACAGCAAGGTAGGCAGCATCAGGAGGGAGGGGGACACAGCAAGGTAGGCAGCATCAGGAGGGAGGGGGACACAGCAAGGCAGACAGCATCAGGAGGGAGAGGGACACAGCAAGGCAGGCAGCATCAGGAGGGAGAGGGACACAGCAAGGCAGGCAGCATTAGGTGGGAGAGGGAGACAGCAAGGCAGGCAGCATCAGGAGGCTGGGGGAACACAGCAAGGCAGGCAGCATCAGGAGGGAGAGGGGCACAGCAAGGCAGGCAGTATCAGGAGGGAGACAGAGACAGCAAGGCAGGCAGCATCAGGAGGGAGAGGAACACAGCAAGGCAGGCAGCATCAGGAGGGAGAGGAACACATAAAGGCAGGCAGCATCAGGAGGGAGAGGAACACAGAAAGGCAGGCAGCATCAGGAGGGGGAGGGACACAGCAAGGCAGGCAGCATCAGGAGGCTGGGGGACACAGCAAGACAGGCAGCATCAGGAGGGAGAGGGACACAGCAAGGCAGGCAGCATCAGGAGGGAGAGGAACACAGCAAGGCAGGCAGCATCAGGAGGGAGAGGGACACAGCAAGGCAGGCAGCATCAGGAGGGAGAGGAACACAGCAAGGCAGGCAGCATCAGGAGGGAGGGGAACACAGCAAGGCAGGCAGCATCAGGAGGGAGAGGAACACAGCAAGACAGGCAGCATCAGGAGGGAGAGGGACACAGCAAGGCAGGCAGTATCAGGAGGCTGGGGGAACACAGCAAGGCAGGCAGCATCAGGAGGGAGAGGGACACAGCAAGGCAGGCAGCATCAGGAGGGAGAGGGACACAGCAAGGCAGGCAGCATCAAGAGGGAGAGGAACACAGCAAGGCAGGCAGCATCAGGAGGGAGAGGGACACAGCAAGGCAGGCAGCATCAGGAGGGAGAGGGACACAGCAAGGCAGGCAGCATCAGGAGGGGGAGGTACACAGCAAGGCAGGCAGCATCAGGAGGGAGAGGAACACAGCAAGGCAGGCAGCATCAGGAGGGAGAGGGACACAGCAAGGCAGGCAGCATCAGGAGGGAGAGGAACAGAGCAAGGTAGGCAGCATCAGGAGGGAGGGGAACACAGCAAGGCAGGCAGCATCAGGAGGGAGAGGAACACAGCAAGGCAGGCAGTATCAGGAGGGAGAGGGACACAGCAAGACAGGCAGCATCAGGAGGGAGGGGAACACAGCAAGGCAGGCAGCATCAGGAGGCTGGGGGAACACAGCAAGGCAGGCAGCATCAGGAGGGAGAGGGGCACAGCAAGGCAGGCAGTATCAGGAGGGAGACAGAGACAGCAAGGCAGGCAGCATCAGGAGGGAGAGGAACACAGCAAGGCAGGCAGCATCAGGAGGGAGAGGGAAACAGCAAGGCAGGCAGCATCAGGAGGGAGAGGAACACAGAAAGGCAGGCAGCATCAGGAGGGAGAGGAACACAGAAAGGCAGGCAGCATCAGGAGGGAGAGGGACACAGCAAGGCAGGCAGCATCAGGAGGCTGGGGGATACAGCAAGACAGGCAGCATCAGGAGGGAGAGGGACACAGCAAGGCAGGCAGCATCAGGAGGGAGAGGAAAACAGCAAGGCAGGCAGTATCAGGAGGGAGGGGAACACAGCAAGGCAGGCAGCATCAGGAGGGAGAGGGGCACAGCAAGGCAGGCAGTATCAGGAGGGAGACAGAGACAGCAAGGCAGGCAGCATCAGGAGGGAGAGGAACACAGCAAGGCAGGCAGCATCAGGAGGGAGAGGAACACAGAAAGGCAGGCAGCATCAGGAGGGAGAGGAACACAGAAAGGCAGGCAGCATCAGGAGGGGGAGGGACACAGCAAGGCAGGCAGCATCAGGAGGCTGGGGGACACAGCAAGACAGGCAGCATCAGGAGGGAGAAGGACACAGCAAGGCAGGCAGCATCAGGAGGGAGAGGAACACAGCAAGGCAGGCAGCATCAGGAGGGAGAGGGACACAGCAAGGCAGGCAGCATCAGGAGGGAGAGGAACACAGCAAGGCAGGCAGCATCAGGAGGGAGGGGAACACAGCAAGGCAGGCAGCATCAGGAGGGAGAGGAACACAGCAAGACAGGCAGCATCAGGAGGGAGAGGGACACAGCAAGGCAGGCAGTATCAGGAGGCTGGGGGAACACAGCAAGGCAGGCAGCATCAGGAGGGAGAGGGACACAGCAAGGCAGGCAGTATCAGGAGGGAGAAGGACACAGCAAGGCAGGCAGCATCAAGAGGGAGAGGAACACAGCAAGGCAGGCAGCATCAGGAGGGAGAGGGACACAGCAAGGCAGGCAGCATCAGGAGGGAGAGGGACACAGCAAGGCAGGCAGCATCAGGAGGATGGGGGACACAGCAAGACAGGCAGCATCAGGAGGGGGAGGTACACAGCAAGGCAGGCAGCATCAGGAGGGAGAGGAACACAGCAAGGCAGGCAGCATCAGGAGGGAGAGGGACACAGCAAGGCAGGCAGCATCAGGAGGGAGAGGAACAGAGCAAGGTAGGCAGCATCAGGAGGGAGGGGAACACAGCAAGGCAGGCAGCATCAGGAGGGAGTGGAACACAGCAAGGCAGGCAGTATCAGGAGGGAGAGGGACACAGCAAGACAGGCAGCATCAGGAGGGAGAGGGACACAGCAAGGCAGGCAGCATCAGGAGGGAGAGGAACACAGCAAGGCAGGCAGCATCAGGAGCGTGGACGGAGACAGCAAGGCAGGCAGTATCAGGAGGGAGAGGGAACACAGCAAGGAAGGCAGCATCAGGAGGGAGAGGAACACAGCAAGGTAGGCAGCATCAGGAGGGAGAGGAACACAGCAAGGCAGGCAGCATCAGGAGGGAGAGGGACACAGCAAGGTAGGCAGCATCAGGAGGGAGAGGGACACAGCAAGGCAGGCAGCATCAGGAGGGAGAGGGACACAGCAAGGCAGGCAGCATCAGGAGGGTGGACGGAGACAGCAAGGCAGGCAGCATTAGGTGGGAGAGGGAGACAGCAAGGCAGGCAGCATCAGGAGGCTGGGGGAACACAGCAAGGCAGGCAGCATCAGGAAGGAGGGGGACACAGCAAGACAGGCAGCATCAGGAGGGAGAGGGACGCAGCAAGGCAGGCAGCATCAGGAGGGAGTGGAGCACAGCAAGGCAGGAAGCATCAGGAGGGAGAGGGAACACAGCAAGGCAGGCAGCATCAGGAGGGAGAGGGACACAGCAAGGCAGGCAGTATCAGGAGGATGGGGAAACACAGCAAGGCAGGCAGCATCAGGAGGGAGAGGGACACAGCAAGAGAGGAAGCATCAGGAGGGAGAGGAACACAGTAAGGCAGGCAGAATCACGAGGGAGAGGGATACAGCAAGGCAGGCAGCATCAGGAGGGAGAGGAACACAGTAAGGCAGGCAGAAGCACGAGGGAGAGGGATACAGCAAGGCAGGCAGCATCAGGAGGGAGAGGGACACAGCAAGGCAGGCAGAATCAGGAGGGAGAGGGACACAGCAAAGCAGGCAGCATCAGGGGGGAGAGGGACACAGCAAGGCAGGCAGAATCACGAGGGAGAGGGATACAGCAAGGCAGGCAACATCAGGAGGGAGAGGGACACAGCAATGCAGGCAGTATCAGGAGGGAGAGGGACACAGCAAAGCAGGCAGCATCAGGAGGGAGAGGAACACAGCAAGGCAGGCAGAATCACGAGGGAGAGGGATACAGCAAGGCAGGCAACATCAGGAGGGAGAGGGACACAGCAATGCAGGCAGTATCAGGAGGGAGAGGGACACAGCAAAGCAGGCAGCATCAGGAGGGAGAGGAACACAGCAAGGCAGGCAGCATCAGGAGGGAGAGGGACACAGCAAGGCAGGCAGCATCAGTAGGGAGAGGAACACAGTAAGGCAGGCAGAATCACGAGGGAGAGGGATACCGCAAGGCAGGCAGCATCAGGAGTGAGAGGGACACAGCAAGGCAGACAGTATCAGGTTGGGAGAGGGAACACAGCAAGTCAGGCAGTATCAGGAGGGAGATGAACACAGCAATGCAGGCAGTATTAGGAGGGAGAGGAACACAGCAGGTCAGGCAGTAACAGGAGGGAGAGGGGCACAGTAAGGCAGGCAGTATCAGGAGGGAGAGGGAACACAGCAAGGCAGCCAGTATCAGGAGCGAGAGGAACACAGCAAGGTAGGCAGTATCAGGAGTGAGAGGAACACAGCAAGGCAGGCAGCATCAGGAGGGACAGGAACACAGAAAGGCGGGCAGCATCAGGAGGGAGAGGAACGCACAAGGCAGGCAGCATCAGGAGGCAGAGGGACACAGCAAGGCAGGCAGCATCAGGAGGGAGAGGGAAACAGCAAGGCAGGCAGCATCAGGAGGGAGAGGAACACAGAAAGGCAGGCAGTATCAGGAGCGAGAGGAACACAGCAAGGCAGGCAGTATCAAGAGGGAGAGGAACACAGCAAGGCAGGCAGCATCAGGAGGGAGGGGAACACAGCAAGGCAGGCAGCATCAGGAGGGAGAGGAACACAGCAAGGCAGGCAGCATCAGGAGGGAAGGGAACACAGCAAGGCAGGCAGTATCAGGAGGGAGAGGGACACAACAAGGCAGGCAGCATCAGGAGGGAGAGGGACACAGCAAGGCAGGCAGCATCAGGAGGGAGAGGAACACAGCAAGGCAGGCAGCATCAGGAGGGAGGGTAACACAGCAAGGCAGGCAGCATCAGGAGGCTGGGGGAACACAGCAAGGCAGGCAGCATCAGGAGGGAGAGGGGCACAGCAAGGCAGGCAGTATCAGGAGGGAGACAGAGACAGCAAGGCAGGCAGCATCAGGAGGGAGAGGAACACAGCAAGGCAGGCAGCATCAGGAGGGAGAGGGAAACAGCAAGGCAGGCAGCATCAGGAGGGAGAGGAACACAGAAAGGCAGGCAGCATCAGGAGGGAGAGGAACACAGAAAGGCAGGCAGCATCAGGAGGGAGAGGGACACAGCAAGGCAGGCAGCATCAGGAGGCTGGGGGATACAGCAAGACAGGCAGCATCAGGAGGGAGAGGGACACAGCAAGGCAGGCAGCATCAGGAGGGAGAGGAACACAGCAAGGCAGGCAGTATCAGGAGGGAGGGGAACACAGCAAGGCAGGCAGCATCAGGAGGGAGAGGAACACAGCAAGGCAGGCAGTATCAGGAGGGAGAGGGACACAGCAAGGCAGGCAGCATCAGGAGGGAGAGGGACACAGCAAGGCAGGCAGCATCAGGAGGGAGAGGAACACAGCAAGGCAGGCAGCATCAGGAGGGTGGACGGAGACAGCAAGGCAGTCAGTATCAGGAGGGAGAGGGAACAGAGCAAGGCAGCCAGTATCAGGAGCGAGAGGAACACAGCAAGGCAGGCAGCATCAGGAGGGAGGGGAACACAGCAAGGCAGGCAGCATCAGGAGGGAAGGGAACACAGCAAGGCAGGCAGTATCAGGAGGGAGAGGGACACAGCAAGGCAGGCAGCATCAGGAGGGAGGGGAACTCAGCAAGGCAGGCAGTATCAGGAGGGAGAGGGACACAGCAAGGCAGGCAGCATCAGGAGGGAGAGGGACACAGCAAGTCAGGAAGCATCAGGAGGGAGAGGAACACAGCAAGGCAGGCAGCATCAGGAGGGTGGACGGAGACAGCAAGGCAGGCAGTATCAGGAGGGAGAGGGAACACAGCAAGGCAGGCAGCGTCAGGAGGGTGGACGGAGACAGCAAGGCAGGCAGCATTAGGTGGGAGAGGGAGACAGCAAGGCAGGCAGCATCAGGAGGCTGGGGGAACACAGCAAGGCAGGCAGCATCAGGAGGCTGGGGGAACACAGCAAGGCAGGCAGCATCAGGAGGGAGAGGGACACAGCAAGGCAGGCAGAGCCAGGAGGGAGAGGAACACAGCAAGGCAGGCAGCATCAGGAGGCTGGGGGAACACAGCAAGGCAGGCAGCATCAGGAGGCTGGGAGAACACAGCAAGGCAGGCAGCATCAGGAGGCTGGGGGAACACAGCAAGGCAGGCAGCATCAGGAGGGAGAGGGGCACAGCAAGGCAGGCAGCATCAGGAGGGAGAGGAACACAGCAAGGCAGGCAGCATCAGGAGGCTGGGGGAACACAGCAAGGCAGGCAGCATCAGGAGGCTGGGAGAACACAGCAAGGCAGGCAGCATCAGGAGGCTGGGGGAACACAGCAAGGCAGGCAGCATCAGGAGGGGGAGGGACACAGCAAGGCAGGCAGCATCAGGAGGGAGAGGGACACAGCAAGGCAGGCAGCATCAGGAGGGACAGGAACACAGAAAGGCAGGCAGCATCAGGAGGGAGAGGAACGCACAAGGCAGGCAGCATCAGGAGGGAGAGGGACACAGCAAGGCAGGCAGCATCAGGAGGGAGAGGAACACAGCAAGGCAGGCAGCATCAGGAGGGAGAGGGACACAGCAAGGCAGGCAGTATCAGGAGGGAGAGGGACACAGCAAGACAGGAAGCATCAGGAGGGAGAGGAACACAGCAAGGCAGGCAGCATCAGGAGGGAGGGGAACACAGCAAGGCAGGCAGTATCAGGAGGGAGAGGGACACAGCAAGGCAGGCAGCATCAGGAGGGAGAGGGACACAGCAAGGCAGGCAGCATCAGGAGGGAGAGGAACACAGCAAGGCAGGCAGCATCAGGTGGGTGGACAGAGACAGCAAGGCAGGCACTATCTTGAGGGAGAGGGAACACAGCAAGGTAGGCAGCATCAGGAGGGAGAGGGGACACAGCAAGGCAGGCAGCATCAGGAGGGAGAGGGACACAGCAAGGCAGGCAGCATCAGGAGGGAGAGGGACACAGCAAGGCAGGCAGCATTAGGTGGGAGAGGGAGACAGCAAGGCAGGCAGCATCAGGAGGCTGGGGGGACACAGCAAGGCAGGCAGCATCAGGAAGGTGGAGGAACACATCAAGGCAGGCAGCATCAGGAGGGAGAGGGACACAGCAAGGCAGGCAGTGTCAGGAGGGAGAGGGACACAGCAAGGCAGGCAGCATCAGGAGGGAGAGGGACAAAGCAAGGCAGGCAGCATCAGGTGGGTGGACGGAGACAGCAAGGCAGGCAGCATTAGGTGGGAGAGGGAGACAGCAAGGCAGGCAGCATCAGGAGGCTGGGGGAACACAGCAAGGCAGGCAGCATCAGGAGGCTGGGGGAACACAGCAAGGCAGGCAGCATCAGGAGGGAGAGGGACACAGCAAGGCAGGCTGAGTCAGGAGGGAGAGGAACACAGCAAGGCAGGCAGCATCAGGAGGGAGAGGGACACAGAAAGGCAGGCAGCATCAGGAGGGAGAGGAACACAGAAAGGCAGGCAGCATCAGGAGCGAGAGGGACACAGCAAGGCAGGCAGCATCAGGAGGCTGGGGGACACAGCAAGACAGGCAGCATCAGGAGGGAGAGGGACACAGCAAGGCAGGCAGCATCAGGAGGGAGAGGAACACAGCAAGGCAGGCAGCATCAGGAGGGAGAGGGACACAGCAAGGCAGGCAGCATCAGGAGGGAGAGGAACACAGCAAGGCAGGCAGCATCAGGAGGGAGGGACACAGCAAGGCAGGCAGCATCAGGAGGGAGAGGAACACAGCAAGGCAGGCAGTATCAGGAGGGAGAGGGACACAGCAAGGCAGGCAGCATCAGGAGTGAGAGGGACACAGCAAGGCAGGCAGCATCAGGAGGGAGAGGAACACAGCAAGGCAGGCAGCATCAGGAGGGTGGACGGAGACAGCAAGGCAGGCAGTATCAGGAGGGAGAGGGAACACAGCAAGGCAGCCAGTATCAGGAGCGAGAGGAACACAGCAAGGCAGGCAGTATCAGGAGGGAGAGAAACACAGCAAGGCAGGCAGCATCAGGAGGGAGGGGAACACAGCAAGGCAGGCAGCATCAGGAGGGAGAGGTACACAGCAAGGCAGGCAGCATCAGGAGGGAAGGGAACACAGCAAGGCAGGCAGTATCAGGAGGGAGAGGGACACAGCAAGGCAGGCAGCATCAGGAGGGAGAGGGACACAGCAAGGCAGGCAGCATCAGGAGGGAGAGGAACACAGCAAGGCAGGCAGCATCAGGAGAGAGGGGAACACAGCAAGGCAGGCAGTATCAGGATGAGGGAGACTGCAACGCAGGCAGCATCAGGAGGCTAGGGGAACACAGCAAGGCAGGCAGCATCAGGAGGGAGAGGGACACAGCAAGGCAGGCAGAGTAAGGAGGGAGAGGAACACAGCAAGGCAGGCAGCATCAGGGGGGAGACGGGCACAGCAAGGCAGGCAGTATCAGGAGGGAGACAGAGACAGCAAGGCAGGCAGCATCAGGAGGGAGAGGAACACAGCAAGGCAGGCAGCATCAGGAGGCTGGGGGAACACAGCAAGGCAGGCAGCATCAAGAGGCTGGGGGAACACAGCAAGGCAGGCAGCATCAGGAGGGGGAGGGACACAGCAAGGCAGGCAGCATCAGGAGGGAGAGGGACACAGCAAGGCAGGCAGCATCAGGAGGGACAGGAACACAGAAAGGCAGGCAGCATCAGGAGGTAGAGGAACGCACAAGGCAGGCAGCATCAGGAGGGAGAGGGACACAGCAAGGCAGGCAGCATCAGGAGGGAGAGGAACACAGCAAGGCAGGCAGCATCAGGAGGGAGACAGAGACAGCAAGGCAGGCAGCATCAGAAGGGAGAGGAACACAGCAAGGCAGGCAGCATCAGGAGGGAGAGGGAAACAGCAAGGCAGGCAGCATCAGGAGGGAGAGGAACACAGAAAGGCAGGCAGCATCAGGAGGGAGAGGAACACAGTAAGGCAGGCAGAATCACGAGGGAGAGGGACAAAGCAAGGCAGGCAGCATCAGGTGGGTGGACGGAGACAGCAAGGCAGGCAGCATTAGGTGGGAGAGGGAGACAGCAAGGCAGGCAGCATCAGGAGGCTGGGGGAACACAGCAAGGCAGGCAGCATCAGGAGGCTGGGGGAACACAGCAAGGCAGGCAGCATCAGGAGGGAGAGGGACACAGAAAGGCAGGCAGCATCAGGAGGGAGAGGAACACAGAAAGGCAGGCAGCATCAGGAGCGAGAGGGACACAGCAAGGCAGGCAGCATCAGGAGGCTGGGGGACACAGCAAGACAGGCAGCATCAGGAGGGAGAGGGACACAGCAAGGCAGGCAGCATCAGGAGGGAGAGGAACACAGCAAGGCAGGCAGCATCAGGAGGGAGAGGGACACAGCAAGGCAGGCAGCATCAGGAGGGAGAGGAACACAGCAAGGCAGGCAGCATCAGGAGGGAGGGGAACACAGCAAGGCAGGCAGCATCAGGAGGGAGAGGAACACAGCAAGGCAGGCAGTATCAGGAGGGAGAGGGACACAGCAAGGCAGGCAGCATCAGGAGTGAGAGGGACACAGCAAGGCAGGCAGCATCAGGAGGGAGAGGAACACAGCAAGGCAGGCAGCATCAGGAGGGTGGACGGAGACAGCAAGGCAGGCAGCATCAGGAGGGAGAGGGAACACAGCAAGGCAGCCAGTATCAGGAGCGAGAGGAACACAGCAAGGCAGGCAGTATCAGGAGGGAGAGGAACACAGCAAGGCAGGCAGCATCAGGAGGGAGGGGAACACAGCAAGGCAGGCAGTATAAGGAGGGAGAGGGAACACAGCAAGGCAGCCAGTATCAGGAGCGAGAGGAACACAGCAAGGCAGGCAGTATCAGGAGGGAGAGGAACACAGCAAGGCAGGCAGCATCAGGAGGGAGGGGAACACAGCAAGGCAGGCAGCATCAGGAGGGAGAGGTACACAGCAAGGCAGGCAGCATCAGGAGGGAAGGGAACACAGCAAGGCAGGCAGCATCAGGAGGGAGAGGGACACAGCAAGGCAGGCAGCATCAGGAGGGAGAGGAACACAGCAAGGCAGGCAGCATCAGGAGAGAGGGGAACACAGCAAGGCAGGCAGTATCAGGAGGGAGAGGGACACAGCAAGGCAGGCAGCATCAGGAGGGAGAGGAACACAGCAAGGCAGGCAGCATCAGGAGGGTGGACGGAGACAGCAAGGCAGGCAGTATCAGGAGGGAGAGGGAACACAGCAAGGCAGGCAGCGTCAGGAGGGAGACGAACACAGCAAGGTAGGCAGCATCAGGAGGGAGGGGGACACAGCAAGGTAGGCAGCATCAGGAGGGAGGGGGACACAGCAAGGCAGACAGCATCAGGAGGGAGAGGGACACAGCAAGGCAGGCAGCATCAGGAGGGAGAGGGACACAGCAAGGCAGGCAGCATCAGGAGGGAGAGGGACACAGCAAGGCAGGCAGCATCAGGAGGGAGAGGGACACAGCAAGGCAGGCAGCATCAGGAGGGTGGACGGAGACAGCAAGGCAGGCAGCATCAGGAGGGAGAGGGACACAGCAAGGCAGGCAGCATCAGGAGGCTGGGGGAACACAGCAAGGCAGGCAGCATCAGGAGGGAGAGGGACACAGCAAGGCAGGCAGAGTAAGGAGGGAGAGGAACACAGCAAGGCAGGCAGCATCAGGGGGGAGAGGGGCACAGCAAGGCAGGCAGTATCAGGAGGGAGACAGAGACAGCAAGGCAGGCAGCATCAGGAGGGAGAGGAACACAGCAAGGCAGGCAGCATCAGGAGGCTGGGGGAACACAGCAAGGCAGGCAGCATCAAGAGGCTGGGGGAACACAGCAAGGCAGGCAGCATCAGGAGGGGGAGGGACACAGCAAGGCAGGCAGCATCAGGAGGGAGAGGGACACAGCAAGGCAGGCAGCATCAGGAGGGACAGGAACACAGAAAGGCAGGCAGCATCAGGAGGTAGAGGAACACACAAGGCAGGCAGCATCAGGAGGGAGAGGGACACAGCAAGGCAGGCAGCATCAGGAGGGAGAGGAACACAGCAAGGCAGGCAGCATCAGGAGGGAGAGGAACACAGCAAGGCAGGCAGCATCAGGAGGGAGAGGGAAACAGCAAGGCAGGCAGCATCAGGAGGGAGAGGAACACAGAAAGGCAGGCAGCATCAGGAGGGAGAGGAACACAAAAAGGCAGGCAGCATCAGGAGGGAGAGGGACACAGCAAGGCAGGCAGCATCAGGAGGCTGGGGGACACAGCAAGACAGGCAGCATCAGGAGGCTGGGGGAACACAGCAAGGCAGGCAGCATCAGGAGGGAGAGGGACACAGCAAGGCAGGCAGCATCAGGAGGGAGAGGGACACAGCAAGGCAGGCAGCATCAGGAGGGTGGACGGAGACAGCAAGGCAGGCAGCATCAGGAGGGTGGACGGAGACAGCAAGGCAGGCAGCATTAGGTGGGAGAGGGAGACTGCAACGCAGGCAGCATCAGGAGGCTAGGGGAACACAGCAAGGCTGGCAGCATCAGGAGGCTAGGGGAACACAGCAAGGCAGGCAGCATCAGGAGGGAGAGGGACACAGCATGGCAGGCAGAGTCAGGAGGGAGGGGAACACAGCAAGGCAGGCAGCATCAGGGGGGAGAGGGGCACAGCAAGGCAGGCAGTATCAGGAGGGAGACAGAGACAGCAAGGCAGGCAGCATCAGGAGGGAGAGCAACACAGCAAGGCAGGCAGCATCAGGAGGCTGGGGGAACACAGCAAGGCAGGCAGCATCAGGAGGCTGGGAGAACACAGCAAGGCAGGCAGCATCAAGAGGCTGGGGGAACACAGCAAGGCAGGCAGCATCAGGAGGGGGAGGGACACAGCAAGGCAGGCAGCATCAGGAGGGAGAGGGACACAGCAAGGCAGGCAGCATCAGGAGGGACAGGAACACAGAAAGGCAGGCAGCATCTGGAGGTAGAGGAACGCACAAGGCAGGCAGCATCAGGAGGGAGAGGGACACAGCAAGGCAGGCAGCATCAGGAGGGAGAGGAACACAGCAAGGCAGGCAGCATCAGGAGAGAGAGGGAAACAGCAAGGCAGGCAGCATCAGGAGGGAGAGGAACACAGAAAGGCAGGCAGCATCAGGAGGGAGAGGAACACAGAAAGGCAGGCAGCATCAGGAAGGAGAGGGACACAGCAAGGCAGGCAGCATCAGGAGGCTGGGGGACACAGCAAGACAGGCAGCATCAAGAGGCTGGGGGAACACAGCAAGGCAGGCAGCATCAGGAGGGAGAGGAACACAGCAAGGCAGGCAGCATCAGGAGGGAGACGGAGACAGCAAGGCAGGCAGCATCAGGAGGGAGACGGAGACAGCAAGGCAGGCAGCATCAGGAGGGAGAAGGACACAGCAAGGCAGGCAGCATCAGGAGGGACACGGAGACAGCAAGGCAGGCAGCATCAGGAGGGAGAGGAACACAGCAAGGCAGGCAGCATCAGGAGGCTGGGGGAACACAGCAAGGCAGGCAGCATCAGGAGGGAGAGGGACACAGCAAGGCAGGCAGAGTCAGGAGGGAGAGGAACACAGCAAGGCAGGCAGCATCAGGAGGGAGAGGGACACAGCAAGGCAGGCAGCATCAGGAGGGAGAGGAACACACAAGGCAGGCAGCATCAGGAGGGAGAGGGACACAGCAAGGCAGGCAGCATCAGGAGGGAGAGGGACACAGCAAGGCAGGCAGCATCAGGAGGGAGAGGGACACAGAAAGGCAGGCAGCATCAGGAGGGAGAGGAACACAGCTAGGCAGGCAGCATCAGGAGGAAGAGGAACACAGCAAGGCAGGCAGCATCAGGAGGGAGAGGGACACAGCAAGGCAGGCAGCATCAGGAGGCTGGGGGACACAGCAAGGCAGGCAGCAACAGGAGGGAGAGGGACACAGCAAGTCAGGCAGCATCAGGAGGGAGAGGAACACAGCAAGGCAGGCAGCATCAGGAGGGAGAGGGACACAGCAAGGCAGGCAGCATCAGGAGGGAGAGGAACACAGCAAGACAGGCAGCATCAGGAGGGTGAGTGACACAGCAAGGTTGAAACTTTATTGCTGGAACAGCACAGCAGGTCAGGCAGCATCCAGGGAACAGGAGATTCGACGTTTCGGGCACAGGCCCTTCTTCAGGAATGTCATTCCTGAAGAAGGGCCTGTGCCCGAAACGTCGAATCTCCTGTTCCCTGGATGCTGCCTGACCTGCTGTGCTGTTCCAGCAATAAAGTTTCAACTTTGATCTCCAGCATCTGCAGACCTCATTTTCTCCTCAAGAGACACAGCAAGGCAGGCAGCATCAGGAGGGAGAGGGAACACAGCAAGGCAGACATCTTCAGGAGGGTGAGGGACACAGCAAGGCAGGCAGCATCAGGAGGGAGAGGGACACAGTAAGGCAGGCAGCATCAGGAGGGAGAGGGACACAGTAAGGCAGGCAGTATCAGGAGGGGGAGGGACACAGTAAGGCAGGCAGTATCAGGAGGGGGAGGGACACAGGAAGGCAGACAGCATCAGGAGGGAGAGGGACACAGCAAGGCAGGCAGCATCAGGAGGGAGAGAGACACAGAAAGGCAGGCAGCATCAGGAGGGAGAGGAACACAGCTAGGCAGGCAGCATCAGGAGGAAGAGGAACACAGAAAGGCAGGCAGCAACAGGAGGGAGAGGAACACAGCAAGGCAGGCAGCATCAGGAGGGAGAGGGACACAGCAAGGCAGGCAGCATCAGGAGGGAGAGGAAAACAGCAAGACAGGCAACATCAGGAGGGTGAGAGACACAGCAAGGCAGGCAGCATCAGGAGGGAGAGGGAACACAGCAAGGCAGACATCTTCAGGAGGCTGAGGGACACAGCAAGGCAGGCAGCATCAGGAGGGAGAGGGACACAGTAAGGCAGGCAGCATCAGGAGGGAGAGGGACACAGTAAGGCAGGCAGTATCAGGAGGGGGAGGGACACAGCAAGGCAGACAGCATCAGGAGGGAGAGGGACACAGTAAGGCAGGCAGTATCAGGAGGGGGAGGGACACAGTAAGGCAGGCAGTATCAGGAGGGGGAGGGACACAGGAAGGCAGACAGCATCAGGAGGGAGAGGGACACAGTAATGCAGGCAGCATCAGGAGGGGGAGGGACACAGCAAGGCAGACAGCATCAGGAGGGAGAGGAACACAGAAAAGTAGGCAGCATCAAAGGGAGAGGGAACATAGTATGGCAGGCCGCATCAGGAGGGAGAGGAACACAGCAAGGCAGGCAGCATCAGGAAGGAGGGGAACACAGCAAGGCAGGCAGCATCAGGAGGGAGAGGGATACAGCAAGGCAGGTAGCATCAGGAGGGAGAGGGACACAGCAAGGCAGGCAGCATCAGGAGGGAGAGGGATACAGCAAGGCAGGTAGCATCAGGAGGGAGAGGGACACAGCAAGGCAGGCAGCATCAGGAGGGAGAGGGAACACAGCAAGGCAGACATCTTCAGGAGGGTGAGGGACACAGCAAGGCAGGCAGCATCAGGAGGGAGAGGGACACAGTAAGGCAGGCAGCATCAGGAGTGAGAGGGACACAGCAAGGCAGGCAGCATCAGGAGGGACAGGAACACAGAAAGGCAGGCAGCATCAGGAGGGAGAGGAACGCACAAGGCAGGCAGCATCAGGAGAGAGAGGGACACAGCAAGGCAGGCAGCAAGCATCAGGAGGGAGAGGAACACAGCAAGGCAGGCAGCATCAGGAGGGAGACAGAGACAGCAAGGCAGGCAGCATCAGGAGGGAGAGGAACACAGCAAGGCAGGCAGCATCCGGAGGGAGAGGGACACAGCAAGGCAGGCAGCATCAGGAGGGAGAGGGACACAGCAAGGCAGACAGCGTCAGGAGGGAGGGGGACACAGCAAGGCAGGCAGCATCAGGAGGGAGAGGGACACAGCAAGGCAGGCAGCATCAGGAGGGAGAGGGACACAGCAAGGCAGACAGCGTCAGGAGGAAGAGGGACACAGCAAGGCAGGCAGCATCAGGAGGGAGAGGGACACAGCAAGGCAGACAGCGTCAGGAGGGAGAGGGACACAGCAAGGCAGGCAGTATCAGGGGGGAGAGGAACACAGCAAGGCAGGCAGCATCAGGAGGGAGAGGGACACAGCAAGGCAGGCAGCATCAGGAGGGAGGGGGACACAGCAAGGCAGGCAGCATCAGGAGGGAGAGGGACACAGCAAGGCAGACAGCGTCAGGAGGAAGAGGAACACAGCAAGGCAGGCAGCATCAGGAGGGTGAGGGAACACAGTAAGGCAGACAGCATCAGGAGGGAGATGGACACAGCAAGGCAGACAGCATCAGGAGGGAGGGGGGGGGAACACAGTAAGGCAGGCAGTATCAGGAGGGAGGGGGACACCGCAAGGCAGACAGCATCAGGAGGGAGAGGAACACAGCAAGGCAGGCAGCATCAGGAGGGAGGGGGACACAACAAGGCAGGCAGCATCAGGAGGGAGAGGGACACAGCAAGGCAGGCAGCATCAGGAGGGAGGGGGACACAACAAGGCAGGCAGCATCAGGAGGGAGAGGGACACAGCAAGACAGGCAGCATCAGGAGGTGTGGAAATCAACATTTCGGGTATAACCCATGTATGGAGTGAAATCAGAGTTAACATTTCGGGGTTGTGTTGACCAGAAAATTTAATTCTGATTTCTCGCCACAGATGCAGACACACCTGCTGAGCTTTTCAAGCAATTTCTGTTTTTGTTTCTGATCTGCAGCATCCACAGTTTGTTCAGATGTATATGCAAATTTATGCTGCTGGTAACTACTGTTTCAAAGTTCAAGTCTTTTGCAATTCTAATCGCTGCTGGGAGCATTGTTTTTGTGAAGAGAAGTTTAAGATGAATCATCCAATCTGACCTGGCTGAAGATTTACTGAAGTGATTCAGTCTTCCCATCTGCACTGATGTACTGTGCTCCCCCTTCATCAAGAATGGAGATATTTTTGGAGATACCAACCCTTGTTAGTTGTTAAATTCTCCACCACCACTGCCTTCCTGGAATATATGACTCAGTATTGAACCACCATAAAGTACAGTCAATCACTGATCTATCAGGAAAAGTGTTGATCCCTGTAGAGATCTACAAAAATCCCAATTGAGACCAATGACTTTTGAAGGAAACACTTATTTCAATGTCCAATAGAAATAACCAAATTAGAAGATTTCGTGTTTTAGCACATTCACTACAACAGACTGCTTAAAATCAACATACATTTGACATTAGGAGAAAGTGAGGACTGCAGGTGCTGGAGATCAGAATCAAAAAGCATGACACTGGAAAAGCACAGCAGGTCAGGCAGCATCTGAGGAGCAGGAGAATCAACATTTCAGGCGTAAGCCCTTCATCAGGAATTCCTGATAAAGGACTTATGCCCAAAATGTCGATTCTCCTGCTCCTCGCATGCTGCCTGACCTGCTGTGCTTTTCCAGTGCCACGCTTTTCGATACATTTGACATTACTCAATATTCGACTAATTCAAACTGAGAAGATAATGTTTACATATTAACTAATCAGTACATCTGAAGTATACATTCTGAAACATTTTGATTTTACACCACGTTTCTTGCAAATACGTAGCCATAAGTTCCAGGTTCTTGGAACTTTTGGGAGACCCTTTCTCTCTGCTTCCATTATTCCTTGAATATCAGTCCAATGAGTGTTTTGCTTATAGGCTTTCATCTTGAATTACATTTGACATTTTAAAAGTGTCAAAACTTCAGTCCATTGACCCAGAATTTGCCTCAGGAGAGTTTTTCATTTGCATCTTGTGGCACATCCTATTAGTTGGACATTTTCAATTGTCATTCAACTCAAAATGTTACTTGAAATACAAATAGGTCGTACTGCAAGATTATAAGAGTGAAGCAAGGAGATGTTTGAGAGCTTACTGAATGAAACAGTTAAACAATGAGTTTTAAAGATAGTGAAACAAATAGAATCAAAGGAGAATCAGATACAGAATTAGATGCAGAAACAGAACTAAAGAGAAAAATAGAAATTGGATAAACAGGGAACAGAAGGCTGAAAGGAAGTGTCATGAAAAAAGGTTAGCTTGAGACCAATTTATTATTTGTGAGAAACAAAACCTAAAATTTTATTTTTTTCCTTTTACTGGTCTATGAAGGTTGAATGAAGGACCAGAAAAACAAAAAGTAGACAATTTAGATTTCCTACATTGTGGAAACCAACAATTTGGTTCAA
This sequence comes from Chiloscyllium plagiosum, assembly GCF_037043375.1. Lineage (NCBI taxonomy): Eukaryota > Metazoa > Chordata > Chondrichthyes > Orectolobiformes > Hemiscylliidae > Chiloscyllium > Chiloscyllium plagiosum. Next base: position 5,343,018 of record NW_028270142.1, read on the forward strand.
CCAGTCCACACTGACCCTCCAAAGAGTAACCCACCCATGCCCATTCTCCCTCTTACTAGAGCACCTAACCTGCATATCTTCGGATTGTGGGAGGAAACCCAGACAGACATGGAAAGAACGTGCAGAGTTCACACAGAGAGTTGCCCACGGCTGGAATTGAACCTGGGACCCTGGTGCTATGAGGCAGCAGTGCTAACCACTGTGCCACCCCAATTTTTTTTTTGCCCATCAATTCAAATCAACTACTTCAGTAGCCAGTTAATTGGGTGATGCGTTAGTTTATATAAATGACTGATACTGGAAATCCAAGCAGCAAATGCTACACAAACTTAAAAACAGTAGTTCATTTATTCAACTTTTGTGCTTTCTGCCAAAGACACTTCAGCAAATATTGTTATGATTAAGTACAGCATTTGATTGTAAATATTATTTTTCATATTTGGAGGTTTGATTTAATCAAACACAATCATTTCAAACAAATAAGAAAAACTGCTGCATCAGAAAAAATGATTTTTTTTTTATTAAATGGTTCTTTTTCTGTTAAGTGCCAGCACTAACATTTTCTAGCAAGTGCAAGCAATTTCATGATACCCTCAGGATGAGTGAGCTCCCATTTACGCAAGACAGAATTTGTGACAATTTGCAGTTGACGACTTACCTCTGCCTGTGCAGAAACTGCACAGTTATTTACACAGCAATGGTGGTGTGTGCGTTTAATGTCCTGATATTTTTCCAGAATTTAGGAATGAGACCATTTAAGATTCCCACTCTGATTCATTTTACAATCATAGGCTTCCTTCTGTATTTATACTGTGACTTGAATGCTATGATGCTAAAACCAGCCCATAAATGTACTCTTTTGCAGTAACCTACTTGCCTTCACCTGCATGCTCTTTTAGTTTTTTTTCAGAAAAGTATATCTGATGAGGAAAGCAATAATGGAATGTTGATTTTTGTTTACATTCCTGCTTGCCTAATTTTGCTGAGGACTCATGCTGCCAGAGAAAAACTGTTGTGAAATAGAAACATAGAAACATAGAAAAAATACAGCGCAGTACAGGCCCTTTGGCCCCCGATGTTGCGCCGATCCAAGCCCACCTAACCTACACTAGCCCACTATCCTCCATATGCCTATCCAATGCCCGTTTAAATGCCCATAAAGAGGGAGAGTCCACCACTGCTACTGGCAGGGCATTCCATGAACTCACGACTCGCTGAGTAAAGAATCTACCCCTAACATCTGTCCTATACCTACCACCCCTTAATTTAAAGCTATGCCCCCTTGTAGTAGCTGACTCCAGCTATTGTACTGGTTTTGTACTGGAAGGATAAGCAATAGTCTGACACAATTGTTTTTCTTATTCCCTTGAAATGATTGTACTTGATGCAAACAAGTCTCTAAATATGAAAAATAATATTTATAATCAAAGGTTGTACTTAGTCATAACAATATTTGCTGAAGTGTCTTTGGCAGAAAGCACAAAAGTTGAACAAATAAACTATTATTTTTCGTGTGTGTGTAGCATTTGCTGCTTGGATTTCCAGCATCAGTAATTTCTATAAACTAATGCATCATCCAATTAATTAACTGCTGAAGTAGTTGATTTGAATCCATGGGGAAAAAAATCTCCTTTTTTGGTAGAATTATTACAGCTAATATTTAACACCAACAATGAGAGAATGGTCAAACTCTATGAGAAAAACCCCACAGGCAGATTTCGTAAATTTGAATGTCGACTGTAGATTGGTGCTGCTGAAGGTACAAAGGCTACAGAGAGGAATGTTTTTCCACAGATCAAATCAGGCATGTTGTGAAAGACAACCAGAAAGCACCTTCTTTAAATGGTAAAGGTACGATTCGTTCAGGTCTTTGTTGTAGTTGCCCTTCACCATAATCCATGGCAATGGGAACAGTCTGACAATGATAAGGGACATCCATTGCTTCAAACAGAGAGAATGGTAGAGAAACTCAGCAAGTCTGGCAGCATCTATATAGAGAGAAACAGAGTTAACATTTCAAGATTGGTATCCAATTCTAACGAACAGTTGGACTAGACTTAGTCAATAAAGAGTTGTACTAGACTTCAAGCATTAACCCTGTCTATCTCTCTCTCTCTTCACAGGTGCTGCCATATCTGCTGAGTTTCTCCAGCAATTTCTGTTTGTGTTTTTGATTTCCACCGTCTGCATTAATTTGCCTTTATGCAAAAAGTTAATTTCAATTCAGCAATGTATGTTTTCATCAAACTGAACTTGAGAAAATGTTGTACCCTTTTAGATGAGATCCGTATAGGTTTGCCCATGCCAACAGGCTGAGTTCACGTTTTCCAAAATATTACATTAACTCTTGACAGTGTTGGTTGTTCAAAGTGCATATACATTCTTTCTGGTTATTAAAAACAAACCTAACTTATCATTTTTATCATTGATTAAAAATTGTAATAAGAAAAAGCTGGTGGAAAATGTATTGGATAGTAGGATTCAAAAGGGAGCCAGTTAAATACATGAAAAGGACATGAATATGGAGAGAGTGTGGGAGTAGGACTAGATGAATTTGTCTTTAAAATAGCTGACACAGACTTGATGGACATAATGTCTCCCTTTGTGCAGTACTGTTCTGTGGCACTCTTTTTACTTTATATCAATTATTTAGACATGACTCCTCAAGTTTTGAATGTGCAAGAGGAAAGACCAGCAAGACAAGTGAAGCTGGAACTATCCGACATACTGAAACTCAGCAAGTGCTAAGGAAGAATACTGAGAACCCAATATTTGATTTGATTTGATTTATTATTGTCACATGTACCTAGGTACAGTGAAAAGTTTTGTTTTGTGTGCAGTGCAGGAAAATTATACCATACAAAGTGCATTAGGGTAATGGAACAGAGCAAGGAATACAATTTATCGCTGCAGAGAAGGTGCATAAACAGTGAGATCAACATTAAGTTTAAAATTTGAGAAGTCCAATCGGAAGTCTAATAGCAGCGGGAAGAAGCCATTCTTGAATCTGGTGGTACGTGTGTTTAAGCTTTTGTATCTTCTGTCCAATAGAAGAAGTTGGAAGGAATTATAACTGGGGTAGGAGGGATATGTGATGATGTTGGCAGCCTTTCTGAGGCAGTAGGATGTATGGATGGAGTCAATGGATGGAAGTTGGGTTGTGTGATGGATTGGACTTTGTCACAACTTTCTGTAGTTTCTTACAGTCCTGAGCAGCAGTTTACGTACCAGGCTATGATGCATCTGGTTAGAATACTTTCTATGGTGCACCTATAGAGATTGGTAAGAGTCTTTATTGTCAGATTCAGGGTAATGAGTTTACAATGCTGCTTTCTAGCCAGAAAAGAGAAATGGAAATTTATAAGGGAAACAGTTGTCATTTATATGACTGGATGGACAGACGATATAAATTGAATTGTACTGACTGTGGATTAGGTGAGGTGTGACCAAATTCAGGACTATTATAAACTTTTAGTGCTGCAAAACTGAAAGAGAAGCAGACATTGTCATTAGTGCATGGCAGAAGTACGAGCAGCTCAATACAGCAAAATCAGGTAAATGTTTCGGGATTAAAGTTTGCTACTAAAATACTAACCTGTTGTTTCTTTTGTCAGATGGACAGAATTTTCCATTGTCCAAATTTTCACAACAGAAGGAATGCATGTGCATGGGTATAGCCACAGTGACAGATCTGGTATTACAATCCATGCATTAAATAACAGCGTTGTTTCTCACTCCTGCCCCATATGAACTGGAAGGACGGGCACAGTAAGAGAACATGGGTTTCACTGCAAAATAAAGGACAGGAACCTGAAACAGCACTAGATTTTAAAGTATTTAACATGTAGCTGAAACTGGAAATCATACTGAGCAGTGTTCAAGCAGTCACTAACATTTGCAAACAGAAATTTAGTCCCTTACAATACTGCCATAAGGAAAATTATAGCAATTACTTACTGCTTTTACAGATAGGGGTACATATCAAATGTATCGATTCAAATTTTGCCAGTTACATGCAACACAAGTTAAATTACCTGAATAATGGACATTGTTTTTAGTGTAGACAGAACAAAGTTCATAAAGAATAATTGTCCAGACCATTTTTGTTCAGTCAAATATCTGAGTGAAATGCTGTTCTCAGTTTTTAAATGGAACATTTGGCTGAAATTTCCATTTCGGAGAATGAATGTAGATGCAGACAGTTAAGCAGGATTGATTTTCACTTTAGTGAGGTGGGCATTTCTATTACATTCTCTTAAGCTCGTAACATATCCACACACTGGTTAATGGTTAAAGGTCAGATTTTAGTGCCGGGCAGGCCGGAAGTTCTGAAATCTGCCAGGAACTTTGTGCTCCTCTTTTCACTGTATTTTGTAACAAAAATACACATGACAATAAATAAATCAAATTAAGAAAAGAAATAAATCAAATCAAATCATATTCTACTGCCACCTTGACAGCACTTTATTGTCTGCAATCAGGACTATCAGTGGACCTCAGTTCACCATTCTCATTTACCCTTGGAGATGTCAGAGAGCCCCAGAAATTCAACGCATTGCTTCAGTGATTCCTACCAAGAGATTTTCTCACCGGCCATCCAGCAGGTCCAACTGGAATACTGAGGTAGTCTGGACTGAGGGAGCAGTGAAGGTTCACCTCAATAGGAGGGTTAAGAAAGACTGGCCAGAGCTGTCCAAGAAAACAACTAATCTCTCTAGGCAACACGGTAGCTCAGTCATTAGCACTGCTGCCTCACATCACCAGGGGCCCAGATTTGATTCTACCTTTGGGAGACTGAATGTGTGGAGTTTGCACATTTTCCTCATGTTGTGTGGGTTTCCTCCAGGTGCTCTGCTCCCCCCACCACACACACACACACAGACACACACAGAGACACACACACACACACAGACAGACAGACACACACACACACACACAGTCCAAAGGTGGTTTGGCCATGGGAAATGCAGGGTTATAGAGATAGAGTAGTGGGTCTGAGTGGGATGCTTTTCAGAGAGTTGATGTGGATACGATGGGCCGAATGGCCTCTTTCCACACTGTGGGGATTTTATAGAGATTTACCATCAGAGTAAGTGCTCCTGTGAGGGTGAGTTAGTTTGGTAAACTTGCCAATTAACAAAAATGTTCAACACAGTATTGAATGCCAGACTTCCCTCATGTGCAATCGATCTCCATCAGTTCACTGCACACATGCACATGTGGACTGCAGTGCTCTCTCCCATCAGCCAGCTACTTTACAGGAATAGCGGTGAGAATACTCAGCAGCAAATATAGCCCCAGCTCATCACAATGTCTCACCAAACCAGCATGGAGCAACAACAGCATCACAAAATGTGGCTTCAGGGTGAACAACTCACTTGTCTATCAGGCATTCAGATCATGTAAAGCCTCATGGATCCCAATCAGCTCTAGCTCTTACATTGTTCAAACAAGTAACACACTGGGACAATTTGGGGATAGGTATCTCCCTGTATCTACAGATATAGGCAGAGTGCTCAGATTCCCATGTTAATGTCTCTCTGCTGCAGATGAAGACCCTGCTCAGCCAATGAGAGTGTGCATGGCCGGTGAAGGAATTGCCAGACCGCAGGTTCCTCACTCAGTTGGAGGAGCAGGAAGCTGAGCTGACAGCTGAGCACAGGCATTATGTGTGTGAGCACTGAGATTGAATAGATCCAATCCCCTTGTGAGCATTCCTCCAATCAGTGAATATCAGCTGCCCATCATGCATTAAGATCTAAATGAAAAAAATCCATCGTCCAAGCCACAGATACTTTCAAGAATTGGCTTGCTGAGAGGTATCAAGTGACAGGAACCTCGCTTTTGGTGGCCGATCCTCTCAAGGGATTAGAAAGTTCTATTTGCACCCTGACAGGGAGGTGGATTATCACCCTGGATGCTCGTGTGTGCTTACATATATTGTTTTGAAGAGAGCTAAAATCTGAAAGAGAGGAACACCAGCCCCGTGGATGTTTGACTCTCAGTCAGCTTGGTGTGGCTCTTTTCCATCACTCTGATAGATGAATGTCCCTTGCGATGTCAGCCCACCTCCTTCATGAACTCCATCCTGTGGTTATGACCATCAGAATGAACAGGGTTTATTGCTGCAGAAAGATGGACAATGTGAGAAATGCAAAGTCGTGTAAGGTTCAACCGATATTGAACAAGCATTTCATTGAGAGCAGGAATGTCTCTGCTTCGGAATTGGCTATTATTTGTGAGTGTCTACAAATGATCATGCAAAGTTACTCAGCCTCAAATCTAGCAGCTGTCAGGCTGTCTGTCTCATCTCACAACAGCCCTGGCATGCTCAGCATCATGGAGTCATACAGCACAGAAAAGGCCCTCTCAGCATCTCCATTAGACTCCCCCTTTCCCTCGAATCAGGAGACAGTTGGCTATCTCCATCTCTCCCTCCTCTAAACCCTCACTCTGTCATTGAGCCTGGTTGTACATGATGCAACAATAATCGTTATTCTGGAGACCTTGTCCAGTGAGTAATGCAATGCTCTTCATGACATTGTGGGAAGAAAGACACAACATCAGAAGCTTAATTGACTGTTCAATGATGGCAGTAATGGATACATTGACAGTGTAGTTATTGGAGTGCAGTTTGACATCAATCCCAAAGTTTGCACTGGGGTCATCTTCTGAGGTTCCCTCTTGTCATCAACACCCCAGCCCTGGAGATGATATTGTGGGCCAAATGTTCAAGGAACCTGGGGGATCTCTGCAGAATGTAAGCATCATGACAGTTCCCTGGGCTGTGGGCACACAGGTGATGGAATTGTTGCCCATGGTTCCAAAGGAGCTGGACAGTGAGAAAGTGAAATCCCTTGTTGATCAGGAACCTGGCTGGATGATGCCAAGGAGCTTCAATTTCCAAATATATTCAGGCTTGTATCCGGGAGAATGCAGCAATAGGGACAAATCACTCAGTTCAAGCAGCTTGGCTCTCTGGGTCAATGATGAACTGGACAAGTTAAACTATTTTCCTGGCTTAGAGGAGCACTTGTAGAGGATGGTGTTCCCATGTATCTGCAGCCCTTCTCCTTCCAGATGGAAGTAGCTATGGATTTGTAAGGTGTTGTCTAAGGATCTTTCATGATTTTCTGCAGTGAATCTTGTAGATAGTACACACTGCAGCTGCTGAGTGTTGGTGGTGGGGGTAGTGGATGTTTGTCGATGTGGTGCCAAACAAGCCAGGCAAACAAGCTTTATCCTGGATGATATCAAGCTTCTTGATTATTGTTGGAGCTGCACCCATCCAGGCAAGAAGGGAATATTGTATCACACTCCTGACCAGTGCTTTGTAGATGGTGGACATGCTTGGGGGAGTCCAAAGATGAGTTACCTGCTGCAGTATTCCTAGCCTCTGACCTTCTCTTGTAACCACTGTGTTTATGTGACAGGTCCAGTTGAGTTTTTGGTCAATAGTAACCCCCAGGATATTGATAGTGGGGATTCAGTGATGGTAATATTGAATGTCATGGAGCAGTGGTTAAATTGCCCTTTACATCTTCAATTGATTTCAAATGTTATTATTAGCTAATATTATGACATTTATTACCATCATCATTTCAGGCAGTGAACTTCTGATTGGAACAACTCATCAAATCCACTCTTCCCTTCTCATTCTTCAGGATCTGTGTCCTCTGGGTACTGCCCCATCTGAAAAGTGATAAGTGAAAGAAAGGCTGATAGCTTATCTAATATGGAAGCAACTCTGGTGCTTTTGGACATATTTCTGTGAATGGTATTGAACCACATGACCAATTCAGTGCTGATATGTTGAATTTGGGCTGCCCATACAGTCTGTCTGTGTGACCTTCGGTCAGCTGTATGACTGGTGGAAGGAATTGATGTACGTTTCAAAATGCTGCATTTCACAATTATAGAATTCAGTTAAATCATCTGAATATGGATTAATATTCACATTATATTTAAGTACTGTCAGTTCTGCTATAACGTGTGTTTCTTCAATGCAAATTGGTTATAACACGATTGTAAAATTTAGGCCATTATTTGTAGAACACAAACTTTGCTTACCAGTATGGGCTACAATGCAATTCTGGTCCCATTGATTTCAATGGTTATTATGCAATTTTCTTCTAACACGGGATCGCACGGGAATGGAACTATCACGTTATCATAAAATCATAGAATCCCTACAGTTGACCTGGGCTCAATTCCCGCCTCAGGCGACTGACTGTGTGGCGTTTGCACATTCTCCACATGTCTGCGTGGGTTTCCTCCGGGTGCTCCGGTTTCCTCCCACAGTCCAAAGATGTGCAGGTCAGGTGAATTGGTCATGCTAAATTGCCCGTAGTGTTAGGTAACGGATAAATGTAGGGGAATGGGTCTGGGTGGGTTGCGCTTTGGCGGGTCGGTGTGGACATGTTGGGCCGAAGGGCCTGTTTCTACACTGTAAGTAATCTAATCTAAAAGTGTGGCAACAGGCCATTTGGCCCAACAAGTCCACACCGACCCTCCAAAGAGTATCCCACCCCAAACCGTTCCCCTACCCTATTACTCTACATTTCCTCTGACTAATCCACCTAATCTACACATCCTTAATTTGGAGACGCCGGTGTTGGACTGGGGTGTAGAAAGCTTCATCAGGTGATTGTGTTTGAAGGAGCAGCATTCTGAAAGCTAGTGCTTCCAAATAAGCCTGTTGGATTATAACCTGGTGATGTGTGATTTTTAACTTTGTACACATCCTTGAACAGTATGGGCAATTTAGCGTGGCCAATTCACCTAACCTGCACATTTTTGGACTGTGGGAGGAAACCGGAGCACCCGGAGGAAACCCACGCAGACATGGGGAGAATGTGCTCACAGTCACCCGAGACTGGAATCGAACCCAGGTCCCTGGTGCTGTGAGGCAGTAGTAACATAATAGACTGTCGTTTTCTAACCAGACAACCTGAAATGACTATGTTGATACGAAATACAATTCTTCATCAAAGGCTGCAGAAGCTTCATATGCAATGTGATTGATACAACCTTTACTAAAACGAGGGAGCACATTTGCCCTTGTTTTATTGGATGGAATAATAACTAGAAGTACTATTCCAGAAGGATACTGAACTAAAGAAAATGCAGAATTATTATTTGCAAGTCTGAATACAAAATACCTTTACAAGCCATGGTTAATTGGGCTTAACAAAGTACTGTGCTTCTGAAAAGATTTCCAAAGTTCTTTTGTATCTTGCAGAATCACGCAATCATAATGTACAAAGATGCTTTTATTTTCTTCTGTTTTATTTAAATCCTCATAAATCACCAAATGTGCAATGACTTCGAGAATATTTGGTTATTAATGGGAGTACTATTATATAACTTATTGTATAAAAATACAGAGGAAAATGCTATTAATCTCACACAGGCAGTCGGCCTAAATCTCAGAACCAAAAACCTCCAAATGCACGGAAAGTTGAACGAAACAAATTAATCACTGAAGCAAATAAGTTACTAGTAAATCAGACAAATGTTGCATTTAAAAATGAAAGGAATTTATGGTTTGTTGTGCGTGCATGATAGGACTTGATTTAAAACAAATAATAAAGTCTAATTTGGCAAATCGGATGTCAAGGCAGAACTGAGAAGGGAGTCTGGGTCTCTCGGGGGGCAAGGTGGAGGCAGGGACTGATGACTAGAGAGTGCTTTTGGAGAAAATGACTACTTGAGTCTGCTCCTCAATTCAATATGATCATGGCTGGTCATCAAGCTCAATACCCGATTCGCACCCTCCCCCTCAATATTGCTTAATCCCTTTAGTCGCAAGAGGTATATGTACTCCCTTTTTACAAACACATGGTTTTGGTGTTACAACACGGTGGTGAACCCTTCTGCTAATTAAACCAAACATCCAGAAAAGCTCACCTCGCCTCGTAATCTGTTAAAGTATGAGTGACAGAGAACTCCCAAATTCCACTATTTAAAGAAAAAATATCATTATTTAACTCTAAAAGTGAACATTAAACAACAATTATTAGTAACTCTAAGTCCATATTTTCGTATTATCCGCCTCCAACTGTATAACAATATACTGTTCTCATAAAAACTCCATATTAAAATTACATCAAAACCTCACAGTGGCTGTCACCTTGTATGTTTCGCATCAAAAAGGTATCATTGATAGAGAGTGTTTTGAATGGCAGTCTTTCTCAATGGCAGTTACTGTCTGTCTGGCAAAATCCCAAACATCAAATCGTCTCATTGGTTCAAGATTGGCAAAAACAATGAATTCAAACTTGGTTGGGATTTAGTATCCTGGGGCATAATTTAAACAGATTGGTTAAATTTAATTTGTGGTCAAAACAGCAACCAACTCAGGTATCTATTTCACAGCAAAATGTTACATATTTTCAATTTTTCAGTATACTCTGAGACTACTAGCTAGTCATATGACAGGTGCTTGTAGGCTCTCTGCAGAAGAGCAGTCACTCTCTCATAAAGGTACAGTGTATGCCTTCAACTTCACAACATTTGGCCTCATTTTCTGTGCTTGTGAATTTCACAAGTTCACCTACTCTCTAGGTGATAAATCTCATGGTCTGATTACACAGTGATTGATGTTGCTGGGAGGTAATTACTGGTTTGTTTCCCAGTTATTTATCAGTGGTGCATAGTTACTTAATTTCATCTTTTATCTTATGGATATTTTTGTCATATGAAAGCAGAAGTGACCTGGACCATTTCGCATCATTTCCAGCTGCAGGATGTCCCAATACCAGCCAATTAAATAGTCTGGAAGTGTACTGTCATAAATGAAGAACCTTGACAATCATTATGGGCATAGCAACATCCAGTCAATAGCAATCCTATCGGAAAGATGTTGTAAACCTTGAAAGGGTTCAGAAAAGATTTATAAGGATATTAATAGGGTTGGAGGATTTGAGCTATAGGGAGATGCTGAACAGACTGGGGCTGTTTTCCCTGGAGCTTTGGAGACTGAGGGCTGACCTTATAGAGGTTTACAAAATTATGAGGGGCATATATAGGGTAAATAGGCAAAGTCTTTTCCCTGGGGTCGGGGAGTCCTGAACTAGAGGCCATAGGTTTAGGGTGAGAGGGGAAAGATATAAAAGAGACCTAAGGGGCAACTTTTTCACACAAAGGGTGGTACGTGTATGGAATGAGCTACCAGAGGAAGTGGTGGAGACTGGTACAATTGCAACATTTAAGAGGCATTTGGATGGGTATATGAATAGGAAGGGTTTGGAGGGATATGGGCCGGGTGCTGGCAGGTGGGACTAGATTGGGTTTGGATATCTGGTCGGCATGGACAGGTTGGATTGAAGGGTCTGTTTCCATGCTGTTCATCTCTATGACTTTATGTGATCTTGACTGTCTGAGAATTCTGTCTTTTGTGATTTTCAGTTAACTCTCATTTCCTGATGCAATTGTAAAAGTATTTCTGTTAACTCTGATACCCTTATGTTGCTTATCTTCTCTCTCTTTGTTGTTCTTATCTGCTTTGCTGTCCATTTACGAGGATTAGTGATAATGTTTGCACTTTTGTATATTTTTATTTCAGTCATATGTTAGCAATTTCATTCTCTATTGATGCACTTTTTGACAAATAGAATGCTTGACCTGCTTCTAAATCATATTAAGGTAGTTATTTTGAAAATCTCCCACTCCTTCTATCATTTACTCCATTAGAAACAAATTTCCAGTTTACCATCTCCATCTCATTACATTGAAGTCTAGAATCTTAGAATCCAGCAGTTTAGTAGCTGTTTTTTGGCTCTTCCTTTTACATTTTACGTTGCTCATATTCTAATTATAATTAGATAAAAAAAATAGAAAGCGCTGGAGAACTTCAGCAGGGCTGGCAGCATCTGTGGAAAGACAGACAGAGTTAATGTTTTGAATCCGGTAGCTCTTCTTCAGAACTGACGCTTTTGAGTTTCTCCAGCACTTTCTCTTTTTATTTCATATTCCCAATATTCACTGTGTTTTGCTCTTCTGATTGTACAAATGCTCATACACCATTAGCTAAATCTGGCACATTGTTCATTATTGAGTCAAATATGATCTGTCCCCATATTAGTTCAAGGAAAGGTTGTTTCTGAAAACTACCCCTGAATTTCATATGACCCATATTTGTCAGGCCCAAAGAATATCCACTTTTGGGGCCAAAGATCTCCAGTGGGCAGCATTTGCTGATGGAGTTCAATTGGCAGTCCTTTGCAGTGACCGCTGTTCAGTTTAAGTTGATACCACCACACAGAGCTCTCTGACCAATCAGAAAGCTTGCAGCTCAGCAGCCTTGCAGCATCACCACTCAAGGTGCCCATTACTGAGACTGCAGAGTGAGAGAGCGAGTGCACTTTAATGCAGAGGCACCCTGGAAGATATGAACGTTTCCAACAAAGCCGCAGGAATCGGAGCTGGGTCCACTGTTGTCTGTCATTTATATAAACACTTTGAATGTGAATATAGGAGGTTTGCAGATGACACCAGAATTGGAGATATAGTGGACAGTGAAGAAGATTATCCCAGAATACAATGGGACCTTGATCAACTTGGCCATTGGGTCAAGGAATGGCAGAGATTAATACAGATAAATGCAATGTGCTGCATTTTGGTTAGGCAAAACAGGGCAGGAGTTACACAATTAATGGTAAGGCCCTGGAGAGTGTTGTTTACAGAGAGACCTAGGGGGTGCAAGTACCTAGTTCCTTGAAAGTGGCATTACGGGTAGCCAGACTAGTGACAAAGGCATTTGGCACGCTTGCTTTCATTGATCAGAGCATTGAATATAGGAGTTGGGACATCATGTTGCAGCTATACAGGACATTGGTAAACCCGGATTCAGAGTGCTGTGTACAATTCTGGTCACCCTGCTATAGATAAAATGGTATTAAACTGGAAAGGATGAAAAAGATATTTGAAAGGATATTACCGAGTCTGGAGTGTTTGAGTTATAAGGAGTATCTGGATAGGCTGGGACTTCTTTGCCTGGAGTGTAGGAGGCTGAGGAGTGATCATATAGGGGTTTATAAAATCATACGGGGCCCAGATAAGGTGAAAAGCCAGAGTCTTTTTCCCAGGATAGGGGAATCCAAACCTTAGAGGACATAGTTTTAAGGTGATAACGGAGAGATTTAAAAGGGAGACAGTGAGGGCTGCAGGTGCTGGAGATCAGAGCTGGAAATGTGTTGCTGGAAAAGCGCAGCAGGTCAGGCAGCATCCAGGGAACAGGAGAATCGACGTTTCGGGCATAAGCCCTTCTTCAGGAATCAAAGATTTAAAAGGGACCTGAGGGGCAACTTTTTCATACAGAGGGTGGTGTGTACGTGGAATGAACAGCCAGATGAACTGGTAGATGCTGTGCAGTTATAACATTTATGAGACATTTGGAAAAGTACATGAATAGGAAAGGTTTACAGAGATATGGGCTAAATGCTGGCAAGTGGAACTAGTTTATGTTGGGAAACTTGGCCCTTACGGACTGTTTTTGGACTATATGACTCTCTATGACAGCCAGGAAATGCCCATCAACTGTAATTGGTGGGTTGCTATGGAGGCATACAAAATCACTGGGACTCCTCAGTTGGCCAAGGAGTTCCTTAAACTGGGTCTCCCTCCCCCCCAAGAGGCTGGGTGTCTACCTGATGGATCCCCATTCGGTAGCTTCCCCTCCCGGTGACAAATTTCCTGGGTGACACAAAGTGACCTTTACTTGAGCCCTTAATTGATTGGCTCATTGACCACAGCAGTGAGTGTCTTATTCTGCTCAGTGTTTAGTAATTATTTTCAAAATTCATCACCAGGTTGGAACTAGCAGGAAATTATACTTGAGGTGAACAATAAGTCATTCAGGGTGAGATAAATACAGCTCAGAATGTACTGCTTTCTGCCATGTTTAGACCAGGTGGAAATTCTTTGGGATATTTAAAACAGTGTTTCAGTGTGTTGGTGAATGATTGTGAGTGAATTGGTGAAAAACTGGATGAATATGTTGGTGTGTAAGTGGGTAAGGTGGGTGGGCTAAGTTAGTAGAGGGACAGTGTGTTGAGGGAAGTGGGTAAGGGTGGCAGTTGAGTAGGGTCATGGCTTGATAAAGTGGTAGCTAGGTAGGATGTCAAGGTCAAATCAGGAGTGGATGGGAGTCTACTGTTGGAGGAGTCAGGTGAACAGATGCATTGTTTTCAAGGATTTGGACTAGGATCTTTACGTCCAACATTTCCTGGGAGTAAATTGGAACTGTAAGAAGTGAGTGGCTTAGGGCACCATATCTAAGGTAGGATGTTCTGGTGTTGGACAGGGTCCAGAGGAGGTTCACAAGAATGATCCTGTGGATGAAAGGCTTGTCATATGAGGAGTGGTGGAGGACTCTGTACTCAATGGAGTTTAGAAGGATGAGGGGGATCTCATTGAAACTTATAGAATACTGAGATGTCTGCATAAAGTGGGTGTGGAGATCCATTAATACAAAGAACAAAGAACAGTACACCACAGGAATAGGCCCTTCAGCCCACCAAGCCTGCGCAGACACATGATGCCTTTCTAAACTAAAAACCTTTTGCCTCTGTGCAGTCTGTATTCCTCTATTCTCTGTCTACTCATGTGTCTGTCACAATGTCTCTTAAATGTTACTATAGTACCCCCCCTCCACTTTCTCTGGCAATACATTCCAAGCACTCTCAACTCTCTGTGTAAACAACTTGCCTGTCACATCTCCTTTAAACTTACCCCCCTTCACCCTAAACCTATGTTCATCGTAGTTCATATTTCCACCATGGGAAAAAAAAATCTTTGACTATCCAATCAGTCCATGCCTCTCAAAACTTTGTAAACTTTTACCAGGTCACCTCTCATCCGTCGATGTTCAAGTGAAAACTAATTGAGTTTGTCCAACCTCTCCTCACAGCCAATACCCTTCAAACTAGGCAACACCCTGGTAAAACGTTTCCAAACCCTCCTCAAAACTTTTACATCCTTCCGCGAGTGTGATGACCAGAACTGTACAAAATATTCCAACGTGGCCAAACTGAAGTTCTATACAGCTGCAACATAACTTGCCAATTTTTATACTCTATGCCCCGACCAATGAAGGTAAGCATGCCATACACCTTCTTGACCACCTTATCTACCTGTGTTACCACTTTCAGGCAATTGTGTACTTGTACACCTAGATTCCTCTGTCTGTTGATGCTACTAAAAGTTCTACTATTTACTGTGTACTTTCCTCCTCGATTAGATCTTCCAAAATGCAGCACCTCACATTAGTTTAGGTTAAACTCCACCTGTCATTTATCCAGCCAAGTCTGCAGCCTCTCTATACCCTGTTGTATCCTCTGGCAAACTATCCATAGCTCCCCCAATCTTTGTGTCATCCACAAGCTCACTAATCAGGGCACCTACAATCTCTTCCAAATTGGTTATAATACATAAACAACAGGGATCTCAGCAGTGATCCCCGTGGAACATCACTTGTCACAGATCTCCAGTCGGAAGAATACCCTTCCACTGCTACTCTATGTCTTCTTTAACGAAGCCAGTTCTGTATCCATCTTACCAGTTCACCATGGATCCCATGTGACTTCACTTTTTCTTTCAGCCTGCCTTGAGGGACCTTATCAATGCCTTGCTAAAGTCCATATAGACAACATCTACCACCTGCCCTCATCAATCAAGATTGTAACTTCTTCAAAAAATCTCAGTCAAAACCTCCCCTGCACTAAGCCTAATGCTGTCTAATGTTACTAAGTTATTTTTGCCAATGTGAGTAAATCCTATCTCTAAAAATCTTTTTGAATTATTTCCATACTGCTGACATAAAGGTCACTGGTCTGTAATTTCTTGGATTATCCCTGTTGTCCTTCTTAAACAAAGGAACAACATTGGCTCTTCCCCAGTCTTCTGGGACCTCCCCTGTGACTAAAGACAATACAAATATTTTGTATAAGGCCCCAGCAATTTCCTCAATTGCCTCCCTCAGAATTCTGGGATAGATCCCTCTGGTCCTATGGACTTGTTTCTTTAATACTTTTCAAAGCATCCAACACTTCCTTCTTTTTTATATTGACCTGCCCCAGAGTATTAACATATCCCTATCCTGACTCACCATCCACCATGTCCTTCTCCTTTGTGAATACTGATGCAAAGTATTTGTTTATGACTCACCCACATCCTCCTTTGTCCTTGAGTGAACCTACCCTTTCCCTAGCTACCTTTTGTTCACTATATATGTATAACACGTCTTAGGATTTTCCTTAATCCTATTTGCCAAAGACATTTCATGGCATCTCTTATCCCTCCTAACTCCTTGTTTGTTATTGCGTTCTTGTTCTCTTTGAGGTCTTTGTCTGTCTTTAGTTTCCTTAACCTTACATTTGCCTCCCTTTTTTTTGACTAAGCTCTCAATTTCTCTTATCATGCAAGGATCTTGAATTTTGCCATGCTCAACCTTCGTTTTCACAGCAACATGCTGGTCCTGAACTCTAATCAATTGGCCTTTGAAAGATCCCCACATGCCAGATGTGGATTTACCCGCAAACAGCAGCCTCCAATCTACATTTTCCAGTTTCTGCCTAATTTTGTGGTAGTTAGCCTTCCCCCAATTTAGTATTTTCACCTGAGAACTACTCTTATCCTTCTCCATAGTAACTTCAAATTTATAGCATTATGATCACTGTTCCCGAAATACTCCCCCACTGAGTCTTTGATCACCTGGCCAAGCTCATTCCCCAGTACCAGGTCTAGTATGGCCCTTCTATAGACAATAGACAATAGACAATAGGTGCAGGAGTAGGCCATTCAGCCCTTCGAGCCTGCACTGCCATTCAACATGATCATGGCTGATCATTCCTAATTAGTATCCTCTTCCTGCCTTATCTCCATAACCCTTGATTCCACTATCTTTGAGAGCTCTATCCAACTCTTTCTTAAATGAATCCTGAGACTGGGCCTCCACTGCCCTCTGGGGCAGAGCATTCCACACAGCCACCACTCTCTGGATGAAGAAGTTTCTCCTCATCTCTGTCCTAAATGGTCTACCCCATATTTTTAAGCTGTGTACTCTGGTTCGGCACTCACCCATCAGCGGAAACATGTTTCCTGCCTCCAGAGTGTCCAATCCTTTCATCATCTTATATGTCTCAATCATATCCCCTCTCAGTCTTCTAAACTCAAGGGTATACAAGCCCAGTCGCTTCAGTCTTTCAGTGTAAGGTAATCCCGCCATTCCAGGAATTGACCTCGTGAACCTACGCTGCACTCCCTCAATAGCCAGAATGTCTTTCCTCAAATTTGGAGACCAGAACTGCACGCAGTACTCCAGGTGTGGTCTCACCAGGGCCCTGTACAGCTGCAGAAGCACCTCTGCTTCTATACTCAATTCCTCTTGTTATGAAGGCCAGCATGCTATTAGCCTTCTTCACTACCTGCTGTACCTGCATGCTTGCCTTCATTGACTGGTGTACAAGAAGACCCAGATCTCTCTGTACTGCCCCTTTACCTAAATTGATTCCATTGAGGTAGTAATCTGCCTTCCTGTTCTTGCCACCAAAGTGGATAACCACACAGTTATCCACATTAAACTGCATCTGCCATGCATCTGCCCACTCACCTAACTTGTCCAGGTCACCCTGTAATCTCCTAACATCCTCATCACTTTTCACCCTGCCACCCAGCTTTGTATCATCAGCAAATTTGCTAATGTTATTGCTGATACCATCTTCTATATCATTAACATATATTGTAAAAAGCTGCGGTCCCAGCACGGATCCCTGCGGAACCCTACTGGTCACTGCCTGCCATTCTGAAATGGAGCCGTTTATCATTACCCTTTGTTTCCTATCAGCCAACCAATTTTCAATCCAATCTAGTACTTTGCCCCCAATACAAGCGCCCTAATTTTACTCGACGTTTCGGGCACAGGCCCTTCTTCAGGAATGAGCAGAGAGTGTTCAGCAGGAGAAGATAAAAGGTAGGGAGGAGGGACTTGGAGGAGGGGAGTTGGAAATGTGATAGGTGGAAAGAGGTCAAGGTGAGGGTGATAGGTCGGAGTAGGGTGGAGGCGGAGAGGTCAAGAAGAAGACTGCAGGTCAGGAAGGCGGTGCCGGGCTGGAAGGATCCGGCTGAGACAAGGTGGGGGGAGGGGGGATGAAGAAACTGGTGAAGTCCAAGTTCATCCCCTGCGGTTGGAGGGTTCCCAGTCGGAAGATAAGACGCTCCTCCTCCGACCGTCGGGTTGTTGTGGTTTGGCGGTGGATGAGTCCAATGACCTGCATATCCTCGGTGGAGTGGGAGGGGGAGTTGAAATGCTGTGCCACAGGTTGGTTGGGTTGGTTCGTCCGGGTGGCCCAGAGGTGCTCCCTGAATCGCTCCGCAAGTAGGCCTACTTGCGGAGCGATTCAGGGAGCACCTCTGGGCCACCCGGACGAACCAACCCAACCAACCTGTGGCACAGCATTTCAACTCCCCCTCCCACTCCACCGAGGATATGCAGGTCATTGGACTCATCCACCGCCAAACCACAACAACCCGACGGTCGGAGGAGGAGCGTCTTATCTTCCGACTGGGAACCCTCCAACCGCAGGGGATGAACTTGGACTTCACCAGTTTCTTCATCCCCCCTCCCCCCACCTTGTCTCAGCCGGATCCTTCCAGCCCGGCACCGCCTTCCTGACCTGCAGTCTTCTTCTTGACCTCTCCGCCTCCACCCTACTCCGACCTATCACCCTCACCTTGACCTCTTTCCACCTATCACATTTCCAACTCCCCTCCTCCAAGTCCCTCCTCCCTACCTTTTATCTTCTCCTGCTGAACACTCTCTGCTCATTCCTGAAGAAGGGCCTGTGCCCGAAACGTCGAATCTCCTGTTCCCTTGATGCTGCCTGACCTGCTGTGCTGTTCCAGCAATAAAGTTTCAACTTTGATCTCCAGCATCTGCAGACCTCACTTTCTCCCCTAATTTTACTCACTAACCTCCTGTGTGGGACTTTATCAAAAGCTTTCTGAAAGTCCAGGTACACTACATCTACTGGATCTCCCTCGTCCATCTTCAGAGTTACATCCTCAAAAAATTCAAGAAGATTAGTCAAACATGATTTCCCCTTCATAAATCCATGCTGACTCTGTCCTATCCTGTTACTACTATCCAGATGTGCCGTAATTTCATCCTTTATAATAGACTCCAGCATCTTTCCCACCACTGAGGTCAGACTAACTGGTCTATAATTTCCTGCTTTCTCTCTCCCACCTTTCTTAAAAACTGGTATAACATTAGCCACCCTCCAATCCTCAGGAACCAACCCTGAATCTATCAAACTCTGGAAAATAATTACCAACGCATACACGATTTCCGGAGCCACCTCCTTCAGTACCCTGGGATGAAGACCATCAGGCCCCGGAGACTTATCAACCTTCAGACCTAACAGTCTCTCCAACACCAAATCCTGGCAAATATAAATTCCCTTAAGTTTAGGTCCTTCAGCCACTGTTACCTCAGGGAGATTGCTTGTGTCTTCCCCAGTGAACACAGATCTGAAGTACCCATTTAATTCCTCTGCCATTTCTTTGTTCCCCGTAATATATTCCCCTGTTTCTGTCTTCAAGGGCCCAATTTTAGTCCTAACCATTTTTTTGCCTTGCACATACCTAAAAAAGCTTTTACTATCCTCCTTAATATTGTTGGCCAGTTTACCTTCATATCTCATTTTTCCTCTGCGTATTTCCTTCTTAGTAATCCTCTGTTGCTCTTTAAAAGCTTCCCAGTCCTCAGTTTTCCCACTTATCTTTGCTATGTTATACTTTTCCTCTTTTAACTTTATATGTTTCTTTACTTCCCTCGACAGCCACGGCCGGCCATGCCTCCTCCTGAGATCTTTCTTCCTTTTAGGAATGAACTGATCCTGTAACTTCTGCATTATATACAGAAATATCCGCCATTGTTCCTCCACGGTCATCCCTGCTAAGGTATTGCACCATTGAACTTTGGCCAGCTCCTCCCTCATAGCTCCATAGTTCCCTTTATTCAACAGAAGTACTGTCACTTCCGACTGTACCCTCTCCCTCTCAAATTGCAGATTGAAGCTTAATGTATTATGGTCACTACTTACCAATGGCTCCTTCACTTCGAGGTCCCTGATCAATTCTGGTTCGTTACACAATACCAGATCCAGAATTGCGTTCTCCCTGGTCGCCCCAGCACCAGCTGCTCTAAGAATCCATCTCTGAGGCACTTCACAAAGTCTCTTTCTTGAGGTCCAATACCATCCTGATTCTCCCAGTCTACCTGCATGTTAAAATCCCCCATAACAACTGTGTTAACATCTTTACGACAGGCCAATTTCAGCTCCTGATTCAACTTACATCCGACATCCAGACTACTGTTTGGGGGCCTGTAGATAACTCCCAACAGGGTCTTTTTACCCTTAGTATTTCGCAGCTCTATCCACACTGACTCTACATCCCCTGACTCTCGGTCCCCCTGCGCAAGGGACTGAATATCCTCCCTTACCAACAAGGCCACCCCACCCCCTCTGCCTGTCAGTCTGTCCTTACGATAGCACGTGTAGCCTTGAATATTCATTTCCCAGGCCCTGTCCACTTGAAGCCACGTCTCAGTTATCCCCACAATATCGTATCTGCCAATTTCCAAAAGAGCCTCAAGCTCATCCATCTTATGTCTAATACTTCGTGCATTCATGTATAGTATTTTTAACGTTACTACTCTCACCCTTCCCATCAACCCCTATTTCACTCAACTTTACAGCATGATCCCTTTCCGAGTTTTCTGCCTCATTGATACAGTTGTCTTTCTTGACTTCTCTTGTTCTAACTTTCCCTTCAATTTCCTTTTTAAACATCCAGTTTGTCCCCTCCCCCCCCGCTACTTAGTTTAAATGTAGCGGTGCTGCAGTAGAAAACCTGCCTGCCAGAATGCTGGTCCCTAACCTATTAAGGTGCAAACCGTCTCTCTTGTAGAATTTATGCTTACCACAAAACATACCCCAGTGATCCAAGAACTTAAATTCTTGCTTCCTGCACCAGTTCCCCAACCACACGTTCAAGTCCATTATCTCCCTGTTTCTGGCCACACCAGCCCGAGGAACTGGAAGCAAACCGGAGATAACCACCTTGGACGTCCTGCTTTTCAGCCCTCTTCCTAGTTCTCCGAAGTCCCGCTGTAGTATGTTCCTCCTCTTTTTCCCGACATCATTTGTGCCGACTTGTACCACCACCTCTGGCTCTTCACACTCGTCTTGAGGATTTCCTGCACTCTCTCCACGATGTCTTTCACCCTGGCACCAGGAAGGCAACACACCATCCTTAAATCCTGTCTGCTGCCACAAAAACCCCGGTCAGTTCCTCTCACGATGGAGTCCCCTATTACCACGGCTCTGTGCGATGTCCGACTCTTCCGCTCTGTCTCCACGCCAACTTTTGATTGACAGACCTAACCGCCTCGCGAGCTGGCAGTGTCATCTGTCTCTACTGTTTCCAAAAGCTTCAACTTGTTCCTGACAGGTACTTCCCCCAGGGTCTCTTGCACCTGTCTCCTCTCTGCCTTCCTCATTGTCTGCTCTCTTCTGGTATGGTCGGTGTAATAACCTCGCTGAAGGTCTTGTCCAGAAAGATCTCGTTCTCTCGAATGAGCCTAAGGTCCTCGAGTTCTTTCATCAGCGCTGCAATATGCTCTGTCAGTAGCTGAATGTGCACACACTTTCCACACAGTTGGATTATTTCAATTTGTTTCAAAAAGCCATTCTGGATACACCAAACAAATTTCTCCCATCCAAGCCCCTGGCACTAAGCAAGTCAAGGTCAATAAAGGGGAAATTAAAATCACCCACCAGTACAACCCTGCTGTTTTTACATTTTATTATAATCCACCCACTTGGGAAAGATGATTGTGGGAGAGACTAGGACCCAAGGGCATGGCCTCAGAATGAAAGGATGACCTTTTAGCTCTGAGATGAGGGGGAATTCCTTTAGCCAGAGGGTGGTAAATCTGTGGAACTCATTGCTGCAGAGGGCTATGGAGGCCAAGTCATTGGGAGTATTTAAGACAGAGACAAATAGGTTCATGATTAGTAAAGGAGTCAAGGTTTATGGGGAGAAGGCAGGAGAATGAGGTTGAGAAACATTTCAGCCATGATCGAATACAGAGCAGATGTGATGGACCGAATGGCCTAATTTTGCTCCTATATGGTCATAGATTCCTACAGCATGGAGACAGGTGCTTTTGCCCAAACTGGTACATGCCGACCAAAATGTCCATCCACGCTAACTCCAAAATGTCCATCCACGCTAACTCCAAAATGTCCATCCACGCTAACTCCAAAATGTCCATCCACACACTTGACCCATATCCTTCTAAACCTTTCCTATCCATGGATTTGTCCAAAAGCCTTTTAAATGTTGTTAATGTACCCACCTCAACCACATCCACTGGCCTCTCATTCTGTATGCGTACCACAGCTGCCCCTCAGGTTCCCTTTTATTCTTTCCCCTCTCACCTTAAACTGATGCCCTCTAGTCCTCCTAACCCTGGGATAAAGACTAAGGACATTCACCCTATCCATACCTCTCATGATGATCTTATACACCTCTATAAGATCCCCCCTCAGTCTCCTATGCTCTAAAGAAAAAGTTCTAGCTTGTCCAATCTCTCTCTATAACTCAGACCACTGAGTCCAGGCAACATCCTTGTAAATTTCTTTTGCACTCTTTCCAGTTTAGTGACATCCTCCTGATAACAAGGTGACCAAAACTGAACACAATACTTCAAGTTCGTCCTCACCAACATCCTGTAAACCAGTAATATAACTACTCAACTTCTAAACTCATTGCGCTGACTGATGAAGGCCAGTGTGCCAAAAGCCTTCTTCACTTCCCCTTCTACCTGTGACTCCACTTTCAGAGTCTTATGGTCTAAGTTTCCAACTCTAATTCAAACTCCTGCTGAGCAGGGGAATTGCTCACCAGAAGTTCAAACTTTTGAACAATTCCTATGGAGGCTGGAAGACCTTGGCCACTTAATAAAACTTCCAAATCAGATTCCAATGTGATCGAGAATAAACTAAAGGCAAGTTATTTCAGGCATTATCTGAAAGGCCGATCATTCCATACTTGTACTTGGTATCAAGTGAAACAGTCCTCTAACACTGTGGGAGGTCAGTGTTAAAGCTGCTCATTTTTAACAAAAATAAACTCAAAAAAACTTAGCAAATCAGGCAAATCAATTTCCTAACGCATTCAGTTACTTTTTAAATTCATTCATGGAATCGTTTTAATTTTGAACCTTTTTGATGTTACAGCAGGTACATTCTGTTCCCTCTTGAGACGGTTAGCTCTGCATGACCATGACAATGGGCTAAAGAACTACTGAGTAGCTGTTCGAGATTCCATCCCTTTAATCAATGTGAACCATCTGCAAGAGCTGCCAGGCAAAGAGAGGGCCCAGCAGAGTTACAGCCCCCGCATCTCAGTGGGAGTGGTGGCCAACACTCGGCCTGCACACATCCAAGAGGTTTGTCGATGAATGGTGACCACACAACAAATAGATGTATTGGGGGTTGGACAATGTGTCATTGGCAATGGAATGGAGGATTATTGTCAAGGCAGCCCATTGTCATTGGGGAGTCTATTTGATTGCTGCAGAGGGTGTGATGAAGAGGGCCTGTACCACTCCCCATCCCAGCTCAGTCTCTCACTGCTGGAATATTCCAGCACCAGCAGGAAAACCCCACTTAAAGGGCCACAACTGGGCCTTGGGTGGGAGGGCTATCCTCCACATTCCCCCTACACTGCTGCAATGCTATGGAAGTGTGAAGACAATGGTTGGTCTTCCCCTCCGCCATCTGTCAAAGTTTCTTTCCCTTTTGCCCCCTCGCCTACTAATGCAGGCCAAACTATGCACTCTGCATGGAGTGAAAGTTGTAGCTTGTAATATAACCCTTAGGCTTCCTTCTCGGCAGCATACCAGTCTCAGGTTGGTAGCTCGAAGTAAAGGCTCTTTAAAACTGAAATACAGCAATAGCTCATATTGAATCACAGCCAAATTCCTGATGAAGGACTTACGTTCAGAATGTCAACTCTCCTGCTCCTCGGATGCTGCCTGACCTGCTGTGTTTTTTCAGTACCACACTTTTCAACTCTGGCTCTCCAACATCTGCAATCCTCACTTTCTCCTAAACCCTGCGCGTGTGAAAAACAGAAGCTGAGTTTTAAACAACCTCAAAAACTGAGGATGCTGTAAATCAGAAACTAAAGCAGAAATCGCTGGAGGAACCCAGCAAGTCTGGCCGCATCTGTGGAGAGAAAGCACAGTTAACATTTCAGGTCTGGTGGCCCTTCTTAAGAAAAAAGGCAGACTTCTTAATTAACATTTTAAAATACCTACATCCAGCAAGATGTTTAATTTGAGTCAGTTATAAATCAAAATGATGTCAAGTTATCTGCATCTAACAAAGAATTGTGGATTATTCACACATTGTTTGGAAGCACAGAGGCTTTGTAACATGCCAGTGGAGAGTGATGCTTTATGTACAAGCCATTTGGTTTATTGATGCAGCATCTTACATCTGACGGGTATAATTTGTTTGAAGGACCTCCTCAGCATAATTCATTATTATTACATGTTGTTTTTCAGACATGTCACGGTATAGAAAAAGCTACTTCCAAAAGTGGTAACATGCATTTGAAACAAAAAATATGCACCATTGGTAATGCACCTGCTCTACTAGTGCCAATGAGGACTTGTTTAATATTCAATGGTTGACAAAGCCTGGTAATAAATATTATATGCTTGAGAACTTCTGGATATAATGTGACCAGTGCTACATTATAAGGTTGAGTCTGCAATTGGCAGTTGCAGCAAAGAGTGGCACTTATCGACAGTGCAAAATGGGAAATCCTGAACATATCCTTCATAATTCTCCTTTACCAGGTGGTGCTTGCTATGAAGTATGCACTCAAACATCAGATATAATTTTCACAACTTTCTGTTCTTGCGTCTGCAAAACGCATTTATGATTCAAAGACTAAACTTGCAAAGTATCCATATGGACTCAGAATAAGGTTCTATTTACAAAGTATGTGTTTTCATTGTTGCCCAGATTCAAAATTACTGAGCAGTCAGTCCCACAGTAACTGGTTTCTTCAGTTACGTCAAGATCTGGTTCTGTTTATGTAAATCAGGGTCAGTGTGAATGCTAACACAATAAATGAGTTTGTTGTTCTAATGTAATTTAGGGGAAGGAGTGTTGCTACAATTCTTCCAGGCTATTTGTACGCTCATTCCTAAACCAAGTGAGGAATTTATAAAATACCTAAGTAAATTCCAAAATAAATCTCCTGGAGGTTTCTTTTCCACCCAGAAATTGACTCTTTGTCCCTCAGCTTTTCCAATAATGAGGTGGTCTGTTCACATGATTGAATTTCTATAGGGAAGGATATAAAGACCATAAAGACCATAAAACATAGGAGCAGAAATTAGGCCATTTGGCCCATTTAGTCTACTCTGTCATTCAATCATGGCTGATAAGTTTTCTCAACCCCATTCTCCTGCTCTCTTCCCGTAACCTTTGATCCCTTGATGATCAAAAACCTATCCAACTCTATTTTAAATATACTTAAAGGTAAGCATTAACAACTGCAACAAGGTTTTTTTTAACCTTTCTTGTCAATTGTGTATGTGCAATACTTACCATACTATAAGCAATTGCAGTACATGATTTGTGGAGAAATATTTGATCTAGTTTTCTTTTCTGACCTGTCTCATTGTGCCTGGTGTGAATCATGCTCGGTTACAGTATCCTACAGTACCTGTCCACATTACTATGCTTCACCTAGGAGGCTGGACAATTGATTTGAATGTTTGGAACACACCATCAACACCAAATCAGATCTGCTATTTTTATAGAACATGTTCTAGGGTGTGGGAGTCAATGCAACCTTTTGAAATCAAAACCTATTGTTCTGCTTTAATCTTCCTAGCCCAGATGTGCTGATGTCAGCTCGTTAAAGCTTTTAAGTAACACAAGATTAAGTAACACAGATGTGCTAGAGGGAGAAGGTGAACAGACTGGGGCTATTTTCTGTGGAGCATCGAAGATTGAGAGGTGACCATATGGAAGTTTATAAAATCATGAGGGGCATGGATAGGGTAAATAGACAAGGTCTTTTCCACAGGGTAGGGGAGTACAAAACAAGAGTGCATAGATTTAAGGTGAGAGGGCAAAGAGTTAAAAGGGACCTATGGGGCAATTTTTTCACACAGAGGGTGGTGGGTTTATGGAATGAGCTGCCAGAGGAAGTAGTGGAGGCTGGTACAATTGCAGCATTTAAAAGGCAACTGGATGGGTATAGAGGGTTTAGAGGAATATGGGCCAAACGCCAGCAAATGGGACTAGATTTACTTAGAATATCAGGTTGGCATGGATGAGTTGGACTGAAGGGTCTGTTTCCATGCTGGATGTCTCTATGAACTGACTGGGATTCAAATTTTGTACAATATCTGTCAGAGCACCCAACCCTTACATCATGTATATTGAGCTGCCAATTAAATGAGCTAAATTAAGGCCATTTATTAAATTTGGCATTTTTTTCATAATTTTGTAAACAAAATTGAAAAATATAAAAATCTTGCCAAATCCATCATTCAGTTGTCATCCATCACCTCGACTGAGTTCATTGGCTTGTATCGTTGACATTTGTTGATGTCTTTTCAGATCTTTATTGCTACTACATTCACTTCATTTATGCACTTTAATCATTTTGAAATGCACTTTATGCAAATTGACAAAAAGAGTTAACAGTCCCTTGAAAATCTGGCAACTGTAGTAAGCCTGGCTTCAAGTACTTTGAGATATTGTGAAGAAATGCTGTAGGTGTTTGCAGATGATATAAACTCAAGTAGATGTCAGCATCCAATGTGGCAAAAACAATTCAAGCAAATCAGCTTCATGGAGCCTCTGTTACTTGCCATCTGGCGGAAAATCAACCAAATGGATCTCTGCATATTCATCTTCATTTGTGAAAATACTCAAGAGAGTGTCATTCCTGGTTAAAAATGCATCAAATATCCATAACACAAAATATTCATAATGTCTTGACACATGACGTTTTCTCAGTTCATATCATGCCTACAATTTATGAAAATTAAAGCTTAATAAAGGAGTTGCCTTCCTGTCCTTATGTTAGTATGCATATGCGGTCACTTAATCATTTAAGGTTTGTGCATGCTGCAGAACCAGTTGCTATGGTAAAATAATGTATGCAGAATAGCCATGAGAACTCCAGCTTACTAATAACCCAGTTTCTCTCAATTTAGTAAACACGGCAGCAAATTGGATGTTTTACAACATCACCATTGTAGTACCCTAGACCTCATTTTCGGGTTCCAATCATTTGGATACTTCCTTCAACTAAAATATCAAGAATTGCGAACATGTATTGAGTTCTTTGAAAGTTAGGTGAAATAACGGATACAATCAAAGCTAACAGTATATCTATCTCACTGGCGATTATCATTAATGCATTCAGGCATTATATCATTCAATCAGCAAACAAGTTATATATTTCCCACCATGTGTATGATATTTACCTGAATCCTTTGATAACCTTCCCCATTATCCACAATTCCACCAATTTTCATGTCATCTGCAAACTTGCTAATCAGGCCACTTACATTTTCATCCAAATCATCAACAATTTCAGAGCTGAACTTCTGCTTATAGTTTGTTTCTTTTTTCTTTGCAGCTTTTGATTGTACTTCCACTTCTCTTCAGTTTTTGCTTTTGGGAAGCAGCTTTCCAACATTCTAACATTCGCACCTCCTCTGGACACACGGTTTGCTTTGTTACTTTTTCATGTTCATTCCCTTTGTCCTTGCACAACCTGTCCTTTTCTCTCATTATTGTTCCTAACTTCACAGCCTTTCCCTTTCTCGTCCTTTTTATACCTCCCCCTCCCCACCCCCCATTTTCCTTGTTTAAGTTTATTAACATTTCTAAATTTTCTTCATTCTCATGAAAGATCTTGAACCTGAAATATTAACTCTGCAACTCAGATGACAGATATTATTGATCTGCAGATTATCTCCAGCATTTTCTGTTTTTACCTCAGATTTCTGGCCTCTGCAGTAATTTGCCTTTGTCTCCTCAGGCATGTCGATTTGAATTAGGGGACCAAACTACTGGAGTGGAACTTGAATCCATGAAATTTCTAAGAAAGGAGTGTCCGAGCCAAGGAACTAAGCTGTCACACAATACAAAAACAATAATCTTCTCTCATTTTACTTTGAATTATCTGGATTTCTATAATCATTGCACATAACCAACTCATAGTGCTTCATGCTGTTGAGAAAAATTTAGAGGAGGTGACTGCACAACAGGTTTAAGAGAATTGAAATGAGCAGGATTTTAGAATTAGAATCCCTACAGTGTGGAAACAGGCCCTTCAGCCCAACAAGTCCACACTGACCCTTGAAAGAGTAGCCCACCCAGACCCATTCCCCTACCCTATATTTGCCCCTGACTAATGCACTAACCTACACATTCCTGAACACTATGGGCAATTTAGCATGGCCAATTCACCTAACGTGCACATCCTTGGACCCGTTGGAGGAAACCAGAGCACATGAAAGAAACCCACACAGACACAGGGAAAACATGCAAGCTCCACACAGACAATTTTCTGAAGCTGGAATCGAGCCCAGGTTGCTGGCACTGTGAGGCAGCAGTGCTAACCACTCAGCCATCGTGCTGCCCTATTTTGAAGGAAGGAAGAGAAGGAACAAGAGTTAAGTGTTTACAAAGAGCATTTCAAAGTGTGTGATCAAGACAATAAGGGCACAGGTTACTACAGAGAGCAAAACAGGTTCCTGGTGTTTGAAGGGGCAGGCAATAGATAGAAATGTAAACTTACTTCAGGACTTTTAATGTGAAGCTGGAAGGATGGGAGTTCATGGAAATAGTGAAAGGTTGGGGTGATATGAAAGTGGTATCTAATAGGAATTTTGCTGTAAAGGTTTGGTTGAATTGCAATTTGTAAAGGTTGGAACATGAGGAGGTGGAAAGCAAAATTGAAGAATTCAAGCCTGAAGGAAATGAAGGTGTGAATGAGATTTGATGTCAGCAGGGCAATGTGGATTGAAGTGGGAAATATTTTAGAGGTGGAAATCAACAAAATTGCTTGTGCCAAGCCTGTGAACTTTGAAGGTCAGCTCCAGTAAACAATGCAGCCTTGTGCTTATCAATAATTTTACTGTATAACTCACATTATCCTCACTTACTCTGACACTGTATTTAGACACTCAGAATTGTAGGTAGGATCCAGTCTTGATGGTGACTGAGTCACACCCACCTGCACGAAGTTGGCTCCCTCAAAGATTCCTGTCTAAGTAGGAGTGGCAAACAGGGACATAGAAGTGAGGGCTACTTGAACATCGAAGGCAGTGCAGGGCTGTGCCCGACTGCGAGCAATGTCACAGTGGGTCAGTATCGCCAGGGTGTCACCTGATTCATAAAACCCTCGATAACTTCCTGAATTGTTCAATGTGTGGCCATTGCTGCCCTGGTTGTTATTGTGGATGGGGAGCTGCTTCTCAGGATAGCGGCGGAATAGGGCCACTGTGCTGGAACTCATCCTCTCCAATCATGTTTCTTTTTCCTTGTTTTTTGTTTTTCCTTTCTTTTCATTCTCTTTATTTACCTCGTCCTGAGCTTGGACTGCATCAGCGGCTCAGAGAGCCCAGGATACTGTCCTTGAGTGGACCCAGGGCATGGACCTCAGGCAGATCCAGGACACGGACCTTGAATGGATTCAGGGCACAGACCTCGGGTGAACCAAGGGCATGGGCGTTGAATGGATCCATTGGCAGAGGGAATGTGAGGTGAGGTCGGTGAGGTCGGCCCAGAGGCAAAAGATGGCACCTTGTTAGTTGGGTACAGTACCGGTGGCTGTGAAGTGATGGTGCAAGAGCATCACAACGACATCAATGAGGTAGACACAGCGGTGAGAGACATGATTCGGTCATTGGACAGTCTGGCATAGGCAGCGGTGAGGCAGTGGCAGAGGAGTATCGGCCCATTGACAAAGATGGTGCCCGAAGACCAGGACTTCAATATTGGTTGGGTCCACCTACTCCTTCTCTGGTAGTGATGTAGTGACTCAGTGCCAGTTTCGGTGGTGACAGTATGGTGGGTCCTGTCCAGAAATCCTTGCTTTCAGGGCCTCAGGGGCACCTTCAGTGGCGGTGTCCTACAGCCACTCCAGAAACGCAGGAGCCATGAAGGGAACAACAGGTGAACTTTGTTCCAACATTATCTCCATTAAATATTTTTAGAAATTCTGTAATTAAAATAGTGCTGAATTGTGGTGACTTAGACCCAGCTCACTGTATTTTCATAAATGCAAGTGACAATTGCTATTCTATTCTCACCTGAGGCATGGTAAACCTCAGGTTAAACTATCATCAATCAGCTCTCTAATGAGAAAGCAGCCCTAAGGTCAGGTAGCATACAGCTACAGCATCACAACTACATCTGTATACTCCAGTCCTCTAGATATAAAGGCCAGCATTCCAATCTGCAAGACTTCCAACTTTGCAACACTCTAAGAATTGAACCTATATATTTGTGTAGCTTCATGTTTATTTATCAGTAAGTGTAAGGAGAAGAAAAATAAAACTACTCCTTGATGCATTAAACAAACAGCTAAGCTTTGAAAACTTGTTACAAAGTCAACTCCAAACTACTTCCCTTCAACAAAATGTGTGCAAATTGTCTGTTATGTAGTAGATTTAGATGTGCATTATGATGTCTTGATTCCTAATGAAGGGTTTTTGCCCGAAATGTCGATTTTCCTGCTCCTCAGATGCTGCCTGGCCTGCTGCGCTTTTCCAGCACCACTCTAATCTAGACTCTGATCTCCAGCATCTGCAGTCCTCACCTTTGCCATTATGATGTCTTGAGTCAATTTAGGAATGTGTTCAGTTTCATGATATCTGCACACTGTATCCATTATTTTTGAATTTTTTTTGTAGGATAGTCTTTGTCTGCAAAGGCTAGTATGATATTACAGTTTGGTCAAACTGCAGAAACAGTAGCAAAGGATGCAAAGTGTATTTCTTCAGTGCATTGGTCATTATCAACTGGGTTGCTGGTGATGTCACAGACACCAAGGTGCAAACATTGAAGGTACAATTTTGACCAACTGATAGTTCACACATGTTTGCACCCAGTCAAATGCGTTTTTAAGAAAAAAAAATTCTCTTTGCAAACTGTCGGTACCACACTCCTCAAGATCTGTGTAAAGAAACTGTCAACTCACTATGAATTCTGTAGCAGTATTTCTGAATCTTCTACATGGATCTGCAAAAGGCTGGAGGTATTGTCCTGGTGCCTAAGGGTAAGAAATTCGGGAAGGTCACTGTTCTAGTCAGTGGCCTTTTGGTAGCAAAAAGAATTTACTCAAGTGAATGATTTATTTAATTAATTAGTGCTTGGCACAGACTTAATAATTCTTTTTGCTGAATTGAAGTTAATTATTGCTTCATTCATTAGAAATGTGACAATTATCTAATGCATAGAACCACAGAAGATAGGAGCAGGAGGAGGCCATTCAGCCCTTTGAGCCTGCTCTGCCATTCTTCACGATCATGGCTGATCATCCAGCTCAATAGACTCAACTGCTTTCTCCACATTACCTTTGATCCCATTCACCCCGAGGGCTATATCTAGCTGCCTCTGGACTACATCTGCTGACATGTTATGATTTCAGTCCCAGTCTCTAAATGGTGTAATATTATTATATTTCACTTTGGTTTCAAGCATATGCCAAAAGCAGAACAGCTGCGAGATCATTCAGATGCCTCTTCTTTTGAAAGCATCACTTGTTGAACAACCAACTTTTATTTAAAAGAATCCTGAGTCGAGAGTTCTCCCCACCAACACTGTCGAAGTTATTAGATTCTCGGCAAAGTTTCTTCACTGGACAGAAGAAGCAAATAACAAATGTGATTTCATGCTGTCAATTGTTTCCTTAAAGGATATTTGAAGAAGAGCTCTGAGTCATCAGTAACAAGCTGAAACCATCTAGATCAAAAAACATGTACATTGAGTCATTTCTTAGAATTCGGCTTGTTTGTTTTCTCTAAGTATAGAAATAGTCTCTTAAGTACAAAAGTCTACAAATTTGAGGTTGTCATCAATTTCAATGGGGCAAATGATCAATATAACAGAGACGCATCAGAAAGAGATATGTATCTTCACAGTTACTATCACTGAAAGATCCTGGTCTATTTCCTATAAAGCATCTTGCATTCCATTTAGTGTTGGCATTAAACAGATAAGTATTCATGCTGTATCAGTGCTTGATTTGCCCTCGAATAGAGAGAGGTGATGCAAGTTTGTGATTCTGATCTGGTCTTTTGATGCAATCCCAATCTCCAATTTCAGGGTTCCCTCGCGTCTGTTCCATGTTGAAATGTGTTTTTGATTTACTTTGTCTCGTTGCGATTTCTTCTCAGCTCACACTAACATTCTCTTTTACTGATAATTGTTTAAGAATTGTCAATGGCTTGTGAAAGTTATAACTTATCTGAAGTTCAGCTGCCACCTTTCTGGCAGAGTGGGAAATGATTCAAAATGCACAAAGTTAAGATACAAATAGCGCATTGGAATATTTTCGCTTCTTGCATTTAGCTTTCAAACTGTCTTTGTTGAATTGTCGGTTTTTATAATTCATTTACAGGTTGAATCACAAGGACAGATGATGATGAATTCCAAAGCTTGCTTGTGAACTTTTCAAACTGACCAGAAAAATTACATGCTCCTTGTCTATGGTGATAGTCTCTGGAAAACCCCATTTTGTATTAACCTGTCCAGAATGTCAATGAAGTGGTGTGTCTGGAATTATTTGTTCTAATTTCTGTTTGTTGTTTAGATCATGAGCAAGCAAAAACGTTTGCAATTCTCCAAAAATATCAACCTGGAGTTGTTGCCATGGGTCAGCTGTAAAATTGCAGAACATAGATTGACAGTTTTGTAATTGAGTGCAAGCTACGACATTTCTGATGAATTCTTCTAAATAGCAATCTATATACCAATTTCAGTTTGATGCATACTTTAAGTTCACCATTTTAGTGTGTGGAAATGACTAGATTACATGATGATGAGTCTATTCACTCAATATTACCATCTGCTTCAAGTCATTCCAGCTCCTCTGGCACTTTGGCAATGATTATAAATAGTTGCGAAACTCACAAACTTGATGTGTTTTTAGGACTTTAAAGGATAGAAAGACGAGTAGGCCATTCAGCCCCTCAAGCCTGCTCCACAATTTAATAGGATCAATGACTGGTCCAACATTCCTCTAGGCCACTTTCCTGCCTTTTCCCTGTAATCCTTGGTTCCCTGACTGATCAAAAATCTATCTCAGCCTTAAACATACACAAGGACTCTGCCTCCACAGCTTTCTCTGGTAAGGAGTTTCAAAGTCTCACAACCCTCTGACAGAACAAATTCCTCCTCATCTCAGTCTTAAATTGGTGCCCCTTTATTCTGAGACTGTGCCCACTGGTCCCAGACTCCCCCATGAGGGGAAACACCCTCTCAGCATTGACCCTGTCAAGCTCCTTAAGAATCCTCTATGCTTCAATGGGATCACCTCTCATTTTTCTAAACTCCAGGGAGTAGAGTCCCAACCTGTTTAGCCTTCGCTCATTAGACAATCCCTCCATACCAGAATCATCTTAGTTAACCTTCCCTGAACTACCTCCAACAAAATGATATCGTTCCTTAAATAAGAAACAAAACCTGCTCTCGGTATTCCAGATGTGGTCTTATCAGCACCTTGTACAGCTGCAGTAAGATTACTCTGCTCCTGTACTCCAATCTGTTTGAAATAATGCAAAGTGCACAAGACTACCCTTTAATCTTCCCAAGTCTGGTAGAGAAGGAAAGATATTGAAATGTATAGTTTGCATTGTTAATCATGTCATTATG
Organism: Chiloscyllium plagiosum; assembly: GCF_037043375.1. NCBI lineage: Eukaryota > Metazoa > Chordata > Chondrichthyes > Orectolobiformes > Hemiscylliidae > Chiloscyllium > Chiloscyllium plagiosum. The sequence goes on from NW_028270142.1 coordinate 5,377,019, forward strand.
AAAAATGTGAGCCCATTGAAAAGGCCTGGCCCAAAATGCTTCCACCTTTAGCTCATTGGAAATTGAATCCGCCCTAGATTGACATTTCTATAGTGGACCACAGCATTTCTAAACCTGGAAAACTGAGTCATCACAACCCCAAAGTTTGCTTGCCTCATGAGTGAGCGAAATTTGTGGAAAGTACCTACGATTCATGAAATAACAACACAGGGGATGGTATCCAATAACCAAGTCACCTTTCATTTGCATGTGGAGAGTTGTTGACACTGATCCAGCTCCCTCAGAGCCAGATCTCAGAGTGAACAGGATGTTCTACACTTCTGTTTATATCTGTCAGCCAGGGCTCCCTGATTAGACGAGGTTAACAGCCCCAATCAGGGAACTCATATTCTATGTGGTCCACCTGGTTGACCCCATTACAATCAATACAGTTCAATAGGTGTTAAACAGAGATAATTCTGTGTCAATATTGATGAGAGACAATACTGACATGTCTGCAATCTCAATCAATTCTTAAAAGGACCTGGTGTTTTTCCTTTCATAATGATATACACATGCCATACCTTACTCTCAGGAAAAGAATCCTCTCTGTGTTGACTCAATGAAGTCCTCTTCTTCAAAGTATATACTTTTGTGAAATTATTCCACCTCTAAGCTATATCACTATTTTTCCCTTAAGCTGCACATGACGTTGTGATTGAATGAGTACTTTCATAATTCAGGCACCATTCTGAAGTTATCTGACCATGATGGGGCCTGACTCGATGATAATATTGAGATCTTTTTAATGTGTTCCCCTACATGTGAGCTGGCTGGACAAACTCTGTCTGTAGACCTGAGTCCAAAGGTACATTTCTGCAGAACTTCTTTGAGTCAACAATGACAATTACAAATTCAGATCTCCTTTTCCATGGTTAAATCATTGACTTCCATGAGGAGATACATTCTCATCCATGGAAGTGAAGGTTGAAACCTTATAGGGTCTGAGCAGTGTGGGCTATGACAAAATGTTCAGCAAAATCAGAAGAGAAGCAGGATGAGGCTGATCTCAGCTTCAGGAGCAATGTGCACCTCCTGTGATACTTTTCACAAGCAGTATGGCAGGATTGAAATGTCAGTTGATGAGGATAATGCATTAAACTCCCTTTTAACTCCACAACTCATCTCATTAATATTCAACATTCCGCTTCTAGACAAAGCTCAACATGGAAACAGCAGTGACCAACTGGTGGATTAAGCTCTCTGGTTGGTTCAAATCACCTCTAAACTGGGCACTAACATTTCAGGGTGCACCCCATGGGTACCAGCAATAAGTAACCCAAGTCCATGGACATTGGTATCGGACATGTGCCAGCCACCCTCCTGGATTGTCTCTGAGACAGTAACAGGACACTCTGCCCTTCAGTGCTGTCCCTTGGGAACTCTCACTGTAACCCTCACTGCAACAAGGACACTGAGTGCTCTGATACTCCCTGCCACCAACTCACACCTCCCATCCCCCCACATCCCCCACCCCCCAGGCTCAGGGACTGCACCGGGCTATCTCTCCATCTGGGATCCTTGCTCCTTGCAATAGCCTCACTCACTTTGATGATATCTTGATGCTCATAGCATCCTTGCCTTGTCTTTCTGTGCTGTGTCCCCTCAGCCTGAGAGATACCTTTCACATCACTGCTGTCTTGCCATGCTGCTTAGTGCAAGCACAGATCCAGGAAACTTTTGATGGCTGTCAGCAGCTCTCAGTCAAGTCAAGAAGGGTATGCTCAGGGAATCCCAACACAGCACGTCAATGACAGCCTCAGGTACCAGTCCAGGCCCTGCTTGGGTTGGAGTCTGGATATTCACTTCAGAAGAGCAAATGAATCGAACGAGGGCTAGCTAACCACTCGCCTCAATTCTTTCTGCCCTACTGTGGCTGATTTCTTCACAGAAGGAGAGAAGCAGGTAATATGGGAGATTAAAAAATGGGCGCACAGCTGTTACTGTTGGTGTAGGTGGGGTGGTGTCCCAAGTGAGGGAGTGGGGAGCACAGAGGGCATTCAATGTTAGTGGCATCAGGGGCTGGGATGGGTCGGTGCGAGTGAACGAGAATGTTGCAGGCAAGAGAGTTGGAGCATGTGTCTTGGAAGTGGGTGCAGTAGCAGAGACAGAGATAGAGTGAGTGTGAGGGATTGAAGAGAAGTTGAGGTTCATCTTTTACCGACAGTGCCAGGCACTCCTCCAGACAATTGAAATTACTTTAATCCAGTGGTAACTTTAGACCAGATTGGTATTATATGGTGTCGTGGCCTCCCCTGCTATCTCTGGGGGAAGAGGAAATCTCACCTGTGCAGTATCCCAGCTCCCTGCCCACAAAGCAGAGTACCACAGGTTGGGGAAGTGTCAGTAACCGTGCAAAGCAGCGCTGGACTGACAGTGCTTATCTGGCTGCACCACAGGCTTCTAAAGATAATGAATCCTCAAAATTAAATCCAACTCAAGTTGGACCTATCCATAAAAACATAAGATTCAGCCCCGAAGTCTTTTCAATTAATTTGTCACAAATTAGTTCATTAGTTATTGCACCAAATATACACACAGTGCTGTCATGTTTTTTTTAATGTGCTGAAAATTTCCCTGGCATTGCTGATGGAATTTATATAATTTAATCATCATACTTTCCTTTAGCTGGAAGCATTTTTTTGAGAGCTCGCAACCACCATATCAAATGTAAACATTCCTTATGTGAGTTGCTTAAATTTTCGCTCACCATCTGCCCTGAGACTATGCACAGATATCTCCTTCTTAAATATCAGTGCTACATTCAGATGATATCTGTTGATTAAGTAGACCTTTAACTCCAAATACCTCGAGCACACAGCATTTCCAGGTGAGGAAAAGAGAGGTGCAGGTGTCTACAGATTTACACTTTTCATTAAGGTTCTCTGTATGTGTTATACTTCACAGACCTGTAAAATGATGACATAAATGTGGCAAATTTTATTCACCATGTTTATGATGTCTCCTTCATGCTTCTCTTGTTTCTGGCTCCTGCTGCAGTTTTGTTTGCTTTTCTCTGAGTCCACATCCAGGCTAAACTAATCAGGCACAGACAGCATCATTAGTAAACAGGATGAATAATAAAGCACAGAACAACTGAACACTGTACTGAGTAATGTACAGGCTTCACAAACAGAATGCATAAGACAGCAGCACACCTGAACAGCATCATTTCCACCAGAAGGTGGGCAATATGTAGGATATCAGCAAAATGAAAAATGCAAGAAGAAATAGGTATTGATTGATAACAACTTATGTTACTGTAGTATCTTTAGTGCAGTAAAATGTCCTTCTAAGTCATTTTACTGTTATGCAACAAACTTCAACATTGAGCTACAGTAAGGAATAATAGGACAGATGACTGAAGGTTTGGACATAGAGATAGGTTTCAGGAAGCTAAAATGCGCTGCCATCAAAATTGGAACAATCAAAATATGGGATATACAATAGAATTGGGCTAATGCTCTGTGATGAAGATCAAACATAAAGCTGATTAATATACTATTATCGCCCTGATATACCATGCTGAAATTAGAACAAAAATCATGCAAAAGAAATACTGAGACTCAAATAAGGCACCTCTGTAATACCCTGAGCCTTATTTGACAGAACAAAGTACTTAAAGTTTCAACCCAAACAATGGCATTAGTGTTGATTCAATGCCAAAGAGTGTAACTGTGCTACATTGGCCATGTACTGGAAATCAGGACCAGATCCTGAGACAAACCTGATGGAAAAGCTGGAAAAGGAAAAGGTAAGGCAGCTGACCAGCACTCTCAAGCAAATGTGATTATCTGAGGAGGACTAAGAACAATGGATTGTACTGCTGGCCACTAATAGTTAGCAATTATACAATAAATACAAAACACAAGCAGCAAGTAATTTATCAACAGAAAAGATAGAAGATTCAACTGAAAACTCAGCTTGTTAGTAATGACAACTGGATGTAGGTTAGCTCGCTGAGCTGGAAGGTTCATTTCAAAACGTTTCGTCGCCCTACTAGGTAACATCTTCAGTGGGCCTCCAGGCGAAGAACTGTGCACGATTCCTGCTTTCTACTTATATGTTTGGGTGATGTCATTTCCTGTTCTTTTTCTCAGGGCGTAACTCTATCAACAAACACATTGAGTTAGTCCTCATCTACCACATCCCTGAGAAAAAGAACAGGAAATGACATCATGACAGTAAATGACATCACCAACCCAAAGAAACCCAAACATATAAATAGAAAGCAGGAAGCATGTACAGTGCTTCACCTGGAGGCCCACTGAAGATGTTACCTAGTAGGGTGATCAAACATCTGGAAATTAACCTTCCAGCTCCACGAGCAAACCTGCATCCAGAACCTCAACCTGAGCTACAAATCTTCTCAAAACTTGCTAAGTAATGACAACCAATAGCACAAATTCAGGTGCATTTCTGCACCCACATAGACCTCGTTAAGCATTGGTGTGTGCAAGTACAGTTGGAAAATGAGAACATGAATGTTTGTTTTATGCAGCATCCTTGGCATGAAAACAATTATTACAAGTTCTGGATCTCACCTCCGTCAGCGCAGAGTTCTCTCTATTGCTTCTCTAATATTGATCATATTAGAGCAATATCCAAATTGGTTTGTTGGATATCAATTCAAAGATGACTGGAGGATTTGTTGTTCTGTCAGTTCAGAGACCGAGATCTACATCAAGTGTTTAACACAAACATTCAATCTTTATGCGACCTGAAATGTCTTATTTGAAATGAGGATGGATATTTGTAACCTGATTGTTAGTCAGCTTGATGCACAATACAAAACAGGTTATAGTTCGGTAAATGGAGGCACTAAAATAGAAACAGGCAGTGGATGAAGTGGGAAATTGAACCCAATATAAAATAACCTTTTTAATGTTTACAATGAAGGGCAGGGAAATGTTTTGGGCTCAGCTCCAATCCCACAGGACCCCTGCCAACAATGCACAAAGGGTCAAGCAGCATCAGAAGAACAGAAGAGTTGATGTTTTGGGCAGGGCCCTTCATCAGGACATGGCCCAGCCCCAAGACGTCGAATCTCCTGCTCTTCTGATGCTGCCTAACCTGCTGTGCTTTTTCAAGATCCACATTTTATCAACTCTGACTTTCCAGCATCTGCAGTCCACACTATCGCCAACAATACACAAAGCCAACCTAATCAGCCGTAGCTGACAAACCTCCAGTTCAATCTGGATGAAAATTGTACAAATCATCTGCAGGCAAGGTTTACAGAGAGCAGGAGTAGGCCATTCAACCCTTCAAGCCTGCTTCACTATTTATATTGTAACCTCAAATCCACCTTCCTGTCTACCTCTGATAAACTTTCACCCTTTACATATCAAGAATCTGTCAACTTCTACCTTAAAAATATTGAAGAATTCCGGTTCCAATGTCTTTTCAGGAAGAGGGTTTGGAAGGTTCACAGCTTTCTGAGAGAAAACACATTTGCTTCAATTCTGTTTTGTACAGTTAAACAATGACATGTAGACCATGATTTGCCCAAAAGAGTAATGTCTTTCAATATCTGATATGTTTCAATCAAGTCACCTTAAATTCTTCAAAATACAAGTAGACACTGGCCTAGTCTCTCCAACTTTTCCACATAAGACAACCCATGTTTTCATTTGGTAAATCTTCTCTGAATCATTTCTAATGCATTTATATTCTTCCTAAATAAGATGACCAATACTTCATTCTGTACTCCAGATGTGGTCTCAACACTGAACTTCATAACTGAAGAAGAACCTCTCTACTTTTGTATTCAATAGCCCTTACATACTAATCCAATACCTGCTTATTAACCTTTAACCGTTCATGCATTAGCACACTCATTTCCCTCGGCATCTTAAAGTTCTGCAATCACTTTCCATTTAAGCAAAATGTTTCTTCTTTATTGTTCCCACGAAATTGTACAATATCAAATTCTTCCACGTTACATACCATTTGTCAGATTTTTGCCCACTCGCTTAGTCTACCTATATCTTTATGTAACCTCCTTACATCGTCATAACTAACTTTCCGATTTAAATTTGTGCTACCAGAAATTTGGCAACCATAACTTCCATTCCTTCATCCAAGACATTTACATAAATTATTAACAGAAAGTCCCAACACCCGTTCTCTGTGGCATACCACTTATTACATCTTGCCAACTTATGACCCACTTAGGCTGACTGTCTGTTTCCTGTCAGAAAGTAAATCTTCTATCTCTACCAAATTGTTAGCTCACACCATGCCCTTTAATTTTCCACAATAAATTTTTAATGTGGTACTTTATTAAGTGCCTTCTGGAAATGTACTGGTAATATCTTCACTGGTTCTCCATTATCCACAGCACATGATGTTTTCTCAAAGAATGCCAATAGAATGGTTAAACATGATTTCCTGTTCACGAAACCATGTCGACTCCGCCTGATTACTTTGACTTTATGCACATGCCCTCCTGTAATACCTTTAATAATAACTTTCAACATTTAACCTAAGACAGATATTAAGATGACTGACCTGTGGTTTCCTACATTTTGGATTAAAGGAGTTACGTCTGCTATCTTCAAATCCAAAGCAATCTTACCAAAATTTTGGAAAGGTAAACTTAATACATCAATCATCTCAGCATCAATTTCTTTTAAGACTCTTGAATAAAGCCCATTAGAACCTAGGCAACAGTCAGCTCACGGCTCCAACAATTTACCACTTATCTGGTATTTGTAATTTTCCTGAGTTTCTCCCTCTATTCCATTTCCTGATTTATAGTTTCTCCCAAGATGGGGTTACTTGAATTCTTGAATCCTTGATAGTGAGAGCAATGCAAAAAACATATTTAATTCAAAACTGCCATCCATTTCCCATTATTAATTCTTCTGACTTACTTTCTATAGGATCGATACTTAATTCTACTAGAATACTGAATGGCCTGCACAGAGTAGGTGTTGGGAAGATGTTTCCATTGGTAAGAGAGACTAGAACCTGAGGGCACAGCTTTAGAGTAAAGGGAAAAACCTTTTAGAACGGAGATAAGGAGAAACTTCTTCAGCCAGAGAGTGAGGAATCTATGGAATTCACTCCCACAGAAGGCTGTGGAGGGCAGGTCATTTTAGACTGAGATAGATAGGTTCTTGAGTATCAAGGGTTACAGGGAGAAAGTGGGAGAATGGGGTTGAGAAATTTATCAGGGGTAAAAACGAGGACTGCAGATGCTGGAAACCTGAGTCTGGATTAGAGTAGTGCTGGAAAAGCACAGCAGGTCAAGCAGCATCCAAGGAGCAGGAAAATCGACATTTCAGCCATGAATGAATGGGGGAGCAGACTCAATGGGCTGAATGGCCTGATTTCTGCTTCTATGTCTTATAGTCTTATCTGTTTTTACATTTCTGGTTAGCTTTCGTTTGTACTTTAATTTTTCATTCCTTATTATTTGTATGGCCATTCCTTGATGTCTTTATATTGTGTCCAATCTTCAGGCCTGCCACCTAATATTTGCACTTATATGCTTTTTCTAACCTTTCTAGTTAACCTAAAATGGTGGGTTCCTCCCTTGGACTTCTTTGTATCTTTAGAATGTATCTATACTGTGGATTCTGAAAAATCCTTTTAAATATCTGTCACTTAAATATCATATACTAAATGTATCCTTTAGTTTAATCGACCAATTGTCTTTAGCCAGCTCTGCTTCCATTATCTCTTAATTGCCCTCATTTAAATTTTTAAAATAGTCCCAGATTCAGTCCTCTATCCCTCAAACTGGATATAAAATTCAATATTATTATAGTAATTGCTACCTGGGGAATATTCACTATGAGATCATTAATTAATCCTATCTCATTGCATAATACCATGTCTAGAACAGCCCATGGTCTGGACAGCTCCAGGATATGCTGGTATCCCTAATTATCCAAAAACATTCTATGAACTTGAATTAACTCTACAATTTAAGGAGATTCAGCCTCATTAACCATGTGAGGCTGAATCTCCTTAAATTGTAGAGTTAATTCAAGTTCATAGAATGTTTCGTAACTGCTCATTGATGGTCAATGGCCATGTCATGTATGGTGTTGTTCAAAAAATAAAGTTTATGAAATTGCTTGCCGTGCTAACTGATACATCAGTCCCCTGCTTGGCTTTCATATACACTGCACATTGGTTGTTACTGCAGCTAAACCCTGTTAACTGGAAGATGTTGAAAAGTTGACAGAGGAAATGATCTCAATTATCACAAGGTTTTCACCTCAAGGTGCTACCTGCTTATGGGTGATCTTGTAACAGATGACATGCTCCGAATCTGGCTCCCTGTTGACCCGGGGTACATTGAACCAGTTCTCCTTGATCATTGCTGAAATGTGGTGCGCTGGTCCCTGGAGAAATACAAGGTGGTATCGTGGGACATACATTCAGCAGGCACTAATACATGATGAACTCTCTATTAGCAAACTCAGTTCAAGTTAGGACTGAATGTGTGTGTTTACTTTGTACGAAAATCCACATGTGTAATTTGTGCAAAACTAATTTAGCCCAGTTTAGTTTGTAATTTACAGTTGTTATTAATCTGAAATCTACAGTTTACATTTTGTCAGTGCTAGCCTTAAGTAGGCTTTTTGTTTCAAGGATTTCAGTGGAAATGCAGATAACTTAAGAATCAGTTGAAACTGTATCACCAGTAAGGGCTCACATCTTTGATGGGAGCATTTATATGTAGCCAATTTAGCAGAACATAGTGCTTGAGAGTATGATTTACATAAAAGGAGTTGAACATCCCAAAGAATTAAGTGGAGGAAGATAGGAAGATCTGGTTGCTATTCCATGAGAAAACAATTGATTTGATTCGTAGCATTGGTGAATATTGTTAGGCTTTAAGGTAAAACTGAGGTATTTAGACTGTATTGAGGTCTCCAGTTGGTTGGCTTGTTTTCTTTAAAAATAGCTTGTTAGGTATAACATTGATGCTGGTGCAAAACGAAATAGAATAAAGGATAGATAGTAGGGATACTAAAGTGATTAATGAACAAAATCAAACAAAATACCATAGGAATAGCAGGTCAAGTGATGTGTTGGTGCTGCAGCATGTGGGAGCAGATGGACACCAAAGTGAACTCATCTGCAGCAAGTCTTTAAAGTTTGGGCAATTTTTGATCAAAATCAGAGTTTGAATTGCAGACATTGTATCACATCCATCAGCGGAAATTATCTCGACCCTTTGCCGCAGGAGGTGACCAAACACCTCAGATTAGATAAATTCATGACCAGGGACATGAGATTGTGACAGGTATGGGGACACAAGGGTTAGGTTTAAAGGAGCCTTAGACCCTGTAATTGTCCAGTGGTTATGAGGTTCACACAAGCTGTATGAATGAGAATGGGGTCCACAGGGAGAGTGACAATACAGTATAGGGAGATGTTCACATAGAAGGTGACAATAGGAATTTAGTGGTTCTAGGGGACAATATCATTTGGGATAAAGATAATGTTCTATGCAGCCATTGGCATGAGTCCCAAAAGGTGTATTGCCTCCCCGGTGCCAAGTTTTAAGGACATCTCATTAGGGCTAGAGATTTAGGAAACAGGGAATTAAGTTGCCATTATTCATATTGGTACAAGTGATTTACTCAGTTAATGCTGGCATGGAGAAATATTTTTATGAAGACAATTTGAGTAGGTGAGCTTGTACTCACCAGAGTTTAGAAGAATAAGGGGTGACTTTATTGAAGCATGGACGGTAAGTTCTTTGACATATGTGGAGGGGTTGCTTCTCCTTGTGGGAGAACCTAGGACCAGTGGACATGTAAGACCGAGATAAGGAGGAATTCCTTCTCTAATAGGATAGTCCATGAAATCAGGCGTAGGGATGTCGGATGCAATTAACCCACTCCTATCCATTGCATTGCAAGCATCATATTAAATTCTTATTGCGTGCTTTTGTAAATAAGGTTCCTCACAGCCAGTGCTACACATGCTATTCTTTGTATGTATGAGTAGGGTAGTGTCAGGTGTATTTAAGCCAATTCCAATTGAACGGCCCTGGGTCTGGTGTCACATTGCCTGACCCCATTTGAAACACTGTATGCACAACAGCATCACTGACCTACCCATTCCCAAAGTCTTAAAAAATCCACCAAGGGCATCAAATCGTGTCAATTATTTCTGTAAAACTCATTCGTGCAGCTAGTATGAATTAAGCATTAAATGTAATTCAGCACAAGTCACTTCTGTAGATTAACTTATAATTCTGGACATTTTACACACAATTGGAAATGAGTGTGATGGAAAATGCCGGGTTAATCTTCACTCTAATCACGAAGCATTTTGAATTTTGCATGCTCTCATTTATACCATGTCAGCAGTGTCATTACACTGATATCTTCTTAACTTTATATCTTAACTGATAACTACATAAGAAAAAATGTATGAGTTTTAGTTTAGTCAGCGTTAAGCATCTTAGATATCTATAATTCTGTGAAGTTACTTTAACAATTGTACTTTAACAAGAAGCCATTAACTAAATATAAATTATAGGTTAAGATTCTCTATAAAATGTTTGTTTTTGTTTCAGTCCAAAGACGATACTAAAACTTTGTTTATGAATATGTGGATGTGCCTACTAGAGAAGGTGCAAAGCTAGACCTACTCTTGAGAAATAAGGCAGAGCAGCTGACTGAGGTGTCAGTGGGGGAGCACTTTGGGGCCAGTGACCATAATTCTATTAGTTTTAAAATAGTGATGGAAAAGGATAGACCGGATCTAAAAGTTGAAGTTCTAAATTGGAAGAAGGCTAATTTTGATGGTATTAGGCAAGAACTTTCAAAAGCTGATTGGGGGCAGATGTTCGCAGGTAAAGGGCGGGAAAATGGGAAACCTTCAGAAATGTGATAACAAGAGTCCAGAGACAGTATATTCCTATTAGGGTGAAAGGGAAGGCTGGTAGGTATAGGGAATGCTGGATGACTAAAGAAACTGAGGGTTTGATTAAGAAAAAGAGGGAAGCATATATAAGGTATAGGCAGGATAGATCATGCGAATCCTTAGAAGAGTATAACGGCAGTAGGAGTATACTTAAGAGGGAAATTAGGAGGGAAAAAAGGGGACTTGAGATAGCTTGGTAAATAGAATTAAGGAGAATCCAAAGGGCTTTTATAAATACATTAAGGACAAAAGAGTAACTAGGGAGAGAATAGGGCCCCTCAAAGATCAGCAAGGCAGCCTTTGTATGGAGCCGCAGGAGATGGAGGAGATACTAAATGAGTATTTTGCATCAGTATTTACTGTGGAAAAGAATATGGAAGATATAGAATGTAGGGAAATAGATGGTGACATCTTGAAAAATGTCCATATTACAGAGGAGGAAGTGCTGGATATCTTGAAACACATAAAAAATCCCTAGGACCTGAGTAGATGTACCTTAGACTCTGTGGGAAGCTAGGGAAGTGGTTGCTGGGCCTCTTGCTGAGATATTTGTATCATCAATAGTCACAGGTGAGGTGCCAGAAGACTGGTGGTTGGCTAACATGGTGCCACTGTTTAAGCAGGGTGGTAAGGACACGCCAGGGAACTATAGACCAGTGAGCCTGATCTCAGTGGTGGGCAAATTGTTGGAGGGAATCCTGAGGGTCAGGATGTACATGTATTTGGAAAGGCAAGGACTGATGAAGGATAGTCAACATGGCTTTGTGTGTGGGAAATCATGTCTCACAAAATTGATTGAGTTTTTTGACCAAGTAACAAAGGGGATTGATGATGGCAGAGTGGTAGATGGTTTGCCTTGGTTAGCAAGGTTAGATCTCATGGAATACAGGGAGAACTAGCCATTTGGATACAGAACTGGCTCAAAGGTAGAAGACAGAGGGTGGTGGTGGAGGATTGTTTTTCAGACTGGAGGCCTGTGACCAGTGGAGTGTCACAAGGATCGGCACTGGATGCATTACTTTTCATCATTTATATAGATGATTTGGACATGAACATCAGAGGTATAGTTAGTAAGTTTGCAGATGACACCAAAATTGGAGGTGTAGTGGACAGCGAAGATGATTACCTTAGATTACAAGGGGTCCTTGATCAGATGTGCCAATGGCCTGAGAAGTGCCAGATGGAGTTTAATTTAGATAAGTGCTAGGTGCTGCATTTTGGGAAAGCAAATCTTAGGAGGGCTTATACACTGAATGGTAAGGTCCTAGGGAGTGTTGCTGAACAAAGGGACCTTGGAGTGTAGGTTCATAGCTCCTTGAAAGTGGAGTCGCAGATAGATAGGATAGTGAAGAAGGCATTTGGTATGCTTTCCTTTATTGGTCAGAGTATTGAGTACAGGGATTGGGAGGTCATGTTGTAGCTGTACAGGACATTGGTTAGGCCAATTTTGGAAAATTGCATTCACTTCTGGTCTCCTTCCTGTCGGAAGAATGTTGTGAAACTTGAAAGGGTTCAGAAAAGATTTTCAAGGATGTTGCCAGGGTTGGAGGGTTTGAGCTATAGGGAGAGGCTGAACAGGCTGGGGCTGTTTTCCCTGGAGCGTCAGAGGCTGGGGGCGACCTTATAGAGATTTATAAAATCATGAAGGGCACAGATAGGATAAATTGACAAAGTCTTTTCCCTGGAGTGGGGGAGTCCAGAACTAGAGGGCATAGATTTTTGGTGAGAGGTGAAAGATATAAAAGGGATCTAAGGACAACTTTTCACACAGAGGGTGGTACGTGTATGGAATGAGCTGCCAGAGGATGTGGTGGAGGCTGGTACAATTGCAACATTTAAAAAGGTATCTGGATGGGTATATGAATAGGAAGGGTTTGGAGGGATATGGGCTGGGTGCTGGCAAGTGGGACTAGATTGGGTTGGGATATCTGGTTGGCATGGATGACTTGGACCGAAGGGTCTGTTTCTGTGCTGTGCATCTCTTTGGCTCTATGACTCAGCCACATTCTCAAACAGACTCGCTACCACAGCCACATCTCCTTCCTCAGCACCTGCCTACGGAACCGACTTATCCCGCACGGACTCCGGACTATGTTCCGACCAACAAAACTTGGACCCAACCAGGACAACCAGTACCTACAACAAATCCGAAGCCTCCAGCAACAGACCTCCCTCCGGATTCTCCGCTCCACGCTTGCAGCCATGCGCTGCTACCTACACTCCCTGCAATTAGACCTACCCCAGCTCAGGACAACACTCTCACAGACCTGTAAAGGACCTCTACTGTTCTTCATCCACAGAAGGATCCATAAACTAAACAAACAGTTCTTCCTGGCCATATCGGAAATCAAAGACAGTAAGTACCAAAAACTTTCATGTACTTACCCCCACACTCCGGATTCCTCAACTGTTCCAGAATCTTCCATCGGCCTCCGAAATCAGTCTGGCGCCATTACACACGCGGCCGCTACATCGCCCGCGGCAATACCTGCCGCCGCCGCCGACGATGACGTCACCTCCGCCCCCACCGACCTCGCAGCCTACCTCTTCATAGCCAACTGCCGCCGCGATATTAACCGCCACCTGAACTCCCCCACCCCACTCACCCACTCCAACCTCTCACCCTCGGAACGGGCAGCCCTCCACTCACTCCGTTCCAACCCCAACCTCACTATCAAACCAGCAGACAAGGGAGGCGCGGTAGTAGTTTGGCGCACCGACCTCTACACCGCTGAGGCCAAACGCCAGCTCGCAGATACCTCCTCCTACTGCCCCCTTGACCATGACCCCACCCCCCACCACCAAACCATCATCTCCCAGACCATCCATAACCTCATCACCTCAGGGGACCTCCCATCCACCACCTCCAACCTCATAGTCCCACAACCCCGCACCTCCCGCTTCTACCTCTTGCCCAAAATCCACAAACCTGACTGCCCCGGCCGACCCATTGTCTCCGCCTGCTCCGGCCCCACCGAACTCATCTCTGCGTACCTTGACACCGTCCTGTCCCCCTTAGTCCAAGAACTTCCCACCTATGTTCGGGACACCACCCATGCCCTCCACCTGCTCCATGATTTTCGCTTCCCCGGTCCCCAACGCCTTATTTTCACCATGGACATCCAGTCCCAGTACACCTCCATCCCCCATCACGAAGGACTCAAAGCCCTCCGCTTCTTTCTTTCCCGCCGTACCGACCAGTACCCTTCCACTGACACCCTCCTTCGACTGACTGAACTGGTCCTCACCCTGAACAACTTCTCTTTCCAATCCTCCCACTTCCTCCAAACGAAAGGAGTAGCCATGGGCACCCGCATGGGCCCCAGCTATGCCTGCCTCTTCGTAGGATATGTGGAACAATCCATCTTCCGCAACTACACTGGCCCCACCCCCCACCTTTTCCTCCACTACATCGATGACTGTATCGGCGCCACCTCGTGCTCCCACGAGGAAGTTGAACAGTTCATCCACTTCACCAACACCTTCCACCCCGACCTCAAATTCACCTGGACAGTCTCAGATTCCTCCCTCCCCTTCCTCGACCTTTCTATTTCTATCTCAGGCGACCGAATCAACACGGACATCTACTACAAACCGACCGACTCCCTCAGCTACCTGGACTACACCTCCTCCCATCCTGCCCCCTGTAAAAACGCCATCCCATTCTCCCAATTCCTTCGACTCCACCGCATCTGCTCCCAGGAGGACCAGTTCCAAAAACGCACAACCCAGATGGCCTCCTTCTTCAAGGACCGCAATTTCCCCCCCGACGTGGTCGACGATGCCCTCCACCGCATCTCTTCCACTTCCCGCTCCTCCACCCTTGAACCCCGCCCCTCCAACCGCCACCAGGACAGAACCCCACTGGTCCTCACCTACCACCCCACCAATCTCCATGTACAGCGCATCATCCGCCATCATTTCCGCCACCTCCAAACGGACCCCACCACCAAGGATATATTTCCCTCCCCTCCCCTATCAGCATTCCGTAAAGACCACTCCCTCCGTGACTCCCTCGTCAGATCCACACCCCCCACCAACTCAACCTCCACTCCCGGCACCTTCCCCTGCAACCGCAGGCGGTGCAAGACTTGCGCCCACACCTCCCCCCTCACCTCCCTCCAAGGCCCCAAAGGAAACTTCCATATCCGCCACAGATTCACCTGCACCTCCACACATATCATCTATTGCATCCTCTGCACCCGATGTGGCCTCCTCTATATTGGGGAGACAGGCCGGCTACTTGCGGAGCGTTTCAGAGAACACCTCTGGGACACCCGGACCAACCAACCCAACCACCCTGTAGCTCAACATTTCAATTCCCCCTCCCACTCCACCAAGGATATGCAGGTCTTTGGACTCCTCCATCGTCAGACCACAACAAAACGACGGTTGGAGGAAGAACGCCTCATCTTCCGGCTAGGAACCCTCCAACCACAAGGGATGAACTCGGATTTCACCAGTTTCCTCATTTCCCCTCCCCCCACCCTGTCTCAGTCAAATCCATCAAATTCAGCACCGCCTTCCTAACCTGAGATCTTCTTCCCGACCTCTCCGCCCCCACCCCAGTCTGACCTATCATCCTCACCTTGACCTCTGTCCACCTATCACATTTCCGACGCCCCTCCCCCAAGTCCCTCCTCCCTACCTTTTATCTTAGCCTGCTGGACAAACTTTCCTCATTCCTGAAGAAGGGCTTATGCCCGAAACGTCGATTCTCCTGTTCCCTGGATGCTGCCTGACCTGCTGCGCTTTTCCAGCAACACATCTCCGTCTATGACTCTATAACTAGTGTAATGAATAATTCAATGATTAAAGGATTCAAGACCAAGACATTGCATGCCCACATCACAAGTTTGCAAGCTGGTGGTATGATTAAAAACAGGTAAATTATGATTATGTAACTGATCACTTGACTCTGGCATCAGTTCAGAATGAAAGCATTAGTCTTGAACAAATGTACCAGTCTCTGTGAGGCAATTGGTCAGGCTTTTGGCTATTTACTGAAAGGTTGATGGCTTGAGACTACTCCAACCTCATCCATTCACTTTGGTGCAATGTTAGTGTCCAGACCTTTGAACCAGCTAGATTGGGGTCAAGTCCCACCTGATCCAAAGGCATCGTAACCTGTCTGAATGGGTTGATTAAAAATATCTATAAAGTGTAACTCTTTTAATCATATACAAGAAAGCTTTATTGTTTATCAACATAAATAATGGAGAGTCACTCTACATATAGAATTGAAGAGCCTTGCTTCGACATAAAGACCATTCAGCCTCAGAGAACAGTGTAGACACACACTACCTGAAATGCTCCAGACTGTTACCACAATATGCAGGCACCAGGATTGAGCTAAAGCAAGCTCAGTGTTGAAAGATCGCATTCAGCATATATTTTACTGTACTGTCAGGATCAAAAAAAAGCTATCCTGATGAGAATATTGCTCAGAGTGTTATACCCTTATTAATCAACTTCATTTATCTCATGTGTAAAAAGCCCACAATCATTAACAGGCTCTAAAAATACCTTATTAGAATTCTGCTGGGACATGTATACTAATCAGGGTATACACAGGAAGCCTTGAATACCACTATACAGCTCCAATTACCACCTGCTTCAGCTGCAGTTTGAGAGAAACTAAGAAAATTGAATCTGAAGAAAACATTATTTATTTATATATTTTGAAATGACCTCTTTAAGTCACCGCTCACATTGATATTGAAAGACTTTGTGGTGCCTTGGTTCAGATTACTGTCAAACTGGTTGTTGTTGATGAACACCTCTATTCCATGTAAAAGGTGGTAGAAACTCTGGAAAGGGCTCTATCTCAGTGAGAAGTGGTGCACAGCGTGTAGTTCACTGCATATAAAGTCATGGTTATTCAACCATAACTTCCAAGATAGCGGCAAATTAATCCTGCATGATGAGGTTGCACCGTTGGGAAGGAATACCTCTGAAAGTTCACCAACACAAAGATAACATTCACCATATAACAACAATTATTTAAAGGAGTTATAGCCTTTCCCCTGCCAACTCTGTACTCACTGATTAAACTACATACTTGAAAATGAAAATACAATGACACTTGGGAAGCTGAACAAGTTGGTAAAAATCATGCAAAAATGAAGCAGATGCATATGTATTCTAAGTACATCTCAGTGAGTGACTAGTCTGTAATATGTCACCATGCTGTGGAGGTGCTGGTGTTGGACTGGGGGTGGACAAATTCGGATGTCACACGCTACCAGGTTATAGTCCAACAAGCTTATTTAAAATCACAATCTTTTCGAGTGCTGCCCTTCATCGGGTGCCCAGCCTAGGATTTTAAATAAATCTGTTGGACTCGAACCTGGTGTCATGTGACTTCTGACTCTGTTATGTAAGGAAAAGCAGAATTTATAATTCCGAATTTTGTAAGAGTTATGGCATTTTGCTTTTAATCAACTTCAATAAGTTGCAAAGTCAAAAAAGAGCAGCAGTGTGACTTTGTGTTTTCTGTCATGATCTACACATAAGATAGTGATTAAGCAAAATAATGAAAGTTAAACAGTACAATGAATTAAACTCCTATTTCTTATCTCCTAATGTGTCACTCAAAAAGCTATAGGTACTTGAGGTCCCTCATTATATCTTGTGAGTTGAAGAATCTGCTACTGGGCTTTCTTCTTCCACAAGCCTATCTTCCCTGTACAATATACACCACTTTTTCTTTGAGATTTCTATAGCTCCATACATTGTAAGTTTGATTTTGTCAGCAATGCTGTAAGTAGGACCTGAGGCATTTGCTTGCCATGCAGGCTTAGTGGTGACATCAAAGAAATTTACCACCTACCCTGTTGAGATCATTCCTCGCTGTGCATCACACACATTCACAATTTCTGGCCTGAACAGTGCCCAGTCAATTACTCCAGTAAGGTTAATCACTTCCAAGTTTCGATGTACAAATGAAGCTAACCGTTTCAAACTGCTGTAGTTGTGTCTTAAAATAATGCAAGAAGAGAACAGGAAAGCAGTGTCTAACACAGAAAGGTAAGCAGGACGGTGTCCAGAGAATATCAGTCATGTTCTGAGGAAAATCAAAGTGTACTGTCATGGGGAAATAACTCATTGATTGGTGGGCATTTTTATTTATATTTTAAAACTCAAGTAATTTATTTGTAATTATAAGCTTTCATTTGAACTTTTACTAGCAGCAATAAAGCTTATTAGAAGATGTACTTTTTATAAATTAAAATAAATTAAGTTATTAATAAACTAAGTAGCATGTAATAAAAATGCTAGGGCAGGTGGTGTGTGTTGACTGCAGTACATGTGAACTGATGGATACCAGTGTGATCCAAGGCAGACTTATCTGTAATATGTGTTGGCAGCTTGAGGAATGTTGGCTCAGAGTTAATGAGCTGGATGCTGAGCTACAGACACTGCAATCCATCAGGGAGGGATGAAGTTACCAAGATACATTGATTCAGGAGGCAGCCTTTATGAGAACACCATCTGATTTTGTGGATCCAGTTGGTTTACATGGATCGTACCAACTTAGATAGCACCAGGAAATAAGTTCTGCTTAGATAGTATCTGAGCCATTAGAGTCACAAAGAACTCCCTGGATTATTATTCAAACTACAAGAAAATCAGTTTATGGTAAATAAAGTCAGAAGTCACGCAATAACAGATTATGGTCCAACAAGCTTATCTGTAATCACAAGCTTTTGGAGCGCTGCTCCTTCCTCTTGACGATTTCAAATAAACCTATTGGATTTTAATCTGGTGTGGTGTGACTTCTGACCTTGTCCAGGTGAAAGGGAGGACTGCAGATGCTGGAGATTAGAGTCAAGAGTGTGGTGCTGGAAGAGCACAGCAGGTCAGGCAGCATCCGAGGAGCAGGAAAATTGACGTTTCAGGCAAAAGCTCCAGGAAAGGTAAGAGAGGCAGGCAGCTAGTGCAGGAGTCTTTTGTGGATATACCCATTTCAAACAGGTATGCTGTTTTGGAAAATGTAGGGGGTGATGGATTCTCAGGGGAAAATAGCACGAACAGCGAAGTTTCTGGTATTGAGACTGTCTCTAATGCAATGAGGGGTACATCAGGTTCCAAGAGATCAATTGTGTTAGGGGATTCTCTAGTCCGAGGTACAGACAGATGTTTCTGTGGCGAGCAGTGAAAAAGCAGAATGGTGTATTGCTTCCCTGGCGCCAGGATCAAGGATGTCTCAGAGAGGGTGCAGAATGTTCTCATGGGGGAGAGGGGCCAGCAAGAGGTCATTGTCCACATTGGAACCAATGACATAGGAAGGGAAAAGGTTGATATTTTGAAGGGAGATTATACAGAGTTAGGCAGAAATTTAAAAAGGAGGTCCTCAAGGGTAGTAATATCTGGATTACTCCCGGTGCTACGAGCTGGTGAGGGCAGGAATAGGAGGACAGAGCAGATGAATGCATGGCTGAGGAGCTGATGTATGGGAGAAAGATTCACATTTTTGGATCATTGGAATCTCTTTTGGGGTAGAAGTGACCTGTACAAGAAAGACAGATTGCACCTAAATTGGAAGGGGACTAATATATTGGCAGGGAGATTTGCTTGAACTGCTTGGGAGGATTTAAACTAGTAAGATGGGGGCGGGGGGCGGTGGGACCTAGGGAGATAGTGAGGAAAGAGATCAATCTGAGACTGATTCAGTTGAGAACAGAAGCGAGTCAAACAGTCAGGGCAGGCAGGGACAAGATAGGATTAATAAATTAAACTGCATTTATTTCAATGCAAGGGGCCTAACAGGGAAGGCAGATGAACTCAGGGCATGGTTAGGAACATGGGATTGGGATATCATAGCAATTCCAGAAACACGGCTCAGGGATGGGCAGGACTGGCAGCTTAATGTTCCAGGATACAAATGCTACAGGAAGGATAGAAAGGGAGGCAAGAGAGGAAGGGAGTGGCATTTTTGTAAGGGATAGCATTACAGCTGTGCTGAGGGAGGATATTCCCAGAAATACATCCGAGGTTATTTAGGGGGCACTGAGAAATAAGAAAGGGATGATAACCTTATTGGGATTGTATTATAGACCCCCCTAATAGTCAGAGGGAAATTGAGAAACAAACTTATACGGAGATCTCAGCTATCTGTAAGAATAATAGGGTGGTTATGGTAGGGGATTTTAACTTTCCAAACATAGACTGGGACTGCCATAGTGTTAATGGTTTAGATGGAGAGGAATTTGTAAAGTGTATACAAGACAATTTTCTGATTCAGTATGTGGATGTACCTACTAGAGAAGGTGCAAAACTTGACTTACTCTTGGGAAATAAGGCAGGGCAGGTAACTGAGGTGTCAGTGGGGGAGCACTTAGGGGCCAGCGACCATAATTCCATTTGTTTTAAAATAGTGATGGAAAAGGATAGATCTGATCTAAAAGTTGAAGTTCTAAATTGGAGAAAGACCAATTTTGACGGCATTAGGCAAGAACTTTCAAAAGCTGATTGGGGGCAGATGTTCGCAGGTAAAGGGACGGCTGGAAAATGGGAAGCCTTTAGAAATGAGATAACAAGAATCCAGAGAAAGTATATTCCTGTCAGGATGAAAGGGAAGGCTGGTAGGTATAGGGAATGCTGGATGACTAAAGAAATTGAGGGTTTGGTTAAGAAAAAGAAGGAAGCATATGTAAGGTATAGACAGGATAGATCGAGTGAATCCTTAGAAGAGTATAAAGGAAGTAGGAGTATACTTAAGAGCGAAATCAGGAGGGCAAAAAGGGGACATGAGCTAGCGTTGGCAAATAGAATTAAGGAGAATCCAAAGAGCTTTTACAAATTCATTAAGGACAAAAGGGTAACTAGGGAGAGAAAAGGCCCCTCAAAGATCAGCAAGGTGGCCTTTGTGTGGAGCTGCAGAAAATGGGGGAGATACTAAATGAGTATCTTGCATCAGTATTTACTGTGGAAAAGTATATGGAAGATATAGATGGTGACATCTTGAAAAATGTCCATATTACAGAGGCAGAAGTCTTGAAACGCTTAAAAGTGGATAAATCCCCAGGACCTGATCAGATGTACCCTAGAACTCCGTGGGAAGGTAGAGAAGTGATTGCTGAGCCTCTTGCTGTGATATTTGTATCATCGATAGTCACAGGTGAGGTGCCAGAAGACTGGAGGTTCGCAAACGTGGTGCCACTGTTTAAATAGGGTGGTAAGGACAAGCCAGAGAACTATAGACCAGTGAGCCTGACCTCAGTGGTGGGCAAGTTGTTGAAGGGAATCTTGAGGGACAGGATGTACATGTATTTGGAAAGACAAAGACTGATTAGGGATAGTCAACATGATTTTGTGCGTGGAAAATCATGTCTCACAAACTTGATTGAATTTTTTGAGGAAGTAACAAAGAGGATTGATGAGGGCAGAGCAGTAGATGTGATCTATATGGGCTTCAGTAAGGCATTCGACAAGGTTCCCCATGGGGGACTGATTAGCAAGGTCAGATCTCACGGAATACAGGGAGAACTAGCCATTTGGATACAGAACTGGCTCAAAGGTAGAAGACAGAGGGTGGTGGTGGAGGGTTGTTTTTCAGACTGGAGGCCTGTGACCAGTGAAGTGCCACAAGGATCGGTGCTGGGTCCTCTACTTTCCGACATTTATATAAATGATTTGGATGTTAGCATTAGAGATACAGTTAGTAAGTTTGCAGATGACATCAAAATTGGAGGTGTAGTGGACAGCGAAGAGGGTTACCTCAGATTACAACAGGATTTTGACCAGATGGGCCAATGGGCTGAGAAGTGGCAGATATAGTTTAATTCAAATAAATGCAAGATGCACCATTTTGGGAAAGCAGATCTTAGCAGGACTTATACACTTGATGATAAGATACTAGGGAGTGTTGCTGAACAAAGAGACCTTGGAGTACAGGTTCATAATTCCTTGAAAGTGGAGTTGCAGGTAGATAGGATAGTGAAGAAGACGTTTGGTATGCTTTCCTTTAATTATCAGAGTATTGAGTACAGGAGTTGGGAGGTCATGTTATGGCTGTACAGGACATCGGTTAGGCCACTGTTGAAATATTGCATGCAATTCTGGTCTCCTTCCTAGCGGAAAGATGTTGTGAAACTTGAAAAGGTTAAGAAGAAATTTACAAGGATGTTGGAGGATTTGAGCTATAGGGAGAGGCTGAACAGGCTGGGGCTGTTTTCCCTGGAGCGGTGAAGGCTGAGGAGTGACCTTATAGAGGTTTACAAAATTATGAGGGTTATGGATAGGGTAAATAGGCAAAAAAAATTTCCCTGGGGTCAGGGAGTCCAGAACTAGAGGGCATAGGTTTAGGGTGAGAGGGGAAAGATATAAAAGACACCTAATGGGCAACTTTTTCACAGAGGGTGGTACATGTATGGAATGAGCTGCCAAAGGAAGTGGTGGAGGCTGGTACAATTGCAACATTTAATACACATTTGGATGGATATACAAATACAAAGGTTTTGGAGAGCTATGGGCCGGGTGCTGGCAGGTGGGACTAGATTGGGTTTGATATCTGGTCGGCATGGATGGGTTGGACCGAAGGGTCTGTTTCCATGCTGTACATCTCTATGATTCTGTGACTCTAATAGCCCTTCATCTGGAATCGCGATTCTGACCTTGTCCATCCTAGTCCAACACCGGCACCTACAATTTATGCTGAATAAGTTTGGAGAAATGAATATGTGGCTCAAAGACTAGTGCAAGAGAATTTGTTTTTAATTCATGGGCCACACTGGGAAGTGTACTCTGAATCGGGCTTCATCTGAATAATGTTGGGAACTGGTGAGTGATAAAATGAGGGTAGTGGTGAGGGCTTTGAAATAAATAGTGGGGAAAAGGAATAATATGTGGGGTTTTGTGCTCAATCAAAGGAAAACAATGAGGTAATAGAGTAGGTTTACAATGGTGAATCAGAGTGTTGTGTTGGATAGAGAGTACACACATGATGATGCTGCAGAAGATAAGGTTAGAGATTGGAAAAAAATGGTAGATAGGGATGAGAGGAGAATGGATAGCAGCGTTTAAAACAGCTTAAGTTAAAGGCTTTGCATCCTGAATGTATGCAGCATTCATAACAAAATAGGAAATTATTAGAACAGATAGAAATGAATACAAATGACCTGATAACCTTAACAGGAATAGGGCTACAGTGTGACTAAAGCTGGAATTCATGTATTGAAGGACATGTGACATGTCAAAAAGATAAGTAGTTAGGGAACAGTGATGGGATGATGTTGTTAATTAAGAAGCTCATCAATATGGTACTGAGAGATGACCTTGGCTTGAATGGGTAAATGTAGCGCCATTTTGCAAAATGATAAGAATTAGGAGAGGTCAGAAATTACTTATGGGAATGATTTATTGGCTGGCCAGTAGTAATTACAATGTAAGACAGGAGTATGCATGGAGACATAAATGAGGCATGGAAGAAAGGTGCCCCAACAGTATTGGATGACTTTATGTGGGGTTGGATGAAATAATTGGCCTTGATAGCATGGAAAATGAATCCATTTGAGTGTTTTTAAGACATGTTCTTACAGGAGTACATTTTAGAGAATACCAATTATTCTGGATTTAGTGATGAGTAATGAGGCAGGATTAATCAATAATCACATGACAAAGGACTCTGAGGATAATAGTTATGATACATGTTAGTGTTTCACATTAACTTTAAGAGGAGAAGTGTGTTTCTAAAACTAAAGTTTTAAACCTAAATTAAGGTTTAGATAAGGGCATGAAGGCAAAGCTAGCTAAAGTTAATTGGAAACTAATTTAAAAAGTAGAAGAGTTGAAATGCTGTGATAGCTATTTAATAACATTCAGCAAAGATCTAATTCAGTGAGAAAGATTCTGAGAGAGATGCATCGTTTATGGTTAAATAAGGAAGCAAGTGACAGCATCAGATTAAAGGAAACATTGTTTTAAAGTTTATTGTGGGTAAGAAGATTAGAAAGATTTTAAAGATAACTACAAATTAATAAAATGCAGTAAAAAGGCAGAAAGTAGACCATGAGAGAAAGCTAGCAAGTAATATAAAGAGTAAGATTTTTTTACAAATATTTAGATTGGAAAAGAGGGCTCAAAGCTAATGTGGGTTCTCCAGAGAGCAAGACTGAGGAATTAATAATGGAATTCTATGAAACGGTAGAGATACTGAAAGGGTAATTTGTCCTTTTTTTCACTGTAGAAGACTTAGAAAACATTGCAGATACATGAAAATCATGGAACATAAAGCAACCATTGTCACCAGAGAAAAGGCTCTGTGAAACCTAAATGTTGACAGGTCCCAAGAATCAAACAGCTTGCATCCTTAAAAGTAGTGGCTACAGAGCTAATAGAGGCATTGTTTATAATCTTCAAAAATCTTTACAGCTGGAAGGTTGGAAAAAAAGCAACACAGCACTTTTTATTCAAGAAGGAAGGGAATCAGAAATTATAAACCAGTTATGAGAGTATGGCCTGGAAAAGCACAACAGGTCAGGCAGCATCTGAGGAGCAGGAGAATCGACATTTCAGGCGTAAGCCCTTCCTGACAAAGAGCTTATGCCCAAAATGTTGATTCTCCTACTCCTCAGGTACTGCCTGACTGGCTGTGATTTTCCAGCGCCACTCTCGACTCTGGTCTCCAGCATCTGCAGTCCTCACTTTCTCCTTATAGACCAGTTAGCCTAGCATTTGTCATAGGGAAATTGCTATAATGCATTATTAATAAGATTATAATAGGACATTTGGAAATTCATAATGGGATCAGGCAAACTTAACACAGCTAATTCATTAGAATTCTTTGAAGATAGAACATGCTGGGTGGATCAATGAAAACCTGTAACTGTGGTGTAATTGGATTCCAAAAGCATTTGATAAGGTCCTATATAAAATGTTACTGCACAAAATGAGAGCAATATGGCATACTCAGCACCATGTTAGCATTGATAAAGAATTTGTAAGTCAACAGGAAGCAGAGAGTAGAGATCTGTAATTAATGGAATGTGATTGGAGAATAAAAGTGTTGCATTCATCCATTTATAATCTTTATCAACAACTCAGATGTAGTAATTAGAAATATAGTCACAATTTGTTGATAACACCAAGATAGGTAGAAAAATAAATGGTGAAGAGAGGTTACAGATATAGATAGGTTAACTGAGCTGGCAGAAATTTGGTGAATTGAGTTTAATGTGGGAGACTCTGAATTTTACCATTTTGACAGGGAAAGTATAAATGCAGTTTAAGAGAAAGGTTTCAAAACACTATATTTAAAAAGCTTTCCAAATAAATGAATCACAATAAACTGTTATGCAGGTGCAGTAAATGACCAGGACGGCAAATGGAATGTTGATGTTCATTACAAAGCGAATGGCTTATAAAAGTAAAGAGGTTTTACTGCAGCTGTATACCATTAGTGAGACCATATCTAGAATCCTGTGTGCACTTTTCGCCTCCATATTTGGAAAGATATATTAGAAGCACCTCAGAGAAGGTCCCCTCAATTCATTGCTAGGGTAAAGAGTAAACTTATGAAACAGAAGTTGAACAGGTTAAGCCTGTGTTCATTAGGGTTTAGAAGAACAGAATGTGACATCATCGAAGCATAAAAGATCATGAAGGTGGAAACCAGGAAGATGTTTCCTGTTATGTGGGAGATTAGAACCAGGAGACTAGGATGTCTCCCTTTCAAGATGTTTAAGTAATTTTTTTCTCAGTGCTGCTGGTCTCCTTTTCTCCAGAAAGGAGTAGAAACTGGATCATTGAATTTAATTAGTTACAGGAAATGTTGATAGTTGATGGAATCAAGGACTACAGGAGGCAGACAGGAAGATGGAGTTGAGATCACAGCCATCTTAGTGAAAGAAGGCGTAAGATTGAAACCCTTGCTGCTAAGTCCTATGCTCCTCCTATGCAATAGCAAAACACATAATATTTCCTACTATCTCAGAGCAAACTACTGCAGATGCTGGATTCTGTACTGAAAACAACAAATACTAGAGATCTCAGCAGGTAAGGCAGCATCCATAGAAAGAGAGCAAGCTAAAACTTCGAGTCTAGGTGACTTTTCATCAGAGTTGAAGTTTTATTATTTCTTACTAACAGGATAATGCCATCAAGCCAAAAAACCCATGACAGCTAAATTGCATTAGATTACTTACAGTGTGGAAACAGGTCCTTCGGCCCAACAAGTCTACACCAACCTGCAACCCACCCCCCTACACCTTACACTACAGGCAATTTAGCATGGCCAATTCACCTAACCTGCACATTTTTGGATTGTGGGAGGAAACTGGAGCACCCAGAGGAAACCCACGCAGACACGGGGAGAATGTGCAAACTCCACACACAGTCGCCTGAGTCGGGAATTGAACCCAGGTCTCTGGAGCTGTGAGGTAGCAGTGCTAACCACTGTGCCACTGTGCCACTTCATACAGAATGCGACACAAGCATAAGGAAAGTATAAATGGCTGTATAAATGGCTTGGCTCTTTGCAAATAGCAGGATACTGATCCTATCAAAACAAGTCTGCGCTTGAAGAACTGATTCTAATGTCTAACATTTGATATGATGCCAAGATTAGTCAGCAAGTGTTGAACAATCCCAGTTGTGCTCAGAATTACACTAACAACCAATTTAAGATTAACAGCCAGGTATGAAATACAGTTCACTTAAGCCTTCTAGGAGATATGTTTTTTTCAATTATGAAATCTATCCATCTCAATCAAATCAAAGACATTCATGACACAACTCACTGGATAGAAATAAAGCCTTCTGCCAAAAGTGTTCCATGGCCCCTATTTGCCCTCTTAATTCCCTTTCTAATAACCTCCTATGGACCTCCCTTTTTTTAAATGCACTAACATATTCTTCCTTCTTTTTCTTTATCAATCTCTTGATATCCCTTGACAATCAGAATTCCCTGGACTTGCTGTCCCTCCTCACTCTTCAAGGAACACACTTGCCCTGAATCCTTAGTATACTCTTTTTAAAAGACCCTGCCGTTAGTGTAGACTTACCCGCAAGTAGTTGCTCCTAGTCTATGTTTGCTAGATCCTGTCTAATGGTATTGAAATACTTCACACTCAGTCCTGAAAGTCAGCATGAAGCTATTTATGGAGAAAGTGAGGCCTTCACCATTCCTCATGAAGGGCTCCTGCCCTAAACATCGATTCTGCTGCTCCTCAGTTGCTGCCTGACCTGCTGTGCTTTTCCAGCATCACATTCTCAATGAGGTTATTTATGTATAGTTTCTGAGTAAAATACTTTCCTTATGCTTGTGTCGCATTCTGTATGAAGAGATAGATTGTTTCTCACCATAAACCTGACGTAGCAGAAAATCTTTACCACTTCCAGTGAATTATGATTAAATGTAATCAGGATGAAGTGTCACCATAACGGTAGTTTCCTTAATATTATAGTAGGAAGGATCTGGTCTACACCTCTCTCTACTCCTCTACTTTAAATATTTTTGCAATTCCCTTAAAATGACAATGAATTCCGTGCACAAAAGCTCTGTGTATAAGTAACTTTCTCCTGGTCTGTGGGTTTGTGATGATGGAGAGGCTGTAGTTGCTACAATCACAACAGCATCTCTATTCCTGCAGCCTTTCAGTAGGCAATGAGTGCGAGAATCCTTTGTCACTTGACTGCAAGTACAGATTCTCACATTGGATTTCTCTTTCTTTAATCTTAACCTTCTATTTCTTAACCATCTTACCCCTTCAGGCTTGATAAAGAGTACAAATGGACTGCAATGTCTTCTAAGTGCACTATTATTGTGTCCTGTTTTGCCACTTACCTTTAATCATCACTTCCCATCAATTATCCCTTTGAATTTCACCTATATCCAATTTTCTGCTCCCAGCACTAACATGTTTCATCCACCCATCCAAATTTGCACCTGGAGTTGTAATTATTATGCAAATAAACAGGCTCATGATTTTGAGTGTGATTAACATTTTGCCATTCTAGTGGGATTAGCCCCAGTTCTTAACCATTTAAAATAGGCGTATTAATGTGTGACAATCAGTCTGTTGCCTCAAAAGGATAAACCAAGTCTAAAAGAGAATACATTTTGCAGAAAGGAGTTAGACAATTCTCTCTTCATTGCCTGGTGATTCTTCATAAGGTATAGTACCTTGTACAAAAAAGTACACTTTTCAGGTCTTAAGCCCTCTTTCCATGTCTGGGATTCACTCAGAGAACTGGTGCACTGTGATGTTAACTTGTTCTGTTGCCTACTAGATTCATGTGGAAATTCTTTTCATTGCGTTTTAAAACAAATGGGATAATATTTCTCATACTACTCTGCCAAATAGCAGATGGTATATCCTCAGTGGAAAAGCGCTCCAGCCAGGATGGAAGGAATAATGCATCTACAAAGCTACCTGAGGGTCAGGTTGCAGATGATGTAAGGGACTCCTATGAGGAAGTTATTAGGATGGTGTATAAAGAGCAGAGCAGAAGGACTCAAGGTAGTTGGTGAGCTGTGCTGGAAAAGCACAGCAGATCAGGCAGCATCCGAGGAGTTGGAAAAATCTACGTCTTGGGCAAAAGCCCTTCATCGGGAATTCTTGATGAAGGGCTTTTGCCTGAAATGTCGATTTTATTTTTTTTTCCCTGCTCCTTGGATGCTGCCTGACCTGCTGTGCTTTTCCAGGGCCACTCTAATCTCAGCATCTGTAGCACCCACTTCTGCCTAGGTGGTGAGCTGCCTGAGAGTCTTTGCCACACCTGTTATCAGCAGAGGATCCTGACTTGACTGCTTTGAGCAGGCCCTGGAGTTTCAGAGGCTGCCTATCACTCACTAAGCTGGGAACCTCTGAATGAAGGCTATCAATCTTGACTTGAATGAGACCTGCTGACAATCACAACAAGCTTCCTGTCTGCACTAAACAGCAATGCAAGACCACAACCAGTCCTGCTGAAGGGTCCCGGCCTGAAACATTGACTTTCCTGCTCCTCCAATGCTGCCTGACCTGCAGTGCCTTTTCAACTCCACATTTTATCGACTGCAACCATGTAAGTCTGGTATCTCTAGCTGAGGGAACAATGTGCGAAAGACAAAGCCAGACAACTCAAGTCAGGGATAGTTTGAGAGTCCAAATGAGTTCTGTGTGAGGAGAGCCAGTGAATAACCTGGAGATACAGCCGGGTGCAGGCCCTGAACTAGGTGGGTGTGCTTGAGCACACAGTGTCCTCGCTGCAGTGTTACAGAGAGAGTCACTCAGTGCATCCCGAGGGGCAGCACTGAGGTACGGAGGTGTCTTGTAAGTGGATGGGCGATGTACCATGAGGGTTCTTAGAGGCTGGTACATGTCAGATGCCAATGTGCATGGATGTGGAGTGTGTAGCTGGAGCCCATGGAGCCTGGAGATGTTGGTGTCTGATATCCAACATGGAGATATTTTGGAGGAAGTAGCGAACTAAATCTGCCTGGTCCTTGCTCTGGTTTCCTTATCAGGACTCCCCAATATCAAGCTTATTTGGTGACTTTAGTACGATGGGAGGCTGTACACTAATAAGCAGAGTTGAGCTTATAACAAGGTGTTTAACAGTCAATGACTGTCAATTGATAACTTGTGGCTATCGAGTGAGAATCTAAACATGCTGCTTGTCTCACTTGTCACCTGAATCTGCCATACACCTTACCATGGTCAGCCTTACTCTGACTCGAATTTATAACATTCGACTTTATAAATTGGGATTATTACAGTATGATATTTTTGTATTATATCACATTGGCCATCATTCCATTGACAGTAATATGGAGCATGAATAATTAAAAGGAAAATAATCTTGCACCAGATATTTCAGATGCTTGTAAACCATGGGAGGGATATTTCATCGAATTTGTTTTACTACAATTACTTAATTTACTGTTTTTCTCACATATGACAATGAAAGCAAACCTGCACATGATAGAGTTCTGAACTAGAAATGGTAAATACTGCAAATGTTAATAGCTGACAGAGATAGTGTGTTTTAATGTTGCAGGCCTCCTTTGTATTAAAAAGAGCAGAATGTTTACATAGGCTATCAGTATAACACCTTCCAATACAGAAGGGATCAGCCATGTATTTTTAAACTACAAGAATTGGATGTTGTTCTATTAGCGAGCGTTACATTTAGAGTGGTTAGAAAAGTCAGCTTCTTTCATACGAACAGTGCAATCTCAGAATTCATTCTGTGATTTAAAAACTGCGCTCACAGACCTATTGTATGTTTGATTTTAGTTTTGTGTGGTATTTGAATCAGGAGTTTCTGTGTGGTTGTAGCTGTCAAGGGTTCCACCAGTGAGAACAGCTGGTTAGAGTAGATAAATGCACAACAGCTGTTTGTGATGGATTTGGACCTGAAAATTGACTGACTCGGAGAGATAAGATTGTTTCCTGAAATCTGGGATAGTGTCTTCCATTTCACAATTCCTGGGCTGTTCTCTGTGCTGTCACCTAACAGTGATGACATCATCTAAGGCTAGGAAAGTTTAATAAAACAGTGAAATTTAAATCTAAGAGTAAGGAAGTAACAAAACAACAGCTGCATAGCATGTTAGAACATAGAACATAGAACATAGAACATAGAACAGTACAGGACAGAACAGGCCCTTCAGCCCACAATGTTGTGCTGACCACTGATCCTCATGTATGCACCCTCAAATTTCTGTGATGATATGCATGTCCAGGAGTCTCTTAAATGTCCCCAATGATCTTGCTTCCACAACTGCTGCTGGCAACGCATTCCATGCTCTCACAACTCTCTGTGTAAACAACCCACCTCTGACATCCCCTCTATACTTTCCTCCAACCAGCTTAAAACTATGATTCCTCGTGTTAGTCATTTCTGCCCTGGGAAATAGTCTCTGGCTATCGACTCTATCTATGCCTCTCATTATCTTTTATACCTCAATTAGGTCCCCTCTCCTCCTTTTCTCCAATGAAAAAAGTCCGAGCTCAGTCAACCTCTCTTCATAAGATAAGCCCTCCAGTCCAGGTAGCATCCTGGTAAACCTCCTCTGAACCCTCTCCAAAGCATCCACATCTTTCCTATAATAGGGCGACCAGAACTGGACGCAGTATTCCAAGTGCGGTCTAACCAAAGTCCTCTAGAGCTGCAACCAGATCTCACGGCTCTTCAACTCAATCCCCCTGTTAATGAAAGCCAAAACACCATATTCTTTCTTAACAACCCTGTCCACTTGAGTGGCCATTTTAAGGGATCTATGTACCTGCACACCAAGATCCCTCTGTTCCTCCACACTGCCAAGAATCCTATCCTTAATCCTGTACTCAGCTTTCAAATTCGATCTTCCAAAATGCAACACCTCGCATTTATCCAGGTTGAACTCCATCTGCCACCTCTCAGCCCATCTCTGCATCCTGTCAATGTCCCGCTGCAGCCTACAACAGCCCTCTATACTGTCAACGACACCTCCAACCTTTGTGTCGTCTGCAAACTTGCTGACCCATCCTTCAATTCCCTCATCCAAGTCATTAATAAAAATTACAAATTTAGTCTTAATCAATTTTGTTTTTTTAATAAAAATAGTCAGGTGAAATCTTGACCCCTTAGGGTCTTACAAAAACATCCCCTGACACATTCTGGACAATGACCACCTGGGTATCCATCTAAGGGACTATTTAATATGCATGACCTGAGACATTGAATTACTTCAGCATATCACCAGCAAGTCCAATTCTACTTCAGCTAATGTTCACTTCTAAACCCAAATCAACAGCATGATCACAATCAGGAACTTAACTCCTGCTCACTTCTCCTCATCGTTCATGTACAGTCTCAGCTAACTTATCAGAATTGGCATTAGGACCGAGATATTCCTGGACTATGTGGCTTATTGATGATCAATAGGGAGCTTTGATATATGTATAAATAATAAGGTTTTTTGAATACAAAGCATTAATACCTTCAGAAACTTCATTTTTCTAGAGTGCTTGAGCTTTCCTTCGTTTTAGATTTGCACAAAATAATGGGGGGACTCATATGGAGCAAGAATAACAATCTCTCCAATGCAGATTAATATAGCAATGGAATAAGTATTATTCTAAAATTAAAGGACAATGGGAAGGACTGCTGTAGTGCAATGGTACTGTCCCTACCTGTGAGTCAGGAGTCCTGGATTCAAGTCCCACCTGCTCCAGCTGTGTCATCACATGTCTAAGCAGGTCAATTAAAGATTTCTGAAGAGGTGAAATTATGTTGCCTGCAAAATTGGGTGCTAGCAAATCTGTCAGTCCTTTTACTCAATGCCTAATTTCTTCTCCAGTAGGTTCACCCTCAATGTATTTTTTGAGTGAATTATTAATTGACCATGGAGACAGAAAGACTCTTATGTGAACTGGGTTCATTCATAATCTGTGCTTCTACTCCAGTGCAGTAGCTCATTCATTTAGTGTACAAGTAACTTCTGAATTCCAGATAAAACACGTCAAAGTCTCTGAGGACTGAAATTGATAGTCCCCAAAGACAGGAGCAGGAATTAGAATGTGATATTAACTTGCCAGGTTTGAGCTGGATGTGGGTATGCAGTATAGAAGCATGCAGCCAGCAGCAATTACTGTTGAATGGTCAAAGTTAAAGATCACACAGCACCAGATTATAATCCAACAGGTTTATTTGAAAGTACTAGCTTTTGGAGTGTTACTCCTCATCAGGAGCAAGGCTGCGAAACCTAGTGCTTCCAAATAAACCTGTTGGACAATTACCTGGTGTTGTGTGACTTTTAACTTTGTTCACCCCAGTCCAACACCGGCTCCTCCACATTATGGCTACTATTGAATGGTTGCATACCTCATAAGAGGCTCACATTTTGAAGTGGCTTCTACCACTTAAAGCTTGCCCATGATACTTAAAGCTAGACTCCACTTATAGAGGACAGATACATTCTATCGGGAGCACACACTGGAACTCATTGAAAGTTGGCAAGAGAGTGAGTCATGGTGGAATAGGGAAGGGAGCATACCCAAGTTTCTCAATGAACCTCTCAATGAGAAGGTGGCGGGCAGGAGATTAGTCCTTTGCCCACTTTGAATCACCGGGCATTCCAAGTAGACCATGCAAATACCATTGTGGTCAATGCCAGTTGTAAATTCCCAACGACTGGGATACTGTATCACATGCAGTTCAATGACCTCAAATAAAGGGTCATGGTCTGAGAATTCATCTTTAAATCAAATTGCAACATTAATCTCATACACTATTCAATGCAACATATCTCCTTCAATGAAGATCAGTCCCTAGTTTTGAAGGGCAGTTATATTTCTCATGAAAATAACTTTATTTCTCTCTCCACAGATGCTTCCAGGCCTATTAAATATTTACAGCACTTTCTGTTTTACATCCTCATCACTCATCTATATATTCTGTATCTATTATGATTTATGCATCACATTCATAATCTTCATCACATTTCCATACAATTAGCACTGCTGAAAGACTGATATTCTCATTTCACACACAGACACTCTCTCACATACACACACACACTCTCTCTCTCTCTCTCTCTCTCGCTGTCTCACAAACACCCACACTTTCTCTCTCACACACAGACGCAGACTCTCTCACATACAGACACACACATAACACATACACATTCTCTCTCCCACACAAATACACGCACACACACTCACACTCTCACACTGTCTCTCACAGACACTCTCATATACAGACACACATACACATTCTCTCTCACTCACTCACTCACTCACACACACTGGTTTTCTGTCTCACACATACAAACATATAACACATACACATTCTCTCTCCCACACAACTCACACAGACACACACCCTCATAGATTCGCACAGTCTCTCACAGACATGCTCACACACATAACACATACACATTCTCTCTCATACACACACACACTCCACAGTATTCATTTAAAGGCTGGCAAGTTACCCAACAAATTGGATCAAACGTATTTACAAATTTCTTGCTCACTTGCAGGAGAAAGCGATGTACAATAAAATATGATATAAAGGCATTAGTGAGGAAAGATAAGTAGGTAGTGGAATCAGTATTTGTGAAGTAGGAATAGCAAGGATCAGAAAGTGTTGGTGGGATTGGTGTGTATAGGCCCCCTGTTTGTTGTTTTCTGATTGGGCAAACTATTAACAAGACATTACTGAAGCTATGACAAAGGCAATCTGATAGTCACACATCATCCTGATTTAGAACAATATCACTATTCCTTCTCTGTTAATAGGTTAAAGTCCTGGAATTCCCTTTCGAACAGCACTGTTGGTGTCTCTACAAAAACGATAGCAGTTCAAAAAGGCAGCTTACCACCAAATTCTCCAGGGGCAATTAAGGATGGGCAATAAATGCTGACCCAGAGAGCCAACTCTCAGATTCATGACCGAATGAAGCAAAAATCTATTTACTTACTTACGTCTATGTGTGTGTTAAGGGATGAGACATACCAATAAACCTTAACATGTACCAGAGGCCAGTCATTCTGAGGCCTTGCTACTGCTACCAAAGCAACTGCATGGAGCTGACTCCCTGAATGAGGCTGACTCCCTGAATGAGGCTGACTCCCTACAAAGTATCGAAGCTGCTTCACCAGAGAGATATTTTTATTCATTCACAGGATATGGGCATTTACTGTCCATCCCGGAGGGCAGTTAAGATTCAACCACATCGCTGTGGGTCTGAAGTCACGTGAAGGCCAGACTAGCTAATGATGACTGTTTCTTCCCTCAAGGGCATTAGTGAACCAGATGGGCTTTTTTCCTAACAATCAGCAATGGTTTCATGGTCATCACTAGACTCTTAATTCCAGACATTTTTTTGTTGAAATCGAATTTCATATCTGACTTGAACCCGGATTCTTGGAACCTGGTTCTCCAGATTAACAGCTCAGTCACATTACTACTAGGCCATTGTTTCTCCAAGTTGCCAGAGGTGTAGGAATATTGCTAGGAATTGTAGGAATTGTGCTATGTCTCACTCCAATTGGCTGCTCATCTTGTTTGCAAAGCTCTTTAATTGGGTCCCACAGATTCCTGAAGAAGGGCTAATGCCCGAAACGTCGATTCTCCTGTTCCCTAGATGCTGCCTGACCTGCTGCGCTTTTCCAGCAACACATTTCCATCCCACGGATCTATGCTTGCCATCTGGGAGCCAGTAACTATCTGGTTGCTGTTACATGCACAAGACTTTTTTTAAAGCAAGTCAATCAAAGGCAACAAATTCATAAAGGGATAACTGAACGTAGTGAAATTCTAAGCAGTTCTGGTTGCACCTGTGGATGAAGAGTCACTATTTCAGTTCAATGATCTTTCATCAAAATGATCTGGAGACAGAATATTAAAAAAGACTCTGATGAAATATGTTAGTTTGCAATCAGAGTTCATTACCTAGAATTCCTACTTAGTCAGCTCTCCAGAAGAAAGATTTAAGGATGGCCTTAAATGCACAGTCTAGACCAACAACTACATATCAGAGAAGGTTCAAGATCACTGAGTATCTTTGAGCCATGCCATAGAGCATAACAAAAAGGAACAGGGGTAGGCTGTTCTGCCCTGAAGCCTCCTCTGCCATTCAATAGGATCATAGCTGATCTGACATTCCTCATACCCACTTTCCTGAGATTTCCCCATAACCCTTGATTCCCATGGAGTACCTTCTGCTAATATTCTTTCATTCCTTACTTTTCTACTTTTTTTGCCTAAATAAAAAATGAACTCTAACAAACAAAAGGCACAATGTTACCAATAGGAGTAAGTCATTCAGAGTGTGATTCATGATCGCATTTTTAGATTGTTTGAGAGTGACAACAAAATAAAAGGCCAGATTTTCCAGATGGGTTTTCAAACATAAAAGTCTGGAACAAATGTGTTAATGATCACTGCACATCAGCGAGTGGTGTCCATTTAATAATGCCTTTGAATAAGATGTTAGTGCAGGTACAATCATTATGCAAGAGAAAAGCAGCTGTGGTTTTGTATATGTTCATCGAAAGTTTCGTGAACTTCCAACTACGTGTACAATTAGAGAATTAATCTACTTTAAGCATTTGCATCAATTTGCTATTATTAAATCACTTTAGCACACATAATTCTGAATAAGTATTTAATTTCAAAGGTCATTACTTTTGGACAGTGAAGGGGAAGAACAATGAAAATAAAAGGCATGGTCGAGACACATTGGAATTCATTTAACCCATTGTCTGGGTGGATAACAGCAACACAAGAGGTTCAATTTAGATCATCAGTGCCCGTGCCTCAATATTATTGAAAGCATGTCTGACACCATTTTGATACAAACCCTTTAGAAGTGTTCCTCATGTCAGTCAAAAAAAATGTCATGCTACTTAAGTATGCTAGCAGGGAGGCTGGCTTTTGTTTTAGCAGTAATTCCAAAAATCCAGTTCCATCAGCTTTGCACCCCCTTCTCATGATCGCAATGATCTACTGGAGGCTGGACTAGTCATCCTGAAAAGAAAACCGTGGTGACAACCACCAAAGAGATCGATGGTACTCATGATTTGGAGGAGCTGTTCGACTGGCTGTTGTGATTTTTAACTTTGATCAAAGAGATCAATATTTTAAGCAAAAAGTAAACTGGAAGCAGTTTGCTGGAGTCACCTGCTCAACAGAAGCTCAATCTCCTCTGCACTTCCATTTACAACCAAGCCAGCCTCATTCTCTACTTTAGAATGCTTGGGATTCACATTAGATATCTGAAGTTTGCTGGCTTTAGTAAATTAAGTCATAAGTCCCAATTTTGATCAAGTTTTTTGCCTTACATGCTCTGGCACTGTGCTTTCTCACCAGTGTCCACTTCTTGACAGAAAAACAATACAAATCAGTTCCTACCCCATAACTTATTATTTATTTTCTGACATAAATTCAGGGATAGAAAGCAGCTCTGCCAGGCAGAAATGTATGTAAAAAAGAGATCAAAGAGAATCTTAAAAACATGAATATGTTTAGAAGAGAAATGGAAATTTATTGTGTTTTTATTTGTGACTTGAGTTGCTAAGTAAAGGACATTTTTGACCCTTCATCAAAAATGGTTTCAATCCCCATGTACAATAAGATTGCCCAGAAAATGAAGGATTGAACAGAGCTTTGGAACAGAAAATGTATGAAATTTTGCAATGATTGTAATTAAACCCAAATAGGCCATCAAGCATCTAATCACCTGGACATTACCAATAGTGGCTTTTGTTTTCCTCTTAAAGGGACAATATTATGTTGCGTATTATGATTTGCATGTGACTGCAGCTTTTAGTTAATTGAGCATCAGGCAAATAGATATTTTTGATTAGGTGAAAGGCATTGAAAATTCACAGCCATCTATATTCCTCAATTATTGTTAATGTTCTACTTTTAGTTCTGGATTCCTGGTAAGTGGCTATGTTCTTTTTTGCATAGGTTACACATTTTCAAGTACGTTAATGTTCACCGCCTGAACTGCATCTTATTTTCAGCTTCACGCCCTACATGGTTGCTGCAGTAACCACCTAATTACAGATCTCTCTGCCTGATATGCATGTGGGACAGTAATAACATTTAAATAGCTTCGAATGAAGCATAATCAGGACATATAGTTCACCATTATGATTGGGGAGTGGGAATAACTGGCTTGTTTCCTTTAATGAGTATGAAAACCACACATTCGACAGTAGTACGCAACGCAAGGCCTTGCTGAGAGCTGGTTGATCTCACTACTTCCCAATTGAAATGGTGCATCTTTCACCCTCACAATGTCACGTGCCAATAACCCAATTAATTTGAAATGCAATCAAGTGTGAGAGCTGCAGTGAGACTCCGAAACTGTAATAATCCTTTCTCTTAGACAATAGAGCACACACTATTGTGACTGCAGGGATTGCACCAAGTGCTGGGGAAAATAGAAGAAATAAAATAACTATGAGTAAATATGATTTTAATAAATGAAAGCTCCTACTGGCCAACTGAGCCAGATGCCCCAGTTCCCAATATTCACCCTGGCACTTTGTGAGCTGAACTTGTATTGAATTTGGATTGAAACAAGATCAAATTTGATTTGGGTATGTGCATGTGTGGAATATTTATTTAACATCCTGGGAAGGACTGGGCACTAGATGTAATCAAAGATTGAACAGAGAAGTACTTGGGTCTGGAGCATATCATCAATACCGATGGCAAAAGATTACTGATATTAATTTTAAAAATGTTATCATTTGATAATTTGCTATCAAGGAGAAAGAAATTTGTTTTCCAATTTCATATTAAGTACCACTAAAGCTCTGCCCTGACAATGTGGAATTGATTTTAATCAATCTCTACACGTCCCTTATCTCACCTCCACTACCTCCCCGGTGCTCGCTGAACAGGAGCGGGTAAGGTAAAGTTTTAAATGCAAGAAAATTAAGAAATCTGCAATGTCTAATTTCTTTGCTAGTTTTAGGGCTAAGATTCAGATGGATCCTTAAAAAATCGAGAGAGAGTCCATTCCAGCAATTTTCATTGAAGTAGTTTGCAAATTTGTTTTCCAACTTTGCTCCCCTCGCACGTTCCCCAACACACACTCTCTCACATTCTCTCACACAGTCTAGTCCTCTGTTAGCACACTTCAATTTAACTGGAATTAGAGCTGCATCCAATCTATTAATGTTACCTTGAATTCTTCAATTCTGAAACTACTGTTCAGGGAAGACAATGGATTAGTGATGATGTCCTTGAATCCCTAATGTGCTGAGAGAGGCCATTCAGATGGAAAGTTCTAAGCTACAGCCTAACCTGTGTCTGATATAGTTCTCCCATTACAATCCTGCTTTTTTATTCAATACCCTGGCCAATGATAGTAAGCATCCCATAAATTGTCCCTTATTGCCTTATCTACATAACCATGCCAGCTTCAAGAACTTGTCTCCAAGGTTACTCACTTCCTTTACTCCTCACAATATCTTCCAGTTTATTCTATATTCTCTATACTTCTTACTTCACCCCAAATGCAAAACATTGCATTTTGCCCAATTGAATTTTATTGTAACTTTTCCACCCACTCAACCAAACCATTGATCTCATCCTGCAGTCAAAAGTTATCCTTTTCATTATAAATTACATGGTCAATTTGTGTGTTGTCTACAAATTTCCCAATCATGTCTCTCACAGTTCACAATTACTAAGGAACCTGTACAACACAACTGGAAATTGTTTTCTGTTTACAAGATGCATCTGTCAATCATTACCCTTGAGCCAAGTTTGGACCCAACTCACCACGTTTCCATGTTTCCAATGGGCTTAGCCACATGCTTCATGCAGACAGGATCTATTGCACTACCATTATCAGTCCTCCTTACTACATCTTCAAAAATCTCTAAGTAACAATTAATCTCATAATTCAGTATTGATGCTAGTAAATATGCAACTTTTCTCATTGGACTGTAGGAAGCTGAGGGGTGATCTCATAGGGGCATATAAAATCACGAGAGGTTTGATAAGGTGAATGGAGGTGTCGATTCCTTACAGTGGGGATTTCAAGACTAGGGGCATGTTTTAAGGTGAGAGGAGAAAGATTTTAAAAATACTTGGGGGCAATTTTTTTTTTCGCCTGTAGTGTTTCATGTGTGGAATGAGCTTGCTGAGGAAGTGGCAGATGCAGGGTATAGTTACAATATTTAAAAGACATTTGGATAAGTAAATGAATAGGTAATGTTTGGAGGGTTATAGGCCAAGTGCAGGTAGGTGGGAGTGGTTTACTTTGGGATTATGGTCGGCATGGACTGGTTGGACCGAAGGGTCTGTTTCCATGCTGTATGACTCTATGGTCAGACTGATAGACCTGTAATGATTTGACTTACCCCACCACATTCTTTGTTGAATAATGATGCAACATTTGCACACCTCCAATCCTTTGGTACCATTCCTGTATTGAGTGGGGATTGTAAAATGATCCACAGAGCATTTTGCTATTTGCTTCCGAGCTTCGCTTAACAGTCCGGGATACAATTACTCCAATCCTGCTGAATTATCTACGGTCAATGGAGTCAGTCTTTTCAGCACGTTTTTTCTAATTATAGTTATTCTATCCAATATTACACTCTTCCTTTTAACTGGGATATCTATATCATCTCTCTCCTTTGTGAAGACAGAATAGTACTGAAGATGTGTTCCAGAATTAGTAATGCCTCAGCCAAATTGTTCTAGTAAAGCTACAATACTGACATTCACCGAGCAATTTAGGAAATAGCCCACATATGTCTGGATTCCAAAAAAAAGGATAAATCCAACACAACCCATTGACATCCAATCAGTGTCCTCTCAATCATCAGCAAAACAATGGAAGGGGTCATCATCAATGATATTAACTGGCATTTACTCAGTAATAATCTGCTTCCTTAGGATCAGTTTACATTCTACCAGGGTCATTGAGCTCCTGATCTCATTTTAGGCGTGGACCAAACATGGACATAATGCAGACATGATGGGCTAAACAACTTCCTTCTGCGCTATAACAATTCTGTCATTCTGTGACAAAATATCTGAACTCCAGAGCTGAGGTGAGAATGAGATTGCATTTGACACCAAGTCAGGCATGAGACTTTGATGAACTAAAGCACAATTTGGCTCAAAATAACATGGTCTGAGATCAGTCACCTCAAGCCCTGGGCAACACTGCAGGTGTTCCTCAAGGTAATCTTTAAGCCCCAAACATCTTCAGTTACTTTATAATTGACGTCCCCATAATAAGGTCAGAAGTGTGGATGTTCTCTGATAATGTTCTGCATCATTTGTGTTTCCTCAGCTACTAAATCTCCAGGGAGATTGTGGATGGGTAATAAATACTGGCCCAGTCAATGATGCTCACATCCTATTAATTAATAGTCCACAATCAGTAAGACCTGGGCAATATCCAGGCTTTGGTTACTTGCCAAGTAACTGTTGCACCACATAAGTACCAGGCAATGATCATCTCAAATAAGAGAGAATCTAATTATCACCCACTGACATTAGTGTTACCAAATCACCTACTGTCAACACTATAGGG
This sequence comes from Chiloscyllium plagiosum, assembly GCF_037043375.1. NCBI lineage: Eukaryota > Metazoa > Chordata > Chondrichthyes > Orectolobiformes > Hemiscylliidae > Chiloscyllium > Chiloscyllium plagiosum. The sequence continues at coordinate 5,417,952 of NW_028270142.1, forward strand.
ACTTACCACTGCCCAGGAACTGAACTGGGCTAGCCACATAAAAACTGTGGCAATGAGAGCAGGTCAGAGTATGGGAATTCTGCGGTGAGTAACTCAGCTCCTGACTCATCAAGGACTGTCCTCTATCTACAAGATACCAGTTAGGAGTATGATACAATACTTTTAAACTTGTAGGGATGGGTGCAGTTCCAGCATTCCTTTGACAGCAACTTCCAGCTCATGACCTTTACCATGTTAAAGGTCAAGAACAACAGATGTATGGGAATGCATGGATTGACCATAAGACTTACAAGCGGAAGTAAGCCATTCAGCCCACCATTCAGTGAGACCATAGCTGATCAGATAACCCTCAAAGTCACTTTCCTGTCTTTTCCCTATAACCCTTGATTCCACTACTGAGTAAAAATATCTGTTTATTTCAGTCTTCAATATGACCCAGCCTTAACAGCCCTCTGTGATACAGAATTCCATTGATGCACTACACTCTGAGAAGCTTCAGTTCAAGATAGCAGCTTACCATCATCTTTTCCAGGGAGATTGTGGATGGGCATTAAAAACTGGCCCAGTCAATGATGCTCACATCCTATGAATTAATGTTCCAAGAATAATTTTCAACTGGGTTTTGACTTGTACGTTAGTTTCATCTGCCTGTTAGAAATTGTCCCAGATTAGGATCTGGAATGCACTATGCATGAGTGTGGTGGAAGAAGATTCAAATATGGCTTTCAGAAGGGAATTGGAGAATTATCTGAATTATTCACATTTTGCAAAACTATGGGAAAGAGTATGGGCAGTGGATCTTGGGGAGTTGCTCTAGCAGAGGACCTCTCTGTGCTTTAAACTATTCTATCATCCCAAATTACTTCTCATTAACAGCTATCAGCAAATCAACCAAAACCATCTGTCATCTGTTCCAGCTCCGAAGAAACCCACCAAGCCAGAGTGGCCCTTCTTATGTCAAGGCCCAATGATGTTATCAGGACCAGGCTATTCTTAACTGGCGTTGTGAGCTGGTAATTTTATGAGATTTTCCTGCCAGGTAAAAATTCTGGGAAAAGGAGGTTCATGTGCAGTTGGATGGACAAAGTCTCCTCTGGATCTTAAAACAAACTGTATGCTTCCATAATCAGGTCACTCTCTTGCATCCTCAGTGCAAGACCATTTTCAAAGTTAATCCCTTCACTTTTCTCAGCAAGCAGCCTCTGAGCCACACAGCCCTCTGCTGAGTCCATTACTTTCCATTCCAAAACTCCTGGAAAGAAGACCAGCTTTGAGAGCCCAGAGCCAATATTGACAAAGCCTTGGATTGGAACTGTGGGTGAGCTGCCATTTCAGCTCACAGCTGATCCATCCAGAGCAAAATTGGTACCTATATCATCATCTTAAGTTGAAAAAAATAAGCAGCACCGAACTCTTATTTTCATTTTGTATTAAACAAAACCCAATGTAGTCATTATTTCACAAAGCAATTATCTTTTAATCTTGTGAATTGTCCAGTTTAATGCAGGCGAGAAAGCTTCAACAAAATGTACCTTTTCTGCAAATACTCAAGTTCCGTACTATTAAAGTACTATTTGTATCTTTCATGTAAATATTCTGATCCATGTTCTTGTTTAAAAACTCTCATCTGCCATACTATATCACAAACTCCAAGCTCTCCTTATTGCACTAACATCTGCATTCAACAACTCCCCCGGCCCCCCTTCCCACCTTTCAATGTGCTATTAGTTCATTATAAAGCAATCTCCGTGCTTACTTCTGATCTTACAGGTACTGCAGACTTATCCATCTTTGAGATATTAATGGTTAAGGGTTTTTTTATCCATGTGTCCAGCAAAACCTGAGTTTATCATGATCTCAGAACAGCTGGCACTAGCCGCTTTTCCTTTCTATTAGAATGGGGTTGTGCTCTTCGAATCGTTTAAGTGGTCTGGAGGTTTCCTTGGATAACAAAGTATCATTATAAATCTTTTAGCTGCAGGAATATTTTGCTTCATATTGCTGCTTTAAAGTCAAAAATGTCTTGGCATTCATAAATTATTTAAATAAGTTTTAGCTGATGATGTTGTCATGGTGTCCAAAAGAGAAGGAATACAATTTTAATCAGGTTCAATTCCAACCCCTCCCTCCCCAGCCCCCAAGAAAAATGTGGCCCTTTTTATTCCGAGTTCTATACTCACTGACAATTCCATCTCGTAAATGACCCTTTTCTAATTATTAGTAAACAGCAGGTTACCTTTGATATCTGTACGCTACAACCAGCATGCTGCAATGCGCTGTTTTACTCTGTGGGGATCATGGGTGTTTAAATGGGTTAAAATAAAACACAATTGAAGAACCAATGGGAGCACACCTGCAGTACTGCTATGGAGCTCACTGTTGAGGTGCTAATGATAGACTTTAATGAACTGAAATTTTAAAACAACTTTGTAAATGCTGCTGTGCAGCACACATTTCTCTGGTGTCTTTGTTCTGATTGGCTGCACTGAGGGTGAAGGAAAGCTAATGCAGTCACAAGGCCTTACATTCACATAGCAGCTGAGAATCAACACACCAACTAAACGCCAATATTTTAGCATCAAGAGTGTGGTGCTGGAAAAGCACAGCCAGTCAGGCAGCATCCGAGGAGCAGGAGAATTGACATTTCAGGCAAGAATCCTTTATCAGGCTTATGCCTGAAACGTTGACTCTCCTGCTCCTCGGATGCTGCTTGACCTGCTGTGCTTTTCCAGCACCGCACTCTCGACTCTGATCTCTAGCATCTGCAGTCCTCGCTTTCCAATATTTTAGCCCTCTGTTAAAATGAATCTTTCCTGAAAGATGTTTTGCTGAAGGTTTGATGGAACTAATAATTCACTCCAATATACTTATGAATCTCTGAGCAGGGATACTTCTAAAATGAATTAAGGTGCAAATCATCTCAAGCTGATATTTCAAAAGTTTTCATAAGTTAACAACAGTCCTTTGCAGAGGATATATCCATGATGTGGAGATGCCAGTGTTAAACTGGTGTGGACAAAATCAGAAGTCACGCGACATCAGGTTATAGTCCAACAGGTTTATTTGAAATCACAAGCTTTTAGAGCACTGCTCCTTTGTCAGGTGATGAAGGAGCAGCGTTTTAAAAGTCTGATTTCAAATAACCCTGTTAGACAATACCCTGGTGTCATGTGACCTCTGTCAGTGAATGTATCATTCAGTTGTACTTCTGAGCTATCTTCAAAGTTTGGAGTCACAGCTTTCTGACTAGGATTAATATTGTATCAGTTGGGAAATCTAGAAATCAACATGATAACCCAAACATCGTTGTATTCCAGTAAACAAAAAATGCAGTAAATGCATAAAGATTTCAATACCACAATGGAGCATTTGCAAAACTAAATAATCACAGCTTATTTTATTTCCCTACAATCTTGAGCAGTCAGGAAGTAATGAAGGAGAATAATAATAGATAGTAGCAGCATTAGGCCATTTGGCCCATCGAGTCTGCTCTGCTATTTGATCATGGCTGATATGTTTCTCAATTCCATTCTCCTGCCTTCTCCCTGTAACTTTTGACCCCCTCACTCATCAAGAACCTACATAATTCTGTCTTAAATACAGTCAATGACCTGGCCTCCACAGCCTTCTATGGCAATGATTTTCACAATGTAATGAGTAATGTTAAAATAAGCTTGCAAACTAATACTGTAATTACAGACTATTATTCGATATGACCTTTCACTGATCTTCACCTCAGCATCATTTCAAATATTTATAAGAATAATAGCATGAGGTCAAGAAGGTTCTTATTTAGGACCTAAAACTCACTAGCCCATCCCTGAAATTAATCCATGATATCACTGTGCAAATGTGTCCTGTCTGCTATTTTAGTGCAGGTGTTAATCTGTTTATTATATATCGGTTAATTCTTCTGCTGCAATCATGAAGGAAGGAATTTCAAAAGGGGAATGCATTAACTTTCATATATTCAAACCCCATGGGAAAAAGATCCAGCCCTTATTTTGAGACCATATTTCATAGCACACAATTATATTAGAGAAAATCAATATTGTATTCCTAGGCCTGTTAAAATGTTCAGCACTGTACACAGCTAGTTTCCTCACGGTAATTCTGAGTAATTGTTTGCTATTGTTGGTGCTTGATTAGTTACACTAACAACATTCAATTTTTGTGCTCCCTTCAGAATGTAATTTTAACACATTGCAATTTTTAAGCACATCTGATACTCAGAATATCCACACTATAATAAAAGCAGATTGAATGTCAGTGATTTAATATGTGTTTCTAGTCCTATTACTAACATGCTTTGCTGCATCCATCGTCATTGTTAATGTGGTTAATGGATCTGTACGGTTTAATGCTGCAGTTTCACTTTCTCGTATAAAGATATTCAGTGCCTCAGACTGCTTTGTTGATGATATTAATGCGAACAAATGCTGTAATATGACTTTCCAGTTGAGGCAGTCATTGTATTTTTGTTGTTGGCCTGTTTCCCCACATGCCCAGTTCTTATTGAATAGTTTATGAAAGGAATCACAGAGGACTTTGGGCTCCTTACCCTCTCTGCATACTGCAACATGTTCTTCACTCCAGCATTTTCTCCTCTCGCAACATTAGCTTTAGTTTTAACTCAGGGTGTTTATGTGCTTGCAGAGGTAATTGAACTGTGAAACTCAGAAGTCTTTGACTCCGGACCCTTACACTGCACATGCCAGATAATTAGCACCCAATACTGGCAGGATTACTATCAGTGTCACATGCCAGTGAGGCAAGGAACAGGGAGTGAGTGCAGTAAACACAGGGCTGGTGCAGGAGGGAGAACTTCAGAAACGTAGATTATTGGGGAAGGTGGGATCTGTACATGAAGGACAGGTTGCACTTAAACTGGAGGGGCACCAATGTCCTGGGTGGGAGATTTGCTAGAGCACTTTGGGATGGTTTAAACTATTTTGGCAAGGAGATGGGAATCATAGCTACAGATCAGAGGAGAGGATAGTTGATGAATGGGCAGAAATAGAATACAAAGATTCTGTCAGGAAGAATACATAGTTGATAGGGCAATGGGATTGGTTAAAGTGAGTCTGTTTTACTGCAAGGTGTGTCAGAAATAAGAGTGATGAACTTAGAGCTTGGATCAGTACTTGGAACTAGGATGTTGTGGCCATAACGGAGACATGGATTTCACAGGGGCAGGAATGGTTGGTGGATGTTCCAGGGTTTAGATTTTTTTTAAAAAATAGGGAGGGGGGTAAAAGAGGAGGGGGAGTAGCATTGTTAATTAGAGAGGGCATCACCGCTGCAGTAAAGGAGGTTGCTGAGGAGGGTTTGTCTACTGAGTCAGTATGGGTGGAAGTCAGTAACAGGAAAGGAGCAGTCACTTTACTGGGTGTTTTCTATAGAGCTCCCCCCAACCCCCATTGCAGCAGAGAGATGGAAGAACAGATTGCACAGCAGATCTTGGAAAGGTGCAGATGTAACAGAATTGTTGTTGTTCTGGGTAACTTCAACTTCCCCAATATTGACTGGAACCTCCTTCGTGCAGATGGTCTGGATGGAGCCGATTTTTGTCAGGTGTCCCAGAAAGGATTCCTGACTCAATATGTAGATAGGCTGACTAGTGGGAGGCCATATTGGCTTTGTTGCTAGGCATCGAGCCAGGCCAGGTGTCAGATCTCTCAGTGGGAGAGCATTTCAGTGACAGTGACCACAACTGCCTCATCTTTACCATAGCCATGGAGAGGGATAGAAACAGACAGTATGGGAAGGTATTTAACTGGGGGAGTGGCAATTATACTGCTATTATATAGAAGCTGTGGAGTATAAATTGTGAACAATTGTTCTACAGGAAATGCACAACAGAAATGTGGAAGCTGTTTAAGGAGCAATTGTTGCGAGTGTTGGACAACTTTTTCCCATTGAGACAGGCAAGGAATGAGAAGGTGAAGGAGCCTTGGATGACAAGAGAAGAGGAGCTTCTCATCAAGAGGAAGAAGGAAGCTTACTTAATGTTGAGGAAGCAAAGATCTGACACAGCTTTAGAGGATTACAGGGTACTAGGAAAGAACCAAAAATGAACTGAGGTGAGCTAGGAGGGGACACCAAAAAGCCTTGGCAGGAAGGATTAGGAAAAACCCAAAGGCATTCTACACTTACATGAGGAATAAGAGAATGATCAGAGAGAGGGTAGGGCCGATCAGGGATAATGGAGGGAACCTGGAGTCTGAAGAGATAGGGAAGGCCATTAATGAGTTATTTGCTTCAGATAGATGCTATCAACAGACACATTGACTTGGACCCCATTTACCACCTCCTGAGAAAAAGAATAGGAAATGACATCACCATAGAAAATGACAACACCACAGGAAATGACATCACCAACCCAAAGATACATAGAAAGCAGGAGTCATCAGCAGTGCTTTGTCTGGATGCTTACTGAAGATGTTACTTAGTATGGTGACGAAATGTCTGAAAATGTACCTTCCAGCTTAGTAAGGAAACTGCCATCTAGAACCTCAACCTGAGCTACAAATCTTCTCAAAACTGGCCTGTACTGTGTTGTATTGTTCTATGTTCTATGAAATGGCAGTGAAAGCCCTGTGGCAGGACACTCCCAGTGGGAATAGTAAATCACAGAACAGATTGTGGGAGAATCTTGTGATTTTTTTAAAAAATCCCTTCATGGGATGAAGGTGTCACTGGTTAGGCCAGTATCTATTGCCCGTCCCTAATTGTTAAGAGTCAATCACATTGCTGTGGGTGTGAATCACATGTAGGCCAGACCAGGTAAGGGTGGTACTTAAGGGCATTGGTGAAAAAAACGTTTTTCCTGGCAATTGACAATGGATTCATAGTCGAGGATGTGGTGCTGGAAAAGCACAGCAGGTCAGGCAGCATCCGAGGAGCAGGCAAATTGACATTTCGGGCAAAAGCCCTTCATCAAGAAAGCCCTCCTGATGAAGGGCTTTTGCCCGAAACATCGATTTTCCTGCTCCTCAGATGCTACCTGACCTGCTGTGCTTTTCCAACACCACACTCTCGACTCCTATCTCCAGCATCTGCAGTCCTCACTTTCGCTGAATGGATTCATGGTCACCTTTCCAGATTTAAAAAATTGAATTCAAATTCCATTATCTGCCATGGCAAGATTCGAACCCTGTGTCCCCAGAACATTACCTGGGTCTCTAGATTAACAATCCAATGATAACATCATTAGGTCATGACCGAGTATAGGTTGTCGATGCAGCAAAAGAGGTCTAAACCTTCCCCTATCAAGACCAAAGAAGCATCCCATCACCATCCTCACTAAAAATCTTTCTGGAAAAGTAAAACGAAGAGTGAAAATACTTACTTATTGAAGCCTCTTTCTATTGGGTGTTGTTAGATTCTGCCTCAAAGTCTTGGGTTCTAAGAAGGAATTTTTGACCACGTGAACTTGAGGGCTTGATTTTCTAATTAAACAGAAGAGTATCGTCTACAAAGCAACTTCTGTTCTATCTTTTGTGGAACCATCAATCTCATTCCCAATCTCAGCATTTAAAATTGACTGCTACGAATGTTTTAAAAATAGAATTTGTGTTGTTAAAGTCAGCAATCTTTTATACTCAGCATTGCATCTCAGAAATTGTTGATGGTTGCTGATTTGTTTTTTTGTATATATCTCAGAAGTGTAGCTTCATCAGCTCTGAGCATGATCCTGAAGAACCGAGGTCATTATTAAAAGTGACACGTGATCTCAATCCACACAAACTGAAGTCTTTCATCGGTCCAGAGCTTTGACACTTGGTCGGTCAGACACTTGGAACTGTGAGGCTTTGATCCTGTTTCTGTGGAGCAGGGGTGGAGGGATGGTGGGGGTGAGTAACCAAATCGTAGCCACCCTGGCTGTTAATGACATATTGCTTATGTTTCTGGCCTTATGCTTCTGGAATGAGATGGGGAAGGGGGAGAGATTAAAGAAAATGAAAGTGGCTGGAGCAGCTGGTACATGAGTTATCCTGAGTGGGCCAAAGAGCAAAACAGAAGCCTTGCGCTGTTAGTGGTGTAAGGAGCTTGGTGTAGCTGACAGCAAATGGGGGAAGATGTTGTTTGTGATAGTGAGCATGGTCAACCATGAGCATTTGTGGGAGAGGTCTTGATATCAGACAGAAGATGCTGATACTTACCCTGACAGAGTCCAGGTCATTAACCCCTTGCAATGTTGCCATGCCTCAAACCGACAACACAGCCTGGGTAGTAACCTCAGACCAGACTGGTATTGACTGGAGGCGTGATTGCCTCTGCTGATCCTGAGGGAAAAGGACAACCTTCCTGGCTCACTAGGACTTCCGGTTCCCTTTTGACAAAGCAGGCTGACTGTTTCCCTCTGTGCAGCAATTCATATAGCTCCAGCCTGACAGCTCTAGACAAGGTGCATGATTGGGCTTTAAAGATGGCACCAGTCATCCTGGGAGAGGCGCACAGTACTTATGCCAGTGCCAATTTTGAGAAAGCAACAACCAAGGCATCATGAAGATTGCGTAAGGAATCTCGCTCGGCCTCAGATCACGAGAATCAAAAAAATGAATCTTGGAGAAGCTGGGAACAAAAAAGAAATCCGATCCTTTGTTTCAGCTCTGGGAAATGCAATTAACCGTAACCGAGATTGAGGGTTACAATGTTCTCTGTCTCAAGGCTGTAAGCCGCTGTTGTAAAAGGTGTTTGGAAGCTCAATGTAATACTTAGTTCAGTCCGTAATTTGTCATTAATTGATACTAAATTGGTAGTCTTTTTTCTGGGATGTGAAATAATGACTGTTGTGGGAAATGAATTTTTACATGAATGCAATAGACGATGTTTTCACAAGGTTTTGTTAAGGCACCTTGCTGGGGCTGTAGCAGAGAGAAGGACCCTGCATTTTAAATTACTCTAAATCACATGTCAGCATGAGGATTATGCCCTTTTCCATTATCCAGTCAAAAAGAAATATCTTTGTACAGATTTTAACATCAAAAGCTTTTTGCAAAGGATAAGATTTAATTCATTTATTCAGTATGCTCATTCAATTATAGGGTTCTATTTTCTAAAAGCAATGCAATATATTTGTTACATTTTGAGGTATGCATGTTCTATGTTGGAAGTGAATGCATACCAAAAGTAAGAAATTGTAGTTCTCTCAGCAAAAAATGAAATTGCACAGTTTCACCTGAATTATTCATTCATTTGGAATTATTATCTTCATAAATATGAGAAATTGCAGTTTTTGGATATATTTATTTATTGTAAAAATCTACCCCTCAATCTTTTTTTTTTAACCATGTATGTGCTGATGGTTGTGTTGATAAAGTTGTTGGAGAAGCCTTTGGCATTAAAGGAGTGAAACAGAAAGCAGGAACTTTGAAGATGGGCATTCCCATCTCCTGGCCCTTTTTTAGCTGTCTTGCTGGAAAGGTGAAGCTCAGTAGGAAGTTTGGACCGGGAGTGTGGCAATTTTGAAATGAGTTCCCTATGATGTGTGGGAACAGAGCCTTGATTTTCCACCATACGGTGGGTTGAGTAGCTGACATCCACCTCCCTCCAGTCTATGTGCCCTCTGGTCATTAAAGGGCCATCAGTGCATTATACAGCCTGCCACAGACAACTAGATAATGTAAAACAGACAGAGGAAATGCTGGAGAAACTCAGAGAAAAGCAGATTAATGTTTTGATTCTGATCTGATACTTATAGACTCAAAGTCATACAGCATGGAAACAGACCCTTCAGTCCACCCAGTCCATGCTGAACATAATCCCAAACCAAACTAGTCCCACCTGCCTGCTCCGGACTCATATCCCTCCAAACCTTTCCTATTCGTGTACTAATCCAAATGTCTTTTAAACATAGTAATCATACCTGCATCCACCATTTCTTCAGGAAGTTCATTCCACACGTGAACCACCCTCTGAGTAAAAGATTTGCCCCTCATGACTTTTATAAATCTCTCTCCTCAGAATATTCCTCAATCTCCACTTGACTAGATGAAAGCAGATCCAACCACATTTAAGGCACTTAGCACCATCCAGGATAAAGTAGTCTATGTGATCATAATCCATCCATCATATTCATCCCCTCCACTACAGCCAAGAAGTGGCAGCAGTGTGTACCATCTACATCTGCATTTATACTAACACATTTTGTGTGCTTTGACAGCACATTCCAAACTCAGAGCCTCCATCATTAGAATGTGAAGTTTTGGCATGAAGAGCTTACAAAAGGACAGAAGAAGATAGATAGGCAAAAGTGAGAACTTCAGATGCCGGAAACCAGAGTTTAGATCAGAGCCGTGCTGGAAAAGCACAGCAGGTCAGGCAGCATCCAAAGACCAGGAAAATCGACGTTTCAGGCAAAATCCCTTCATCGGGAAGAAGATAGATAGCTGAGTCTTTGTCATTGATGCTTTTCACATGTATGGAAACTCAATGAAATTCTGAAGTAAAAGGTGAAATTCCTGGGTCAGCAACTGTTGCCCTTTATACTTTTAATCATTAACTAAATGCAGCCCTTTGGGGACAAGGGCACATCTTCTGCTGTGTCTAGCCCTTTAGAATGTACAAGCATGTCCAATCTGGTGTAATTTATTTGATTAGATTAGATTCCCGACAGAATGGAAACAGGCCCTTCAGCCCAACATGTCCACACCAACCCTCCAATGAGTAACCCACCCAGACCCCTACACTATATTTACCCCTGACTAATGCACCTGGGCAACTTAGCATGGTCAATTCACGTGACCTGCATACCTTTAGATTGTGGGAGAAAACCAAGCACTCAGAGGAAACCCACGCAAATACAGGGAGAACATGCAAACTCTACACAGACAGTTGCCCAAGGCTGGAATCGAGCCCGGGTTCCTGCCAATGTGAGGCAGCAGTGCTAACCACTAAGCCACCATGTTGCTCCCCTACATCCTAGATTCTGTCTCTCTAGAATGCAATTCCACCACTTTTTCCTCAAAATATATGGGACCTGCCTCTTTAGCTTTCTGGTTTCTTTTATCAGTCTAATTCAGTCCCTAGCACTTCCGAAATTGACTTTCCATGCCTCCCTTGATTTCCCTTGGAAACAACACATCTGGGTTACATCCTTTAGTAGCCAAGGATTCAAAGTTGTTGGGTCTGGGTCTGAAATTCCCTGCCCGCGAGGTGCCTGCTGATTTGTTAGCATCATCCTGCCCTGGTTCCTTTTTAAAACATGCCAGTTCAGGAACGAGTGATGCCTCTTAATAGCCAGGTCAATGAAGCCCATTGGGCAGACACTGATGGGAATTTTCAATTGTTCCCCCTTATGAGTTGACATCCTGGCTAATGATTGGAGGTTGGCCTTCCAATGGCAACCTGGAGGGGTTAGCTTTCCATCTCGCAATTTAACATCATGTTTGTCACCTGGTTGTGATTGTGGCTGGCAGCTGAGGTCTCTTATTATCTGGTGGGGATGGGGATTGGGCAGTGGAGAGGTAGGGGACCTTGGTAAAGGGAGCAAGTGATTCCATGAGATTCTCTAAGAAGCAGCTCTATTTTCATATTTCTTAAGTATATTTCATTTTCTTAACTATACTTTCTGCCAAGGTTTACTACAGATGGTTTTGATTTTCCTTCAGAGTTCTGTGCTATTTCATTAATAAATGCTCCTTTAAAACCTCCCCAATCAACATTTCAGCTTATTATTTTATCAGTGACAGTATAACTATTTGATCCTTTTTTTTCTTTCACTAACCTGTAATGTTTAAATGGAATTTATTCTAGACTGGACTGCATCACTGCAAATCGTTTCATATTACAAGAAGCCATTATCACTGCTGGCTCACATTATTAAACAATATTTTAACAGCAATACAATAATCCAAGGAAACTGACAGATAAAGATAAACCCTCTTAATTGTGGGTCTTCTTTGGTGATTAGGGATTATAATATCTGACTGCAGTTTGCAATAATCTTTGAAATCCTTAGATCCCATTTCTCTAACATACACTGACCGGAATGACAGTTCAAAAACATTTTAATTTGATGTTACCTGTCCGTATTACTGTTGGATTTAAGGAAAGTAAAGGTGGCTGATTTTCTAGGTTTAGCACTGACTAAACTGAACTGTGTGCTAGTTATTGGATTTTAAATCATTCCATCTTCCCCCATTTTAAACAAAATTTCTAGCGGGTCTTCAGCTGAAACCACAACTTCTATTATGACTTAGCTAAAGTGCTGTGTTAGCACTGGTTGATGCAAAAGATAGTTTCTTAATTCAGTGAAAAGTAGATGGCTATATTTAGCATGATGGAATATGCATCGAATGACATATTGCACTTCTCTAAGCAAATTAACTACTTACTAATGAATTTTTTACTGCCTGGTTTTAATATAGCTTATTTATATGAAATATATACTACCATTATTAAAGTAAAAGGACCAAGCCTCATCTTCCACATCCTCTGCCAAAACTCAAAGTTTAGAAGCCTCAGAAGCAGGGTAAAATTGTTTTAATTACCTATATATATTTTGTCCACACAATGCATTTACAACAAGTTTGGAATATAGAGGGACACGAAAACATTTTGAGATACAAATCATGTTAATAAGGGCTTAAGGACTACCTGAGAGAATCAATGAAATAGTGTGTGCCTATCAATAAGGAGACAAGACAAATGGTATCTTAGTTCCTGATATGGCTATTACACTCAGATACAACAGTCAAAATATTGGCTTTGGTAAACCAAAGTGTAATTATAGTCCCACCAGACCACAGGGTTGTTCTCTTATTTGAGAGAGAGACAACTGGTCATCATACCTCAGGTGAGGGAAGAGGTTGAGAAGGAGTCCCTTCAGAGTAACCTCAGCTAGCATTGGAATTGAACCCATGCTATTAGCATCAGTCTGCATTACAAGCCAGCTGAGCTATCTGACTCCCTAACTAGGTTTAGTGGCTACTACGGAAAGTCAGATAGAATTACAATTCTAATGTAGTGCTACTGCCTTTCAGTAACACAACAGATAATGTACAATACACTTTTGTGTAATTATATACCATATATACTTGAGCAAAAGTTGACCTCATGTAAAAGTCGACTCTCTCGTCTGGAAAAGTCTGGAAATTTCCGTATACCTCGTGTAAACATCACCCCTAGTTCTTCACAGAACATTTCAGAGATTCTTCTCCAACAGCATTGGTGTTTTATTTATACAATCTCTATGTGGTTGAAATTCACCAATGATTATGGCACTCCCCTTGCGACAAGCATCTCTAACTTCTTGACATACACCATAACCTCCTCTACCACTACTGTTTGGTGACCTATAACTGGCTTGTACCAATATTTCTTGCTCTTTGCAGTTTCACAGCTCCATCCAAACAGATTCTAAATCTTGTTCTTCAGATGGAGATCCACTCTCAGGAATATATTAATTCCTGTCCCGTATTATCAGCACTACCCCATCTTAGAACAAAGAACAATACAGCACAGGAACAGGCCCTTCGGCTCTCCAAACCTGCACCAACACATTTTGCCCTTCCATACGAAAACTGTTTTCACTTACAGAATCTATGTCCCTCTATTTCCTTCCTATTCAGGTATTCATCCAGGCACTTCTTGAATGCTGCTATTGTGTCTGCTTCCACCATCTTCTCTGGCAGCAAGTTACAGGCACTCACCACCTTTGTGTGAAAAACCTACCTCACACATCATTTTTAAATTCCCCCCCCCCCCCCCTTGAACCTATGACCCTAGTAATTGACCCCTGCTCTCTGGGGGGTGAAAAAAATCTTCTTTTCCTTTTGGCATATCTTTCCTAAATATCAAATATCCTTTTCTTATTCAGCTGTTACATTTGGTCACCCTGCAGCCACATCTCCATTATTGCAACTGAATAATATTCTCAGATTTGTACTATTGCCATCCATTTGCCTGTCTCCTGGTGAATACCGTGTACATTTGGATAGAATGCACTTAATTCCATCTTATTTATACAATTCTGTAATTTGACCCAATTCGATTTGAGGATTGGTTTCTGCAGATTTCCACATTAACACACCTTCATTAGCTTTCTAGTTCCCATAATCAGTTTTGTTTTTATTCAAGCTAAATTAATTCTCCGGTTCCTCTCACCCTGACAAACCAGCTTAAACTTTCCTCAACAGCATTGGCACATTTTCTGAAGAAGATCTTCATCCTAGTCCTGCTAAGGTCCTCCTTGTATAGATCTCAGCTGCTCCAAAACTAGGCACAAGGACCCAGACATCCAAAGCTATTCCACTGTACCATCTTCCCTGAGATGTTCTCATTCTCTCAAAGTGTGATGCTCGTGGAAATTGTGAGAGTACAACATTCAAGGTCCTGTTTTACTATCTTTTGCTGAGCTGAATTCTATTTTCAGGACCTCATTCTTCTTTCACTGATGATGTTCATGCCACGATGGACCATGACCTCTCTTTAAAGAATATTCTGCGACAGCTCCTTAAGACCTTTGCACCAGGGAGGCAACATACCAATCTGGCATCATGTCCTCTGTTATAGCCTCTCATTATCTCCCGATTTATTCTCTGTCTGACTGTATATTTACATTAGGAGGCCGATAGATGAGTTCCACCAATGCTCTCTTCCCATTGTTATTTCCCCCACCTCTCTTCTTATGGATTCTTCATCTTTGTATTCAATGTTCTTTTTTGCTATCATATTTATTCCATCTCATTGTAACACATTATCTCTCCACCCTTTCTTTCTTGCTTGTCCTTTCAATAAAGTCACATATCCTGACCATTTAGTTTCCCAGCTTTGATCTCCGTGTAAACATATCTCCATAATGGTAAAGGATTATGCCCAATAACCTCTACTAGTGCTGCCAATTCAATTATTTTGCTTCAAATTCTATGTGCATTTAAGTAAAGAACAATTCATGGCTTTTTTGCCATTTTTACCCCTTTGACACTGATTGCTGCTGTTTTATATACTCTGTCTCTTTCAGTTCCACTCTAGGTATCATTACTTAAATAGTTACTCTAATGCTGCCATCTCCTTATGCTTTGGAAGTTTTGGTTTCCCCTCTACCAAATCAAGACAACTTGCAAAAACCTCAAAATAGTGAGGAATTGCAGGGGCTGAGAATCCATTAACAGAAGTCCCCGGGCTCCCTGAGTGCTATGGGCTTGGATTTTGCTTCCAATGAACCATCAACCTGAATAGTATTCAAACCAGAAAAATATTTGGTGAGTGAGATAAACTCAGGGAGCTCCTGCATTACCTTCCTGACCCTCATAGACTGCCGAGTGGTGACCCTTTCCTCGTTGTCTGCGTGTTGTTAATCTGTGGAGTGACCACTTTGTTGAACTTGCAATCTGCGCAATTCTCAACATGGAGTGTTCCAGACACCTCATCAGTTCCAGAACTCAGACTTTTTGCAGCTGGAGTCACTTTTTGCACATGTAATCTCCACATACAGTGACCGTGGTTACTCAAATAGCACAGGGTGGTCATTTGACACAGCCCAGAACTCTAAGGGGAACCACTTCCAGTAGACACAGAGCACATAGAACATGGAACAATACAACGCAGAACAGGCCCTTCGGCCCTCAATGTTGTGCCGGCTATTCTCAGCTCATCCTCCTATACTATCCCATCATCATCCATGTGCTTATCCAAGGATTGTTTAAATCTCCCTAATGTGGCTGAGTTAACTACACTGGCAGGTAGGGCGCCCTTACCACTGTCTGAGTAGAGAACCTGCCTCTGACATCTGTCTTAAATCTATCACCCCTCAATTTGTAGATTTGCCCCCTCATACAAGTTGACGTTATCATCCTGGGAAAAAGACTTTCACTGTCTAACCTACCACAAACCACCAAAGATTTGGAAGACCTGCCAAATGTGACATCCAGCCTGAAATAACCTGTACCTACTGGTAAAAGATCGGAAAGCCTGGAAAAGACATCTCAAAGACATTGCCCAAGCGGGAGACTGTTCCACTATGAACTCAGAAAGTAGTAGAGGTGAGTCAGACAAAAGAGGTGAGAGAATTTCTGCAACAGTCAGAAGACCAGAAAGGAGGAATATCCCTGCCACCTATTTCAGGGGATGGCATTAGACAGAGTTACCCTAGAGACTAAAGCCTTAGGTCTGCACAGACCATGTATTTCTCGGCAGGTCTTGGCACAAGCATCTCACAGACATCAAGAGAATCAACAGTTCAGCACACGTCTTGAGAAAACCACCATACTCCAGAGAGTGACAGCTACAATCTGAGAGAGACCCGAGGATCCCACAGCTGGGGGCATGACAAAGAGCAATTCTGACAAGGAGGGGTGTGACCAACTCTTATCAGACAGCTGACAGTGTGGCCACTTCACAATCATGTCAGATGTAAAGAAACCAAGCCATATTCAGCTGAATAATAATTGGAGGACACAACCAGAAGTTCATCCCACAGTGAGAGAGCTTCAAACACTGTGCATTTAAGTAAAGAACCAATAATTTAGCCTTTTTGCCATTTTTACCTTCTTGGCTGAATTTGCTGCTGTATTCCTTTGTTTGTACACCATGTCCCTTCCTCACCCATTGTTAGCTAAATAGCCACTCTATCGCCTTTTGCTTTGTAAGTGAGAGCAGTCCATGACACTTCACTGTGGAGTACTTCCCCCCCCCCCCCCCAAAAGAAAAGGGATGGATAATGTTCACCTTTTCTCCGAAGGAGAAAACACACATTGAGGCCCAGGCATTCCTATCCTCTGGATGTGGAGCAGTCTGGGTTGGCTGGGTGACGAGAGCATGGTCAAGGCTGAAGCCTTGCCCGAAGAGACCAGGTGAGGAGATGAATGGGATACATATTAATACTGAATACAAATATATGCATGTTAATGATAGAAAATTATTGACTGGTTAATGATAAGGTCAGATAAACAAGTTAGTGATGGAAAGATGCAGATGAACTAAGGATAAACATTCAGGGATAAGGTGTATGCAGAGGTGATGTAGTTGCAATTGATCGGATTCCTGTAAATATCTCACGAAGGGGTGTTAAGTCATGTGACACATAGTATCTACAAGAAACTATTCTGTGATAATTATACAGCACTTTCTCCCTGATGAGATAAGTATCTCAAAGCACACTTACAATGTTACGTTTCCTTATGTAGTAAAGAGAACTCTGAGCTGAAGGTGAAAATTAAAATAAATAAGACTTAATGGTTGCTTTAGTGAAGCTAGAATGCTCTCCTTATGCTTTCTCCCTCTTTGTGAATGAATAGACCAGCATTGAAGCTCAGATGGCAAACCAGCAGCCGTCACCACAAAGATGCAAACTACCTCTAGATTACCTTGGAAACAAGCAATAGGAGTCACATCTGAGGTAAAAGTCATCTGAATTCATTTAATACACGATACTTCCAAGATTTCATGTATAAACCAAATCCTACATGCGCTTATTGAAATGAGTTAGATTTTTCTGTTATATTTGCAGTGTGATTATATCAGAATTTCAGAGCTCCAAAATCCTCTTCAGCAGCAACAATATTTGAAATTCAAAAGGGAGTATCTTTCTCAACTTGTGAGGTATCAAGTGGGTTTGTGCACAAAAAAACCACCTTGCTATTTCTAGATGTATATATTTTTACATGTTGTAAGTTTTTAAGGTCTTCAAGCAAGAATTTGAATGTGTTTGTTTTTTTTTATTGTTTTCAAATTAATCCTGTATCTTTAGATTTTTTTTCCACGCCATTGGCTCAATGTCCATGAAGTGTCCATAAATGGGCCAAGTCCAAAAGCAGCACAGTTATGGTGCACCCATCTTACTCCATGCAGCTGCAGGGCAGTGTATAAGATCCAAAGTGGGCCACCATTTTGACATCACAAACTCCAAGGCGTCAATGGGCCCTGTAGATTTCTGACTGAGTTTTAACAACTGTGTTTCCACACTAACAGACAGGCTTCCAATGGCATGGGTAGAGAAAGGGATGATGTCCCATCAGCAGAACTTAGGGACCTAGGAGGTAGATTAAAGAACAGGACGCAAAACGTAGTGATCTCCGGATTACTTCTGGTGCCACATATAGGAGTTGAAGTTAGTCCAGATGGATGCATGGCTGGAAAGATGGCTCAGGAGGGAGGGCTTTAGATTAGTGGGATTGTCTTTTGGAAGCGGTGGGACCTGTACAAGGCAGACAGGCTGCATCTGAACCAGAAATGGGGCAACATTCTTGACGAGGGGGTTTACCAATATTGTTGGAGAGAGTTAAAATTAACTTGTCAGTGAGTTGGAATCCTGACAGAAGGTTCAGGAGGGGAGATGTGCACACAGAATTAAAAGTGTAAACAAATGAATCAAGAAAGCATCGAAATTATATGGCAGTTTGGCTCGAGGGAGTTTGGCACGGTTGGCTGGCATTTATTTTAAAACAAGGAGTCTGATGAACAAGCCAGATGAGTTGATAGCAGAAATGTAAAGATGGGGCTATGATGTCATTACTGTTGCTGAGATATGGTGGAGGTGGGTAGAATTGACAGGGTCCAGGGTTTTCTGGAGAGACAGGGAAGGAGATAAAGGAGGAGGGGGTGTCACAATATTGATCAGAGAATCTATTACCACAGTAAGGAGGGATGACATCATGGAAGATTCATCAAATGAGCTGTATGAATAAAACCTAAAATCAAGTTTAACAACATTTTTGCTATAGCCAGGAAAAGAACATTCTAAATGAATACTTTGTCAGTGTTCACTAGTGAGAGGGACAATAGGGTATAAAAACAGGGAGAAGGACTATGATATACTTACAGAAATTAGCATAGACAAAAAGGGGGTTCTGACTGATCTGGCAGGCGAGAAAGTCGATAAATCTCCAGACCCAGATGAAATGTATCCCAAGTTGTTGTGTGAATAGAGGAAATGACAGGAGCACTGGCAATAATTTTCAATTCCTCTCTGGCAACAGGAGAGGTGGTAAAAGACTGGAGGGCAGCTGATGTGATGCCATTATTCAAGAAGGGAACAAGCGATAAACCTAGGAACTACAGGCCAGTCAGTCTAACCTCAGTGGTGGGGAAACTATTGGATGAAAGTGAGGACTCCAGATGCTGGAGATCAGAGTCAAGATTAGAGTGGTGCTGGAAAAGCACAACAGGTCAGACAGCAACCAAGGAGCAGGAAAATTGACGTTTCAAGCAGGAGCCCTTCATCAGGAATCTATTGGAGGCAATTCTGAGGAATAGAATTAATCTTCTTTTTATTCACTCATTGGAGGTGGGTGCACACCACTAGGCAGTTTGCCTTGATGGTCAGCAATCCTTAATCTGGGGAACAGATATCCTGCTGTACAGCTGTATACTACATCAATCCCACACATGCTTCATGTACCAGCAGCTTATGGGGCAAACACACACAGCATGTACAGCAAGCCACCACTCATCATCATCTTAGGGGAGTGCTCCTCATTGGAGTCCATGGAGGTACCCATCATTCAGCAAGCCAAGGGCAGCCTCTAATCCCAGGCCAGAGGATTGGCCATAGTCAGGCATCCAGACATGGTGATCTCAGTCAGGGGTCTGTGCCTCCACAGTCCACAGACTCTGTCACAGCCATTCCATAGTTGCCAGTCCAGGAATGACAGCTAATGCTGCAAGGGAGATGTATAGGCATTAATCAGGGGCCTGGGTGCATCTCATCTAGGGTTGTCCAGTTAGATCTCTCAAGGAGGCGGTGTATAGTCAGTCTGTCTTGTCCGTGCTTTAAAACTAAGGGGAAAAGTGGTGGTGAACAAGTGTGTAGCGGGGAGGTTACTACTGCTGGGAGGAAGTTTCAGGAACCTCTCGGTGGGGATTTGGGTCTGCAGCGCAGAGGGACGAAAGGATGACAATTACCAAGGGGCAACTATATTAGCAAGGGGGAGATGCAGGAAAGCATGGGTAGGAATGGGGTTATTCAACATCAGAAGCACCCTGGCTTCAGATAGGTCCAAGGTATGACAACAACTGGGATAGTCCCTTCATGTGGCAGGGCTAGGGTTACAGTGGGTAAAGAATTGAGCTGGAAAAAGTACAGTAGGTCAACCAGCATCAGAGGAGAAGGGGAGTCAGTATTTCAAGTCAGAAACTTGCACCAGGAGTTCTGATGAATGCTTCTGACTTAACATCGACTCCCCTTCTCCACTGATGCTGTTTGATCTGCTGTGCTTTTTTCCAGCTCCACTCTAACTCTCCAGCATCTGCATTGCTCACTATCTCCAAGGGCTGGGGGTGAGAGAAAAGTGAGCGGGTTATTTAAGGCAGGTTAAGGGGGAACCCTGGGGAGGTGGGAACCCACAGCGTAGCTGTACTTCTGCAGTCTCTGGGCTATGACGGCTGCTATATCCCACAGACCTGAGCACTGCTCCTGTTCCCAGTGCACACAGACACAGTTCCTGACTCAGTGTTACTGCCCTTCCCTGGGGCTGAACAGGTGCCTGGTCTCCAACAGTTTGGGTACCTGCAACCTGGGACTGTTTCATTC
The DNA here is from genome assembly GCF_037043375.1 of Chiloscyllium plagiosum. Classification (NCBI taxonomy): domain Eukaryota; kingdom Metazoa; phylum Chordata; class Chondrichthyes; order Orectolobiformes; family Hemiscylliidae; genus Chiloscyllium; species Chiloscyllium plagiosum. The sequence goes on from NW_028270142.1 coordinate 5,438,428, forward strand.
TTGGCCACCCATGGAGCTGTCACAGTGAGGTCCTTATCAGGCTAATGTACCAAACTTTCTAACACTCACATTCCCACCAAAGTATCTGTCCTGGAGCTGGTGGAGGTTGCAAGAAGCAGCCTTGCCAATGCTTCCACTAAGCATCAAACCTCTCATCCTCCGAGGTCAAGGAGGTGTCATCCAGAGGAGCAGGCCATTTCCCTGCTGGGACTGCGGCCATTCCACTGGTACCTGCAATACACAGGGGAGGGAAGTATCACTGCTGCCTCACAGCACCAGGGACTCTGGTTCGATTCCAGCTTCAGGTGAGTGTGTGTGTGTGTGGAGTTTACACATTCTCCCTGTGTCTGCGTGGGTTTCCTCCAGGGCTCTGGTTTCCTCCCACAATCCAAAGATGTACTGGTTAGCTGCTTGGCCATGTTAAATTGCAAATAGTGTTCTGAGATCTGCAAGCTGTGTGGATTGGCCATAGTAAATGCAGTGATAGGTTTGTGGCTGGTTCTGGATGGGATGTTGTTTGGAGGGTTGGCGCAGACTTGATGGGCCAGTCGACCTCTTTCCATACTATAGGGATTCTATGATTCCAAAGAAGCATCATGGCCAGTGTTTCTCACAGATATTCTTGTGAAATTCTTCATCCTCTCTGTCCTTTACACTGAAACTATCCCAGTCTGTATTGGGATAATTAAAATCTCACATTATGCCTCCTCCACAGGGCAGACGCTTACAGGAGTCTGAGTGATGTTGATTATGGCAACATTTGTGGCAGAATCAGCTGATACATTTCACAAGACATGACTCAATGTTAGGAACAGTGGAGTTACACAGAGAGCTGTATGGATTGAAACATGGGACTCACTTGATGGTGAGACATGGACATCTCAGCGTCCTCTCAGTAGTCTCAGTCTCCTACAAGATGCAGGATTCTCCCCTCCTATAGGGTGAGAGATCTGATGTCAGGTACACCCATCCTGGGTCCTTTCTGCCATATTATGGGCTGAATTTTCCTGGAATTAAAAAAAGGGAAGAATTGAGGGAGTTGAAAGTGTGGTCGAGCTTAAGCCTTGGTAGAAGGTAGGTGCAGCAGCAGCGAGAGAGTGAGTGTGAGGTTGCAGAGTGTGAAACTCATCAGGTCACAGCAGAAAAGGTGGTGCTGTCAGCTGTTCCTCTGCAACATAGAGACTGCAGTGAGCCAGGTGGTGTGCTCAGACCAGGCTGCCAGGGTTTATTGTCATGACGTTGTCTGCTGGTGATCTGCGAGAGGATATCCCCACCCTGCACCACCATGATTTCCACATCCCTGACAGAGAATCACAGTGCCACTTTCCTCATCTCCAGCATCTTCACTCTGAGTGTCTGTCATTGAGCAGGGGCCAGTCAGAAAGTCACTGACCGTGATAGCGTTAGGGTTAGCGTTAGGGTTAGCGTTAGGGTTAGCGTTAGGGTTAACGTTAGGGTTAGGGTTGGGGTTCACGGCTATAGGGTTAGGGTTAGGATTGGATTAGGGATAAGGTTCAGGTTCACGGCTATAGGATTAGTGTTCAGGTTAGGGTTCACAGCTATAGGGTTAGGGTTTGGTTTAGGGTTAGGGTTAAGGTTAGCATTAGCTTTAGGTTAGGGTTAGGTTTAGGTTGAGGGTTAACGTTAGGGTTAGGGTTAGGGTCAGGGTTAGCATTAGCACTAGGTTCAGGGTTAGGGTTAAGCTTAAGGTTAGGGTCTAGGTACATCGCAGTCTTTTTAACATAATACTGGAGATGCTGGTCATTCAGTGATATTGCTTAGTGGCGAGTTGTTCCAGGGTTGAAAGATAAGGATAGAATCAGACACAAAGAATGTCACAGGGCAGTGTAAGTTGTTAATGAGGTGAGCTTGGTAAACTACGGTGAGAAATTTTGTTTGGTCTCCTGGCAAAAAGCACTGCAAAAAACTCAAAGCTACTTGTACTTAGCCAAAATAGAAATGATTCATGCCAGCATCCCTTTGCATTTGCTCTGGTAAGATGCTGACAGAAATTCAGCAGTATGCCTTTCCTATCAATAATATTCATGTATCCTCTTAGCCCAGAGCTTCCTAAAAATATATTGTTGACTTTATCTTCAGTTTGTTTTTATGGCCCCACCACTTCCTACCTACTGTCTACAATAACCTTCCCCTGCACATAACTGATGCTCTAAGTACAACTTACAGATTTGAGAATTTATACTGGCTACAACACTGACAATGTTGTAAAGGTTCCCAGGTATGTCCTGTACAAAAAAAAAGGACAAATCAAACCTGGCCAATTACTGCCCCACCTGCATTGCTCGATCATCTGTAAAGTGATGGAAGGGCTCACCAACAGGGCGATCAACCAGCAACTGCTCAGCAATAACCTGCTCAGTGATGCCCAGTTTGGGTTCCACCAGAGTTACTCAGCTCCTAACCTCATTACAGCCTTGGTTCAAACATGGTCAAAAGAGCTGAATTCCAGAGGGGAGGGGAGAGGGACAGCCCTTGCCACCTGCATTTGACCGAGTGAGGCATCAAGGAGTCCTAGCAAAACTGAACTCCATGGGAATTGGGAAAAAAACCCTCCATTGCTTGGAGTCATACCTGGCACATAGAAGGATAGTCGTCGTTGTTAAAGGTCAGTCATCTCATTTCTGCAGGGGTTGCTCAGGATAGTGCACTAGGCCAAACCATCTTCAGCTGCTTCATCAATGACCTTCTCTCCACCGTACTGAAGTGGGCATGTTCGCCAATGATTGTACAACCTTTAGCACCATTCACGACTCCTCAGAAGCTGTGCATGTTCAAATGCAATAATCTCTGGACAATATCCAGGCTGAGGCTGAAAAGTGTAAAGTGACATTTGTATCACACAAATGCCAGGCAATGACCATCACCAATAAAAGATAATCGAACCAATGCCCCTTGACATTCAATGCTGTTATCATCACTGAATCCCCCACTACCAACACCCAGGGGCTTATCATTCACCAGGAGTTCAACTGGACTGACCACAGTGGCTGCATGAGCAGGTCAGAGGCTAGGAAAACTGCTTCGAGTGACTCCCCAAAACCTGTCCACCATCAACAGGCACAAGTCAAGAGTGTGGTGCTGGAAAAGCACAGCAGGTCAGGCAGCATCCAAGGAGCAGGAAAATCGATGTTTCGGCCAAAAGTCCTACATCAGGAAGCCCTTCATCAGGCTTATGTCTGAAACATCGACTCTCCTGCTCCTCAGATGCTGCCTGACCAGCTGTGCTTTTCCAGCACCACACTCTCAACTCTGATCTCCAACATCTGCAGTCCTCACTGTCTACAGGCCCAAGTCAAGAGTGTATGGAATACTACCCACTTGCCTGGATGAGTGCAGCTCCAACAACACTCAGGAAACTTGACACAATCCAGGACAAAGTAACCCACTTGAATGGCACTATATCCACTCCCTCCGTCACCAACACTCAGCAGTAATAGTGTGTACTATCTACAAGATGCACTGCAGAAATTCACCAAAGATCCTCAGGCAGCACCTTCCAAGCGCATGTCCACTTCCATCTAGAATTCAAGGGCAGCAGATACATGAGAACAGCATCACCTTCAAGTTCACTTTAAGCCACTCACCATCCTGCTTTGGAAATATATCACAGTTCCTTCAGTGTGGCTGAGTCACACCAGCAGCAACAGGGTCTGCAGCAGTTCAAGAAGGCAGCTCACAATCAGCTTCTCAAAGGCAACTCGGGATGGTCTAGTGTACGAATGGAAATGTGAGCAGTTAGAGTTTTGGATGATTTCAAGTTCACAAAGTATGTGTCCAACCAGGAGCTAACAAAGGTAATGAAGGTCCAACAGCATGATTGATGATCAATTGATGGCACACAGCAATGTAGAGGCATTTGCCTAGTGGTATTATCACTGGTCAGTTAATCCAGACCACCCATGTAGTGTTCTGGAAATCAGGGTTCAAATCTTACCATGTTAGATAACGGAATTTGAATTCAGTAAAAATCTGGAGTTAAAGTTTAATGATGACCATTGTCAGGGAAAAATCCATCAGGTTCACTAATGGCTTTTAAGGATGGAAACTGCCATCCTTAGCTGGTCTGGACTATATATGATTCCAGAGAAAGTGAGGGCTGCAGATGCTGGAGATCAGATCTGAAAATGTGTTGCTGGAAAAGTGCAGCAGGTCAGGCAGCATCCAAGGAACAGGAGAATCGACATTTCGGGCATAAGCCCTTCTTCAGGAATGAAGAGCTCACGCCCGAAACATCGATTCTCCTGCTCCTTGGATGCTGCCTGACCTGCTGCGCTTTTCCAGCAACACATTTTCAGCTATATATGATTCCAGACCCATAGCACTCTGGGTACTCTGGGTAATTAGGGATGGCAGTAAATACTGGTCTGGACAGTGATGCCACCATCCTGTGAATACAATTTAAAACAACACCGACTAAGCTGTAAAGTTGGTATCTGTCTGTCACTGCATTTGTTCCTTCAACGTATATCATGTCATTTCCACTTTCTGCTTACAAGGCAAGCTTCCAGCTAATGTAGCTGACCTGCCAATAGAAAAAAAGTTTCAAAATTCTTGACTCCATTGGCTGATATCACATCAACTTTTCCTATTCTAGCGTTAAAAAAATAACAAAAGATGAGTCTGCAGTCTCTAATTACGCTATGGGTTACTACCATGCAATTTTGATATCTTGTCTGGTTCTCACTCAACCTAACACGGAGATGCAGAGCAGTAACACAAACAACAGATGTAGTTAATATCTTGTGATCTGAGCTCCTTTGAAAAACAGCATAACAAAACCAGTAATTTTTCTAAATGTATGCCCGGACAATATAACACTCTGCAGCACCATGCATTCCTCTCATTGACCATTAGGAACAATAGCATTGCCTTACTGAAAACAAAAAATCCTGAAGGCCACAACAGGTCAGGCAGCATCCATGGAGAAAAAGCAAGAAGACTCAGCTTGACTCAAATCGTTAGCTCGCTCTCTCTCCACGGATGCTGCCAGACCACTGGGATCTCCAGCATTTTTGTTTTCAGCACAAATGCAAGCATCTGCAGTAACTTGCTCTGGCATTGCCACACATATTGTAGCCGGTGCAGTCAGGAAGCTGCTCAAGGGCAATTAGGTATGGGCAATAATTGTGGATCCTTTCCAGCACTGGCCACATCCCATGGACAAATATAAAGAAAAACCAGAATGGATAAAGCAAGCAACGGTGTCAAAAAAAAGGGCAGAAACCTTAAAGGACCAATTAGCAAGTCATAGTATTGGAGTTTCCAATTATCCTCCTGTTTGTAATGGGTAGAGAAAGAAATGAAATACCTTACTTAGTTTCTTGTTACTGGGCACTACATTGACTGATAAAAGAGATGATGCCTGTGATAGACAGGGAGGAGGTGAAGCTGAAAATGAAGGTCTACAGCTAACCTTGCTTGGGCTTTTGCCTGAAACATCGATTTTCCTGCTCCTTGGATGCCGCCTGACCTGCTGTGCTTTTCCAGCACCACACTAATCCTAAGGTTCAGATTGGCTACACATATCCATGTTGAGCCTATTTCACACGGCATCTCAGTTACACACCTTGTCGATATTATTTGTAACGTCAGGAGAATGCCAACCGAGCTGAGTGTTGCCTTCTGACCTCCTTGTTATGCTTAGTTTCATTTTGCAATATGATAACTTTCCAATCACTCCTGAGCAGTAAGATAAGTGACTTGCCAAGGGGTGCACTTGTGTTGTTTCCTGTGAGATACAACACTGCACCTTGGGTAGTATGAACATTAATATTGTGGGAGTCATTTCACAGAACCCATTTATTTTAACGCTCTTCCTGTTGAGCAGAATAGTTTGAAATAGGTTCAATATAGTCAATTCATCAGTTTCAGTGGTAGAAATGGTGCACCTGTTTCTCATAAAAAACACATTTCCATCTTGAAGTATTGACATGAATTGCGCTACTAATACTCAAAAGTATCTTTATTTTTAAAATGTGGTGAATGTATATGCCTAGAAAAACAATACTTGCATAAAAAAAAACATTTAGGTTTCTTTCCTATGAAGTCAACTTATTTAATTTTCACATCCCCGACCCGGTGGCACAGTGGTTAGCACTGCTGCCTCACAGCGCCAGAGAACTGGGTTCAGTTCTCGGGCGACTGACTGTGTAGAGTTTGCACATCCTCCCCGTGTCTGCGTGGGTGTCCTCCAGGTGCTCCACTTCCCTCCCACAGTCCAAAAATGTGCAGGTTAGGTGAATTGGCCATGCTAAATTGCCTGTAGTGTTAGGGGAATGGGTTGCAGGTTGGTGTGGACTTGTTGGGCCAAAGGGCCTGTTTCCACACTGTAAGTAATCTAAAAATAAAACTGTGCACTCTATTCTGTTTAAACATTACTTTCCTTCCAGCGCAGTTCTAAAATACTTCTTGTTTCCAGAATGAGTCTATTTTTTGTCATATAATATAGTCAGCAGAGGAAAAATAATGACATTAAATATTGCTTCCTGTTTTGCATGATCTTTTGTTATGGAATCCTTCTTATTACTAGTCAAAATCAATTGACATTTGTTGTTTGCAATGTGATGTAGAGTCAATTTTTTTAAAATTGGAGCAAATTAAATCAAACTTAGCTTCTGCCAGAATTTTATTTCCAAGTACAAAACACTGGGTGACAAGTCAACATTGTTACATGCAAGTGATGTCCTCACTTCAAACAAACTACTCCAATGGCAAAAAAAATCAGAAAATGTAAGTATGCTGTGGCTGAACATTGTTGGAAAGGTGAGTGTGCTTTGCTAGTCAGCAATTTTTCAAAAGATGTTGCAACAATACAAGATATTGAGGCTGGTTGTTGTCAAAATTGAACAATGCCCATAAACTAAGAATGCTGCTGAGAATTAATCATTATTTCCTGAAGAGATATAAAGAGTTGAGATTAGACTGAAGGATTGAGTGTAAAATTACAGAGTCTAAGAATAAATCATCAATCATATTTAAATATATATAGAAACAGGAGATATTGGAAATAATTAACAGGTGAAAAATTGACGAGAACAAAGCTGACATTAGAGTCACACCTAAAACATTAACTTGTCGGTTCTCTCCAGAAATGCTATCTGTCAAGTGATGCTAGATTTTCCTTTCAACATTTCAACATCAACTCTGTTTTCATAAATTTAAAAAACGTTATTTTTTCATATGTATTATTAATTCTTTTAAACTGGAGTTGATATATTGATGTAATAATGAAAGTTAAATATCTCTAAGTTTATGATTTGTATATTGTTATCCATAATTACATATTTTCCACACACAGAATCTACATTATTTTTTAGAACTATCACCTGCAAGTGCAGCCTCCAAGATGTCATTGCATGTCCAAAGTATTACACATCAAAGGTGTTTAGCAAATAATTTGAGCCAATTCTTAACTGCTCAATTAAATGTGAAAGAGTTAAAAGTAGTGAGAAGTATCAGGTGTCATCAAAAGCTCGTACAGTCAAATTCTCATTATTTTTTCAAAGCAATTACTCACTAACCAACTAGAACCAAGAAATTGATCAATCAAATTTCTTGAACAACTTTTTGTTTTTCACTAAAATCGATGTTCTATACCCAGAATCAGCAGAATCCGTTCATCTGAATCATTTAATTGAATATAGAAATACCTGATCCCTGTGGCACGCCACTCATTACATCTTGTAACCCACTTGACCAATCCATGCTGACTCTGTGTTTCCTGATTCGGAGATGCCGGTGTTGGACTGGGGTGTACAAAGTTAAAAATCACACAACACCAGGTTATAGTCCAACAGGTTTAATTGGAAGCACACTAGCTTTCGGAGCGACGCTCCTTCATCAGGTGATTGTGGAGGGCTCGATCATTGTCTAGCTATCACCATTGTTAACGGCTAACCCGAGAATGCAACTTTAAAAAAAAGGGTTTTGTGATTTACACATGAAAGAAGTGAAACTATCACTGTATTCTAACAGATGAAAGACTTAACAGACAATCAATTCTTCAATGTATAATTTCAGTTACATCACACTGCAAATTTTTGCTATAAATTCTGTGTTACGATCGAGCCCTCCACAATCACCTGATGAAGGAGCGTCGCTCCGAAAGCTAGTGTGCTTACAATTAAACTTGTTGGACTATAACCTGGTGTTGTGTGATTTTTAACTCTGTGTTTCCTGTTAGCTAACCAATCCTTTATCCATGCCAATCCATTACCCTTCCACCATGCACATTTATTTTCCTTAAGGGATTTTGTGAAGCACCTTATCAAGTACTTCCTGGAAATCTAAGTGCACTTTTATACTCAGCACAAGTTGTTTCTTCAAAGAACTCCAGTAAATTGGTTCAGCACGATTTCCCTTTTACAATACGGATTGTGTTAACCATTTTCCAGTGCACTGTTATGACATCTTTAATAATAGCTTTACCATGTGAGATGTTAAACTAAAGGGTCTAAACTTTATCTCTCTCTCTTTCCTGTGCAATCTTTTTTGATTAAAAAAGTTTACACGTGTTATTTTTTAATCTAATGGAACTTTCTCAGAATATAGGGAATTTAAAAAAATTAAAAGAAACCATATCAATCTCAGAAACAGAAATGGCTGGAAAACCCAGCAGGTCTGACAACATCTTTGGAGAGAAAACAGACTTAATGCTTCAAGTCCGGTGACTCTTAATCAGAACTTCTGAAGAAAGGACCCGAAATATTAACTCTACTTTCTCTCCAAAAATACTGCCAGACCTTCAAAGTTTCTGACTCTATAACCCTTATTATCTTTACTTAACAGAGATGCCATGGGCATCCGCATGGGCCCCAGCTATGCCTGCCTCTTCGTAGGATATGTGGAACAGTCCATCTTCCGCAGCTACACTGGCACCACCCCCCACCTTTTTCTCCACTACATCGATGACTGTATCGGCGCTACCTCATGCTCCCATGAGGAGGTTGAACAGTTCGTCCACTTTACCAACAGCTTCCACCCCGACCTCAAATTTACCTGGACTGTCTCAGTCTCCTCCCTCCCCTTCCTAGACCTCTCCATTTCTATCTTGGGCGACCGAATCAACATGGACATTTACTATAAACCGACCAACTCCCACAGCTACCTAGACTACACCTCCTCCCACCCTGGCCCCTGTAAAAACGCCATCCCATATTCCCAATTCCTTCGTCTCTGCCGCATCTGCTCCCAGGAGGACCAGTTCCAATACCGAACAACCCAGATGGCTTCCTTCTTCAAAGACCGCAATTTCCCCCCAGACGTGATCGACGATGCCCTCCACCGCATCTCCTCCACTTTTCTCTCCTCCGCCCTTGAGCCCCGCCCCTCCAATCGCCACCAGGACAGAACCCCACTGGTCCTCACTTACCACCCCACCAACCTCTGTATACATCGTATCATCTGTCGTCATTTCTGCCTCCTCCAAACGGACCCCACCACCAGGGATATATTTCCCTCCCCTCCCCTATCAGCGTTCCGAAAAGACCACTCCCTCTGTGACTCCCTCGTCAGGTCCACACCTCCCACCAACCCAACCTCCACTCCCAGCACCTTCCCCTGCAACCGCAAGAAATGCAAAACTTGCGCCCATATCTTCCCCCTTACTTCCCTCCAAGGCCCCAAGGGATCCTTCCATATCCGCCACAAATTCACCTGTGTCTTGCTCCACACACATCATCTATTGCATCCGCTGCACCCGATGTGGCCTCCTCTATATTGAGGAGACAGGCCACCTACTTGCGGAACATTTCAGAGAACACCTCTGGGACACCCGGACCAACCAACCCAACCACCCGTGGCTCAACACTTCAACTCCCCCTCTCACTCCACCAAGGACATGCAGGTCCTTGGACTCCTCCATCGCCAGACCATAGCAACATGACAGCTGGAGGAAGAGCGCCTCATCTTCCGCCTAGGAACCCTCCAACCACAAGGGATGAACTCAGATTTCTCCAGTTTCCTCATTTCCCCTCCCCCCACCTTGTCTCAGTCAAATCACTCGAACTCAGCACTAGCTTCCTAACCTGTAATCTTCTTCCTGACCTCTCCGCCCCCACCCCCACTCCGGCCTATCACCCTCACCTTATCACCCTCACCTTAACCTCCTTCCACCTATCGCATTTCCAACGCCCCTCCCCCAAGTCCCTCCTCCCTACCTTTTATCTTAGCCTGCTTGGCACACTTTCCTCATTCCTGAAGAAGGGCTCATGCCCGAAACGTCGATTCTCCTGTTCCTCGGATACTGCCTGACCTGCTGCGCTTTTCCAGCAACACATTTTCAGCTCCATTCTCCAGCATCTGCAGTCCTCACTTTCTCCTCACTATCTCAGATTTAAAACTAACAACTGATTCTTCATTCACAGAATTCCAATCCTCCACAATCCTTTGTGTGTAGATGTGTTTCCTAACATCTCTTCCTAATTCTCAGACAATGCCCCCAGTTCTGGAATCCCGACCAATGGGAACAGTTTATCTTTATCTACCCTGTCTTTTCCTGTTAACATCTTGAGACTTTGATCTAATCATCCCTTAACATTCTAAATTCTGGAGAAAGTAGCCCTAATTTTTATAATCTCTCCCCAGAAGTCCAGATATCAGAGCAGAGCCAGTGATTTTCCAAAGGTGGCAGTATTAGTAATGAAAATGTAACTGGAAGTTTCTCTTATGGTTTAACATAATCTGTACTACAGTCACATCAGCTTAAACAATTAGACCCCGACAAAGCAACATTGAGCAAATTAATATTTAGATTACTTACAGTATGGAAACAGGCCCTTCAGCCCAATAAGTCCACAACGACCCACAATCCACCCAGACCCATTCCTCTACATTTACCCCTTCACCTAACACTACAGGCAATTTAGCATGGCCAATTCACCTGACCTGTACATTTTTGGATTGTGGGAGGAAACCGGAGCAAACCCACGCAGACACGGGGAGAATGTGCAAACTCCACACAGAGAGTCGCTGAGGCGGGAATTGAACCCGGGTCTCTGGTGCTGTGAGGCAGCAGTGCTAACCACTGTGCCACCGTGCCACCCTCACCGTGGGTATCAAATCTACTCAGTGCACGATGAAGGAATGGTGAACTTTGTGAGTCATAAGGCAATCAACCAAGCTATAGTTTCTGACAAATCGTATCCATTTCCTGCAATCCAAGAATAGTCAGCATCTCTTCATAACTTCATCGTCTTTGTAAAGCTTAACTTGTGATGGATCTAACTTCAGAAACAATAGCAGAGTGAAGCTGATATTTCAGTACATAATGTGGGCTACATTCAGCATCTTGGATTCCAAAAGCTTGTTTCTTCAGTCTTGTCAATGTCGAGCATCAGATGTTGACAGGATGTTCAACCTGCTTAACAACATTGTTGTCCATGGAAATGACAAAGCAGAACATGGTGTGGTTCTCAGCAGAGCTCACTCAACGTAGACAATAGAACTTGATGCTCAACAAAGACAACAGCACATTCAAGGCATCAACATTTCAAAAATACAGAGTGATTATGGCTGGAATAAAGCTGACTCGTGACTGTATCAAAATTATCATTCTCTTTTGACTCCATTTAATGTGACAGTGTCCTTTTATATTACCTTTTTTTAATCACATATTTATTCCTAAGTACTTAGAGATCATAAAGAATTCTCAGAAGCAACTGTACAACGATGCACTTTGAGAATGGACAATCACACACCAAACAGTGTATGACATGTTAACATCACCACGTGGAAACATGTATCACAAAATATCAAGCATTATGATTGGTGCTTTATTGTCCCAGCTCAGTGAAGAAGAAAATGACCAATTATTTATGTATTATGCCTGTTGTCAGAAACTGAATGCAAATACTCTATTAGGTAGCAGAAAGCACTAGTCTGTGTTTACGCTTGCAAATATTATCACATGCATCTCTACAGTAGGAAGTTCACTCTGTGGATGAACCATTAACTGTTGACTACCTTATACTGCTAGCCGTGTCAAAATCTGATCATTAACCTCAATCATCCACAGCTAGTCAGGTCATCTTCATGTCCACAACTATAAGATTTTAGTATCTCACAGATACACACAATTGAGTAGCTTATCTGAACTACCACTGCATAATAAGAATGAACTGGTTTGTAACAATGAAGACCACATGATCACAATGATTTCATATGTGTTTATGAATCTTGTTATGTGAAATGTTAAATGCAAAATAAGTAATATAGTGAACAAATTATGTCTGTAACTAAAACTGAGTGACCTTGCAAGCAGATACAGAATTGATTCTGAATTAGAATAATTAATGAGATGGAGTTTTTTGAAGAAGTAACAAAGAGGATTGATGAGGGCAGAGCGGTAGATGTGATCTATATGGACTTCAGTAAGGCGTTCGACAAGGTTCCCCATGGGAGACTGATTAGCAAGGTTAGATCTCATGAAATACAGGGAGAATTAGCCATTTGGATACAGAACTGGCTCAAAGGTAGAAGACAGAGGGTGGTGGTGGAGGGTTGTTTTTCAGACTGGAGGCCTGTGACCAGTGGAGTGCCACAAGGATCGGTGCTGGGTCCTCCACTTTTTGTCATTTACATAAATGATCTGGATGTGAGCATGAGAAGTACACTTAGTAAGTTTTCAGATAACACCAAAATTGGAGGTGTAGTGGACAGCAAAGAAGGTTACCTCAGATTACAACAGGATCATGACCAGATGGGCTGAGAAGTGGCAGATGGAGTTTAATTCAAATACATGGGAGGTGCTGCGTTTTGGGAGAGCAAATCTTAGCAGCACCTATACACTTAAAGATAAGGTCCAAGGGAGTGTTGCTGAACAAAGAGACCTTGGAGTGCAGGTTCATAGCTCCTTGAAAGTAGAGTTGCAGGTAGATAGGATAGTGAAGAAGGCGCTTGGTATGTTTTCTTTTATTGGTCAGAGCATTGAGTACAGGAGTTGGGAGGTCACGTTGCAACTGTACAGGACATTGGTTAGGCCACTGTTGGAGTATTGCATGCAATTCTGGTCTCCTTCCTATCGGAAAGATGTTATGAAACTTGAAAGGGTTCAGAGAAGATTTACAAGGATGTTGCCAGGGTTGGAGGACTTGAGCTATAGGGAGAGGCTGAACAGGCTGGGGCTGTTTTCCCTGGAGCGTCGGTGACCTTATAGAGGTTTACAAAATTATGAGGGGTATGGATAGGGTAAATAGGCAAAGTCTTTTCCCTGGGATCGTGGAGTCCAGAACTAGAGGGCATAGGTTTAGGGTGAGAGGGGAAAGATATAAAAGAGATCTAAGGGGCAACTTTTTCACGCAGAGGGTGGTATGTGTATTGAATAAGCTGCCAGAGGAAGTGGTGGAGGCTGGTACAATTGCAACATTTAAGAGGCATTTGGACGGGTATATGAATAGGAAGGGTTTGGAGAGCTATGAGCCGGGTGCTGGCAGGTGGGACTAGATTGGGTTGGGATATCTGGTCAGCATGGACGGGTTGGACCGAATGGTCTGTTTCCGTGCTGTACATCTCTATGACTCTATACTAATGCTTGATTGGTTGGCTGATAGCAATGCAGAATAATGCCAACAGTGTGGGTTCAATTCCTGCACTTGCTGAGGTTATCATGAGGTTCTCCTTTTCAACCTCTCTTCTCACCTGAGGCACGGTGACCCTCAGATTAAACCAACCACCAGTCATCGCTTTGTGATGACAAAGCAGCCCATGGTCCTCTGGGACAGTAGTGACTTTACCCATGCTTTACCGATGTTTGGTATCACCTGTTGTGGTTCTGTTCGCCGAGCTGAACAATAGGGCAAGCCAGACAGAGAAGAGCCAGGGAATTCCTAGAGGCATGGCAGTCATCCACAAACTCCATCAACAAACACATCGACCTGGACCCAATATACCAACCACTACAGCGGACAGCTGAAACTGACAACCAGAAGCGGCAGGGGCAGACCACTATAAACGCCGGAGGAAACATCAAAGAAGCGCTTCGCAGGAGGCTCCCAAGCACTGATGATGTCGCCTAGCCAGGGGACGAAACGTTTGCAACAAAAACTTCCAGCTCGGCGAACAGAACTACAACAATGAGCACCCGAGCTACAAATCTTCACACAAACTTTGGTATCACCTGTATTGTAGATGGAACTCAAGCAATTATCCTTAAAGTGATGCATCGACATGTATTACACCTTGCCCAGGACATAAAGCCAGGTTTTGTTAAGTTGAAACAACAATCCTGTGAAGCAGTCTGACATCAGTAATACAGTGCTTATCAAAGAGTTCTTCAGAAATAGTGCAGTTTGTACACTCGGTGAAAAATGTTCTAAACTATGTCCCACATTTCTACAACTGAACTCCAACAAGTCCAAGTTGATATTTTTGGAGAATTGCAAACAAACCCCTGGTCTCAACATTTTTGCTTGCTCATGATCTACAGAGTAAATGGTGGAAAACTATCACAACAGATTCCATCAACACTACTTCAGTCATTGACATGACAGACAAATTATTTACAAAATGGAGTTTGCCAGGGACTATCTCTTAAGACAATGTAGTCCAATTCATTTTCACTCAGTTCATAGAGAGATGGACAAGCTACAGGAATCCACCATCTGGTATACGCAGATCTGACACCCTCACCCTTGAACTTACAACCCATTGCTGACCCAACAGCTTCCACCATTGAACCCTGTCAGCTCCACCACTAACCTGACACCCCTACCCTAGATGGAAATGTGTTGCTGGAAAAGCGCAGCAGGTCAGGCAGCATCTAGGGAACAGGAGAATCGACGTTTCGGGCATTAGCCCTTCTTCAGGAAAGAAGGGCTGAAGAAGGGCTAATGCCCGAAACGTCGATTCTCCTATTCCCTAGATGCTGCCTGACCTGCTGCGCTTTTCCAGCAACACATTTCCATCCCTGATCTCCAGCATCTGCAGACCTCACTTACCCCTACCCTAGACCAGACAGCCCCTCTCAAATCGAGTGCTGAGTGGTAAAATGATAATCACATCAGTGAATGGCAAGAGGCCTATTTACATGCATTAACATCTCATTGTTAGCTAATCTCACCTCATTAACAAGCAGTTTCCCACACTGCCACCCATTCAAAAGAGTACCTCGCTTGATTGGAGACTCCAAATCAGCATTGCTGCTCTGAACCTCCATCTTGGACACCAGGCACCAACATTTCAGAGCACACACTGTGGGCAATGACTACATTCCTTGCACCCCAACCCCCCCAACCCCGCCCCCATCCTGAAGGCATCATGACACATCTCCAATCCACTGACAATATCATTCCGCATTTCAATGCTGTAATGTAGAGAGCACCTTTCATTTCTTCAGGGCTCTTGTCTTGCAGTAACAGATACTCAATTCATGAACTCCACCGGCGTGCACTTCAGAGCTCATCTCTTGCTTTGCAAGTGCTCACTCACTTTAGAACATAGAACATAGAAGAATACAGCGCAGTACAGGCCCTTCGGCCCTCGATGTTGCGCCGATCCAAGCCCACCTAACTTACACTAGCCCACTATCCTCCATATGCCTATCCAATGCCCGCTTAAATGCCCATAATGAGGCAGAGTCCACCACTGCTACTGGCAGGGCATTCCATGAACTCACGACTCGCTGAGTAAAGAACCTACCCCTAACATCTGTCCTATACCTACCCCCCCTTAATTTAAAGCTATGCCCCCTTGTAATAGCTGACTCCATACGTGGCAAAAGATTCTCACTGTCGACCCTATCTAAACCCCGAATCATCTTGTATACCTCTATCAAGTCACTCCTAAACCTTCTTTTCTCCAATGAAAACAACCCCAAGTGCCTCAGCCTTTCCTCATACGATCTTTCTACCATACCAGGCAACATCCTGGTAAACCGCCTCTGCACCCGTTCCAGTGCCTCCACATCCTTCCTATAGTATGGCGACCAAGACTGCACACAATACTCCAGATGCGGCCGCACCAGAGTCTTATACAACTGCAACATGACCTCAGGACTCCGGAACTCAATTCCTCTACCAATAAAAGCCAGTACGCCATATGCCTTCTTCACCGCACTATTTACCTGGGTGGCAACTTTCAGAGATCTGTGTACATGGACACCAAGATCCCTCTGCTCATCCACACTACCAAGTATCCGACCATTAGCCCAGTACCCCATCTTTTTGTTACTCTTACCAAAGTGAATCACCTCACACTTAGCTACATTGAACTCCATTTGCCACCTTTCTGCCCAGTTCTGCAGCTTATCTATATCCCGCTGTAACCTGCCACGTCCTTCCTCACTGTCTACAACTCCTCCGACTTTTGTATCATCTGCAAACTTGCTCACCCAACCTTCTAACCCTTCCTCCAGGTCATTTATAAAAATGACAAACAGCAATGGTCCCAAAACAGATCCCTGCGGAACACTGCTAGTGACGGCACTCCAAAATGAACCTTTGCCATCAACTACTACCCTCTGTCTTCTTCCGGCCAGCCAACTGCTAATCCAAACCTCCAACTCACCATCAATGCCATACCTCCGTATTTTTTGCAGTAGCCTACCATGGGGAACCTTATCAAACGCCTTACTAAAATCCATATACACCACATCTACCGCTTTCCCCTCGTCCACCTCCTTAGTCACCTTCTCAAAGAATTCAATAAGGTTTGTGAGGCACAACCTGCCCTTCACAAAACCATGCTGACTATCCTTGATCACATTATTCCTATCCAGATGTTCATAAATCCTATCCCTTACAATTCTCTCTAAGACTTTGCCCACAACAGAAGTGAGACTCACCGGTCTATAGTTACTAGGGTTATCCCTACTCCCCTTCTTGAACAAGGGAACCACATTTGCTAGCCTCCAATCTTCCGGCACTACTCCTGTAGACAACGAGGACATAAAAATCAAGGACAATGGCTCTGCAATCTCCTCCCTTGCTTCCCAGAGAATCCTAGGATAAATGCCATCAGGCCCAGGGGACTTATCTATTTTCACCCTTTCCAGAATTTCCAACACCTCTTCTCTACATACCTCAAAGCCATCCATTCTACTTAATTGTGACTCAGTATTCACATTGACAATAATGTCCTATTCCTGATTGAATACTGACGAAAAGTATTCATTCAGTGTCTCCCCAATCTCTTCAGCCTCCACACACAACTTCCCACTACTATCCTTGACTGGACCTATTCCTACCCTAGTCATTCTTTTATTCCTGACATACCTATAGAAAGCCTTAGGGTTTTCCCTAATCCTACCAACTAAGGACCTTTCATGTCCCCTCCTTGCTGCTCTTAGCTCTCTCTTCAGGTCCTTCCTGGCTTCCTTATAACTCTCAATAGCCCCAATTGAACCTTCACGCCTCATCTTTACATAGGCCGCCCTCTTCCATTTAACAAGGGATTCCAATTCCTTATTAAACCACGGCTTCCTAACACGACCCTTTCCTCCCTGCCTGACGGGTACATACTTATCAAGGACACTCAATAGTTGCTCCTTGAACAAGCTCCACATATCAATTACGCCCTTGCCTTGAAGCTTACTTTTCCAAGCCACACATCCTAAGTCATGCCTCACCGCATCATAATTTCCCTGCCCCCAGCTATAACTCTTGCCCTGTAGTGCACACTTATCCCTCTCCATCACTAGAGTAAAAGTCACCAAATTGTGGTCACTGTCCCCAAAGTGCTCACCTACCTCTAATTCTAGCACCTGGCCTGGTTCATTACCCAGAACCAAATCCAGTATGGCCTCACCTCTTGTTGGCCTATCTACATATTGTGTCAGGAAACCCTCCTGCACACATTGGACAAACACTGACCCATCTAACGAACTTGAGCTATAGCTTTCCCAATCAATATCAGGAAAGTTAAAGTCCCCCATAACAACCACCCTATTCCTTTCACTCTTCTCTTGAATCATCCTCGCAATCCTTTCTTCTACGTTTCTAGGACTACTAGGAGGCCTGTAAAAAACTCCTAACTTTATGCCAACTGCGATATTCACAGTGTCCTGACTTTATTTAACTTTTTGCCGCTTAGTTGCCTGAGTCAGATCTTAAATGCTCTCAGTACTTTTGCCCTGACTTGCTGTTATAGTGCAGACAGGAAGCCAGGCAGTTTGTGATGGCTGTCAGCTGGGATCAGTCAAGGGGATGCTCATGTTGTTGCATCAATGTTACAAATGCAGCAAGAGATGACAGCAAGTCCACTGCATGTGCTTCAGCCAATGGTCAGGTCTGAATGTCCAAGGGGTGTAGTCCTGAATCAACCCGAGGGGAGCAGGCTGTGAGGAGACAGGACATCCTGATAAATAAATTATGGGCGTCATTACATCTCGGTCCAGGGGCATGTACAAGATCAAACCTCTATTTGGGGCAGTCTGGGAAGTGGCCACAGTAGGTCCTGCCAGTTCAGTGAAAGCAATGAGGGGAATTGTGGCTGGTCAGTCAGGGAGCTGCAAGCACATTGGTCAGAAGTTTGCTCACTCATCAGTAAGGACTGGCTGTGCCTGTCAGTCAGGGAGATGGCCACTGGTCAGTCTTGTAGGATATCTCAGTGGGGCGAGAAGAGAAGCTGCTATTAGAGGAGTCTGTTGTGGTTAGGATTTTGGGGTAATCAATGATGAAGATTGGAGGTAGCAAGCTGGGATGCAGTGGGAGCAAGAATGGTGAAGGGCAGGGGTTACTGCACGCATGGGTGAAGGAGGCAGTATTGCGTATGAGCACACGGGTACACTGTGGGAGTGGAGGGGTCGTCAGCACTCACTGGCACCAGGGTCTCAAGGAGGGGGGGAGACTATGCAGCATGATGGTGGGCAAGACTGAGGGGTAGAGCCAGGGCTCAGTGTAATGATGAGAACTATCCATGTGACTCCAGTGACATATGGGAGCATGTGGGGGATCTGTACTGATGGGTTAGCCCTCATAATCCTGAGACCATGTCCTCTGGTCCTAGACTCTCCCACAAGGGCACTTGCCTTGTTACGCCCCTTACGAATCCTGTCTGTTTCTGTGAGATCCCGTCTCATTCTACTAAACTCCTGTGAGTAGAGTCCCAACCTATTCAACCTTTGCTCATAAGGCAACCCCTCCTCATCCCAAGGATCATCACCTTCTCCATCTGGCCTCCCATGAAATGATATCTTTCCTTAAATAAGGGAACAAAAACTGTTCACAGTACTCCAGATGTTGCCTCACTAGCACTTGGCAAAGTTGCAGTAAGACTTCCCCACTCTTGTACTCCACGCTGCCAATTTCTTCCACAGTTGTAGTAAAAGTTGTAAAAGGGCAATGGGAGGGAGTGAGTGTGATGCCTATGGTAGGAATCGACGTCTCCATCTGCAAACCTGCATCGGCTTTCCAACAGGAATAGAGCCCTTGTATTTCTGACAAATATAAGTGATTTAGTTCCTCATACACAGAGCACAATTTCAAAACTTGGAAGAATTGCAAACTGATTATTATTTAAATAGAAAGGACATACAAAGAATTTGCAGCAGAAATGAAGGTTGGAAATGGGTTGGATGTTTGCAGAATGGTGCAGGCAGGAAAACAGGGAGGATTTCTTAAAATATCTTTTGGACGATTGAAGCCACAAATACTCAGAATGTCTTCTATTCAATTTTGAGACATGAGAGGTATAAGATGTACTCTAATCAGAGTAAAAGGCCAGATACATGTTACACTGCACCACAATGGAAAAGAGATCACAGAGACCTTGTGTGTCATTCCAAATCAGCATCATTTTTTATTTAAACAGAGCTGTACACATAACTTTGAACCTCCAGCTGCAGCAGAGACTGAGATTGACTCATTATCCAGGCCGGCAGATTTCATTGATGAAATGCCATGGCTAGGACCACATGAGGATATTTCAGACCTTACATCCCTCTTTGAAGAAATCCTAGAAGAAGTGGGAAAAGACTGTACCAAAAATGAAGCAGAGTAGCTGCAGAACGATGTTTTAGACCTTCTTATAGGAACAGCAGATGAGAAGAAGAGGTTAGTTCGAGGATCCCTCGTTTGATTGGAGAGATACTGTCTCTGCTGTCTCTTTTGACAACTTGTTGGAAAAAGTGAGCTGCTTATTGTCTGCTTATTCTATTAAACCCACCTACAACATTCAGCAACCATTGTGAATAACTGAAGGAAAACATTGACAAAAACAGGAATTATTAGAAAAGTTCAGCAGGTCTGGCATCATCTGTGGAGAGAGAAATCATGGTTAACGTTTCGAATCCGATGACCCTTCCCCAGAACTGATGGTAGCTAGGAAAATATTGGTTTAAATGCAGAAGACAGGGTGGGGGAGGGGGGGGGGAGGGGTAAACAATAGCTGGGGATAGAACACAAAGAGCGAGAGGAGCAGTTGGACAAAGGAGTGGGTAACAATCTGACGAGGAAAGTGAATAGTTGTTAATGGGGACTGTTAGTGACTAACAATGGACTGTGTGTAATAGCAGACTTTATGATAACAAGGCCTGGTGTGTGGGGGTTGGGGTAGGAATATCATAGAGCTCAAGACATAAAGTTATTAATCTCGATAGCAAGCCCAGAGGGGTGCAGGGTCCCCAAGTGGAAAATCAAATGGTGTTCTTGTTTTTGTTTCTGGTTTACAGCATCTGCAATTCTTTCTGTTTTTATGAAGAAAAGCATTCTTGGGGAAAAAGACCCGTAACAATAGAAAACCAATGAAAGACTACAATTGAGTTCCATTAGCAAGCAAAGGAAGTAGTAGAGAGTTTTCTCAGCCAACGCTTTCAGGATAAAACTATTGACCTTCTAGACTGCCTTGGTAAATGATGAAAGGCTTTTGCCTGAAACGTTAATTCTCCTGCTCCTTGGATGCTGCCTGACTTGCTGCGCTTTTCCAGTACCACACTTTCAACTGCTTTGGCAAATCATCAAGTTGTGACCTGAAATGTCAACTCCCCTTCTTCTCTGATGCTGGGCTTTTTCCAGCTCCACCCATTATCCACTCTGACTCGCCAACATCTGCATTTCTCACTATCTCCAAGAACCTTCAAGTCAGCCAGTAAAAATGACCTGAAACTGATCAAATTTTAGGTTTAGGGTGAGAGGGGAAAGATAAAGAAGAGACCTACGGGGCAACGTTTTCACACAGTGGGTGGTACGTGTGTGGAATGAGCTGCCAGAGGAAGTGGTGGAGGCTGGTACAATTGCAACATTTAAAAGGCATCTGGATGGGTATATGAATAGGAAGGGTTTGGAAGGATATGGGCCAAGTGCTGGCAGGTGGGACTAGATTGGGTTGGGATATCTGGTTGGCATAGACAGGTTGGACCGAAGGGTCTGTTTCCATGCTGTACATCACTATGTCTCCAACGTTCAACAAGACCTGGAAATGTCTAATTACATACCAGAAGACCCCACCAGTAACACTTACTCAGCAACCACTTTAAGATGTGTTCTCACTCACTGTTTGCCAATGAACTCTTAGGAGAAAGTGACTGATTCTGAATTGACCTTTCAAGCAAGTTTGCTGACCAGAATACTGGCCAGAAATGTCCGAAACATCCTGGTCGAGCAGTTTATTTCCTTGGTCATGATAGAGCAACCCTACTTTCTATTGGAGTCCCTGAGATGTCATTGTCTATGTGCCAGCAGCCTTAATGTGCTGTGTGTGTCAGTGTATGCCACTGCCAACAGAAATACTTACCCTGGAAGTTACGGAGAGGTTTTCATTTCTGCGCCTCCAGGAATTTAATTCATCCCTGAACTAAAAAGCAATGCAGAATGAAAGGAGAAAGAGAATTTAAGTTTTCTCCTTCCTTTGCAAGAGTCTGTACTCATTCATGTCCTGGAGAGTTCTCCTTTGAATTAGTTTATCTTTGATCAGTCTTCACTGCTGCTACATTCGGGTCTTGCAAAGAGTCACAGACAAAGGAAGTGCTAAGTATGTTGATATATTTTATATGTCTTTCGAGAGAGTCAATAGCACTATTGTTTCACCCGTTCCCTATGTCTGTTCCATTGTATGGCTTTTACCTCCCATAGATCCATCAAGAGTGACATAGGAGCTGGAGCTGGAGATGACCAAGGAGTCCACTTGGGGTGCACAATGTAAGGAAGTTCATGTGCACAGGTAGAATCACCTTGATGAGGATTTCAAGATAACTCAAGTGCTGAATAGAGGCATATTTCAAAGAGAGCTAAAGCAATGATGAGTCCCTGCTAGTGGGTGTATGACCATCAAAACTCTACACAACATGACACAGTTAGAGTCATACAGACATAGAGATGCACAGCATGGAAACAGACCCTTCGGTCCAACTCGTCCATGCCAACCAGATATCATAAACTAATCTAGTCCCATTTGCCAGCACTTGACCCATAACCCTCTAAACCCTTCCTATTCGTACACCCATCCAGATGCCTTTGGAAGGTTGTCATTGTGCCAGCCTCCACCATTTTCTCTGGCAGCTCATTCCATACACGTGCAATCCTTTGCATGAAAAAGTTACCCCTTAGGTCCCTTTTAAATTTTTCGCCCCTCACCCTAAACCTATGCCCTCTAGCCTGGACTCCCCCACTGTAGGGAAAATACCTTGTCTATTTACCCTGTGCATGCCTTCTAAGAGCCTATTCAGCATCTCCCTATATCTCAAACTCTCCTTCTCTGGCATCATCCTTGTAATTCTTTTCTGAAGCCTTTCAAGTTTCACAACGTCCGTCTGATAAGAGGAAGACCAGAATTGCACACTTCTTGTGCTATTCTGTAGTATGTTCTATGTAATGAAATTCCATTCATACATTTCTGGCCAGTATTCTGGTCAGCAAACTTGCTTGAAAGGTCAATCTCAGAATCAGTCACTTTCTCCTAAGAGTTTCATTGGCAAACAGTGAGTGAGAACACATCTTAAAATGGTTGCTGAGTAAGTGCTACTGGTGGGGTCTTCTGGTTAGCAGTTTGTAACCAGATGCTGAAAGTCTGAAATAAAAACTGAAAAGGCTGCAAACACTCAAGCAGTATCCTTGGAGAGAGACAGATCTAAAATTTTAAATTGGTGATGTAATGTGCTCTTGCCTTTTCAACCCTGGTGATTTTCACACAGATCAGGAGGCATGTAGATGGATTGTTCAAGACTATGTTGAGGATTAAGATCTATAATTGGCTAAGAATTTATTGAAATTATAGACCTGACATTCCCAAAGGGATTCCCAATTCATTCCATAAGACCAAAACAGATCAGAGTAGGAGTAGACTTTGACCTGTCAAACTTGCTTTATCTCCACTTTCCTAAGTTGCCCATAGTCTTTGACTCTTTTGTGCATCTATTTAACTCAGCCTTGAATATATTCAGTAATTCAGAGTCCCTCACTGACTGTAGAAGAGAATTCTAAGGAAAAATTCTTCTTTGCAAATGGCCAATCCCTTCCTTGTCAATTGTGCCTCCTAGTTCTAGATGTGTCCATGCAAGGAGACACCATTTCAGTATCTATAGGTAGGATTGTGGCTATGGAGTTGCAATCACATCAGCCGTGATCTTATTGAATGGTGCCTTTCTAAGTACCTGCATGCTCACTCTTCTTTGATTAATGAATAAACATATCAAGATTCCTCTGTACTGCCGTATTCTGCAGTCTTCATTAAAATAATATTCTGCTTTTCACTCTTTCTGACAAAGTCAGGTATTCCTACATATTGCCATGTTATACCCCAACTACCAAAATTTTTGGTCACTCACCTCAATTATGTATTACCCTTTGCAGACATTTTGTCTCATTCACTCGAACAACTTGCTTCTCTAATTTCTTTATATCATCAGCAAATTTGGTTGCAATGCAATCAGCCATACAAATCACTCAAAACCCTATACCTGACCCCTGACTAGTTATAGTTTACCAACCTAAAACCAATATATTCATCCTGACTCAGGCCCCTCTTGGTTACATTTCCCAGTAAAAGCTGCAAGGAAGCCAAATCATGTTTCCAATGCACTAAGATTTTTGGGGTTCTAACCTTCATTCCTACTACACAACAGCCATCCCGCTCACCAAAATTAAAATTCTATTTTTGAAAAACATGGGCTGATCAGAGGCAGTCTGCATGAAATGATAAGGGAATGTTGTTTTTGACTAGTTCATTTGTGACTTTTGAAAAAAAAAAGTTGCTGTATGTGCAATTCAACTGAGTCTGCAAATCACTATGGTGCTGATTTAATTCTTTAATTTGTAAAGCTCACTTATTCTGGTGTGATAGAAGAAAACTACTTACTGGTCTATCGAGAAGGTAATAATCTTGCACTGAACAAGATGTAGATAATTGTGGATTAATAACTAGTTACAAATTATATTTATATAGTAGACATTGTTGCACAGACTATGAGGAGGCCACGGACATTAGATCTTACTGCTCCCCGATCCTAAGCTATCCTGGCTTCAAGTCCACATAACATCATCTTTGTGGGTGGTAGCTATGGCATTCCTCATTATAATCCTTCCATAGCCTTTCAGACCAAGATATATGGTATATTGATGAAGGGAATGCTTGTGAGACATTTTATATTGGTCTGTTCCAATCTGTAAGGCACAATGTGTTGGAGAGAATGCCTTGGCATGGCTGCAGCAGAGACTTGAAGCTGGCATCTGTATTAACGATGGGTGTTTTTAGTTTCACAGATTGCATGCACTGATGTTCCCCAGGGGTTTGTCTGCTAAGGTCTCTTGTTTCTTATGCGCATAAATGATTTTCACAAGAGGCCATATCAAAGTTTGTTGATTATGATAAATTAAAGACCATTGTGCACTGTCAGGAAGACTACAGGGAATTTCAGAAGTACAAATATGATTGGATGGATGGAAAGAAAGGTGGTAGGTACACTTTAACAACAAAAGAAGGGTGAATCTTATATTGAGATATAAGTGTGAACAAAGTGAAGGAAGAGAAAAGTGTGAGAGTGCAATCTGTTTTGAAAAGTGTACTACTGAAGGTAAATTGAAAGACAGATCCAATCACAGATGTTATAACTGTAGGCAGCAAATACAAAAATAATTTTGATTTCTGTAAGACAGACCGTATCAGTTTATTGCATGCAATTTTGCAATCCCCTATTATAAGAAGAATAGAAACATGGAAAAAGTGAAGTGAACACTTACTACAATGCGAGTCTATAATTAATGTTCCATTATTGTTAGAAAAATAAACAGTTAAGGGAGTGGGCTCACAATGTTTAAAGTATTTAAAACAATGACATTTTGAAAGGACGGTGGAAGATTTACTCCACACAGATGATACTAAAGAGGCAGTGACTCAAGATTATCACATGAAAAGTAAAATGGGACCTTAAGAGATTTTGTTTTGTGTGTGGCATTAATAGATGATGCAATATTTTCCCAGAAGTGATTATTGAAGTGGAGACTGGAGCATCATTTAAAATATAACTGTATTTGCAAAAGTGGAACATATGAGGACACTACAAAGGGTCATAAAGTTGGATTAAAGTTGACAGCAGTAACTGAAGA
This sequence comes from Chiloscyllium plagiosum, assembly GCF_037043375.1. Lineage (NCBI taxonomy): Eukaryota > Metazoa > Chordata > Chondrichthyes > Orectolobiformes > Hemiscylliidae > Chiloscyllium > Chiloscyllium plagiosum. The sequence goes on from NW_028270142.1 coordinate 5,463,918, forward strand.
ACTACAGAATCAGAGGTAAATGGATACCAGAGCAGATGAGCAAGCAGTTTCACTCAATCTTGCAATCTATCAACATTGACAGCTGTTAAAGTGAACTTGGGAATTTCACAGATAGAAAAGACAGATAAAAGCATTGCAACTTACAATAAATGGATATGATAGAATTTTGTTTGACCTTGGCACTGTGCATCTCCATATGGATACATTTTTTGTCTACTGCCAAACAGTCATGGAATACCTTGATGAAAAACATTGCAAAACTAAATGTTTTCGCATCATAAATTGTTTGGTTTGTACTTGTTTTCTTCATAAAATATGGAGTAATTATGACATATGTTGTTGCAACAAATATCCCATTTGAATTGTTTCATCTGACCCCAAAACAGTGAGGGATATTGTGAAATGAGTTGCATTCAAGCTTAAAAACATGACCGCCCTTCAATTTTACTAAAACTAGAAACATAAATCCAGTTAGAAAGGCATTTCTACAAGTATTTAAAAAAGAAAATGGGTGTGAGTGTCTGACTTCTGGCGAGTGAGTCTGGGAATTAACAGTGGGAAATAGGGAAAAATTAGAAGCACTAAACAACTATTTTGTGCCTTTCTTCACAATGGAATGTAAATATAATATCCAAGAAATACTTAAGTCAAGAGCCACATGAGAGAGGGCCTGGCAATCAGAGCAGCCAATGTCTAAGCAAATGGCAGAATAGACTGTATGGACAAATTTGCTCTTGCTGCGTTTCTTACCGCCCTACGTAAACCAGGCCTGTCTCATTGAGGACATTGAAGGTGATGATGTGTTGTTGACTTACTGTCCTTCTGAATTCTTATCTTCTCTTATCCTGCTGTCATCACAAATTCCCTACAGTGTGAATACAGGCCATTCAGCTCATCAAGTCCACATAGACCCTCTGAAGAGCATCCCAACCAAATCCAGCCCACTACCCTATCCACATAACCCCATATTTACACCCACTAACCCACCTAGCCTGCACATGCCTAGACACTATAGGCAATTTTGCATGGCCAATTCACCTAACCCACACATCTTTGGACTGTGGGAGGAAAACAGGGCATCCAGAGGACACGGGGAGAATGTGCAAAGACACAGACAGTCGCCCGAGGCTGGAATCGAACCCAGGTCCCTGGCACTGGGAGGCAGTAATGTGAACCACTCAGCAGCTGCTATATGCCATAGACATGAAACTGCAGGTCATCCACTCCTTTCCTCACACCTGAATTCTGCCGTTCTGATTTCCTGCCATTAAACACTCAGGAATTGCTGCCTGCCTTGCCATATCAACCCCAAAGGGGGAGAGACAGTTGCAGCATGTGAAAAATCACTATTAGAATTATAACCACTCCAACTCAGATACAAACACCAAGCAAACTTTAGAGTCTAACATTGAATCAGGATCAATACATATTGAGGAAGAACATTTTACATTTATGTGGGGTTTTACACAGCGACTGGACACTTCATGGTGCTTTATAGTCATTGATGTATAGTCACTGTAGTAATGTAGGAAACACAGCAGTCCCAGTAAACACAACAAACTCACAAAAAGCAATGAGACAATTACCAAATAATCTGTTTTTGTGATCTTGATTGAGACATAACAATTGACCATGAAACAGGGATAACTCCCCTAACGTTCTTCTTGGTGGATTATTTTACATCCATCCACATAAGCAAGAGGGAGCGGGGATTGTCATTTCATCTGAAAGGTAACACTTCTAACATCCAATGTACCCTCAGTACTCTGCTGAAGCGTTGGCCTGTATTGTATTAGGACTTAAGCACAGACCCTTACAACTCAGAGGCAAGGGTCCTAATAACTGAGTCATGCAGTCATGAGTGAACTGCAGCCTGGACCACAGGAAACACTAATGCACAATATCACAGCAACTTTTCACTGATTCCCCACTATCAACCTCCTGGTGGTTACCATTGACCAAAAACTCAACAGGACCTGCCACATAAACACAGCAGCTATAAAAGCACATCAGAGGTTAGCAATACTGCAGTGAGTCACTCCCCTCCTGACTCCCCAAAGCCTGCCCTGCACATATAAGTCACAAATCAAGAGTATGATGGAATACTCCCCACTTGCCTGGATGGGTGCAGCTCCATTAACACTTAAGAAGCTTGACACCATCCAGAAGGAAGTAGCTCAGTTTATTGTCACTAAACATGGGAACACCATCCCATACAAGTTCCCCTCTGAGCCAGTCACCATTATGACTTGAAAATATATCTCAATTTGGGTCACTGGGTCAAAATCCTGGAATTCCCTCCCAACAGCATTGTAGGTCAACCTACAACACAAGGTCTGCAGTGGTTCAAGAAGGCAGCTCACCACCACTAGGGACAAGCAATAAATGTTGGCACAGCCAGCAACACCGACATTTCACAAATTAATACAAAAAAATGTCATAGGGTCATAGATACATGACAACAATGAAAAACATGAAAGTGACCATAATCCTCAAGGGCCATAGGCTGCTTTTTCAGAGACAGAGATGACTGGTGGTGAGTTTAACCTGAAGGTCACCACATCTCATGGAAAGGATAAGGTTGAGAAGGTCAGTTCTTCATGGTAACTTCAGCCAGCACAAGAATCGAACTTGCACTATTAGCATCACACTGCATCTCAAACCAACTGTCCAGCCAACTAAACTAACCAGCAGATTTAAACCCTTGGAGATCTGACAAATGTGGTAAACAACATTCTGTCAATGTCAGGCACATTGGAGAATTCAGCTCCAACATGGCAAAGGGCATTGCTCAGAGTTTGAACATTGAAATGGTGGCCAGCTCCATGACAGCATTCGCAAAACCAGCTGTGATGTAGCATTTGGAGGCTGATATCTGTACTGCTGAATCCACACAACATTTCACGACCACATTGCAGGTCAGGTGGAGGCAATGAGATTCAAATTTGCTCCCATTCTGACACAGAACACTGCCACTGAGATAGCTTTAGCAAATAGGGTTAAGGAGAATCCAAAGGGTTTTCATAAATAAATTAAGGACAAAAGGGTAACTAGGGAGAGAATAGGGCTTCACAAAGATCAGCAAAGTGGCCAACGTGTGGAACCACAACAGATGGAGAAGATACTAGACAAGTATTTTGCATCAGTGTTTACTGTGGAGAAGGACATGGAAGATATAGAATGTAGGGGCATAGATGGTAGCATCTTGAAAAATTTCCATATTACAGAGGAGGAAGTGCTGGATGTCTTGAAACACATAAAAGTGGATAAATGCCCAGGACCTGATCAGGTGTACCCTAGAACTCTGTGGAAAGCTAGGAGGAAATGGTTGCTGGGGCCCTTGCTGATAAGTCTGCATCATCGATAGTCACAGGCTATCTGGCTTGAAGGTAGAAGACAGAGGATGGTGGTGGAGGGTTGTTTTTCAGACTGGAGGCCTGTGACCAGTGGAGTGCCACAAGGATCGCTGCTGGATTGACTACTTTTTGTCATTTATATAAACAATTTGGATGTGAACGTAGGAAGTATATTTAGTAAGATTGCAGATGACACCAAAGTGGAAGGTGTAATGGACATTGAAGAAGGTTACCTTCGAGTACAACAGGATCTTGATCAGATGGGCCAATGGGCTGAGAAGTGGCAGATGGAGTTTAATTCAGATAATTGTGAGGTGCTGATTTTGGAAAAGCAAATCTTAGCAAGACTTATACACTTAATGATAAGCTCCTAGGGAGTGTTGCTGAACAAAAAGACCTTGGCGTGCAGGTTCATAGCTCCTTGAAAGTGGAGTCACAGGTAGATAGGATAGTGAAGAAGGCATTTGGTATGCTTTCCTTTATTGGTCAGGGTATTGAGTACAAGAGTTGGGAGGTCATCTCGTAGCTAAGCAGGACATTGGTTAGGCCACTTTTGAAATATTGTGCGCAATTCTGTTCTCCCTCCTATCAGGAGGATGTTCTGAAACTTGAAAGAGTTCAGAAAAGATTTACAAGGATGTTGCCGGGGTTGGAGGATTTGAGCTATAGGGAAAAGTTGAATAGGCTGGGGTGTTTTCCCTGGAGTAGAGGTTACCTTATAGGGGTTACCTTATAAGCCTTATAGAGGTTTCTAAAATCATGAGGGGCATGGATAGGGTAAATAGACAAGGTCTGTTGCCTAGGGTGGGGAAGTCCAGAACTAGAGGGCATAGGTTTAGAGTGAGAGGGGAAATATATATTTGGAATTTAAGGGGCAGCTTTTTCACGCAGAGGGTGGTGCGTGTATGGAATGAGCTGCCATGGAGGCTGGTACAATTACAACATTTAATAGGCATCTGGATGGGTATATGAATAGGAAGGGTTTCATGGAATATGGGCCAAGTGCTGGCAAATGGGACCAGATTAGTTAGGATATCTGGTCAGCATGGATGAGTTGGACCAAAGGGTCTGTTTCTGTGCTGTACATGTCCATGACTCTATGACTCTATGACCTGCAGACTCTCATAGACAGCAGTCTAGTAACCAGCCCAGGCAATGGTTGTCACTGTTAAAGTATTACAGTCTAAAGCCTGATGGGCATTTTCAGAGGCCATCTATGATCCTGCCCAGTGAAAACCAGCCACTTTCCACCAGCCAAACTGCAAGCAACCACTTTGAATGAGCACCAGGACAGACAGAGCCTCCCATGACCAAGATGTTGAGGGAACAAAGTGAGCAGTTTGTTTTGGTTTTTTCATGTGATGTGTTTTTGGATAAATATTTTATGGGAAGAATATTGTGATGACTTTTATTGATGGATCTTAACCAAAGGGATATGACGATATGACATTCCATAAGGATGGTGAGATGGAGGGGTGGACTCCTGGTTGTGAAAGGATGATCCCTAAATCTGAGCACCAGCTACTGGATAATCCATCCTTAGCACAGGGATCCTGGATGCCCTGTCCTCTTCCTCATTCCCCCCCCCCAGTTCCTGGTGGTGTGGATGAGCCTTCGTGATGGCAATTTTGTGAGGGCCACAACAGTCCACCAGAAACTCAGAGACATCTTTTACTGTACATTGACGGACTTGTCCTGGGCAGCCGAAGCAGCTTTAGTCTTCAGAAGGTTATTTGGTGGCTGCATTGCTTTCATTTTGCATTCATTCTACAGTCAATTAGTGGAGATAGAGTTGGTTGGTGGGAGGAGAATGGGGGAGTGGGGCACGTAACAGCTAGATGCTGAAGTATTACCTCTTGTCTCTTGGCAGGTTTCCTGTGGTCCTTCTGTGAAGATGGTAACTCGGATAAACTGCCTCAGGATGAAGACATTTCTGTCAAGGTAATTGTCCAAACCCCTTGTTTTGTACCTGGCAGTACTGATTCGTTAATGAAACTGTAATCCTTCCAGACACAACACCTGTCCCATTGACATGTGACCAATAGAAAATTATATATAAATTTGTGGGAATTCTAGACCATTAGAAATCCCCCTACGCTGGCAAATCCACATTTTATTCTACTTCTGCATATTTACAGAAAAGCATTGGCCCTTCCTTTGCAAAAATGGGTTGCTTAGCAATGGATCAGTGGACAAGAACAAATTAAATACATTGCCTTCTTCATCTGGAATGCATCTAGTTATGTACAACAACACTATGAGGGTCACTAACAGCACCATATCTCTGTGGTGTGAGGCTGCAGATCCTCTCGTAGGAGGTAATATTATTCTGTCACCATCTCCCTGCTGAGTCTGACTTGATAAGGTGAAATAGGAGAAAGTGAGGACTGCAGATGCTGGAGACCAGAGTTGAAAAATGTTGTGCTGGAAAAACACAGCAGGCCAGGCAGCGTCTAAGGAGCAGGAGAATCAACGTTTCGGGCATAAGCCCTTCTTCAGGAAGAAGGGCTTATGCCCGAAACGTCGATTCTCCTGCTCCTTAGATGCTGCCTGACCTGCTGTGTTTTACCAGCACCACATTGATAAGGTGAAAGCGTGGGAAGGCTTTTTGAATGCATGTGGTAAATAAGGCATTCTGTGGAGATTTCTCTTCATCTGCATTGTTCTTCACACAACTTCCCCCTGCTCTTCAGTCTCTACTCCTTAGTTGTTGTGTTGCAAATCTAGAAGCTCAGTAAGTACAGCCCCAATACCTCTGACAGACTTGAAATGGGCAGATGGCAAAATCGACAGCCCTAACCAGTTAACAAAGCCACAAAACCAAACTGCTCATCATCAACAAATTTTGCCAGCACTGAAGAAACTCACAAGTGTCCCACTTCCAAGTTGGATGGCTGACTGTAGTCAGGGGTGTGCAGGGGGTTCGTGCAGATGAACAGACATTGAGCTGAGAAGGATTAACAAGCAGAAGAATGGCAGCAAGCCTGGCAGCTTCAGGAGGTGGAGAAGTCAACGTTTGGAGTGTAACTCTTCTTCAGGACCAGAGGTGGGTGTGGGAGAAGCTGCAGATAAAGATAGTGGGGGGGGGGGGGGCAGAGTGGTGAAGAGGTGATAGGTGAAGACAGGTAGAGGGTATGACCTGATTAGTCGATGAGTGGAAGGATTAGGAGATGTTCACCCCTAAGCATCCCAGATGTCCACCTATTTTGAACAATGTGCTTTTCCCCCTCCATCATCCAGATAGCCCTCCACTGCACCATCTCCATTCCCCATTCCACTGCTCCAAACCCCTCCACCAAACACAATAAAGACAGGATCCGCCTTGTCCTCACCTACCATTCCACCAGTCTCCGTATCCAATGCATCATCCTTAAACACTTTTGCCAATCGCCTAGACCCCACCATCAAGAACATCTTCCCTTCCCCCACCCCTCTCTGACTTCTGCAAGGACCGTTCTCTCCAACAGTCCTTGGTTCATGCCACTCTCCCCACCAACCCATCAACTGCAATTCCCCCACCCCCAATACCTTCATCTGCAACCAGAAAAAATGCAAACTCTGCCAGTACACCACCCCTCTTACCTCCACCTAGGGCCCCAAACAGTCCTTCCAGGTGAGACAGACCAACCTAGTTTACTGCATCCAGTGTTCCCGATGTGGTCTTTTCTACATCAGGGAGACCAAACATAAACTTAGGGAATAGTTCACTAAGCATCTCAGCTGGCCCACAGGGGCCAACTGGACCTCCCAGTCACCACCTATTTCAATTCCTTTTCCCACTCCCTTTCCAACATGACCATCCTTGGCCTCCTCCACTGCCACAATGAACCAAACCACAAATTGGAGGAACAACACCTCGCCTTCTGTCTGGGCAGCCTACAGTCCAGCAGACTCAACACTCACTCTGCAATTTCAAATAACCTCCCTCTGTGTCCCCCAACTCCCTTCCCAGACCCTACGCCTCCTGACCATTCCTCTCACCTATCCTTTCTTCCAGCCACCAACTGGATTCATTCCTCCCATCGACCAACCAGGTCGTACGGTCTACCTGTCTTCACCTATCCCCACCTCACTACCATGCCCCTTCAACCCCTTTACCTACAGCACCTCTTACCCCCACCCCTAGTCCTGAAGAAGAGTAACCCCCAAAGCCTTGACTTCTCCACCTCCTGATGCTGCCTGGCTTGCTGTGTTCTTCCAGCTTCCTGCCTGTCTACCTTGGATCTGCAGTTCTTTTGTCTCGAACCGAGAATGATTAACAGGGGTAACCATGGTTGAATCATGCATCAAATCTGAAGAAACTATTGATTTACAATACTATTCGGTCTCTCTGGGATTTTCCAGTGCATGTGCAACATGCCCATGGTACAGCCTTCCCAACATGGGGCACTCTGCTAAAAACACCAGAAATGACCAGCAATGCATTGCATTTCAACTTCCTCATTTGGAGCTTCTGTAATGCAATTCAAAACAATTTTGAAATTAAATCAATCTAATTGTAATATTTCTATTGGGATTGCCTGCCTAGCTATCAAATGTTTATTATTCAACTATTACTGCATTTGATTGCATATATAATGGGATGGTTATGGGTGTAATTAAGCTAACAGTCTTGTGCAAAACATGTTAGAAGCACAACTTTTTATTCAGCAATACTGAAGGAACAACAATATATTTCCAAGTCAGGATGGTGAGTGGTTTGGAGGGAAGTTGCAAGTACTTGCATTTCTATGTATCTAGATTCATGGATTCCTAGATTCTTATGGAGCAGAAAAGGTCCTTTGGCCCATTAAGTCTGCACTGATAATGACTGCCCTTAAAAATGCTCTAATTCTAATCTCCATATCCTTGAAGTGTTCATCTTTTAAAGGTCATACGTTTTCTGGTCTCCAAACAGTGCATTTCCAGATTCCTATCACCTGTTGAGTGAAAAGGTTTTGTTTTCCTTAATCCCCTCTGAATCTCCTGTCCCTTACCCTAAAACTATACTTTTTCATGATTGACCCATCAACCAAAGGGAATAGCTGCTCTCTATTCACCCTGTCCATGTCCCTCATAATCTTACATACCTCCATCATGTCCCCCCTCAGTTTTCTCTGCTCCAAAGACAACAATCCAAGCCTAGCTAGTCTCTTTATTGCTCAATTTCTCCATCCCTTTGTACTCCCTCCAGTGCTATCATATCCTTACAGTAGTGAGGTGACCAAAACTTCACACTGTACTCCAGCTGTGTCCTGACCAACACCCTGTACAACTCCAATATTGCCTCCTTGTTCTATATATCTACTGCCTTTGTTCTTATAGATGGTTGTGGACATTAGCTTGGAAGTTGTTTTTAAAGAGTCTCAGTAAATTTTCAGGAGATGCATTATTCACTGCAGAATTACTAGCCTCTCATCTTTTCTTGTAGCCACTGTATTTCTATGGCTAGTTCAATGATAATCCTGAGGATGTTGGTAGTTGAGGATTCAATGAAGGTATTACCATTGAATGTCAAGGGCAATGGTTAGATTCTCTGTTGTAGAAAATCACATTACTTGGTGCTGGTCTGGTGAGAATGTTACTTGCCACTTGTCAGCACAAGTCTGGATATTGTCCAAGCCTTGTTGCATATGAACATAGACTGCTTTGTTTGTGAGCAGTCCTGCTGAACATTGTGCACTCATTGGTGAATATCCAATTTTAACCTTACGATGGAGACAGAATCACTGATGAAGCAGCTGAAGATGGTTAAGCTGACCCTGAGGAAGTCCTGCAGAGGTCCTGAAGCTAAGATGACTGACCTCCAAATATCATCTTTCTTTGTGCTAGGTATGACTCCAACCAGTGGAGAGGTTACCCACTGATTCCCACTATTTCTAGTTTTGATAAGGTTCCTTGATGCCACAATTGGTCGAATGAGGCCTTGTTATAAAGGACAGTCACTTTCGCCTCATCTCTGAAATTCAGCTCTCCTGCCTGTGGTTGAACCAAGGGCTGTGATGAAGTCAGAAGCTGGATAGACCTGCTGGAAACCCAAACTGGGTGTATTTGGATACATCGTTTCAGAGCAAATGTTGCTTAATAGCACCATTGAAAACGCCTTCCATTACTTTACTAACGATCAAACTGATGGGGTGGTGATTAACCAGGTTGGATTTGTTCTGCTTTTTGTTAATGGAACATACTTGGGCACTTCTCCACATTGCCGGTTAGATACCAGTGTTGTACTGAAAAGCTCGGCTATGGACACAGCACATTCTGGAGCTTAGTATTATATGCTGGAATGTTGTCAGGGAACATAGCCTTCTTACATGTGGAATACATCAAATTAGCTAAATGTTGGCATCTATGATGCTGGACATCTCATCCTCTCAGCCCTTCTGGCCAAAGATTACTGTGAATCTTTCAAACTGACCTTTTGCACTGGCATTCTAGTATGGGTATTAGTGGAGCATCCTTCTTCAGTGAGTTGTCTAATTGTCCACCATCATTTATGAATGGATGTGGCAGGACTACAGAGCTTGGATTTGGTCTGTTGATTGTGAAATCCTTAGCCTATTACTTGGTGCTTGTGTTCCTGTGTTGGTAACTTCACCAGATTGACACTTCATTTTGGCGTTGCTCCTGGCTTGTCCTCCTGCTCACTTCATTGAACCATGTGTAATTATTGTGTAACTTTAGCGTTGCATTCCTTTGACACCACAAATCACCAAATCCATTCATTGCCAACTTCGCTTCATAAAGGAGTGTCATAGAGTCGTAGAAGCCCTTCAGCCCAATTTGTCCATGCTGACCCGGTTTCCTCAGCTAAACTAGTCCCATTTGCCTGCACATGGCCCTTATCCCTCTAAGCCTTTCCTATCCATGTATCTGTCCAAATGTATTTTCAATGTTGTAATTGGACTTGCCTCTACCACATTCTCTGGCAGCCTGTTCCATACATGCACCACCATCTGTGTGAAAATGTTACCCCTCAGGTCCTTTTCAAATCTTCCCGTGCCATCTTAAACCTATGCCCTGTAGTTTTGGACTCCACTCCCCTTTTAAAAGACCTTGGCTATTCACCTTATCTTTGATTTGGTGGTGCCAGTGTTGGACTGGGTGTACAAAGTTAAAAAATCACACAGCACAAGGTTATGGTCCAACAGGTTTATTTGGAAGCACTAGCTTTTGGAATACTGCTCCTTCATCAGGTAGCTCATCAGGAACAGCGCTCTGAAAGCAAGTACTTCCAAATAAACCTATTGGACTATTACCTGGTGTTGTATGATTTTTAAATTTGTACACCTTATCTACACCCCTCATAATTTTATCAACATCTACAAAGTCACCCCTCAGCTTCCTACACTACGGGGAAAAAAGTCTCAGAATATCCAGCCTCTCCTGAAATTTCAAAGTGTCTAGTCTTGGTAATATCCTTCTAAATGTTTTTTGCATTTTTTCTAGTTTAACAGCATCCTTCTTACAGCAGGATGACCAGAATTGTACACAATATTCTAGAAGTGGTTTTGTACAGCCACAACATGACATCCCAACTCCTATACTGAGTGCTCTGGCGATTGAAGGCAAGTTTGCCAAATGCATCTTGCACACTGAGGATCAGTTTATCACCAAGCTCAGTGCTTTGGAAAGCCATCTATAGTCAGTACCAGCCATAATCTTAAGGTCTGAGATCTTCATCTGCAGTCCTATTAAATCTAAATGTGACCAAATGTGACAATTCAGATAGGATAAAAATATTTTGTACCTGAAAGACCATATTTGATTCCAAGCTTTTATATAGTGTTATGACATTTTAAGAATTGAAACAAACATTATTTTAGAGAGTGCAGCTAACAAAGTTTTAAAAGTCAAAGAAGAAAGTAATTATCCAGACAACATGGGTCTACACATGTTTTGTCACTCAGTGTCCAATGATGCCAATATCTATCTCCTACTGATTGGGTAACTGATTCTGGAGTGTCTCCAATGACATTGGGAATTGAAATATCAACCTACTCAGAACAGTGGATTTTACAACTGGATGGTTGGATGTGTAGTATGAAATGTCTTTTGAATGTAACTAAAGCAAAGCCAGTTTGAATCACTGCAGGACGGATCACAACAATGTACTAATCTACTTCTTTTGAAATGTAATACATTGCATTCAGGAGCGTATGCTGAATAGACAGATCGATTAATTATAAACCCAACTATTAGGTTAAACATTCCTTCATTACACCAAATATTCATTGCCCTCCAAGTTGTCCTACCATCATCTTCAAATGACTAAAGCGTATTTCTTGAATACAATGCAACGAAACGAAATAAACCTTTTGCCCTAAGCCAATTCCACACGTTGCACTACTTTTAACATTTTTAACGATATATATTTCAAAATCATCCTATTTTGATTTGTGGTGGTCAGCAGTGGTCAGCGTAAAGTAAAAATAAAACGCTGAGAAAACAATTATTTGGTTGCTGGAAACGCTGTCTGTTTACCTGCCCTCTGTAAATCGCCGAGTCATGTGCTGACATTTCCAATGGGAGGGATTCTCGGCGCTACCTTGAACCTATGGCTGGTAAAAACGGGGAGAACCAGTGAAGGCTGTTTGAAGGAAACGTCAGACCAATATTTTAAAAATACGATTTTTTTTGTTTCAGTCAGGTGTTAACTATAACACAAGATTAATGTTAGCTAGTAGGAATCAAATGATTATTGTAACAGTTACTGCCTGCTCGCTGCAGTGTTGAGTCAGCATACTTTATGTTATTGTTTATGCCGACATTAGGGATAGCTACCAGCATTAATTGTGTTATTCATGTTTACTGTTCTGGACTCGTTGTTCACACAAATGACACGGTTCGGGAAGTTCTCTCAATTCCACTGTTATCCCTGGGGGACAATGCGACAACTTTTCTGGAGAAATCAGTGACAAATCTGACCGCTCTGTAACAACTTGGATTATTTCATAGCATCATAATGATCCACTAGATAGTAATCTTGTATTGCCTTTATAAAAATGTTTTAATAAGTTGCAAACGTGGAGCGTATGAAATGTTTAGTCGCAGCTAGATAATAAAGGTCAGCGTCCTGTGCTTTTCCAGACACGCATCGTGGTGGCTTATATCACACATACTCCTTTTAAAGTTTAATGTAAATATTCGATTCATAGCCACAAAGTTCGAATCAAAATAGGGAAAATAGATTTTTTTTTAACAAAGGAGACATTGTTAACCTGGTTAAAACAAGAAAATATTTGACCATGTTCCTTATAAAATTAATTCAATATCTTATTTCGTATATTTCAACGATATTCCACAGAATAAAGGACTTTGTGAAGTTCATACAAGTTTAACTATGTAAAGTTAGGTGGCAGGTATACACATGAATTAACCCACGTTGCAATTCTCTTTTCCGTCTGTTTAAATACGTTTATCAAATTGTCTTTATAGTTAAAATTATCCATTTCCGTTTACGTTGCTATTCATGTGATGCAGACTACCGTGTTTATTTTACTAAAATTAATCGATAAGATTCGTAGATCGGATATTTTGTGGTAGGGCACCTCAAGACTGAATCTTAACCCTTTAATAGATAATAAATATATTATCAAACTCATTTTTCCCCCAACAACGCGTCGCCAGCTTAAGGCAGAGAGATGCAGGCAGGAGAGTAGATTTCGTTAGGTTTTATCACAGAAAATGTCCTTTAAACCATAAAATAGTAACGACTCCTAGTTTAAATCTGATCTCTCTAACAGTTCTTTTTTTTTCATTTTGACACAACGTTTCATCTCTACTGATGGAGGAGCCGGTGTTGGACTGGGATGGACAAAGTTAAAAATCACACAACACCAGGTTATAGTCCAACAGGTTTATTTGGAAGCACCAGCTTTGGGAGCGCTGCTCCTGATGGACTATAACCTGGTGTTGTGTGAATTTCATCTCTGGTCGGTAGTCGCACTTACAATGGAGTTTTAATTATATTGCATATTAGCAAATGAGGAATGATATAAATAAACTGTATATTGATGATATAAACAATGCCACTTAAAATTAAAATGCACCCTGTGTGTTCATTGTACGTGACATTTTAATACAAGTTTCAAATTAATTAATCTTAATGGAAAACTCATCCATTTTTAAATCGAGTGTAACAGCAAAGTATAATTAACAAACTTGTTTAAACAGAGGTGACTCATGCTGACTGGTTTCAAACGTTACAGTTTTAATTAGAAAAGGTCACATGATCGCACCTGAGGGCAATGGATAGACTCTCCGCTGTTTTTGATATAACCAAAACCAACATGAAACTCAAGCTGTTCAGATAAGGAGCAATTGTTCTTAAGTGAATCACGTCGATCCCGGTTTACTGCAAGGCCCAGTTGGTCAAAGCTTTGGATTAACAATTCAAACTGCAAAATTGTTGCTGTTTTTTTGTCCTGCCTGTATGTTATAATGTTGCTGAACACATTGACCCCAGCAGTCCAGCAGCAGCTGTCAAATCTAACGTGGATCGGATTTATAAATAAATCAGTACAACGTGATGGTTCTGAAGATAGAGCTCTGAGCAGAAAGTTTAACCAGCAGCAGCAAAGAACCGATACAGATTTGGGTGAAACAAGAAAATGTGAAGACAGATATTTTAATATTCTTAAGAAATTGCTGCTAAATCACCGACAGCATTTATATTAAATTTTGCACCCACAACTATGGTCAAAGCGAGACACAATAATTAGCGTGGGGGAAAAGCAGGATAAGAATACCCTTCTCAGACATCATTTCATTGTCCACACGAATTATCCTGGTTCGAAAATATCGCTCGTTAGGATATTTTCTTACTTACAGCTAATATGTTTAGAAAAGAAAAGCAGCCCACGCGGAGGAAGTGTAACAATTGATTGTAGGCGTACATCGCTGACTGAGGTTAGACTCAAACAATTGTTTCTCTCAGTGCACAGTTCAGGTAAAATTCGAGTGTTATTGTGTCCGTGACAAATATGTATCGTATATATGCAATAACTCCCAACGTGTGCTCCTTCAGTTGTAATGCAAACCGGATCTAAAGTACAATGATCTCCTCCACTGTAAATATACACAATCCTCTTAAATGTTTCCACGTGACTCATTTAGAACAAAACATATGCATTATTTTCCGTTAACAATGTAGCAACATGTGACAATTTTATGAATTCTTAACGCCTCCTTGTTTGTGTCTAGACTAAACCTCAAATGGGGTTTTCCTAATATTGTTCACACATTTAGAGCAAACTATTGTGCCTTTATGTAGGCAACCCCCCACCATCCTTCTGTCCATGTCTTTGATAAACCTTTATGAAATCTGGTTGATTAGACCTAAAGCAGAAATGGCCTAATGATGTAAACACATATTAAAGACTGATGGGAAAGCAGACAATACTGCAGTACTACTGTTGTATCTGTCGATTAAATGTCTAACAACATTGTCCTCATGGTGAACATGTACATTGACATTGTCAAATCCACTTATATTGAATTGAATTGAATTGAATTGAATTGAATTTGTCACGTGTACCGAGACACAGTGAAAAGCTTCGTCTTGCGAGCAATACAGACAGATCACAGAGTTAAGTAATATAGATAAGTAAATAATAGGTAAACAGCAGCAAAAACAAAAACACAGGTACAGGCGAATGTTAAGAGTTTGTGAGTCCATTCAGTATTCTAACAGCAGTAGAGAAGAAACTGTTTCAAAACTGGCTGGTGTATATATATTCTTGGCAGCCTTTAGCTTCAAAGGACTAAGTTTTATATTTCGCAAAGACTCTTATCCTCTCTAGCTTTCTGTCCTCCCTTAAGATGTTCTGTAGAGCCAATCTTTTTGATCAAGCTTTTGGGTCACCTATTGTAATATAAGGTATACACCCTAGCTCTGTCGCTCAGGATCAAATTTCAACCCATCCATTTCCTGGTGAAGTACATTGGACATTACCATATTAAAATTACTACCGAAGTACTTGTCATATATACATGAACTTCTATCTCCAGTTGCCTTACCTACTAAAGCTGATGATGACTTTTTTTTCCACCCTACTTTAAACAGTAAATTAAAAATGCACACAACTTTTTTGATGCCCTTCAGATATATCATTGTTTTCCTGTAGAATGTGGATAGATTGGCTGTAATCCCCAAACCTTCGGAATCATCTTGGAAGATTGACAAGAGAGAACTCTGATATAGATAACACCTCAATTAAAATGGTATTTTATGAGTGTACTTAGGCTGAAGTCCTGCCATTGTAGTCCCAGCAACTCACATAAAGACATACCCTTAACATTATCACTGCCTCATAAAGCCAATGCAGACTTAATATTGAACGGTGATTCCACGACAGTAATCATGCATATATGAAACAATACTTATACACTAAATTGCACTCACGTACAAGGAAATCAAATGATTGATTACCAATCATTCAGATCACCCGCACAGTACATGGGCTTGATTCTTCTTGGTACAACAATTCTGTTTTGATTACCTTTATGTTCTTTGATGGAATATTTGAAATCTTGTTTGTTTCAATTTATCAAAGCATGTTGTCTTTTTTCCATTTAAATGTAGTCATAAGCTAACATAACATCTTTAATACATTCACCTTTAGTCCTTTTATCAACATTCTTAAATCTTACTGCCACCATTGATCTTAAAGAGAACAAACATATCTATTTCCTCTATTGTAAAGCTTGTTTTATTGATCTCTGTTTCCTCTTTTCAGCTGAATACTTGTATTTCACTTATAACTCCTAATTCTATATATAGACCAGGACATTAAATACTTGAACACTGCATTATTGTCTAAGAAATCTCTAACAATTGATTGGACTTCTGGACATGAGACAATAAAAAAGACTTTTTGTTTAAAACACAATTCTTATTTCATCTTAAGCATCTAACCACCTATTTCCTATTTCCAATTTTACACCACTTTTATAATATCAATGAACTTGAACTAATTTGTTGTTCTTACCTGCAGATGTGACCATTCCAATGGACTCCTGGTCAGCCCCATAGTTTCTTCTCTGTAAACTACAGGTCATCAAAAGCTGCAGTGTGTGTAACTCACACAAACACACATTCATCCATCTCTGCCTTTGTTCACAAACCTACATTGTTTCCCAGTTGAGAAATGCCATGATTTTTAAAAAAAACTTGGATTTGTAACTTTCCATAGTCTCACTGCAGTCTATCACTGTCATCTCCTACAGATCTACAACCCTCTTCACTAACTGCACTTCCCCATTTTTAAGCACTAACCATTGCAAGTGTTACTCCAGCTGGATCCTAAGCTTTGGAACCTCCTTTTTCAATCTCCTCATTTCTCTTCTACACTTACCTCCTTGAAGATGCTTGGTAAAGCTCACCTCATTCACTAAGTCTTGAGTCATCTACCTTATTACCTATCTATTCTCTTGTCTGGTTCAATGTCAATTTTTTTTACATGACATGCAAAGAGTGCAGAAGAAATTTACAAGGATGTTGACAGAACTCAATGGTTTGACTTACAGGGAGAGTTGGGACAAGATTGGATTTTTTTTAGAAAGTAGGAGACTGAGGGGGGAATCATATAGAAATATATAAAATCAAGGGAGGCATGGACAGTGTGAATGCACTCAATCTTTTTGCCCAGGGTTGGGGAATTGAGGTCTGGAGGGCCTCAGTTTATGGTTAGAGGGGAAAGAATAAAAGGGAACCGGGGAGGGTGCAACATCTTTTTACACAGAGGGTAGAATGCATATGGAATGAGCTGCCAGCAGAAGTGATTGAGGGTACATTAGCGACATTTAAAATGCATTTGGACAAATACATGGATAGGAAAGGTTTAGAAGGATATGGGTCAAGTTCAAGGAAATGGGGCTAACATGGATGGCCATTTTGGTTGTCATGGACCAGTTTGGGCCAAAGGGCCTTTCTCCAAGATGTAGGACTCTATGACTCTATGGTTCTATGACATTCCTGTAATGAATCTGAGCGGTGTGTGTGTGTGTGGGAGAGAGCAGGAGAATGCTTGACTATGTTAAAGGTGCGATGTGAATGCATGTGGTTGTTACTGTTCATTTTATCAATATTGCTCTGATTGTGCTCCCCTACATCTTTCTATTCCTTATAGGTTAAAAATATTTCATCCTGTTCATTCTTGTGCTTTAATGCAGATTCATGATGTTGAATTCAAAATTCATCCCATGGTTTCCTGCTAATGTAATGGAATTCTTTGTTTCCCTCAATTTGTCCTCCCACTTTTTATACCTAGATCAATGTTCACCATCATATCTTCAATATTTGTGAATGGCCCACTCCTTTCTTCTTTTGACCTTGAAAATGTCAGTCTTTCCCTGTGATTTAGGCTTTGCCGGTTAAAATAGAAGTCAAGAGTGCGGTGCTGGAAAAGCACAGCCGGCCGGCAGCATCCGAGGGACAGGAGAATTGACGTTTCGGGCATAAGCCCTTCATCAGGATAGTGTGAATGATTATGCCCGAAACATCATTCTCCTGCTCTTCGGATGCTGCCTGACCTGCTGTGCTTTTCCAGCACCACACTCTTGACTCTGATCTCCAGCATCTGCAGTCCTCAATTTCTCCCAGTTAAAATAGGAGCCACGTTTTGGTAGATTATGCCCAGGGTAAATTGTAAACAATTATATCCTTACAGTTTTCCTCCAGATTTAGAGGAGATTTGAGGAACAATGTTTTCACCCAGAGGGTGGTAGGTATTTGGAATTCACTGTTCGTAAGGGTGGAAGAGACAGAAACCATCACAATATTTGAGAAGTATTTAGATGTGCATTTGCGTTATCAAGGCATAAAACATTATAGACAACGTGCTCAGCAATGGGATTAGAATCGGTAAGTGGTTGTTTTTGACAGGTGGAGTTGTGAGGGGCCGAAGGGTATTTTTCTGTGTTGTAGACTTCAATCACTCTCTGACTCTGAGTCTCAACATCATTGTTACACTAAAGTATATTGCTTTTCTCCTCATATGTCAAGTAACAATTCCAGAATCTGCCTCCCTTAAGATTTGAATTTACGTCAAACTTTATTGCCTATCCTAAAACTGTCAGATCACTTTGCATACAGTGGATTATTTCTGAGTCTGGGGACTTGTTGTCTAAGCAAACGCAGCTGTCATTTTGTGCTTAGCAGGATCCCACAGGTAGTAGCAATGAGATAAACGACCAGATATCTACATTAACAGAAATTGCTGGAGAAACTCAGCAGATCTGGCAGCATCTGTGGAGAGAAAAAGAGTTAATGTTTCGAGTCCAGTGACCCTTCCTCATATATCTGCATTGTTGGTTAATCAATAGCAAAACTGTTGGAAAATTGAAAAGTTCCCCTTTGTTATTCAAAATACGTCTGTTCATTTTTGAGTCCCAGGCAGTACATAGTAATTTCTCTGCACAATGTAACTGAATGATAGAACTTGCAGCTTTGCAGCAGGTTATTAACAGAACCTAGGTCCCCGAGTGGGATTTTAAATCAGTCTCTTCCAGACGCGAGTGATACCGGTGGAGCCAAACTGGTCCCTCTCATGATCCTCACATACAGCCAGACCTCGAAGAGCATTGATCTTGCATTGTAGCACACTACCAGCCTCTCAAGGGCAGCTAAGGATGGATCCGAAATAGTGACCCAGCCAAGACGCCCATGTGCCATGTAGAACACTGTAGACTAAAATCCCAAATAATCCACCACCCTCACAATGTATACGTAGAGCACACACCAAACAGTATCGCCATTCTCATTGTTGAATTACCGTGCTACCCCATCAATCGCCGTCTCACTGTCTTACAAGAAGACTCAGTACTGTTTTTAAACGATTAACCTTCACTGAAATCTATTATTAAAAATTGCAATTTTTTTTAGTTTACCATTGCAATTTTTAATAATAGATTTCAGTGAAGGTTAATCGTTCAATGTGTTTGAACTGTTTTCCTAAGCTAAATACTGATCCACGAACCTTCCAATACTTGATGCAGACAGCAAGCAGCAACTTTAACAACCCACCCTTCCATTTGTAAGGAATCGGATCGAAAGGAGCCACATTCAGGGAACACCATGGAGTGGGACACATTCTGAAACTGGTTTGAATCCTACGGAGTAATGCAATGGCTGTACAAACACAGACTGATTTCAAAATAACAATTCTAATTTCCTTAAATTATAACAACAACGATAAAGATTCGTTGGTATGTAAAATTGGATGAAAAAATCGAATTTGTTCCAACGTTGACGTTCGATTTCACGTTGTATATTGAAGAACAAAATCATTTTCAGCGTGTTAAGCGATTTAAGTCGAAATTATTTGTAGATGGTGCACTAAAATTCATTTGTTCTTAATAATAATTGCTGGACTATCAGTTAAGGATGCTAGTTAATTGGAATGTTATTTTTATTGGTTCGAAAGAAGCTCTATTTGCAGAGCCTGTCAATCAGACTGGCAGGAAGATCAGTTCCATTGCAGTAACTTCATACTGCCAAGCGCGCATGCGCGCCCACTGGGGAACTTGTCCATCTCAGGATTTGGATATTATTTCTCTCTCTCTCAATTAAGCTCAGAGTCAGACTCAGGTGACAATTGGCCCTTTGCTATTCTAGCAGGCACATTTTGTTTCTGCATTTTTAAAATCTCAATCAGACAGACTGCAATATTTTAGATCATCCTGAACCTGCAGCCGATTAATTTTCTCTCTTCAATTCGTCTGTTAACGTTAAAGCGATGACAGCTTTACCCCCCGCTGCACTTCCCTCCAGAGTTTAAAGAGTCCGCGAATTTAAAACAACTGAGGGCTGTATTTGAGCAGTTGTGAAATTATCAAATGAAACAGACACCGAAAGGTCTTTGGGAAGCCCATTTTACCATCCAAAACACACGCATTCGTTCCACAGTTTCAAAATCACATTATCATTCCGGATCCTTCTTTTTAATGTTAGTGTCAATTACCTCCATGTGTATCAGCAGCTTAACCAGTAGATCTTCCTGTTCAGACTTTGCAGTTGTGGTCTGGTATCTTCTAACCTGAACTAACTTCCCACTCTAACTCTAGTGAGTGCCCACTCACTCTATCCAGATTAGAAGTTGTAACGTCAAACAAACTTTTGTCAGATAAATAGCCCTTGCAGCTGAAGTGCCCAAACACGTCTTCTTTCATTCTTTTTCAATGAGGCTTCTGGTGAGCACTGATTTTTTCTCTCTTTCTCTCTCTCTGTTGTGAAGTGCAGGTCCATTGCAGAACAATACGAATGTCCTGCGACCAAGAAAAGACTCGACCTTGTGCTACTTAATTGTGTGAAGCTGAGAAAGGTCTTTCGGCGAGAGACCCAAAGCATTGACCCGCATATCTCCTGCAGACACTTCATTCACACAGCTCGACTTACAGTCGCCCGAATCTCTATTGTCTCGCTACAACAATGTATAGATTTTTGTTATAAACTAAACCTTGCACGTCCACAAATGTTGCTTGGTTATATTTAACGTGATTGTTTGTTTCAGATATGTTTTGTTATGGTTTTCACTTGCGAATGGGTATCTGATCCAGAACTGGCTTCGTTTCATTGTCAAATGTTAGTTCTTATTCGTCTGTCTCGCCTTAAGTTAATAGGGTATGGATGCATCGCCGCTTTATTTATACTGCAGAATTTACTTTATCTGTTCCACAGCACCCAGCAGAAAATTTCATTTAACAGAGCACACAAGTTATTCTTACAAGAAGCAGTTGTTATATTGTTTATCGTCTTTGTCTGGATTTAAATCCAACACAGCGCGATTAATTTTCAAACGGTTTGATCCGCTTTATTAATATCCTATAGCTGTCCTATATTACCTGACGGAGTTGTTATCAACACTTCTCTGGACGTTTTTATACGATTAGTATTAGCATTAATGTTCCGATTTAGGGTTACTTGAATTTGATTTGATATTAACCAGATAGGCAAGGTGTTAAACGAAAACATGCTAACTCTGGAATGATTTGGAGATGCCGTTGTTGGACTGGGGTGTACAGAAGTCTGGAAAGCATTGCATAACGCTCGGCAGTTTTGGGCTTTCACAGATTCAGTGAGGCCCAAGCAGCTGAATGCCGTTTTCACAATGAATCCACCATTTTCACACTTCTGGGTTAAGATTAATCAACTCTGCCCTGGAGTCATACGGATGGAACAGAGAGAAACCAAAGACTTTGCAAAACGACAAATATACCCTTGTTTAATGGTCTTAGATTCCTGTTAACAGGCTTAACGTGCGGCCCAAAATATATCCACTTCGAAAATCCAAATAAGTTTTTGGGAAAATAAGTTATGCTTCGTCATATTCGGTTGTGCTGTCCGAAATGCTACCGTAACGTCATTGAACAATAGGAACGCATTGAAGTGAATACTTTGATCTTTTCGTTGAACACAACGCAACTATTTCAACCCCCAGTTCCCCCGATGTAAACACACTGCCACAAGCAAATATTCAAATTGAATGCTGCATGCCATTTAACAGCAGAGGCCAGACCCCTCGATACAATTCATTGTATTTATATGCAAATATTTTTAATAGATCTCATTGCTGTCAGAGCGGACATAGCTGGCGCTTTTCAGAAATAAAATAGCCCTGTACACATCGAGTGAAGTTAGTTACCACCAGCCACATAGCGCAGGGAACGCCTCAAAAGATAATTGAATGGACATACACTTCCGTGGCGGATAGAATAAAATTGTGCGCTTTGGAAATCTGCTGATGTTTTAACTGGCTCTACAAATTGCTAGGGATGTCTCTGTACCACCGATGTACCCTCGGCCACTCGCTAGCACTGCAAAAATGCCCCCACTCTCTAACACTTGCCGGGGGTTTGTAAGGCTACCGTCATCCTGCCGAAAATGCCAAACCAAAGTCAGGCGTTGTCATTGCTCAGCTCCTATACAGCTCTCAGCCGAGTTCTGTCTTTAGTAAACAGCCATGCTCGCTAAGGGGATATGTGTTGCCGCTCTGTCATTAAAAGTTCCTTAATAAATCTTTCAGTTTGGAATCGATTGAGCGTCTATCTCCCCGAAGTCGTGTTTTATGCGAGGCGGCACACTCAAATACTGAGTCATTTAACAGGGGCTGATCCTGTTGTCCTGGAAATCCTGTTTCAGAGCGAGACACGTTTATTATTTTCATGCAGTTGACACCAAGGAGATGGAACACACTGTACAGGGCAGCGGTCTAAGGTAGAATACTGATGTATTACTGAGATTTCCAAATTCATCCGACAGGCAATTTTAGGATAACTGAATGGGGCATATTTTGATGCTGTTTAAGTGATAGGAATTGACTGATTTCAGAAACGCACAGTTAAAATGCATCAACGTTGAAAACATTGCCAGTGACAAATTGGCCGTTTACGAGACCAAAAGCATTCACTCTTATTTGTTATCTGCTGTTGCAGTATGTATGAGTACAATCATAATGGTAGAGTCTATAAAATCTCAGCAGTTAGAGGTCACTTTGTTAAGGACGCCCTTTCAAAACCTTCCTGGAGAAAGGCGATGAATGACTCTAAAGGTTTCTACTGTATTACGAGACTTTTGAAATGCTCTCTGTAGATAGCGTCATTCAGTCTACGGTAGACAGCTGGAGCAATGTTAAGGCAGAGAGAAAGGCTTTTTTTCCCCCTGAACGTAACTCGATCGAGACTAGAAATTGGAATGCATATCTGTATAATCGTTTTTGATTTAAAATCATTTGATTCCTGCTCATAATCCTGCACTCGAAACTATCAATAGCACGCTGATCGCTTCCAGATGAAGATTAAGGAACTATTTAACTAAACAGAGTTGGATTTGGACAATGACCAGAGAATTTCTAGGAAAAAAATTTAAAAAGGCTTTGTGAAATGGAGCACTTACAACATTTTATTTTGTGATAGAAGTATTGTGGTTCAAATTTATGAAAGAATAAACTCTGCCTCATCCCCAGCTCGCGTGAAAATCAATATTTGATAGTTTTTTAAAAAAAATCTGACCAATTCGATAATTTCATTTTATACACAAGTAGGCATAAATGCATGAAATTAGAATTAACTGGATACAGGAATTTTGTAATTAAAGACGTTCAGCGTGTTTTGTTTCTGGTAACTGCAACCTGCCTAACATTCCCCCACAACCCAGTCTAATTGGCGTTCCTAACTATGCCTGCTCAGTTGTACGTAGGAGCTGGCACATCAGAACACTCTTTATCTGTTTTTGTTTTTTTCCGAAACTAATTGAGTGTTATGCAATTCCACCTGCGGAAGACCTGCGGAAATCTCCTCTTGTAGCGATGCCCCAATCTGTGGTGCCTACTCCCTTCCAGAGCTCCCCACCCATCACAACTGCGCTGCCGTTTTCGTCAAATCACAACTGCATCCTGCCTTTTTAATCTCTAAGCTGCCGTTATAAAGTAAATGTGTCGGGCACGATCTTCCAATTATTGTGAAACCTCCTTGCGGACCAGTTCCTGAACATTGACTGAGCGAGCAGGCGACCTTACACTTGTAAATGAGTCTGAGGGGCGGTGGAGGAGGCTTGACCAAGTGTTGGAAGCCAGATGTTGAAACACAAAAGAGAAAAGCAGGGAGAGGGAGGGGACTGAACGGAGGTGATTGGGGGGTGGGGAGCGTGTGGGGGTAACATCCCTGCATTTGGAATTGGAGAACTGCACAGTGTCTCTGGTGAAAGCGGCAGCAGGAACCTGGAGAGAGCGATTTAACTCATTGTGATGCACAGTGCGAGTCGCCCTCGTTTGAGAGAGAGAGAGGGAGAGAGAGAGGCACGCTTTACTGAGCTGGGAGTATCTGACTCAGAATGAGAGAATGCGATGCGCTCATGCCCCTCGCTCCAACACCTCGCTCAGACAGCGCGTACCTGGCGGTTGTAGCTCTCGGTCGCTACACATGCAAACCGCTGTCCAAAGTTGTGGATGTGGGACAATATCGAAGTGAAGACGGCGGTTTAGTCAGAAAGCGTTGGCTTATTGTAAGTTGCGTTGCTTCTGTGCGAAGCAATTTATTAGCCGGACTGTGGTGGAACATTGCAATGGGGGTGTGAGATATTCTCTCTCTGTCTCCAACTGCTCCTGCGGTTGAGATGTTTGAGAGACTGTTGTGTGTAATATTTTTCTCTCTTAAGAAAAGTAAGATTTTTGGAGGGGCGGCCGGGTTGGGTGGTGGGGTGAGACAGGAAAGATGAATCGAGCGCATGTATTTCTGTCAGCACAAAGCCTTCGAATGGCTTTCACGCTGGGTCGCTAATATTTGAAGGCACATTTTCTGACCTGCCTATCGAACTAACTGACGTTTACTTTAAGGTTCTGATTTAATCCAGTCGGCACCCACCCAACCCCCAACCCAGTCCGTGACCTGGCAGAATGTGTGTGTGTCCCGCTGCTGTGGTCCGGCCGCCGCTTTCAATTGTTAAAGCCTCACCCCTTTTTTTTTGATCTGAAACTCTGCCCAAGACGGAGTCACTCCTGATTTCTTCCAAATGGATCTGGCTTGCCCTGCTCCTTAAGAAACCCACTGCTTACAAAACGTGGGCACGAATTCGCGACACCCCCTCCTCCCCACTCCCACTCAAAAATACTTTCTACAAGTAAAAATGCAAATTGCTTCCAGCTTCTTTGTCTGTTGAGCTGAAACGATGGAAGCCGGCTCTTTGAAAGAGAAAAAAAATGGCGAGTCTCATTGTCTCTGGGCTATTTTCTTTCGGTACAACTACTTAAGTGAAATTCTATAGAAGCGGGTCCCTTTTACATATCCTTTTTGCTCACTTAACTTTGTTATATGGAGAAAGCTGCGTTACAATCCCTTACTGACCAAGCCAAATTAGGATTTTTCGCACCTTTTTATTTGTCTCCCATGTCCGGCTTTGATGGAATTTCAATCGTATTTGGTGTTCCGTTTCCTTGCCGACTTGTTTCTGCTTATTGTGCCTAAATTGTCTTGGGCCGAGGGGACCATGTCTGCTTCCCGAACAGTTCCGAATCTTTCACGGTGAGAAACTACTTTGTTTTATGTAAGAAACCAGGCCATTGAGTAATGAAAGCTCGCGAACGCATTCGGTGATGTGAATAGATAGCGGCGAGATTGGCGATCACCGGGAAGTGTGTTTGCGAGGGATTTCCATGGCGGTAATTTCCAAAAAAAGAATTTAAACGAGCTGCAGTAATTTATACAGAGGCTTTTAAAAATAATAAACTGCCCCAATTCTGATTGCAATGGCCCTTTTACATGGTAAATAAACTAACAGGACAGTAAAATGGAGGAGTGCTGAGACTTTATCTGAGGATCAACCGAGTTACATGCATAATATTTACATGTAACTTGTATTCCAAATAATCTTTTTTTACTATTGGCTTTTGTTATTTTATGCGTTCTCATTATTCTAAGTAGAGAATAAGCTACGTTTCGAAATTAATTGAATGATCTTTTTCACTTAATTATCAACTAAGACGATTGTTTCACATTCGGGGTTAGTTGATACATTGGCAAGATATAGCGTTTTGCCGTTTAAGTGAATCGGCGCATGTTACAACAGACTTTAATCCAATGCTACTGATTTCGCTAGAACTGAAGTCTGAAATGCAATGCAACCAGAAATGTAAAGATGATCCTCGACTTCACCTTCAAAACCATGGACAGCGATTTTTCCATGTGCTTCTGCTAAAATGCAGACACAGCATTAATTTTCAAAAAGAAAAGCGTAGCGTTTTACATACTTTATTGATCGAGTAAAAAAAATATTTTGTTTAGAATTATCTGCCGCCTACATCCCATCGGTTTATGGGTGTACATTCACAAATGGCAGCTATAAGGAACGGAGTGGGTTTTTGTGAATGTGATGCATATTTGTCCAATGTACAGTCTGAGTACGGAGGCCTCCGAAAATGCAGGCTGTCTCTTTCGGATGCTTGGTGTTCCCAGCAAACCCCAAACATTCCGTTCATACTTTCGGAGGCAGCAAAGATTTTTCTCGCCTCCCTCCAGTTCGCGTAACCCTCAGCATTTCCAGCAAATTCTGATCCGGCCGATTGAATTGCTGAACGCAATGGATGCAGTCTGGGGTGCGACTTATTCCAGAAATGAAAAGGCAGCCTGCATTTTGCCCAGATCTGGCCTTACTCAATCAAAAGACTGCCATTTCTTGAATGTGTGTGTTGACCGTGATTGCATGGACTTTAGATGTGGGGAGGTGTGTGTGAGAGAGTGTGTGTGGATTTTGCGCACGTGTGTGCTGTTTCGAACATGCGTGTTTTGTTTATCAAATATGTGCATGTTCTCTGTGTTGAACGTGCAAGTGCTGTCTGTTTTGAACATGTGTGTCTTGTGTATTGAACATATGGTGTACCGTGTATGTGTGCGCGTGTACGGTGTATGTGTGTGTATATGTCTGTGTATTTACAGTGTATATGTGTGTTGAACATGTGTGTACTGAACGTGTGTATGCTGTTTGTGTTGAAAATACGTATACTACGTTAACTGTGTGTTTGCTGTGTACCTGTGCTACATCTGTATTGACTGTGTGTGTGCATGTGTGTATATGTTAATGTGCGTTTACAGTGTATGCATGTTGAGAGGGTGTGTGTATAAAGTGTATACGTGTGCGTATACAGTGCGTGAGAGGGTGTGTGCATACAGTGTATATGTGTGTCAGTGTGTGTACACAGTGTATGTGTGTACAGTGTATGTGCGTGCGCGTGTGTCTGTGTATACAATATATGTGCGCGTACAGTGTGTGTTTGTGCAGTGTATGTGTGTACCGTGCATGTGTGTGCACAGTGTATGTGTGTATATACAGTGTATGTTTCTGTGTAGTGTATGCGTGTGTACAGTGTGTGTACAGTGTATATGTGTTTGCATGTCTGCGTGTATACAGTGTGTGTGTAGTGTGTGTACAGTGTATATGTGAATGTGTGTATACAGTGTATGTGTGTGTATGCCGTGTGTATATACTGTGCGTGTGTGCGCGCACAGTGTATGTGTGTGAGAGAGGGTGTTGTCAGCTGAAATTAATGCTGAACGCATTGCCTGAAGTGTCACGCTCTTAGAATTCGTTCTGCAGTTTAGTGTAAATTTCAGTGGAGGGCCACGTTGATTTACCGAGCGTTAGTAAATTATTACTGCCATTAACTGTGGTTTACAGCTTACACTGTCTTCCGGTTCTCTGTAAAGTTACCATATCTCAACAACGGGGAGAATGCAAGTATCGGCATAGTACAGCCTTCATGTCAAAGTTTCGCAATCCAATTACTTCCCATTTGAGACAGAACAGCAGTCAATGCAGAAGTAAATTGTCAGGGTTCGGAAGCAGCGTGCTTAGCGTCAACAGAGGAGTCTTAAGAAACAAAGCACTGATATTTCAGAGACAGAAACAAAAATTACTGGCGAACCTCATCAAGTCTGGCAGCTTTAGTGGGAGGAAAGCAGAGGAAACGTTTCCACTCCAGTGACTCTCTAACTCTGCCTTCTCTCCCCTGCTGAGTTTCGCCAGTAATTCCTGTTTTTTTGTTTCAGTCTGAAGAGATGTGCCTTTTTCTTGGATGAAGTTGCAAACAGCTTTATTAAATAGCTGTATAAAACCACCCTGACCACTAACGTAGGTAACACCAAACCTTTTGAGTATTAGCCTTCATCATGTTGAGTAACTGCAGTAACCCAGAGCAAGAGAGAGGCGAGCAATCCCTTCCTTTCGGACTGAAGATAACTGGCCTTGTATTATTTATTGACCCGGCCAGCTGTCGACAGGAACCTGAGAGAGTTTCTTTTTGCTATTCCCCTTGTCCTGAACAAATATGTTGTTCATCACATCACATCTTCCATCCTACTGCAGCTCCAGGGCAGCTGTAATTCTGTTTAGCAATGTACAAAGCCGAGATGTTTTGAACAGGACGGGGTGCGTGGTGTGAGAGCAGCAACATCGTGTGTAAACAAAACTATCCTAGAAGCAAAAACCACAACATCACTGTCTAAAATAATGCTATTCACAGCAGTACAGGATGGAGGGATAGGTTACTTGACAATCCGCCTTTCCAGAAATTAAACAAAGTACCCAGTCTAATTTAAAACGCCCTCAGTAATACTCTTCCAATAAGCCTCTCTCCTGCCAGTCTAATGTCGAACCTGATTGCTGTGTTGAAATGTCAAGGTTAGCGCTGGGCTGTTTAGTTGGATGCTGTCCCGCTGACAGTGTGGGGTGCATTGACCGCAGGGACCACTGTCTCATGCTGTCTCTTTCTCTCTCTCCCCCCTCCACCCCATCTTCTCTCTGCCCCCTCTCTCTCTCTTCTTCTCTCCTCTTCCCTCTAACCCCCTTCGATCATCTTTTCCCCTCTCTCCCTTCTCCCTCTCCTTTCCTCTTTCTCTCCCCCACCCCTTCTCTCTTCCACCACCCTCTCCGTCCTTGCCTCTCTCCCTCCCTCTCCCCTCCCTCCTCCTCTTCTCTCTCCCTCCCTCTCCCCTCCCTCCTCCTCTTCTCTCCCCCTCCCTCTCCATGTCCTCTCATGCTCCTTCTCCCTCCTTCCCTCTCTCTTCCCCTCCCTCTATCCACCCCCTCCTCCCTCTCCCCTTCCTTTCCCCTTCTCTCTCCCTACCCATCTCCTCCTCCCTCTCCCCTTCCTTTCCCCTTCTCTCTCCCTACACCCTCTCCCCTCCCTCTGCCTTCCTCCCTCTCCCTATCCCCTCTCTCCCTCCCTCCCAGTCCCCGTCTCTCTCCCGCCTCCTTCTCCCTACCCCCACCCCTCCCTCCTTCTCTCACTCCCCCTCCCCTCCCTCTCCCTCCCACCCTCACCTTATCCCCCTCCCCTCCCTCTCCCTCCCTCCTTCTCTCGCTCCCTGTCCCTCCCTACCCTCTCTCCTCCCTCTCCCGCCCTTCAGAAGGACACTGGCAGCTGTTGGTGTTGATCAGGAGCTTCGGAGCCACATCTGCCTGTCTGCCCGCTGTCGTCAGCGCCCCCTCTGCTCCCCCTGGGCTGAAGCAGCTCCTGATTTATTTGGCAAGAGGCGGCCATTAATCCTCAGGCCTGGACCAGGGGCAGGGGAGGAGAGGAGAAGGGGGGGGAGGGGAGGAGATGGGAGGGGAAGGGAGTGGAGAGGGGAGGGGGTGAGGAAGGAGAGGGGGAGAGGGGAGGGGAGGGGGAGAGGGGGGAGGGGAGGGGGTGAGGGAAGGAGAGGGGGAGAGGGGAGGAGAGGGGGAGATGGGAAGGGAGGGGAGGAGGGGGGAGGGGAGGAGAGTGAGGAGGGGGAGGAGAGGGAAGGGGATGTGAGGTGACAGGAGGAGAGGGAAGGGGCGGGGAGGAGAGCGGAGGGGAGTGAAGGGGAAGGGGAGGGGGGAGATGGGAGGGGAGAGGGGAGGGGAGAGGGTGAGGGAAGGAGAGGGGGAGAGGGGAGGGGAGGAGAGGGGGAGATGGGAAGGGAGGGAGAGAGGGGAGGAGGGGGAGGGGAGGAGAGTGAGGGGAGGAGAGGGGAGGGGAGGGGAGGAGGGGAGGGGGCTACACAAATCCGGAACCTGGAACTGCTCCCTGCCTGTCCCTGGTACACAGAGCGGAAAGAGCCGCTTTGGAGTCCACCCCCCCCCCGCTCCTTCCTGATTCCCGCGCCCCCCCCCCCCCCCCCCCAGCTCTGCCCCTGTCTGGATTTTCTTATACAAACCATGCCGCTGACATTGTGTCTGTGGTCCGGGCGACCCTCACGGGGATTCGGCTCCGCGGGGGGGGGGGGGGGGTTGGGGGAGGGGGTGTTGCTGCTGTTGGACATTAGCCTCAAACAGCGGAGTGCCCCCCTCCTCCTCAAACAGAATCCCGCACTCGCTGCTGTTTTGTTCCCATCCTTTCCAGGCGGCTCCGCAGCTCCATCCGCCCTCTCCCGGGGGGTGGGGGGGATAGACTGTGGGGGTGGGGGGGAGGGGGTAAGAGTGTGTGAGGGGGCTATGTGGAGGACATGTGTGTGGGTGTGGGGTGTGGGAGTGTATGCATGTGAGTGTGGGATTTGTATGTGTGTTTGAGTGTGGGGGGTGGGGTGGGGTGGTGGTGCGTGTGTAAATGTGTGTGTGTGAGTTTGTGTGTGTTTGAGTGTGGGGGGGTTGGGGTTGGTGATGTGTGTGAGTGGAGGTTGGGGTGGGAGTGGTGGTGGGTGTGTGAGTGTGGGAGTGGGTGTGTGGGGGTGGGTGTGTGTGTGGGTGTGTGCGAGTGTGGGAGTGGGTGTGGGGGGGTGTTTGGGGGGGTTCTGTGTATGTGCGTGTGATGGTGGGTGTGTGTATGAGTGTGTGTGTGGAGGGGGATTGGGGTGTGTGTGAGTGTGGGGGTGAGTGTGTGTGGGGGGCTAGTGTGTGTGGGGGGATTGGGGTGAGTGTGGGGGCAAGTATGTATTTGTGGGGGCATGTATGAGTGTGGGGATGAGTGTGTGTGTGAGTAGTGGGGAGTGTGTGTGTGAGTGTGGGGGTGGTGGGGAATGTGTGTGAGTGTGGGGGTGGTGGGGAGTGTGTGAGTGTGTGGGTGGTGGGGAGTGTGAGTGTGTGGGGGGTGGTGGGGAGTGTGTGTGTGCGAGTGTGGGGGTAGTGGGGAGTGTGTGAGTGTGTGGGTGGTGGGGAGTGTGTGAGTGTGTGGGTGGTGGGGAGAGTGTGTGTGGTGGGGTGGTGGGTAGTGTGTGTATGTGTGAGTGTGGGATGGTGAGGAGTGTGAGTGTGTTTGAGTGTGGGGATAGTGGGGAGTGTGAGTGTGAGGGTGGTGGGTTGTGTGTGTGAGTGTGAGGGTGGTGGGGAATGTGTGTGAGTGCATGTGTGTGAGTGTGGCGGCACTGGGGTGGTGGAGCGTGTGAGTGTGTGTGTGAGTGGGGTAGGGATGCATGTGAGTGTGTGAGTGTGGGGGTAGTGGGGAGTGTGTGTGCGTGAGTGGGGGTGTTGGGCTGTGTGTGAGTGGGGTGGTGGGGAATGTGTGTGGGGGTGGTGGGGAGTGTGTGTGTGAGTGTGGGGGTAGTGGGGAGTGTGTGTGAGTGTGGGGGTGGTGGGGAGTGTGTGTGTGAGTGTGAGGGTGGTGGGTTGTGTGCGTGAGTGTGGGGGTGGTGGGGAACGTGTGTGAGTGCCTGTGTGTGAGTGTGGCGGCACTGGGGAGTGTGTGTGAGTGTGGGGGCACTGGGGAGTGTGTGTGTGAATGCACGTGGGGGGTGGTGGGGCATGTGAGTGTGTGTGGGGTGTGTTGGGGAGTGTGTGTGAGTGTGGGGGTGGTGGGGAGTGTGTGTGTGGGGGTTGGTGGGGAGTGTGTGTGATTGTGGGTGGGGGAGGTGAGTGTGAGTGTGTGTGAGTGGGGGTAGTGGGGAGTGTGTGTGAGTGTGTGTGTGGGGGTGGTGGTGAGTGTGTGAGTGTTTGTGCGTGTGGGGGTGGTGGGGCGTGTGTGTGTGTGTGGGGGTGGTGGTGACTGTGTGGCGGGGTGGTGGGGAGTGTGTGAGTGTGTCTGGGGGGGCGGTTGGGAGTGTGTGTGAGTTTGTGGGGTTGGTGGGGAGTATGTGTGGGTGTCAGGGGGTGGCGGGGAGTGTGTGTGTGTGAGTGTGAGGATGGGGGTGGTGACTGTGTGTATGTGGGGGTAGTGGGGAGTGTGTGTGAGTGTGTGTGGGGGTGGTGATGAGTGTGTGAGTATGTGGGGGGGTGGTGGCGAGTATGTGAGTGTGTGTGTGGGGGTGGTGGGGAGTGTGTGTGAATGTGTGGGGTTGGTGGGGAGTGTGTGTGGGTGTCAGGGGGTGATGGGGAGTGTGTGTGGGGGGCAGGTGGTGGGGAGTGTGTGTGAGTGTGGGGTTGGGGGTGGTGACTGTGTATGTGTGGGGGTGGTGGGGAGTGTGTGTGAATGTGTGGGTGGTGGTGAGTCTGCGAGTGTGTGTATGTCGGGGTGGTGGGGAGTGCGTGTGAGTGTGTGTGTGGGGGAGGTGGTGAGTGTGTGAGTGTGTGTGGGAGGATGGTGGGGAGTGTGTGTGATTGTGTGGGGTTGGTGGGGAGTGTGTGTGATTGTGTGGGGTTGATGTGGAGTGTGTGTGATTGTGTGGGGTTGGTGGGGAGTGTGTGTGAGTGTGGGGGTGGTGGGGAGTGTGTGTGATTGTGTGGGGTTGATGTGGAGTGTGTGTGATTGTGTGGGGTTGGTGGGGAGTGTGTGTGAGTGTGGGGGTGGTGGGGAGTGTGTGTGTGAGTGGGGGTGGTGGGGAGTGTGTGTGGGTGTGTGAGTGTGAGGGTGGTGGGGAGTGTGTGTGAGTGTAGGGGTGGTGGGGAGTGCGTGAGTGGGGGGGTGGAGGGGAGTGTGTGTGGGGGGGGTTGGTGGGGAGTGTGTGTGAGTGTGTGTGGGGTGATGGTGAGTCTGTAGTGTGTGTATGTGGGGGTGGTGGGGAGTGCGTGTGAGTGTGTCGGGGGGTGGTGCGGAGTGCGTGAGTGTGTGGGGGTTTGGCGAGAGTGTGTGAGTGTGGGGGTGGTGGGGAGTGTGTGTGTGAGGGGCTGGTGTGGAGTGTGTGTGGGGGGGTGGTGGGGAGTGTGTGTGAGTGTGTGGGGGTGGTGGGGAGTGTGTGTGGGTGTCAGGGGGTGATGGGGAGTGTGTGTGGGGTCGGGTGGTGGGGAGTGTGTGTGAGTGTGGGGATGGGGGTGGTGACTGTGTATGTGTGGGGTTGGTGGGGAGTGAGTGTGAATGTGTGGGTGGTGGTGAGTGTGTGTATGTGGGGGTGGTGGGGAGTGCGTGTGAGTGTGTGTGTGTGTGGGAGGTGGTGAGTGAGTGTGGGGGTGGTGGGGTGTGTATGAGTGTGTGTGGGAGGGTGGTGGGGAGTGTGTGTGATTGTGTGGGAGGGTGGTGGGGAGTGTGTGTGATTGTGTGGGGGTGGTGGAGAGTGTGTGTGTGTGGGGGTAGTGGGGAGTGTGTGTGTGAGTGAGGGTGGTGGGGAGTGTGTGTGTGGGGGGGTTGTGGGGAGTGTGTGTGTGTGGGGGTGGTGGGGAGTGTGTGTGTGGGTGTTGTGGGGGGATTGTGTATGGGTGTGTGAGTGTGCGGGTGGTGGGGAGTGTTTGTGAGTGTGTGTGTAGAGGTGGTGGGGAGTGTGTGGAGTGGTGGGGAGTGTGTGTGTGTGGGGGGGTGGTGGGGAGTGTGTGGGGTGGTGGGAAGTGTGGGTGAGTGTGGGGATGGTGGGGAGTGTGTGTGTGGAGGTGGTTGGAAATGTGTGTGTGTGGGTGGTGGGGAGTGTGTGGGGTGGTGGGGAGTGCGTGTTAGTGTGTGTGAGTGTGGGGGTGGTGGGGAGTGTGTGTGTGGGGGGGTAGTGGGGAATGTGTGTGTGAGTGAGGGTGGTGGGGAGTGTGTGTGTGTGGGGGTGATGGGTGTGGTGGGGGGGATTGTGTATAGGTGTGTGAGTGCGCGGGTGGTGGGGAGTGTTTGTGAGTGTTTGTGAGTGTAGGGGTGGTGGGGAGTGCGTGTGAGTGGGGGAGTGGAGGGGAGTGTGAGTGTAGGGGTGGTGGGGAGTGCGTGTGAGTGGGGGAGTGGAGGGGAGTGTGTGTGTAGGGGGTTGGTGGGGAGTGTGTGTGTTGTGGTGGTGGGGAGTGTGTGTGTTGTGGTGGGGAGTGTGTTTGAGTGTGTGTGTAAAGGTGGTGGGGAGTGTGTGGGGTGGTGGGGTGTGTGTGTGTGTGTGGCGGTTGGTGGGGAGTGTGTGGGGTGGTGGGAAGTGTGGGTGTGTGTGGGGATGGTTGGGAGTGTGTGTGTGTGTGGGGATGGTTGGAAATGTGTGTATGGGGATGGTGGGGAGTGTGTGTGAGTGTGTGGGATGGTGGGTAGTGTGTGTGTGTGGGGGGGTGGTGGGGAGTGTGTGTGTGGGGGTGGTGGGGAGTGTGTATGTGTGTGTGTGTGTAGGGATGGTGGGGAGTGTGTGTGTGGGGGTGGTGGGGAGTGTGTGTGAGTGTGGGTGTGGTGGGGAGTGTGTATGAGTGTGTGTGTGGGGGGGTGGTGGGGAGTGTGTGTGTGGGGGTGGTGGGGAGTGGGTGGGGTGGTGGGGAGTGCGTATTAGTGTGTCTGAGTTTGGGTGTGGTGGGGTGTGTGTGTGGGGGTGGTGGGGAGTGTGTGTGTGGGTGTGGTGGGGAGTGTGTGTGTGGGTGTGGTGGGGAGTGTGTGAGTGTGTGGGGGTGGTGCGGAGTGCGTGAGTGTGTGGGGGTGGTGGGGAGTGCGTGAGTGTGTGGAGGTGGTGGGGAGTTTGTGTGTGGCGGTGGTGGGGAGTGCGTGTTAGTGTGTGTGAGTGTGGGCTGGTGAGTGTGTGTGATTGTGCGGGGGGTGGGGAGTGTGTGTGTGTGGGGGTGGTTGGGATTGTGTGTGTGTGTGTGTGTGTGTGGTGGGGAGAGTGGTGGAGAGTGTGTGGGTGTGTGGGGTGGTGGGGAGTGTGTGTGTGAGTGTGGGATAGTGGAGAGTGTGTGTGTGTGTGGGAGTGGTGGGAAATGTGTTTCAGTGTGGGGGTGGTGGGGAGTGTGTGTGGGGGGGTGGTGGGGAGTGTGTGTGTGTGGGGGGTGGGGTGGTGGGAAGTGTGTGTGTGTGTGTGTGTGGTGGGGAGTGTGTGTGAGTGTGGGGGTGGTGGGGAGTGTGTGTGGGGGGGTGGTGGGAAGTGTGTGTAGGGGTGGTGGGGAGTGTTGTGAGTGTGTGGGGGTGGTGGGGAGTGTGTGTGACTGTGGGGGTGGTGGTGGGGGTGGTGACTGTGTGTGTGGGGGTGGTGGGGAGTGTGTGTGTGTGTGGGTGTGGTGGGGAGTGTGTGTGAGTGTGTGTGTGGAAGTGATAGTGAGTGTGTGTGGGGGGGTGCTGGTGAGTGTGTGGGGGGTTTAGTGGGGAGTATGTGTGATTGTGTGTGTGTAGGGGTGGTGGGGAGTGTGTGTGTGGGAGTGGTGGGGAGTGTGTGTGAGTGTGGGTGGGTGGGGAGTGTGTATGAGTGTGTGTGTGTGTAGGGGTGGTGGAGAGTGTGTGTGTGGGAGTGGTGGGGAGTGTGTGTGAGTGTGGGGTGGTGGGGAGTGTGTGAGAGTGTGTGTGAGTGTAGGGGTGGTGGGGAGTGCGTGTTAGTGTGTGTGAGTGTGGGGGTGGTGGGGAGTGTGTGTGTGGGAGTGGTGGGGAGTGGGTGAGTGTGGGGGGTGGTGGGGAGTGTCTGTGTAGGGGTGGTGGGGAGTGTGTGAGTGTGGGGGTTGGTGGGGAGTGTGTGTGTGAGTGTGGGGGTGGTTGGGAGTATGTGAGTGTGGGGGTGGTGGGGAGTGTGTGTGGGGGGGTGGTGGGAAGTGTGTGTAGGGGTGGTGGGGAGTGTTGTGAGTGTGTGGGGGTGGTGGGGAGTGTGTGTGACTGTGCGGGTGGTGGTGGGGGTGGTGACTGTGTGTGTGGGAGTGGTGGGGAGTGTGTGTGAGTGTGGGTGGGTGGGGAGTGTGTGAGAGTGTGTGTGAGTGTAGGGGTGGTGGGGAGTGCGTGTTAGTGTGTGTGAGTGTGGGGGTGGTGGGGAGTGTGTGTGTGGGAGTGGTGGGGAGTGGGTGAGTGTGGGGGGTGGTGGGGAGTATCTGCGTAGGGGTGGTGGGGAGTGTGTGAGTCTGGGGGTGGTGGGGAGTGTGTGAGTGAGTGTGGGGATGGCGGGGAGTGTGTGTATGGGGGTGGTGGGGAGTGTGTGAGTGTGGGGGTTGGTGGGGAGTGTGTGTGTGAGTGTGGGCGTGGTTGGGAGTGTGTGAGTGTGGGGGTGGTGGGGAGTGCGTGTGTGAGTGTGTGGGTTGGTGGGGTGTGTGTGTGTTTGTGTGGGGTGGTGGGGAGTGCGTGTGTGAGTGTGTGGGTTGGTGGGGTGTGTGTGTGTGGGAGTGGTGGGGAGTGGGTGAGTGTGGGGGGTGGTGGGGAGTATCTGTGTAGGGGTGGTGGGGAGTGTGTGAGTCTGGGGGTGGTGGGGAGTGTGTGAGTGAGTGTGGGGATGGCGGGGAGTGTGTGTATGGGGGTGGTGGGGAGTGTGTGAGTGTGGGGGTTGGTGGGGAGTGTGTGTGTGAGTGTGGGGGTGGTTGGGAGTGTGTGAGTGTGGGGGTGGTGGGGAGTGCGTGTGTGAGTGTGTGGGTTGGTGGGGTGTGTGTGTGTTTGTGTGGGGTGGTGGGGAGTGCGTGTGTGAGTGTGTGGTTTGGTGGGGTGTGTGTGTGAGTGTGTGGTTTGGTGGGGAGTGCGTGTGTGAGTGTGTGGTTTGGTGGGGTGTGTGTGTGAGTGTGTGTGGGGGCGTGATGGTGAATGTGTGTGGGGGTGGTGGGGAATGTGTGTGATTGTGTGGGGGTGGTGGGGAGTGCGTGTGTGGGGGGATGGTGGGGAGTGTGTCTGAGTGTGTGGGGGTGGTGGGGAGTGTGTGTGAGTGTGGGGGTGATGTGGAGCGTGTATGAGTGTGTGTATGGGGATGGTGGGGAGTGTGTGTGAGTGTGGGGATGGGTGGGAGTGCGTGTTAGTGTGTGTGGGAGGGGTTGTGGGGAGAGTATGTGAGTGTGTGGGTCTGGTGGGGAGTGTGTGTGAGTGTGGGGGTGGTGGGGAGTGTGAGTGAGTGTGGGGTTGGTGGGGATTGAGTGTGTGTGTGGCGGTGGTGGGGAGTTTGTGTGTGTGTGAGGGGGGTGGTGGGGAGTGTGTGAGTGTGGGGTTGGTGGGGATTGTGTGTGTGGGAGTGGTGGGGAGTGCGTGAGTGTGTGGGTGTGGTGGGAAGTGTGTGAGTGAGTGTGGGGATGGTGGGGAGAGTTTGTGTGGGGGAGTGGTGGGGAGCATGTGTGTGTGTGGGGGTGGTGGGGAGTGTGTGTGTGTGGGGGGGGTGGGGAGTGTGTGTGTGAGTGTGGGGGTGCTGGGGAGTGTGTGTGAGTGTGGGGATGGGTGGAAGTGCGTGTTAGTGTGTGTGGGGGGGGTTGTGGGGAGAGTATGTGAGTGTGTGGGGTGGTGGGGAATGTGTGTGAGTGTGGGGGTGGTGGGGAGTGCGTGAGTGTTTGAGGGGGTGGGGAGTGAGTGAGTATGGGGGTGGTGGGGTGTGTGTGTGGGTCTGGTGGGGAGTGTGTGTGAGTGTGGGGGTGGTGGGGAGTGTGTGTGTGTGGGGGGGGTTGGTGGGGAGCGTATGTGAGTGTGGGGGTGGTGGGGTGTGTGTGAGTGAGTGTGGGGAGTGTGTGTGTGAGGGGGTGGTGAGGAGTGTGTGTGTGTGTGTGTGTGTGGCGGGGTGGTGGGGAGTGTGTGTGTGTGTGGGGGGGAGTGGTGACGAGTGTGTGTGAGTGTGGGGGTGGTGGGGAGTGTGTGGGGGTGGGGGGGTGGGAAGTGTGTGTGTGTGTGTGGGGGGGTGGGGAGTGTGTGTGAGTGTGGGGGGTGGGGGGAGTGTGTGTTTGTAGGGGTGGTGTGGTGTGTGTGTGTGTGTGGGGGTGGTGGGGAGTGTGAGTGAGTGTGGGGGTGGGGATTGAGTGTGTGTGTGGCGGTCGTGGGGAGTGTGTGTGTGAGTGTGGGGGTGGTGGGGAGTGTGTGTGTGGGGGGGTGGTGGGGAGAGTGTGTGTGTGTGTGTGGGGGGTGGGAAGTGTGTGTGTGTGGGCATGATGGGGAGTGTGTGTGTGAATGTGGGGGTGGTGGGGAGTGCGTGTGTGTGGGGGTGGTGGGGAGAGTGTGTGTGTGGGGGGTGGGAAGTGTGTGTGTGTGGGCGTGGTGGGGAGTGTGTGTGTGTGAATGTAGGGGTGGTGGGGAGTCTCAGTGAGTGTGGGGGTGGTGGGGAGTGTGAATGAGTGTGGGTGTGGTGGGGAGTGTGAATGAGTGTGGGGGTGGTGGGGAGTGTGTGTGTGTGGGGGGGGGTGTGGGGAGTGTGTGAGTGTGGGGGTGGTGGGGAGTGTGTGTGTGGGTGTGGTGGGGTGTGCATGAGTGTGTGGGGGTGGTGGGGAGTGTGTGTGTGAGTGTGGGAGTGGTGGGGAGTGTGTGTGTGGGGGAGTGGTGGGGAGTGTGTGTGTGGGCGGGTGGTGGGGAATGTGCCTGTTCATGTGGGTGTGGTGGGGAGTGTGTGTGTGGGTGTGGGGGTAGTGGGGAGTGTGTGTGTGTGTGTGGGGGGGGGTTGTGGGGAGTGTATGTGAGTGTGTGGGGTGGTGGGGAGTGTGTGTGAGTGTGGGGGGTGGGGGGAGTGTGTGTGTGTAGGGGTGGTGCGGAGTGTGTGTGTGTGTGAATGTGGGGGTGGTGGGGAGTGTGAGTGAGTGTGGGGGTGGGGATTGAGTGTGTGTTTGGTGGTCGTGGGGAGTGTGTGTGAGTGTGGGGGTGGTGGGGATTGTGTGTGTGTGGGGGTGGTGGGGAGAGTGTGTGTGTGGGGTGGGGAAGTGTGTGTGTGTGGGCATGGTGGGGAGTGTGTGTGTGAATGTGGGGGTGGTGGGGAGTGTGAGTGAGTGTGGGGTTGGTGGGGATTGAGTGTGTGTGTGGCGGTGGTGGGTAGTGTGTGTGTGTGTGTGTGTGTGGGGGGGGTGGTGGGGAGTGCGTGAGTGTGTGGGTGTGGTGGGAAGTGTGTGAGTGAGTGTGGGGATGGTGGGGAGAGTGTGTGGGGGGGAGTGGTGGGGAGCATGTGTGAGTGTGGGGGTGGTGGGGAGTGTGTGTGTGTGGGGGGGTGGCGAGTGTGTGTGTGATTGTGGGGGTGGTGGGGAGTGTGTGTGAGTGGGGGGGTGGGGAGTGTGAGTGTGAGTGTAGGGGTGGTGGGGAGTGTGTGTGAGTGGGGGTGGTGGGGAGTGCGTGAGTGTTTGAGGGGGTGGGGAGTGAGTGAGTATGGGGGTGGTGGGGTGTGTGTGTCGGTGTGGTGGGGAGTGTGTGTGAGTGTGGGGGTGGTGGGGAGTGTGTGTGTGGGGGGCGTTGGTGGGGAGCGTATGTGAGTGTGGGGGTGGTGGGGTGTGTGTGAGTGAGTGTGGGGAGTGTGTGTGTGAGGGGGTGGTGAGGAGTGTGTGTGTGTGTGTGTGTGGCGGGGTGGTGGGGAGTGTGTGTGTGTGTGGGGGGGTGGTGACGAGTGTGTGTGAGTGTGGGGGTGGTGGGGAGTGTGTGTGTGTGTGGGGGGGTGGGGAGTGTGTGTGGGGGGGTGGGGAGTGTGTGTGAGTGTGGGGGGTGGGGGGAGTGTGTGTGTGTAGGGGTGGTGTGGAGTGTGTGTGTGTGTGGGCGTGGTGGGGAGTGTGTGTGTGAATGTGGGGGTGGTGGGGCGTGTGAGTGAGTGTGGGGGTGGGGATTGAGTGTGTGTGTGGCGGTCGTGGGGAGTGTGTGTGTGAGTGTGGGGGGTGGTGGGGAGTGTGTGTGTATGGGGGTGGTGGGGAGAGTGTGTGTGTGTGGGGGGTGGGAAGTGTGTGTGTGTGGGCATGATGGGGAGTGTGTGTGTGAATGTGGGGGTGGTGGGGAGTGTCAGTGAGTGTGGGGGTGGTGGGGATTGAGTGTGTGTGTGTGTTTGTGTGGGGGTGGTGGGGAGTGCGTGAGTGTGTGGGTGTGGTGGGGAGTGTGTGAGTGAGTGTGGGGGTGGTGGGGAGAGTGTGTGTGGGGGAGTGGTGGGGAGCATGTGTGAGTGTGGGTGTGGTGGGGAGTGTGTGTGTGTGTGGGGGGGGTGGTGGGGAGTGTGTGTGCGTGTGGGGGTGGTGGGGAGTGTGTGTGAGTGTGTGGGGGGTGGTGGGGAGTGTGTGTGTGTGTGGGGGTGGTGGGGAGTGTGTGTGCGTGGGGGTGGTGGGGAGTGTGTGTGAGTGGGGGTGGTGGGGAGTGCGTGAGTGTTTGAGGGGGTGGGGAGTGAGTGAGTATGGGGGTGGTGGGGTGTGTGAGTGTGGGGGGTGGTGGGGAGTGTGTGTGAGTGTGGGGGTGGTGGGGAGTGTGTGAGTGAGTGTGGGGAGTGTGTGTGTGGGGGGGTGGTGAGGAGTGTGTGTGTGTGGCGGGGTGGTGTGGAGTGTGTGTGTGTGGGGGGGGGGTGGTGGCGAGTGTGTGTGAGTGTGGGGGTGGTGGGGAGTGTGTGTATGTGTGGGGGGGTGGGGAGTGTGTGTGAGTGTGGGGGTGGTGGGGAGTGTGTGAGGGTGGTGGGGAGTGTATGTGTGGGAGCGGTGGGGAGTGTGTGGGGGTAGTGGGGAGTGTGTATGTGTGGAGGTGGTGGGGAGTGTGTGTGTGTTGGGGTGGTGGGGAGTGTGTGAGTGAGGGTGTGGTGGGGTGGTGGGGAGTGTGTGTGTGGGGGTGGTGGGGAGTGCGTGAGTGTGTGGGTGTGGTGGGGAGCATGTATCTGTGGGGGATGGTGGGCAGTGTGTGTGAGTGTGGGAGTGGTGGGGAGTGTGTGTGTGTTGGGGTGTTGGGGAGTGCGTGTGTGAGTGTGTGGGGTGGTAGGGAATGTGTGAGTGTGAGGGTGGTGGGGAGTGTCTGAGTGTGGGTGTGGTGGGGTGGTGGGGAGTGTGTGTGTGGGGGTGGTGAGGAGTGCGTGAGTGTGTGGGTGTGGTGGGGAGTGTGTGAGTGCATGTGGTGGGGCGTGTGTGAGTGTGTGGGGGTGGGAGTGGTGGGGAGTACATGTGTGTGGGGTGTGGTGGGGAGCATGTATCTGTGGGGGATGGTGGGCAGTGTGTGTGAGTGTGGGAGTGGTGGGGAGTGTGTGTGTGGGGGCTGGTGGGGAGTGTGTGTGAATGTGTGTGGGGGGTGATGGGTGTGTGTCCGGGGATGGGGAATGTGTGTGCGTGTGTGTGGGGGGGCTGGGGTGTATGTGTGAATGTGGGGGTGGTGGGTGTGTGTGTGAGTGTGGTGGGGAGTGTGTGTGAATGTGAGTGGGGGGGTGGTGGGGAGTGTGTGTGAGAGTGCGGGGAGTGGTGGGGAGTGTGTGTGTGAGTGTGGGGATGGTAGGGAGTGTGTGTGTGTTGGGTGGTGGGTAGTTGTGTGTGGGGGAGGTAGTGTGGAGCGTGTGTGAGAGTGTGGGGGTGTGGGGAGAGTGCATGTGAGGAGGTGGTGGGGAATATCTGTGAGTGTGTGTGTCTAGGGGGATGGTGGGGAGTGTGTCGGGGTGGTGCTGGTGGGGACTGTGTGTGAGTGTGGGGTGGTGCGGAGTATGTGTGAGTGTGTATTTGGGGGAGGGTGGTGGGGAGTGTGTGTGTGTGGGGGTGGCGGGGAATGTGTCTGTGAGTGTGGGTGTGGTGGGGAGTGTGTGTGTGAGTGTGGGGTAGTGGGGAGTGTGTGTGTGTGGGGGGGGGTTGTGGGGAGTGTATGTGAGTGTGTGGGGTAGTGGGGAGTGTGTGTGTGTGAGGGGGAGTTTGTGGGGAGTGTATGTGAGTGTGTGGGGTGGTGGGGAGTGTGTGTGCGTGGGGGTGGTGCGGTGTGTGTGTGTGTGTGTGTGTGGGCGTGGTGGGGAGTGTGTGTGTGAATGTGGAGGTGGTGGGGAGTGTGAGTGAGTGTGGGGGTGGGGATTGAGTGTGTGTCTGGCGGTCGTGGGGAGTGTGTGTGTGAGTGTGGGGGTGGTGGGGAGTGTGTGTGTGAGTGTGGGGGTGGTGGGGAATGTGTCTGTGAGTGTGGGTGTGGTGGGGAGTGTGTGTGTGAGTGTGGGGTAGTGGGGAGTGTGTGTGGGGGGGGGTTGTGGGGAGTGTATGTGAGTGTGTGGGGTAGTGGGGAGTGTGTGTGTGTGGGGGGGAGTTTGTGGGGAGTGTATGTGAGTGTGTGGGGTGGTGGGGAGTGTGTGTGCGTGGGGGTGGTGTGGTGTGTGTGTGTGTGTGGGCGTGGTGGGGAGTGTGTGTGTGAATGTGGAGGTGGTGGGGAGTGTGAGTGAGTGTGGGGGTGGGGATTGAGTGTGTGTCTGGCGGTCTTGGGGAGTGTGTGTGTGAGTGTGGGGGTGGTGGGGAGTGTGTGTGTGTGGGGTTGGTGGGGAATGTGTCTGTGAGTGTTGGTGTGGTGGGGAGTGTGTGTGTGAGTGTGGGGGTGGTGGGGAGTGTGTGTGTGTGGGTTGTGGGAAGTGTGGGTGTGTGGACGTGGTGGGGAGTGTGTGTGTGAATGTGGGGGTGGTGGGGAGTGTGAGTGAGTGTGGGGGTGGTGTGGATTGAATGTGTGTGTGGCGGTGGTGGGGAGTGTGGGGGTGGTGTGGAGTGTGAGAGTGTGTGGGTGTGGTGGGGAGTGTATGTGTGAGTGTGGGGGTAGTGGGGAGTGTGTGTGTGGGAGTGGTGGGGAGTGTGTGAGTGTGGGAGTGGTGGGGAGTGTGTGTGTGTGTGTGGAGGTGGTGGGAAGTGTGTGAGTGTGTGGGGTGGTGGGGAGTGTGTGTTTGGGGGGGTTGTGTGGAGTCTATGTGAGTGTGTGGGGTGGTGGGGAGTGTGTGTGAGTGTGGGGGGTAGTGGGGAGTGTGTGTGCGTGGGGTGGTGCGGAGTATGTGTGTATGGGAGTGGTGGGGAGTGCGTGAGTGTGTGGGGGTGGTGGGAAGTGTGTGTGTGTGGGGTTAGTGGGG
The DNA here is from genome assembly GCF_037043375.1 of Chiloscyllium plagiosum. Taxonomy (NCBI): domain Eukaryota; kingdom Metazoa; phylum Chordata; class Chondrichthyes; order Orectolobiformes; family Hemiscylliidae; genus Chiloscyllium; species Chiloscyllium plagiosum. The sequence goes on from NW_028270142.1 coordinate 5,506,652, forward strand.
AGTGTGCGCGTCTGTGGGGGGGGTGGGGAGTGTGTGTGTGTGGGGGTGGTGGAGAGTGTGTGTGTGGGTGTGGGGCTGGTGTGGAGTATGTGTGTGTGGGGGGGTGGTTGGGAGTGCGTGAGTGTGTGGGGGTGGTGGGGAGTGTGTGTGTGTGTGTGGGGCTGGTGTGGAGTGTGTGTGTGGGGGGGTGGTTGGGAGTGCGTGAGTGTGTGGGGGTGGTGGGGAGTGTGTGTGTGTGTGGGGTTGGTGGGGAGTGTGCGCGTCTGTGGGGGGGGTGGGGAGTGTGTGTGTGTGGGGGTGGTGGGGAGTGTGTGTGTGTGTGGGGCTGGTGTGGAGTGTGTGTGTGGGGTGGTGGTTGGGAGTGCGTGAGTGTGTGGGGGTGGTGGGGAGTGTGTGTGTGTGGTGGTGGGGAGTGTGTGTGTGTATGGGGCTTGGTGGGGAGCATGTGTGAGTGTGGGCGTGGTGGGGAGTGTGTGTGTGAGTGTGGGGGTGGTGGGGAGTGTGTGTGAGGGTGTGGTGGGGAGTGCCTGAGTGTTTGGGGGGGGTGGCGAGTGAGTGAGTATGGGGTTGGTGTGGTGTGTGTGTGTGTGGGTCTGGTGGGGAGTGTGTGTGAGTGTGGGGGTGGTGGAGAGTGTGTGTGAATGTGTGGGGAGTGTGTGGGGGGGTGGTGGGGAGTGTGTCTGTGAGTGTGGGGAGTGTGTGGGGGGGTGGTGGGGAGTGTGTGTGTGGGGGTGGTGGGGAGTGTGTGTGAATGTGTGGGGAGTGTGTGGGGGGGTCGTGGAGAGTGTGTGTGTGTGGGGGGGGTTGGTGGGGACCGTATGTGATTGTTGGGGTGGTGGGGAGTGTGTGAGTGAGTGTGGGGAGTGTGTGTGTGGGGGGGTGGTGAGGAGTGTGGGTGTGGCGGGGTGGTGGGGAGTGTGTGTGTGTGTGGGGGATGGTGGCGAGTGTGTGTGAGAGTGGGGTGTGGTGGGGATTGTGTGTGAATGTGTGGGGAATGTGTGTGGGGGGTGATGGGGAGTGTGTGTGAATGTGTGTGGAATGTGTGTGGGGGTTGGTGGGGAGTGTGTGTGAGTGTGTGGGGCGTGTGTGTGCGCGGGTGGTGGGGAGTGTGTGTGTGAGTGTGTGGGTGGTGGGGAGTATGTGTGAATTTGATTAGATTACTTTAGATTACTTTACAGTGTGGAAACAGGCCCTTCGGCCCAACAAGTCCACACCGATGTGTGGGGGTGGTGGGGAGTGTGTGTGAATGTGTGGGGAATGTGTGTAGGGGGGTGGTGGGGAGTGTGTGTGAGTGTGTGTGAGTGTGTGAGGAGTGTGTGTGTGGGGGTGGTGGGGAGTGTGTGTGAGTGCGTGGGGGTGATTGGAGAGTGTGTGTGTGAGTGTGTGGGGAGTGTGTGAATGTGTGGGGTGTGTGTGTGGGGGGGGTGGTGGGGAGTGTGTGTGGGGTGGTTGGGGAATGTGTGTGATGTGTGGGGAGTGTGTGTGGGGGGGTGGTGGGGAGTGTGTGTTTGGGGTAGTGGTGGGTGTGTGTGAGTGTGTGGGGTGTGTGTGTGTGGGGGTGGTGGGGAGTGTGTGTGTTTGGGGGATGGTGGGGAGTGTGTGTGAGTGTGTGGGGAGTGTGAGTTTGGGGGTGGTGGGGTGTGTGTGTGTATGGGTTGGTGGGGAGTGTGTGTGAGTGTGTAGTGAGTGTGAGTGTGGGTGTGGTGGGGTGTGTGTGTGTGTATGGGTTGATGGGGAGTGTGTGTGAGTGTGTGGGGAGTGTGTGTGAGTGTGTGGGTAGTGTGAGTGTGGGTGTGGTGGGGGTGTGTGAGTGTGTGGGGAGTGTGAGTGAGTGTGTGGGTAGTGTGAGTGTGGGTGTGGTGGGGGGGTGTGAGTGTGTGGGGAGTGTGAGTGTGGGGGTGGTGGGGTGTGTGTGTGTATGGGTTGGTGGAGAGTGTGTGTGAGTGTGTAGGGAGTGTGAGTATGGGTGTGGTGGGGGATGTGTGTGAGTTCTGTAGTGTGTGTGTGTGATTGTGTGGGGGGGTGTGTGAGTTGTGGGGTGTGTGTGTGGGGGGATGGGTTGGTGGGGAGTGTGTATGAGTGTGTAGGGCGTGAGAGTGTGGGTGTGGTGGGGGTGTGTGTGAGTGTGTGGGGAGTGTGAGTGTGGGGGTGGTGGGGTGTGTGTGTGAGTGTGTGGGGAGTGTGAGTGTTTGATGTGGTGGGGAGTGTGTGTGTGAGTGTGTGGGGAGTGTGTGTGGGGTGTGTGTGTGTGTGTGGGGTATGTGAGAGTGTGTGGGGAGTGTGAGTGTTTGATGTGGTGGGGAATGTGTGTGTGAGTGTGTGGGGAGTGTGTGGGGGGGTGGTGGGGGGTGTGAGTGTGTGGGGTGTGTGTGTGAGTGTGTGTGGGGTGTGTGTGTGTGTGGGGTGTGTGTGAGTGTGTGGGGTGTGTGGGGAGTGTGTGGGTGGGGGTGTGTGTGAGTGTGTGGGGTGTGTGTGAGTGTGGGGGTGTGTGTGGGGTGTGTGTGAGTGTGTGTGGGGAGTGTGTGGGGTGTGTTGAGTGTGTGGGGTGTGTGTGTGAGTGTGTGGGGTGTGTGTGTGAGTGTGTGTGGGGTGTGTGGGGAGTGTGTGGGGTGTGTGTGAGTGTGTGGGGTGTGTGTGTGAGTGTGTGGGGTGTGTGTGGGGAGTGTGTGGGGAGTGTGTGGGGTGTGTGTGAGTGTGTGTGGGGTGTGTGTGTGAGTGTGTGGGGAGTGTGTGAGTGTGGGGTGTGTGTGAGTGTGTGGGGTGTGTGTGTGAGTGTGTGGGGAGTGTGTGAGTGTGTGTGTGAGTGTGTGGGTGGTGGGGGTGTGTGGGGGGAGTGTGTGGGGAGTGTGTGAGTGTGTGTGTGAGTGTGTGGGTGGTGGGGGTGTGTGGGGGGAGTGTGTGGGGAGTGTGTGAGTGTGTGGGGTGTGTGTGAGTGTGTGGGGAGTGTGTGAGTGTGTGTGTGAGTGTGTGGGTGGTGGGGGTGTGTGGGGGGAGTGTGTGGGGAGTGTGTGAGTGTTTGTGTGTGAGTGTGTGGGTGGTGGGGGTGTGTGTGGGGAGTGTGTGTGCGGGGGTGGTGGGGAGTGTGTGAGTGTTGGGGTGGTGGGGAGTGTGTGTGAATGTGTGTGTGAGTGTGTGGGGGGGTCGTGGGGAGTGTGTGTGTGTGGGGGGGGGTTGGTGGGGAGTGTGTGTGTGTGTGGGGGATGGTGGGGAGTGTGTGTGAGAGTGGGGGGTGGTGGGGATTGTGTGTGAATGTGTGTGGAATGTGTGTGGGGGTTGGTGGGGAGTGTGTGTGAGTGTGTGGGGCGTGTGTGTGCGCGGGTGGTGGGGAGTGTGTGTGAGTGTGTGGGTGGTGGGGAGTATGTGTGAATTTGATTAGATTACTTTAGATTACTTTACAGTGTGGAAACAGGCCCTTCGGCCCAACAAGTCCACACCGATGTGTGGGGGTGGTGGGGAGTGTGTGTGAATGTGTGGGGAATGTGTGTAGGGGGGCGGTGGGGAGTGTGTGTGAGTGTATGTGAGTGTGTGAGGAGTGTGTGTGTGGGGGTGGTGGGGAGTGTGTGTGAATGTGTGGGGAATGTGTGTAGGGGGGTGGTGGGGAGTGTGTGTGAGTGTGTGTGAGTGTGTGAGGAGTGTGTGTGTGGGGGTGGTGGGGAGTGTGTGTGTGAGTGTGTGGGGAGTGTGTGTGAATGTGTGGGGTGTGTGTGTGGGGGGGGTGGTGGGGAGTGTGTGTGGGGTGGTTGGGGAATGTGTGTGATGTGTGGGGAGTGTGTGTGTGGGGGTGGTATGGAATGTGTGTGTGACTGTGGGGGTGGTGGAGTGTGCGTGTGTGAGTGTGGGGGTGGTGGAGTGTGCGTGTGTGAGTGTGGGGGTGGTGGAGAGTGTGTGTGAATGTGTGGGGAGTGTGTGGGGGGGTGGTGGGGAGTGTGTCTGTGAGTGTGGGGAGTGTGTGGGGGTGTGGTGGGGAGTGTGTGTGTGGGGGTGGTGGGGAGTGTGTGTGAATGTGTGGGGAGTGTGTGGGGGGGTCGTGGGGAGTGTGTGTGTGGGGGGGGGGTTGGTGGGGAGCGTATGTGAGTGTGGGGGTGGTGGGGAGTATGTGAGTGAGTGTGGGGAGTGTGTGTGTGGGGGGGTGGTGAGGAGTGTGTGTGTGTGGCGGGGTGGTGGGAAGTGTGTGTGTGTGTGGGGGATGGTGGCGAGTGTGTGTGAGAGTGGGGGGTGGTGGGGATTGTGTGTGAATGTGTGGGGAATGTGTGTGGGGGGTGGTGGGGAGTGTGTGTGAATGTGTGTGGAATGTGTGTGGGGGTTGGTGGGGAGTGTGTGTGTGTGTGGGGCATGTGTGTGCGCGGGTGGTGGGGAGTGTGTGTGTGAGTGTGTGGGTGGTGGGGAGTATGTGTGAATTTGATTAGATTACTTTAGATTACTTTACAGTGTGGAAACAGGCCCTTCGGCCCAACAAGTCCACACCGATGTGTGGGGGTGGTGGGGAGTGTGTGTGAATGTGTGGGGAATGTGTGTAGGGGGGTGGTGGGGAGTGTGTGTGAGTGTGTGTGAGTGTGTGAGGAGTGTGTGTGAGTGCGTGGGGGTGATTGGAGAGTGTGTGTGTGAGTGTGTGGGGAGTGTGTGTGAATGTGTGGGGTGTGTGTGTGGGGTGGTTGGGGAATGTGTGTGATGTGTGGGGAGTGTGTGTGTGGGGGTGGTGAGGAGTGTGTGTGTGGGGTAGTGGTGGGTGTGTGTGAGTGTGTGGGGAGTGTGTGTTTGGGGGATGGTGGGGAGTGTGTGTGTGTGTGGGGAGTGTGAGTTTGGGGGTGGTGGGGTGTGTGTGTGTATGGGTTGGTGGGGAGTGTGTGTGAGTGTGTAGGGAGTGTGAGTGTGGATGTGGTGGGGTGTGTGTGTGTGTGTGGGGAGTGTGAGTGTGGGGGTAATGGGGTGTGTGTGTGTGTGTATGGGTTGATGGGGAGTGTGTGTGAGTGTGTAGGGAGTGTGAGTGTGGATGTGGTCGGGGGTGTGTGTGGGGAGTGCGCATGAGTGTGTGGGTAGTGTGAGTGTGGGGGTGGTGGGGTGTGTGTGTGTGCGTGTATGGGTTGGTGGGGAGTGTGTGTGAGTGTGTGGGGAGTGTGTGTGAGTGTGTGGGTAGTGTGAGTGTGGGTGTGGTGGGGGTGTGTGAGTGTGTGGGGAGTGTGAGTGAGTGTGTGGGTAGTGTGAGTGTGGGTGTGGTGGGGGGGTGTGAGTGTGTGGGGAGTGTGAGTGTGGGGGTGGTGGGGTGTGTGTGTGTATGGGTTGGTGGAGAGTGTGTGTGAGTGTGTGGGGAGTGTGTGTGTGGGTGTGGTGGGGGGTGTGAGTGTGTGGGGAGTGTGAGTGTGGGGGTGGTGGGGTGTGTGTGTATGGGTTGGTGGAGAGTGTGTGTGAGTGTGTAGGGAGTGTGAGTATGGGTGTGGTGGGGGGTGTGTGTGAGTTCTGTAGTGTGTGTGTGTGATTGTGTGGGGGGGTTTGTGAGTTGTGGGGTGTGTGTGTGAGTGTGTGTATGGGTTGGTGGGGAGTGTGTATGAGTGTGTAGGGAGTGAGAGTGTGGGTGTGGTGGGGGTGTGTGTGAGTGTGTGGGGAGTGTGAGTGTGGGGGTGGTGGGGTGTGTGTGTGAGTGTGTGGGGAGTGTGAGTGTTTGATGTGGTGGGGAGTGTGTGTGTGAGTGTGTGGGGAGTGTGTGTGGGGTGTGTGTGTGTGTGGGGGGGTATGTGTGAGTGTGTGGGGAGTGTGAGTGTTTGATTTGGTGGGGAATGTGTGTGTGAGTGTGTGGGGAGTGTGTGGGGGGGTGGTGGGGTGTGTGTGTGAGTGTGTGTGAGGTGTGTGTGTGTGAGGTGTGTGTGTGTGGGGTGTGTGTGAGTGTGTGGGGTGTGTGGGGAGTGTGTGGGTGGGGGTGTGTGTGAGTGTGTGGGGTGTGTGTGAGTGTGGGGGTGTGGGGGTGTGTGTGGGGTGTGTGTGAGTGTGTGTGGGGAGTGTGTGGGGTGTGTTGAGTGTGTGGGGTGTGTGTGTGAGTGTGTGGGGTGTGTGTGTGAGTGTGTGGGGTGTGTGTGGGGAGTGTGTGGGGAGTGTGTGGGGTGTGTGTGAGTGTGTGTGGGGTGTGTGTGTGAGTGTGTGGGGAGTGTGTGAGTGTGGGGTGTGTGTGAGTGTGTGGGGTGTGTGTGAGTGTGTGGGAAGTGTGTGAGTGTGTGTGTGTGTGGGTGGTGGGGAGGTGTGGGGGGAGTGTGTGGGGAGTGTGTGAGTGTGTGGGGTGTGTGTGAGTGTGTGGGGAGTGTGTGAGTGTGTGGGTGGTGGGTGTGTGTGGGGGGAGTGTGTGGGGAGTGTGTGAGTGTGTGTGTGAGTGTGTGGGTGGTGGGGGTGTGTGTGGGGAGTGTGTGGGGTGTGTGTGTGTGTGTGGGGTGCGTGGGGAGTGTGTGGGGTGTGTGTGAGTGTGTGAGTGTGTGAGTGTGTGTGGGGAGTGTGTGGGGAGTGTGTGTGAGTGTGTGGGGTGTGTGTGAGTGTGTGGGGTTTGTGTGTGTGAGTGTGTGGGTTGTGTGTGTGTGGGTGGTGGGGGTGTGTGTGGGGAGTGTGTGAGTGTTTGTGTGAGTGTGGGTGGTGGGGGTGTGTGTGGGGAGTGTGTGGGGTGTGTGGAATGTGTGTGGGGAGTGTGTGGGGTGTGTGTGTGTGTGTGGGGTGTGTGTGTGAGTGTGTGGGGTGTGTGTGAGTGTGTGTGGTGTGTGTGAGTGTGTGTGTGGGGGGGGAGTGTGTGGGGTGTGTGTGAGTGTGTGGGGTGTGTGGGGAGTGTGTGTGAGTGTGTGTGGGGAGTGTGTGTGTGTGTGAGGGGTGTGTGTGTGTGTGTGGGGGGGGGAGTGTGTGGGGTGTGTGTGAGTGTGTGGGGTGTGTGTGTGAGTGTGTGGGGTGTGTGTGTGAGTGTGTGGGGTGTGTGTGTGTGTGGGGGGGGGGGAGTGCGTGGGGTGTGTGTGAGTGTGTGGGGTGTGTGGGGAGTGTGTGTGAGTGTGTGTGGGGAGTGTGTGTGTGTGTGAGGGGTGTGTGTGTGTGTGTGGGGGGGGGGAGTGTGTGGGGTGTGTGTGAGTGTGTGTGTGGGGGGGGAGTGTGTGGGGTGTGTGTGAGTGTGTGGGGTGTGTGGGGAGTGTGTGTGAGTGTGTGTGGGGAGTGTGTGTGTGTGTGAGGGGTGTGTGTGTGTGTGTGTGTGGGGGGGGGGAGTGTGTGGGGTGTGTGTGAGTGTGTGGGGTGTGTGTGAGTGTGTAGGGTGTGTGTGTGTGAGTGTCTGGGGTGTGTGTGTGTGGGGGTGGGGGCTGGTGGAGAGTGTCAGGACAATGGGACCAGAAAGCGCAGCAATGTGACTGCAGCTACCGAGCGGCTCCTTCCTGGGATGGGGTGCCCAGCTTTTTGTTCATTGTTTCCACCCCCGATGCGGAGCCTCTTTTAACGAGATATCTTTGCGTCTTACAGGATGGTTCCCGTTCCGCCGTGAGCTCTGCCCGAGTTCCCTGTGCGAAAGGCCAGGCTGCTGTGATTGTGGAGGCGGCCGTTTTGCCTGACGCCCTGCTCGGCCCCGCAGCTTGGATCGCGCCGTCAATGGAAAGCTCCCTCTCAGCAGCTTGTAGCCCCCAGTGATTGTGAAAGGAGGAAGAGAAAGAAAAAGACGCCAGAATGATTCTCAAAGGCTTTTCTTCAGCGGGGACTGACAGTGCAGCTCTGTGACGCCAAAAGGCTTACTGCCCAGATCACTCTCCACTACTGCCATTGAGTAAACCTTCCAACACAACTGTCCTGCACACTGCAGACCCTGCGATAGCGGTCAGGTGATGTTTCTTTTAACCTGTGTATGTGTGTGTACCTATGTGTGCGTATCTCTGTGTGTGTATCTGTGTAGTGTATGTGTGTGTATATATCTGTGTGTATCTGCGTACTGTATCTGTGTGCGCGTGTAGTGTGTGTGTTGTATAGTGTTTGTATGTGCGTTGCGTGTGTTGTGTGTGCATCTGTGTGTGTCTTTGTGTGTGTATATGTGTGTGTGCGTGTGTGTGAGAGAAAATATGCTTTAAAATCCCAACATTTGCCGCAGCAATGTGCGAGTGACAGGAGCTGGACCAGATGGGTTTTTCTGTACACAAGGGATTGGCGTGGCCAGGAAGCTCATCCACCTGCTTTTGCGCACTGCAGTCAGAGACGGAGGGAGGGAGGAAGACAGAGAGAAGGGGGAAGATAGAGAGAGAGGGCGAAGAGAGAGGGAGAGAAAGAAAGCAACTTGTTTCTGCCATTTGATGTTCTGAGGTAACTGAAAGGAAAGGGCGCGGGTTTTGTAGCCTTCTATCTTTCTGGTGAACAAAGATCTTGCTCACAAGAGCTGAAAACATGTTCCGTTTGTAAGACAGACCTGTCAGTGAGACTGAGCTGGTTATAAAAACCCGGACTGAAATACAGACTTGGCCGCATCAACCCGAGCTGTAGGAGCTGTTCGAATGAGGGCCATATCTTACCGTAAGGATCTGGGGGGATAATGCTGCAGTTTATATGAGGGACCCTTTAGACTGGTGGAGACAGCCAGCCGAGGGCAGCATTTCATTTCCGTGTATCCATTCGGGTTTTGTTGTGGTTTTCTCTGAGCGATGCTGCGGAATGAGCCGTGCTGTGGGTTTGGTGAATTGTTGCTGTCTGTCTCCCTTCCAGCCGATCGCAGACCCGCGCTCTCCGTGTTCACAGCGGACCTTGATTTAATGTTATACAATTAAGGCACGCGGTGAATGCCAAGAGCCGAGCCACTGACTACACCTCCACCCAGTAACCGGGCAGCTCCAACCCAACCTGGACCCAACACACCACCCTTACCCAGGCAGCCTGACTCCCAACCAATACCAACAACGCACAGAGAAACAAACACAGGCATCAAACACAGAACCAGACAGCTCATGACCTCATTAACTCTCCCCACACCTTAGGTGCACAATATATTGTTGGGATGCTCCTGGGACGGGTTAACGCCATTATATTGTAGGCAGGATTAGAGTGGTGCTGGAAAAACACAGGGCAGCATCCGAGGAGCAGGGAAATCGACGTTTTGGGCAAAAGTCCTTCATCAGGAATGAGGCCTGTACATCAGGATGAAATGTCGATTCTCCTGCTCCTCGGATGCTGCCTGACCTGCTGTGCTTTTCCAGCACCACTCTAATCTAGACTCTAACCTCCAGCATCTGCAGTCACGACTTTCACCATTACATTGTAGCTTGTTTGTTCTATGCTTGTCTCATTTTTGTCAGTCTAACTTTCCAATGGAATTTCAACCCACTTTGACCCAGCACTCGATCTAGCAGGAGGGGTTTGGGGTGTGGGGGGGTGGGGGGGGGGGGGGAGGTGTGGGGGGGTGGGGGCAGTGTTCAGTTTCCATTGACACGGAAACACAGATCCCCCGACTGAGCCAGCTCTCGATGCGGACATCTGACCTTATTATCGCCTTCCTAGTTTGCTTCCACTCAGACCCCAGCTGAGAGGTAAGGTTTCCAAAATAGAGGCGCCTTGGCAGTTACAACAGTGACAATGGAGCGACCCCCGCCCACCCAATCCCCACAAGTGCTGACTGACACCAGTCCCAGTGACTCGACTCCTCGCTTTCGCTGCTCCTCGGATGCTGCCTGAAACTGCTGTGCTCTTCCAGCACCACTAATCCAGAATCTGTTTTCCGGCATCTGCAGTCATTGTTTTTACCTCCTCTCAATAACAGATCACCTGAAATACTGAGTCTCATCGACACTTGCTTTTACTTTTTAACCTGCTCCTGCATGGCCCAAGACGTTTTAATTTTGTCCAAGGACAGCGACAGATGAAGATTGAAATGTAAAGTCGCCACTTCGCTGCCGATTTGGAAACACACGATGCAATAGGGAACGGAAGTGCCCGGGACGGTAATATTTGACAATAGTTTTGCGAGAACAATCGTAGCTTGGGTTTGGCTTCTTGCTATCTCTCTGCCCCAGAGACAAAACTCCTTTTCAATCCCATTAAGTCAGAACAATTGAAGTGGTTAGTAATGCCAGAAAGATTTTGTTGAACGGTCTCAAAGAACGGTACCTGCCTCACGGACTCCCAAAGCTGGATGCAACATCTATTGCACATTTCATTAATTTCATTACAAAATGAAAGAATATAATCCCCATCCCCCCATCCCCCTTATTTTTGATGTGGAGATGCCGGTGTTGGACTGGGGTGGACAAGGTCAGAAGTCACACGACACCAGGTTATACTGGAACAGGTTTTTGCAGCGCTCCGAAAGCTTGTGATCTCCGATAAACCTGGACCATAACCTGGAGTGTGTGACTTTCCCCCCCCTTTTTTTTTATAAGGGGTTCAGAAATACTGTAGCACTCTGAGCACCGACTCCTGACAATCTCTCGGAGTCTTCCCCAATGCCCTTTTCAGTCAAACTTTGGAAAAACTCTGACAGAAGCAAACTTGAAAATTCCACTTAGGAACCAAACCATTATCTTCCAGTTTGTTGGGTTTTGTCCATTTGATGCATTAGTGACTGCTTCGGTGTGGAAGAAGCGATTGATGGTGGATTTGAGGCATCCAACACACTCCACACCGCAAAAGACTCATCTTGACTGGAAACTTAGCTCTCTCTCTCTCTCTCCATGGATGCTGCCTGACCCACTGGGATCTCCAGCATTTTTAAAATATTGTTTTCAGGACAGATTCCAACATCTATAGTAATTTGTTCCAACAAAAACTGTTCCTTGGAAATGACCGAAAACAATCGACAGAATCGACTCAATATTTCAAGCCAAAATTTTCACAGTTCGTGCCATTTTGGGAGATTTTTTTTAAACAAAAATAATAACACATGTCTGGAGCAGGTATTACTTGAACCCAGACCCCAGGCTCAGAGGGCACGCACAACCACTGTAATACTAGAGTCCTTGGCTGACAGTAATTTGTGTAACGAATCATTGTGTAACCAATGTCTGACCAAGGTTTGGGATAGACTCGCTCACAGGTTAGTTGCCTGAACTGCTGTGCTCTTCCAGCACCATTAATCCAGAATCTGGTTTCCAGCATCTGCAGTCATTGTTTTTACCCAGAGAGTCCCTTCGCCGATTCGAGTGTGCTGGTCTATTCCTCTGGATGGTCCGATTTCTGAATGATAACAGAGATATTTGTCCCCTTTCTACATTACAGCCCTTCAGAGATCTTTCACCAGTTGCAAAGCGCATTGGCACATCATGAAAACGCGCTCCCACCAGTTCTGAGGAAGGGTCACTTGACCCGAAACATTAACTGATTTCTCTCCAAAGATGCTGCCAGACCTGCTGCGCTTTTCCAGCAATTTCTATTTTCGTTCCTGAAGAAGGGTCACTGGACCCGAAACATTGTCTCTGTGTTTTCTCTCTTCACAGATGCTGCCAGACCTGCTGAGATTCTCCAACACTCACTGTGTTTATTTCAGGTTTCCAGCATCCGCGGTTCGTGCTTTGTTTTGGCACATCCTGAAGGCGCTACTGAAGTGCAACTCTCCAAAGTAGGTGGAAAGGCAGATTTAACGCCACGGCGGAAGGTCAGTTTATGTGGTCTATTTCCATGCTGTATGTTCCCCAAAATATGTTAAAACTTCCCAGGGTTTGAGAGGAACACCAAGGTGAGAATCAGCACATTCAACATTAGATTTCTTACAATCCCACACCCACCCTCCGAAAACCCACTCCTGCACCTATCACTATGGGCAGTTTAGCATGGCCAATTCACATGGCCCGCACAACTTTGGACTGTAGGAGGAAACCCACGCAGACACAGGGAGAATGTGCAAACTTCGCACACTCACCCGAGGCTGGAATTGAACCCGGGTGCTAACCCCTGAGCCACTGTGCCGCCCGAGGTAAGTGATTCAGAGTCTCCATAGTTCTTCGGAAGTGTGTAACTAGTTCCATTAAATTCAGACCAATTTGGTTAACAATAGAGTCATCTCAAATTGGATTTTCCTTTGGGGGTAGGGTTGGCGCCACTTTCATTCGGTTTTGCTTTTTTAACCAGGGTCCCCTGAACCCTTGCGGTTGGATTCTGAGAGAGTCCTATGGAAGGATTTCCCATCATGAACATGTTCTTTCTTCCCCCTTACAGCTTATATTTTCACAATTAAATTACTCGACGGGCCCCGGAAATATAAAGGCATATTTTTTTTTGCCCTGGAAAGTTCAAAAGTTAAGCGCCTGTTACAGTAGCGAGAGCGCGGTCCTGACTCAGTTACCATTTTCACTTCCAAATTCTTCCCTTCAGGTTTGTACCGTTGGCCCGGGGAAGTGAACTGGCGAAACCCATGCTAGAGGGCACAGAAATAAGACAAAATAAAAATCCAGCTTAACTCCCAGTCAGGTCAGTCTCTGGATTGTTTGTGCATGTCAGACTTAAATGTACAGGCAGGAATTTGCTATAGTTCATCTAACCCCTCCCAGAATTGAAGTTGAAGGAATCATTTAAAGGATTTTGTATGTACCATTCTTAAATGTCTGATTTATAAAGAGTCATCTAGACTGGAAATGTTAGCTCTCTCTCTCTCTCTATGGATGCTGCCTGTCCCACTGTGATCTCCAGCATTTGTTGGTTTCAGTACATATTCCAGCATTTGTAGTAATTGATTCTGAGATAACACAAATTAGTTTTCATTTACTCATTCTAGGGAGCAAATAAATACATTAAAATAGTGTAGAAATAGACAGAACCTCTCTTTAAAATCAGGGAATACGTGTGTGGTGATAAAAACGCCATTGGATAAACCTGCAAATTCAACCACAGAAAGAAACAAAACGGAATTTTCAAGGCGTTGGGTTTCGCGCTGATTTTGAGTTGATGCTACATTATAACTGACCTTCAGTTGGTCATTTTTGTCAGCAGCTGCTTCTATTGCACCTGCAGTCCCCACCACCGATTGTTAACTGTGTGAAAATAATTACACAGTCACAGAGAAACAGACCCTTCGGTCCAACCCGTCCATGCCTAACAGGTATCACAGAACGTGGATGGGCTGATGCCCATCCAACCTACACTGCTCCATTATTATCCATAGGAATGTCCAATGCCCATATCCTAAATTCATTTAGTCCCATTGGTCAGCATTTGGCCCATATCCCTCTAAACACTTACTAAATTACCCATAGTGCTCAGCGATGTGTGTAGTAGGTTAGGTGCGTTAGACATGGGCAAAGTTAGGGGTTTGGTCTGGATGGGATACCGTTAAGGGTCCCTGTGGACTTGTTGGACTGAATGAGCAGTTCCCACACTGTTGGGATTCTATGGACTCTATTCATATATCCATCCAGATGCCTTTTAAGTGCAATTGTACCAGCCTCCACCACTTCATCTGGCAGCTCATTCCATGCCCACCACCCTCTGTGTGAAAAGTTGCCCTTAGGTCCTTTTTAAACCTTTCTCTTCTCACTCTAAACCTATGCCCTCTAGTTTTGGACTCTCCTCCCTTGGGGAAAATACCTTGTCTATTTATTATCCATGCCCCTCATTGTTTTATAAACCTCTATAAGGTCACCCCTAAGCCTCTTATTTCCAGGGAAAACAGACCCAGCCAATTCAACTTCTCCCTACAGCTCAAATCTTCCAACCCTGGGTGGCACGGTGGCACAGCAGTTAGGACTGCTACCTCATAGTGCCCGACACCCGGGTTCAATTCCTGCCTTGGGCAACTGTCTGTGTGGAGTTTGCACATTCTCCCGTGTCTGCGTGGGTTTCCTCCGGGTGCTCTGGTTTCCTCCCACAGTCCAAAGATGTGCAGGTCAGGTGAATTGGCCATGCTAAATTGCCTGTAGTGTTAGGTGAAGGGGTAAATGTAGGGGAATGGGTCTGGGTGGGTTGTTCTTTGGAGGATTGGTGTGGTAAAAACAATGACTGCAGATGCTGGAAACCAGATTCTAGATTAGAGTGGTGCTGGAAAAGCACAGCAGTTCAGGCAGCATCTGAGGAGCAGGAAAATCGACATTTCGGGCAAAAGTCCTTCATCAGGAATACAGGCTGAGTGCCTGAAGGGTGGAGAGATAAATGAGAGGAGGGTGGGGTTGGGGAGAAAGTAGCAAGGAGTGCAATGGGTGAATGGGGGTGGGATGAAGGTGATAGGTCAGAGAGGTGGGTGGAGTGGATAGATGAAAAAGAAGATAGGCAGGTAGGACAGGTCATGGGGACAGTGCTGAGCTGGAAGTTTAGAACTGGGGTGAGGTGGGGGAAGGGGAAAGAGGAAACTGGTGAAGTCCACATTGATGCCCTGGGGTTGAAGTGTTCCGAGGCAGAAGATGAGGCGTTCTTCCTCCAGGGTTGGTGTGGACTTGTTGGGCTGAAGGGCCTGTTTGCACACTGTAAGTAATCTAAATCATTTCTGAACACTTTTAAGGTTAATAACATCTTTCCTATCGCAGGGAGATCAGAATTCTTTCTGTTCATTTCAACTACTCATCTTGCACACACAGTTATGTTCCTTGTCTTGGCAAATTCCTGCTGTGTTTCATTTTTAAACTCTGAAATGGAACTGGAATTTTAGTAGAATAACACTTCTCATGAGGACCCTAGCACATTTCAGGGCTTAACCCATGTTTTAGGTCTTTCTTTTAAATTCAAAATGTACTTTCAAAAACAATATTGAGTACAGTTTTCATTGAGACAAATTTTGACTAGTAGACTCTGAAGCCAATTGGAAATAATATGTGAGCAGACATGGACAGAAATAATTAAGTCATTCCAAACTAAATCGGAATGTATTTCCAGCTTTTCTCTGGAATATGATGCTTAACAATAAATGTTAGGGAAATATGTTATTGCAAATTGGAATTGTATAGGAAAGTAATCCCAGCACTTACTTGAAACATAAACAGGAATTGTTCGAGAAACTCAGCAGAGAGTGAAAGCAGAGTTAACGCTTTGAATCCAGTGACCCTTCTTCAGAATATTTACTTGATTCTTTTAAGGGGAGGAGGAATGAGTATCTATATAGTTCTGGGTGCATTGTTTAGTTGCATTTAAGGAGTAGCAGGATGGCCACATGGAGGAGAAATGAAGCTGGGATTTATCCTTAAAATGACGAGGATTGGGAGCATACTACAGTGAAGCACAGAGCCAAGATGGACCAGATGGGTGAATGACCTCTTCCTGTCTTGTATATTCTCTGTAATTTGGTGTTATCATTTGTTGAACTGGAAAACACTTTGAAAATTAGGTCACTGACAGAATTAGAGTCATAGAGTCATAGAGATGTATAGCACAGAAACAGACCCTTCGGTCCAACTCGTCCATGCTGACCAGATATCCTATCCTAATCACAGCCCATTTGCCAGCATAGTTTGCTAATATCCCTCTAAACCCTTCCTATTCATATACCCATCCAGATGCCTTTTAAATGTTGTAATTGTACCAGCCTCCACCACTTCCTCTGGCAGCTCATTCCACACACGCACCACCCTCTGCGTGAAAAGCTGTCCCTTAAATCCTTTTATATCTGTCCCCTCTCACCCTAAACCTATTCCCTCTCGTTCTGGACTCACCCAGTCCAGGGAAAAGACCTTGTCTATTCATCCTAACCATGCCCCTCATGAGTTTCTAAACCCCTCAGCCTTTGATGCTCCAGGGAAAACAGCCTCAGCCTAGTCAGGCTCTCCCTATAGCTCAAACCCTCAACCCTGACAACATGCTTGTAAGTCTTTTCTGAACCCTTTCAAGTTTCACAGCATCCTTCCAATAGGAGGAAAACCAGAATTGCACGCAATATTCCAAAAGTGGTCTAATTAATGTCCTGTACAGCCGGCACGTGACCTCCCAAATCCTATACTCAATACTCTGACCAAGAAAGGAAAGCTTACACACGCCTTCTTCATTATCCTATCTACCTGTGATTCCACTAGGAACTATGAACCTGCAAGATCTCTTTGTTCAACGCTCCCAAGGACCTTACCATTAAATATATAAGCCTGCCCTGATTTGCCTTTCCAAAATGCAACACTAATATTTATCTAAATTATACTCCATCTGCCACTCCTAGATCCAGTGGCTCATCTGATCAAGATTCCGTTATACTGAGGTAACCTTCTCGCTGTCCACTATACCTCCAATCTTGTTGTCTTCTGTAAACTTAGTTACTTTACCTCCTATGCTCACATCCCAACCATTTATGTAAAAGATGAAAAACAGTGGACTCAGCACTGATGCTTGTGGCACACCACTAGTCACAGCCCTCCAGTCTGAAAACCAACCCTCCACAACCACCCTCTGTCTTCTACCTTTGAGCCAGTTCTGTATCCAAATAGCTATTTTCCAAAAAAAGTATGCCCACTGCTCTGCCCTCTTTGCTACTTCAAAAATCTCAATCATATTAGTAAGACAAAATTTCCCACACACAACGCTGTGTTGACTATCCCTTATCCTTGCCTTTCCAAATACATGTAAATCCTGTCCCTCAAAGAACTCTCAGAGTTGTCAGGCATGACCTCCCCTTGATGAAACAAAGTTAACTTTGCCCTTTTTTACCACACACTTTCAAGTATTCAGATCGCATCCTTCATAATGGACACTAGGATCTTACCCATGACTGAGGTTGACCCTTTGGCCCAACTTGCTCATGCTATTCAGTTTTCACAATTAAACTAGCCCTATGTGCCTGTGTTTGGTCTATATTGCTCCATACCTCACCCATCCATGCACATATCTAAATGTTTCTTAAATGACAAAATTGAACTTGCTTCCACCACTATCTCTGGCAGCCTATTCAAGGCTTTCACCACCCTGTGTGTGAAAAAATTGCCCCCATAAACTCCCATAAACCCCATAAACTCCTCTCAACTCCTCTCACTTTAAATCTATGCCCTTTAGTTTCAGATTCCGCACCATGGGGAGAAGCTGTTGGCTACCTACCTTACCTTGGCCTAGATTTTATTGCATGGAGGCACTGGTGTTGGACTGGGGGTGGACAAAGTCAGAAGTCACATGACGCCATGTTATACTTGATGAAGGAGCAGGGCTCTGAAAGCTTATGATTTCAAATAAACCTGTTGGACTATAATCTGGCGTTGCGTGACTCATGATTTTATAGACCTCTAATCAGAGAAGGTGAAATCAATGACAAGAACAAGACAGAAAGGAGAGTAAGAGAAGGGATAAAGACATACAATCAAAGGTCAAGATCAAACAAGGCCACAGTGAAAAACAATGGGAACTAGACAAGTAATAATAAAAAGAGGAGCCTTAAAGCACAGAGCATTCACTATAGAAGAATGGATCAATTGATTAAGCAAATAGGTGAAATATGAATTATATAGTCAGGACTACAAAGACATGGCTGCAGGCTGACCAGGGATGGGAACTGAATATCCAGGGGCATGGAGATTTTGGAATAACAAAGAGGAGAAGGCAGTGGAGTAGATTGATGGTTAAAAGAGGAAATTACCGTGATAGCAAGGCAAGACATTAGCTAAAGAATCATAGAATCCCTACAATGTGGAAAGCGGTCATTTAGCCCATCAAGCCTACACTGACACTCAGATTAATCACTCAGATTTGCATATTAAACATTGGAATCGGAGATACACAAGAGCAAAATTGGGCAATCAAACCACAAACGGCTAAGTGAAAATCTGGCTCCTTTTCCTCACTGGTGTCTGAATTATCTTTGGATCATCATTCCCGTGTGTCTTAGTCTGGAATGAAAACCCCATTTTAGATTAGATTCCCTACAGTATGGAAACAGGCCATTTAGCCCAACATGTCCTCACCAACCCTCCAAAGAGTTACCCACACAGACCCATTCCCCTATCCTATATTTACCCCTGACTAATGCACCTAACACTATGCACAATTTAGTATGGCTAATCCACCTGACCTGCACATCTTTGGTTTGTGGGAGAAAGCCAAAGCACCCGGAGGAAACCCACGCAGACACAGGGAGAATGCACAAATTCCATACAGACAGTTGCCCGAGGTGGGAATTGACACCTGAGTCCCTGGTGATGTTTGGAAGCAGTGCTAACCACTGAGCCACTGTGTCATCCCAAAATTTATTTGATTGAAATGAAACAAGTTTAATTTAAATATTATTCTGTATTCCGAGATTGAATTGTTAATTTAGTATACTGCTGACCTCTATCATGCTATAAGTTCCCCAGTGTTGACTCACTGGAAGATGATTCATTGCTGCAGTGCCTCCTTCTGGAAAGGGGCAAATAGGTAGCTCATTACCCCTACCCCCACCCCCACCAGATTCACTGGGAAGATACATGTGAAAATAATCACACCTGATGCCAGCAAGTCAATATCGATCTAAGTTTGTGCAAACTGGCAAGGTTCTCTTGTGGTGCAGTCATAGTGTCAGGAACCCCAGGTTCACGTCTTACCTTCTCTATAGGTGTGTAATAACATTTCTGATCAGATTGATAAATAAAATACAGTAGTCCAGTAAAACAATGATTAAGGAAAAGATTTCCTTACTTGAAGCATTGTATAGAAATTCTATTTGCATGTTGGCTGTAGAAATACAGAAGGTCAAATCTTTATCACAAGAAGTAGAATATTGCAGTCTTTTGATTTCAGAATCCATGGATAACAATAATGAAATTATGAACTCCCTACATCATTCATTCAGTTTGTGACATTGCAAACATATCATTCCTACTAACTTTTTGATTTTCTCCTTCTCAAACAGAGTAAATGTGTATTAACGTTTTTTATGAAGACAGTGTCCCTTTTATAGAAGTACAGTATTGAGAAAATAGAACAGAGATATATTCTATTAAAGCTATTTCTTACCAGCATTTGACCTTAACACATACTGAGCATTGGGAGGCATGGTGGCTCAGTGGCTAGTGCTGCTGCCTCACAGTACTAGGGACCTGGGCTTGATTCCACTCTTGGGAAACTGTATCAAGCTTGCATGTTCATTCTGTGTCTGTTTGGGCTTCCTCCCAGAGTCCAAAGATGTGCAGGCTAGGTGAATTGGCCATGAGGGAAATGCAAGGTTTCAGGGGGGGTGTGTCTGGGGTGCTCTTTAGCAGGTCAGTGTGAACTAGATGGGCTAAATGGCCTGCTTCCCCATTGTAAGAATTCTATGATCCTGTTGCCAGATTCCTTTACTGTAAACCTTTTTTTATTTTATTCAGCTTTCCAACCAACAGCGACATTGAGGTCTATAGCTCAGACAGGGCCCTTTGACCCATCAAGTCTGCACTGGTCAAGTCAAATTTGATGCATTGCCTTGTATTTCTTGGCATCACAAGTGTACATCTAAAACTAAATGTTATTAGGACTTCTGCCTCTATCATTCTGAAGGCAGAAGTCCTAATAACATTTCCCACAACCTGCTCAATGACTAAAGTTTTTCTTTAATCCTCCTGCCCCTATCTTAAATCTGTGGTAATCTTAAATCAAGGGTAAAAAATTCGTTCCTATATACTTTATCTATATACTTTATCTATATACCTCATAATCTTAGATACCTCAATTATGTCTCCCCACCCCCCGCACCTCCCTCCCTCCCCCACCCACCACGCCAGTTTCCAATGCTCTGAGGAAAGCAACCTTCGATTGTCCAATCTCTCTTTATAACAAACTCTCCACACCCTCTCCAGTGCAATCACATCCCTCTTATAATGGTGGTTCTAAAACTGCACACAATACTCTCGTTGTGGCTTCATGTTTTGTACAGTTCCAGCATCACCTCTCTGCTCTTCAGATTTGTGCCTTGGCTAAGAAAGGTGAATAATCCATATGTATTCTTAACCACCATTTCTACCTGTCTCACTATCTAAAGGGGCTGGTGGACTGACACTCTAGGCTGGTCCTTGGTATTTCCCATGCTACTGCTATTCATTATGCATTTGCTTGTCTTTAGGATTCAGAACTCAATCTTCATTATTGCCATATTTTTGCCTCAGCAAGTGAATTTGGAATGAATTCTCACCCTTTCTCAAACTTCTCTGCACAAATTCCCTTGCCCTCAGCTCAACGTCCTCACTTTCAATTTTGTGTATGTGGCCATCAATTTTGACCCATCAACTATTGATGACAGTCTGCTTCAATCTACCCTGCCTCATCTGTGTTATAAGGAACTGTACTCGGCATTAATGGAATTTTTTAAAAAAATCCACTTTTTATGTCCTTTTCTCTCTTTGTACTTCCCTGAAGGTGGCAATAGCTTATTGAATTTAAATGATACCCACTCAATTGCTTTTGTAAAGTGTGGAGCCGAATATTGCAATGTTTTTACCAAGGTCTTGTTCATTTTGTTTAGGCTCACCATATCCCTTTGATTATTCTATTTTATAATTCATGAGACAAAGCCTTGATTTATATTATTTTTCTTGAGAAACTTATCAACCACAAGTTGGCTTTGACATTCTGTGAACAGATAGTACCAAATTACTCTTTCAGACTGATGCTACTTTTTTCAATATCCTTGATTTAGGAACATTCCATAACAAGTCTAAGAGAGAACTGTCCAAATGCTGTCTGCAGCATGTTCTGTTTGTGTTTTGAATGTTCAGAATCAGCTATGTTTTGTTTTCTGTCCACCTGAGATTGTACTGATTGCTGCATTAATGCAACTATTGGTGTCAATTTGGTATTTTTTGAATATTTATTTGGTATTTATTGAATATGGTGGATGTGGATACATGTTTTTACAGATACACAGCATTTCTCTCTTCATACAGATAACATTTAATGTTAGGAAATGTTAATACCTGTATTCTTCCAACATTAAAAGAAAGATTTATCAGATAGACTTGTGATAGAGTTCTGATTAGGGTTAGTGCATACTTTTTGAGCATTTTGAAATTATGAACAATGGAATGGAATTTAAGGAAAAGTATTTGGCAAATTTGGACTCAGAAATCTTGCTCCAGTATGCTTAAGAGTTAAATCCATGATCAATCTGCTGCATTTTATTGTCAATTCAACATCAACGCCCAGCCAAAATTGCGTTGTAACGCCAAAAGAAAGTTTTTGCATAAGTCGAATGGCAGAAGGCAGTTATAAAAGTACCCTCTAGTAGGAACCCAGATCAACTTGGGAGCATTTAACTTATTCAAACCACTGTCAGAACTTTGATGGTCAAATTCTTGATACACGTTAACAACCAGGGAGGAGATATTTTCTGAAAATGCAAGTGTTAGTATCCATAAAGTGGTCTATAAAGGAACACATAGGCACAGGAACAGGCCGTTCAGCCCCTCAAGCCTGTTCCACCATTCAGTGAGATCATAGCTGATCTGAGGCCTAACTCCATATAACGGCCTTGGGCCATTATTGCTTAATATTTTTGTTTGACAAAAGTTGATCTATGTTAAGTTTAAAATTAACAACTGATCCAACATCGACTGCAATTGTGGGAGAGAGTTCCAAACATCTACCACCCTTTATGTGTCAAAGTGCTTTCTAACATCTCTCCCAAATGGTCTGACTCTAATTCTCACACTATACTACAATTACATACAAATCTCTTTAAGGTTTGTTTATATATTAATATAAAATATTATTATCATTGTTGTTTCTAGATTTTTGGTATTGATACTGCAAATAACTTTTTAAAAATTCATTTATGGGATGTATTATAGAATCCCTAGTGTGGAAACAGGCCATTTGGCCCAACAAGTCCACACTGACCCTCCGAAAAGTATCCCACCCAGACCCATTCCCCAACCCCTATTATTCCACGCATCCCATGACTAATGCACCCAACCTACACATCCATGAATGCTATGGGCAATTTAGCATGGCCAATTCACCTGACCTGTACATCTTTTGGATTGCGGGAAGAAACCAGAGCACCCAGAGGAAACCCACGCAGACACGGGGAGAATGTACAAGCTCCACACAGACAGTTGCCTGAGACAGGAATTGAACCCGGGTCCCTAGTGCTGTGAGGCAGCCACCACGCCACCCATGGTGTTATTGGCTGGGCCATTATCTACTGGCCTGTTCCTTGTTGCCTTTGAGAAGTTGGGGGTGAGCTGCCTTCTTGAACCGCTGCAGTCCATGTGCTGTGGGTTGAACCACAGTGCCCTTAAGGAGGGAATTCCAGGATTTTGACTCAGCAACAGTAAAGGAATGGAGATAAATTTTCAAGTCAGGATGATGAGTGGCTTGGTGTGGAACTTGTAGGGGATGGTTTTCCCACCAACTTCTAGTACCTGTGTTTCTGATAGCTATGCAATATGTTCCAGGTCTGTAACAGAATTTTGTAATTTTGGAACAGTGTATTCATCGCAAGGTCCAGTAACAGAGAATAGCATTGCAACATTTGCAGTGAAGATCTTTGTCCAAGTAAGAAATAAGAATTTCTCCAGTACAGAAAATCTATTACATCAAACATACATATTTGCTTATTTGCAGACTTCCACATCCAGGTACTTGCCTTCACAACTTCTTTTTTCCCCTTTCTGTCCATAAATGTATTTTGTTGCTTTTGAATCCATTCTACGTCATTGTTTAATTGTAGTTGTTACAATAACGCAAGAATGTTCCAACTTTGGAACTAATGCACAAAACTGCAGATTGACACGTAACTTCAGGCGTTGAACTATGAGGAGGTTTGAAGCACTTCTGTATGCTTACTTTGAAGAAGAGAAAACTAAGGAAAAATTGTTCTTAAGTATTCCATATCCTTAACTGAAATGATAATTTGAACACTGATACAATGTTGAACATTTTCAGACACTTCGAATCAAGGGGTAGAGACTCAATATTTAGGGGTTAGGAAGTGTTGAGAGAAAATGCATTGACTGTTGTTACAACTGTGTAATTACAATATTACATAATTTGTAGAAAATGTTAATCTGCCTTTAAAATTGGCACAGAATCCTCCAGAATGGCTTTCAGATGTCACATGACCACTCTTATAGATTGAGCTGGTTTGAGACTAAACTGTTCTTATTGGAGGGAATCACAAGAGATTTTTTGAAATTCAAGGACCATTTGACGGGGTAAACAGAAGTGCTCTGACAGTGGTTCTCCAGAATGTGTGAATAATTCATCCTAGTTCATGGAGCTTGACAATGAGAACCATCCAATCTACCTGCTGAGAAAGGTAAAAGTTAATTACCTTGGTTGAAAGATGTTGCTTGGTTCTGTTACACAATATGGGGGCATGTTTCCACAGTTTAGGAAGATCAGTCACATATAGTTTTGATTTGAATAATACAGGCTGTGAATCACAATATTGATCAAAACACCAAGAAGAACTTTGGGTGGCACGATGGCTCAGTGGTTAGCACTGCTGCTTCATAGCACTGGGGACCAGGTTTGATTCAAGCTCTGGGCAACCCTCCATGTGGAGTTTGCACATTCTCCCTGTGTCTGTGTGGGTTTCCTCCGGGTGCTCTGGTTTCCTCCCACAATCCAAAGATATGCAGCTTAGGTGAATTGGTGATGCTAACTCGCCCACAGTGTTCAGGGATGTGTAGTTTAGGTGCATTAGTCAGGATTAAGTATAGGGTAGGGGAATGGGTCTGGGTGGGTTACTCTGCAGAGGTTCAGTGTGGACGTATTGGGCCGAAAGGCTTGTTTCCACACTGTAGGGATTCTGAGAAAAAGAGGATTCTCAACAGGGAGATGGAAGGCGGCAAACAGCTAAAGGATTCTGTTTCTGAAGAAAAGTCACTGACCTGAGACATTAACTTTGCTTCTCCCTACAGATGCTGTCAGATCTGCTGGGCTTCACTCGCAGTTTCAGTTTTTGTTTCAGAACTCTAGCATCTGCAGTTCTTTGTTTTGTTTTAAGCTCAGCTGAACCAGACTACCAAGGACCATATCCTGCAGGCAGTAGAATCATAGAGTCACAGAGGTATACAGCATGGAAACAGACTCTTCGGTCCAACCCGTCCACTCCCTATCAGAACCTTCTTGCTAAGTCCATCTGTCGGGGAAACATCTGTTTGGACAACTTCAGAAATTCCTCACAGCTGCTGAATTCTCACTTCATATTTTTAATGCCTTCACCTCAGAAAAAAACAAGTAACAGTCCTACAACTATAACCTGTGAATTAAATTTCATCATCGTAGGTACCTTTGACCAATTATCCACCTTTGAATGCATATTTTAGTTAATAACTGGGTCACTTTTCAACTGATTCACTTTTAGCAGTAGTTGTCTAATGAATTAACCTTTGACTTTGTTAAAAACTAAAGCTTTGCTGATGGTTATTTTCAAATTGGAACACTTAAAAAACTAAAAGGGAGCTAATCAAGCCACATGAATGTTTGGTTAACACACCATTCTGCAGGTATGCCTGATGTGGTCTGAACATTGTTTAAACATCATTGCTTTATACTGAGAATGCAAAATGATGTTAGTGGTGGAAGCTTGTTTTTAATACTTTCAGGAGGATTTAAAAGATATTTGGCAACTGGGAGCTTAACTTTTCATACTGGCCACCTGTATTCTGTACCTTTCCATCTTCCTATGTTTTGTTAACTTTTTGATGACAATATTTGTCTGCCTTCACTTCTTAGTCCTGGTGCCATGGTAACTGATCTCTTTGCATTTGTACATAATTTTCTTCTTCTAATTCCATTGCTAGTCATAAAAATGGAGAGGTGGAGAACTTCCAATTGTAGCTCTCCTGCTGCTGACCATTGGTTTCAGTTCCACTTCCAGTTTTAGAATACGTTGGCTATTAAAAAGAGCAATTGTAAGTCAATGTGTATCAGGGATCATCCCAGCCTGGATAATTGGGGAGGGCTAGTGGCAGGGCGAACACCCGGCTGAAAGCCATCTACCAAACCCAGGATTAGTGGTTGCTGTGAAGGGTGATGCACAAGCATTGTAACAACTTTATATAATATGGAAAAAAACTGAAAGAGAAACTAAGAGACGTGTAGCCATGGAAACAGTGATGACTTCAGATTCGTCTCTTTGTTAAAAAATTCAAATGAATTCCCTCAACATTTTCTCACATTACATACTTTCAATTCCCACAGATGGTATGACTCATCACATTGCTCATTTCTCTTCTTACAATATGAGGCTCTACAGAAGCAAAGGAAAACTGTAGTGTATTACAATGCCATTAAATCTTTATTGATTATTCAAATTTTGACATCTAGCTATGGGCCTGTTAAGTGCAAGACAAAAAAATGCTGCCAATGTGTCTCTCTTTCCAGCAACATTCAAGCATTATACCAATGAATTAATTACTTTAAACCTTATTGACTTATAACATGTAAGAACGACTAAAATACAACTTTCTATAATATAGCAATCACTGCCCAGAAGTGAACGTTAGCTTAATATAGCTCTCTCAATTCTCATAATGTTGAGCATTACATTTCAGTGACTTGAGCTGAAAATGTAATATTGGAGATACTTGAAACAAGATATCATGACAGGTATCCCTCTGGTAAACATTAAAAATCATCTGATGACATTTAAAAAGCAGGGCTTTCCCCTGTTCAATATTTATATTTCTGTCAACATTACTAAAGTAGGTTATCTGGTCATTATCACATTGGGTTTGAGGGAACTTGCTTTGTGCAAACTGCGTGCCATGTTTCAGACATTACAATAGCAATTGTGCTTCATAAACTGTTTCATTGGGTGTAGAGTGTTTTGGGGGTGCTTTGAGTTTATCGAAGTTGCCGATTAAATGCAATATTTCATTTTTTACTTTTCAAGTACATCTTGAAAGGCAAACATATATGAGGAAACAAAAATGAGGAAAACATTTTGACTAAACATATTTGGGAGTCATAGTCATCGATTTTCACTTAAAATAGTTTTCTTTAGAATGTCTTTCAACTATTCAATTATTTGAGAGGATTTTACTAATACAAAAGTGCCTATAGCTGTTTATGGGCAAGGAGAAACGTAAATTACCATTATGATTTTCCAGGCTTAATCAGGAATAATGCAAATATATTACATCTCAAAACTGTTCCAGTAAATTACCATCTAAATGGAATATTACAAACTTTACTTAAGATTTCTGCTTTTTTTAACTGAAATGTTATTTACATATATTTCCATGTAAATGACTTTTTAACTGTCAGCCGTAGGTTTCTATAATGTTATCATTAATGAAGTGATGCTTATTATGGAAGTTGTTGCAATTTTGCAACATGAGCTTTTATTCATTGTTATATTGGTCAGAACTTTGTATTTTTTTATTAGTTGTTCATGGGATATGGGTATCATTGGCTGGACCAGCATTTATAGCCCATCCCTTACTACCCTTGAACTGAATGGCCAATTCAGAGGGCAGTTAAGAATCAATAACAATTGTATTGGTCGAGAATCAGGTAATTGCAGATTTTCTTCCCTAAAATATGAGTGAATCAGACTGGAGCTTACAAAATCAGCGATGGTCACAATTGGACAGGCTTTTTTCCACTAATTTCAATCTCTATTGAATCCATATTTCACCATCTGCCATTGTAAGTTTCAAATCCATGTCACAAGAACATTAGAGACTCTGTGACATCACCACAATTATCGTGATATTACCATAATTTCACTGCCTTGCCTTAATTGACGAGTTTCTAGGTATACAGTTAAATCAGAGATCTTTTGCTTTTTTCCAAATCATGAAAAAAGTCAGTCGGAGTAGTTGAGCTAACTAGACCAAAAGATTACCAAGTTTAATGTCCACTCTGTATCGAATTAGCTGACCTCAGACGGGAGAGGGGTGTCAGTGAAACATTTTACCTCAATGGCTTGTAGATTAGATGCAACCTTGGACGATATTCCTGCTCTGATTGCTATTCAGCAATTCCCACAGAAACTTCCATATGTAAATGTCAGAAATTAACATAATCATGCCAAGTTTTGTCTATGGTGGGTCAATCTGTTGAAGATCACAGATAACTGATGAATCCCTGGTTAAAGCACCAAAGGATGATCAGAGTCCACGGTCTTTTGCAATAGTAATGTTTGGAATGGAAAACATGGTAGTTTTGCAATTGCTAGTTGGTTGACATCCTTGTCTGGTCAGGCCATCACTCATGCATGAGCTTTATGTACACATACGCTGACATATTGAAAATATGAACATCTTCAGGATTGTAAAACTTAGCAACAATTTGGGCTTTCATTATATTATAAAAAAAAGGATTATATTTATAAATAAAATAACTGATATGTGTTCATTATAAATGTGCAACCTTTATGAAAGGTCTTTATGTTCTTTATGGAAAACTCAGATTTGTTTTATAAAACAAAGAAAAGTAAATCTTTATAAAATTATATGTTCAATGGCAATGCCAACCTTTAATCTTATTATTAATATTAAGTGAAATTTATGCTTTTTATAAGCAATTAATACCGTTCTTTCATCAATTTCATCAATTGGGGTGGCATGGTGCTTCACAATGTCAGTGATCCACTTTCGATCCCTGCCTTGGGCAACTGTCTGTGTGGAGTTTGCACATTCTCCCCGTGTCTGTGTGGGTTTCCTCCCACAGTCCAAAGATGTTGCAGGTCAGGTGAATTGCCCATAGTGTTAGGTACATTAGTCAGGGGAAATGTAGAGTGATACGTTAGGGGAAATGGGTCTGGGTGGGTTACTCTTTGGAGGGTCGGTGTGACTTGTTGGGCCAAATGGTCTGTCCCCACACTGTAGGGTTTCTAATCAATTTTGTAACACCTTTTATAAGGAAAAATGAATGACAGATCAACAAATTGATAATTAACAAAATGATTCTTCTAATGGGCAAATATCACTACTAGAAATAGTTTCTCCATATGTTTAGAATTCTTAACATTTTCTAATTTAAAGTTAAGAGCATTCATTTCCGTGGGTTCCTTTGGTCAACCTAAGAAAAGTACTTGGGCAGGGCAATAGACAGTGCATGTGTGCATATATTATTAGTTATTCCTCAACTTGAGCAGTCTAGTGCAGTTCTGGACACCTCTTTACAGAAGGATAGAATTGTACCAGAAAGGGTATTCACATGGAGATCCATGAGGATGCTGCCAGAAATTTAACTATGAGGAAAGTTTGAATAAGTTCTCCTTGGAACAAAGGAAACTCAGGGGAGATTTGTTTGAGATGTACAAAATTTTGTGGGGTTTGGATAACGTGGATGGAAAGGACCAATTTATAGAATCTATTTAAACAATGGGATAAATAGACACCCAGTTGAGTCCTCAAAAGGTTGACTCTCCTGCTCCTCGGATGCTGCCTGACCTGCTGTGCTTTTCCAGCACCACACTTTTCAACCCAGTTGATACTGATGTGATTAGATATAGCCAGCTTGGATTTGCAAATGGGAAATTGCATTTGACAAAATTTCACGAGAGCATTAATAAAGAAATGGTCACCGAAGAAAGATTATATTTTCTATCAAGTGTGAACAGGGTCTGTCACATGCAGCAGTAAACCCAAGACTTTATAGCTGAAATTGATGGAAGAACAATTTTAATTGCTTATAAAAAGCATAAATTTCACTTTACATTAATAATAAGATTAAAGTTAGGCATTGCCATTAAACATATAATTTCATAATGATTTATAAAACAAATTTGAGCTTTCCATAAAGACCATTCATAAGGGCTGCACATTGATATGAAACACGATTTGTAGAATAACCGTACACAGTGGTACTTGGTTTGAGGCTTTAAGAGAGAAAAAAATATTTATTTTTAGTGTTAGTATTTTCACCTCGAAGTCAGTATGTTGTAAGTTCATGCTCCATCTCTTACTTCCACATATGGTCTCAGCTGACACGCCAGTGCCATTCTAAGGAAAAGCTGCATTGCTGGAAGCATCATTTTTCAGACAAGACGTTAAGAAGTAAAGGCATCATATTCCATTCACATGGATATGAGAGACACAATTTGAATCACAGCAGTGAAAACTAGGAATACAAGAACAGAGGGAGGTCATCTAGCCCTTTGAACCTGTTTGTCTGTTATCAATGTTAAAATATGAATTAAAATATAACTAGAAACAGGTTAATGGCTAATCATTTCATTGTTGCTTATCAGATTTTGTTATTTGGAATACAACTTCAGCAACCTGCACTTCACAGTGATTTATTTCACAAAAGGTATTTTTGCCATTTCTAAGTTTTAGTTTATTTTATGTGTCTGCAATATTACATGTATTAATAGTGAGAATATTAAATCCAATAAGTGACATCGTCTAGATATTTTCTAATCAACATTTTCAGAGATGTTATTACATAACTCTGGAGGTAAAATGGTAAAGTCACCATAGAACATAGAACAATACAGCGCAGAACAGGCCCTTCAGCCCTCGACGTTGCACTGACCTGTGAACTATTCTCAGCTGGTCCCCCCTACTCTATCCCATCATCATCCATGTGCTTATCCAAGGATTGTTTAAATCTCCCTAATGTGGCTGAGTTGAGTACATTAGCAGGTAGGGCATTCCACGCCCTTACCACCCTCTGTGTAAAGAACCTGCCTCTGACGTCTGTCTTAGATCTATCACCCCTCAATTTGTAGTTATGCCCCCTCGTACAAGCTGACATCATCATCCGAGGAAAAAGACTTTCATTGTCTACCCTATCTAATCCTCTGAACATCTTGTATGTCTCTATCAAGTCCCTCTTAGCCTTCTTCTTTCCAATGAGAACAGACCCAAGTCTCTCAGCCTTTCCTCATAAGATCTTCCCTCCAGACCAGGCAACATCCTGGTAAATCTCCTCTGCACCTTTTCCAATGCTTCCACATCCTTCCCGAAGTATGGCGACTAGAACTGTATACAATATTCCAAGTGTGGCCGCACTAGCATTTTGCATAGTTGCAGCATGATATTGCGGCTTCGGAACTCAATCCCTCTTACAAATGAAACTTAACACACCATATGCCTTGTTAACAGATTCTTAATAGTCCTGCATTCTTGTTAAAGTGTCATGCCTCAGGTGAGGGGAGAGGTTGAGAGTGAGAGTCCTTTATGGTAACCTCAGCTGGTGCAGATATTGAACCCACACTGTTGGCATCACTCAGTATTGTAAACTAGCTGGCCAGTCAACTGAACTAAACAAAACTCCCACTGCTCGGAGGTAGCAACACCACCACCGCATCACAGGAGCCCTTTGGTGATAGCTTCTAATCGAATGAGCATCATGCTTATGGATAATTTGAAACACTTAGAAAAGCAAAGATTTACATATGCACAAGTGCCAATATGGCTAATTCTTTCAATTTCATATACATTGCATATAGTCAATGTCATCCATTATTGCCTTTATACCTGAAGAAACCTGGCTGTCTAACATCAAGAGAACAAAAATAAATTTGTGTGGAGGAGTCATTTGTCTGGTAAGATTGCACCAAGTTCTACTGAGAATGGTATCTGGGTCAGTTTTATCATAGCATTTACCTACTGGAAAAAAGGACAATTCAGATTATTGGAAATTAAACTAATTTAAGTCTGGCAATTCTTCTTTCTTAGACCTGGTTAATTGGATAACATCATTGAAATAATTTTTGTGGTCAACTTGAGTATGATTGGTCAGGTCACATGAATTGGGATTCTTTGTAAAGTTTAACATATTTAACGTTCTGCTAAATGACAAAGCTTTTGAATATGATGAAAAGATGAAAGAAAAGTTTTAAACATTATTTGAGTCATTGAGTCATTGAGGTCTACAGCAAGAAAGAAGCCATTCAGCCCATCGTATCAGTGCCATTCAAAAATAACCACCTAACTACAGAGGAACCTCAATTATCCAAATACCAATTATCCAAAAATCGGATTATCCGAAGGGGATCTCGAGGTCCGGATAGAAACATTACATCAAAGACGTGCTTCCAATTGTGATTGTGTCTTTTGTTTACAGTGATTAAACAGGCACCATCTCAAAATGACTGACCTGCCGCCCTCTCTCTCTCTCTACCCACACTTACCCTGGAGTTCCACATGGGGGTGTATCCTAAACCCCGCCTTCCCCAGATAATGTCTCCAACATTGCCCTGTACAGGGCAAAAGTGGAACCTGTCAAAAAGTTGCAATATGTGGCTGTGTGCGTGTGTGTGTACCCCACAAAGGCAGCTACAGCAGCAGTCTTATTGTTGGTGTACAGTCGGGTTGCCCTGGAGATGGAGTGGGGGCGGTGTTGGACGGGGGTGGGGGGCAGAGTTGGATGGGGTTGGGAGCAGAGTTGGACGGGGTTGGCCGCGGCCGGGGAGGGGCGGTGTTGGGGAGGTTGGGGGTCAGCGATGGATGGGGGTGGGGGTGGGGGGGTCAGGGCTCGCATGCTGTGTGCTGCTGTCTCATGTCCTGAACAGGGAGCAGACTTTAAAAACTCTGAGCCCCAGAGGAACAGCATTTAATTGATTAACCGAATAATCAATTATCCGAACGAAATAGTGCCCGCCCATCAGGTTCGGATAATTGAGGTTCCCCTGTAATCCCATTTTCCATCACTTGGCCCATAGCCGCGTATATCCTGGCAATTGCAAGGCCACATCTCAATACTTTTTCAATGTGATGAGGGTTTCAGCTTCTCCCACCCTTACAGGCAGAGAGTTCCAGATTCCCACACCCTCTGAGTGAAAAACGATTTCCTCACATCTCCTCTAAACCTCTTGCCCCTTACTTTGCATCTATGCCCCCCTCCCCCGTCATTGATCTCTCCATCATGGGGAAAAGTTTGCCCTGTCTATTCCACTCATAATTTCCTACATCTCAATCATGTGCCATTGTAATCTCCTCTGCTCTGGGGAAAACAACCCCAATGTGTCTAATGTATCTTAATGACTGAGACTCTCCAGCCTAGGCAACATCCTGATAAATCTCCTCCACATCTATCCCTTCAATGGTGTCATTCCTGAAATGCACACAATACTCTAGTTTTAGCTTAACCAATGTTTTATACAACTCCAGCATCACTTCCCTGCTCTATCTCTCAAACAATAAAGGCTAGTTGAAGCTATCAAGTTTAATAAAGATCAAGTTGTTTTAAACCAACAACAACAACTTTTATCTACATAGCATCTTCAATGTAATAAAAGGTATCAAGGCTCAAACATTTGAAACCTCACCATATAAAGATATGGTAAAGCAGCTGAGGCAGGTTTTAAAGACTGCCT
The DNA here is from genome assembly GCF_037043375.1 of Chiloscyllium plagiosum. Taxonomy (NCBI): domain Eukaryota; kingdom Metazoa; phylum Chordata; class Chondrichthyes; order Orectolobiformes; family Hemiscylliidae; genus Chiloscyllium; species Chiloscyllium plagiosum. Next base: position 5,538,690 of record NW_028270142.1, read on the forward strand.
TAAAGGAGGAAAGTAAGGAGGAAAGGAGATGTCCAGAGATGCATTCCTATAACTTAGGACCTTGGCAGTTAATGGCGCAACTGCCAGCAATGAAGTGATGCATGTCAGGAATATTCAGGAGGGAAGAATTGAGGGGGTTTATCTGTATTTCAGAGTTTATATATGTTATAGGTCGAGAATAAATTACAGTCAGAAAAGGGGCAAGGTCGTTGAGAGATTTGTAAACAAGAATGAGCTTTTTTCAAATTGATCTATTGATCTAAAGGAAGCCAATGTTAATCTGTGAGCATAGAGGAGCTGGGTGACTGGGACCTGCAGAATGTTATTGACCACAGAAGTTTCCAGTATACAGACAGTGTAAGGTGGGAGAGTAATCAAGGATGTGTTGGAATAGTCAAGTCCAGAAGATATAAAGACATGAATCAAAATAGAAGCAAGTTTGATAAAATAACCTAAAATTCTTAAGTGCAGAGAAAAAAATACAGCAGAAAGCTGAGAAAATAACGTACATGAAGCTCATCAACGTTATGTAGAGAAAAGGACAGTCAAAAGTAGATAATAATTTGGGTAAGAGTTCATAGTTCTGCATCATTAGAAGTAACTGAAAGAAGCCACCATTACAGGTAATATATCACTTGGTAAAAGAGGTTATATATTTTTCAGTCCATGCCATCTGAAGAACCACCTTAACACTACTAGTCCACTGTTAGATTGTTGAAACACTGAACTTAAATCTGTACTTTAACCTTAAAATATTTGATATTGCTTCATTATACTGCAAAACACTAATTCTATTTATAGTAGAAATAGTGCCTACTGACCTATTGTTCTTAAACTCAATTGGAAAATTAAAATAAGTCTCTAGTAGTAATCAATGAACTCAGCATAGATTGGTTAGAGAATTTCAGCTTTTTCAAACTTTAGGTATCCAGTACTAACTGCGTATGAACCTGAGGGAGCGCGGGGTAAAACAATGCATTTGCTGTATTCTTTAAAGAAAAGGTGTTTCACAAATACAAATTTGTTTCAGTTTTTCACATTCCAGAAGACCACAAGACAATAAGACATAGAAACAACAGCAGAGTATTTGGCCCATCGAGTCTGCTTAGCCATTCAATGAGATCAGAGCTGCTCTAATATCCCTAAATTTCACTTTCCTGCCTTTTCCCCAGAACGCTCGGTTCCCTTCCTGATTAACAATCTGACTATCTAAGTCTTGAGTATAAGACCATAAGACATCAGAGCAAAAGGAGGCAATTTGCTTCATCAAGTCTGCTTCAGGCCATATTGAGCGCGTACAGTTTATATAGGGTGCCAGGGGAGTGTGCTAGTGTGGCAGATACCCATCGAGAATGGAAAGTCGGGATCCTGATGAATTCAGCAAGGCGTCTTCATTGTATCATTTATTTCCACAATAGCAAACCACATGACAATGGAGGACTTTGACAACACTTATCATCAATTATGATTGTGGGGCTAGTTTGAAAACAACTAGGCAGGATGCAGGATTAATTTCAATAAAGTGTCATACAGGACTCAAAATATTAATTCTATTTCCCTCTCCACGGATGCGTCTGCTGAGTTTCTCCAATACCTTCTGTTTTCATTTTAGATTCTGAGCATTGCAGTATATTATAGAGACATAGAGATGTACAGCATGGAAACAGACCCTTCGGTCCAACCCACCCCTGCTGACCAGATATTCCAACCCAATCTAGTCGCACCTCCCAGCACCCGGCCCATATCCCTCCAAACCCTACCTATTAATATAACCATCCGAATGCCTTTTAAATGTTGCAATTGTACCATCCTCCACCACTTCCTCTGGCAGCTCATTCCATACACGTACCACCTTCTGCGTGAAAACGTTGTCCCTCAGGTCTCTTTTATATCTTTCCCCTCTCACCCTAAACCTATGCCCCTCTAGTTCTGGACTCCCTGACCCCAGGGAAAAGACATTGTCAATTTACTCTATCCATGCCCCTCATAATTGTGTAAACCTCTATAAGGTCACCTCTCAGCCTCCGACACTCCAGAGAAAACAGATCCAGCCTGTTCAGCCTCTCCCTGTATCTCAGATCCTCCAGCCCTGGCAACATCCTTGTAAATCTTTTCTGAACCCTTTCAAGTTTCACAACATCTTTCCGATAGGAAGGAGACTAGAACTGACCATAGTATTCCAATAGTGGCCTAACCAATTTCCTGCACAAGTGCAACATGGCTTCCCAACTCCTGTACTCAATGCACTGACCAGTAAAGGCAAGCATATCAAACCTCTTCTTCACCAACCTGCCTACCTGCAACTCCACTTTCAAGGAGCTATGAACCTGCAAACCAAGGTCTCTTTGTTCAGAAATACTCTCCAGGATCTTACCATTAAGTGTACAGGTCCTGCCCTGATTTGCCTTTCCAAAATGCAGCACCTCACAATTATCTAAATTAAACTCCATCTGCCACTCCTCGGCCCTTTGGCCCATCTGATCAAGATCCTGTTGTAATCTGAGCTAACCTTTTTCGCTGTCCACTGTAAATGCAATTTTGGTGTCATCTGCAAATTTACTAACTATACCTCTTATACTCGCATCCAAATCATTTATGTAAATGATGAAAATCAGTGGACCCAGTACCGATCCTTGTGGGACACCGCTGGTCCAGTCTGAAATGCAATACTCCACCTCCACTCTCTGACTCCCACCTTTGAGCCAATTTTGTATCTAGCAAAACAGTTAGTTCTCCCTGTATTCCATGAGATTTAACCTTGCTAAACAGTCTTCCATGAGAATCCTTGTAAAACGTCTTACTAAAGTCCATATAGATCATATCCACCATTCTGCCCTCATCATTCCTCTTCTTTACTTCTTCAAAAAACTGAATCAAGGTCACGAGAAACAATTTCCCACACTAAACCATGTTGACTATCCTTAATCATTCCTTGCCTTTCCAAATATATGGAAATCCTGTCACTCAGGATTCCCTCCAAACACTTACCCACCACTAATGTCAGGCTGACTAGTCAATAGTTCCCTGGCTTTTCCTTACCACTTTTCTTAAATAGTGGCATCACGTTAGCCGACCTCCAGTCTTCCAGCAGCTCACCTGTGGCTATTGATGATACGAATATCTCAGCTTTCCACAGAGATCTAGATTATAACTGATCAGGTTCCTCCAATTAAAAGGATTGTGAGGTTAGAATAAGGGACCAGGGGAGTACTTTTGCTCCTTCTGACTCACAAGAAAACCTGGATTTTAAAAAAAATCTTCTGGAACAGATTACATTCACCTTACTTTTCGAGTAAGGTTTTGTGTAAGGCCCAGAAAACCCAGTTAGTGGTAGTTGATGTGAACCAAGATTTCAAACGTACTGTAGGAACCTGTGAAACAATGAAATGTACATATTCCCCCAAACAGGATGTATGACACTCTGAAACAATCATCATGTGAAACAATGAAATTCACATATTCCCCATACAGGATATATGACATTCTGAAACAATCATCATGTGAAACAATGAAATTCACATACCCCCATACAGGATGTATGACACTCTGAAACAATCATCATGTGAAACAATGAAATGTACATATTCCCCCATACAGGATGCATGACCACTCTGAAACAATCATCATGTGAAACAATGAAATGTACATATCCCCATACAGGATGCATGACCACTCTGAAACAAACATCATGTGAAACAATGAAATTCACATATTCCCCCATACAGGATGTATGACACTCTGAAACAATCATCATGTGAAACAATGAAATGTACATATCCCCCATACAGGATGTATGACCACTCTGAAACAATCATCATGTGAAACAATGAAATTCACATATTCCCCCATACAGGATGTATGACACTCTGAAACAAACATCATGTGAAACAATGAAATTCACATATTCCCCCATACAGGATGCATGACCACTCTGAAACAATCATTATGTGAAACAATGAAATGTACATATCCCCATACAGGATGTATGACCACTCTGAAACAATCATCATGTGAAACAATGAAATGTACATATCCCCATACAGGATGCATGACCACTCTGAAACCCATCGACATAAAACAAGAGCAACTATGTGTGCAGTTGGTTTGGAATGCAATCCTTATTTGCAAGAATGCAGACCCAACCGTCTGCCTGATTAATCAGAGACAGCTTAATATTCAGGATGATTAAAAAAAAACTTCTCTTTCCTTTTCACAACTTTAGTCCCAACAAAGGTAAAGCTTCAGATTAAAAAATGGCAGGAGATTCCAGACCCGTATTATGCTCCTCTGGCTCAATGAGGGAGCTCAGGGACACAGCTGGTGGCCCCTGTTCCTTCATGTGCAGGAAGTGAGTCCAGCTGGACCGATGATAGACCACATGATGGCTGTGGAGCTGCAGATGGACTCACTGTGGAGCATCTGTGATGCTAAGGGGGTCGTGGATAGCGCGTTTAGTGAATTGGTTACACTGCAGATTAGGATTGCTGAGGGAGAAAGAAAGAGCAGGAAGACAGTGCAGGTGTCCCCTGCGGTCATCTCCCTCCAAAACAGGTATACTGTTTTGGATACTGTTGGGGGAGATGGCTCACCAGGGGAAGGCGGCAGTAGCCAGGTTCATGGCACCGTGGCTGGCTCTGCTGTACAGAAGGGCAGGAAAAAGAGGGGAAGGGCTATAGTGATAGGGGATTCAATTGTAAGGGGAGTAGATAGGCGGTTCTGGATTCGAAAACGAGACTCCCGAATGGTATGTTGTCTCCCAGGTGCACGAGTCAAGGATGTCACCAATCGGCTGCTGAACATTCTCAGGGGAGTTGTGCATGTAGGCATGAATGACGTAGATAAATAATTGGATGAGGTCCCACATGAAGAATTTAGGGAGTTAGGAACCAAGTTAAAAATTAGGACCTCAGAGGTAGTAATCTCAGGATTGCTACCAGTGCCACGTGTGAGTCAGAATAGGAATGATAGAATATTCAGGATGAATGCGTGGCTTGAGAGATGGTGCGGGAGGGAGGGGTTCAGATGTTTGGGACATTGGCAACAGTTCTGGAGGAGGTGGGATTATTACAAATTGGATGGTCTACACCTGGGCCGGACTGGAACCAATGTCCTTGGGGGCGCTTTTGCTAATGTTGTTGGAATAAATATAATGCAATAAGTATAATGGGTAAGGCAGATGAACTTCAGGTTTGGATTAGTACCTGGGATCATGATGTTATTGCTATTACTGAAACTTGGTTGAGGGAAGGGCATGATTGGCAACTAAATATCCCTGGATATTGATGCTTCAAGCGGGATAGAGAGGGAGGGAAGGGATTTGATGTCATATGCATGGACATTAGTAAGGCACTTGATAACGTTCCCCATGGTAGGCTGATGAAGAAGGTGAAATCGCATGGGGTCAAGAGTGTTCTATCTAGATGGATAGAGAACTGGTTGGGCAACAGGAGACAGAGTAGTAGTGGAAGGGAGCTTCTCAAAATGGACACCTGTGACTAGTGGTGTCCCACAGGGATCTGTGCTGGGACCACTATTGTTTGTGATTTACATAAATGATTTGGAAGAAGGTTCATTTGCCTCATTAGCAAGTTTGCAGATGACACTAAAATTAGTGGAGTAGCAGATAATGAAGGGAACTGTCAGAGAATACAGCAGAATATAGATAGATGGGAGAGTTGGGCAGAGAAATGGCAGATGGAGTTCAATCTGGACAAATGTGAGGCGATGCATTTTGGAAGATCCAATTCCAGTGTGAGCTATACAGTAAATGGAAAAGCCCTGGGGAAAATTCATGTACAGAGAGATCTGGGTGTTCAGGTCCATTGTTCCCTGAAGGTGGCAATGCAGGTCAGTAGAGTGGTCAAGGAGGCATACGGTATGCTTTCCTTCATCAGACTGGGTGTTGAGTAAGAGAGTTGGGAGGTCATGTTACAGTTGTGTAAGACTTTGGTTTGGCCACATATGGAATACCGTGTGCAGTTCTGGTCGCCACATTACCAAGAGGATGTGGATGCTTTGGAGACGGTGCAGAGGAGGTACACCAGGATGTTCCCTGGTGTGGAGGATGCTAGCTGTGAGGAGAGGTTGAGTAGATTAGGATTATTTTCATTGGAAAGAAGGAGCTTGAGGGGGGAAACCTGACTGAGGCCTACAAAATCGTGAAAGATGTAGACAGAGTGGATAACAAGCAACTTTTTCCCAGAGTGGAAGACTCAGTTACTAGGGGTAATGAGTTCAAAGTGAGAGAGGAAACGTTTAGGGGAGATACGCATGGAAAATTCTTTATGCAGAGGGTGGTGGGTGCCTGGAATGCGTTTCCAGCGGAGATGGTATGGGCTGGAATGATAGTGTCATTTAAGATGTATCTAGACAGATACACGAATAGGCAGGTACACGAGGGATACAGATCCTAAGAAAATAGGCAGCAGGGTCAGATAAATGATCTGGATTGGCACCGGCTTGAAGGGCCAAAGGGCCTGTTCTTCTGCTGTAATATTCTTTGTTCTTTATTTAAGTATTCATGCATTGCACTGAAACTTTAGTACTGAAATTTTTTATGATGCTTATCATATCCCCAAATGTAGTCAAATACATTTTTGTGCACATGCCATCACAATGTCTTATTTAATTTTTCATCCTCCTGGCAGCTTAGAATGAATTTGCACTTCAGTCAGTGTTTTAAATGTACCCTTGTTGTGACTTTATAATCAATAATCAATATTGTGGAAGATTATTTCAAGTCACCTAATGCTGACATCAAGAAACACTAAATGGTGATTTGCAATCTCATATTTGAGTAAGGGAGCTGTGAAAGTTTCATCTAATGCTTTTCAATGATGTAAGTGATAGAATGTAGTTTTCCATGCTATATTTACCACACGCAGGTGCAAAGTGGAATTAATTATTCACATTTCCAATTAGACATTAATGAGTCCAAAACTATTCCAAGTGATGTTTCCTACCTAAAATCCCAGATGTTCATGTTGGTTTATTTTATTTGAAGTAACAATAACCTCTTTAAAAGTCTGATCATAAAATTGCTGCAGTCCTACTCGCTCATTAAAGGGATTTCAGTATGGTGGATTAACTTGAGAATCATCACATCTCAAGTGACGGGTTGAGAAGGAGTGAACTTTATGGTAACCTCAGCCAATGTTGGAATTTAATCTCTGCTATTACCTTCACTCTGCATTGCAGACCAGCCAACTGAGCTAACCAACTTGCTAAAAATATATCTGTAACATCAGTGTAGAAGAATAAACTATTGTAGAATGCTACAATAAAACAGAGAACTAGTTCACGGGACATCTTTGCAAATGGCAAAAGAAGCAATCCTAAGCCAGGTGAAAATGGCAACAAATCTTTCAAACCTTAACTTTTTTTATACTGATTGTAACTGCTGTTTATACTATTGCTTTGTTAGATTTTTAAATAAATGAGTAAAGTTTAAATGAAGCAAGAGTCATGTGAACAAAATACCGCCTGCCAGAAAAAGAAATTCCTGGTATTAAAACAAAATGCATCATTGGTTTAGCTAATTAGTGTATAGCTTTTAATTGTAAGTTAAACGGGTAATATTTAATTGGGCTTTGAATAGAGAAGTGCACTATTAAACTCAGCTGTTCTGTTTCCCTAATTGATTCTTTCCTTTTATAAATAGTCCAGCTGCTGTTTGCTTTTTCCCAACCCACGTACACACATATACATACAAATCAGTTCATCTTAGTTGCCTATTTCTGTAGATCCTGTTCACACGGTCACTAATGGGCATGTGTATTAGATCTGTGCCATTTGTTTGGTGAACCTAATCTAATTGTACTGAAAGCTGCAATTTGATTATCTCTACAATAACTTTAAAGATCTGACTAAAATGTGTGTGCTTTTAACTTTTGTTCGTAAGACCAGATGCAATAGGAACAGGAGTAGGCCATCCAGCCCCTCCAGCCTGCCCCATCATTCTATAGGATCATGGCTGATCCAACATACTCTCTTTCTCTTACGCTCTCTTTCCTACCCTTTCCCTGTAACCCTTGATTCTCCAAATGATCTAGATTCTCCATCTTAAATATACACAAAGACTGTGCACCCAAAGCTTTAAAGAACTTTTACCTGTAGTGGACTGGATGGGAGGCAGAATAAGGGGTGTGACACTTGATACAAACAGGGACCTATATAACGGGTAGCAGTTACAAAGACAAGAGTTATGGTGTGACTGTTGTTAATTGAATAGGTAACAGCTTGTGGAGACGATAAGAGAGCCAACCACTATCCAAAGACCCACTGAGCCCATCTACTGTCTCTTTTCAAAGAGGGCAGAATGGGTGAGAGGACATTCACCAGGATGTTGCCTGGGATAGAGCATTCCAGCGATGAAGAGAGACTGGATAAGGTCAGGTTATACTCATAGTCACAGACTCATAGAAAAGTGCAGCATGGAACAGACACCTGGACTAACTCATCCATGGCGACCAGGAATCCTGAAATAAATTAGTCTCACTTGCCAGCATTTGGCCTATATCTCTCTAAACCAGCCTCCACCACTTCTTCTGGCAGCTCATTCCATGCACACACCACCTTGTGCATGAAAACGTTTCCCCTTAGGTCCCTTTTAAGTCTTTCCCCTCTCACCTTAAACCTATGATCTCTAGTCATGGACTCCCCGACCCCAGGGAAAACATCTTGTCTATTTACCCTATCCATGCTCCTCATGATTTTATAAACCTCTATGAGGTGACCCCTCAGCCTCCAAGGCTCCAGGGAAAACATACCTAGCCTATTCAACCTCTCCAACCCTGGCAACATCCTTGTAAGTCTTTCCTGAACCTTTTCAAGTTTCACTACATCTTTTCTAAAGCAGGGAGAACAGAATTGCACACATTGTTCCAACAGTGGCCTAACCAATATTCTGCACAGCCTCAGCTTGACCTCCTAATTCATATATTCAATGCTCTGACCAATAAATGCCAGCATACCAAATGCCTTCTTCAGTATCCTGTCTCCCTACAATGCTATTTTAAAGGAGCTATGAACCTGCACAAAGATCTCTTTGTTCAGCAACACTTCCTAGGACCTTACCACAATGTGTATAAGTTCTGCCCTGATTTGTCTTTCCAAAATGCAACACCTCACTTTACCTAAATTAAACTCCATCTGCCACATCTCAGCCCATTGGTCCATCTGGTCAAGATCCTGTTGTAATTTGAGGTAACCCTCTTCACTGTACAATACACCTCCAATTTTGGTGTCATCTGCAAACTTGCTAACTATACCTCGTATTGTCACATCCAAATCATTTATATAAATGACAAAAACTAATGGACCCAGCACCGATCCTTGTGGCACTCCACTGGTCATAGGCCTCCAGTCTGAAAAACAACCCTCTACCACCACCCTCTGTCTTCTACCTTTGAGCCAGTTTTGTATCCAAATGGCTAGTTCTCCCTGTATTCCATGAGATCTCACCTTGCTAATCAGTCTCCCATGGTGAACCTTGTTGGACAACTTACTGAAGTCCATATAGAGCACATCCACTGCTCTATCCCCACCAATCCTCTTTGTTACTTCTTCACAAAACTCAATCAAGTTTGTGAGACATGATTTCCCACGCACAAAGCCATGCTGACTTATCCCGACTCAGTTCCTGCCTTTCCAAATATGTGTACAACCTATCCCTCAGGATTCCCTCCAACAACTTGCCCACCACTGACATCAGGCTGACTGGTCTATAGTTCACTGGCTTGTCCTTAACACCTTTTTTAAACAATGGTACCATGTTAACCAACCTCCAGTCTTCCGGCACCTCAGCTGTGACTATCAATGATACAAATACCACAGCAAGGGGCCCAGCAATCACTTCCCATAGAATTCTAGGGTACACCAGATCAGATTCCAGGGATTTATCCACCTTTATGCATTTGAAGACATCCAGCACTTCCTTCTCTCTAATATGGATATTTGTCAAGATGTCACTATTTATTTTTCCAAGTTCTCTAATTTCCATGTTCTTCTCCACAGTAAACACTGATGCTAAATACTTGTTTAGTATCTCCCCCATCTCCTGCAGTTCCACACATTGCTGATCATTGAGGGGTCCTATTCTCCGTTCGGAGGAAGGATCACCGGATCCGAAACATTAACTTTGACTTCACTTTACAGATGCTGTCAGACCTGCTGAGCCTTTCCAGCAACTTCTGTTTTTGTTTCTAATTCAGTACAACTTTTAGTTCATGTATTCTCTGGTATAAAGCTGACAGAGGGAAATCACAAGGAAGAATGGTCAGAGTGAGCCTTCCAGCTGGAATGTAATTTGCAGCAGACTGAGGAACAGGGCCTTTAGAGGCTATCAGATGTTACAACTCAGCAAAATTGGAAAAATCAAGTCTGTTAGAATGTGGGAGTAACCTTCAATTGAAAGAAAACACTGGGCGGTTGTATGATAAAGTAGTTGTTAAAGTTACTCTTTCCTTCAACTGTTTGCCCCCAGATATGTCTAGCCCTCTCTCATACACATATTCAGAATCTGGTAGGTAGTCACTCACAAATGTGTAAGACAGATACTGATGGTTTGCCTGAGCTAGCAATTATCCTGTCTGTAATAATGCCAGTCAGAATGAGTTCTTGCGCTATATGGTTTCCTGTGTTATCATTGATTACACACAAGAAGCAATCCAGTTACACCAAGAGCCAGTAGGAGCATTTATTAACCATGAAAACTTCCACTTGGTCAATGTGTTCAAATATAAAAAGATATTTCACCATGTGTGTGCCAGGCTGATGGACTGTTATTATGAGGCTTCCATTCATTGGCTGTACAAGCTCCCTGATGTTTGCAAGCAGATTTAAAAAGTGGCTGCTAGAGGGAAGGATTACCCACTTCAAACCTGGCTGATGACACTTGTTAGAAACCTGACGAATGGAATACAAAATTAGAAATTGCTGGAGAAACTCAGCAGGCCTGGTAGCATCTACAGAGAGAAAGCAGAGTTAACATTTCATGTCCAGTGAACCGTCTTCAATGGATGCAACATGGCTGAAACTAATACCATACGGCCACCAGGTATTTGATTAAACATGCCATCATCATGCTGAAGATGTGCTTTGGATAACTAGATAGATTTAGAGTTACCTTCAGTACAGTAATCAGAGTCTCTCATTTGGTTAATGCACAAAAAAAATCTGGAAAAAATAAACATTCATCCAGTAAATGGCAGGATTCTTAGAAGCATTGATACACAGAGACATTTTGAAGTGCAGAACAGTACAGGTTTTATTTTCAACCTGTATTATTTATTTTTCCCTTTGTCATTTTCATACCACGTGAAGTCTAACATACCTCATTGTTAAAATACTTCTTTGCACTGTTCTGTATCCCTCTCAATTTTAATTACTTGGTTACTGTATAATCATTTCAGATGACACATTGTATTCTAAAGAACATTTATACAACATTTATTTGCTTTCCTGGTGTTCATCAAATTCTTCCTCCAAAATTGTAATTAAACTCTCCTGAAATATGTTTTCCTTGTCAATGCCATTTGCACAGCATTTACCACTTGAAACTCATTAAGCTCATTAACAAAACCCAATTGGTTCATTTACAATTGTCAGATTAGTAAGTATGCACAATTCAATTTAATTTACATTAAATAGCTTATGTTTTTTATGATCAGAGCACCAAAATATGATGTTATACTTAAGGACCAGAAGCGACTTTTTATTACTTGCAAATATTAGCCATCAAAGACATCTGAATATGATCAGATGATGATTTAGCTATGACTTTATCCTTCCTTTATGTAATCTGAAAAGCTAAAGAACATGGAATGTAAGAAGTAGAAGCTGCAGTGGGCCATTTGTCCCTTTAAACTTATTCCATTGTTTAACAGATACATGGCTAATCCAATAATGACCAAACCTTCACGCTCCTTGTCAATCAACATGCAAATGCTTGCTTCACACCATTACAAACCAGTAGAGATTGATATGGATTGCAGATCAACATAAAGAGAATATTTTTCAAAGAATGACTTTGATTTTTCAGTCAGCAGCAAAGGCTCAGCACTCATCATTCACCACATTTCAAACAAACCACAAACAGTTTAAATTCTGTGGTAGACTGTTGGGTCAGTGTGGTGATCTCTCAGTGGCCTGGTGTGGTGGTCATTTGGCGGTACATGGCAGTCTCTCGGCCCAGCATGACCTCGACGTGAACCTCCAGTCTCCAGATAATTTCTTGAAGTGCGATCCTACCATGGTTAAGCACTGTAGAAAGACTGTAATAGAGTTATACAATCATGGAGATGTACAACAGAGAAACACAATTGGTTCATTTACAATTGTCAGATTAGTAAGTATGCACAATTCAGATATTAATAAAAAAAATCATTAAAAATATATGTCACAAAATGTAAAATTAAATTCCAGGGATAGTAGTAGACGTAGTAAGTAAAGGCATCATGTGGTATGGTGGTAAAGGTAGGAAAGTGGAGTTAAGGGTTATCAGATCAGCCAAGATCTCATGGAATGAAGGAGCAGACTCAATGGGATGAATACACTGCTCCCGCTCCAATGTCTTATTATCTTATGATAGTCACGATGTGGAGGTGCAGGTGTTGGACTGAGATAGACAAGGTCAGAAGTCACACAACACCAGGTTATAGTTTCACTTGACCTGACGAAGGAGCGGCACTCCGAAAGGTTGTGGTTTCTATTGGATTATAACCTGGTGTCGTGTGACTTCTTATGATTTTGGGAGGTGATTAGGGACAAGGATAGAGTGAATAGAAAGCAGCTGTTCCCCTTGGTTGAAGGGTCAGTAACAAAAGGGGCATAATTTTAAATAGAAGGCAGGAGATTTAGAGGGGAATCGAGGAAAAACCCAGATTGTGGTGGGGGTCTGGAATTCAGGGAGGTCATGGGAAACTCACAGCCTTTAAAATGTACTTGGATAAGCATTCGAGGTATCATAACATTCAAGGCTTTGGCTTAGTGTGGGGAAGTGGGACTACTGTAGGTAGCAGTGCATTTACAGTCGTATAGAATCAATGGGCTGGTGGGTCTCTTTTATATTGTATGAATCTATGATGCTATCTAATGTACACACCTTTGGAATCATTCACAAAGAGCTGGATGCTCTGATAGGGATATTGGATGATGGCATTTTCTGTGCAGGTGAGATAGGATGGATCAAAATACCCTACAACATTGATCTATTGTTAGCAACTGAAATAAAAGATGTTGATTTATGGAGAATAAATGATAACAGAAAATATTAACAAACAAATGAAGGTTTCATCCTCTCATGCAGAAACGGAAATTGCTTTAGACCCATTTTCATGGACAGAGGAGCATAAGAAACAGGACAAGGAATAAGGTATATGGCTGTTCAAGACTGCTCTGCAATTAATTACGATAAGTGCTGCTCTTTAGCTTCAATTTCACTTTCCCATCTGTTCCCCATCTCCTTCAATTCCCTGAGAAACCAACGATCTGCCCATCTCGGTCTGAAATGTATTAATTGATGGAACATCAAGACCCTCTAGAATTTCATTGATTCACAACTCAAACTTTCCTCTCATTTTAGTCCTATAAGATCTTCCTTTAATTGTGCCTCTGAATTCTGGATGCCCCAATCAAATGAAACACCTTTCATATCAATCTCCTTCACAACCTTGAATATTTCAATGAGATTACCTCTTATTTTAAATTCCAGACAATATGGTGGCTCAGTGGTTAACACTGCTGCCTCACAGCACCAGGGTCCCAGGTTCGATTCAAGCCTCGGGCGACTGTCTGTGGGGAGTTTGCACATTCTCCCTGTGTCTGTGTGGGATTCCTCCAGATGCTCCGGTTTCCTCCCACAATCCAAAGATGTGCAGGTCGGGTGGATTGGCCATGCTAAATTGCCCTTAGTGTTAGGTGCATTAGTCAGAGGGAAATGGGTCTGGGTGCTAGCTGTAGCACTGGGTCTTCGGAGTGTCGGTGTGGACTGGTTGGGCTAAAGGGTCAGTTTCCACACTGTAGGGAATCTAATCTAATCAAAACCAAATTACTCAGCTGCTTGGCATAGAGCAACATGCTTACCCCAGTCCCATGTGGAGAGAGTGTACTCTAACTTGAAGGGGTTAAGGCAACATAACATTGGATCTTGGATCTTATTTGTCTTATCGGAATGAGTTCCACTTTCATGAGCGTCTCCACAGGTGGTTTCTGTTTGAAAGAATCCATCTCAGAATTCATTTCATCCCATGTTAAGAATTCATTTTGACAGTTCTGAAAAAGGGTAATTGGACTCGAAATGTTAACTCTGCTTTCTCACTACAGATGCTGTCAGACCTGCTGAGTTTCTCCAGTAATTTCTTTTTAATTCATTTCAGACCACGAGTAATGGACTGAAGACAATTCATGAGGGAAGCAGGGAAGAGTGTTCACAGCAGTGGGAATCAATTAGAGAGACAGAAAATGTGTCCTTATTTTCAGAATAGCCTATGTTACACTGAATTATATTCCTTATTTAACACAGTCTTTTGGTCTCAAGCACATACATTTCTGTCTGATTCAAGTAGAAATCCACTTAAGTTTTCAAAACCAGTCCCACGGGATTCTAGAATCTTAATTTCAATTTTAAAATACAAAGGGTAATGCGTCGACAATGTATTATCTATTTATTTTGTATGAGAGCACTGAGCTTCCTCGAGAATTGTCCTTACAGATGCTGTCTGGCCATTAAATAACGGGCTGGCATAGCTAAGACATTGCACGTTAGTGTGATATTTCTGGGCAGGAGGATTCTGCTATCCATCCTCTATCATTTGACTGGGTCTAAGGCACTCATTGACTTATGTAGTTGAGGATCAACTACTATTGATGTGGAACAAGAACAGACATTTGTGGAATCGCATCCAGAGGCACCAGTCACTTATTGGCTTCTTCGAAAAGAGGAGACATGTTTGGAAAGAGGATCTGGACTGGTGCAGGCTTGGAGGGCCAAAGGGCCTGTTCATTTACTGTAACCTTTTTTGTTCTTTGAAGGCCTGACCTGCGCACTGATTGGAAATCTGATCCTACCTGTTCTCGTGGAAACTCGACATGAAAGCCCGACCAGGTGGAGAACAAGACCCTCTGGAGTGTCCAAGGCTGTGATCTGTGTCCAGGACCCTGTTGGACACACCCACATAACTTCCAGCTACCCACACCGACTTCCATGCCCAAGCAGAAGCTGCCTCTTACCCAGGAAACGTGGAAGATGCACTGAGAGACTGAAACAACATGCTTTCAAGATCTCCCCCTCTCCAGCGCACTGCTGGTAAATGCCCAAGCTATTGAACTCCCTCAATGTCAACAAAACAGAGAAGTTGGTCATCATCTTCAGGAAGCCAAGTGAAGGCCATGCTCCTGTCTGCAGCAATGGGGCTGAGGTGGAAGTGGTCGAGAGCTTCAAGTTCCCTGGAGTAAATCTCACCAACAATCTGTCCTGATCCATCCACATTGATGCTCCAGTCATGAAAGCACGCCAATGGCTTTACTTCCTCAGGAGGCTAAGGAAATTCAGCATATCCACAACGACTCATCTCAATTTATATAGATGTACAAAAAAATGCATCCTATCCAGATGCATCACAGTTTGGTATGGCAACTACTTTGTAGCTGTAGCACTATATTCTGCATTCTGTTCTATTACTTACGTAAGGTAAACTTTGTCTGGATAATTTGTGAAACAGTGCTCTTCACTGTACCTCGATTCATGACAATAATAAATCAAATCAAGCAATAAATAATAAGATGCAGTTTGTTGTATGATAGACATTATGTTACTAAGATTATGAGGAACCTCTGGAGGTATTCTGTAAGATTATAAAATCTTTTACCTGAACCCCACTGAAACTTGTATGACATCTTCAACTGCAATCTCTGATATTAATCCCCTCAGAGCCTCTGTCTTAAACAGAATTTCCTCCCAAATAATGCCTTTTATCAGAGTTAACACGTATCCATCCCTCTACCTTCCCCCCACACCCCCAAAGCTCAGACTTCAGAAATTCAGGCAGAGCAGTCTTCACAATTCTCCCAGAATGCTCTTTTCAAACTTTGAAGATAAGTCAGCCTTTGGCTTGAGGAAGTTGATTTTGATTATGTCCATGTCCCTGTGGGGTCTGTAAAACCTTATTGTACTGGAGGACCTTTATCTCTTGCATGTCATTTACTGAAGACATTGTTCCTGCTAAATCAGGTGGTCAATTTATCACTTAATCTGGAGAACACTAAATCTCCTAAATTTCTATTAATGGTACTGTTCCTTGCTAAATTATGTAACTGATCCATAGCAACATCTTGGGAGTCCTCAATCTCATGGAATCCCCTAATAGTAGCTCCTCCATTGAAACATCTACTTGCTTTTCACAATCTTCTGCATATCTGTGTTCTGTAATTTGTTCTTGACCATGTTCTGGATTGTGAATCTTAGTTGTCTTGAGTGTTGGCTCCCAACAATGTTGTATGCAACCCATCTTCAAATTGTAAAACCCAGCTTCAAATTGTTAAATCTTCATTTGTGAAGTTGAAGTATGTAAATGCTTTACCTCAACTTGTTGATAAAATTGGACACCTTTATTTGTCTTGCATGGATGTTGCAGTGGTGCATCAGCAATTTTCTTGTCTTCAAGTGTGCTAACGGAGGATTGCCTTACTAAAGCATTATCTCTGTCATTGATATGGATAATTTTAGTTTGGAACATAAAAACTTGAGATGTTCCTCTTGAACTTGCATTGCCACATTACCTGACATTGTGGGTCTGGGTGGGTTGCCTTCCGGAGGACTCTGGATGGGCTGAACGGCCTGCTTCTACACTATAGGGATTCTATGTACTGCGAAGTGAACTTTACAGGTGAATATGGGCATTAGGCATCGACACACGGCAAGGTTTCTAAGACATTTTGTTCAGCTGATGGTCTTGTAGTCTGAATGAATTCAGCTAAAGATCCCTGAATGAGCTTGAATGTGTGATACAGATCATTCTTGTTCACAGTATTTTCGTCTTCTGGCAAACCTTTGCTGGCTTTTGACTTCTGATCTGCCTTCAGTGATGCTAGGAGTATTTTTCAGATCTAACAATTCTGTATAATAACAGATTTCATAATAAGTTTTGGGATCATCAACTTCTTTTGAGATCTCTGCTCTTCAACCTCTAACTGTACCCTTCTTTTCATTATGAGTTCAAGTGATGTGAGTACCCCTGGCTAGACCAGCATTTATTGCCTATCCCAGAGAGCAGTTAAGAGTCAGCCACATTGCTGTGTGAATGATGTCACATGTAGGCCAGGCCAGGAAAGGGTAGCAGGTTTCCTTTCTTTAAATACATTGATGGACCTGATAGGTTTTTAAGAGTAACAGGAAATTACACTAACTTTTAATTCCAGATTTTTATTGGATACAAATTTCGCCATCTGCGATTGTGGGGTTTGAACCAATAACCTCATAAACCCAGAGTTCTTGATTACTAGTCCAGTGACATCACTGACTCCCTGATATACACTTTCTAGGACATGTGCCTGATGGGAAGCTGGAATAACTAATCCTAAATTCATAAGACCACAGCAAATGGGAACTAAAGTAGACCATTTGGCCTCTTGAGCCTGCTTCTCCATTCAATAGAACCATGGCTGATACAACAACCTTCTGTCTTCTAGTCACAGCCTTCTTTTATGCAATCTGATTGTGAAATGCGATCAGTGCCCCAAGTGGGTGTTCTCTTGGCCAGTGTCCCGTGATGGTGAAGAAATGACTTTGCCAAGTCAGGTTGGTGTGTGGCTTTGAGGAGAACTTGCAAGTGGTGGTGTTCCCATCCATCTGCTGTCCTTGCTCATCCAAATAGTTGATGACACAGTTTTGGAAAGTACGTATACTTCACAATGTAACATATTGACTTTGTTCTCAGTACATATGTTAGCAGCTAGTTCTTTGGAAGGCAAACACCCCGTAACTATGCAACGTTCACCCCTTAATTTCGGGATGAAGTCATGGGACAAAACATACCCAATGCTCTTAGACAGAAGAGTAGAGAAGTGAGTTTAGTGAATAAACATTTTGTACTATGATGTTCTAATAAAGAAAGAGTTGAGAATTATTCCTAGTAATTAAGTAAATACAAAATGAAAAGAATGATATTTCCTTGAAGGTTTTATTCCACTTCAATTAAGAACAAGTAATGGGCAGTTTCCAACTTAGTATAAAATGATAATAAATATGATCGAGCAATTAACCTCCATCTATTACTATGTGATTCTCTGCTTCATGTCAAGCACGTCCACACATTTTATATCAACATAATTTTCTCTAAGGTCTAATTAAATAATAAAATAGATCATGTGCAAACAGCATTTTTAAATTATTCATTAATACAAGTACCTAAGGATGATAATAAGCTTTAATAATAAAATAAAGATAACAATTATGTACTTGACATATAATTATCGCCTTAAATAGCATGCAAAATGCATCACTATTTTTGAAAAATCCAAGGATGCAGTAAAAATGTATTGCTATCAGTTTTGGAAAACATTCCTCATGTGACAAATAAACTGTTATGGCTTCAGCTATATCTTACTTATTGGTAATTACATACACTTCCACAAATATATTTTAATAAAATATCGCAAAACAAACAGCAAGTAATTAAGCAAAATAAACCTTCCATACCTGGCAACATCCTGGTAAAGATCTTCTGAACCCTCTCCAGCTTAATAATAGATTTACCAGGACATTGCCGGGTATAGATGGTCTGAGTTACAAAGAAAGGCTAGATAGGCTGGGACTTTTTTCATTGGAGCTTAGAAGTTTGAGAGGCGATCTTATAGAAGTTTACAAAATAATGAGTGGTATAGATAGAGTTGATGATAATTGTCTTTTCCCTAGGATTGGGGGGGGGGGGTGGTTTCAGGAATTGGGGGGCACATTTTTAAGATGGTGGGAGAGAGATTTAAAAAACAAAGACATGGAGGGCAATTTCTTTACACAGAGGGTGGTTTGCATGCGGAATGAACTTGCTGAGAAATGGTGGCAGTGGGAACAATGGGCCAGGAGCAGGCAGATGGGACTAGTTTAGTTTGGGATAATGTTCAGCCTGGTCTAGTTGGACCGAAGGATCTGTTTCAGTGTTGTATGACTATCCAGCCCCCCTTCATAAACCTTCCGGTCTCAGTAATTTCCTTGGAAATCATTTTTGCACCATTTCTAGTTTAATGACACTCTTCCTATAGCAAGGCAACCAGAATTGTATGCAGTCATCCAAATGTGGTCTTACCATTGTCTTGCACAATGGTAACATGATGTCCCAAATGTTGCACTTAGTGCTCTGACCGAAAAAGGCAATACCTTCTCCACCACCCTGTTTCCTTATGATGCCACTTTCAAGGAACTATCTACCTGCACCCTGAGGTCTCTCTGTTCAACAACACTCTCCAGGACCCTACCATTAACTGTGTAAGTCCTGCCCTGGTTTGCCTTACCAAAATGCAGTACCTTGCATTTATCTGAAGTAAACGCCATCTGCCATTCCTTGGCCCACTGGCCTCTTTGATCAAGATCCCATTGTACTCTTAGATGACCTTTTTCACTGTCCACTATGCCACCAATTTTGGTATCATTCACAAACTTACTAACCATGCCTCCTATATTCTCATCCAAATCATTGATATAAACGATGAGCAGCTGACCCAGTACCAAACTTTGTGGCACACCACTGGTCACAGACCTCCAATCAAAACAACAATCCTCTACCACCACCCTCTGCCACCTACTTTCAAGCCAATTTTGTATCCAGTTGGCTAGCCCTCCCTAGATCCCATGTGACCTAACCTTTACTAACCAATGCACAGTGTCGATTCAGTTGCTGGGTTTAACTGACCAAACCTGTGCTTTAAAATAAGGATCTGTGAACAAATCGCACTAAATAGTTGTTTGATTTCTATTTGAGCAATTGTCGAAGTTACTGCTGGGTTTTTATCCTGCTTTTCCTATCTTGAGGGAATGCCCGTCCTAAAACATCCTCAGCTGAAAATGTGTTGCTGGAAAAGCGCAGCAGGTCAGGCAGCATCCAGGGAACAGGAGAATTGACGTTGCGGGCATGAGCCCTTCTTCAGGAATGAGGAAAGTTTGTCCAGCAGGCTAAAAGGTAGGGAGGAGGGACTTGGGGGAGGGATGTCGGAAATGTGATAGGTGGAAAGAGGTCAAGGTGAGGGTGATAGGTCAGACTGGGGTGGGGGCGGAGAGGTCAGGAAGAAGATTGCAGGTTAGGAAGGCGGTGCTGAATGCAATGGATTTGATTGAGACAGGGTGGGGGGAGGGGAAATGAGGAAACTGGTGAAATCCGAGTTCATCCCTTGTGGTTGGAGGGTTCCTAGGCGGAAGATGAGGCGCTCTTCCTCCAACCGTCATGTTGTTGTGGTCTGGCGATGGAGGAGTCCAAAGACCTGCATGTCCTTGGTGGAGTGGGAGGGGGAGTTGAAGTGTTGAGCCACCGGGTGGTTGGGTTGGTTGGTCCGGGTATCCCAGAGGTGTTCTCTGAAACGCTCCGCAAGTAGGCGGCCTGTCTCCCCAATATAGAGGAGGCCACATCGGGTGCAGAGGATGCAATAGATGATGTGTGTGGAGGTGCAGGTGAATCTGTGGCGAATATGGAAGTTTCCTTTGGGGCCTTGGAGGGAGGTGAGGGGGGAGGTGTGGGCGCAAGTCTTGCACCTCCTGCGGTTGCAGGGGAAGGTGCTGGGAGTGGAGGTTGGGTTGGTGGGGGGTATGGATCTGACGAGGGAGTCACGGAGGGAGTGGTCTTTACGGAATGCTGATAGGGGAGGGGAGGGAAATATATCCTTGGTGGTGGGGTCCGTGTGGAGGTGGTATAACATCCTCAGCACGTTGTATCCCACCCTCTATAAACACTGAATGTTTGCCCTCTTGGAATCAACTGTTAACATAACAGTTTCATCCTTCTGTCCTTAGTATTCACGTCCCTGGAGCATGGAGCATGATATTACTTTAGGAACAGTGATCACAATTCCATATGTTTTAGAATACTCATGGACAAAGATGAGAGTGGCCCTAAAGGAAGAGCGCCATCTGTACCAAAATTCGGCAGGAGCAGGGGAATGTAGATTGGGAGCAGCTGTTTAAAGGGAAACCTACATTTAATACGTGGGAGGCGTTTAAAGAGATATTGATTAGAGTTCAGGAGAGGTATGTTCCTGTGAAAGTGAAGGAAAGAAGTGACAAGGTTAGGGAACCATGAGTGACAGGTGAAATTGTGAAACTAGCTAAAAGGAAAAAGGATGCGGTACATAAGGTTTAGGCGACTAAAGACAGACAAAGCTTTGGAAGAATATCGGGAATGAAGGACCAATCTGAAACGAGGAATTAAGAGGGCTAAAAGGGGTCATGAGATATCCTTAGCGAGCAGGGTTAAGGAAAACCCAAAGCCTTTTATTCATATATATGGGAAAGTTTTCCCAAAACTATACAAGGCACCAGTCAGATCACAGCTGGAATACCATGAATGGTTTTAGGCCCATTATTTAAGGAAAAATATACCGGTACTGAAGACAATCCAAAGAAGGTTCACTCGGCTGATCCCAGCTATGGAGGGACTGCCTCATGTGGACAAATTGAGTCAATTGGACCTGGATTCATTGGAATTTGGAAGACTGAGAGGCAACTTCATTGAAATATACAAGATGCAGGTGGGACTTGACAGAATGAACACTGATTTCCTTGAGAGAGAGTCTAGAACCAAAGGGCAACATCTCAGAAAAAGGGCTTGTCCTTTTAAAACAACAATGAGGAAGAATTTATTCTCCAGAGGGTAATGAATCTGTGAGATTCTTTACCACAAAATGCTGTCGAAGTGAGTCATTAAATATGTTCAAGGCTAAGATAGACAGATTTTTAAACAATGAGGGCATCATAAGTTTTAGGGGAAAAAACAGGAACGTGGAGTTCAGGGCTATCCGGGTGCATAAATGCCAGGTACGACAACTGCTCTGCCCAAGACCATAAGAAACAAGAGAAGATTGTGTGCACAACTCAGAGCATGATGGAAGCCAACCTTCCATCACGGACTCCATTTACACAGCTCGCTGCCGTGGAAAGGCTGCTAACATTATCAAAGACCCCTCCCACCCCAGTAATGCTCTCCCACAGCCCCTTTCATCAGGTGGAAGATACAGACGCATGAACACGCACACCAGCAGGTTCAGGAACAGCTTCTTTCAAACAGTTATTAGACTGATGAATGGACTCTCTATTCTCAAATAATTGCTGATCTTGCTAATGTTGACTTGCTTTGTGAACCTCCTGTGGTGCCAAAACCTTGTATGCCTTGCTCAGTTTAGGCACTCTATGATCTGCCTGTACTGCTCACAAAACAAAACTTTTCACTATACTTAGGACGATAAGAAACTGCAGAGAGATGTGAACACAGCCCAGTCTATCACACAAACTAACCTTCCATCCACTGACTCCATCTATAATTTCTGCTGCCTTGGGAAAGCAACCAACATCATCAAAGACCCCTCCCACCCTGGTTATACCCTCTCCCATCGGGAAGAAGATATAAAAGTTTGAATACATGTTCAAACAGATTCAAGAACAGCTTCTTCCCCGCTGTTATCAGACTTTTAAACAGACATCTCAAATGTTAATGTTGATCTCTTTCTCTCTCTGTGCGGCTGTAACACTGTGTTCTGCACTTTGTTCTGCTACTCTAACGCACTTTGTATGTTACGATCTGCCTATATAACACGCAAAATAACACTTTTCACTGTATCTCAGTGCATGTGACATCAATACATCAATCAATCAATATATAATTTATATTTTGATAGCTTTCACTCAAATTTGTCCTCTTTAACTTCTATTTCTTTTCTATAATGTCAAAGTTTGGATCAGTAATTCAGTGCTGTGAATTCATTTCCCAATATTTCGTGATGCAGCGCGTTGAGCATATGCCTTAAGTGATTTCAAGCATTATAATTCAGAATTTAAAATTAGAGAATAAAACTTTACTTCACAATAATGAAAACCAATTAAGAGAAATTTTGGTTTCGCTGAATGAGCAGCTGAAGAAGTTAATGCAATACTCCAAACTTGTGTATCTTCTGCCACACTGTGGCAACCTGGGGCTACTGCATCTCAGATGAGTTGTACCCTGCTCATTATAACTGAATACTAATTGATGCACCATTCTCCACCATATCCTACAACTCCACCAAGAAAATGCTTCACTCAGATCACATTTTAAAAAATGCAAATTGCATAGTCATGTGATCACTTATTGAAATTTAAAAGCTTGAAAATACCAGAGAAAAATAATTCTTTGGACACGATCTGAAGATTGCTCTAAAATACACAGGAGTTTTTACTGGTTGGACTACTGTTCACATTGATTCAGGGATCAACATTGCATTCAACAAATTAAAATGTTCATTTCCAGTTTGGTATTTTTGCCATATACCAGACTTTACCTTGTTTTCATGTCTTTTCTTAATTGAGACAGAGCTGTCGTTTCTTTATGTGATGATACAAGCATTTGGCTAAGGAACAGGGGCATTCTTATCAGCCCTTTGAGTGTACTCCACCATTCAAAAGATAATGGGTGATCAAATTCAATTTTCACCCCTTGGCTTAACAAGAATCTTAAAAATATTCAAGGATTCTGCTTCCACCACGTTTTCAGGAACTGAGTTTTAAAGCCTCATGAATCTCTATGAGAAACAATTTCACCTAATCTCTGTACGGCCCTGAGTTTTTAACTGTGATCCCTAGCTATATAGACATAGAAATGTACAGCATGGAAACAGACCCTTCAGTCCAACACATCCATGCTTGTGGTGTAAAATTATGTCCCAATACATGTGTGAATCATAATGTAACACATGTATTGGGCCAAGCAGTGGAATGTGGTGAAACGGTTAAAAATTATGTCCCAATACATGTGTGAATCTAACCGGAATGGAGGTGTTGCTTAGTCCCGTGTGAATCTTATTACACACCTCCCCGTGTGAATCTTCTTATCTGTATGTAACCAGAATGGAATGTGTTTTTTAGCCTTGCTCTGCTGTTCACATGAATGTTTATATCTGGAAAAGAGTATATCAGCTGGAAAAGTCTCCAGTTCGGTGAGTCTGCTCCGGGGTTACGTTTAACCGCCGAGCGTGGGTTGTTGGCAACCGCTCTACGAGAACTGACGGCTCCCAGTTCCGGTAACATGTAGAGTGAGTATAAGCCAGACCCGTTGTAAGTATGAGACCTGGTTGTGGCGACGCTGCGGGGAATAAAATGCTCATATTCTAGCAGACTCGCCTCTTGGTCGTTTGTTCTGTGTCAGACTACTCTCCTACGAACCTGACCTTGAGAATTTTTTAAAACATTTGGCGCAGCGAGCAGGGTCAATCGCAATTGAGGAGAGATTTTGATACAGAACAATGTTTTGGAAAAAGACTAAGAAACCAGAAGAACAAACTGTGGAGGTCCCGACCGTCCCGGGATGGCATGGACCGTGGCATGACGTGGCAGTTTGTTTGAGAAATGGTGGGGGGCGACCGGAGGAACCCCAGGGTCGCTGCTGTCCACCCTTGAGAGGATCCCAGTCCTGCCGAAGAACCCCTTGCCTGGGGTACAGCGGAGGATGTGGGCATGTCCAAAAAGCTGAAGCGGAGTTAACAGAATTGAATGGGATTGAACTGAACTGAACTGAGTGGAACTGAAGTGAATCAAATTGAACGGAACAAAATGGAACTGAGCTAAATTGAATTGAAATGGACGGAACTGAATTGAACACAATTGAATTGAACTGAACAGACCTGAACTGAGCTGAATTGAACTACACTGAATTGACTGAACTGAAATTAACTGAAACGAATTGAACTGAATTAAGCATAATGTAACACATGTATTGGGCCAAGCAGTGGAATGTGGTGTAAAATTATGTCCCAATACATGTGTGAATCATAATGTAACACATGTATTGGGCCAAGCAGTGGAATGTGGTGAAACGGTTAAAAATTATGTCCCAATACATGTGTGAATCTAACCGGAATGGAGGTGTTGCTTAGTCCCGTGTGAATCTTATTACACACCTCCCCGTGTGAATCTTCTTATCTGTATGTAACCAGAATGGAATGTGTTTTTTAGCCTTGCTCTGCTGTTCACATGAATGTTTATATCTGGAAAAGAGTATATCAGCTGGAAAAGTCTCCAGTTCGGTGAGTCTGCTCCGGGGTTACGTTTAACCGCCGAGCGTGGGTTGTTGGCAACCGCTCTACGAGAACTGACGGCTCCCAGTTCCGGTAACATGTAGAGTGAGTATAAGCCAGACCCGTTGTAAGTATGAGACCTGGTTGTGGCGACGCTGCGGGGAATAAAATGCTCATATTCTAGCAGACTCGCCTCTTGGTCGTTTGTTCTGTGTCAGACTACTCTCCTACGAACCTGACCTTGAGAATGTTTTAAAACAATGCTGACTAGATATTCTAAATTAATCTCGTCCCATTTCCCAGCACTTGGCCCATATCCCTGTAAACCCTTCCTATTCATGTACACATCCAGATGCCTCTTAAATGTTGTAATTGTACCAGCCTCCACCACTTCCTCTGACAGCTCAATCTTCTAGATTCTCCCACAAAATCAAACATCATCTCGACATCTACCCTGTTGCTACCCCTCATGATCTTACCTATTTCAAATAAGTCACCTCTTACTTTCAAAAATCCAGAAGATTCACACCTAAGCCTGTCCCAACTTTCCTCGCAAGAGAATCCACTCTGTCATCGATTGTTAAGAATGAGATTGCTGAGTTCTTGGAAGTAGATAGTAAAATAGGACTGAGTCAGCACGGCTTTGTTGAGGGGAGGTCATGCCTGACAAATCTGTTAGACTTTTTTGAGGAGTTAATGAGCAGGTTAGACAAAGGAGAGCCAATAGATTATATCTATTTGGATTTTCAGAAAGCCTTTGACAAGGTGTCACACAGGAGGTTGTGAAATTCACGGCATTAGGGGCAAGGTACTGGTATGGATAGAGGATTGGCTGACTGGCAGAAGGCAGAGAGTAGGGATAAAGGGTTCTTTTTCGGATTGGCAGCAAGTGAATGGTGGAGTTCCCCATGGAGCAGCATTGCAACCACAAAGATTCACGTTATACATTCATGCTCTGGGTGAAGTAACCCAGGGCATTGTTGTTACGTAAACAGATGGTACAAAGATAGGTGGGGGGGATCGGTAGTGTTGAGGAAGCAGGGAGGCTACACAAGGACTTGGGCGGGCTAGGGGAATGGGCAAAGTAATGGCAGATGGAATACAATGTGGGAACGTTGGAGGCTATGAACTTTAGTAGGAAGAATAGGGGTATAGACAGTTTTCTAAACAGGTAAAGGCTTTGGAAATCTGAAGCAAAAAGTGGCATGGCAGTCCTTGTTCAAGATTCTCTTGAGATTAACAAGTGGGTTCATTTAGCAGTTGGGGTGAAATACACATTGTTACTGTTCATTTCAGGAGGCTAGAATATAAGAGCAGAGATGTATGATGAGGCTGTATGAGACTCCAGTCAAACCATAACTGAAATATAGTGAGCAGTTTGGGACTCAATATCTAAGGAAGGCTGTGTTGGAGGGGTCTCGAGGAGGTTCACAAGGATGATTCTGGGAATTAAGGTACTTGTCATATGAGGAGTGGTTGAGAACTCTGGGTATGTCCTCGATGGAATTGTTAAGGATGAAGGGGAACCTCATTGAAATTTATAAAATACTGACAGGCCTGGATTGAGTGGACATAGAGAAGTTTCCACTAGTTGGATTCACTAGAGTGAAGGGATGACCCTTTAGAACTGAAATAAAGAGGAATTTCCTCAGGCAGAGGATGGTGAATCCATAAAACTCATTGCTGTAGAATGCTGTGGAGGCCAAGTCATTGAATGCATTTAATACAGAGATAACTTGGCCTTTGCTTAATATTGAAATCAGAGGTTACGTAGAGAAGGCAGGAGAATGGAGTTGCGAAACATATCAGTCATGATCGAATGGTGGAGCAGACTCAATGGACCAAATGGACTAATATTACCTTTATTTCTTATGGTCATATGGTTTTTGTTCTCAATGATTTTAGCTTCTAGATTATGTGAAGCTCTCTTATTCAAACATACAGACGAGTAATTTAACAATCCAAACATTAGCTTTATTAGCAGCCAGTGCAAGGAAACAAAACCAACAGAGGCTCAGGTTCACCCCAAAAGGCCAACCAAATGTTAGCACTATCACCAAGGATATAACATGGTGAAGGGCAGTGGGAAACCAGAGGATTGGGAAGCTTACAAAGACCAACATAAGGCAACAAGGAAAGAAAAACAGAGGGGGAAGATTAAATATGAGGGTAAGCTAGCCAGTAATATAAAGGAAGACTGTCTTAGATATTTAAAGGACAAAAGAGAGGGAAAAGTGGACATTGGGCTGATGGAAAATGATGCTGGAGAGATAGTACTGGGAAACAAGGAAATGACTGAGGAGCTAAATAATTACTTTGTGTCAGTCTTCACAGTGGAAGACACAAGTAATATCTCAAAAATTCCAGAGAGTGAGGGGGCAGAGCTGAGTATGGTGGGCATCACCAAGGAGAAGGTGCTAGAAAAACTGAATGGCCTGAAGGTGGATAAATCACCTGGACCAGATGGACTACACCCTAGAGCTCTAAGGGAGATAACTAAAGAGATATTGGAGGCATTAGTGGTGAGATTTCAGGAATTGTAAGAATCAGGAAGGGTCCCAGAGGAATATGAGGAGAAAGTGAGGACTGCAGATGCTGGAGATCAGAGCTGAAAATGTGTTGCTGGAAAAGCGCAGCAGGTCAGGCAGCATCCAGGGAACAGGAGAATCGACATTTCGGGCATTCATTCCTGAAGAAGGGCTTATGCCCGAAACGTCGATTCTCCTGTTCCCTGGATGCTGCCTGACCTGCTGCGCTTTTCCAGCAACACATTTTCATCCCAGAGGAATATCACTAACATGACACCCCTGTTTAAATGGGAGTAAGGCAAAAGACAAAAAAAGAAACAGACCAATTAACCAATCTCGGTCATCAATAACATCCTAGAATCCATTGTGAAGAATGAGACTTCTGAATACTTGGAGGTCTATGGTAAAATAGGGCAAACTCCGCATGGTTTCATCAAAGAGAGGTCATGCCTGACAAATCTTCTAGAATTTTTTGAGGAGGTAACAAGCAGGTTAGATCAAGGACAGATATATCTACCTGGTCTTCAAGAAAGCCTTTGACAAGGTGTCACTCAAGAGGCCCAAGATAAGGGCCCATGGTGTTAGAGGCGAGGTGCTAGCATGGATAGAAGCTTGGCTGAATGGCAGAAAACAGAGAATGGGGATAAAAGGGTCTCTCTCAGGATGGCAGCCAGTGACAAATGGTGTCCGCAAGGCTCAGTGTTCAGACCACAACTTTTCACTTTGTACATTAACAATCTAGATGAAGGAACTGAGGACATCCTGGCTAAGTTTCCAGACGATACAAAGATAGGTAGAGGGGCATTGCAGCAGCGGGGGAGTGGGGGGGGGGTCTACAGAAGGATTTGGACAGGTTAGGACAGTTGGCAAAGAGGAGGCTGGTGGAGTACAACAGGGGCAAGTGTGAGCTCATGCACTTCAGTAGGAAGACTAGAGGTGCAAACTATTTTCTAAATGGGGAGAAAATGGATAAGTCAGAAGTGCAGAGAGACTTGGGAGTTCTCGTCTAGGACTCTCTCAAGGTAAACTTGCAGAATGAGTCAGTAGTTGGGAAAGCAAATGCAATGATGGCATTTACTTTGAGAGGATTTGAATATAAAAGCAGGGATGTACTGCTGAAGCTCTGTAAAGCTCTGGACAGATCACATTAGGGATATAGTGCATAGTTGAGGGCCCTAAATCTCAGGAAGGATGTACCTGGAGCATGTTCAGAGGAGGTTCATAAGAATGGTCCCAGGAATGAAAAGATTAACATAAGAGGAATGTTTGAGGATTCTGGGTCTATACTCAATGGAGTTTAGAAGGATGAGGGGGAAATCTAATTGAAACATACAGAATACCAAATGGCCTCGACAGAGTAGATGTTGGGAAGATGTTTCCATTGGTAGGAGAAATTAGGATCCAAGGGCACAGCCTTAGAGTAAAGGGATGACATTTTAGAGCAGAGATAAAAAGAACCATCTTCAGTGGTGAATCTATGGAAGTCATTGCCACAGAAGGCTGTGGAGGCCAGGTCACTGAGTATACCTAAGACTGAGATAGATAGGTTCTTGAGTATTAAAGGATCAAGGGTTATGGGGAGAAAGCAGGAGAATGCGGTTGAGAAACCTATCAGCCATGATTGAATGGACTCAATGGGCTGAATGGTCTGAATTCTGCTCATATGTCTTATGATCTAAGGTTTATTTTATAGTCCATGATCCTGCACTGCATACAGTTGGGTGCCATCAGCTCCTATCTGACTTGTAGCTAAGCTGTCACAGACAATGACAGCTTCCTCTTACCCAGTGTCCTCCTCGGAAGATTACTCCTGTTAAGGATTGATTAGGGACAGTCAGCATGGTTTTGTGCGAGGGAAATTATATTTTACAAACTTGTTTGTGTTTTTTGAGGAAGTAACCAAAAATGTTGATGTGGGCTAAGAATTAGTTGTTGTTTACATGGACTTTAATAAAGCCTTTGACAATGTTCCATATGGTAGACTAATTAGTATAGTTAGGTAATATGGGATTCAGGGTGATCTTGCCCATTGGATATAAAATTGGCTTTATGGTAGGAAACAGAGAGCAGTGGTGGAGGGTTGTTTTTCAGACTGAAGGCCTGTGACCAGCAGTGATCCACAGGAATCAGTACTGGAACCACTTTTGTTTGTCATTTATGTAAATGATTTGGATGAGCGTATAGGAGGCATAGTTAGTAAGTTTGTGGATGACACCAAAATTGGTGGTATAGTGGACAGTGAAGAAGGTTATCTAAGATTATAGAGATCTTGCTCAGTTGAGTCAATGGGCTGAGGAGTGGCAGACGTAGTTTAATTAGGACAAATGTGGAGTATTGCATTTTGGTAAAAGAAACAAGGGCAGACTTATGCAATTTGTGTGAGGGCCCAGAGTAGTCATAGAGTCATAGAGATGTACAGCATGGAAACAGACCCTTCGGTCCAACCCGTCCATGCCGACCAAATATCCCAACCCAATCTAGTCCCACCTGCCAGCACCCAGCCCATATCCCTCCAAACCCTTCCTAGTCATATACCCATCCAAATGCCTCTTAAATGTTGCAATTGTACCAGCCTCCACCACATCCTCTGGCAGCTCATTCCATACACACACCACCCTCTGAGTGAAAAAGTTGCCCCTTAGGTCTCTTTTATATCTTTCTCCTCTCACCCTAAACCTATGCCCTCTAGTTCAGGACTCCCCGACCCCAGGGAAAAGACTTTGTCTATTTATCCTATCCATGCCCCTCATAATTTTGTAAACCTCTATAAGGTCACCCCTCAGCCTCTGATGCTCCAGGGAAAACAGCTCCAGTCTGTTCAGCCTCTCCCTGTAGCTCAGATCCTCCAACCCTGGCAACATCCTTGTAAATCTTTTCTGAACCCTTTCAAGTTTCACAACATCTTTCCGATTGGAAGGAGACCAGAATTGCATGCAATATTCCAAAAGTGGCCTAACCAATGTCCTGTACAGCCGCAACATGATCTCCCAACTCCTGTACTCAATACTCTGACCAATAAAGGAAAGCATACCAAACACCTTCTTCACTATCCTATCTACCTGCGTCTCCACTTTCAAGGAGTTATGAACCTGCACTCCAAGGTCTCTTTGTTCAGCAACACTCCCTAGTACCTTACCATTAAGTGTATAAGTCTTGCTAAGATTTAGTGTTTTAGAACAGAGAGGTTGAGAGATTCAGGTACATCATTCTTTGAAATTTGTGTAACATATAGACAGGGTGGTTAAGAAGGCATTCAGCATGCTTGTCTTCATTGCTCACACCTCTTATTATAGATGGTGGGATATCATGGTGAAGTTGTACAGGACGTTGGTGAGGCCTTTTCTGGAGTACAGTGCAATTCTATTTGCTCTGTTATAGGAAGGATATTACTAAGCTGGAAAGTGTTCAGAAAAGACTTACGAGGATGCTGATGGCAATGTGGGGTTTGTGTTATAAAAATAAATTGGATAGACTTGGACTTTTTATCATGGAGTGTAGAAAGTTGAGAAATGTCCTAATAGACCTTTATGAAATTATGAGTGACATTGATAAGATGAATAGTAAAGGTCTTTTCCCAAGTTTGGAGGAGTTCAAAACTAGAGGCATATTTTTGAGATGAGAGAAGGACATTTTAAATAGGACTTGAGGGGTAATTTTTTTTTTTACACAGACAATGGTCCATGTGTGGAATAAACTGCCACAGAAAGTGGTAGATGCGGGTACAGTTGCAACATTTAAAAAACATTTAGATAAGTACACGAATAGGAAAGGTTTAGAGGGATATGGGCCAAATGCTGGCAAGTGGGACTAGTTTAGTTTGCGAATGTGGTTGGCATGGACTAGCTGGAATGAAGGGTCTGTTTCCACGCTGCATGACTTTATGACTTTATGACTGTTTGACTGTAAGACTCTACTTCAGTTCCTCAGTGTCGAGCACATCATCTCAATGCCTGCTCTAATTGTGTGCAGCTCAGCATACCAGAGGAGAAAGTGAGGACTGCAGATGTTAGAGATCAGAGTCGAAGAGTGTGGTGCTGGAAAAGCACAGCAGGTCAGGCAGTGTCCGAGAAGCAGGGGAATTGACGTTTCAAGCATAAGCTCTTCATCCTGAAAACGTCGATTCTCCTGCTTCTCGGATGCTGCCTGACCAGCTGTGCTTTTCCAGCACCATGCTCTTCGACACTAGGATGATGTGGCAGTGATTTCGAAGCTCCTCGGATGCTGCCTGAATTGCTGTGCTCTTCCAGCACCACTGATGTAGATACCTTGTCAAGATTGGCTTAAGCAACAGCACTACATCTTCAGCAGCACTACACTCTGCTCCACCAAGTCCTCAGATGAAGCATGCGTGGCATCGATTCTGTGCTCTGCATCAGTCAGGGCGTGTGTAATGGTGCCCTGAGGTATGGTTGTAGTGGATAGCTCTGTCAGTAATCAGCCTTGTCAGTGACCCAGACCCTCCAATGTCCAAGGTAGTCAAGAGTGCTCCAGGATGGAGGAGTCATAGTAGTGCAGCAGGTCAGGCAGCATCCAGGGAACAGGAGAATCGACGTTTCGGGCATAAGCCCTTCTTCAGGAAGCCCTTCTGAAGAAGGGCTTATGCCCGAAACGTCGATTCTCCTGTTCCCTGGATGCTGCCTGACCTGCTGCGCTTTTCCAGCAACACATTTTCAGCTCTGATCTCCAGCATCTGCAGACCTCACTTTCTCCTCGAGTCATAGTAGTGGCCAAGGTAGCGGGCACAGATCTCCAGGAAGTGGTACCAACCTGAACTTTGATGGAATAAACCCTTTCCTGTTAATGAATTCCACAGAGTTGTGATATACCCTCTCAGTGTCACTTGTTTGCAGTCTAAAGCAATCTGAACTTGGGATAGCCAACCATGTTCCGAAATCCTGTTGGCTTGACTGCAGCACTGCCCCTGCTATTGAGGAACAAATGAACCAAGAATTTGTTAAGTATGTACAAGAAAATTTTCTGATTCAGCACATAAATGTACCTACTGGAGAAGGTGAAAAACTTGACCTACTCTTGGGAAATAAGGCAGGACAGGTGACTGAGGTGTCAGTGGGGGAGCACTTTGGGGCCAGCGACCATAATTCTATTAGATTTAAAATAGTGATGGAAAAGGATAGACCAGATCTAAAAGTTGAAGTTCTAAATTGGAGAAAGGTTAATTTTGATGGTAAGAACTTTCAAAAGCTGATTGGGGGCAGATGATCGCAGGTAAAGGGATGACTGGAAAATGGGAAGCCTTCAGAAATGAGATAACGAGAATCCAGAGAAAGTATAATCCTGTCAGGGCGAAAGGAAAGGCTGGTAGGTATAGGGAATGGTGATGACTAAAGAAATTGAGGGTTTGGTTAAGAAGACGAAGGAAGCATATGTCAGGTATAGACAAGATAGAAGGGTATAAAGGCTTCCTTAGAAGAGTATAAAGGCAGTAGGAATATACTTAAGAGGGAAATCAGGAAGGTTAAAAGAGGACATGAGATAGCTTTGCCAAATTGAGTTAAGGAGAATCCGAGGGGATTTTACAAATGCATTAAGGACAAAAGGGTAACCCAGGAGAGAATAGGGCCCCTCAAAGATCAGCAAGGTGGCCTTTGTGTGGAACCACAGGAGATGGGGGAGATACTAAACGAGTATTTTGCATCAGTATTTACTGTGGAAAAGGACATGGAAGATATAGAATGTAGGAAATAGATGGTAACATCTTGCAAAATGTCCATATTACAGAGGATGAAATGCTGGATATCTTGAAACACATAGAAGGGGATAAATCCCCAGGGTCTGATCAGGTGTACCCGAGAACTCTGTGGGAAGCGAGGGATGATTGCTGGGCCCCTTGCTGAGATATTTGTATTATTGACAGTCACAGGTGAGGTGCTGGAAGACTGGAGGTTGGCAAACGTGGTGCCACTTTTAAGAAGTGTAAGGACAAGCCAGGGAACTATAGACCGGTGAGCCTGACCTCAGTGGTGGGCAAATTGTTGGAGGGAATCCTGAGGGACAGGATGTACATGTATTTGGAAAGGCAAGGACTGATTAGGGATAGTCAGCTTAGCTTCATGCTTGGAGAATCATGTCTCACAAATTTGATTGAGTTTTTTGAAGAAGTAACAAAGAAGATTGATGAGGGCAGAGCAGTAGATGTGATCTATATGGACTTCGGTAAGGCGTTCGACAAGGTTCCCCATGGGAGACTGATTAGCAAGGTTAGAACTCACGGAATACAGGGAGAACTAGCCATTTGGATACAGAACTGGCTCAAAGGTAGAAGACAGAGGGTGGTGGTGGTGGAGGGTTGTTTTTTGGACTGGAGGCCTGTGACCAGTGGAGTACCACAAGGATTGGTGCAGTGTCCAATACTTTTCATCATTTATATAAATGATTTGGATGTGAACATAAGAGGTACAGTTAGTGAGTTTGCAGATGAAACCAAAATTGGAGGTGTGGTGGAAAGTGAAGAGGGTTACCTCAGATTACAACAGGATCTGGACCAGATGGGCCAATGAGCTGAGAAGTGGCTGACGGAGTTTAATTTCAATAAATGTGAGGTGCTGCATTTTGGGAAAGCAAATCTTGGCAGGACTTATACACTTAATGGTAAGGTCCAAGAGTGTGTTGCTGAATAAAGAGACCTTGGAGTGCAGGTTCATAGCTCCTTGAAATGTCCTGAGGAGTCCAGAACTAGAGGGCATAGGTTTAGGGTGAGAGGAGAAAGACTTAAAAGAGACCTAAGGGGCAACTTTTTCATGCAG
The DNA here is from genome assembly GCF_037043375.1 of Chiloscyllium plagiosum. Taxonomy (NCBI): domain Eukaryota; kingdom Metazoa; phylum Chordata; class Chondrichthyes; order Orectolobiformes; family Hemiscylliidae; genus Chiloscyllium; species Chiloscyllium plagiosum. The sequence continues at coordinate 5,573,221 of NW_028270142.1, forward strand.
TGGGAGGTACATGTATGGAATGAGCTGCCAGAGGAAATGTACAATTGCAACATTTAAAAACATTTGAGTAGGAAGGGTTTGGAGGGATATGGGGCATGTGCTGGCAGGTGGGACTAGATTTAGTTGGGATATCTGGTCAGCGTGGATGTGTTGGACCAAAGGGTCTGTTTCCGTGCTGTACATCTCTATGACTCTATGACCTTGCATAGATAGCATCAGCCCTGATTCATTTGTGGGTGCATGACTGACAGACTTTCTCTTTTCCAGTGTGACCTTGAATTTGACATTATCTGTGGCTTCCAATATCAGAACAAAGTTAAAAATCACACAACACCAGGTTATAGTCCAACAGGTTTATTTGGAAGTACTAGCTTTTGGAGCGCTGCTCCTTTGTCAGGTAGCTATGACAGAAGTTTTATCAACTGATGAGCATAAAGAAGTCTCACAGACAGAAACGTAAGGTACAAATGTCAGAACACAAAACAGGAATTGACACATACACCTGGGATTGGGGGAAACACATAAAGTTTACAAACACATGTTAAAAAATCAAATCAAATGAATTTTAAACAGAAATAAAAACTGCTGGAGAAGCTCAGCAGATCTGGCAGCTTCTGTGGATGCTTTTTTTAAGGAACAATGTGCTTTTTCCAAATTCATCAGTTCCAGAAACATTATTCAACAGAAATTGTGAACGAGTACACCATTAAAAACCTCCCATTTATCAAGGCCTTAATATTTTCATTGCTTATGAGTCAGCAATGCTTTATTTGGCAGCACATTCACCTTCAAGTCATATAATTCTGGATTTAACTCGCTCTAACAGGATTTGAGGAACAGCATTGAGTTTGATACTAAAGCGCACAGCTGAGGGAGCATTGCACTGTTGATCGTACTGTCTGCCAGATGAGATGCTAAACGAAGGCCCCAGATGTATTTTAGCCCATGTGTTATTTTAAGAAAAAGGAGGGGAAATGTGCTTGGTGACCTGCCAATATTTATCCTTTGACCAATATTGTAAAAAACAGATTATCTGGCCATAATCATGTTGCAGTTTGTGGGAGTTTGCTGTGTATAATTTAGCTTCTGCTTCTCATATTTTACAATAGTGATTAAAGCAAAATGAATTCCATCAGTTGACAAAGGCTTTGAGAATTTCTGAGTTTCCTGAAAGCACTATATGAAGACTGTATTCATGATCAACCTGAGCAGCAGGGGTCCAAACTAAGAGTATAGCTTTAAAATACCCATGCAACAGCAAAGTCCTGCACATTGTAAATTAATGGAAGTAAAGTCACCATGGCCAAAAAACCCAGTAAACTTTGAAGGAATGCTTCTAGGGATAAAACTTAAGTAAATAGCTTTTGACCCAGTCTGTTCAAAAACAAAATTGTCAAAATTCTCCCTCTAAATATTTGATTGAACGACAGAACATCTTCAAAATATCATAGAATAGAATCCCTACAGTGTGGAAGCAAGCCATTCTGCCCATTGAATCTACACAAATCCTCCAAAGAGCATCCCACTCAGATCCACCTCATCTTTGTAATGCCCATGGCTAATCTACCTAACCTGCACTTCCCTGGACACTGCAGGCAATTGAGCATGGTCAAACTCATACATCTTTGGACTGTGGGAGGTGACTGGAGCACCCGGAGGAAACCCACACAGACGTGGGGAGAATGTGCAAACTCCACACAGTCACCTGAAGGTGGAATTGAACCTGGGTCCCCGGTGTTGTGAGGCAGCAGTGCTAACCACTGAGTCACTGCTCTGCCAATTGCAACAGTTTAATTACATTTGTGAGTCATGATGTATTTTACTTTCAACTAACACAAATTAGTCAATTTAGTCACAATGGAAAGGAGAACATCATTGAATGTTTGATTTGAATGAGCCTGCAATTACGACAATGCTTTCTTCAAATCAGAAATATTTTGCTTGAAGAAATGTTATTTTTTTTCAATTACCATCAAGAGTTGGTGAGGTCTAACAGCACATGTGGAAATGGTTCATGGTAACCATATCTAATGTGGCACCTATTTCATGCATTGGGAACATAACACCATGTTATAAATGCAAGTCCTTCTTTCTTTATAATAACAATGCAGAAAAACATTTAAATTCCCACCACGTCACTGATTCAATGTTGGTTGCGTATCTGCATCAGTGGAAAAGGAGGGTACCACTGATAGCAACCTGTAAGTATTGAAGGGAGATTTACGCTCCAAATTATGTTTGACTACATGGATGCAGACACCAGAGGTTGGTCAGTTTTACAGTTAAGATAATGAGGGCTGATGGTTCTATGATGACAATATCAAATTCTGGGCCAATACATTTATAATACACTTGTCTTATTACACCATTGAACTCCACATTCCTTCATTTATGTGATAAAAAATGATCTTGGATTTATACAGTGCTTTTTATGACCACCAGATGTCTCAAAGCACTTTGCAACCAATTAGTTGCTTTTAGACACATAATGTGGGAAATAAAGCAATTGATTTGTATTTGGTAATGATTCACAAACAGTAATGTGATAATGATCAGATCATTTGCTCTTTGTGGTATTGATTGATTTTGATTGAGATTCACAGGATATCATGATTTGGAAGCTTAGATTCTAAATTGGACAAAACCACATACAGTTTTAAATTTGACTTGTATGCTTATATTGTGTGTGTTAAGAAAGAAAGTTTCAGTTTTCTTTTTGAGTCTTGCGATTGATGCTAGCTTCTGAAAATGCATTTAAAAAGGCTTTTTACAAGAAACCCTTGAGGTGAATAGTTCAGTGCTTTAGAAAACAAGAGAAGAAGAGAAAACAAAATTGGGATGTGTCCTGTGAGTAGACAGAGGCAGAGACAAGTTTCCTTTAAGAAAGAGTCTCATCCAGAAAGTTGGGGAGTTAAGGTTTATTTCAGAGAGAAGTAGCTTATTTTTGACAGGAAAAACTTATAACATTGACAATGCAGTTTAGCAGTCTCCAAAACAGTTCAGGCATAGAAAAAAGTACAGGGAGTAAGAGAAACATTTTAAGAAACAGGAAGACCTTGAGGTGTCAGAGAGGCAGAAGCTCGACCAAGGCTGTGGAATATATGTCTTTAATTTATCTGTATTAAGAAATTAGGGAGCTGTTTTAGCAGCCTGTGTAAGGTCTCAGGAAGAGGCATTACCTAAAGGGGTGAGCATTGAATGAATGATAATGTTTACTGAAAAGAAACCAAACACAACTATGCAGCTGAACAATGATCCTTGAAGTGGCAACATTATCTGTTAGGCTCTCTTTGATGTTAAAGGCTGAATATTTTTCTGACGTTTGTTACGACTTGTATTAGTGTACTATTGTGTTCTATGAAACTATTGAGCCATCTTTCACACGAAAATCTGACTTGTCCAATATTACTATCCGTTGAGATGATAACATGAAAGATAAATATTGGCTAGGATCCCGGGGAAAACTCATGTCCTGCTTTTCTTCAAACTAGTGCCATGGCATCTTTTACACCAACCCTAGAAGTGAAATGTGGATTTGGTTTACCATCTCATCAGCAAGATCACACCTTGTATGCTACAGATCCTACTGTCAGATTGGGAAGCTTCCAGCTACAATTGGATTGGTCCAGATCTTCAAGCTTATTTATAGTCTTTGAGGATGGAATTTACAGTTGTCTGACATTATATATTACTAGCTGCTTCTCATTTTGTGTGCCAGTTAATACTTCCCAGTCACCCTATTTTTAACATCTTTGCTAAGACAGAGAGGGAAAAAGGATGAGAGAAAGAATAAAACAGATTAAGCAAGACTGAGCAAGAATGTATCTGTGTGAGAGTGTGTGTGCGCGTGTATGCGTGTGTGTGAGTGAATGAGTGAGAAAGACAGCACACTAAACTTTCAATCTCCAGGGTTTCCAATGGACCACATGTACATTTGTGAACTGTATCTTTGCAACGGATAGGAATCAAACAACACCCACTGAACAGGCAAAGTGTTTTTGGACCGGTAGTAATATCCCTCTCTCTTGTTTCTGTGCAGACTGCAGTCAGATTAGGATCAAGTAGAAAATGTAATCGCTGGAGGAACTCAGCAGGTCTTGCAGCAACTGTGAAGAGAATCAGAGTTCACATTTTCCTTCAGAGTATCAATGATAGTTTGGAGTTTGACCTGAGTGTCCATATCCACATTCAACATCCAACATCATCCTTGTGTCTAAGAAGAGTCATGCAGCATGTCTCAATCACTACCACCCAGTGGCCCTAACTTTGGTGTCATGAAGTGCTTTGAAAGGCTGGTCATGGCATTAATCAACTCCAGCCTCCCTACTACTCTTAACCCACTCCAATTTGCCTAGCGGACCAACAGATCCATGTCAGATGCCATATCACTTGCCCTTCACTCCTCCCTAGAACATCTTGACACCAAGAACAGCTACGTAAGAATCCTACTCATTGACTACAGTTCAGCCTTCACACTATTATCCCCTTGAGACTGATCACTAAACTTAGTGATCTCGGACTAAGCCCCATTCTCTGTAACTGGATCCTCAGTTTCCTGGCCCACAGGCCACAATCAGTGAAGATTGGGGACAATATTTCATCCTCACTAACACTCAACACTGGAGTCCCCCAGGGGTGCATACCCAGCCCCCTACTGTACTCACTGTATACCCATGACTGTGTTGCCAAATACCAGACTAATGCCATTTACAGGTTCACTGATGACACCACCATAGTCGGTCGAATCTCAGATGGCGACGAAACAAACTACAAACGGGAGGTGGAAGACGTGGAAAAATGGTGCACTGAGAACAACCTAGCTGTCAATGCCGGCAAAACCAAGGAACTCATTATTGACTTTCAGCAGGATGTTACCCATGCCCCCCCCCCCCCATACATTAACAGCACAGAGGTGGAACGAGTGGAGAGTGTCAAGCTCCTGGGAGTGGTCATCCACAACAAGCTTTCTAGGACTGTTCACGTGGACGCACTGGTTACAAAGGCCCAACAGTGGCTCTTCTCCCTCAGGCAGCTGAGAAATTTGGCATGACAGCGAATACCCTCGCCAACGTTTACAGGTGCGCCATAGAGAGTATTCTGTCTGGGTGTATCACTACCTGGAATGGTAACTGTACCATTCAAGATCGGAGACAGTTACAGAGAGTGGTGAACTCGGCCCGGACAATCACTAAGGCCAACCTCCCATCTATAGAATCCATCTAACAGGCCCGTTGTCAAGGAAAGGCCATCAGCATTCTCAAAGATCCATCCCACCCCGGCAATGTTTTTCTACAACCTCTACCATCAGGGAGAATGTACAGAAGCCTGAACACATGCACCAACCAGTTTTGAAACAGTTTCTATCCTGCTGTTGTTCGAATACTGAATGGACTCACGAATTCTTAACATTCACCTGTACCTGTGATTTTGTTTTTGCCGCTGTTTACCTATTATTTACTATCTATGCTATTTAATCATGTGATCTGCCTGTATTGTTCACAAGACAGAGCTTTTCACTGTGCCTTGGTACACGGGACAATAAATTCAATTCAGTTCAATTCAATTCAATTCATTCAGCAATAGGCAGATCTAGGACTTTGGGGTATTTAGAGCATTAAACGCTTTGTTACAAAAAAGCTCTGCTTTCTTTCCACATGTTGCCAAACTTGCTGAGTTTCTCCAGAAATGTCTGTTTTCATCTGATATCTTCAGCATCCGCAATGCTTTGTTTTATTTTTGATTTGGAGGTTCCGGTGTTGGACTGGGGTGTACAAAGTTAAAAATCACACAACATCAGGTTTTCGTCCAACACAGGTTTAATTGGAAGCACTAGCTTGGTCAGTTTAGTCAGTTATTTTAGTCAGTTTAGGCTCTCTAGTTATACTGTTGGATGTACATCAGTGCAAGAGTGAGCTTAACAGTAACTTTAGTGAATTTCAAACAATAATTGCGATCACAAGTAAATCTAGCTCACTGTATTGTTATTACATGTATCATTGAATCCTGCAGAGGTTTATTGACTGTGATACATCACTGGCAGCTCAGGAAAGATGGGAGGTGCCGGGTGCAGCAGGCAAAGGGCTCGTACAGCACTGTCTGTCATCTAGGAAAAGTAGGAACTGCTTCACAAAAACAAAATATTCAGCCATGCTCTTCCGACACACTTATCTAGCAATCCACCCACATTGACGTTATGGTCAAGAAAGCCTCTACTTCCTCAGGAGGATAAAGAAATTTGGCACGTCCATAAAGACTCTTACAAATTTTTATAGATGCATCTTATCTGAAAGCGTAGTATGGCAAGGACTCTTCCCAAGACTGACAGAAACGGTAGACAGTTGTGAACACAGTCCAGCACATCACACAAACCAGTCTTCCACCCACTGACTGTGTCTGTACTTCCTACTGCCTCAGGAAAGCAACCAACACCATCAAAGACTCCTCCCACCCTGGTTATAATCTCTTCCACGTTCTTCTGTCAGGCAGAAGATATCAAAATTTGCATGCGTGTACAAACAGATTCGACAACAGCTTCTTCCCTGCTGTTTTGAATCAACCTCTTGTTATGGACCAGGCCAGACCACTCAAAACATTCTTAAGCAGGCAGCCCAGACCGTAACTTTGCAAGTTATTTCGGTAAATGTACAGTGAAAATTGCCCAGAATACAGTAACTAGGTTCACTACCAGGTTTTAAAGCAGACAAAAATTCATTCACAAAATTACAGAATGAAACAAAAAGAGCAGAATAAGGAACACCTGCAGAACTCAATCTTTCCAAACTAGACTTAGTTATGCCATTCCAAATATATGCTGTCCAAATAAACACAGAGCAAAAAATGAAACAAAGGCTTACAGGTCAAAGTTAGAAGGGCAGAAGGAGAGAGAGAGAGTCTAGCAGCCTGTTTCCACACATCCACTGCTGAACTCCCTAACTAAAGTTCTGAACTGAACTGCTCAGCTAGAGAGCTAGTCACACTCCCTTCAATTATACAGGTTACTTCTAAACACATAAAAGTTTTGGCCTAAAGTCTCATCTATTTACGTATGAACAAAAAGGCCTCCAATAACCTTTTATTTCTGTACCAAGCCGAGCCATTTCGGAGCCCGGAGTGATTTATGACACCCCCCTCTCTGAAATGAAAAACCAAGGACACAGTATCCTTGAGAAAAGGAACAGCTTTTAGAAAAAAGGGAGCAGCTTTGTGGCACTTTTTACTGTTTAATGTTGCTCCCTTTCTGCACCTTCTTGGTAGATGTAACACTGTTTCCCGCGCTCTGTTCTGTTACCCTAATGCACTTGTATTGTACAATCTGGCTGTAAAATATGTAAGACAACACTTTTCACTGTACCTCAGTACACGTGACAATAATAACTCAAATCAAATCTTCCAACTGAGCTGATTACATCCTAAGAAGAGGTAATGATCTGTTGGTACTTTTGATCTTATTATTATAGTGATATGATTGTATTATCACTGAACTATTAACCCAGTGACTCAGGTATTGCTGAGGGATGTGGGTTCAAATCTCTCTATTGCATATGGTGGAAGTTGGATTCAACAAAAATCTGGTATTAAGAGTCTAATGATGATGATAAAACCATTGTCGATTGTTGGGGAAAAAAAACCTATCTCGTTCACTAATGTCCGTTAGGGAAGGAAACTGCCATCCTTACCTGGTCTGGCCTACATGTGGCTCCAGACCCACAGCAATGTGATTGAATTGTAACTGCCCTCTGGGTAATTAGGGATAACAGCAATAAAAAAAACACTGGTCGAGTGAGTGATGCCCACATCCTGTGAATTAATTAAAAGAAGAATCCTTCATTCCCTGTTTTGATAAGTTTCCAGTTGCATCTTTTAATAGTTTTCCCCTTTCCATCACTTGCTTGATTAATGAGTTAACTCTGTCAGTTCAGGTCTATATAGAACATTGGCTGCTACTGGTCCTATGTGGTATTTCACCAGAAACTGAACTTCTGTCATGTTCTTGTGAATTAACATCTCAAAGGAATTTCCCACCCATTGGGATGCAAATAATTCAAAAGAAATTCTTATCCCATTCCAATGAGCAGCAACATAGTTTGAGGTGGAGCCCCACTGCACCTTCTCAGTCGGGTAATCCTGGAATAAACTAGGATAGTTGGAGGGCAATTTGTTTTGGACTCCAGAGAATGTTACATTGTTGACTACTCCTTTTTATTGTTGAAGGATTTCCATTTGGAATGCAGGAGGAAATACAGGAGTGATTGGAAAGGATAGATAAACAAGGCTGGTGATGCTTTGGATGCTGTCTATACCTACTATCAGAATTGTCACCCTCTGTGATACAACTGCAAACAGACTCATCATTATCAAATTGTATCATGTCATTATCATGATTTCTAGTCTGTGTGATGAACAATGCATTTGTTCCAATTTTTTTAAAAAAACTGGCTGCCTTAACTAATATTTACTCTACAATGTCTAAAAGATTTCTTCAGCATATCATCTGGGTTATCAACAAAATAATTTTGGGCAGTCTGGCACTTCTTGGCTCCTGTGTATGACATTAATCGTTCTCTTATTCCAATCTCGAAGGAGACTGCAATCTGCAGCCAAATTTCACATAAAGACAGAGGTGAGAACCTCATGAATGTATGTTAATCAAACTTAGATAGCACTGTCACAACTCTTGACACCATTTTCATCTGTCTTCTTCTTAGACAGTCCCTCAGGGCTGAGAAAGACCCTCTTCCCCTCTGCATTTATTGCTCCTGCAGTGACTGACTGGTCCAGTGCTGGATTTGCACACTCTGCCATAGGTAGGGCAGGTAGAGTTCGCTGAGAAAGACGAGTGGGATGCTTGGATTGTCATGCGCCCCTTCCATTGTGTTTACTTGGCCTGCTCCTGGTCCTGTCAAAATGGTTGGTTTCTTCTCTGGAATGGATGATCTTGGGAAAGAGATTCCCGTGAAATGATGGGGATGTTGCTTCTTCTTATGGGCGTCATTGAGGACGTCCTTACAATGTTTTCTCTCTCTTCCTGGTAGCACATGCCACAGTGAAGCTCAGAGTAGAGGGATTATTCTGGGAGTCTAGAGAAAGTTGCCTACCCAATGGAACTGATTAACCAGAGCCAGTGCTTCAACGTTTGGAATGTTGACCTGGGAGCTGCCACTGTTTCACCAGACCAGATGGCTGCTCTCTTGATGATGACATTGATGCTTCAGTGCACTCATTGCGAGATGTCTCAAACAGCCACTACACTTTATTCAAAGTTCAAGGTGCTGCTAGATCACACTCTGTGGCTTTGGAAAATCTTCAAACAGATCTTTTTCACAGTTGATTTGCTGAATGTTGTCTACACTGTTCTTAGAAGTGTTTCAATATCTTTTATAATTGACACTTGCATTCAAACAACATCTCTTCCCAGATTTTCCCCATGAGCAATGCAGTCCTGATCCAACAACTGTTTGATTTAGTGTCACAGGATTGCAGCTACAGCACTTTTCTTTTCCAGTCTGATGTAAGCATAGACTCATAGAGATATACAACACGGAAACAAACCCTTCGGTCCAACTCGTCCATGTCGACCAGCTATCCTAACCTAATCCAGTCCCATTTGCCTGCACTTGGTCCATATCCCTCCGTACCTTCCTATTCATATACCCATCCAAATACCTTTTAAATGTTGTAATTGTACCAGCCTCCATCACTTCCTCTGGCAGCTCATTCCATACATGCACTACCCTCTGTGTGAAAATGTTACCCCTTAGGTTCCTTTTAAACTTTTCCCCTCTCACCCAAAATCTATGCCCTCAGTTCTGGACTCCCCAATTATAAAATCATGATTTTATAAACTTCTATAAGGCCAACCCTCAGCCTCCGACACTCCAGGGGAAACAGCCCCAGCCTGTTCAGCCTCTCCCTATAGCTCAAACCCTTCAACCCTGGCAACATCCTTGTCAATCTTTTCTGAACTCTTTCGATTTTCACAACATCCTTCCGATAGGAAGGAGACCAGAATTGCATGCAATATTCCAAAAGTGGTCTAACCAATGTCCTGTACAGCTGCAACTGACCTCCCAACTCCTATACTCAATACTCTGACCAATAAAGGAAAACATACCAAACGCCTTCTTCACTATTCTATCTACCTGTGACTCCACTTTCAAGGAGCTATGAATCTGCACTCCAAGGTCTCTTTGTTTAGCAACACTCCCTAGGACCTTACCATTAAGTGTATAAGTTGAGAGTGTGGTGCTGGAAAAGCACAGTAGGTCCGTCAGTATCTAAGGAGCAGGAGAATGGACATTTTGGGAAAGTTCAGATTCTATTCAAAGCCAATATTTTTTGTAGTGAAATGTCTACTTTCATCTAATATTAAGGTATCAAATTCAATTTGCACAATTCAGCCAGATACTGTCTCTATATGATGAAGCCTACAAATCCTAAGGCATAAAACCGAAAGAACTGCCCATTCTACCAATCAGAAACAAAAACAGAAATTAGTGGAAAAGCTCAGCAGGTCTGGCAGCATCTGTGGAGAGAAATCAGAGTTAACGTATCGGGTCCGGCGACCCTTCCTCAGACCCTTCCCTTGTTGCACTGGCTCTATGTATTTGCTGTGCACTGCAACACACGACCACCAAAGTTTTGCATGGAAAGCATGCACACATTCATCTTTCCTGCAAGTCTGACATTATCAGTGAGAACTTTCACCATACAGGGACTGGTCTTTTTGCTCCACCTTTATCCCCTGATGTTTCAGTGACCACTCATCAAGTTCCACCTTCGCTTTGGTTGGCATTTGCTGTGCTTTCGGACAGATTTGAAACTTATTGAGAAAATATTAAATTTAAATGTAATTCCTACTTGTGTTATGTGTCATTTCCTTCTGAAATGACTGCCTGTTTCCTGAGCCATGTGCCTGGAGCGAACTCCCATTTATTGCTGAGAAGACCAACTCCCCAGGATTCCCTAGTCTTGTTGCTACAGCTTTTGATGCCAGTCCCTGGCTGAAGGAGATGGGACCCACCTTCTTACCTTCCAAGTGCTTGCTTTGACAATCGCAGGTTTTTACATTTTGTCCAGAGCTGGAAGTGGTTGTGTGGCTGATTCCTGATTTCCTAGTGCCTGGCACACTGGGTATCCTGGGATCCTGTATCTGGTTGTCAGGAAGGTGCTGCATAAACACCCAATGAGGATTCCATCATTGTCTGTCCATGCGTGACCATGAGATGCATGGACAATCGTAGGGTATGCACAGGTTTTGTCTTCCCACGGCACAGCTTTCAGGGAAGGTAAGTATTAGTGCTCCTCAAACTACAACCCATTTCACATACAGCAATCCTTGAGCCATGCATTTAGTGCCATGACTTTACTTGCTTTATGTCAGCTTGCATGTGGTTGAGCCATTAAACCTGATATTAGCTTGGAAAGTCTTCTTGTAATTTCGCCTCAAACTGTCCTGTCAATGATGTTCATACCAGGTGCGTGATGAAAACTGGATCCCTCCCTTCCCACTCCAAGTTCCCCTCTGACCCCAAGAAGACGCCCTGAGATTTGGGACAGGGCAGGCAATACAGCCTTCAGAACGGGTACTCACTGCTGCAGAACACGGTATTCTTTTAATGAAACTTTCTCCTGCTGTTACTACATTTGTATTACAGGTACCACCTGATGAAGGAGCACGGCTCGGAAAGCTAGTACTTCCAAATAAACCTGTTGGACTATAACCTGGAGTTACGTGACTTTTAACTTTGTCCACCCCAGTCCAACACTGGCACCTCAACATCATGCATTGGTATTTACTCCCCTCTTGAATATAGTACCATGGCCAGTTTGCTCATTCTCCTCATAATGCACACTCTGGATCTAGAACTAATGGGTGTCCTGCATTTGCATTTTCAAAAGACATTTGATAAAGTCCCACATCAAAGGGTCTTGTAGAAGCTAAATGCTCGTGATGTAGGGTGTAACATATTGGTGTGTTAGCTGGCCGACAGGAAGCACAGAAGAAGCTTTACTGATTGACAAGACAGACGAGTGGTGCTGGGACTTCAACTCTTCGCAAATTATATGAATAATATGGGTGAAGGGACACACGGTTCTCAAATTTGCTGATAGCACCAAGGTAGGTAGGAAAGTGAAGAGGTCACAAGATGTTGCAGAATTATAGATTGGTTAAGTGAATGGCAAAGATCTGACTGATAGAATACACTGTGGGAAAATTATAAATTGTCCATTTGGCAGCAATCAGTAGCATGTTACCTAAATGGTGAGAGATTGCAGAGTTTCAAGCTGCAGAAGAATCTGGGTGTCCAGGTGAATGAATTATAAAACCTAGTATGCAAGTTGACCAAATAATTAAGAAAGCTAACGCTGTTATAACTTATTGTGAAGGGAATTGAATATGAAAGCAGGGATATTATGCTTCAGTAAAACAAGGGGCCACTTTTGTTTTATTTATTCATTTTGTGGGATGTAGGCGTCGCTGTCTGGACCCAGCATTTATTGCCCGTCCCTAGTTGCTCCTTGAGAAGGTGGGTGTGATCTGCCTTCTTAAGTCATTGCAGTTCATGTGCTGTGGTTGACCCACAATGCCCTTAGGGAGGGAATTCCAGGATTTTGACCCAACGACAGACATCTGCAGTAATGTGTACAGTATTGGTTACATTCCTTAAGGAAGGATGTAAATGCCTTGGAAGCAATTCAGAGAAAGTTTGTCAGACTAATACCAAGAAAGGGTGGATTGTCTTATCAGGAAAAGTTGCAAAAGCAAGTCGTTGGAAAAGAGCGAGAGGTGAACTGATTGAAACATAGAAGATCCTCAGAGGTCTTGACAGGGTAGATATGGAGAGGATGTTTCCTGTTATGACAGAATCTAGAACAAGAGTTTAAAAATAAGAGTTCAACCCATTTAAGATAGAGATTAGGCAAAGCAACTTCTCACAAAGGATTGAAAACCATTGGAACTGTTTTCCTGAAAAGGTAGTGCAAGCAGAATCTTTGGACACTTTTTTAAGGCAGGGTCTCATAAGGTTTTGGTTCGACCACACTTAGAGTATAGCATTCAATTCTGGTCGCTACATTACGGAAAGGATGTGGAGAGAGTGCAGAAGAGGTTTATCAGGATGATGCCTAGATTAGAAAGTATAAGCTATGATGAGAGGCTAGAAATATTCAGATTGTTTTCTCTGGAGCGGGGAGGCTGAGGGGAGATTTATTAAAAGTCTATAAAGTTGTGGGATGCATAGATGGAGTTGATGGTCAGAATCTTATTCCCAGAGTTGAAATGTTTAATACTAGGGGGCATGTATTTAAAGTGACAGGGAGAAATTTCAATAGAGGTGTGAGAGGCAAGTTTCTTTACACAGAGAGTGGTAGGAGTCTGGCATGCACAGCCAGGGGTGGTGGAGGAGGCAGATACCATAAGGACATTTAATGACTTTTTGATAAGCACATGGATATGCAAGGAATGGAGGGATAGGGACCAAGGATAAGCAGAGGTATTAGTTTAATTTGGTGTCATGTTCAATGCAACATTGTAGGCTGATGGACCTGTTCCTGTGCTGGACTGTTCTATGTTCTAGGTTCTATATTCTAAGTTCTAGGTTCTAGGTTCTATATTCCAGGCTCTTTGTTCTCGGCTCTGTGTTGAGGAAGATAGATTGCAGGCAGGCAAAGGAGTGAAAGACTATCAGAAGTAAGTGGGATTGTAGATTTGAGGTTACAACTAGAGCAGCCAGGATCTAATTAAACAGCGGAACAGATTTTCGGGACTGAATGGCTCACTCCTGTTCCTTGTTCATATGTCCAGGTAACATTCTTTCTGAAACGTACTTTTGTGAAAATGGGCAACCTTAATTTAATCACTAATTTTACCTGGAAACAAGATACAAGAAACTCACTTTTGGAGGGTCTGATATTTATCTGTCATGAGAACATGTGAGGAGAGTTGAGAATGTCTGATAAAGGATACTGCTTTCTAAAAGAGACTGCTGCAAAGAGCAAATTTTCTCTTAGTTCAACGAAACATTGCGTTTGGACATGCCTTCACATATTTTGTTTATCACCTGTTTGCAAGTATTTCAGGGCTTTCCCCTTTGGTTACAAAAAACATTGTGTTGGTTTTTCCATGAGGTCAAATTCCTCGAAATATGTTGATCATTAGCATTCCTACTGTTAGACTGATGTTCAGTGACATCCCCCAGGAATAAATGTGGTCATCGGATCAGGACAGGATCAGGCTACGTTGTGATTCCCACTGTAATCACGTAGCTTGTTATTAATCCCTGTCAACACACAGTCTTGAAGATCTGTCCTGTATAAAATATTCTGGAGATTTACATCTGATCATTTCCTTTCTTCTTTTCTGTGCACACTAATCTTGTATTCTCTTTCATTCATTTTATTTTACACCATAAGAACATAAGATTTAGGAGCAGAATTAGGCCATTTGGCCATTGAGTCTGCTCCACCATTCGATCATAGGTGAAATATTTCTTAATCCCATTCTCTTGCCTTCACCCCATAACCTTTGATCCCATTACTCATCAAGAATCCATTTATCTCTGTCTTAAATACATTTAATGACTTGACCTCCACAGTCTTCTCTCGCAATGAGTTCCACAGATTCCCCACCCTCTGGCTGAAGAAATTCCACCTGATTTCAGTTCTAAAGGGTCGTCCCTTCACTCTGAGGCTGTGCCCTCCGGTCCTAGTCTTTCCTACTAGTGGAGACATCTTCTCCACATCGGCTCTGTCCAGACTGCTCAGTATTCTGCAAGTTTCAATGAGATGCCCCTCATCCTTCTAAATTCCATCAAATATAGACCCAGAGTCCCCATGCGCTCCTCATATGAAAGCCTTTCATCTGTGGGGTCATTTTTGTAACCCTCCTCTGGACCCCATCCAATGCCAGCGCATCCTTCTTTTGATATTGGGCCCAAAACTGCTCACAATATTCCAAATGCAGTCTGACCAGCCTCAGTGGCACGTCTCTGCTCTTGTATTCTAGCCCTCTTGAAATGAATCCTAACATTGCATTTGCCTTCCTCACTGCCTACTGAACCTGCACATTAACCTTAAGGGAATCCTGAACTAGGACTCCTAAGTCACTTTGTGCTTCAGATTTCTGAAGACCTTCCTCACTTAGAAAATTGTCTATGCCTCTACGCTTCCTACCAAATTGAGAGTGTGGTGCTGGAAAAGCACAGCAGGTCAGGCAGCATCTGAGGAGCAGCAGAATCGACGTTTCAGGCAAAAGCTCTTCATCAGGAATCCCGATGAAGGGCTTTTGCCTGAAACGTTGATTCCCCTGCTCCTCGGATGCTGCCTGATCTGCTGTGCCATTCCAGCACCACACTCTTGACTCTGATCTCCAGCATCTGCAGTCCTCACTTTCTCCTTGTTGACCTCTTCCTGCCAAATGCATAATATCACACTTTGCCATATTGTACTCCATCTGTCACTTCTTTGTCCACTCGCCTAGCCTCTCCAAGTCGTTTGGCAACCTCCCTACTTCCCAGCTCAAACTATCCTTCCCCTAATACTGGGGATTACAATCTCAGAGTAGATTACACATGCCACAGCAGAAAGTGTCAGCTTTTATTTTTTGTATAAAAATGGCACCATCATACATTTCAAAGCACTTTTAAATTAAGAATAATGTTAACAAGTAGGTAAAGTATGCTTTTAGTATCCCTAAAATTCATTTATTTTGGAGGTAGCATCATGTATTTATATTACAATTGGTTCTGCTATAACGCGCCTTTATTCAAATTGAATTGGCTATAAAGCCATTGACGAATTTAGACTGTTATTTGTAGAACACAAATTTTCATAGTCATAGACATGTCGGTCCAACTTGTCCATGCCAACCAAATATCCTAACCTAATCTAGTCCCATTTGCCAGCACTTGGCCCATATCCCACCAAACCCTTCCTATTCATATACCCATCCAGATGCCTTTTAAATGCTGCAATTGTACCAGCCTCCACCACATCCTCTGGCAGCTCACTCCATACACACACCACCTTCTGTGTGAAACATCTACCCCCTAGATCTCTTTTATATCTTTCCCCCCTCACCCTAAACCTATGCCCTCTTGTTCTGGACTCCCCCACCCCAGGGAAGAGACTTTGTTTATTTACCCTATCCATGCCCCTCATGATTTTATAAACCTCTATAAGGTTACTCCTCAGCCTCCAATGCTCCAGGGACAACAGCCTCAGCCTATTGAGCCTCTCCCTATCGCCCAAAACCTCCTATCTACATTGGCTCTGACTCTGGCCCCATTAGTTTAAATGGTGAATGTTATTACTCAATTTTCTTATAAGGCAAGATCACAAGAGAATGGAACTGTTCCGTTATATCGAAAGAGACTATTATAAAACTACTAATCGAATGTACTAAAAAGATACTGATATCATGAAAAATTATTCAGCTTGTTTGTAGAGGCACAATACAATGATATAATTTGTTTTAAACTTATCATAGCACAAATACAAAGATCTTGAATATCTGTCCTCTCCAAAAACAGAAATGGAGGAGATCATTGTGTATCACTATATTCAGATGGCAGTGGAATAGGACTCCTCAGCCAGACCTTGGCTGTTCCGTCCATTTCTTTTCTTTTTTTAAAATCTCTTTTGTGTTTTTTTTTCTCTTCTTTCTTCTCAGCGATATCCTGAACTTCCAGAGACTCGGACTCTTGGCCTAAGTGTGGATTTGGCATGGCCATCTCTCAGCCCAGCATGGATATCTCTCAGCCCAGCATGGCCATCTCTCAGCCCAGCATGGCCATCTCTCAGCCCAGGATGGCCATCTCTCAGCCCAGCATGGCCATCTCTCAGCCCAGCATGGATATCTCTCAGCCCAGCATGGATATCTCTCAGCCCAGCATGGCCATCTCTCAGCCCAGCATGGCCATCTCTCAGCCCAGCATGGCCATCTCTCAGCCCAGCATGGATATCTCTCAGCCCAGCATGGCCATCTCTCAGCCCAGCATGGCCATCTCTCAGCCCAGCATGGCCATCTCTCAGCCCAGCATGGATATCTCTCAGCCCAGCATGGATATCTCTCAGCGGCCCAACATGGCCATCTCTCAGCCCAGCATGGATATCTCTCAGCCCAGCATGGCCATCTCTCAGCCCAGCATGGCCATCTCTCAGCCCAGCATGGCCATCTCTCAGCCCAACATGGCCATCTCTCAGCCCAGCATGGCCATCTCTCAGCCCAGCATGGCAATCTCTCAGCCCAACATGGCCATCTCTCAGCCCAGCATGGATATCTCTCAGCGGCCCAACATGGCCATCTCTCAGCCCAGCATGGATATCTCTCAGCCCAGCATGGCCATCTCTCAGCCCAGCATGGCCATCTCTCAGCCCAGCATGGCCATCTCTCAGCCCAGCATGGCCATCTCTCAGCCCAGCATGGATATCTCTCAGCCCAGCATGGCCATCTCTCAGTGGCCCAACATGGCCATCTCTCAGCCCAGCATGGATATCTCTCAGCCCAGCATGGCCATCTCTCAGTGGCCCAGCATGGCATTATTACAGGCCGATGTGGCCTCAGTGTAGACGTCCAACCTGGAGGTGATTCCAGAGTGATCTCACGGGCCTGAGAACCTTGAGATGAGTACTGCTGCAGTGTAGAGTCAAGGCCCAGTGCGGACTGTAGGCTAGGTACTGCCATGGACTGGGTTCACACGACTGCAGTCCTGAGCTTTTTATTTCTTGACATTTCTAATTTATTCCTATGATCTATAATACTGGGCTTGTTATGTCTTTATTTTTCTATTTTTTCTATTTTTTCCCCGAGGGATTTGTACTTAGGAATCTATACCTTAGATACGGAACTTGTATCTAAGATGGCACAGTAAATGGTGACTTGTAAACCTTTCACTGTACTCATGTGAGTACATGTAACAATAAAACTAATTCAATTCTATTCTAAGATGAATGAATCAATGATTGATATAATTGAAAATAACACACAAGCTGATCAGGTAACGGCCCACAACATGACCTGCCCATGGCGAATTATTGCAGAACCGTATAACAGAGATTTGCGAACAAAATTCACCCACAGGACATTTGTAAAGCATTGTTTTGTACAAGCTGTGCTCCTTGACAATGTGTAAATTCAAAGGCTAAGAGGTAAGGCTGTATTTGAAAGAATCGGAACAGGAAACGATGCTAATTGACTGATCATCTTGCCCAACAAGTCATGTTCACAATCAACAGCTTTTCACACACCAGATCCAATTTTTCAACAATCAAGTTTTAGTTTTCATTGCAATAAGCAAACAAAGACTGAAATCCTCAATTAATTAACAAGATTAGTTACATATTTATTTGTTAAAATATGTAACATGATTGAGCTCAGCTCACTTGTACCACCTCTGGTTAATTACATATTGCGTGTGTTTTGAATATTAATGCATACCACTGCTGATGAGTAAACCCTGACTGTGAAAAATTGATTAATCATTTCATTTAACATAGTTGATCATGAAAGTAATGAATTAACAAGTTTGATTTCAAGAATCTTACAGGAGGCCTTGGTGTGATTGTTTACTTTACCGTTGTTATCTGAACAACAAAAGAGAAGAATTTAATTGGAATATGTCTTCACTTAGGGCACGTCGAAAGTTTTGAAAAATATATTTAATCTGTGCTTAGGTGCAACATTTGTGAAATGAAAGGATTGTTTGCATCATCCAATTAGTAATTTTCCAAGTTATCTAAGCAAGGATTCGATCAAATACATGACTTCTATTCAAAGGAAATTGGGTTAACTGATGTAGTTTGTGGTTCAGGTGGAAGTATCATTTTGTCTCAGGGTGAATACGAACCATACTTTTCATTGTACTATCATCAAGGCCAGACTAAAAATACAGAAATGGTGGAAAAAGCTCATCTCCACAGATGAGACCTGCAGAGTTTTTTCTGCAATTCCTGTTTTTGCTTCTGATTTACGGCATCTGCAGTTCTCTAATTTTTAAAAAATAACTAGGCTAACCATCCTTAATAGTTCACCCCTCTTGAACACCTTGATGGACACTTTGAGTAGACCATCGAAAAACTGATGAGGAATTCCGCCAACTTTCCCATTTAATGCCACACTGTGGGAGCGTCAAAGATCAGGAATCACCCAGGAATTAGTTTTCCACATTGAGCTCTTCTGAGTCAACAACAGTTAAGAGGTACTCTGCTAGAGTCCCCCAGAATCACTCATAGAATCATACAGCACAGAAGGAGTGCACTTCTCAGAGGTAAAAACAATGACTGCAGATGCTGGAAACCAGATTCTGGATTAGTGGTGCTGGAAGAGCACAGCAGTTCAGGCAGCACCTGAGGAGCAGTAAAATCGACGTTTCGGGCAAAAGCCCTTCATCAGGAATAAAGGCAGTGAGCCTGAAGGGTGGAGAGATAAGCTAGAGGAGGGTGGGGATGGGGAGAAAGTAGCATAGAGTACAATAGGTGAGTGGGGGAGGGGATGAAGGTGATAGGTCACGGAGGAGAGGGTGGAGTGGATAGGTGGAAAAGGAGATAGGCAGGTAGGACAAGTCCGGACAAGTCATGGGGACAGTGCTGAGCTGGAAGTTTGGAACTGGGGTGAGGTGGGGGAAGGGGAAATGAGGAAACTGTTGAAGTCCACATTGATGCCCTGAGGTTGAAGTGTTCTGAGGCGGAAGATGAGGCGTTCTTCCTCCAGGCGTCTGGTGGTGAGGGAGTGGCGGTGAAGGAGGCCCAGGACCTCCATGTCCTCGGCAGAGTGGGAGGGGGAGTTGAAATGTTGCGCCACGGGGCGGTGTGGTTGGTTGGGTCCGGGTGTCCCGGAGATGTTCCCTAAAGCGCTCTGCTAGGAGGCACCCAGTCTCCCCAATGTAAAGGAGACCACATTGGGAGCAACGGATACAATAAATGATATTAGTGGATGTGCAGGTAAAACTTTGATGGATATGGAAGGCTCCTTTAGGGCCTTGGATAGAGGTGAGGGAGGAGGTGTGGGCTCAGGTTTTGCAGTTCCTGCAGTGGCAGGGGAAGGTGCCAGGATGGGAGGGTGGGTTGTAGGAGGGGCGTGGACCTGACCAGATAGTCACGGAGGGAATGGTCTTTGCGGAAGGCGGAAAGGGGTAGGGAGGGAAATATATCCCTGGTGGTGGGGTCTGTTTGGAGGTGGCGGAAATGTTGGTGGATGATTTGGTTTATGCAAAGGTTGGTAGGGTGGAAGGTGAGCACCAGGGGTGTTCTGTCCTTGTTACGGTTGGAGGGGTGGGGTCTGCTCTGTGCTAGCTCTTTGAATGAACTATCCAATTATACAAAGCTGCAAAATAATTCTAATAAGCTGCAATACAAATTTCAAGGAAATCAAAGCACTTGGACCTGTCTGTACTGGCTATGCAAGGCATAATCTTTGTTATGCCAGGAGCAAATGGGGTTCATTCTGCTTTATTGGGGCAACTTCATTCATGATGAAAAAAAAGATGGTAAGGCTAGTGAAGATAACATGTACAGTCCAATAACATTGTTGATCTGTGAATTTCTGGAACAGTTCAACAATTCACCTTCCAGAATGATGATACACTCATGGCTGTGATCACATCTGCTGAGAGGAAGGAAATTAGATTCATTAATATTCACTGCATGTATTAATTATTATAATTGATGTAATCTAATATTTTGAAGGACATCCCACGTAACCTTCCTTCTGTTACTTCTAATCCAATTCAAAGATATGTTTTACAGCTCCTTGAATGGCCCAATGCATTTAGATAATCAGCAGTGTTTTTGCATAAAACAAAACAATTCTAGAATCAGTCCATTCTCTGTGCAGTTAGTTGATCTCAAGTGATGTGTCAGAGAAAAGGGTGCTACAGATGGCTTAACGTCCTGACTGCTATATAAATATGTTCATGGTGGGTTTTGGCTGAGGGCTGAGACTTAGGATATCTTAGCCCTTGTATATAATTGCCTGTGAAAACTCAATAGCTATTGAGTGAAAAACTAGAATGAGAATACTCACAGTTTGGAGCAATCTGTTTTTTCTTATATATTATTAGGAGTCCTAATGCTTAGACTCTCAAGTTAAGGGTTTGTTGTGTATCTTAAATAAATTGAAAAGAGCCACTTCACAAAGAAGGTAATGCTGGAACTAAAAGTGACTTCTCTTCGAAACGTCAGTTGGGAATTCCCAGTTAAGGAAGCCTTGCTAGATTCTGATGATCTTGGTGTACTTGTATTCCATATAAATCAATTTCATATTTGGATGGCCCTTTTAACTGTGGGAAAATGTTGCAAGGCAGTTAATGTACATAATCTATAAAAATTGATACTGCGTCATGTAATGACTGAGCTATGACTGATGTATGAGGAGGGATTGATGAGGTTAGGATTGTTTTCTCTGGAGTTCAGATGAATGAAGGGGTCTCATAAAGACTTATAAAATTCTAACAGGACTAGACAGGGTGGATGCAGGGAAGATGTTCCCGATGGTGGGTGTGCCCAGAACCATGGGTCACAGTCTGAGGATTCGGGATGGACCATTTAGGATGGAGATGAGGAGACATTTCTCCACCCCAAGAGTGTGGGAGCCTATGGAATTCATTACCACAGAAAGGGGTTGATGCCAAAACATGGAATGTATTCAAGAGGTGGCCAGATATAGCACTTGGGGGCAAGTGGGATCAATGGTTATGGGGGGAAAGCAGGATTACACTATTGAGTTGGACAATCAGCCATGGCCATGATGAATGGTGGAGCAGGCTTGAAGGGCCTAATTGCCTCCTCCTGATCCTATCTTCTCTGTTTCTATGTACGGCTCTGTTAGAAAAAAATGAGCAAATGCTTGATCAAATAGATGGGTTTGAAAGAGCATTCTGAAGGAGAAGAGAGAGTTAGAAGTGCAAAGCGAAAATAGCCTAACAGTGACCAATAACCATAACGAGTTCTCAAACTCCATCTGTTTCACTAATGTCCTTTAGGGAAGGAAATCTGCCATAAATGTGACTGCAGTCTCACAGAAGTGTGATTGACTCTTAACTGATCTAGACACCTAATCAGGTTAAGGTCAGCAAACACCAGCCTTGTCAGTGATGGCCACATCTCAGACAAGAATAAATAAAAAGAAGGCATAACAGGTTGTCAGTGTGCTTAATTAAACGTGCTGTATGGTCAGCTTTACTTAAAGGACATAGAGCAAGAAGGTTATGATGACCCTCGATAAGATGTTGGTTAGATCTCAGCTGGATACAGTTCTGAGCACCACACTCTGGTTAGCATGTGCATTAACACTGAAGGGAGAATTTTTTTAAAAGAATTAGAAATCCATTTATGGTGAAGGATTGGAAAAGTTGGGGCTATTTTTCTTGGAGATGGGGTGATTTGATCAAAGTTTCCAAAATTATGAGAGGTCTGGACAGAATAGCCAGAAAGAAACTTCCCATTCATAAAAAAGATCAAGATTGAAAGGGTAAAGTGATTTGCAAAACAAGTGATTTGCAAAAAGTCTTTTTCTAACAGTGAGAGGCCTGAGACTGTAGTGCACTGCCTGGAAACGTTGGGGTGGCAAGTCCAATCAAGGCATGCCTAGGACATTAGACGATTATTTAAATAGAAATAATGTGTAGTGTTAGGGGAAATGACAGTAAATCATGATGTTAGTGCTAGCAATTCTGTGATTCTATAATTGCATGATGCAGTTCTGAGGGGTGTGGCACAGTCAGAAATGCTGCCTTTCAAATGAAACATTAAGATGAGACTTCACTTGCCCTCGGATGAACTGAACAAATCCTATGGCAATATCCAAGAGCAAAATCTTTGGCTTGGTACCACGAGCAATATATATCCTTTAAGCAGTGTAATGATCTTAATGGTATTATTTCATTATGAACTTATTGTTGATCATTGAACCTGTGTGAAATGAACTGTATGTTTCCTATATTGAAGCAGTGAAAACATTTCTTAAATTAGATCATTGATTAAGATTGTGAAAGGCACTACTCAACATAAATCCAAAGTTTTTTATTTTATAATTAAGGGCATGGATGAAGCAATTGAGTTTTATAGTCGAGAGTGTGGTGCTAGAAAAGCTTATGCCTGAAACGTCGATACTCCTGCTCCTTGGATGCTGCCTGACCTGCTGTGCTTTGGCAGCACCACTCACTCGACTCTGATCTCCAACATCTGCAGTCCTCACTTTCTTCCAATAGAGTTTTATATCTAAGTTTGCAGATAACAAAAGACTCAGTTATAATTGATATACTTTTTTCTGATCCCTCATCCTTCAGGGAACTGCTATCCTTATTTGATCTGGCCTACCAGTGACTCCAGACTCACAGCAATGTGGTTAATGCTTAATGCTCCTATGGAATAGGCAGCAATTGCTGGACCAGCCAGAGACACCAGCATCTGTGAATGATAAATAAAGAAGTACATTGCAGTAACAATAGAGTAACAATAATCATTGTGATCGCTGGCGTTAATTCAGACAGGGTAATGAGCAGCACCCTCATGTGCAATATTCTTCTCAATGCAGACTGACTTCCTAAGCACGTGATCGGATTTTGGTAAGTTCACATATTCCCAAGTTGGCGGAGCAACTTAGGCCCTTTTTCCATCTCACTGTGATTACCCATCTGGCTTCAATCAGTCTCGGCCAACTTCAACCAGCTTTCTGTGATCAGCTGTTCTATTTTATTGTGGTATTGTTGCAATTAAGCAGCGATGTCATGAGCAAATATTGTACCCATCCAGTTTCCACGTAATAAACACTGCACTGAACCCAGTCCATTTTGGAGGGAAAAGCATATTCCTGATTAATTGAGGTAGAGAGATAAGTACAAAAAAATTTAAAAATGATGCTAGAGACAAGCCAAATGGCTGGAATAACATGATAGGTGGAAGAGTCACAACCTTTTGTCATGATTTTTTGTAATTATCTCTATGCCTCAATTAATGGGTTCATGGGTCATCTCTCCACTTGCTCTTCAGCTGTTGACATTTTACTCAGACTGTTTGACACTTTTGATCATCAGCAAAGGCTTGTTATTCAGCCTATCGAAACTACACTAGCACCATTTGTACTATCTCTTAATTACCCAGATTTCAATGATCTCTCCGCCTATAAATTCTGTGTCTGTACATTTCCCTCCACTTCACCTGATGAAGGATCAGTGCTCCGAAAACTTGTGATTTCTAATAAACCTGGTGGACTGTAACCTGGTGTTGCGTGACATCTGACTTTGTCCACCCCAGTCCAACACCGGCGCCTCCACATCATGGCTACCAGGGACGTACAAGAGCACTAAAAAGAAAGTTCATCAGCCAGGGCTCCGTCACATTCTTGAGATTCAGTGAAAGAGTTATTGGAGAAATGATAACATCTCACTGAAACCAACTCCACAAGCATTCAAATAAAACAGGACATTGTCCAATCATGGAAAGCCATTTCTCCCACTGGGTCCTATTTCCTCAATTCTCAAATGGGCAACATACTGGGAAGGAACAAAGAAAATGTTTTAAAGCCTCTTTGAAATTCTCCTTGAGCATGGCAGTTTTAACAATCATGATTGAGAGGATTTGTCAAAATGGACAACTTGTCCATCGGAATATGTCAGGCCCCGTCTTCCAATGTTTTGATGATGAGTCAGTGCAGTGATGTATTAGCCATGATTGAATCACTGAGTGGGGTGAATGGATTGACTCAGCTCCTATACCTTATAGTTTCATGGACAGAGAATGAAGCAAATCATAAGCAGTATGGCTCTCACAACCTCATTGGACAATCTGTGCCCAAAGATCTGAGGATTAAGATTAGATTAGATTACTTACAATGTGGAAGCAGGCCCTTCTGCCCAACAAGTCCACACCGACCCTCCAAACAGCAACCGACCCAGACCCATTCCCCTACACTTACCCCTTCACCTAACACTATGGGCAATTTAGTATGGCCAATTCACCTAACCTGCACATCTTTGAATTATGGGAGGAAACCGGAGCACTGGGAGGAAACCCACGCAGACACGGGGAGAATGTGCAAACCCCATACAGTTGCCTGAGGCGGGAATTGAACCTCGGTCTCTGCTGCTGTGAGGCAGCAGTGCTAACCACTGTGCCTGTTCAGTCACATAATTCCATATAGTGGAAATTTGCTATTCTGAGTAAAATTAATCCTCAAATCAAGGGACAACTGAGAACATCAGTACATGAAGGGAATTTATGGACAACTCATCTAATATCTTCTTATATTAATGAGTTTTGAGAAGATTTGTAGCTCGGGTTGAGGTTCTGGATGTAGGTTTGCTCGCTGAGCTAGAAGGTTCATTCTTCTTATATTTATTTTTAATACTTTATGTCCACTTGAGAAGGTAGATGTTTGGTTTTATACTTTATCCAAAGCGTACTCCGAAGGTTATGAGGGAACGCTTAGCTCAGTTGGCTGAACAGCTGGATTTGTAATTTTGAATGATGCTGACTGTGTGGGCTCAATTGCCACAGCAGATGATGTTACCATGAAGAACTCTCCTTTTCAACCTCTCTCTCACCTGAAGTGTTGTAACCCTCAGGCTAAAATCATTACCATCCATCTCTCTCTCTAAGAGAGTGCAGCCTAATAGTCGCTAAGATTATGATGTGGAGGTGCCAGTGTTGGACTGGGGTGGACAAAGTTAAAAAAAAATCATGCAATACCAGGTTATAGTTTAACAGGTTTATTTGGAAGTGCTAGCTTTTGGAGCGCCGCTCCTTCATCAGGTAGCTGTGGAGCAGGATCATTAGACACAGAATTTATAGCATAAGATTACAGAGTCACACAGCTGAAATGATATATTGAACAAACCTACATTGCTGTTAACTCTTTTATCTTTTGGAATGAGTTGCAGATTTCGATTCATTAATATGTAAATCCTAGGATTTCTTTGAAGTCACATTCTCGTGATAACTTAAGGTTTTATTTTAAAAAAAAGTGACACCTCAGCTCAGACAATGCATGAGAGGTGTAAGGTTAGAGTCTGTCTGTATCCCAATCTTGAGTCAGACTGATTCTATTTCCAAAGTGGAATTTATAAAATATTACATGTACTGCCTGCATTGACTGCCTGCAGATTGTGCATTTTTTGAGCAGAATACAATGTATCTGCAAATATAATTCTGCAACTACAAATTTACACCATAGATTTATATGTGTGTGTGCGTGCATGAGACAGACAGAGAGAATGTGAATGTGTACATGTGAGTGTGAGTGTGGGGGATGTGTGTCTGTGTGAATTTACTGTCCCAGTTGAGGCCATCCCCATGAGTACCGAACTTGGCTAACAGCCTCTGCTTGGTCACTTTGCGTTGTTGCCTTTCCTGATGCCCGCCTTAAAGGATGGTCACCCAAAGGTCCGAGGGTGAATGTCCTGGACCACTAAAGTGTTCTCCGATTGGGAGGGAACCCTCCTGTCTGTCGATTGTTGTGCAGTGTCCATTCGTCTGTTGCCGTAGCCTCTGCTCAGCCTCACCAATGTACCATGTCTTGCGGCATCCTTGCCTGCAGTGTATGAGGTAGCAATGTTGGCTGAGTCACTTGAATACCTGCTGCGTACATGGTGGGTGCTCAGATTATAGTCGAAGAGGGTGGTGCTGGAAAAGCACAGCCGGTCAGGCAGCGTTGGAGGAGCAGGAGAATCAAAGCTTCAAGCATATGCTCTTCATCAGCTTAAGATCGAAGCGTTGACTCTCCTGCTCCTCGGATACTGCCTGACCGGCTGTGCTTTTCCAGCACCACACTCTTCGACTCTGATCTCCAGCATCTGCAGTCCTCGCTTTCTCCTCGGATGCTAAGCTTATGGTGACTTTACAGTTCCTCTAACAAGACAACATGCAATCATAGAGTAATTGAGCTGTCCAGCACGGAAACAGACTCTTCGGTCCAACTCGTCCAGGCCAACCAAATATCCTAACCTAATCTAGTCCCATTTGCCAGCACCTGGCCCATATCTCTCTAAACCCTTGCTATTCACATACCCATCCAGATGCCTTTTAAATGCTGCAATTGTACCACTTCCTCTGGCAGCTCATTCTATACCGTATTGAAAAGTCAGCCCTCAAGTCCCCCACGTTGGTCTCAAACACACACACTTGCCTCACTTAGGGACTGAGCTCTCTCTCTCTGGTACTGATATCGTCAATAAAGGTAGAATCACATTGCTGGTGTGAGAAACTGAGAGATGCCACTGTGAGAACATTGGCCAATACAGTCTATAACAGGAAGAAGCAGAAGGAGGTTTAAACGGTATATTTTTGCTGTGATTGGAATAAAAAGAAGGGCACCGTGGGGCGGCATGGTGGCTCGGTGGTTAGCACTGATGCCTCACAGCACCAGGGTCCCAGGCTTGATTCCAATCTTGGGCAACTGTCTGTTTGGAGTTTGCACATTCTCTCTGCGTCTGCATGAGTTTGCTCCGGTTTCCTCCCACAGTCCAAAGGTGTGCAGGTCAGGTGAATTGGCCATGTGTTAGGTGCATTAGTCAGAAGGAAATGAGTCTGGGTGGGTTACTCTTCGGAGGGTTGGGGTGGACTTGTTGGGCTGAAGGGCCTGTTTCCACACTGTAGGGAATCTAATCAGAAGGGGAGGGCGTGTCAGAAAGAAAGCTGGTGTGCCCATTGAAGTCATTGGAGGTGGTGAATTTAGTGTGGGTTGATCAAGTCATCACCTCCCTCTTCTGTGTGTACTACATGATTTTCAGTGTACTAAGTGGAAGGACAGTAATACAGTAACAAAAGATGAATTAGAATTGGGGACCAAATGTAGTGTGTCAAAGTTCACAGATGACACTAAAATAAGTGGTAGAGCAAAGTGTGCAGAGGATAGACTGAAGGTCTGCAGAGGAATATAGATAGGTTAGGTTAAGTGGCAGATGGAGTACAATGTAAATGTGAGGTCATCCATTTTGGAAGGAATAATAAGTGAAAGGATGTACTGGCACTGGCTGGGGTGCAGGGCAGGTTCACTAGGTTGATTATGGAGTAGAGAGTCAGAGAGATGTACAGCATGGAAACAGACCCTTTTGTCCAACCAATCCATGCTGACCAGATATCCCAACCCAACCTGGTCCCACCTGCCAGCACCCGGCCCATATTCCTCCAAAACCTTCCTATTCATATACCCATCCAAATGCCTCTTAAATGTTGCAATTGTACCAGCCTCCACCACTTCCTCTGGCAGCTCATTCCATACACGTACCACCCTCTTTGTCAAAAAGTTGACCCTTAGGTCTCTTGTATATCTTTCCCCTCTCACACTAAACCTATGCCCTCTTGTTCTGGACTCCCCGACCCCAGGGAAAAGACATTGTCTATTTACTCTATCCATGCCCCTCATAATTTTGTAAACCTCTATCAGGTCACCCCTCAGCCTCCGACACTCCAGAGAAAACAGCCCCAGCCTGTTCAGCCTCTCCCTATAGCTCAAATCCTCCAACTCTGGCAACATCCTTGTAAATCTTTTCTGAACCCTTTCAAGTTTCCCAACATCTTTCCAATAGGAAGGAGACCAGAATTGCACGTAATATTCGAACAGTGGCCTAACCAATGTCCTGTACAACCGCAACATGACTACCTAACTCCTGTACTCAATACTCTGACCAATAAAGGAAAGCATACCAAATGCCTTCTTCACTATCCTATCTACCTGCGACTCCACTTTCAAGAAGCTATGAACCTGCACTCCAAGGTCTCTTTGTTCAGCAACACTCCCTAGGACCTTACCATTAAGTGTATAAGTCCTGCTAAGATTTGCTTTCCCAAAATGCAGCACCTTGCATTTATCTAAATTAAACTCCATCTGCTACATCTCAGCCCATTGGCCCATCTGGTCCAGATTCCATTGTAATCTGAGGTATCACTCTTCGCTGTCCAGTACACCTCCAATTTTGGTGTCATCTGCAAACTTACTAACTGTACCTCTTATGCTCGCATTCAAATTATTTATGTAAATGACAAAAAGTAGAGGACCCAGCACCGATCCTTGTGGCACTCCAGTGGTCACAGGCCTCCAGTCTGAAAAACAACCCTCATCTGTCTTCTACCTATGAGCCAGTTCTGTATCCAAATGGCTGGTTCTCCCTGTATTCCATGAGCTCTAACCTTGCTAATCAGTCTCCCATGGGGAACCTTGTCGAATGCCTTACTGAAGTCCATATAGATCACATCTACTGCTCTGCCCTCATCAATCCTCTTTGTTACTTCTTCAAAAACTCAATCAAGTTTGTGAGACATGTTTTCCCATGTACAAAGCCATGTTTATTATCCCTAATCAGTCCTTGCCTTTCTAAATACATGTACATCCTCTCCCTCAGGATTCCCTCCAACAACTTGCCCACCACCGAGGTCAGGCTGACCGGTCTATAGTTCCCTGGCTTGTCCTTACCACCCTACTTAAACAGTGGCACCACGTTTGCCAACCTCCAGTCTTCCGACACCTCACCTGTGACTATCGACAATACAAATATCTCAGCAAGAGGCCCAGTACTCACTTCTCGAACTTCCCACAGAGTTCTAGGGTACACCTGATCAGGTCCTCGGGATTTATTCACCTTTATGCGTTCCAAGACATCCAGCACTTCCTCCTCTGTAATATGGACATTTTGCAAGATGTCACCATCTATTTCCTTACAGTCTATATCTTCCATATACTTTTCCACAGTAAATACTGATGCAAAATATTCATTTACTTTATCCCCCATTTTCTGTGGCTCATCACAAAGGCCGCTTGCTGATCTTTGAGGGCGTTTCCCTACTTACCCTTTTGTCCTTCATGTATTTGTAAAAACCCTTTGGATTCTTCTTAATTCTAATTGCCAAAGATATCTCGTGTCCCCTTTTTGCCCTCTTGATTTCCCTCTTAAGTATACTCCTACTTCCTTTATACTCTTCTAAGGATTCACTCGATCTATCCTGTCTATACCTTACATATGCTTCCTTCTTTTTCTTAACCAAACCCTCAATTTCTTTAGTCATCCAGCATTCCCTATACCTACCAGCCTTTCCATTCACCCTGACAGGAATATACTTTC
Source organism: Chiloscyllium plagiosum (assembly GCF_037043375.1). Lineage (NCBI taxonomy): Eukaryota > Metazoa > Chordata > Chondrichthyes > Orectolobiformes > Hemiscylliidae > Chiloscyllium > Chiloscyllium plagiosum. The sequence continues at coordinate 5,603,271 of NW_028270142.1, forward strand.
TCTGGATTCTCGTTATCTCATTTCTAAAGGCTTCCCATTTTTGAGCCATCCCCTTACCTGTGAACATCTGCCCCCAATCAGCTTTCGAAAGTTCTTGCCTAATACCGTCAAAATTGGCCTTTCTCCGCTTTAGAACTTCAACTTTTAGATCTGGTCTATCCTTTTCCATCACTATTTTAAATCTAATAGAATTATGGTCGCTGGCCCCAAAGTGCTCCCCCACTGACACCTCAGTCACCTGCCCTGTCTTATTTCCGAAGAGTAGGTCAAGTTTTGCACCTCTTCTGGTAGGTACATCCACATACTGAATCAGAAAATGGTCTTGGACCCACAACAAATTCCTCTCCATCTAAACCCTTAACACAATGGCAGTCCCAGTCTATGTTTGGAAAGCTAAAATCCCCTACCATAACCACCCTATTATTCTTACAGAAAGCTGAGATCTCCTTATAAGTTTGTTTCTCAATTTCCCTCTGACTATTAGGGAGTCAATAATAAAGTCCCATTATCATGATTATCCCTTTCTTATTTCTCAGTTCCACCCAAATAACTTCCCTGGATGTATTTCTGGGAATATCCTCCCTCAGCACAGCTGTAATGCTATCCCTTATCAGAAATGCCACTTCCCCTCCTCTCTTGCCTCCCTTTCTATCCTTCCTGTAGCATTTGTATCCTGGAACATTAAGCTGCCAGTCCTGCCCATCCCTGAGCCATGTTTCTGGAATTGCTATGACATCCCAGTCCCATGTTCCTAACCATGCCCTGAGTTAATCTGCCTTCCCTGTTAGGCCCCTTGCATTGAAATAAATGCAGTTTAATTTATTTGTCCTACCTTGTCCCTGCCTGCCCTGACTGTTTGACTCGCTTCTGTTCTCAACTGTACCAGTCTCAGATCGATCTCTTTCCTCACTATTTCCCTGGGTCCCACCCCACCCACCTTACTAGTTTAAATCCTCCTGAGCAGCTCTAGCAAATCTCCCTGCCAGTATATTAGTCCCCTTCCAATTTAGTCTGTCCTTCTTTTCAGGTCACTTCTACCCAAAAGAGATTCCAATGATCCTAAAATGGGAATCCTTCTCCCATACACCAGCTCCTAAGCCATGCATTCATCTGCTCTATCCTCCTATTCCTGCTCTCACCAGCTCGTAGCACTGAGAGTAATCCAGATATTACTATCCTTGAGGACCTCCTTTTTCAATTCCTGCCTAACTCTCTGTAATCTCCCTTCAGAATCTCAACCTTTTCCCTTCCTATGTCGTTGGTTCCAATGTGGACAATGAACTCCTGCTGGCCCCTCTCCCCCGTGAGAACATTCTGCACCCTCTCTGAGACTTCCTTGATCCAGGCACCAGGGAAACAACACACCATTCTGCTTTTTCACTGCTCACCACAGAAACGTCTGTCTGTACCTTGGACTAGAGAGTCCCCTAACCCAATTGATCTCTTGGAACCCAACGTACCCCTCATTGCATTAGAGCCAGTCTCAATACCAGATACTTGGCTGTTCATGTTACGCTCCCCTGAGAATCCATCACCCCCTACATTTTCCAAAACAGCAGACCTGTTTGAAATGGGTATAGCCATAAAAGACTCTTACACTAGCTGGCTACCTCTCTTACCTTTTCTGGAGTTAACCCATCTATGTGACTGTTTCTGAGACATTTCCCCCTTCCTATAACTGCCATCCATCACATACTGGAGGAGAAAGTGAGGTCTGCAGATGCTGGAGATCAGAGCTGAAAATGTGTTGCTGGAAAAGCGCAGCAGGTCAGGCAGCATCCAGGGCTCCAAGAAGGGCTTATGCCCGAAACGTCGATTCTCCTGTTCCCTGGATGCTGCCTGACCTGCTGCGCTTTTCCAGCAACACATTTACAGCTCAGCATCCATCACATACTGTTGGTCTTGCAAATTCCTCATTGCTTCTAATTGTCTCTCCAACCGATCCATTCGATCTGATAAGATTTGCAACCAACAGCATTTATGGCAGATATAATCCACAGTAACCCATAAACCCTCTTTAAACTCCCACATCTGACAAGAAGTACATATCACTGTACTAAAGGCCATTTTTGCTCCTTCACAATCTATAGACCTAGAAAATATCACTGTCTTATTCCTCTATGAACACTGCTCCAGGTTAAATGAATAGTTATGGCTTATATTTTAAGTTTAAACAAGAGACATATCTTCAAAAACATATAATCAAGGAAGAACCCACTCTACTCACTACTGCAGCCTTTCTGTAGTCCACTTAAAACAATTAATTTATCTGATTCTGTGCTGTGAACTTCGCCCAAACAGGTTCCTCCAAGATCAGTTGTGAAATTCACTGTTTGTTAATTTTCCCAGATGCACTCCGATGTCCAGCAATACATGAATTCAAACATTAAAGGCAGTGTCAGTTTCTTTCTCTCTCTCCTGCACTGTCCTCACCATGTGCTTCCTTTGACTGTTCTTCTCCCTTTTAAAACTGCTGTTGTTTTGACATTTTGCTTTCAAAGTTCCAAAACAATGCAACAGCATATAAAACAGTAATTGCTGCTTCTGGAATTCGAGGAAATCACCTTCAGCACCTAAAATACCTCAAAAAAGGAGCAGCTGCTACAGCCAGAAGGTTTTCCCGTGGGGTTAGCTTGTGAGGACAGATTGAATAGACTGAGACTATACTCATTAGAATTTCAAAGAATGAGTGGGGATTTTACAGAAACATATAAAATTATGAAGAGAATAGATAAGTTACAAACAGGGACGTTGTTTCCACTGGTGGGTGAAACTAGAACTCGGGGGCAGAGCCTCAAAATAATGGGGAGCAGATTTAGGACTGAGTTGAGGAGAAAATTCTTCACCCAGAGGGTTGTGAATCTGTGGAATTCCCTGCCCAGGGAAGCAGTTGAGGCTACCTTGTTGAACGCTTTTAAGACAAAGACAAAGATTATTGAACAGTAAAGGAATTAAAGGTTATGATGAGCGGGTGAATGTGTAAGTGGAGCTGAATCCATGAAATGATCAGCCATGATCTTATTGAATGACGGAGCAGGCTCAAGGGGCCAGATGGCCTACTCCTGCCCCTAGTTCTTATGTTCCTATGTAAAAATAGAAATTTCTGGGAAAGCTCAGCAGGTCTGGTAGCATCTGTGGAGAGAAATCAGAGTTAATGTTTCAGGTTCAGTGACCCTTCTTCAGAACCTGCATCAGTATCTAGTTTTGCGTATAGCTCATGCTGATCCTTGTGGTCATACATTCTGGATGGTGGCAAAGACTTTGGTTGGTTAAACATTACATCAAGGTTGCAAATCATCAGCCTCAGAATGAGGCCAAAAGCATTCAGAGTGTTGTCAATCCTCCTGTGGAACTAAGCGTGCCGTTTCAGATAATGTCATCAAGGTGCACTGTTCAGTTGAGATGATAGATGAGGCAATGAGGGACATGAGAGATAATGGTGAGGAACTGAAAAGGGGAGCAATTGCAGGTGATCCATCAATGGAATGTGTCAAAAGCAGTTCCAATCAGATGGAAAAAAGGGTAATGAAATTGTTGGAGGACAGTAAAGTCAACTGTGCTAATGGCTGCATGTAAATCAAAGGAAGAGGAAAATAGTTTTTCAAGGTCATTCCGAGCAGGTGTCAGTTGTGATTTTGCGAAGGATCATTTCAATCCTTCAGTAAGAGCAGATAGCAGATCAAAATGAATCATAAATGGAACTGGAGGAAACCTTTAGAGAGTTAAGTCGGAGATGGACCTATAGATTTTAAGGGCAGAGTCATGAGATCACCAGATTATAAGGAGAGGTGGATGGTAATCTAGGAGGGGGGAATCTGTTAGCAATATTGAGAACAAAGGGCCAGCCTAGCTAGTGGGAGAATGGATCCTGAGAAAGATGTGACTTTTGGTCTTGGACTGAAGAGTACATTAGGAGAAGTTTGACCAAGTCCCCCACCCTCCTCTCTCCACCCTTCAGGCACTCTGCCTCTATTCCTGATGAATGGCTTTTGCCCGAAACATCGATTTTCCTGCTCCTCGGATGCTGCCTGAACTGCTGTGCTTTTCCAGCAACACTCTAATCCCCACACTTCGTCCCCTCTGACTCTCTGAAGTTCTCTGAATCTGAAGTTCCCACTATCAACCAGGTAAGTTTTTACAGCAATTAATGATATTTGGCATGATTGCCATCACTGAGATTATCTTTCTATTTTGATTTATTTGTTACATTTAAATTCCACCATGTGTCATGCTGAGATTGAAGCCATGTCCCAGAGCATTAGGATGTGCCTATGAATTGGTAATCCAGTGATTTGACTAGCTCACCACCACATCTAATGAACCAGCCTCTCATACCTTCTCAAATCTCTCCTCCAAGAACAAATGTAAGGACTTCAAGGATTCCTTTGTCACAAAGATTGAGATCATCCAGTCAGCCACCTTAGCTGCATCCTTTCCTTTCTTTGTGGCCTGGGGAGAAAGTACTGTGGAGCTGCAAAAGGCACAGCAGGTCAAACAGCATCAAAGGAGGAGGGAAGTCGATGTTTCAGATCAGAACCTTTCACCAGGACTGTTTTAGTAATGGGATTGTTTCAGAATGTGGTCAAACAGCTTCAGGGCGGAAGAGATGACCGGGGCTTGCAGTGAGAGAGAGAGAGACCCACTGAGATCTTTGCGGAGGGAGGAGGAAAGTTTCTTCATGTTTGGTATGCTTGGTAGAGGCTTCGCAGTATGGTTTTCAGCAACTAGGATATAGCAAGAACTGCAGATGTTGGAGAGTCAGCGTGGATAAAGAGTGGAGCTGGAAAAAGCACAGCAGGTCAGGCAGCATCAGAGGAGCAGGGGAATCGTGTTTCAGGTGGGGACCTTTCATCTGGTTCACTAATGTTTTTTTGAGAAGGAAATCTGCCACCCTTACTTAATCTGACCAAGGTGTCTCTAGATTCATAGCAATGTGGTTGACTCTTATTAGCCTTCTGCAATGATCCTGCAGACCACTCAGTTCAAGAGTAATTAAGAACAGGCAACAGAATGCTGGCTTTGCCAGGGACACCAATATCACATAAAATAAGAATGTTTTTGTTTAAATCAGCATGCCAGGTATAAGTGTACAAAATGACAGACAATTAAACTCACTTCTAAGATCCATCAAGCTCTAAGATGTAAATCCAAAATGAAATGGCAAAATATTCTTTAATCTTGTTATATTGAATAATAGCAGAGAGTATACACTGATGTAGAAACAATTATTAAGAATAACATTTAACATAGTTCTGGTATTTTATTGCAGTAATTTATCTATTTCTTTTAAATGACCCTTTCAAAAACAGTAGACAAAGGATGTTAAAGATGTTAAACTTTCTGTTCACCAGTCATGCCAAGTCATTTCTAACCTGTCAATATTTGATCCTGTATGTATGGACTTGTATTTTCTTTCCAGATTACTGAAATTGGCCTACATATGGGGACACTTCTGTGTCCTTTTAAAAGATCTGAAGTGGTTCAATGCAGGTCTTACATTCAGTTCAGCAGTCATCTGTCCAAATCTTGTTTTATTCATATTTTTGTGTCATTTGTGGATTGTGAAGCCATTGAAACATGTGCCTTGCCAAGTAACATAAGGTGCCCCATAACGATTTCATTTAGTACCCTTAACAGCTGTTAGAGAGAAAAGGCACGCAGCCCATCTGTTTGAGTCCAGGCTCCCAGAGGTGAAGAGGCTGTGTTCTAACCCATTACACCATGCAGTTCTCCCCAAATACCTGACTTCAAGGCTGATATCTGGAGGTAAGAAATAAAGTATGCTTCTCCCCTCAAGATGATCTATCCTTAAATAGTAACAGCAAGAATTCATTTTTGTTGCTAGCCTTAAAGAGACCTTATTTTTCTTCCAGCTCATAGAACATTAAGTTAACGTTGACAAGTTGCTTAGGACTGCTGTTTCAAACAACTTGTCCCATTTTGTCTTATTAGTAAGGACTGACTGAGCATGAAGGTGTTCTTCGCTTGTCAGTTGATAAAGTGGGCACTCCTTTCTTGTCTTCTCTCTGATTCTGAATTCCTCTTGTCTATTCTGTGCAAGCGCACCTATCATCTGTGCTGAGGGAATGATACCCAATTAATTCAATATGCTAATTTAACAACACACATCATTAACCTAATGTGTAATATATAGAAACAGTGGTAAATTAATCATCACCAGTGTAATTTTCAAATTTATTCTGAAACATCAATTAGCTGCAAATATGCAGCTTTGAAATGATCTATTAGAAGTTAAAAATTTATTTTTGGAAGCATCATATTATTCCTGAATACTTGTGACTACTTATGACTTATTCATTTAAGGATTTTATGTTTGTATTGATTATGTTTAGATTATAAGTGCTGTATAGTTTAGGCAAGCAAGGATTTCTAGCTAATCTAAAGTTGTACATTTGAATTGTAATAAACAACACAAGGAATTGTTCCTAATCCTGTTTCTGTAATGCACTTTACTTCTTGCATATCAGTGTAAATAGTGACAGACTTTTAATTATACAATACTTTTAATGAGGTTGATTTTGGATTTTGTTCTCAGTTCTTGTTGATGCTTTCAGTAACATCTGTTCTCTTCTAAATCATATTTTGTTAAGTGTTTAACAAAAGAAGAGTTTTCTAACTCAAAGTGTATCCTGATACCTGCCTGAAGATGCATTGGAAGGACAGCAGGACATTGCCAGTAGGAGCTTTTGCATGGCCAGGATTATTTACACAACTCATAGAGTTATATAGCACGGAAACATGCCCTTCAGACCAACCAAACAACGATGACCATGTTCCCAAACTAAGCTAGTCCCACCTGCCTGCTCTTGGCCCATATTCCTCTAAACATTTCCTCTTCATGAACTTATTCAAATATCCACATCCACCAGCTTTTCTGGAAGTTCATTCCACACACGGATAACCTTCTGTGTAAAAAAAGCTGACCCACCTGCTCTTTATAACTTTTTTACTTCTCACCTTAAAACTGTGCCCCCTGGTTTGGAACTCCCCCAGCCCAGGGAAAAGACGTTTGCCATTTACCTTATCTATGCCCCTCATGATTTCATAGATCTCAATAAGGTCATCCCTCAACCTTCTTAGCTCTGGTGAAAGAAGACCCAGTCTTTCCAGTCCATTTTTTTAAATCTCAAACCCTCCATTCCTGGTGACATCCTGGTAAGTTTCTTCCATTCTGAGGAAGGGTCACTCGACCTGAAACGTTAACTCTGATTTCGCTCCACAGGTGCTGCCAGACCCACTGAGCTTTTCCAGCAAATCCTATTTTTGTTTCTAATTTACAGCAGCTGCAGTGTTTGCAGTTTTTATCAAGGCTAATATTGAATGGCTGCAGGACATTGATGTGAGGGAGGGTGATTAGTTGTAGTTTATAGTCCCAATTGGTACCACCGACATCGGTAAATAGGACCATGGGGTGGTGCAATCACAACAATGGGAGCTAAGTAGGAAATGGGCAAGCAGGACCTCAAATTTAATAATCTCTGGATTACTTGCAGGACCATGGCAAGTGAGTAGTGAAAATGTAGGATAAAGCAGGTAAATATTTACAGGAATGACAGTGCAGGAGGGAGGGACTTTTGATTCCTGGGACAATGAGACTCGGTGAGGTAGCACATGTATAAAACAAATGGATTGTAAACGATCAGCATCTTGATTGAGTATGTTGTGTGGTGTTTTGCTAATACTGTTGGAGATATTTTAAATTAACTTGACGGGGGTATAAGAACCAGGAGAGAATATTAAACATGAATACCAGAAATACAGGGAGCAACAGTTAACTGTAGAACAAGTTGGTGAGTGAAATTGGAATAAGGGAGAAATTAAGAATCTGATATTATGTTACATGGATGTGAATACACAGCATGGATAAATAAGGTTGGTAAGTTACAGGCACAGATTACCACTTGGAATGATGATGTTATGGTTATAAGAGAGAATTGGCTTATGAAAAAGCGAAATGGGATTAAATATTCTAGATGCAAATGTTCAGGAAAGATAGAAAGCAAAGCAAAAGAGGTGGTGGTTCTGCTTAAGGAAAGCAGTGCTAGAGAAAGAGGATGCCGCAGGGTCTGAGGACAGAATCAATTGGACAGAACTAAGAAGCTAACTTACACTGTTCAGTGTCTACAGGCTATCAGCTGGTGGAAAGGATGTAGAGTGCCAAAACTGCAGCAAAATTACAGAGAGGTGTAAACATCATAATGCAGTTATGAAGGGGTCTTTAATTATCCAAATACAGGCTGGGATAAGTTTAGTGCAAAGGGCAGAGAATGGCAAGCAACCCTGGATTGTGTCCAGGAGAATTTTCAACAGCAGTATGTGTCAAGTCCAATGAGAAAGGAGACAACTGCTAGATCTGGTTCTTGATAATGAATTGGTCCAAATAGATCAATTAACATTGGGGGAAGGTTTAGGGGACAATGATTACTGTATCATAAAGTTCAGGAAAACAGTGAACAATTCAGAGTAAAAGTAAGTGGGAAGGGGCTGACTTCAATAGGACAAGGACAAAACTGGGCCAAATAGGCTGGAGCCAGAAACTGGCAAGAAAAACCACAGTTGAACAGTGGGCTGCCAATAAATATGCGACGTGTCAGATGCACTCAAAATATATTCCCTCAAAAGGGTAAGGCAGGATAAACAAATCTAGGTCTCCCTGGGTGAAAATGGAAATAAAAGTTAAGATAAAGAAAAATACAAGTGTGCTTATGACAGATTCTGAAGAGTTATTGGACTCAAAATGTTAATCATGTTCCTCACTCCATAGAGTTCTCCAGCACCTTCAGATCCCTAGCAGGTGCAGCTTTAAAAGTTTTTATACACTTATACCAGGTGTTGAGTGGAAAATGCAATTAAAATCCAAGCTGAATATTGAATACTCTGAAGGGAGGTGAACGGCAAATAAAATAAGCAAAGAGAGATTATGAAAAGAGACTGGAAACTAACACAAAAGGGAATCCCAAAGTTTCATAGAGGTACATAAATGGCAATAGGATGATAAAAGGTAATGTAGAGCTGATTTGGGACCAAAAAAGATATTTACACTTTGAAAGCACAGGATATGGCTGAGATATTAAATGTATAGTTTGCATTTGTCTTTGCCAAGAGAATAGATGCTATTGAAACCATGGTGACAGAATAGGAAATTCAGCCACTAAGAAGGATTCAAACTTGATAAGGCAAAGTATTGGATAGATCCTCTGTACTTGAAGTTGGCAAGGCATTGGGACTGCATGAGATGCATCCAAGGATACTGAAGAAAGTCAGTGAGAGTGGAAATTGCGGAGGCAGTGACCAGAATGTTTCAGTCTTCCTTAGTCTCAGAGCTGCTATCAGACAATTGGAAAATTGCAAACATTATACTTTTTTTCAAAAATTTTGAATGATATACCCAGAAATTGCAGTCCAGTTTAACTTTGGAACTTCTAGAAACAATAATTCAGAATAGAATTAATCATCATATGGGCAAATGTAAGTTAATTAAAGAGAGCCAGCATGGATCTCTTAAAGAGAAAATCCGATGTTTATAACTTGTTAGAGTTTTTTGAAGAGGCAATAGATTGTTAATGAGGCTAATGCCATTGATGTAATGTACATTGACTTCGAAAAGATATTGGACATTGTGCCACATAACAGACTTGTGAATACGTGGAATTAAAGTGACATTTATACCGTGGATACAAGATTGGCTGAGCAATGTGATTCAGAGAGAAATGGATAATGTTTACTTTTCAGGCTGAAGGAGTGTTTGCAGAGCAGTTGGTATTGGGCCTGTGCATTACCAGATTTATGTTAATGATCAAGACTTTGGTGTGCAGGGGGCAATTCAAGGCTTCCACATCATACAATGAGCTGTGGAACTTCAAAAGGACATTGCGAAGTTGGTAGAGTAGACAGATATGTGGCAGATGAAGCTCAATGCAGAGAAGTGTGAGTTAAAATATTTTGGCAGAAAGAACATGATAAGACAGAATAAAATAGAACTTCTAAAGGCAGTAGAGGAGAGGCCAATACGTATAGATGCATAGGTCACTAATGATAACAAGTGAATGGCAGTTAACAAAGCAAATGGCAGCCAAGATTTTATGAACAGGTGAGAAAAGTACAAATACAAGAAGTTTATGTTAAACTTGTAAAAGATCTTAGTTAGACTCCAGTCAGAATATTTTGTAGAATTCTGACCACTGCACATTAAGAAGGATGTGTACACGTTGGAAGGTGTGTACAAGGCGAAGGGATGAGAACTATCTGTTTTTAGATTAGATTAGATTATAGTGTGGAAACAGGCCCTTTGGCCCAACAAGTCCACACCGACCCACTGAAGCGCAACCCACCCATACCCCTATATTTACCCCTTCACCTAACACTATGGGCAGTTTAACATGGCCAATTCACCTGACCTGCACATCTTTGGGGAGAACGTGCAAACTCCACACAGTCAGTCGCCTGAGGCGGGAATTGAACCCGGGTCTCTGGCGCTGTGAGGCAGCAGTGCTAACCACTGTGCCACCATGCCACCCACATGAAGTTATGAAGTCAGTTTGGAAAAGTTGGGACTGTTTTCTTTGGAGAGGAAAGGGCTAGAGAAGTTTTCAAAACCATGAGCAGTCTCGAAAGGGGAACTTAAAAGAATAAAAATCAAAGAGGACATAGATTTAAAATAATTTGCAAAGGTAGTAACTACAGTATGAGAGAAAGCCTCACATCTTGAGTAGTTATAGAGTCATGCAGCACAGAAACAGAGTCTTCAGTCCAACCAGTCTATGTCGGGTCCCAGATTAAACTAGTCCCACCTGCCTGCACTAGAACGTCTAGAATGCACTGCTTGGAGGCCTTCAGAAGACTATTAGATGTTAACTTAAATAGAAACAACATGCAGGATTACAGAGGAAAGACAGTACATAAGCAGGAATGCATAATACTAACACAGAATGCCAGTGTAAGGCTTGGATACTGCATTATTGTTGGATGGCTGTTTAGAGGTCGTGGGCCAATCCTGAGTCAGTACAGAAAGGTCCATTGTTACAACTGGGAAAGCCGGGTGGACAAGCAGTAGGTTCTGTGATGACGGACTGGTGTTTGGTGGATGTTGCTAAACTTCCAGCCTCAGCTGTTGCTCCTTGGTTTGATAATTTAATACAGATGGGGTGCTGAGATTGAAGACATGCAGAAGGCTGATTGAAAGGGTCACTGAATAAGGGTAAGCTTGACCTAGAGTAGACCTTCTGTGGTAGCTTGCCTGCCACACTAACCCCCTGATGTGAACTGGGTGGGGAACAGTGTTGCACTGGACTGGGAACCAGGCAAGGTGAGTTGGTTAAAGAGTACCTGTGATGTGATTCAGAGACAAATGTGTGGAGTTTGCACGTTCTCCCTGTGTCTGCATGGGTTTCCTCCGGGTGCTCTGGTTCCTCCCACAGTCCAAGGATGTGCAAGTCAGGTGAATTGGCCATACTAAATTGCCCATAGTGTTAGATGCATTAGTCAGAGGGGGAATGGGTCTGGGTGGGTTACTCCTCGGAGGGTTGGTGTGGGCTGGTTGGGCCGAACGGCCTGTTTCCACACTGTAGGGAATCTAATCTAATCTAATCATTTGCATTGCTGAGTTGAAATGCAGATCAATAGGTGTGGTGTGGGTCAATTGTTACCACACTGGAGTACAGTATTCTCCTGCAGAACACGTGATGGTACAGCAGAGTTTCGCAGGGTTTTACCCTCTGTGACAGTGGGAGAGTGGGAGGGGACTGTGAAAATGTTTTTTTCCAAATTGTTAGGAAAATAGTTCAAAAACCTGCTTTTATAAAACCACTAACTACAGAGAGAATCCCACTTCACTGAGCAAACACTTTGAGAATATCTTTTACTTCCATATTGAAACCCCTTTACATTTCTGGAACATCTCTTGGTTCAGGCTAATAAAGAAATCTGAAAAGAATTCAAGGAGTTTCTGCTCATATTACTGTTTCCCTCCTCAAAGCTAAACACCCTGAGGCCCCAAACCATCAATCATTAATCACAATCTTAACTTCCTTCCGTTACAATTTTGTTTTTCTTCACAATTGTATCTATATCTTTTACACAACTGCGAAGGGTCAGAACTCATTACTGCTTCTATTTACTGTTCCATAAACCAATGAACTGCTGGGAAAATTGAAAGACCCACACAATCAAACACACTAGAACATAGAACATAGAACATAGAAAAATACAGCGCAGTACAGGCCCTTTGGCCCTCGATGTTGCGCCGATCCAAGCCCACCTAACCTACACTAGCCCACTATCCTCCATATGCCTATCCAATGCCCGCTTAAATGCCCATAAAGAGGGAGAGTCCACCACTGCTACTGGCAGGGCATTCCATGAACTCACGACTCGCTGAGTAAAGAATCTACCCCTAACATCTGTCCTATACCTACCACCCCTTAATTTAAAGCTATGCCCCCTCGTAATAGCTGACTCCATACGTGGAAAAAGGTTCTCATGGTCAACCCTATCTAAACCCCTAATCATCTTGTACACCTCTATCAAGTCACCCCTAAACCTTCTTTTCTCCAATGAAAACAACCCCAAGTGCCTCAGCCTTTCCTCATACGATCTTCCTACCATACCAAGCAACATCCTGGTAAACCTCCTCTGCACCCGTTCCAGTGCCTCCACATCCTTCCTATAGTATGGCGACCAAAACTGCACACAATATTCCAGATGCGGCCGCACCAGAGTCTTATACAACTGCAACATGACTTCAGGACTCCGGAACTCAATTCCTCTACCAATAAAAGCCAGTACGCCATATGCCTTCTTCACCGCCCTATTTACCTGGGTGGCAACTTTCAAAGATCTGGGTACATGGACACCAAGATCCCTCTGCTCATCCACACTACCAAGTATCCAACCATTAGCCCAGTACCCCATCTTTTTGTTACTCTTACCAAAGTGAATCACCTCACACTTACCTACATTGAACTCCATTTGCCACCTTTCTGCCCAGTTCTGCAGCTTATCTATATCCCGCTGTAACCTGCTACATCCTTCCTCACTGTCAACAACTCCACCGACTTTCGTATCATCCGCAAACTTGCTCACCCAACCTTCTAGCCCCTCCTCCAGGTCATTTATAAAAATGACAAACAGCAATGGTCCCAAAACAGATCCTTGCGGAACACCGCTAGTAAATGCACTCCAAGATGAACCTTTACCATCAACTACTACCCTCTGTCTTCTTCCAGCCAGCCAATTCCTAATCCAAACCTCCAACTCACCTTCAATGCCATACCTCCGTATTTTTTGGTAGCCTACCATGGGGAACCTTATCAAACGCCTTACTAAAATCCATATACACCACATCTACCGCTTTCCCATCATCCACCTCCTTAGTCACCTTCTCAAAGAATTCAATAAGGTTTGTGAGGCACGACCTGCCCTTCACAAAACCATGCTGACTATCCTTGATCACATTATTCCTATCCAGATGTTCATAAATCCTATCCCTTACAATTCTCTCTAAGACTTTGCCCACAACAGAAGTGAGGCTCACCGGCCTATAGTTACTAGGGTTATCCCTACTCCCCTTCTTGAACAAGGGAATCACATTTGCTAGCCTCCAGTCTTCTGGCACTACTCCTGTAGACAACGAGGACATAAAAATCAAGGCCAATGGCTCCGCAATCTCCTCCCTTGCTTCCCAGAGAATCCTAGGATAAATGCCATCAGGCCCAGGGGACTTATCTATTTTCACCCTTTCCAGAATTTCCAACACCTCTTCCCTACATACCTCAAAGCCATTCATTCTACTTAATTGTGACTCAGTATTCACATCGGCAACAATGTCATGTTCCTGAGTGAATACTGATGAAAAGTATTCATTCAGTGTCTCCCCAATCTCTTCAGCCTCCACACGCAACTTCCCACTACTATCCTTGACTGGACCTATTCCTACCCTAGTCATTCTTTTATTCCTGACTACCTATAGAAAGCCTTAGGGTTTCCCTAATCCTCCAACTAAGGACCTTTCATGTCCCCTTCTTGCTGCTCTTAGCTCTCTCTTCAGGTCCTTCCTGGCTACCTTATAACTCTCAATCGCCCCAATTGAACCTTCACGCCTCATCTTTACATAGGCCGCCCTCTTCCATTTAACAATGGATTCCAATTCCTTATTAAACCAAGGCTCCCTCACACGACCCTTTCCTCCCTGCCTGACAGGTACATACTTATCAAGGACACTCAATAGTTGCTCCTTGAACAAGCTCCACATATCAATTACGCCCTTGCCTTGAAGCCTACTTTTCCAAGCCACGCATCCTAAGTCATGCCTCACCGCATCATAATTTCCCTGCCCCCAGCTATAATTCTTGCCCTGTAGTGCACACTTATCCCTCTCCATCACTAGAGTAAAAGTCACCGAATTGTGGTCACTGTCCCCAATGTGCTCACCTACCTCTAATTCTAGCACCTGGCCTGGTTCGTTACCCAGAACCAAATCCAGTATGGCCTCACCTCTTGTTGGCCTATCTACATATTGAGTCAGGAAACCCTCCTGCATACATTGGACAACACCGACCCATCTAACGAACTCGAGCTATAGCTTTCCCAGTCAATATCAGGAAAGTTAAAGTCCCCCATAACAACCACCCTATTACTTTCACTCTTCTCCTGAATCATCTTCGCAATCCTTTCTTCTACATTTCTAGGACTATTAGGAGGCCTGTAAAAAACTCCTAACAGGGTGACCTCACCTTTCCTATTCCTAACATCAGCCCAAACTACCTCAGATGGCGAGTCTTCATCCATCGTCCTTTCCACCGCTGTAATACTATCTTTGACAAGCAATGCCACACCTCTCCCTCTTTTACCCCCACCTCTGACCCTACTAAAACATTTAAACCCTGGAACCTGCAACAGCCAATCCTGTCCCTGTTCTACCCATATCTCCGTAATAGCCACAACATCGAAATCCCAGGTACCAACCCACGCTGCAAGTTCACCTACCTTATTTCATATACTTCTTGCATTGAAGTATACACACTTCAAGCCACTTTTCTGTTTACAGGCACCCTCCTTTGAGATTGATGCCATGTTCCTAACCTCCCTACACTCCAGGTCCTGCACCCTAAAGCTACAGTCTAGGTTCCCATGCCCCAGCAGAGTTAGTTTAAACCCTCCCCAAGAGCACTAGCAAACCTTCCACCAAGGATACTGGTGCCCCTCAGGTTCAGGTGTAGACCATCCTGTTTATCGAGGTCCCACCTTCCCCAGAAAGAACCCCAGTTATCCAAATACCGGAATCCCTCCCTCCTGCACCATCCCTGTAGCCACGCATTTAACTGTTCTCTCTCCCTATTCCTCGACTCTCTATCACGTGGCACGGGTAACAAACCAGAGACAACAACTCTGTTTGTTCTAACTCTGAGCTTCCAACCTAGCTCCCTGAAAGACTGTCTAACATCCTCAGCCCTCCTCCTACCTATATCATTGGTGCCAATGTGGACCATGACTTCGGGCTGCTCCCCCTCCCCCTTAAGGACTCTTTGCTTTTCTAATTTAAATGCCTGGCCCTTAGCATTTCTCGGACCCATTGCTTCAAACACCACAGTCACTTCCATTTATTTTGTCTTCATTGCTGGAATGTCAGTGCCAACGTTAAGGCAAGGCCAGCATTTGGTAATCTTCCTGCATCGTTCTTCAGGAGCTGGTGGGAAGACATTGTCTTAAATTGTTGCAGTCCACGTGATGTAGTTCCAGCACAACGTTGTTGGGGTGAGATCCCAGAATGATGAAAGAGCAGTGATTTCCAAATCAGGATGGGGGTGTAGCTTGGAGGGATGTTGCAGCTAGTGGTATTCTCATGCACCTGTTGCCTTTGCTCCTTGGGAACACAGAACAATACTGCATAGGAATAGGCCCTTCAGCCTAGCAGGCTTGCACCAACACATGGTGGCTTCCTAACTTCTATGCGGTCTGTATCCCTCATTTGCTGCCTATTCCTATAGCTGTCAAGATGCCTGTTAAATGTTGCTATTGAATCCACCTCCACCACCTCTTCTGGCAGTGTATTCCAAGCACATATCACCCTGCTTAAAAAAAACTTATCTCTCACATCTCCTTTAAATTTACCCCCTTTTACTTTAAACCTATGTCCCTGGTAATTGACATTTCTACCATGGGAAAGACTCTGACTATCCATTCTATCCTTGCCACTCAAAATTTTGTAAACTTCTACCAGATTACCTCTCAGCCTTCGATATTCAATTGAAAACAAACCTAAGCTTTGTTGATCTCACCTCATAGCTAATGCCTTCCAAACCAGGCAACATCCTGGTAAATCATTTCTGTACCAAAGCCTCCACATCCTTCTGGTAGTGTGGCGACCAGAACTGCACACAATACTTCAAATGTAGCCTAACTAAAATTCGATACAGCTGCAACATGACTTGCCAATTTTATACTTTCTGATCCAGCCAGTGAAGGCAAGAATGCCAAATGTCTTCTTGACCACCTTATCCACTTGCGTTGCCACTTCCAGGGAGCTGTGGATCTTGATGTTGAAATCCCTCTGTAGGTTAATGTTTCCAAGGGTTCTGCATATTACTCTGTGCTTCCCTACTACATTAGACCTTTCAAAATGCATCATCTCGCATTTATCCAGATTAAAGTCCACCTGCCATTTCTCTGCCTAAGTCTCCAGTCTCTCTATATCCTGCTATATCCTTTGGCAATCCTCCTCACTATCCACAGGTTCTCCAACCTTTGTATTCTCAGCAAACTTATTAATCAGATCACGTACTTTCTCCTCCATATCATTTATATATATTACAAACAACAGGGGTCCCAGCACTGATCCCTGCGGAACAGCACTAGTCACAGATCTCCAGTCAGAAAAACACCTTGCACTGCTACTCATCCTTCTCCTAAATGGTTTGCTCCTTATTCTGAGACTGTGTCCTTGTTTCTCGATCTTCCAGCCAGGAGAAACATCCTTTCGGCATGATCAGAATTTTGTAAGTTTCAATAAGATCACATCTCATTCTTCAAAACAGGATATGAGCTCATCTCCTCATGCTGTCCTCTGGGCAATCTTACCATTCCTGGGATTAGGTCAGTTCACTCCATGTGAAGTATTACAATCCATTCAATAAATCAATATAATGACCATTTGATTGAGTGACCCTCATCTGGGTGTTGAAACAGATTTATATCCTAAAAACGATTATCTTCTGACCCTAACGGAAGTATAGATGGCACGATTAGCACAAAATGACTGCTAAAACAGATATTTTAAAAACGTTTTGAAAAGCCCTCTCAATTCATAACCTGCTGTAGTGTGATTCCATGGCTCCAGTGATTACATTATGGACCTCCAAGGTTGAGAGTCAAGGTAGGACCATAACTCACGTCATTGTCAAGTTCAGTAAAACATTAATTACCCACCTTAAGTGGCTGCTGTGAGAGTAATTCATGATAACGTGTTAAATCCAGTAATTTCAAAATTACCTTTAATTCAGCTGGGAACCTCACAAAGGGAACAAACTTTCATCAGCTTTAGTGAAGCTAATGGCAGAGTGGCACAAATCATCCAGGACTTTCCAATTTAACTTTTGCTGTTAAATTATAGGAATAGTTCATAAATTGATAATAGCTCACAGTATTAATGTCTCATGCTGTTTCTTGCTGATTACTTCACACATTTTCTACTTTAATTTACATGAAAGAGTTCTTCAAAATGATGCATTGAGTTCATAGACCCGAAGCAGACTTCTTTTTTGACTGAACAAGTTAAAATGAAATATGCAAAAAGTTAGATTTTTCTCTGTACTCTGCACTCAGCAATTAGACTGAGGTGACAGAAAATTTAGTGCTAAAATAGAGTGCTAACTGTCAGGATATCACCAGATTAGGAAATAAAAATTAAAGAGAGTAACATCAATCTACAAAATTTCAGAAAATCTTATTTAAAGAGTCATGAATCTTAAAAGTGGAATAAATACATCAGTGAAAGGAAGCAATTTTTTTTATAAAGATGAAGTTTGGAGTTTCTGAACAAGAAGGTGGTCTGGAATGTGTTGTGCATTGCGCTGCTTCTTCCAAAGTAAATTTTGACTCAAGTTACTGCTCAAAGCCTTTCACAGAAGTTCAGCTGCAAAACTCACAAATATCAAAGCAGTTAAACAACATTAGAATCCGATTTTACTGTCAGGTGTACTCAAGTGCAGGGATGCAGGTATACACTGAAAAGTATACAATGTCGCCATTTCCAATGTAATCTTTGGTACACAGGTACCCAGGTGCAAACTCCCAGTTGTTGACATGGTCATTGGGCTCAATATTACTGAATTAAACTGAAATTATGCTTAAATAATAAATGCAGCTGAAGAAGCAGGTCTATCAACAGTTGCACAAGCAAAATATGTCAGAAGCTGGACAAAGGAAACAGAAAATACTGAACCGAACAGATAGCACCTCAAAGGAAACAATAGACTTCTGGTTGATAATCTTTTATCTATGGTTTCAATTATTTATTTATCAAATGCAAGTTCCTAGCACATAGAAACACAGAAAATAGCCATTCGGCCCTTCTAGCCTGCACAACCATTCAATATGATCATGGCTGATCGTGCAATCTCAGTATCCCATTCCCTCTCTCTCTCTCCCCATCCCCCCGATGCCTTTAGCAGCTAGGACCATGCCCAGCTCCCTCTTGAATTTATCTAATGGGAGAGAATTCCACAGGTTCACAACTCTCTGAGGGAAGAAATTCTTCCTCATCTCAGTCCTGAATGGCTTATCCCTTATTCTTAGACTGTGACCTCTCGTTCTGGACTTCTCCAATATCGGAAACATCCTTCCTGCATCGAGCCTGTCCAGTCCCATCAGGATTTTATATGTTTCTATGAGATGACCCCCTTATTCTTCTAAATTCCAGTGAGTACAAGCCCAGTCGATCCATCTTTCCTCATATGTCACTCCTGCCATCCCGGGAATCAGTCTGGTGAATCTCCCTCAATAGCAGGAATGTCTTTGCACAGACTAGGAGATCGAAACTGCATACAATACTCAGGATGGGGCCTCACCAAGGCCCTGTATAACTGCAGCAAGACATCCTTACTCCAACACTCCAAACCTCTCACTATGAAGGCCAGCATGCCATTAGCTTTCCTCACTGCCTGCTGCACCTTCATGCCAGTGTTCAGCAACTGTTCCACCATAGCACCCTGGTCTCGTTGCACCTCACCTTTTCCTAAACTGCCACCATTCAGATAATAATCTGCCTTCCTGTTTTTGTAACTAAAGTGGTTAACCTCACATTTATCCACATTACATTGTATTTGCCAAGTATGGCCCACTCAGCCAGTCTGTCCAAGTCACTCTGCAGCCTCTTAGCATCCTGCTCACAGCACCCAGCTTAGTATCATCTGCACATTTGGAGATATTGCATTCAATTCCTTCGTCCAAATTGTTAATGTTTTTGTGAACAGCTGGGATCCCAGCACTGAATCCTGCAGCACCCCATTCGTCACTGCCTGCTGCTCTGAAAAGGACCTTTTATTCCAACTCTCTGCTTCCTGTCTGCCAACCAGTTCTTTATCCACGTCAATACATTACCTCTGATACCGTGAACTTTAATGTTCCTTACTAATCTCATGTATGGGACCTTGTCAAAAGCCTTTTGAAAGTCCAGATACACAACATCCACTGATCCACCCTTCTCCACTCTACTGGTCACATCCTCAAACAATTCCAGAAGATTTGTCAAGCATAGTTTCCCTTTAGTGAATCCATGCTGATTATGACCAATTCTGTTACTGCTTTCCAAATGCTCAGTTATTACATCCTTAATAATTGACTCCAGCATTTTCCCCACCACCGATGTCAGGCTAACCGACCTATAAGTCCCCATTTTCTCTCTCCCTCCTTTTTTAAAGAGTAAGGTTACATTAGCTCCCCTCTAGTCCATTGGAACTCCTCCAGAGTCTACAGAATACTAGAAAATGATCACTAATATTTCTGGGGCCACTTCCTTAAGTATTCTGGGATGCAGAGCATCAGGCTCTGGGGCCTTAATGGGTTTTAATCCCATCAATTTCCCCAATCCCAATACCATTTCCTGAGTGATAAAGATTTCCTTCAGCTTCCCCTTCATGCCTGACCCACTGTCCCTGAGCATTTCCTGAAGGTTATTTATGCTGTTCTCAGTGAAGACAGATCCAAAATATTTCTTCAGCTGATTCTGCCATCTCTTTGTTGTCCATTATGAATTCACCTGATTATAATTGTAAAGGACCTACATTTGTCTTCACCAGTCCTTTTCTCTTCACATTTTGATAGAAGCTTTTGCCGTCAGTTTCTATGTTTTCTGCAAGCTTAATTTCATATTTTATCTTTCCCTTCCAAATCAAACCCTTTGTCCTCTTCTGCTGAATTTTAAATTTCTCCCAGTCCTCAGGTTTGTTGCTTTTTCTGGCCAATTTATATACCTCCTCTTTGGCTTTAACACTATCCTTGATTTTCCTTGTTAGCCAGGATTGAGCCACCTTCCCTGTTTTATTTACTCTTATGTGCGATATCCTCTCATTTGTGGAATTGAGTGTGATTTGTACGTCACTTTCTTTGTAGAGGGCAGCAGTCCTTGATACTGTGCAGCATTGTTTGTATCTCTCCACAAGTGCACAAGGGGTTTATACTGAGATACCACTGGTTGAGGGTTGCAGTGCAGGGGCCCTGGCCTGTCCTGAAGCTGTTTGGAAAGGACCACTCTCACTGTGCTAGTCCAAAGCCGGCCATTTGACAGACGGGATCTGTTCCAGGAAACTTGTTGATGATTTCTTGTGCTTCCAAGATGTCAATTGGCAGATCTTGCTCAGGAAGATTGTGCTATGTGGGCCATGGAGATGGAAGGTGGGTTGAAGAGGTCATCATGGAGTGATAAGTGAGGTACAACATGGATGGTTTGAAGCTTGTGGGATTTCAACAGTTGGCTGATATGTAGGGAAGTGACATTTGTGAAGATGAAACCAGGAGAGAGGTGATGAGCGGCAGGTTCTATGTAAGATGCACATTCTTCAATGGAGTAGATTAGATTAGATTAGATTCCCTACAGTATGGAAACAGGCTCTTCAGCCCAACCAGTCCACACTGACTCTCTGAAGGTTAACCCAACCAGACCCATTTCCCTCTGACTAATGCACCTAACACTATGGGGAATTTAGCATGGCCAATTCACCCTGATCTGCACATCTTTGGACTGTGGGAGGAAACCAGAGCACCCGGAGGAAACCCACGCAGACACGGGGAGAATGTGCTAACTCCACATAGACAGTCGTCTGAGGCTGGAATCGAACCTGGGACCCTGGTGCTGTGAGGCAGCAGTGCCAAACACTGAGCCACCGTGTCGCCCATTATCAAGAAGGTATGTGTGTGAGGATCAGGGACACAGTATTCTGCTGAATCGGGTAACTGCTGAGGCCTGCAGTGCTGTGGCAGCGGTGCTCCGTGTCAATGCAGCAAGTTGGTTTAGGTTGTTCGCGGTTTGGGTGTTTGCTGTTATTTTCTTCAGATGTAATGGGAAACTAGAGTCACTGCCAAGAGTGATGAGTTGGAATCATGCTTCAGTCTCTAACTATGCAATTCCTTTATGGCAATGGCCCTGGGAAGGTGGAATACACTAGGCTTGACTTTACAGGGATTCAATGTGAGACACAGTGTAGTCCATCAAATTGGTAATGTCTTTGCTCAAAGTCTGGTCCAAGATGAAGAAGGTAAGATTGGGTGACGTAGTGTATGTCACCAGCATTGATGAACCTGTGGGATGTGGTTTTGGCAAGTCAGTTGGATGTGTGGGTTGAACAGAGTAAGGGTGGTACTGAGCCTTATATTAGTCCATTGGCTGTTCTTGTCCATGTACATCTCCATTGTTCAAAGTGGTCTCTGAGTCATCTGTTGCATTTCAACAACCATCCCCACCCACACTGAGAGCATTCTGGACAGTTTTACTTGCCGACCGTTGTGCCACACTATCACATAAGCAGTTATCAGTCCGTTAGTATATGTCTGTAATCAAATATTTGGAAGCTACTGTTGATATAGCTGGTGAATACCAGAACTTAATCACATGTACTTTGCCCCTTGGTCGATATTAAGGATGGTGCCTTATTCCAGTGATATGTATTACAGGATAGGATGCTCAAAATTCTTAAAGCACACACACAGGAGTGGAATCAGTCAATAGCCTGCTAGCTTTTCCAGGTTTCAACTGACAGCTGGTCACCGGCCATATGCCAGAAAAGGAGGCCCATTAATTGAATTGGGGACTGATTTCAATTTAAGTTTAAGTAATTTAAGACAATTGTGGCAGTAATGAAAGAAAGAGAGCTGGTGAGTCTCCAGCTGCTAGTCACTGCTTCTGAAGACCATTCACAATGGATTGACAGCATTGAGGAGGCCTATGGCCCATAATGAACAGTCTGAGATAGGTGCATTTAGTGGAACCTAGCATGTCGCCCTGGGGGAAGGTCAGTTTTATGCACAGGAATTGCTTCAAATAAATTGAATAATAGCGAGTTTTGAGAAGATTTGTTAAGGCTTTGGAAATAGGTTTGCTCACTGAGCTGCAAAGTTCATTTCCAGACGTTTCATTACCCTACTAGGTAACATCTTCAGTGGGCCTCAAGCAAAGCAGTGCTGAAAATTCCTGCTTTCTATTTATATGTTTGGGTTTCTTTGGGTTGGTGATGTCATTTCCTGTAGTGATGTTCTTTCCTGTGGTGAAGTCATTTCTTGTTCCTTTGCTCAGGGGGTTGTAGATGGGGTCTAACTCGATGTGTTTGTTGATTCCTAGAAGCATGGCATTCCAACCGGAACTCTATCAATAAACACATCAAGTTAGCCCCCATTTACCACCATTTGAGAAAAGGAACAGGAAGTGACTTCACCACAGGAAATAACATCACCACAGGAAATAACATCACTAACCCAAAGAAACCCAAACATATAAATAGCAGGAATTTTCAGCATTGCTTCACCTGAGGCCCACTGAAGACGTTACCTAGTAGGGTAATGAAATGTCTGGAAATGAATCTTGCAGCTCAGCGATCAAAACTACATCCAAATTGAATAAATCAGTCAAAGCTTATGGAAGTGTATGTGATATTAGTATAACTTATTTACATTTGAAGATCTGTAATCATTCATGCTATTTCAGTTGATTCCTCCTAAATTGGGGTGGCAGGTTGGCTCACTGGTTAGCACTGCTGTCTCACAGCATCAGAGACCCAGGTTTGATTCCAGCCTTGGGTGACTGTCTGTGTGGAGTTTGCACATTCTCCCCGTGTCTGTGTGGGTTTCCTTCTGGTGCTCCAGTTTCCTCTCACAGTCCAAACATGTGCAGGTCAGGTGAATTGGCCATGCTAAATTGCCCATAGTATTAGTCAGAAGGAAATGGGTCTGAGTGGGTTACTCTTCAGAGGGTCGGTGTGGACTTGTTGGGCTGAAGGGTCTGTTTCCATACTGTAGGGAATCTAATCTAAAAAAAACTAAGTTGTACTGACATCTGGTAGGTGGGGTGATGGAAAGTGGTAGAAGTAAGCAAAAACAACAGGCTTCATTATTTTAAAGAATATGTGTCCAAGATGATATAATGTGCAATGCATTCAAGGATTTAAATTCTGCTGAACCCTGTCAAAAGTAATTACTAAATTGAAACTCAATTCCAAAAGATTCAAATAAGTAGTATCTTGCAATTGTACCTTCAATTTCCATTCAGCAGCTTACACTGTCACTCATATGTTAACCATAATGTGGAGGTGGAGGCATTGGGACCTGGGTGGGCAAAATCAGAAGTCATACAGCATCAGTTATAGACCAAAGGGTTTATTTGAAATCACAAGCTTTCATAGCGCTGCTCCTTCCTCAGATGACTTCACCTGATGAAGGAGCGGCGCACTGAAAGCTTGTAGTTTTAAATAAACCTACTGGCCTATTACCTGATTTTGTGTGACTTCTGACTTTATTTAGGAGTTAGGAAAACAGCTCCCATGCAAAATGTTAACATTTACAGAGCATGGGTGAGACTGTGTCAATATTTTCAGAGTTTACATTCAAAGGTTTAAAGGACATAAATGGTAGTCTATCTTCTTTACATCAGTCTTAATCTTTCCTTCATCACCAGAGCTGAAGGTTGTAAGAGCAATATTTCATTTTTATTCTTAATAGAGCTATATTCCAAGTAGTTCAATGCTTTGTGCATAAATTATATCTCTATGACTTACTTTCATTTCCTGAACAGTTAGTCATACTTTATAATAAAATCTCCTTAGAGAGTTTTAAAATATGTATACCAAATCATGATGTATTTCAAAGTTAAATGTATATGTTTTACCAAGTTTTTAATAACTCTTGTTGTCTGATTTCTTTAACAAAAGTAAGTTTACCAAATTGCTAATTTTGCAGAATTAGATGTATCACGGAAAGACTTAACTTTATTCCTTTTTGATTAATAGTTCCTGATCTCGGCTGGCCTTTACTAGAGATATTGCAAGACCATTCAACCATAAAAGATAGGAACAGGAGTAAGGCTGTTCATCGCCTTGAGCCTGCTCCACTATTCAATGGCTGATCCTGATATTCCACGCATCCAATTTCCTGTCCTTGCCCTGTGACCCTCAATTCTCCGACTGGTCAAGAATCTTTCTATCTCGGTCTGAAATATCGACAAGGACTTGGCCCACTGCTTTCGGTGGCAAGGAATTCCAAAAGCTCACAATCCTCTGAGAGAAGAAATTCCTCCTCATCTCAATTGGTGCCCCTTTATTCTGAGACTGTACCCTCTAGTTCCACACTCTCCCATGAGGGGGAACATCCTCTCAGTGTTTACCCTGTCAAACCCCTTAAGAATCCTCTGTGCTTCCATATGTTGCTATGAATTAGATTAGATTAGATTACTTACAGATTAGATTACTTACAGTGTGGAAACAGGCCCTTCGGCCCAACAAGTCCACACCGACCCGTCGAAGCACAACCCACCCATTGCCCTAAATTTGCCCCTTTTACCTAACACTACGGGCAATCTAGCATGGCCAATTCACTTGACCAGCACATCTTTTTGGACTGTGGGAGGAAACCGGAGCACCCGGAGGAAACCCATGCAGACACGGGGAGAATGTGCAAACTCCACACAGTCAGTCGCCTGAGTCGGGAATTGAACCCGGGTCGCTGGCGCTGTGAGGCAGCAGTGTTATAGATATTGCTATCTATAACAATAAGTGACACATATCCCTTGATGTGTATTTATCAAATATATATAAGTATTAACAAATATATTTAACAAAAAGAATCCCAGGAGAAACATTTCTCAGGGCTGAGCGTTGTTAATGGATTTCCAGAAGGAAAAAACATGTGGGTCTTAGCTCTTGATTTATTCCATTGGGGCAGTTTGTAAAGTTCTGCTCTTTTACACTATTAGCATTTGTAACAATGTTTATATTAAATAAATATTTCTTATCCTTAAAGGTCTAGTACCAGAACAAACATCTGCCCTAATAATTTAGCCGCAATTTAGTAGTCGATTTCATTTGAGTATTCCTGAAGGGAAAATGTAGTTGAAACTTTTCATCTTGTCCTCATCAAAACAGAGTTGTAAAAATATGAACTCTCAAAGGGAACAGTCGTTTATCCCGCGAGAGAAAAGGATGCTGAAAGATCGGTGAATAGATTTTAGGAGTTGGTGCCAGGGAAAATGCACCACCAAGCAGTTAACAACCAAACTTTTGTTCAAATTCAAATCAGCCAAGTTAACTCTGATTGATCAAGACATTTCCATGTGGAATGCATCAGGGAATGATGTGTCCCAAGCTGTTGTTCATTTCAAAAAGTGCATTATCTGGGCATGTTCTATTTGCAACTGACAGGGCCCAAGGTGTGAATACATGTGACTTCCAGGACACATACATGAGCTATACTGCAAGCCTGCCTGATGATCTTAATTTGGTTGTTCATGTACTTGTTGGCATAATTGGGATTGTTTAACGCATGTTCTCCAATCATGAAATTGCACCAAATGCTGGACAATATAGAGTTAAAGAGTCATAGAGATGTACAGCATGGAAACAGACCCTTCGGTCCAACTCGTCCATGCCGACCAGATATCCCAACTCAATCTAGTCCCACCTGCCAGCACCCAGCCCATATCCCTCCAAACCCTTCCTATTCATATACTCATCCAAATGCCTCTTAAATGTTGCAATCGTACCAGCCCCCACCACTTTCTTTGGCAGCTCATTCCATACACATACCACCCTCTGCATAAAAATGTTGCCCCTGAGATCTCTTTTATATCTTTCCCCTCTCATCCTAAACCTATGCCCTCTAGTCCTGGACTCCCCACTACAGGGAAGAGACTTTGTCTATTTATCCTACATGCCCCTCACGATTTTATAAGCCTCTATAAGGTCACCCCTCTCAGCCTCTGACGCATCAGGGAAAACAGCCCCAGCCTATTCAACCTCTCTCTATAGCTCAAATCCTCCAACCCTGGCAATGTCCTTGTAAATCTTTCTGCTAGGAAGGAGATCAGAATTGCATGCAATATTCCAAAAGTGGCCTAACCAATGTCCTGTAAACCACAACATGACCTCCCAACTCCTGTACTCAATACTCTGACCAATAAGCGAAAGCATACTAAATGCCTTCTTCACTATCCTATCTACCTGCAACTCCACTTTCAAGGAGCTATAAACCTGCAGTCCAAGGTCTCTTTGTTCAGCAACACTCCCTAGGCCTTACCATTAAGTGTATAAGTCCTGCTAAGATTTGCTTTCCCAAAATGCAGCACCTCGCATTTATCTAAATTAAACTCCATCTGCCACTTCTCAGCCCATTGGCCCATCTGGTCAAGATCCCATTGTAATCTGAGGTAACCTTCTTCGCTGTCCACTACACCTCCAAGTTTGGTGTCATCTGCAAACTTACTAACTATACCTCTTATGCTCACATCCAAGTTATGTATATAAATGACGAAAAGTAATGGACCTAGCACCGATCCTTGTGGCACTCCACTGGTCACAGGCCTCCAGTCTGAAAAACAACCCTCCACTATCACTCGCTGACTTCTACCTTTGAGCCAGTTCTGTATCCAAGTGGCAAGTTCTCCCTGTATTTCATGAGATCTAACCTTGCTAATCAGTCTCCCATGGGGAACCTTGTCGAACGCCTTACTGAAGTACATACAGATCATGTCCACCACTCTGCCCTCATCAATCCTTTGTTATTTCTTCAAAAGACTCAATCAAGTTTGAGAGACATGATTTCCCATGCACAAAGCCATGTTGATTATCCCTAATCAGTCCTAGGAAACAAAATTACATATCTCCTAAGAAAATTACACAATTCCGGACAATTAAACAAGACGGAATTCCAGAAAATGAAACCAGACGGGACCAACACCCCACGATTCTATGGACTACCAAAATTCCATAAACCAGGAGCCCCCCTCAGACCCATAGTCTCACTACCCGGAACACCAACTTACAGACTGGCCAAAGAACTACACGCAAGACTGAAATACCTAGTAGAAGAGTCACAGCACTCCATCCACTCCACCCAGAAATTCCTAAAAATCATCAAAAATACCAAAATAGAGGAAGACGAAACAATGACCTCATTCGACGTAACAGCACTGTTCACCTCCATCAACATCGACCTGGCAAAGGAAACATTTACCACACTTTTAGAAGAGACCGTCACACACACCCCAACCACCATCAATCACATTACCAACAAAATCATCATGAAGCTAGTGGACCTGTGCCTCACCACCCACTTCACCTTCTACAACATAATCTACAAACAAACCAACGGCACACCCATGGGATCTCCGCTATCAGGATTCATAGCAGAAGCGATCATGCAAAGACTAGAACAAACAGCCCTACCAACCATCAAACCAAAAATCTGGGTCCGTTATGTAGCTGACACCTTTGTCATCACAAAATGAAACAAGATAGAAGAGACATTTAACATCATCAACAACACCCTCACAGGCATAAAGTTCACCAAGGAGGAAGAAACTGACAACAAACTCGCATTCCTGGACGTCACAGTCGAAGGAAAGGACAACGGAGAACTACAAACCTGTGTATACAGAAAACTGACAAACACTGACCAAGTACTTAACTACATCAGCAACCATCCCAACACACACAAACAAAGCTGTATCAGAACACTATTCCAACGAGCCACCTCACACTGCAGCACAGACGAAATTCGGAAAACAGAGGAGAACCACCTATACAACGTATTCAAGAAGAACGGATACTCAAAAAATACAGTCCGCAGATTCCTCAAGAACAAACCACGACAAGCAGACCAAACACAGCCAGAAACCCTAACCACCTTACCATACATCAAAGAAGTTTCAGAAATGACAGCCAGACTACTAAGATCCCTCAGAATCCTAGTAGCACACAAACCCATCAACACGCTCAAACAAAAACTAACAAACTTAAAAGACCCAGTACAACCCAT
Organism: Chiloscyllium plagiosum; assembly: GCF_037043375.1. NCBI lineage: Eukaryota > Metazoa > Chordata > Chondrichthyes > Orectolobiformes > Hemiscylliidae > Chiloscyllium > Chiloscyllium plagiosum. The sequence goes on from NW_028270142.1 coordinate 5,631,798, forward strand.
GGACAAAACCGTCATCTACAAAATTCCATGCAAGGACTGCCACAAACACCATGTAGGACAAACAGGAAGAAAGTTAGCCACCAGGATACACGAACACCAGCTAGCCACAAAAATACACGACCCTCTCTCCCTCGTAGCCCTACACACGGATGAAAAAAAACACCATTTCAACTGGGACAACACATCTATCCTGGGACAGGCTAAGCAAAGACATGCCAGAGAATTCCTAGAGGCCAGGCACTCCAACCACAACGCCATAAACAAACATATAGATCTCGATACCATCTATCAACCCCTCAGAAAATGAACAGGAAATGACATCATCACAAACCCCAGGAACCCCATCCAGGACAAACATATAAATAGAAAGCAGGAGACAATAGCTTCGCTTCACTGATGATGTTACCGAGCCAGGTAATGAAACGTCTGGATATCAAACCTACAGCTCAACGAGCAAACCTACACCCTAAACCTCAACCTGAGCTACAAACCTTCACAAACCTTGCAAAGTCCTTGCCTTTCTAATATGTTCTGGGGTTGTGCAATAATGGGCAGATTGAGTATAGTGACATCCTTTTTGATACAATCCACCAGTCATTGGGGTATTCAGCCTGGCACCACATTGACACTGAAGTTCATATATCACATATTCATTTGTGTGTAGGCAGGATGCTTGACGTTACTATACTTTTCATGGAGAGCACCCCTCATGTTGCTAGTACATAGTAACAATGTGAAAAAACTAGCTCCACCTTTTGCTAAATTTTTTGAAACATACTCAGCTTACCTCATATTACCAGGATAATATGAGGTAAGCTGAGTACTTTTCAGGATTGAGACTGGCCCCTTTTGTATGAGTTTGAACAACATGCAGCAAACCAACCTGTTGGATAGATTCGATGTGTCCTATGGTGATAAACATCTTGCCTGGTGAATAAGTGGCTTGAGCCCTATTGACAAGCTTTCCTATAGTGGCAACGTTACAGTGCATGGAACTATGGGAACTACCCAAAAAGTATAATGACCAGTGAACGTTGGGTACAAGAAACAGTAGTGGAGAACTCATTAGCAGATTTGTTAACAAGCACACCAGGAAAGGCAGCACGGTTGACAACTACATTTTGAAGGTGAATTTGAGCACTGGATGGAAGCCATTAAACATAAGGGTATTCTTATATTCAGCTGCAGATTCAAATGTAGCAAACATATCATCCACACATAGGACATATGCAAAAATAGTGGATTGGGGGTCAATCCATCAAAGATATATTTCTCATGGAAATCTATGAAGAAATTGATGAGAGTTGCCCGGAGAGAAAATCCCACGATTCCAATATCTGTCAGAGCAGACATTATTTTTTACTCACCCATCGGATGAGGGCATCACTGGCTAGGCCAGCATTTACTGCCCATCCCTAATTACTCAGAGGGCAGTTAAAAGTCAACCATATTGCTATGGATCTGGAGTCACATGTAGGCCAGACCAGGTAAGAATGGCAGTTTCCTTCCCTAAAGGACATTAATGACCCAGATGGGTTTTTCCAAAAATTAGCAATGATTTCATCGCCATCATTAAACTCAGCATTCCAGATTCTTACTGAATTCAAATTCTACCATCTGCCATGATGGAGATTTGAGCCTCCATCCCCAGAACATTGTCTGGATCTCTGGATTAACAGCCCAGAAATACTACAACAAAGCTATTGCCTCCTCAACACCACATGGTGCTATTAAAACTGAACTCAGTTGCATGAGTAGCTAAGTTCAAATTCATTAAATGCAGGTCACCATGATGTCATGCTGTTGGCTTGTGATTTGGTATTCTTTAATTCTGACCTGGTGAGTGGAAGATGAAAATCTTGTGCAGCATGTCTCTATTTTTCAGCAATACACACATTCAGTACTATCAAAATATAACCTGTTAATATAGCTCTACTTTGCAAAACTCCCAGCCCCGAGTCAAGCATATGTTTAAGTTTTGTTGGTGCATTCTTTTAAAAATGAGGGTCAAATCAAGATTAATACCTTTGATGCCCCATTTAACAATTCCATTTACGCCATTAAGAAAATTCAAGTGAATGCATAATGATTTCTCCCAATTAACAGATGAAACACTGAGACTGTTTTTGAATATTTCCAGATGTTTATTATATTCCATGTACTCACTTGAGCAAAGAATTTTAAATGTAAAGAGTATACCCATTGAGATTAATTTCCCTGGGCCAGGGTTTTAATGTATAGAAGGAAAGCAAGACTTGTTATTTTGCCATTTAGGGGCAGTAGGTGTCTCAACTGCTTTATAGACAATTAATTATGTTTTATGTTAATTATGTTGTAACAATGGAAACACAACAGCTAATTTGCATACAGGAAGCTCCCACAAAGAGCATGTGATATTAACCAGACATTGTTCAGATCTTCTGGTCTCCAGATATTTAATATTGGATGCATGATCCAATCAGGACTAGGCAGAAGTAACTTTGATGCACTGACTCTGGGAAAAACCCAGGAAATGGAGACTTCGAACAGGTAGTTCCTCTACTCCTTTCAAATCTTCCAAAAAAGTGTCTGACTCTTGAGGTGTAGGCAGCGACATCAGACAGTTCCAAGTTACTTATCTGGATAGTTGTTCGGGAATGTTAGACAGAAAACTCCGAGTTGGCCTCCTGGGTAACTTATAAACCAGACAACTCCTCTCAACCTAACATCACAAGCTTCCATTTACCGCCCACTCCACAGATCAATTTATTCCCTGACACACAAAAAAATGTCTACTCCAGTCATAAATGTATTCATAATGGAGCATCAACTACAAACAGGGGTAGAGAAATCTATAGATTCACAACTCGTGTAGGGTTGGCACGGTGGCTCAGTAATTAACACGGCTGCCTCTCAGCGCCAGGGACCCATGTTTGATTCCACCCTCGGGCAACTGTCTGTGTGGGGTTTGTGGGACTGTGCTCCGGTTTCCTCCCACAGTCCAAAGGTGTGCAGGTTAGGTGGATTGGCCATGGGAAATTGCCCATATTGTCCAGGGATTTGTATGTTAGCTATGGGGAATGCAGGGTTACAAGGATAGGGAGAGGTTTGGGAGGCATGGTCAGTGTGGACCCAATTGGCTAGCTTCCACACTATAGGCATTATATGATGATGATTCTATAATAAAAAAAATTCTCATCATTGCATCCTCAATTATTAGCTCTTTACCCTGAAACCGTGTTGATTGATGCTTTTGATCCCCTCACCTGCAGAAACATTGCATGATTAAGTCTCTTTGAATCTTGTCTGTTGCAAAGAGTCTGCCTCTTACTATTCTGAATTCCAATGAATATTGACCCGATTTATTCAAATAAAGGCAATACCATGCAGATGCTGGAAACCTGAAGCAAACACAAAGACTATTCGAGAGACACACCAGTTCTGAAGAAGAAATGCCAGACATGCTGAGTTTCTCCAACATTCTCTGTGTTTGATCTAATTCACTTAAACCTCTCATCATAGAACAACCACCTCTTCCCAGGGACCAGCTTAGAATCTTTACAATTGCCAAATAGCTATACAATGCTTTCACCTTAAAGAGTACTTTAGTCCATTTTTCCTTGTGCAGTACTTTCTGAGTGGCTGTGCAGCCAAAGATTACCAATAATTCAAAAGTGAGTGTGAGAAATTTGAAGACCTGAGTTTAAGCCCCACCCTTGTAACTGAGTTATTTAAAATTCACTTTATTAAATAACTTTGGAACAAAAAGCTAGCATTGGTAATGGTGACCATGGTAGTACCAGATTGACATTAAAAACCATTTAATCGTTAAGACCATTATGTAAGAAAGTTGATGTCCTTACATAGCCTTTCCTTTGTGTGATTCCATACCCCATCATTACTTTGACATTCATCAATCCTCTGAAAGGATTCAGCAATAACTCAATTATATTAAAACTATTATTAAAATAGAATAATCCACATGCACGATAATAGTTCTGAAGGGCAATTAGAGATAGACAATAAATGCTTAATCTGTCAATGACTCCGATAATTTCAGTTTTTAATGCTTACCTTGCCAACCTGTTCCAATTATCTCTAAAGATTAAATAGTACTATCCCATGCAGGTGGACAGTAGCAAACGCAATACATATGGACAAGAGGAAAGTAAAGGCAAAATTTCCACAAAGTGCAGCTATTTTAGTCAAGCCACAGTGAAAGAGAATCTAATGCAACCGTTCAGCTGTCATGCCCTGCAATTAGATTTGCACAATAGATGTATACTTTCTGTGACAAAATAACGATAAAACTGTTTACAATGTCACTTAAGTATTTGTCAATCCGCCGATGGCAAGTATTAGATTAGATTCCCTACAGTGTGGAAACAGACCCTTCGGCCCAACCAGTCCACACCGACCCTCCGAAGAGTAACCCACCCAGACCCATTTCCCTCTGACTAATGCACCCAACACTAAGGGCAATTTACCATGGACAATTCACCTGACCTGCCAATCTTTGGACCATGGGAGGAAACCGGAGCACCTGGAGGAAACCCTCACAGACAGAGAGAATGTGAAAACTCCACACAGACAGTTACCCGAGGCTGGATTCGAACCTGGGACCCTGGTGCTGTGAGGCAGCAGTGCTAACCGTGCCGTAGAGGTGCATGTAGAGATATTTCATTTTTCTTTTCCAAATAGAGAAATGGCATCAGTATCACTCCGAATGTAAAATTTTCCCTGCTGTTAACAATCAATAATTCTGCAAGTGCATTGGGTGAAAAGTTTAAATGACCGCGCCAGTTTAATGTGAGATAAGCAATTAAAACTCTATGCCCATAGATGGCGCTATGAGTCTGACAATGGTAAACAAATGACAGGCAGACTCTGGTGTCAATCTTGTTGTAACAGGTCAGCTACTAATTAGTTTTGTCCTTGCACTGTTAGGGTTTCTTTTTGAGTTTCATGTTGCAGTGAGGGAAGAGGGAATTTGGAACTGAGTGAACAGGATTATGTATCTCTTTAGTCCATCAGATTGTGAAATAAATATTGTAAAAACTGTAAGGGAACTGTAATGGGAGAATTCATTTTAAATAGAATGCAGGAAAATAAATAAAGGAATTAGGAATAGGAAGGAAAAGTAAACTAGCTGTGAGAAGATTTGTAGCTCAGGTTGAGGTCCTGGATGTAGGTTTGCTCGCTGAGCTGGAAGGTTCATTTTCAGACGTTTCATCACTATAATATAGGCGGTATGGTGGCACAGTGGTTAGCACTGCTGCCTCACAGCGCCAGAGACCCAGATTCAATTCCTGCCTCGGGAAACTGTCCCTGTGTCTGCGTGGGTTTCCTCCGGGTGCTTCGGTTTCCTCCCACAGTCCAAAAATGTGCAGGTTAGGTGAATTGGCCATGCTAAATTGCCTGTAGTGTTAGGTGCAGGGGTAAACATAGGGGAATGGGTCTGGGTGGGTTGTGCTTCGGTGGGTCAGTGTGGACTTGTTGGGCCGTAGGGCCTGTTTCCACACTGTAAGTAATCTAACCTAATCTAATCTAATAGGTAACATCTTCCGTGGGCCTCCAGATGAAGCACTACTGATGATTCCTGCTTTCTATTTATAGGTTTGGGTTTCATAGGGTAAAAGAACATGACCCTCTCTCACAGGTATCCTTACATATAAATGAGGAAGGACACCAGTTCAACTGGGACAACACATCCATCCTAGGACAAGCCAAACAGAGCCATGCACAAGAATTCCTAGAAGCATGGCATTCCAACCAGAACTCTATCAACAAACACATTGACTTGGACCTGATTTACCACCCCCTGAGAAAAGGAACAGGAAATGACATCACCACAGGAAATGATGTCACCACAGGAAATGATATCACCAACCCAAAAAACCCAAATCTATCAATAGAATGGAATCATCAGCAGTGCTTCATCCGGAGGCTCACTGAAGATGTTACCTAATTTGGTGACAAAACATCTGAAAATGAACCTTCCAGCTCAGCGAGCAAACCTACATCCAGGAAAAGTAAAATGCAATATTATTTTTAAATCACTTTCAGTGTTGGGAGATAAGGCAAATAACTGGATGCTGGAAATCTGAAACAAAAGCAGAAATTGCTGGAGAAATTCAGCAAGTCTGGCAGCATCTGTGGGAGAGGAAGCAGAGTTAATGTTTCAGCAAGCAAGTACAGCAACTTTGCTTCACTCAAGGCATTTCAATAGTGAAGCAGACAGTATGTGCTATTATCACAAAGCTACTGTGGCACTGTAGTGCACGCAGCCAGCAATTTCCAGATATTTCAGTCTGCTCATCGCCTGTAGTTGCTGTATTCACTCATAACTTAGATGTATAAGATGAAGTGCCCAAGAGGAGTATTTTTGTGTTTGTTAATTCAATGCTAAATGGGAATGCAAGCTGGGAGGAAAACAGAAAGAGTTTTGCAAAGTGACATTGTTACAACTGAGGCCAGAGGAGGAGTGTAGGAACTAAGGAATTAGGAGTGGAAGTAGGCCATTCAGCCCTCTGAGCCCACACTGTATTTAACATGATCATGGCTGATCTTATCCTGGTCTCAACGCCACTCTCCTGCCTGCTCCCCATGGTCCTTTACCTTGCGTCTCATCAGAAACATATCTATTTCTTTCTTGAATGTGTTGATTGATTCTGCCCCCACTGCACTCTGGGGCAGTAAGCTCCACAAATTCACAACCCTCTGAGAGTAGATTCCCCTTATCTCAGTTTGAACCTACCTCCTCTCACCACATGTTTATAATCTCTTGTTTGAGACAGTCCCACAAGGAGAACACCTGATCTTAGTCCACCTTATCAATCCCCTTTAGTATTTTATAAACCTCAGTCAGCTCTCCCCTCCCCTCCAAATTCTTCGGAACTCCAGTGAGTACAAGCCAAAGCTATTCAACCATTCCTCTTAGACCAACCTGGTGACCTCCCTCTGAACTGCCTCCACATCCTTCCTCAAGTAAGGAGACCAAAACTGGATAAAATACTCCAGATGTGGTCTCATCAAAGCCTCATATAATTGTAAAAATATTTCTTTACTTTTATAAAGTTAAAAATCACACAACACCAGGTTATAGTCCAACAGGTTTATTTGGAAGCACTAGCTTTCGGAGTGCTGTTCCTTTATCAGGTGGTTATGCTTCATCAGGTAGATGAAGGAGCGTCGCTCCGAAAGCTAGTGGTTCCAAATAAACCTGTTGGACTATCACCTGGTGTTGTGAGATTTTTAACTTTGTCCACCCCAGTCCAACACCAGTTCTTCCACACCATTACTTTTATAATCCAGTCTGTTTGCAATAAATGCCAGGATTCCATTTGCCTTTCTTATTACATGCTGTATCTGCATACCCACCGCTGGGGCAGCCCTTGGTGGCACATGATAGCTTTCCATGGATTTTAAATATGGCCAGAAAAGGTTTTTAGCAAAAGTAATGGAATTAGCTTGTTTGGTACAATATTAAAGTGAAATCATTAATTAGGACAATGGTAGCTTTGAGAAGAAGATAAGTCCAAGGGAACATGCTTCAGGTAGATTAGGGTAGCAAATATGAGATGAGTAACAGAATTTGATAGGGATAGCAATGAATACAATGAATAATGGAATTCACAGTCCTAAGGGATAAGCAAGACTGGGAAATGTCTGACAGCGTATAACCATTAACATTGGAATTTTAAGTAATAGGATACATTGTAAAATTCCAAGTCCTGATGATAACAATGACCAAGGGCTGTCCAGAGGGGTGTCCATCATTAATGGGGTGTTTTACAATATTGGATGTATAAATTAGGGGGAATGGAATAATTACATCAATGTTGTATGTAATTATTGTAGTGTGAGTATATAATACTGTATTCAGCTGGGAAGCCAGAGAGTCACTGACCTCTCCTCTGATCTGAGCCATATTTAAGAGGGTAACTGGGCCCCAAGTGAAAGCCAGATTTGGAGCAATCTCTGGCCTCTCCCACACTTGTGTAAAAGAGCTCTGAACAAAGATTGATTGAGCTTCTAAACATGGAGCTCAAGACTCCTTTTTGACATCTCTCTCCAACACCCACTTTCTGTGATTCATGCATAAAGATGTGATAAAAGTTCGCACTTTAGAAACAATGACCCATGTTCATCAATCACATTACAGTGAATTCACATTAACAAAATGTGCATTATAGCAGAACGACCTGTACTTCAAATAAATACTTTATTCTAGTTACTAAGCTGAGTAACTAATGTTATCTATATCAAGCTTAAAATAAATAGATCTAGAATCAAATTAGAGTTGGCTTTATTGTCACATGTACTCAAATGAGTACAGTGAAAAGTTTACAAGTCACTAGTTACGGTACCATCTTAGGTACATGTAGCTTGGTATAGATTCTTGAGTACAAATTCTTAGGGAAAGAAAAAGTAGGAACATAAAGAAATGTAGTCCAGAATTATGTATCATAGGAATAAATTAGAAAAATAAAGAAAGATAAGTTCAGAATAACAGTCCTTCCAACCCCATCCATACTGACACCTAGACTCCAGACCATGCCTGGCTTCACCTCAAGGCTGGAGGTCCATGCTTAGGCCATGCCAAGCTTCCAAGAGACTGCCATTAACACAGTTACAAATATATTATCAGAACAAAACATATTCAATAAAGATGCAATGCTTGATTAATGTACATAGTCAGTTATATAGAAATATAGATGCTTAATCCTATAATATCCTCAACATATACCTGAAAACACACAAACAGAGAAAGGGAACAAAACGTATTTCTCTGCAGCGGTTGGCTATCTTAAAATCCAAACACTTCAGCCAATGAAAAATGAGAGGCAGCAACCTCAGATTGTTCAGAGAAAACTTCCCTCCATATCAATTGGTTCTTAACAGGATTCCCTCCAAATGAACCAAAAAAACAGGAACATCTCCAACCCATTATGGTTCAAGACAGCCCCAGCAGGGTCGATAGCAAAGCAAGTAAAAATGAAAGACTGTGGATGCTGGAAGTCAGAAACAAAAGCAGAAGTTGCTGGAAAAACAGCAGGTCTGGCATTATCTGTAGAGAGAAATCAGAGTTAACGTTTCAGGTCCAATGACCCTTCCTCAGAACATTTGAGAACTCTGTTCAAAAGTCTGATAAGAGCAGGAAGGAGGCTATTCTCGAATTTGTTTGTATGTGTATTCAAACTTTTATGTCTTTTGCCCTCATTTATCCAATTACCATTTGAATTGGATTCCATCACATTATGTGGCAGTGCATTCCAGATCACAACTTATTGTGCAGACAAATGCTTCCTCATGTCATGGCTAGCACCAATTAGGTAAAACCTGTCTCCTCTCTGCTCATCGAATCAATTTTTCTTTCCTTACTTTACCCCAAATCATGTCAACACCATAATGAAATCAGCTTTTGACCTTCTGTGCTGTAACAGGAATAAATCCTGCATCTCCAGTCTCTGCGCATAAATGGAATTCCCCATTCTTGGTACAAGTTCCGTTCTTGAAATCTCTTTTGCACTCGTTCCAAGACTTTCTCATGTTCCCTAAAGTATTACACTGAGAATTAAACTTAATAAACTAACTGAGGTCTAACTGAAGTTATACGAGATTTTGCATAACTTCTGTGCTTTTATGTTCCATTCCTTTATTAATACAGCAAAGCTTGGTATCACTTGATACTTTGAAATTATGTCCTGCATGCCCAAGCATAGATCTCCAGTACATTATCAAAAAGAGCTATTGTCTTAATTGTCACTGGGTCAAAATCCTGGAATTCCCTCCCGCTGGGCATTGTGGGTCACAGCAGGTGACTGCAGTGATTCAAGAAGACAGTTCACTACCATCTTCTCAATGGCAACTAGAGACAGGCAATAAACACTAGCCCGGCCAACACATTCCTACTAATGAATAAAACAGAGATGCTTGGGGAATATCACTCTACACTACCCTCTACCACTTGTGTCCCTTAGCCAGTACCTTACCCATGCTGCTTCTCATGTGTATTCACTGGGTTGCTTCCTTTTCTGATTAATCTCAGAGCAATGTAAAGAAATTTCTAAATCCAAATAGGGCATTTATGAGCTTTAATTTGACTTAGAACTTAAAGAAGTTTCAACACTTTGGATGGGTATATGAATAGGTAGGGTTTGGTGGGATATGGGTGGGGTGCTGGCAGGTTGGGATATCTGGTCGGCATGGACAGGTTGGACCAAAGGGTCTGTTTCCATGTTGTACATCTCTTTGACTCTATGACATGTTCTTTCTAGTCTTTTTATTTTGGATTCTGTGTCTGAACCAGTCACTTGACTCTAGCTCCACTCACTTGCTGAGGCCAAACTCATTTTATAATGGCGATCAGAGAAACATAATCAATTTAATCAATTATCATTAAACACAATTCATTTCCTCTTTTAACTAAAGACCTTAGTGTTTAACATGTCTGTTTTTTTTACTATGTACAGAAATATTAAAACAGTAATCTAAATACAATCTTTGAGAAATGAATTCTTTGACATTTACAACCAGAGCTATCCATCTGTGATCAGCTCCTAGTTTGCTCCTAATCAAACATTAGTACAGAGCAATGGCTCGATCTTTTTCCTATATTAACTTGTAGGATGTGAGCATCACTGGCTGGGCCTGCACTTATTGCCACTTCTCACTGCCCAGAGGGCAGCTAGGGGTCAATCACATCTCTGTGGGATTGGAGTGACATATACGCTAGACCAGGAAAGGAGACAAAAACCCTGCAGATGCTGGAATCTAAAGCAGACAGGCAGAGGGCTGGAAGAACACAGCAAGGTAGGCAGCATCAGGAGGTGGAGAAGTCGACATTTCGGATGTTACCATCCTTTAGGAAAGGATGGCAGATTTCCCAAAAGGGCATAATGAAACAGAAGGGTTATTTTTCCCTCAACGATGGCCATCATTAGACTCCTAATTCCAAGTTTTTAATTAAATCCAAATTCCACTACAGTGGGATTTGAACCCAGGTGCCTAGAACATTACCTGAGTGTCTGGATTAATAGCCCAGCAATGATATCAGAACGGCATCGCTTCCCCCTTTGGATGTGATGGGGAGTACTATTCTAGACTACCACCGATTTAAATCATGCTCTATTTTCATATGTTCATCTAAGTAAAGCTTATTACATTCTGATAAGATATTCCCTATGCGTGTGTCCTACTAGGCACCTTCAATTTGTCATTCTTAGTGAAAGTTTGTCTTAGTAGAAACACTGAAAGCGCATTCACCAATGTACACTCAAAATGTTTAATTGCTGGTGGATTTTAGGATATAAATGTACAAATCCCCTTCTATCCAGTACACATATTTTAAAACTTTATCTGTTTTGAAATCTTTCTTGTTGCTGAGTATCTGCAGATTCATGCCTGGTACCAGATTTGTCTGACTTAGAGTCATAGAGTCATAGAGATATACAGCATGGAAACAAACACTTCGGTCCAACCCATCCATGCCGACCAGATATCCCAACCCAATCTAGTCCCACCTGCCAGCACCCAGCCCATATCTCTCCAAACCCTTCCTATTCATATACCCATCCAAATGCCTCTTAAATGTTGCAATTGTACCACCTCCACCACTTCCTCTGGCAGCTTATTCCATACACATAACACCCTCTGTGTGAAAAAGTTGCCCCTTAGGTCTCTTTTGTATCTTTCCCCTTTCACCCTAAACCTATGCCCTCTAGTTCTGGACTCCCCGATCCCAGGGAAAAGACTTTGCCTATTTACCCTATCCATACCCCTCATAATTTTGTAAACCTCTATCAGGTCACCCCTCAGCCTCCGACACTCCAGAGAAAACAGATTCAGCCTGTTCAGCCTCTCCCTATAGCTCAAATCCTCCAACCCTGGCAACATCCTTGTAAATCTTTTCTGAACCCTTTCAAGTTTCACAACATCTTTCCGATAGGAAGGAGACCAGAATTGCACACAATATTCCAACAGTTGCCTAATCAATGTCCTGTACAGCCGCAACATGACCTCCCAACTGCTGTACTCAATACTCTGACCAATAAAGGAAAGCATACCAAACGCCTCTTCACTATCCTATCTACCTGCTTTTGCAAACATTTCTGAGGGCAGTTAAGACTTAGCCACATTGCTGTGGATCTGGATTCACATGTCAGCCAGGATGTTCAGCTTCCTTCCCTCAAGGGCATTCATGAACCAGATGGGTTTTCCCAACAATGAGCATCACAATTTTTATTGAATTCAAATTCCACCAGCTGCCATGGCAGGATTCAAACCCAGGTCCCCAGAACATTACCTGGGTTAACACTCCTGCAATGATACCACTAGACCATCACCTCCCCCATAACAGAGCTGAAATAATAATTCTGATTAAATGGCACTAAGGTATTAAATGTCAATTTTCAGAATAGTTTAGATGTCCTCATAAATGAAGAATGTTAAATTTGCAAGCAAAAACATAAAATAATTAGGAAGACAATTGGTCTGTGTGTCTAATTCAAACTCAAGAGTATATATTAAGAACCATGAAATCAAAGAGTTTCCTCCCAGTCGGGGAACACTTCAGCAGTCAGGAACATTTGGCCGTGGACCTTCAGGTGACCATCCTCCAATGCAGACGTCAGGATACACAACAATGCAGAGTGGGCGAGCAGAGGCTGTTAGCCAAGTTTGGTACCCATGGAGATGGCTTCAACCGGGACCTTGGGTTCATATCACACTACAGGTGACCCCACTGCATCACACACACACACACACACACACATATACCCCCCCCCCCCCCCCCCCACACACACGCACCCTCTCACAGGTTTATACCCCATCACACTCACACATACACTTTACCAAGCTTGCACACATGTACCCACACACCCTCTCAAATGCACTCACACTCACATGCAACACTCACTCTGTCTCTCTCTCTCTCTCTCTTTCTCTCTCTCTCCTGCACGCACACACATACGTTTATGGGGTGAATTTGTACTTGCAGGATTATATTTGTAGATACATTCTGTTTTGCTCAAAAATGCACAATCTGCAGGCAGTCAATCCATGTAATATTTTATAAATTCCACTTTGGAAATAGAATCAGTCTGACTCAAGACTGGGATACAGACAGACTCTGACCTCACACCTTTAATGCATTGTCTGAGCTGAGATATCAGCTTTTCTTATAAAACCTTGAGAATGTGACTTAAAAGAAGTTCTGGGATTTACATATTAAAGAACTGAAACCTGTAATCCATTCTAAAAGATGAAAGACTTAACAATCCAGGTTTATTCAATGTATCATTTCAGTTACATGACACTATTATCCTTTGCTATAAATTCTGTGTCTTAAGGTCCTGCTTCACAGCTACCTGATGAAGGAGCAGCACTTCAAAAGCTACTGCTTCCAAATAAACCTGCTGGACTATAAGCTGGTGTTGTATGATTTTTCACTTTGTCCATCCCAGCCCAACACCAGTTCCTTCATATCATGAAAATGTAAGTTGTTGCGAACTTGTTCCCCACCTGGAGTGCTGTGTTGGCCTCTCTAACTCTAAAAATATGTACTTTCCTCTTAGTGAGGTTGCAATGAAGGTTCACTGCAGTGATACCTGAAACACAAAAGTTATCCTGAGAAGAACAATTGAGTAAAATAGGCCTATTCAGTCTGGAACTCAGAAAAATGATGGTTTATCTCCTCAAAGATCCTTAGAAAGCTTGACAGTGTAGATTCTGAGTTTATTTTTCTCTTGCCCGGAGTCCTGAATTAGGAATCACAGTTTGAAGATAAAGAATTGGCCATTAAAGAGAGAGCTGAGGAGAAACTACTAGACCGAAAGGCTTGTGAATCATTAGAATTATGTGTCGTAGGAATCATCATTCATGTAATGTGAAAATAGTTAGATATTTGGACTGCAGGAGAATTGAGGAATATGGGGATCAGGTAGAAAGCTGGATTTGAGATCAAAGATCTGTGTCCTATTGAATGGTGGTGTAGGCTCAATGGGACTGCATAGCCCAATCCTATTTCCTGTGCCCTTAATGGTATGGTAAGGCTGTAATTACTGCTAAATAACCTTATTGCCCTGAGAAAGGAACTTTTTATTTGTTGGACATCAAATTTTTATATCATAATAAGAAATTCCACACATTACTAATGTAATGAAGATATTGCTTTTAAACATTGTAACATTCTACTTTAACGCTATGCATTTGTCCCAGTCATTGAAGGATTTAAATGTTTCTTGATTCTTGATTTAATAACTGTGACAGTTACTTGTTTGATAACATCACTGTTGGCACAACACTGGAGAGCCTCCTTGTGTTGTACCAGATTCACGCTGCCATCAGGAAAGGCAAAGAGCGCACCTGAGATCATGAGATCTTTGTGCCCTTTTTTTATGAACTCAGCAATAAGTGCCATTCTTCACTGCTGTCCACAAATCCAACCTATGGCACATCATTGTACATTTATCTACAACTTGTACTCCATTGGAATTTGTGCTATACTTCCAGCTCCATTCTCTACTTAGGAACATTGGAGCTTTGCAACTGTGTGTTTGTTTTTGTTAAGTTAAACATCCAGATATTCTATTTTCTCTATTTCAACATAACAAATGTGAACACACTCTGAAAGATTACCTTAACAAGTTGGTGTTCCAATGATTTCAGTTCTTGTCCTGTGTGTAGTCAGAACAATGTTGTCTACCCCTGAGGTCTATCTTCTCACAGTTTTCAACACCTCTAATTAATTTCCAAACCCAAAGCAATTTGGCTATAGTAATTTGGCATAATTCTGTTAAGCTAAAACTCCTTGCCATGACATAAAAATATGTAGTATCAATGTTATCATTAGAATTTCTAAATAATAGTGTCCTAAATAATGAATGCCTTCATAATATGAAACAAGAAAACACGATTTTGCTCACAATTTTCCCATTTCAGTAAACTATGTGCAATCTGTTTTGTCACAGACACTCATTGATTTGTCTCTGTAAACTGCAAACTATTGAATGTCATGTTTTTTGTTTGTGAATGAAGATGTATTTCTTGGTTCACTTTCATATCAATTAAATATAAATCCATAACATATATTACCAACTCACTTTGTGATATTTGTGTGTTCTGACTTTTTAATCTCATTCATGACTAAAGCCACCATTTGTCAATGTTTCAATATAATCCCAAGAGCTGGGAAGACACCAGATGGCATCATTATTACAACTGTGTAGAGTCAATATGGGCTGTAACAAGTGAAATCACAATGTGGGTGTAGTGAACTGGTTAATAAAATGTGTTAAAACATCTTCTAAGGCATGTCTGTCTGTTTCTTTAATTGAAAATAGTTTCTGCGAGCTGGCTGCTTCCCTTCACCAAAATTGCTGTTAATTTGCTATAAATAAACTTTTGAAAGAAGAAGGAAATTTGCTAAAGGATCAAGTTGGTGATTGAGCATCCTCAAATCAGTTTACGACTGTTAGTTTCTTTTATTGAAGAGAATCAAAGCCAGTTTTGCTGGATATTGAACTTTCAGTTTTTCCTTTCGATTGTCAGGATGGTTATTCATCCTACGTCAAACCAGTGCACCGTCTGAGTGATTAGGGTCATGTGAAATGAGTATGTATGGCAAATGTATGGAGAAAAAAAAGAGTTAAATTTCAGAATGATGACCCTTTACCAGAATTAGTTCTCAATTTAAGTCCACAGCATTTAATTAAGGGTTCCAATTCAAAATATGCTTCATGCTTCATCTTTCTCGTCACTCCTCATGGGAAAATTCTCACACTGTAGTTGAATCCCAAAGGTCGTCTCATGATCAATCTTCCTATTGGACACTAACTAATGAATATCAGTGGGCACTGTAAGAGTTTTTTTTACATCTAAACTGTGTCCGATCCCATGTTTCATCATGCACATTTTCCAATTGGATTACTGAATCTTCATCAGAGAATTTTCTCCCCTCCTCACCAACTTGCATTTATATCATGCATTTAACACAGTAAAACATATCAAGGTACAGTATCATGAAACAAAATTCAACACAAAGCCATGTAAGGAAATATTAGGACAGCTGGCCAAAAATATAAATCGAAAAGGTAAGTTTTAAGGAGAACCTAAAAAGAGAAGAGCTAGAGAAGTGGAAGGATTTAGGCAGTGAATTCCAGACAGGTGCAGACAGCTAAAGACACAGACATCACTGACTGAGCCGTTAAAATTGAGGAACTCAGGGAGTCAGAATTGGAAGTGCTCAGAGACCTTGAAGCATTGGAGAGCAGAAAGTTACAGAAATTGGGAGAGATCAGGTGATGCAGGAATTTCAAAGCAAGGATCAGAATGTTAAAAGCAACAATGCTGAACTGGGACCTAATGTACATCAGCAGGCACAGGGTTGCTAAAAGCCAATACAGTATACCTGTGACCATCTTAGCTATGATCAACCAACTCAGCACAAAGCAGAATCGCCGTGAGCACCATATGAGCAGTTATTCTCTGAAGGTTTGGGCAGGTTGCATAAATATTGCTTTATAGCTACAACTGATCTGCTTTCATCCTGGTGGCTGTTCTTCCATAACCACTGAATATTCTTAAAGATAGAAAAGAGCAATTGCCATAATATAATAACTTTTCTTAATTATTTGCTGAGTTTGGGGAGGTACAATTGCTACAGCAGAGTGGGGATCTTATTGTTCTTTAAGAATGGCCTATTTCAAATCTGTAGGCCATTGGGCTGAATGGCCTATTTCAAATCTGTAGTGATTATCATAGAATCACTACAGATTTGAAATAGGCCATTCAGCCCAATGAGTCCACACTCACCCTCTGAAGAGCTTCTAACCCAGACTCATCCCCCCTACCCCATTACTATGCATTTCCAATGTCTTATCCACCTAATCTACACATCCGTAGACACTATAGGCAATTTCCCATGACCAATCCACCCTAACCTACACAACTTTGGATTGTGGGAGGAAACCAGAGCACCCGGAGGAAGCCTATGTAGACCCAGGGAGAATGTGCAAAATCCACACAGATAGTTACCCGAGAGTGGAATCAAACTCAGGTCCCTGGAGCTGTGAGGCAGCAATGCTAACCACTGAGCCCAACTAGCTTTTTGTCCCCAGTTATTTTTTCCCCCTAAATGATTCCACTTACCCATCCATATTTTACATACAAGACTGTGGGGAGGAATTTACTGTCTGATATTGTCAAAACTATAGTTAGTCAGTTATTTGGGGGCATATGCAAATCATTTATTAGAAAGTTTCAGTTGAATTTTGATTCTGCTTTTAAGTGAGGTACTTTTATTTTGTTTCTCTGCAGCTGCTTTACTGAAGTTAAGACAACAGAGAAACGAAAGATTCCACTTTCACCTCAGTGGGCCAGACTCCTGTAGTCTCGTGCCTAAAAATGTTACATTATGTGTTTCCCTCCTTCTTGGTCTTTGTTCAGCTTCTGGCTTAACAGACTTGATCCTGATGTATACAATTGCACCACTGATGTGGAGAGTCAAGATGCTGGAGCAGTCCCACCAACGCTCCCTGTGCAAGATCCTATGAATCCACTGGGAAAACAGATGCACCAACACCAGCATCCTTGACCAAGTCAACAGCCCCAGCATCAAGGCACTGACTTTCCACTTGAACACAGAAACACAGAAATAGAGAACACACACCGGATCATCAACTCCACACTCACAGGAATCCGATTCACGAGAGAGGAAGAAAAGGACAACCAACTCCCATTCCTAGACGTGATGGTACAGAGAACACCGAACGGAGAATTCACCACAAAGGTACACAGGAAAGCCACACACACAGACCAAGTCCTGAACTACAAAAGCAACCACACCAACACACACAAAAGAAGTTGCATCAAGACACTATTCAAAAGGGCCACAACACACTGCAGCACACCAGAACTGCAAAAAGAGGAAGAGGAACACCTATACAAGGTATTCGCCAAAAACGGATATCCTCGCAATTTCATCAACAGATGCCTAAGGGAGAGACAACAGAACGAGGGCATGCCGCAACCCAAAGGACTAGCCACACTACCATACATCAAGAACATCTCTGAACTGACAGCCAGACTACTGCGACCACTAGGACTTATAACAGCACACAAACCAACAGCCACCCTCAGACAACAACTCACCAGAACGAAGGACCCGATACCCAGCATGAGCAAAACTAATGTAGTGTACAAAATCCCATGCAAGGACTGCACAAAATACTATATAGGACAAACAGGAAGACAGCTAACGATCTGCATCCATGAACACCAACTAGCCACGAAACGACATGACCAGCTATCCCTAGTAGCCACACACGCAGACGACAAGCAACATGAATTCAACTGGGACAACACTACCATTATAGGGCAAGCCAAACAAAGAACAGCCAGGCAATTCCTAGAAGCATGGCACTCATCCACAAACTCCATCAACAAACACATTGACCTGGACCCAATATACCGGCCACTACAGCGGACAGCTGAAACTGACAACCGGAAGCGGCAGGGAAAGGCCACTGTAAATGCCGGAGGAAACACCACAGAAGCGCTTCACAGGAGGCTCCCAAGCACTGAGGATGTCACCTAGACAGGGGACGAAACGTTTGCAACAAAAACTTCCAGCTCGGCGAACAGAACCACAGCGATTAATCCTGTTTTCTTTAACATAAATGAAGGGATGAGCAGCTTTAATAAATAAGCACAGGAAATGCTGGAATTATCTGGTACCTATACCATAAAAACAATCAAGCAAAAGAAACTTTATCATGAATCACAGACAATTAAATAGTTTAATAGACTGGTTCAGAATTTAAGCTGGTGAATGATGAACATCCACTGTTCATTAGATTTCAATCATTTAATTTCTTTGACCTTTTCATTGAAGAGTCACAGAGCCCTACAACACTGAGACAGGCCTTTGGCCCAAACTGGTCCATGCTGACCAAAATGTCCACCTAGGCTAACATCATTTCCCTGCACTTGGCCCATACTGTTCTAAACTTTTTCTATCCAAGTATTTATCCAAAAGCCTTTTAAATGAAGTTTCTGTAAGTTAGATATCCAAATGACACAGTGCTATATGGGGGGGGGGAAACATCCAGGTACAGAGTGACCAGGACCAGTAACTGTGTATTTCCAATAATAATTGATTATGAATAACGAGAAGAGTCTGAATTAGAAACTGTGAGTTAGAATAATATTTTCAAGATGAAAGCAAGTGCAGAAAGGAAAACAAGGAGTTGGAAAGCAAGATTAGATTAAAGGCAAGAGAAAGATGACAGAAAGGAAAAAATGGAATTTATTATTTCCTTTTAAAACTTCAACAATTAATATCTGAGGAATTAGACTACATATTTGTAAAAGCTGATTTTGTTTTTAGTTATTTGGCAGGAACTAAGGTGTATTGCATCACTGAAAAGGGTATTCACATGGAAATGGGAAATCTCTAACTTTGCGCAACTATTTTGGGGCAGCATGTTGGCTCAGGGGTTAGCACTGTTACCTCATGTGCTAGGGACCTGGGTTCAATTCCATCCTCAGGCAACTGTCTGTGTGGAGTTTGCACATTCTCCCTGTGTCTACGTGCATTTCCTTTGGGTGCTCCAGTTTCCTCCTACAGTCCAGGGTAGGTGGGTTGGCGGGTTGGCCATTCTAAATTGCTCCATAGTGTTCAGGGATGTGCAGGCTAGGTGGGTTAGCCATGGGAAATGCAGGGTTACAGGGATTGGGTGGGATGCTCTTCAGGAGGTCAGTTTGAGCTGAATGGCCTGCTTCCACACTGCAGGGATTCGATGACTGAATTTTAATATGCACCACAATGGAAGCATAGGGTTCGCACTCCATTTACTACATTGAAATGAGGAAACAAACAGCAAGATGCAATTTGTACCCTGTTCTGAAAGGAACTAATTCTAGATTTTTATGTCAACTGTATATCTTCTGCCTAAATAGCAATTAGCACAATCAATGTCACCACTCGTTATAGAGTAAGTTAAAGGAAACTAAAGAGTAAATTATGTATTTCTAATGCTGTTGCATTTGTTATAACAAATAGATTCCATGCTGGCAATTCAACTAGTTCTGAATATTAAATATATGTAATACAATACACTCAAAACCCATAATTCATATGCTTTTCTCCAATTATTTTGTCCATGTTTGGACTGTAAATGCATCAATATATATTAATCTGCAATAATGCATAGTACACTATACTTCATTTTAACACAGTGGGAATTCACGCAATAGGTAAAAATGAGAATTGGCAGAAAGTTTGGTGTGGACAAAGATAACGACAGAAAACAATAGAAGAAATTAGGAAAATTGTTAGTCGAAACTGGAGAAAGGTGGAAAGTAGCATTTTAAAAAATCAATAAGCAAATAATGCTGTGTTCCAAACACTTTAGCACATGAGTTAAGCCATTAATAATGATTGTTAGCTGGTAATAAATTGCTTCTCTCAGGCTGTCAATGATCTATGTTTACCTCCAAGAAAGTGCCATTTAGCAGTATTAAATCTGCCTGCTCTTTTTTTTCCTGGGCATGTCTTACCCTCATCCCAAGGTGCCAGATGAGCTGCCTGTTATTCCTTACAGCTTGATCTGGATTGATCACACCCATTCTCCCTCAACAACATTTTAACCTATCTCCTTCATCCAGTCACAAACATTTGAATTACAAGGATCTTCTTTGACCTGTCGGAACAACAGAAATAGTGCTGAAAATGGAAGGAACTTTTTGGCTAATTTGTAGCTGTCATGACACCCCAGTTAACACTCATCAGATTTCACACACTTATTGTCAACACCACTCACATAGCCCCAGGTTGTCTTCACAAATACACTGATCTCTACGGGACATCACCATGGCACTATAACATGCAACTAAATTCACACTTCCATGTCCCAGCTCCTTGAA
This sequence comes from Chiloscyllium plagiosum, assembly GCF_037043375.1. Taxonomy (NCBI): domain Eukaryota; kingdom Metazoa; phylum Chordata; class Chondrichthyes; order Orectolobiformes; family Hemiscylliidae; genus Chiloscyllium; species Chiloscyllium plagiosum. Next base: position 5,652,705 of record NW_028270142.1, read on the forward strand.
ACACATTTTCTTAAGCACAGCCAAATTGGTCTCATTTCTGTGCAGGTATTATTCATTTCCACTCTTTGCCAGCTTTTCAAAACTGCATGGTGCTTCACAAGCACATTAAAGCTGAACAAAATGGAAAATGTTGGAAGAAGTAAACAAGTCCATTGACATCTGCAAAGTGAGATATAGGTTGATGTGTCTTGTGGAGACTTAAAAATAAACCTCCAAACTCTGAATAGATCTCTATTTTGTCTCTTTTCAAAAGCATTCAGTTGTGTTGTTTGAATCCAATATTTTCTATTTTTATTTCAGATTCCCAGTGTTTATGTATATTCCTTTGTCACAAATATATTAATCATCCTTGTGATCAATAAGATACAAGTTAAACAAATCAATCAAATATTTACATTCCTCTATCTTGTTCAACCTCACATGTGATTTGAATGAATAGTTCCAGCAAAATATCAATTAAACAAATTCTTCTTATGTGTGTATTAAATACCTACTTTGTTCTTACACTTTAATACCTGCTGATCTAATCCAATAAAGAGTTTTCCTCAGAGACAGTTAGTGATCCGATTAGTAGATCCCTAAGGATCATCTCAATATTTCTCCTTTGATTGAAAATTAGATTTTGCTTTTCATCAGCGTCATTCTGAACCAGCATATCCTAAAACTCTTATCTTAATAAAATAATTGGTCAGTGTATGTTAGAAACATTTGTTAATGTGGACTATTGCATTTATTAAAAATACAATTCCGGGCGGGTTGTTAATTTGATAGAGATTGTGGTATTATAGGATGTTATTAGATACAAAGTGTCCTCAGTTGTTTCGATATAAATATAGACATGCACCAGAAATATAGAACTCCCACTGAGGCGACATTACTGCAGCTTCACTACAGCAGGGAGTCTATTGCTGAAGGTGATGGGTTTTTTTAACTGAATAGATTAACTTGTTGTTGGCATGATTATCCGCAGACTTGGGCTAATGATCATGCTTCTTTACGTGGCAACCTGTTAACTTAGAATTGGAGGAGCCGGTGTTGGACTGGGGTGTACAAAGTTAAAAATCCCACAACACCAGGTTATAAGCCAACAGGTTTATTTGGAAGCAGTAGCTTTCGGAGCGCTGTTCCTTCATCAGGTGCTAACTTAGGGGCTGCTTAGTAAAGTGTAAACTCCTTCATGCAAATATATCCAGGAATGGTGGCCAAACTTGAGCTGATTACTGTTGCTTTCCTGGGGGACATATTTAAACATGGTCTTTCCTGCATTGCATGTCAGAAGACTGTAAACACTAACAGTACTGTTCAAATCTATTTCCCAATTACTACAGGCTAAAGGTTCTCATTAGAACTTGATGTTTAGACAACATGTAATGATAGTTACAGAATGTTACCATAGAATAGATACAAAAAGGCAGCGAATTAGTAAAGAGTTAATAGCTTAGTATTCATGATGTAGTAGGCATTCTATGATGGGATAGATATTTTCCCCCGTTTATATACAAATGCACAAATTCGAGACAAGTTGTCAATGGTACAAGGGATGTAGCGCAAATTTAAGTAAGTCATTTATATTACGCGGTGTGAGAGTTCCCCTGCAATTCCCTGTGTTCCTGAAGAATTGTTGAAGTACCTTTACTTTATACACGGTCATTTCACAATCCAGCACGGGGCATCAGGTGCCACCCCTTTCACTGAAATCGGCCTATTTTCCATGTTGGCTATCGCAGTCCCAAAGGTTACATCACTTGACTTTAAATTAAAGCAACTGATTATAATTATAAAACGCTGCCGCGTTATTTTGGAAGTAATCATAGGGCACACGAAAATAAAGATTCAAAAAACTGTTCAATTACATGCAAGGAAGATAAAAGGTATTGTTTGAGACATCTGGAACATGGAAGAAAACTACTCAATATTACAAAATGTCCTCGTATTAATGACGAATAATAACGAAGTTTAAGTGAATCAATAACAATTTTAATCCATTGTCACTAAGATGTGCAAGTTCGGTTAACTAGCAGCTATTTCAGTTTAAGCAAAGATCAAAGATAACGTGATAACTAGCTGGCAATTAGATCTGGTTAACAGACAGCACATCTTCTTCCGATTATGTTCTCACTTAATTTCATTTAGTGACATATCTTCTCATCTTCAGACTCATACGGAACACAGGGGGCAACTTTTGTTTCAGCCGAATGAGAAAACAAATATCACGATGGAAAGTTCCCGCTGAACCGAACGGAAATGGCCAAATATCTGCACATCAATCAAAATCGCAGCTGTCACATTTTTATTGGACTATGCCACTGTTTAGCAACAAACAGATCTGTCCCAGTCAGAGACACTGGTTAATATCAAAGGATACGTTAATCAAACAATAAGCGAAAACAAGAGAAAAGGCTGGAAACCTGAGATAAAAATCAAAAGGGAAGAATCTGGAGAACAAATCTGTTGAAAATATCAAATTGCATCACCGATCCCGACTGACTTAAACAGACATGAGTTAGGAAAAACATCAAATCATTTTAAAAACTTCGGCTTCTCCTATTCATTTCCTTGCACTTGCTTCAAAATCCAATCCAACTTTTTCTCAAAGTTGCCAGGAGAATCTCTCCAATTATTTCACAATATGGAGACTACACTATTGTTTGTAAAATAATTTTTATTGTATTGTTGCCCTCTTCCACGCTTTGTTTGTCTTTCTCTGATTGTTTTCTCCTGATCTCTCATTACTGATGAATTAGCCATTTGACATCAAAATTCAGAGGAGTTTCTCCTGTGATTAATCCTGAACAAATGTTCACTCGATTCTAGAATTTTCTGCAGGTATTGTCCCGCAAGAACTGGCACACAGTTTCCCCTTCTTTATAACCAAAGTTTGCCCCCGATGCTTTTTTTATTATTATTTATACTATCAGCCCATTAAAGCTTATGATGACTGGAAATAATTGTAGGATCTGTCTCGGTCACTCTGGGACAGCAAGCATTTAAGAACAGGGAGTGGGACAGTGAAATCCAGAGACAAAAAAAAAGACATTTTTAAATAGTACAGAAAAATAGCGCCATACATTGCAAGAAGATTTAATTCTGGGATTTAATGGATCATTGTGCAGTGTGTTCTAATGTCTCAATAGCTGTCACTGATGAATCAACATATTGATATAAAATAGCAAGTTCCTATAAATGAAGACAATTAAATACGTTCCTGCACAGATAGACAGATGGATAGTTAATGATTTCGATGTCTAATATTCAAATCGTGCAAATATTATATTTGTGTCTGGTTTGAACTCATACAGGTTACAATAGCCATTTGCAACTTCAAATGATAAACTTTCAATATTCTTGCTGGTTACTCAGATCAGTGATACATCAAACAGAGCCAACTGTTACCATATCTTCCAACAACAGGCAAGAACTCCGCGTTATGGAATAGATTAGGAAGATTAATAAATTCTCTCTTTTCCTCCAATTCTCAGCGGAAAAATTTAACCATATGGAAGGCGAAAATTAGAATTTCATCACATTAGTGCAAAATGTAATGAAAAGAGTCGAACACCTGGGGCCAACTCTGAAAGACACAATTAAAAGGGTTTTAATGAAAGCGGGGGGAACAAATACACTGGTACCTCTGATACAGATTGATTTGCTGAAGGTGTTGTAGGATATTGGTTGCGACTGATGTCACAAGAAGGGAAACCAGCTACTAAACTTCCAGTTCCATCAAGGAATATCAAAGTCAAACAGAATAAACCCGAAATGTGAAATGATTTTGCACTGCTTCTGTTCACACGGGAGGGAGGGTGGAGTGCTACATAAATACACCTCGACAAGTATCCTCCTCCGGTTTTATACTGGCCGCCTCTGCCTTCCCTGGACTCAGAGAGGGGGAACAGAGAGATGGAGCATTAAGTGCGTTCATTGAACGGCTGAAAGTCGCCACACATGTCAGCGAAGGGCGCTTGCTCGATTTCTAACGGGAGCTAAAAAAAAAAGCCCTGGAAAACATACGCGTTAAGTTGTGTGTACAGATGGCTGGAGGAATAATGGAGCAGGCGCTACGTCTCTAAGCAAGAGCTGTGTTTTCTTATCTGTAGAAAGTGGATGTATACATTCAGTGATACACGGCTGGGGAGCCCTGCAGTTAGGGAGAGAGGGTGGGTTGTTGGGGGGGGTGGGGGATGGTGGGGTGGGAGATCTGGCCGGCTGGGATTGTTTGTTACCGTTTTAATCCTATTAATTAAAACGTTAACCTGATTGGTGGACGCACGGTCCCAATAGGCAACCCTTCATAATAACCTGCTCTGATATAATGATGTAAAAAACATTCCCGTCTGCTGATCGGCACGGAAATATCTTGAAGGTGAATCGAACCAGATAAACGCTAACGAGGTGCTCACCATCGTCAGGACAGAGCATAGGGGTTCACACACAAACAAAAAGAGAGAGAGAGGGAGAGAGGGGCAGAGGGCAGGCATCACCATCCAGCGGCGAAAATCAAAGTGAGGGACAAGTTGAGAAATTACCAAATAGTTTATGCAACAACGACGAGAAGGAAGAGGAGGAGGAGGGAACCGCGAGAATGGAAAGGAGCAGCGTCCACCTGAATGGACCGCAGCAGGAGCAGGAGCTGTTACTCCCGGCTCTCAGCGCTCCGGCCACAAGGCTGGACAGGACCTTCCGCCCGGCAGCAGCAGCGGCCGCCGCTCTCGAACTCTCGCTGGCCGAGCCCCGCTCGCCGCTGGGCTGCTTCGAGGGGGCCGGCGATCCGGACGGAGTAGCCCAGCAGGCGGGAGGAGGCGGGCAGCAGCACCGGGAGGGCAGCGGCGGGGACCAGAGTGTGGATGATGACAGCGATGAGCGCTGTGAGTTAATGCTGGTCCGGCCGGGGGCTGCAGACAGAGCGGTCTCTCTCAGCACCAGCGCCAGGGCAGACAGCAACTCCAACAGCAAGAAGAACAAGGAGCAGCGGGCCCTCCGGCTCAGCATCAACGCCCGGGAGAGGAGGAGAATGCACGACCTAAACGATGCCCTGGACGAGCTGAGATCCGTCATTCCTTACGCCCACAGTCCGTCGGTCAGGAAACTCTCCAAAATCGCCACGCTGCTGCTCGCCAAGAACTACATCCTGATGCAAGCTCAGGCTCTGGACGAGATGCGGAGGTTGGTAGCCTACCTCAACCAGGGGCAAAGCCTCCCCACTGCCCTGCCCTCAGCCGCCGCCTCCCTCACCCCCAGCCTGGGAGCCTACGATCCAGCAGGGGCAGCAGGTTACCCGTTCCCGGCCGGAGGGTTAGCAGCGGCAGCAGCAGCAGCAGCGGCGGCGGCCGGAGCGAACTGTCCAGACAAGTGTACGGCCAGCAACAGCGGCTCCCTCTACAACAATGTCACATCCAGTCTCTGCAAACAGTGCAGCGACAAGCCTTAAAGCCAACCGACACACACAAAAAATAATAATAATAATAATAACCCACCCAGGGCAAGTGACAAAACAACATCGACAAACAAACAAAATCAAAATATTAACACGACCCCAGGAATGGACTTTGTTGTGTTTGTTTTTTGTTTGGAAGTTGTGTCTAGGAACTGATGGTTTGTGCCATAAATATCGTTGGAAAAGTTTTTTTTTTCCCGGGCCAGGAACTGGGGGAGACGATCAACAAAAGAAAGTTTCTTTTTGTTTTTTTTTTGGAGAAATGTATCTTTCTGTTTTTGAGCAGCTGTCCAGCCGCGGCAAGGTTTGTGATCTCAGAGATTCCATCAGTGTCACTAGCTACTATGGATTATTCATATTAGTTTCATCTGATGCTTTTTAAAAACGATACAAAAACCCTGTCTGCTGTGATTGCGACTGCGTTACAGACTGCGTCCGTTAACTTCTCTTTAAAGTGTCCTCCAGAGTTAAAGATAAAGCTACAAATGGCCATAAACTTGTTCCCTTTTTTTGTGTGTGTTTTCTCGACACGATCATCAGAATTGAAAAGGTAAAGGAAAGGAGACCCGGAAATCAGTTATTGTGACAAAGCAATTAGATGTCAATTTGTTCCTTCAGAGTTGGGCTTTATAGGAAAAGGAGTTTATGAAACTGTTTGACACGACGCGGTTTTCTTTGTGTTTCAGGTTACTGTACAGATTAAGATGTGTTCAAATATTTTTGTTACGTTTCTTATGACAAAAAAAAACGCTATTTACCCAAAGTGAGTTTTTAGTTTGCATGACGGCACAGCACCTGTCCATCTGCAATATATAAATATATAAATCTCATATAAAGTATGTATAAAAGGGACTTGCCATGTTTTTACTGATGTGGTGTGTTTGATTTGCAGTTTGTGTGAACCCTGCTGATAAGTTGGTACCACTGCCTCTTTAAAGGGTCTGTTGGCAGCTGATGATGTATGAAAGTGATTATGTACCAGCCTGCCCCAGATTATAATATATAACCATTTCTATGTGTCATCCGTGTTGGAAAACAAATTTATTAAACATATTTTGAACAAACGGCATCTAGTTATTTTTTTTTGTCCCATAACTAATTTAAGAAGATAGCAGAACTGACACAAGTCACGTGAAAGGCTTTAAAGTCTTTCTGATTGAAACGATCACTGGAAGGGGCAAATCAGGACAAAATGGTCATCACTAGTACAAAACAAGACATTCTTAAAGATTATGGAGGGCAGACTATCCCTTTAAATCTCTCACTTCTAACAAAAAAGAAACATCTTGAAAAGGAAAATATTGGATGGCGTGGCTGAACCAAATTTCGAATAACAGCATATGGCGTGGCATTGAACTGTACTCTGCCTCTCGATGGAAATTTGCATAATTCCCATTTTCCCAGCTATTTATAAATGCTTAGAACTAGTTACGTTAGAAATGTAACAACCCTTTAAACTACCCTGGCGCCACACAAAGACTGGAGAATATGCTTCAGATACTGGAGTCGGCTTGACCAGCTTTTAAATGGCACTTAGAAATACTGTTTGAACATTCAACATAGCTGTGTGTGCTCAGTCCCCGGCCGTATGCCTGAGACAACACTTGACGTGGTGGGACTGGAATGATTTTTTTTTTGTTTGGTTGCTCCGCTTACTGTCAAAAGATTAATCAGAAGCTGTAAGTTTTCAGGAAACATAGCTCCACCACACAACAATGCAACGGCAGCCGACACAGAAGGGTTCACTAGCCCAAGGCCAAATGAAATGTCTCTCAGCATTTAGATTACAAAGCCTCGGTACACCTAATTATGATTATTAAAACAATTTCCATGACGATGTCTAATATTATGTTAATTTGAAAACAACTGTGTATGAAAACTGTCGACTATAATACCTAAATTCATTTAATGAAACACATCGTTAAGGCAATTAAACCTCCTGGATGTGATTAAGGAACATAATTGCGACACTGTTCACTGCTATAATTGGGTGTCTTTAATCAAGGGGTATACTGAGGAGCAACATTGGTATTACTTTGTATTGTCTTCACTCTGCCGTCCATCACTCTGAATTAGTCCCAGCCACCAGACTTTTTTTTTTGCATAATAACGTAATTGGATAATATTATAGTGAAATTTGCTACCCAGTATTTTATTGATGTACCCAGCTCTGAATAACTGTCGTTTTGTTTTAGAAATTTCATTTGAGTCAAAATGGACCAATCTTCGAAAAGGGATTCGTGTACCTTTTTTCGCTCCCTGGACAGTTTGGCTTCAACGATACATGAAGAACGGCATTACTGTATTACAATGGGTGGGGGTCAAGTCCTCAAAACATTTCAAATCAATACAGATTGTGTAAGTCGACCATCAGTCGCGTGTGTTACAGGTTTGAACACGGCTGATTGGATTGTGGTAAGATCCTTGTGTTTGACCGCAGTCATTACATGTAGATTCAGCCAATACCGTGGAGAATTGGCACAAGTAACGAGGGGGCAGTAATATACAGAACATTCTATTACACTGCAACAGAACTCATAAGTCAATCGATTATTTATCTCTTCAACTGTTAAAACTGACAAGCTTAAAGTTTCAAGCACCACATGCTTGGATAGAGCTAGATTTCAAACTGGAATAAAAAGGAAACAAATTTTAGATAAATTTTGCGACCTTTCATAATCTGAAACTGACTTTCTCCTGAGCGTTAGGACCACAAGCGCGCGCTTCACTGCCTCATCAAGACAGCAACAATGAATGGGCTCCAAATGAGTGTTTAGGAGACACAACTGGGTTATCGGATCATTACACCAAAAAACGTCTGCATCTAAATGTGGCTTAGACAATATTTATTTTTCTACTGTTGTGCTTTATTACTTTTAACACTTTTTTTCTATTTAATTTAAGTCACGAAAATATTTAAGCCTATTATTCCTTCGAGGATACGATGCAATCCCTGGTCGGAGAGTAACTGTAATCCTTTGCATGTCCCAGCGTGAGTGACATTGACTTTCATAATGTAATGACTTATGAAAGATATAATCATGTGTTAAATTGAATCCTCCGTTTAACTGTTAATGGTGTGCTCAGGGCACATTTACGTATTAGATGCTATGGTAACTAATTACTCTACCGCTGGAAAAAAAGAGGCGATAATGCACTTTCAGACTTTGAGAAATAATGACCAGAATTCACGAGCTACAGCTACCACCATCCGTGCTAGACTTACACTATACGATAGGATAACGGGTGTTAATGTATATATCCTCGAGGATATACTTTCATGCTGTGGTAATGAAAGGGAGATTAGCTTCATGACCTCCCGATGAAAGCAGACTACATAACACACCATTGTTTACTCCCACAGACTTCCATACATATGACAATAAGGCTAATTCAATTCAATTCATTTACTGGACAGTGCAAAAAGTACATTTCTGTCTGGCTCTAGAATTATATAATAGAAGATACATAACCTCACAGGTAAAATTCTTTGAGACAAAGCTCATTTTAAATTATTGTTGTATTGGCTACTGTGGAATATGTGAGACGGCGCTCTCATTGTATTTGTGGGTTCGTTCAAGGACACATTTACTTAAAGCATGATACATTTCATAAGGCTAACCGGTTTTTTAAACTTCCCCGCCTACAAACCCTATCCCTTAGCAAAACAAATTGGGTAACATTTTATTTCAGGTGGAGAGAAATTTACAGCATTAACGGAAACATTATTTCTCAATAAGAAGGCATCTGAAACACCAGCTTAGGAAGTATGTACAGAGACAGTTGCAGCCACTACTCAAAACATAGATTCTACTGAGATCGTGTCATTTTGAAAGGAAGACTGAACACACTGTACTCACATTATTTACAATTGATTTTAATTTCTCGGTAAGCCATATGACTTGCCAACCGGTTTTCGTTTATTGGAATGATTGAGAGATTACTCTGGTTGCTGTCATTCTGACTGTGCAATATGTCTATTTCCCCCAGTTCCATTTCAGTCTTAACCACTGTATTATGAAGCATTGTTAGCCCGCCAAATATACATTCACATGCACCCATTCAGTCTTATATCTGTTAATTGTTTTTATTAATAGCCAATCAGAAAGGCTGACATGTTATGGGCAATACAAAGCTGAAGTTTATGATCTGTGGCAAGCATTTTATTGTGACATTTTTAAAATTAGATACTTGATAATCAAACACTCCTCGCTCAAACACAGAATGTAGTACAAGTGATGTAGATATTTAGATAATACGTTCAAAGTAACATTATATGATATTTTAATTCAGTTCAGTAATAACCACTTATTAACTTCCATGGAAAAACAATCTCTGTCTAGTCTCCTAAATCGTCAAATTCCTGTCACAATTTCTAAAACTATTGGTTCACTGAAGCATAAAATGAATCATTGCAGCTATAGATCTATAACCAATTACCAAGTACAGTTAAAGATTGGACTCAAACTAGTTAAGTAATCTTACAAGCACAGGCCTTATTTTATCAGGTAATAGCATATACTGGCAAATAATGGTTAGCAATTCTGTTATTAAATTTAGGACAGCAAATACTATAATTTTTCACTAATCACTGGTTTGTAAGCTAGTTCCTTGACACACCTTGAATATTTCACAAACTATTTTAATTCATCATTATTCATTTATAATTTCACACAATGGCTATCTCAGTATTATGTTCTTCTAACACAACACAACTTTACGGCATCAATATACCATTATAACATTTGTTATACAATGTAAATATTTGAAGATGATATAACAGAAAAAGACTGAAGTAATTGGTTCCGTATGTTCCTTTGCGTTTGTACAAAAAAATCTATTGAGGTTATTTGTTGCTAGTTAAGGGAGGTTGCAAAGAAATATTTCCTGCTCCAATCTAGTTGAATTGGTTCATATAACACTTTTTACTTACAATTTTTTAAATATTCACTCATTCTGTGCCGTTCAATACTCACTCCCAGCAGTTTATTTGCAGTTAAAATGTCCAATTCCTATCTGTGCCAGAACGTTTCATTTGTTAGGTACATACAAGCTCTGGAATTTTGATATGGATCTCCAAAATACTACATAAACTCAAGCTGGAATATCTTCCAAATTAACCCTGATCAAAAAAACACAATAAATTATTGTCAAAACAAAGAAATCATACTCTAGGTGCTTAAATCAAATGATTTTTGTTAAAGTATGTTTTTTACTGAATTTTATGAATGTTTACTAAGATGATAACATAAATACGATTATAAAAAATAATGATTCATAAATATATTCAATGAGCAAATGGGCAGAATAAAGCAGTTATGAGTATAATACAGGCACTGGCATCAGCCAGAGTTGACTTTACCCATTTCAGAAGTCATTTTGACTTTTCAGAAGTCATTGCTGAAGAATTTCTGTTTATGTTTCAGATTTACAGTATCTGTAGTCCTTTGTTTTATTTTTCAGAACAGGCTGGAGAGACTCACCACATCTGGCTGCATTTGTAGAGAGAGAAATAAAGTTAATGTTCAGAGTTCTTCAGAACTGAAAGGAATGGCAAAAGAGGTTTTTTATACGACAGACAGAGGTGGATCAGGAGCCAACGTAACAAGTACTACAGAGGCCCAGTGCAAAACTCAAAAGAATTGCTAATTATGATGAAAGAGAAATAGAGATGTAAAAATTGGTGTAAATTAAGGTGCAGAAAGATGAAAATGAGATGTCTAAGCAATCATCAAAGTAAAGACATATTAACAAACTGATGACGGATGGGGGTGGGGGATGGAGCATGGGGTGGTGAAGAATGTAAGTAAAATGGGGAAAGATGCCATGGGGTCAGGCTCTAAAGTTGTGGAACTCAGTACTGAGTCAGTGAAGCTGTAGGTGCTGAAGTGAAAAATGAGGTACAGTATTGTTCCCTGAGCTTGTTTGCTGGAGCATCGCAGTAGGCCCAGGAACAAAAATGTTAGATTGAGAGCAAGATGGTTTTGTTTTGAAATGACGAGCAATGGGAAAGTCAGGGTCATTAGTCGTCTGGTCAATGATGACCCCCAGGCTCTTGATAGTGGATGATTCAGCAATGGTAACACTACCGAATGTTAAGGGGCAATTGTTAGATTGTTTCTTGGAGTCATACAGCATGGAAACAGACCCTTCGATCCAACCAGTCCATGCTGACTATAATCCTAAACTAAACTAGTCCCATCTGCCTGCACTTGGCCCATCTCCCTTCCAACCTTTCTTGTTCATGTACTTATGTAAATGTATTTTAAATATTGGAACTGTACCCACATGCACCACTTCCTCTGGAAGTTCATTCCACACACGAACTATTCTCTGTGTAAAAAAAAATTGCCCCTCATGTCCTTTTCAAATCTTTCTCCTTTCACCTTTAAAATATTCTCCTAGTCCCCCACACTAAAGAAAAAACACCTGTTATTCACCTTATCTATTTCCCTCATGATTTTATAAACCTCTACAAAGTCACCTCTCAACCTTCTATTCGCCAATGAAAAATATCCCAGTCTATACCACCTCTCCTTATAACTCAAGCCCTTCAGTCCCAGCAACAACATCCTGGTAAATCTCTTTTGAACCATCTCCAATTTAATAATATCTTTCCTATGGCAAGGCGATGGTCTAATTGGATCTTAAGGGGCAATGGCTAATTTGTTTCTTATTGGAGATGGTCATTGCCTGGCATTTGTGTGACGTGAAGTTACTTTCCACTTTTCAGCCCAAGCTGGGTATTATCAAGTCTTGCTGCATTTGCATATGGACTGCACAGCAACCATCCCTATTTATGATGGAGGCAAGGTCATTGACAATGCAGCTGAAGATGATTGGGCAAAAGACACTACCCTGAGAAATTCCTGCAGAGATGTCCTGGTGCTGAGAAGGCTGACCCCCAACAACCACAACCATTTTTCTATATACCAAGTATGACCCCAACCAGTGGAGAGATGTGCTCTTGATACCCATTGCCGTCAGTTTTGCCAGAACTTCTTCATGCCACACCCGGTCAAATAACCCCTTGATGTCAAGGTTGCTTGGAAAGGTGTCAGGGGAGTGGGGAAGAGTTGGGAATAATGGAGGAGTGAACCAGGGTGTTACAGAGAGAAAGTTGATGTAGGATTGAAGGGGAAGATTGTTTGTGGTGGCATCCAGCAGGAAGTGGCAGAAATGGCAGATGATGATCCTTTGAGGTAGGGGAGGAAGGGAGGACAAGGGAAACTCTATCACATTTTATGTCTAGGAGAAAGTGAGGACTGCAGATGTTGGAGATCAGAACTGAAAATGTGTTGCTGGAAAAGCGCAGCAGGTCAGGCAGCATCCAAGGAGCAGGAGAGTCGATGTTTTGGGCATGAGCCCTTCTTCAAGAATGAGGAAAGTGTGCCAATCAGGCTAAGATAAAAAGTCCTTGGAGGGGAGTAAGGGGGGAGGCGTGGGTGCAAGTTTTGCATTTCTTGCGGTTGCAGGGGAAGGTGCCGGGAGTGGAGGTTGGGTTGGTGGGGGGTGTGGACCTGACGAGGGACTCACGGAGGGAGTGGTCTTTTCGGAATGCTGATAGGGGGTGGGGAGGGAAATATATCCCTGCTGGTGGGGTCCGTTTGGAGGTGGCGGAAATGACGACGGATGATATGATGTATATGGAGGTTGGTGGGGTGGTAGGTGAGGACCAGTGCGGTTCTGTCCTGGTGGCGATTGTAGGGGCAGGGCTCAAAGACAGAGGAGCACTTCCCGCTCGTATCATCCGTCGTCATTCCTGCCACCTCCGAACAGACCCCACCACCAGGGATATATTTCCCTCCCCACCCCCTATCAGCGTTCCGAAAAGACCACTCCCTCCGTGACTCCCTCGTCAGGTCCACACCCCCCACCAACACAACCTCCACCCCCGGCACCTTCCCCTGCAACCGCAAGAAATGCAAAACTTGCGCCCACACCTCCCCCCTGACTTCCCTCCAACGATCTTGTATCTTAGCCTGCTTGGCACACTTTCCTCATTCCTGAAGAAGGGCTCATGCCCGAAACGTCGATTCTCCTGCTCCTTGGATGCTGCCTGACCTGCTGCGCTTTTCCAGCAACACATTTTCAGCACATTTTATGTCTATTTACATTACTTTACACAATTGAATATTTGAAACAAGCCTGAGTTTATACTTGTGTAAGCCTAATCTAAAAAAAAGAGACTTGAGCATAGAAAAGTGATGACTTAAACAGTGTGAATTTCTAATTGAAAGAAATGAGCTATAAGAAAAAGGATAGAGGAACCTTTTTCAACAGTCTGATACTTTCAGAAGCCATATATCAAAGCCTCAAACCCAAACTACTGATGAATCCATATCACCGGCTTCTGTTTGCCTACTGCCAAGTGTTCAGGTTATTTTACAGGGAACTTAGTCAAAATTCAAGTGACTTCCCAAGTATGTGTATTGTTGGCTGGTGTTTAATTGTCAAAACTGAATAGTTTACCTGATGGAGCATGGTTGATAATTCATAGAGTCATAGAGACGTACAGTATAGAAACAGAACCTTCGGTCCAACCCATCCATGCCAACCAGTTGTCTCAACCCAATCTAGTCCCACCTGCCAGCACCCGGCCCATATCCCTCTAAACCTTTCCTATTCATATTTCCATCCAGATCCCTTTTAAATGCTGTAATTGTACCAGCCTCCACCACTTCCTCAGGCAGCTCATTCCACACATGCACCACCCTCTGCATGAAAAAGTTGCCCCTTAGATCTCTTTTATATCTTTCCCCTCTCACCCTAAACCTATGCCCTCTAGTTCTGGACCCTCCCCCCCGCCCCCGCCACAGTGAAAAGACTTGTCTATTGACCCTATCCATGCCCCTCATGATTTCATAAACCTCTATAAGGTCACCCCTCAGCTTCCAACGCTCCAGGGAAAACAGCCCCAGCCTATTCAATCTCTCCCTATAGCTCAAATCCTCCAATCCTGGCAACATCCTTGTAAATCCGTTCTGAATCCTTTCAAGTTTCACAACATATTTCCGATAGGAAGGAGACCAGAATTGCATGCAGTGTTGTAGCACAGCCGCAACATGACCTCCCAACTCCTGTACTCAATACTCTGACCAATAAAAGAAAGTTAAAAATCACACAACCCCAGGTTATATCCAACAGGTTTAAATGGAAGCACACTAGCTTTCGGAGCAAAGCTCCTTCATTAGGTGCTACCATTTACCATTTGGAAAGACAAATAAGAATGCGGAATACAGGGTTAATGGTAGGGTTCTTAGTCAGGTGGAGGAACAGAGGGATCTTGGGGTCTATGTACATAGATCTTTGAAGGTTGCCACTCAGGTGGATAAAGTTTGTAAGAAGGCCTATGGAGTATTATCGTTCATTAGCAGAGGGATTGAATTCAAGAGTCGTGAAGTGATGTTGCAGCTGTACAGGACTTTGGTTAGGCCACAGTTGGAGTACTGTGTGCAGTTCTGGTCGCCTCACTTTAGGAAAGATGTGGAAGCTTTGGAGAGGGTGCAGAGAAGATTTACCAGGATGTTGCCTGGAATGGAGAGGAAGTCGTACGAGGATAGGTTGAGAGTTCTCGGCCTTTTCTCGTTGGAACGGCGAAGGATGAGGGGTGACTTGATAGAGGTTTATAAGATGATCAGAGGAATAGATAGAGTAGACAGTCAGAAACTTTTTCCCCGGGTACATCAGAGTGTTACAAGGGGACATAAATTTAAGGTGAAGGGTGGAATGTATAGGGGAGATGTCAGGGGTGGGTTCTTTACCCAGAGAGTGGTGGGGGCATGGAATGCGCTGCCCGTGGGAGTGGTAGAGTCGGAATCATTGGCGACCTTTAAGCGGCATTTGGATAGGTACATGGATGGGTGCTTAATCTAGGTTAGAAGTTCGGCACAACATCATGGGCCGAAGGGCCTGTTCTGTGCTGTATTGTTCTATGTTCTAGTTCTATGTTCTACAAACTTCCCATTAACAGCCAACTAGCGAAAAGACAAGCAGAGCAAAATGGTCGCAGAATGCTGAGCGAATTTTTTAATGATGCCCACAACAGCCTCCGTAAATACAACTGGGATATTTTGCACCAAAAATCTTTGCTCACTTATGCAACAGACCATGAATGGACAGACACAGCGCAACAAGCCATATGCATTAGACCATGAATGGACAGACACAGCGAAAATTAAAAAAAGAACTTCCAAAAAATCCTAGGCAAACTTATACAGAGTAACAAAACTGAAAACACAGAATCATTGATAAAAAAAAGTATTGGTCCAACCGTTAACAGTCACTGAAAAAGCCATCTTAGGGAGAGGATTAAAAAAAAATTACAGCATTGCTCCGAAAGCTAGTGTGCTTCCAATTAAACCTGTTGGCCTATAACCTGGGATTGTGTGATTTTTAACTTTGTACGCCCCAGTCCAACACCAGCATCTCCAAATCAATAAAAGAAAGCATACCAAACACCTTCTTCACTATCCTATCTACCTGCGACTCTACTTTCAAGGAGCTATGAACCTACACTCCAAGGTCTCTTTGTTCAGCAACACTCCCTGGGACCTTACCATTAAGTGTGTAAGTCCTGCTAAGATTTGCTTTTCCAAAATGCAGTGCCTCGCATTTATCTAAATTAAACTCCATCTGCCACTCCTTAGCCCATTGTCCGATCTGATCAAGATCCCGTTGTAATCTGAGGTAAACTTCTTCATTATCCACTCCACCTCCAATTTTGGTGTCACCAGCAAACTTACTAACTATGCCTCTTAAGCTTACATTCAAATCATTTATATCAATGACAAAATTCCTGCAGGTCCATCTATGTACTTCACTTTAAAAAGAATTCATAGAATCTTATAAAACAGGAGAGGCCTGTTGGCCATTGAGTCTGTACAGCCAAAAATATTTTGCTACCTACACTACTCCCTCTTTCCTACATTACCCCCACTTTCCTACACTACTCTCATTTTCCAGCACAAGATTCATAGCCTTGAATGTTATGACACTTTAAGTGCTCCTCCAAGTATTTTTTAAAGGTTGCAAGGTTTCCCGTCTCAGTCACTTTCCCAGGTAGTGGATTCCAGACCCCCACCTTCCTCTGGGTGAAAAAACCTCTCTCAACCTCTTGCCTTTTACTTAAAATTATGCCTCTTGTTATTGACCCTGCAGCTAAAGGGAACAGCTGCTTCCTATCCACGCTGTCCATGCCCCTCATAATCTTATACACCTCTGTCAGCATCCCCCTCAACCTATTCAGCTTTAAAGAAAACAAGGTAAAAACAATGACTGCAGATGCTGGAAACCAGATTCTAGATTAGAGTGGTGCTGGAAGAGCACAGCAGTTTAGGCAGCATCCAAGGATCAGCAAAATCGACGTTTCGGGCAAAAACCCTTCATCAGAAATAAAGGCAGTGATCCTGAAGCATGGAGAGATAGGCTAGAGGAGGGTGGGGTTGGGGAGAAAGTAGCATAGAGTACAATGGGTGAGTGGCGCAGGGGATGAAGGTGATAGGTCAGGGAGGAGAGGGTGGAGTGGATAGGTGGAAAAGGAGATAGGCAGGTCGGACAAGTCCGGACAGGTCATGGGGACAGTGCTGAGCTGGAAGTTTAGAACTAGGGTGAGGTGGGGGAAGGGGAAATGAGGAAACTGTTGAAGTCCACATTGATGCCCTGGGGTTGAAGTGTTCCGAGGTGGAAGATGAGGCATTCTTCCTCCAGGCGTCTGGTGGTGAGGGAGCAGCGGTGAAGGAGGCCCAGGACCTCCATGTCCTTGGCAGAGTGGGAGGGGCGAGTTGAAATGTTGGGCCATGGGGCGGTGTGGTTGATTGGTGCGGGTGTCCCGGAGATGTTCCCTAAAGCGCTCTGCTAGGAGGCGCCCAGTCTCCCCAATGTAGAGGAGACCGCATCGGGAGCAACGGATACAATAAATGATATTAGTGGATGTGCAGGTAAAACTTTGATGGGTGTGGAAGGCTCCTTTAGGGCTTTGGATAGAGGTGAGGGAGGAGGTGTGGGCGCAGGTTTTACAGTTCCTGCAGTGGCAGGGGAAAGTGCCATGATGGGAGGGTGGAGTGTCGGGGGGCGTGGACCTGACCAGGTAGTCACGGAGGGAACGGTCTTTGCGGAAGGCGGAAAGGGGTGGGGAGGGAAATATATCCCTGGTGGTGGGGTCTGTTTGGAGGTGGCGGAAATGTCGGAGGACGATTTGGTTTACGCGAAGGTTGGTAGGGTGGAAGGTGAGCACCAGGGGCGTTCTGTCCTTGTTACGGTTGGAGGGGTGGGGTCTGAGGGCGGAGGTGCGGGATGTGGACGAGATGCGTTGGAGGGCATCTTTAACTACGTGGGAAGGGAAATTGCGGTCTCTAAAGAAGGAGGCCATCTGGTGTGTTCTGTGGTGGAACTGGTCCTCCTGGGAGCAGATACGGTGGAGGCGGAGGAATTGGGAATACGGGATGGCATTTTTGCAAGAGATAGGGTGGGAAGAGGTGTAATCCAGGTAGCTGTGGGAGTCGGTGGGTTTGTAAAAAATGTCAGTGTCAAGTCGGTCGTCATTAATGGAGATGGGGAGGGAGGTGTCAGAAATGGTCCAGGTAAATTTAAGGTCAGGATGGAATGTGTTGGTGAAGTTGATGAATTGCTCAACCTCCTCGCGAGAGCACGAGGTGGCGCCAATGCAGTCATCAATGTAGCGGAGGAAGAGGTGGGGAATGGTGCCGGTGTAATTACGGAAGATCAACTACTCTATGTAGCCAACAAAGAGACAGGCATAGCTGGGGCCCATACATGTGCCCATGGCTACCCCTTTGGTCTGGAGGAAGTGGGAGGATTTAAAGGAGAAATTGTTAAGGGTGAGGACCAGTTCAGCCAAACGAATGAGAGTGTCGGTGGAAGGGTACTGTTGGGGACGTCTGGAGAGGAAAAAACAGAGGGCTTGGAGGCCCTGGTCATGACGGATGGAGGTGTAGAGGGATTAGATATCCATGGTGAAGATGAGGCGTTGGGGGCCAGGGAAATGGAAGTCTTGGAGGAGGTGGAGAGCGTGGGTGGTGTCTCGAACGTATGTGAGGAGTTCCTGGACTAGGGGGATAGGACAGTGTCGAGGTAGGTAGAGATGAGTTCAGTGGGGCAGGAGCATGCTGAGACAATGGGTCGGCCAGGGTGGTCAGATTAGATTTAGATTAGATTACAGTGTGGAAACAGGCCCTTCAGCCCAACAAGTCCACATCGACCCGCCGAAGCGAAACACACCCATACCCCTACATTTACCCCTTACCTAACACTACGGGCAATTTAGCATGGCCAATTCACCTAACCCTGCACATCTTTGGACTGTGGGAGGAAACCGGAGCACCCGGAGGAAACCCACGCAGACACGGGGAGAATGTGCAAACTCCACACAGTCAGTCGCCTGAGCCGGGAATTGAACCCGGGTCTCTGGCGCTGTGAGGCAGCAGTGCTAACCACTGTGCCACCGTGCCGCCCACAGGCTTGTGGATCTTGGGAAGGAGGTAGAACCGGGCAGTGTGGGGTTCCCGGACTATGAGGTTGGAAGCTGTGGGTGGGAGATCTCCTGAGATGATGAGGTTCTATATCGTCTGGGAGATGATGGTTTTGTGATGGGGGGTGGGGTCATGGTCGAGGGGGCAGTAGGAAGAGGTGTCCTCGAGTTGACGTTCGGCTTCAGCGGTGTAGAGGTCAGTGCGCCAGACTACACTGCGCCCCCTTTATCCGCTGGCTTGATGGTGAGGTTGGGATTGGAGCAGAGAGATTGGAGGGCTGCGCATTGTGAGGGTGAGAGGTTGGAGTGGGGGAGGGAGGTAGACAGGTTGAGGCGGTTAATGTCCCGGCGACAGTTGGAAATGAAGAGGTCGAGGGCAGGTAATAGGCCAGCGCGGGGTGTCCAGGTGGATGCAGTGTGTTGGAGGTGGGCGAAGGGGTCCTCGGAAGGTGGGCGGGAGTCCTGATTGTGAAAGTAAGCTTGGAGGCGGAGGCGACAGAAGAATTGTTCGACGTCACGGCGTGTATTAAATTCATTGATGCGAGGACGGAGAGGGATGAAGGTGAGTCCTTTGCTGAGGACTGATCGTTCGTCCTCAGTGAGGGGGAGGTCTGGGGGGTTGGTGAAAACTCGGCAGGGCTGGGAGCTGGGATCTGGTGTGGGTGTGGAGCTGGGAATGTGGGCGGAACCTGGAATGGGTGCGATGGTCGGGGGAATGGGGGTGGAGTCATGAGCAGGGGTAGTGTTCCCCTTGGGGTTCGGGGGTGGGGATAGTGACAGTGGGATCTATGGGGGACATGTCAGCAGAATGCAGGTGAGTGGCGCTGGTGGGGGCAGAAGTGGTGGTGACCACGGCAGTAGGGGTGGCGGAAGCCACTGAGCATGTGACATCAGTGATGATGTGAAAGGCAGAAGTGATGTCACGTGTGTGATGCATGAGGAATTGTGAGGGGTGGAAGTGGTTGTGGGAGTGGCCATAATGGGGGCGGAAGTCACATCATCAATCAGCGTGGGGGTGGTAGCTGCATCAGCCGCATGGCTAATGGCGGAATAGGTTCCGAGACCAGAGGAATCTTCTGGAATGTTTGAGGAGCACTGGTTAAGGAGGAGGGTGGATAAAAGTTTGTTGTACTTACAGTTTTTGATGTTTGAGATGGAATTGAAATACTGTTTGTTGAGAGTATGAATTCTCCTGAGGATGTAGTACAGAGTGGGTCCTTTGCAATTCTGAGAGAGAGTGGCTCTCAGCTGAGGCAGCCTGAGCTTATCCAGCTTTTCTTATTGCTGAAATGTTCTATCCCCCAGGCAGCATCCTGGCAAATCTCCTCTGCATCTCCTCCAGTGCAGTCACATCCTTCCTGTAGTGCAATGACCAGAATCATACACAGTACTCCAGCTGTGGCCTAACCAAAATCCTGTCCAACTCCAATATAACCTTCCTGCGCTCATAATCTGTGTGACTACTGATTAAAGCAAGTGTCCCATGTGTATGAATTACCCTATTAACCTGTCCTGGCACTAACAGGGATCTGTGGACAGCACCCCAAGAACTATCTGTTCCTCTGAGCTTCCTATGATCCTGCCACTGATTGAGTGGCTCCTTTATCTAACTCCTTCTCCCTAAGTCTATCAGCTCACATTGATCAGGGTTAAATTCCATCTGCTACTGAGCTGCTCATCTGACCAATCTATGTTTTTGTCCTCACTGTTATGAAGCAATTTGCCTTGAAAATGTATAAACTGTAAATAATATTTAATTAGGACAACATTACCCATCTATTACATTAGCTCTGTAAGGCCAAGGGGCAAAATCTCTGGCTCCAGAATAAGTCTATTCCTTCAATCACATTAAGTACATCCATTGATCAATTCTCAATATTATCCTGAAATAGTGCAGACCTACATGCCCCAGGTTTTGGATGGCCAAGTCTGTCAATTATTTTCAAATATTTCATCATGACATATGCCATCTTGGAGCTAACGCAATCCCAATCATCAGTCAACACTTAAATCTCACCAAAGTTCCTCCAAACCCACGACCACTTCCATCCAGAAGGACAAGGGCAGCAGATATACACGATCACCACCACCTTCGAATTCCCCTCCAAGCCATTCACCATCTTGACTTGGAAATATATCGCCATTCCTTCACTGTTGCTGGGTTGGAATTCCAGAATTCCCTCCCTCATGGCATTGTGGGTCAACTCACAGCAGGTGCACTGCAGCGGTTCAAGAAGGCAGCTCATCCACACCTTCTTAAGGGGCAACTAGGGACAGGCAAGAAATGCTGGCCAGCCAGTGGCACCCACATCCCACAAAATTAAGGAATAAAAATAAATTTGTCCAAATAGAACAGTCATTAGTTGGTCACTAGACGAGTGTCAGGCACAGATGTGAGTTCATTAGATAGGATGGTAGGTACCAGGTGCTCTTCATAAACGGTGTGGTGAAGATGGTAAGTCATAAACCTTGAATGTGTTACCATCAGCATTCTGACTGTAGTACGCTGAGGAACCAGCCTCACTAAACAGTGTGGCTCGCAGCTGGAAGCTTAAAGTTCCAATAGAATTTGCTTTGTTCTTCAAAACCCAAAAAGAGCTAACAGTCAAACTCTGCTGACATGCTTTAACTGTACGGAGTAAAATCAGCTTTTTCACGCTCAGTTTCATCATCATCATCATTACATTTACTGTAAGTTATTTCGATGAGTGTTATGGATTGTGAATTTACTCAGAACTGCTCCCACTTCACTGCTGAAAGTTGGCAGAAACATTCCATCTCTTCACAACTGGGATTTCTGTTATCCTTTCTGCATAGTTTTGTGGGTGGCTGGAAAGTTGATACACATTTCTCTGCTTTAAAAACATATCCACTTCTTTATGTGTTTTATTATTTGTCATTCCAGGTAGAAAATAAGTGACTGCCAAGTAATCATAAATGTAGTCAATACAGTAAAATATCCTCTATGGTACACCCTGTCATTCAACTCTGCCCTTTCCCCTCTTACAGTAAGTTGGGTGATATTTTCTGCTCCTTTGAATGTTGTGAGCAATGCCAATGGGAAAATTGGAAAAATCCAATTCTTGATGTTAAGGAAAAAAGTTCTGATTTCCCCTTTCGGATTTAAACAGTAAGTTCTGAATCTCACTAATAAGTAGCAATTACCTTATTTCCAGTCATTTGCATCTCATGATTAGTTGATCTCACCTCATTTCTATTCCAATTCTCCCCTCGTTCCCCAAGAAACTAGGCAGCAGCGATGCCTGAAATGAAAGGCAGAGCAGTTACCTGGCAACAGCAGCTCCTTGCATGCATTTCTGGGACTCTACCATCACCATTAGTCCCATTAGTTCTATGGACACCATCCATGGAACAGTCCATCCTTCTTCTGGGCATCACCAAACCACCACCCTCACCACATCATCATGGTTTCTCTGTGATCAACTCAAACACTAATTTGATCCTTCAGGATTTCATCTTGAAGTTCAGAGTCACTTATGACTTGCATGCTTCCACCAGCTCACTGTGTATACAGGGACACATGGGCAGCACGCTGGCTCAGTGGTTAGCACTACTGCCTCACAGCAGCAGGGACTCGGGTTCAATTCCACCCTTGGGTGATTGTCTGTGCAGAGTTTGCACTTTCTCCTCGTGGATTTCCTCCGGGTGCTCCAGTTTCCTCCCATAGTCCAAAGATGTGCAGGTTAGGTGGATTGACCATATTAAATTGCCCATAGTGTCCAGAAATGTGTAGGTCAGGTGGATTAACCATGGGAAATTCAGGATGATAGGGTAGACGGCTGAGTTGATGAGGACTTGGCAGGCCAAATGGCTTGTTTGCACACTGTAGGGATTCTATGATGTTTATACATCACCTGCATCTGAACTTGCTTCTTCAGTGTACTCACTTTGTGCTAACATGGAGGTTACCAGTCTCTGTGACTCACTTTATTTTTAATGTAGAGGGTGAAACAGGCAGCTTGTCAGGGTACAGAGCACTGAACAGGAAATAGGGTGGACATGCTGCTGTAAAGTTCGATGCTATACCAATGTCATGTCTACAGCAATCAATGTTGCAAACACACATTGAATGTGCTTCAGCCAAATAACCATGCCTGAAAGGCAAAGGGTACTAATCCTGGGGGGGGGTCAAGGTGAACTTTGCTCACTTGGGGGTGCCACCGTACTCAGTCAAAGAGCTTGTCTGATAATGATCCCAAAGGGTTGCCCATGGTTAAGGAAGTGCTTGGTCATGCCAGATTCCAGTGTCCTTGCAATCCGGGAATTAGGCTTTGCTCGGTCCTACAGGTGAAGAGCATGCAGTTTGGGATTACAGGTACATTGGTCAGGGTACTGTAGAGATCTCAGCCTGGGGGCTGAGCCATGTTCAGTCAAAATATCTTTATAGGTCAATGTAGGATATGGCCCATGGTCAGTCTTGTGGGGGGTGATGAAGCTGTTGGGGACATTAATGTGGGAGGTGTTTACGGGGGGAAGACAATGGCATCCAAGGGAAAATGGGAAACTCAAATCTGATGATGGGGTTCAATGGACTGATTGCTTAGAGAAGGCCAATGGTGAAAGGGAGGGATCAAAGGATAAACTTTTACAGAGCATAGCAGGGAATGGGGAGGTGCTGAAAGGGAGTTTTCACAAGTCTCAATCACTCTGGTATCTACATGGGGAGACTGCTGGGTCAACCAGACTCTGGCAATTCTCAAAAACATGGTCTCAGTCGGTAAATGGGGGACATTAAAGAACATTTAAAGGGTGGAAAGGTCATCTGGGATGTAGGGACAACAACACAAAAGAGAACATGTCATATGAGGAGTGGGAGAATCATTCTGTAACTTGACTGCAAGTCATTCAGGGGGAAAGAAGCTGAAACCTTCCCATCTTCAAACAAAAGTCAAGTGTGCAATAACTAGCGAAAATGTCTACCACCACACACACACACAGTGATGAGAGTACTGTTTTCACTTTGGGAGTGGGGTACAATTCTTTGAATGTGAGTCTGTGCTGTGGGCTATTGTATTAATCATTCACCCACTAATTCCGTGACGTTACCCACCTGGTATCAGACTGCAATTTATTGGCAAGCTATTCTTTTTGCAAGATTGAAAATTAAAATTACTTAAGCAATCATGACCATTATATAATTTGCATCAATTGCCTTCTTGCCTTCATGGACTGTGGGCGTCACTGACTCAGCCAGCATTTATTGTCCAACCCTCATGGCCCAGAGTGTAGTTTAGAGTTAACCACATTGCTGTGGGTCTGGAGTCACATGTAGGCCAGACCAGGTAATGATGGCAGTTTCCTTCCCTAAAGGACATGAGATGTTAGAGAAGCTGACCTATGCAGATATTAGCTAAAATGTTGCACCCTGGTTTGCCATTCTGCCTCATTTTTCATGCCTTACACAGGAAGACAATGCTTGAGACTTGTCATATTCTCACATCGAATTGTAAGTATGCCAGGACATGGTCTGCAATGTTTGAAGGTGGCATTTCTTTAGGAAAGGGTAGCATCGCTGTAGATGAGCACCTAAATCTCACACCCCATGAAGCATGATCATTTTGATTCTGCAAAATACCTTAGAACTCCTTATTGAGGCATGACATTGGTTGTGTCAGGACATAAAATGGGGTTTCACTGCCATTGACATAAGTAATCAGGATGATGTGCTTTTATCTCTGACATTCCTCACAGATTATCAGTTCATGCATCTGAGATTGACCCTGGAGTTGGAGGTTTCCTTGTGGCGTTGGTACATCTCTGACAACAGTGTCAAAGGTCAAAGCAATCCCATAATTTCAAAGCCTAGCCAGATCCAGTAATCTCCAGCAGCTGTTGCACAGTCTGCAGAGGGAGAAACAACAGGGCAAAGATCCTCCAAGGAAGCAAAGGAGAGTGATCAGACCAGAAAGGATTTCCTTGACCCTCATCACTAAACTGTGTCATCTACTGGCGCAGGACTTGTGCTCAGAAAGGCTGGGTGGTCTTCCCAACTCAATGGCTGTCAAGTTTATAGTTTCCCTGAATTTGTATGGGCGATGACTCATCTAAGTTGCAGAAAAGTCACCTCAAGAGGTTTTCACCAGGCAGGAAGGAACCTGACAGGTATGGTCGTTGCCTTTAGCAGCATGATAAGCTAAATCTATCGCCTAGCCTTAAATGGCATTCACTTTCTTGAAAATAGAATAGAAGTTTGCTTACAAAGATGTTTGGAATCATCACTCTATATCAATCTATCCTCTCAGTCACAAGATTGGTGCAAGTGTGGGAGATGGTTGGGCAGGTCAGTGCCTAGCACTATCGCCCAACATTGCCTTTAGCATCAGCATTTTCCAAATTAAAGATGCTGCAAGTCAATAGACTTGGGGCTGTTTTCCCTGGAACGCCAGAGGCTGAGGGGTGACCTTATGGAGGCTTATAAAATCATGAGGGGCATGGATAGCATAAATAGACAAAGTCTCTTCCCTGGGGTGGGTGAGTCCAGAACTGGAGGGGCATAAGTTTAGGGTGAGAGGGGAAAATTCAAAAGGGACCTAAGGCGCAACTTTTCCACGCAGAGGGTGGTGTGTGTATGGAATTAGCTGCCAGAGGAAGTGGTGGAGGCTGGTACAATTGCAACATTTAAAAGTCATCTGGATGGGTATATGTAGAGGAAGGGTTCAGAGGGATATGGACCAAGTGCTGACAAATGGAACTAGGTTAGGTTAGGATATTGGGGCGAGTTGGACCGAAGAGTCTGTTTCCGTGTTGTACATCTCTGTGATGCTATGACTCTATAATATTAAAATTCAAGAATCCCTGATGTCTGAGGCTATCTGCAGTCAAGGAATCAGTCAGTTCTGAGAGATGAGTGGTGCTTGGTCATTATTTCATCCTTGGGATGTCTAAAAATATCTGTTCATATCTCAGCTTCATCAGGTCTGACAGTGACAATACCACAAAAGTAAACATATGTTAAGAATGTAAGTGAACATATATTTACATAACTGTAAGGTTACCTACAATGACCTGTCACTTGCCACCTGCGTGCCACAAGCAAGGTTTTGTCTTCTCCGCATTTCCACTTGTCCTGATGTCTGCTGCTGTGGTGGAAGGGGCCCATTCTGTAGTTGGCCATAGTGGCCTTGGCTAGTCATCCCTGGAGAAATTTGGAGCTCAAACCCTGTCCTCCGCAAGGTCCAGTCTTGGACATCTGCAGGCTTTAGTATCATAGGCGGGAAATGGTGGCGTGGCCAGGGACTTCTGGAGTGTTCGGAGAGGAATTGTCTGGAGGTCCTGTGGGAGGCTTCTCTTCCCTCTGGGTTGCCATTGACACCACCCTGTCTCCCTGAAAGGAAGTGACACCTAGAGTGAGGTCAAGGTCCCTCGTACCCTTCTTGCCCTATCATTGGTGCTGATGTTCTCAGCAATGGAGTGCGCATCAATCAAAGAATATAACTGGCAGTTACTGAGTGCCAGGCTTGGCTTAATATGATGGTCACCACCCTGTCCATGCAAGTATCCAGATGAATGCATGCCAGAGTTGGCATGATAACATTGGTGAACTCCTCCACCATTTAATCCAATTTATTGATGCCTTTGAGAAACTTGCCTGGTCTCATTTTGCCTGCATTTGTATTTTAGACAAGTCACTAATAGCCAAGACTATGGTGATTAGCTCTGCCTCTTGCTGAGCAGATGTCTTGTATCCAGCAGCTCTCTGAGTGACAGGGACCTGGGCACTTCTTCCTTAACCGGCTGCGAAGGTGTGTCAGGGATATCCTGACTGGATAGTGTTCCTGAGCCTCACCTAGAAAGAGACCTCACTGAGAGGGTGAAAGATGCTGATCTAGGGGGGGCTGCAAGAGAGAACAGGGACAGTGCAGGCTGATGATGCTGGTCTCTCCTTGGCAGAGGCTCACTGGGTGTGATGAGGACCTGTATAAGAGTAGAGAGGGTATGAGTTCTGTGAAAGAGAGAGAACCTTGTAGAGGTGATGGACGCGTTAGCTCTGGTTTTAATGGAAAAGCAGCACAATTCAGCTCAGTAAAGCTGGTCATTGTGAACCTCACTGTATCCCCACAAACAATGATTGCACCCTAGCCCAACTCAGCATTTCTCTTCATCTAGGACGAAGAGACTATTGCTCACTCCTGGTTTTATAGAGTCATAGAGTCATAAAATCTGTGTGGCATGGTGGCTCAGTGGTTAGCACTGTTGCCTCACAATGCCAGAGACCTAGGTTCTATTCCAGTGTCTGTGTGGAGTTTGCCCATTCTCCCTGTATCTGTGTAGGTTTCCTCTGGGTGGTCCGGTTCCCCCCCACACAATCCAAAGACGTGCAGGTTAGGATGAATTGGCCATGCTAAATTGTGCATAGTGTTCAGGGTTTTTTCTGGTTAGGTGCATTAGTTAGGGAAATGTAGAGTAATAGGGTAGGGGACTATTACTGTGGGCGGCACGGTGGCACAGTGGTTAGCACTGCTGCCTCACAGCGCCAGAGACCCGGGTTCAATTCCCGCCTCAGGCGACTGACTGTGTGGAGTTTGCACGTTCTCCCCGTGTCTGCGTGGGTTTCCTCCGGGTGCTCCGGTTTTCTCCCACAGTCCAAAAGATGTGCAGGATCAGGTGAATTGGCCATACTGAATTGCCCATAGTGTTAGGTAAGGGGTAAATGTAGGGGTATGGGTGGGTTTCGCTTCGGCGGGTCGGTGTGGACTTGTTGGGCCAAAGGGCCTGTTTCCACACTGTAATCTAATCTAATCTAATCAGGGACTGGGTCTGGGTGGGATACTCTTTGGAGGGTCGGTGTGGAATTGTTGAGCTGAAGGACTTGTTTCCACACTGTAGAGATTCTATGAATTGTCCAGCACTGAAACAGACTCTTTGGTCCAACCCATCTATGCTGACCAGATATCCTAAATTAATCTAGTCCCATTTGCCAGCATTTGGCTCATATCCCTCTAAACCCTTCCTATTCATGTACCCACCCAGGTGCGTTAAATATTGTAATTGTACTAGCCAGCACCATTTCCTCTGGCAGCTCATTCCATACATACACCACTCTCTGCGTGAAAAAATTGTCCCTTAAGTCCCTTTTAAATCTTAACCCTTTCACCCTAAACCTATGTCTTCCAGATTAGAACTTCCCTACCCTGAAAAAAAGACATCAGTTATTTGCCCTATGCATGCCCTTTATGAGTTCATAAACCCCTATAAAGGCACCCCTCAGCTTCTGACGTTCCACTTGAAAATAGCCCTAGCCTATTCAGCCTCTCCCTCTAGCTCAAACCTTGGTAACATCCTTGTACATCCCTTCTAAACCCCTTCAGGTTAACAACATCTTTCCTATAGCAGGGAGACCAGAACTGAATGCAGGATTCCAAAAGTGGCTGAACAGCTGCAAGATGACCTCCCAACTCTATACTTATTGTTCACCCTCTTGGCCCAGTTATAAGATATTTGTCTATGCAACGAAACAAAGGAGTGACTGAATATGATAAAAGTGAGTTGGAGAGCTGCTACAGGTGATGCAGGAGCACGAGAAGTGGTGAGGTGTTCCCAATGTGTGTTTAGGAAGTGCAGAGGGCAGGAAGGGTGGTTGAGGTGAATTCGGGCCATTGAGTGGAAATGCTGCAAGCAGTAGTGAAAGTTGGGTCATTAAGCTTCTTTCTGCACTTTTGGGTGTTATGTTTCTCCTGGGAACACTGTGCTGACACTGGGCTGGTATTTCTGACAACACTGGCTGTGTCAGATGGGTATGGACCCCATTGGCAGTCAGCTGGTAAAAGGATAGGCTTCCTTTCCACCACCTCATCCATCAGTACCTCCAGGTCCCCATCATCATTGTGAACTTTCCTTTGTGGGCCACATCTTCAGCGACAACATTAAAGCATCATTCAAGTAAGTTACATGTCCTGGCTTTCAGTGTCTGAAGTACAGTGGAACTAAGGTTTAAATAAGATGCTAGCTACACCAACATCTCAAAGTCCCAGCAGCAGCAAGCAGTAGAGCATGGCTTACTTCCTGGTTTTATGGATCTGTGGTGGGTCATGTCAATAATGAGCTGAAGAAGGGAAGATTGTGTGAGAAAAATCGAGATGTGTCAGAGTAGACCAGTCATCATGAATGGTTTTGACAAGTCCTTGTGCTGAAGTAGGAAAAACACTTCCAAAAAAAGACATGGGAGTATTCAGCTCAGAATCTTGCCAATAACTATCCATGTGGGTAAATGTGACCACAATCATACATTCTTTATCTTTGTTGCTTGTAGAAGTGTAGCCTGAAGAAGGGTCCTGCTCAAAACAGCAACTGTCTTGCTTCTCGGATGTTGCCTGACCTGCTGTGTGTTTTCCAGCACCACGCTTTATCAACTCTACATGTACATGACCAGGTACCTACAAAAAAAGCTTGGATATTTTTAAACATTGTTATCTCACTAGGTATAAAGTCAGTCATTTACACATGAACAAGGTAAACCTACAGTCTATAAATGAGTCTAATTACTTAAGAAAAAAATAATGTCACATGGAAATTCCTTACATTGAGAATAAGGGTCCGCAATTATGCAGCTGATTGGAGGTAGGTGCTATGGGAACACAGGAAGCCCAGGAAGTGAATACAAAATATGTTGATCATTAATTAAGTTGAGAAGATTAAATAATTTAATTAAGTTAATTACATTTCCAATTAGCTTTAGTTATCTCCAACACTGACCCAAAATATCAGTTTTGAAGATCTCATTGGGTTTATCTTGCTGATAACTTCTTTGTAAGCATTTCTTCAATAACAGTTATAAACTGGAACATTGCATAGGAGAGTAAAGCAGATCTGTAGCCCAAAATCTCTTCATATTTGCCTCAGGTGACAGTCAGGACAAAATGCATGTTCGTGAAAGGATAATGGGAACATTATGGTTTGACAAATGACACAGCCTCAAGATTAAATCTTTGTGGATTGTAGCCAACTCTGATCACTACTTTTCTTGGGAATGATCTCGATCTCACAAGGATGCTGAATTATGAAAATAATCTGGAAGTGATGCTATGTGTTTGCTATGTTTTGAACAATTGTGCCAAAAGGTGTTTTGTGTCAAAGAGCAACGTTTAATCCTGGTTTGAATTGTGTATAGCTGGAGCTCCTCCATCACCATCCAGTTATGAAGAATATAAAAGAAACTGCTATGATGAGAGAAGGAGGAGGTGGTGGGCTGGAGATGTGGTGTTTCTCCAGCAAGCTCGCCAAGAAATAAATATGGCCATACAATTAGGCACCCTGCAATATATTTCACTTCAAATGCTCACATTTAAACATTGTCCGATTTCATAATGTCTTCTCTGTTTGGTTTATGGAATGCGCTTTGGTACAGTCTCAAAGGGGTGGAATGATTAGGGAAGATCTGTTTTCATTTCCAAGGGCTTTGATTTGAACAAAGTGGCAGAAGATAAGAAGGGAGCAGAGGATGAATTCTTTCCCATGGAGGATGCTGAGGTTCTGAAACAAACCTTGTGAAAGGGTAGAGACCTGAAGACAAAGTATGAAAATGCACCTGAAATGGTGTAACTGTAACAGCTAACAAAGGAATGGCTTCTTTCTATTACAAGTTTCAATAATTCGTGCAACTCAAAATCTTGGATACTATAAATGTCAAACTGTGTGATATTCTTCTGAAATCAGTGGTGAAATAACTGCACAGAGGACGGTATCCTATCGCCTAGTCACCCTGTATTTACATGTGCGTGGCACACTGGCTCTGAACAGCCAGCTCCAGGCCAGTCCTTAGACTGAGGAGATCTTCTGAATCCCTGGTTTATATCTGTCAGCCAGGGCTTCCTGATTGACCTGCGTTAACAATCCCAAACAAGAATCTCAAGGATCCCGAAGGAGGATCCTCCCCGAAATGTCGACTCTCTTGCTCCTTGGATGTTGCCTGATCTGCTGTGCTCTATCCAGCCTTGTGCTTTGTCAACTCTACATGTACACGTCCAGGTACCTATAAAAGAGAGCTTGAATATTTTTAAACATTGTTATCTCACTAGGTATAGAGTCAGTCATCTACACCTGCATAAAGTAAATTTACTGTCTATAAAATTAGTCTGATTATTTAAGAAAGAATAATGTCACATGATAATTCCTTACATCAAAAATAAGGGTCTGCAATTATGCAGCTGATGGGGGTAGATAGTGGCCTTGGTTCTAATCATTTATTGTATCCGTTGCTCCCGATGCGGTCTCCTCTACATTGGGGAGACTGGACGCCTCCTAGCAGAGCGCTTTAGGGAACATCGCTGGGACACCCGCACCAATCAACCCCACCGCCCCGTGGCCCAACATTTCAACTCCCCTCCCACTCAGCCGAGGACATGGAGGTCCTGGGCCTCCTTCACCGCTGCTCCCTCACTACCCGATGCCTGGAGGAAGAACGCCTCATCTTCCACTTCGGAACACTTCAACCCCAGGGCATCAATGTGGACTTCAACAGTTTCCTCATTTCCCCTTCCACCACCTCACTCCAGTTCCAAATTTCCAGCTCAGCACTGTCCCCATGACTTGTCCTACCTGCCTATCTTGTTTTCCACCTATTCACTGCCCCCTCCCCCCTGACCTATCACCTGCATCCCCTCCCCCACTCACCTATTGTACTCTATGCTACTTTCTCCCCACCCCCACCCTCCTCTCACTTATCTCTCCACCCTTCAGGCCTCTGGATTCCTGATGAAGGGCTTTTGCCCGAAACGTCGAGTTTACTGCTTCTCGGATGCTCCCTGAACTACTGTGCTTTTCCAGCACCACTCTAATCTAGACCCTTGGTTCTAATCACGGCAAGTGGCTAGTTACATTATTTGCAGAGGAACAGAGGAAACTCAATACAAATGTACCAATGCTATTCATGAGCAGAGAGGGACTGAAGCTAACATAGAACGCCAAATATAAAATAATGTTCCATTCCCCAGTCACTGTATGCACAAAGATTTTTTTTCTAGAAACTTATCTAAACACAAATCAAAAAGGCACAGGTCATATCGAAAAATGTATTCAACTTGTTGTTGAAACATATTCAAGGTAATGAATGCACACATTAAATATCCAACTGTTGTGGTTCTGTTCGCCGAGCTGGAAGTTTTTGTTGCAAATGTTTCGTCCCCTGGCTAGGTGACATCATCAGTGCTTGGGAGCCTCCTGCGAAGTGCTTCTTTGATGTTTCCTCCGGTGTTTATAGTGGTCTGTCCCTGCCGCTTCCGGTTGTCAGTTTCAGCTGTCCGCTGTAGTGGTTGGTATATTGGGTCCAGGTCGATGTGTTTGTTGATGGAGTTTGTGGATGAATGCCATGCCTCTAGGAATTCCCTGGCTGTTCTCTGTCTGGCTTGCCCTATGATAGTAGTGTTGTCCCAGTCGAATTCATGTTGCTTGTTGTCTGCGTGTGTGGCTACTAAGGATAGCTGGTCGTGTCGTTTCGTGGCTAGTTGATGTTCATGTATGCGGATTGTTAGCTGTCTTCCTGTTTGTCCTATATAGTGTTTTGTGCAGTCCTTGCATGGTATTTTGTATACTACATTCGTCTTGCTCATGTTGGGTATCGGGTCCTTCGTTCTGGTGAGTTGTTGTCTGAGCGTGGCTGTTGGTTTGTGTGCCGTTATGAGTCCTAGGGGTCGAAGTTGCGCGGGTATCCGCTTTTTGGCGAATACCTTGTATAGGTGTTCCTCTTCTTCTTTCTGCTCATGATACCCAACATGAGCAAAACTAATGTAGTGTACAAAATACCATGCAAGGACTGCACAAAACAATATATAGGACAAACAGGAAGACAGCTAACAATCCGCATACATGAACATCAACTAGCCACGAAACGACACGATCAGCTATCCTTAGTAGCCACACACGCAGACAACAAGCAACATGAATTCGACTGGGACAACACTACTATCATAGGGCAAGCCAGACAGAGAACAGCCAGGGAATTCCTAGAGGCATGGCATTCATCCACAAACTCCATCAACAAACACATCGACCTGGACCCAATATACCAACCACTACAGCGGACAGCTGAAACTGACAACCGGAAGCGGCAGGGACAGACCACTATAAACACAGGAGGAAACATCAAAGAAGCACTTCGCAGGAGGCTCCCAAGCACTGATGATGTCGCCTAGCCAGGGGACGAAACGTTTGCAACAAAAACTTCCAGCTCGGCGAACAGAACCACAACAACGAGCACCCAAGCTACAAATCTTCGCATAAACTTTGAAAATATCCAACTACTTACACTAGTAGAGAAGAAGTTTACAAAGGTCCAGTGATTAGGACTAGAAATCCTGAGATTCGGATTAATCATTCCAGAAGATATTCAAAAGCAATTGAGAAAAATCTGAAAATAAAAAACTCATATCAGTGATCGTGGAGCTTTTGGATGTAACAAATGCGTAATTAGTTCATGGATGGCCTTTAGGATCTGATTTATGTCTGAGTTGTTTTTCAGATACATGTGTTAACTCTTAGCTGCCCTATGAATTGACCCATCAAACCATCAATTGTATCAGCATTTTCTCAGAGCAGCTAGTCATGGGCAATGTGTGTTAAAGCTGTCAATGACAGCTACATCCTGACAATGAGTAAAAGGAGAAATGCTCTTCATGTCCCAGTGACAGAATTTAAAAAAACTTGTTGTGCATAAAATTCTAAAAGCATTCTGATCTGATATAAATGAATACAATGAATGAAATGAAAATGACTGATGTCTCCAAATGGAAAACTATGGTCGATTAGTTCTGAAACGTATCTCTTTTAGAAAGATATTTGGGTGATTCGGAGAAATTGATAATTATTCTACATAGGTTCACATCCTGTCTAGATAACATTGATAATATATGATATTTATACTTAGGTTTGTTTCTGACAATGTACAAAACAAGAGGAAAGCCGTTCATTCTCAGAAGAAAGTCTAGAATAAATATCAGATTGTGTGTTAATGTGCAATTACATTATTCACTGATAATGACTTATTTACATTCATCTACAAATTAATAGTATTTCCTAAAAGTTGATAGCATGGACTGTTAATAGAGTCATAGATTCATACAGCACAGAAACAGACCCTTCAGTCCATCCAGTCCATGCTGAACATAAACCTTTCCTCTTCATGCGTTTATCCAAATGTCTTTTAAACGTTGTAATTGTACCCACATCCACCACTTCCTCAGGAAGTTCATTTCACACACAAACCACCCTCTGTGTAAGAAAATGCTTCTTACGTCTTTTCAAAATCTTCCTCCTCTCATCTTAAAAATGTACCCTCTAATCTGGAAATCCCCCATCCAAGGGAAAAGACACCTACCATTATTTCTATCTATACCTCTCATTGTTTGATAAACTTCTATCAGGTTACCTCTCAACCTCCTACGCTCCAGTGAAAAAAGTCCCAACCTATCCAGCCTTTCTTTATAACTGAAACCTTCCATACCCGGCAACATCCTGGTAAATCTCTTCTGAACCCTCTCCAGCTTAATAATATCCTTCCTATAACTGGGCGACCAGAACTGGCCACAATACTCCCGAAGAGGCCTCACCAATATCCAGTACAACCTCAACATGACATCCCAACTCCTACACGCAAAAGGACTGGGCAATGAAGGCAAATGTGCCAAACAACTTTTTAACCACTCCGTCTACATGTGAAACAAACTTCAAAAATTATGTACCTGCACTCCTAAGTCTTTCTGTTCTACAACACTACCCAAGACCCTATCATTATTTGTATAATACCTATTTTTATGTGTTGCACCAAAATGCAATACCTCACATTTATCCAGATTGAATAATGTGCCCATCATGCTCAGAAAGGTAAGTGTAGAGTGGACAATTACCATTTGAATGCGCCTTATGCTGTGTGGAAGAGTCTAACATCTTTGGAATATCCTAATAATGAATTTGTAAATTCCTAGTATATTTGTAAGATGAAGACGTCAGTATAAGTCAAACTTCATTCCAAGATGAACATTAAAATGACCTAGTAGGAATTGTTCCCTCAATCTCATGCACATGGTACTCATACAATTCATGTCCTGTTCACTAACCTGTCTGTTCCTTTACAATGGCTTCTCCTAATCTCCCATCCACAGATGCTGCCAGACCTGCTGAGTTTCTCCAGCAATTTCTGTTTCTCTTTCAGATCTTCAACATCCAGAGATCTTTGCTTTATATCCTATTTTGTTCCCTGTTCTGATAATAGATTGGAAAATTTTATTTTTAAACTGGATGCAGAATTAGATCATAATGACTTTAATTGAAAACCATCTTGAAGTGAGATACTGCTG
Organism: Chiloscyllium plagiosum; assembly: GCF_037043375.1. Lineage (NCBI taxonomy): Eukaryota > Metazoa > Chordata > Chondrichthyes > Orectolobiformes > Hemiscylliidae > Chiloscyllium > Chiloscyllium plagiosum. The sequence goes on from NW_028270142.1 coordinate 5,687,935, forward strand.
TCACTATATTATTCCATCCTCCTATTAGTGTTGCAGTAATTTAACAAATACATTAACGTGTAGAATAAAAACAGAAAATGCTGGAGAAACGCAGTAGATCTGACAGCAGCTACAGAGAGGAGCAGCGTTAACATTTTGAATAGAAAATGTCACTTCTTCAAATAACTCTTGAAGAAGGGTCACTAGACCTGAAATATTAATCCTGCTTTCCCCACGTAAATCTTACCAGTCCCACTGAGTTTCTCTGGCAATTCCTGTTTTGAGTCAGATCTTCAGCACCCACAGTTCTTTTTGTTTTCTCTTTACAGGAGCTGCCAGACCTGCTGAGTCTTTCAACGTTTACTGTTTTTAATAGAACATAGAACATTGCAGCACAGTACAGGCCCTTCAGCCCTTGATGTTGCACTGACCTGTGAAACCAGTCTGAAGCCCATCTAACCTACGCTATTCAATTTTCATCCATATGTCTATCCAATGCCCATTTAAATACCCTTAAAGTTAACCAGTCTACTGTTGCCATTCCACACCCCTACTTTACTTCTCTGAGTAAAGAAACTACCTCTAACATCTGTCATATATCTATTACCCCTTAATTTAAAGCTATGTCCCCTCATGCTAGCCATCACCATCCAAGGAAAAAGGCTCTCCCTGTCCACCCTATCTAACCCTCTGATCATCTTATTTGTCTCAATTAAGTCACCTCTCAACCTTCTTCTCTCTAACGAAAACAGCCTAAAGCCCCTCAACCTTTCCTCATAAGACCTTCCCTCCATACCAGGCAACATCCTAGTAAATATCCTCTGAACTCTTTTCAAAGCTTCCACAACCTTCCTATAGTGCAGTGACCAGAACTGTACGCAATACTCCAAGTGCGGTCACACCAGAGTTTTGTACAACTGCAGCATGATCTCATGGCTCCAAAACTCAATCCCTCTACTAATAAAAACTAACATACCGTATCCCTTCTTAACAACCCTATCAACCTGGGCGGCAACTTTCAGGGATCTATATGCATGGAAACCGAGATCTCTCTGTTCATCTACACTGCCAAGAATCTTACCATTAGCCCAGTACTCTTTATTCCTGTTGCTCCTTCCAAAGTGGATCACCTCACATTTTTCTGCATTAAACTCTATTTGCCACCTCTCAACCCAGCTCTGCAGCTTATCTATGTCCCTCTATAGCCTACAGCATCCTACAGCACTGTCGACACCTCCACTGACCTTAGTGTCATCTGCAAAATTACTAACCTATCCTTCTATGCCCTCATCCAGGTCATTTATAAAAATGACAAACAACACTCGACCCAAAAACAGATCCTTGTTGTACACCACTAGTAACTGAACTCCAGGATGAACATTACCCATCAACCACCTGTCTTCTCTCAGCTAGCCAATTTCTGATCCAAACCTCTAAATCACCCTCAATCCCATGCCTTTGTGTTTTGTGCAATAGCCTAACGTGGGGAACCTTAACAAACACCTTACTGAAATCCATATACACCACACCAACCTCTTTACCTGTTTGGTCACCTCCTCAAAGAACTCAATAAGGTTTATGAGGCACATTCTACCCTTCACGAAACCGCGTTGATGATCCCTAATCAACTTATTCCTATCTAGATGAATATAAATCCTATCCCTTCTCACCTTTTCCAACACTTTACCCACAACCGAAGTAAGGCTCACTGGTCTATAATTACCAGGGTTGTCTCTACTCCCCTTCTTGAACAAGGGACAACATTTGGTAGCCTCCTGTCTGCTGGCACTATTCCTGTAGTCAATGACAACATAAAGATCAAAGCCAAACACTCTGCAATCTCATCTGGCCCAGGGGACTTATCTATTTTCACACTTTCCAGAATTGCTAACATCTCCTCCTTGTGTGTCTCAATATATTTGGGCTATTGCTTTCCGAGACACACTATTTATTTTAGGTTTCCAGCATCTGTCATATCTTGCTTTTATTTATTTAAAATGTGACATGTTCACCACGGACAGAGAGAAAATACCTAAGTAAGACCGACTGGGGAAATAATCACAAATAGTACATTGCTTCCTTCAAACAGAAAAGAGTACAGACAACTAATTATAAAAGAGAAGTTAGGAAGATAGGTAGATTAAATATAAACCGTGGTGTAATATACATGAATTTCCCAAAGGCAACTCATAAGGTGCAACATGTAAGGTTAATTAAAAAAAAAAGGCTCATGGAGGTTTGGGTAATGGACTGTAAGATTTTTCCTGAAGAAGGGCTTATGCCCGAAACATCGATTCTCCTGCTCCTCGGATGCTGCCTGGCCTGCTGCGCTTTTCCAGCACCACACTTTTCAACTCTGGTCTCCAACATCTGCAGTCCTCACTGTCTCCTAATGGACTGTAAGGCATATACAAGATTCGTTAATGGACAGGAAGCAAAGATCAGCCCCAAATGAACCATTTTCAGGTTGGCAGACTGCATGGTAGAGACCCACAAGATCTGTGTCAAGGCCTAAGCTTTTGCAATATTTGTGTTGTGTTTAAGTTTTCTGATGACACAAAGCTAAGTGAAAAGTGAGGAGGACAGAGACTGCGAAGAGTTAATGGGTGGGAGTGCAAAGTTATTGACATTAGTCGTCAGAATAGAAAATCAGAGCATGAAAATTATAAATGTAGGTTTGCAGAGATTTGTATCCTTGTGCAAGGATCACAGAAAGTTAGCATGCAGGCAAAGTAAGCGATTTGGAAGGATAATAATATGTTAGCCATAATGGAAAGGGATTTGAAGTATAGAAATGAAAGATTCTTGCTATAGGGCTTTCCTGAGAAATTGGTATACTGTGAAATGTTGGTCTCCATATTTAAGAAAGGATACACTTGCACTGCATCAGGACATTGAAGGCTCAGTGGCCTGGTTTCTGATACAATGGGGTTACCTACACAGGGATGCTGAATAAATTGCAGCTCTGTTTTCTGGGGTTTAGAGCAATGTGAGGTAACCTTATTGAAACCTACAGAATTGTGAAGGGGGTTGATATGAGAAAGGCTGAGAGATTGTTTGTATTCTTCAATAAGTCTAAAACATGAGGCAGTCTCAGGGCAAGGGGTTGATTACTTAGAGCAGGGTGACACGGTGGCTCAGTGTTTAGTTGAAACTTTATTGCTGGAACAGCACAGCAGGTCAGGCAGCATCCAGGGAACAGGAGATTCGACGTTTCGGGCACAGGCCCTTCTTCAGGAATGAGCTGAGAGTGTTCAGCAGGAGAAGATAAAAGGTAGGGAGGAGGGACTTGGAGGAGGGGAGTTGGAAATGTGATAGGTGGAAAGAGGTCAAGGTGAGGGTGATAGGTCGGAGTAGGATGTGAGGCTTGACCTCTCCGCCTCCATCCTACTCCGACCTATCACCCTCACCTCTTTCCACCTATCACATTTCCAACTCCCCTCCTCCAAGTCCCTCCTCCCTACCTTTTATCTTCTCCTGCTGAACACTCTCTGCTCATTCCTGAAGAAGGGCCTGTGCCCGAAACGTCGAATCTCCTGTTCCCTGGATGCTGCCTGACCTGCTGTGCTGTTCCAGCAATAAAGTTTCAACTTTGATCTCCAGCATCTGCAGACCTCACTTTCTCCTCTGGCTCAGTGTTTAGCACTGCTGCCTCACAGTACCAGGGACCTGGGTTTGATTCCTGTCTCAGGTGACTGTGTGGAGTTTGCATATTCTCCCCATGTCTGTGTGGGCTTGCTCTCGTTTCCTCCCACAGTCCAAAGATATCCAGGTCTGGTGAATTGGCCATTCCAAATTGCCCATAGTGTGAGGTGCATTAGTCAGAGGGAAATGGGTTTGGGTGGGTTAATTGTTGGCATGGACTTGTTGGGCCAAATGGCTTGTTTCCATACTGTAGGGAATCTAAAATGGAGAGAAATTACTGCATGCAAAGGATTGTGGATGCTCCATCTTCGAATACATTGGAGCTTGCATATATAAAATTTTAATCTCTCAGCATAAAGGAAGCAGGCAGAAATGTGAAATTGAAACCCAAGATTGGATGTTATCCAATTGAATGCTTTGCCCTCATCAACCTTTTTGGTTACTTTCTCAAACAAATTTCAATCAAGTTTGTGAAGTATGATTTTCCTGACTATCCTGAATCAATCCTTGCCTCTCAAATGCACATTTGTCATGTTCCATAGAATTAAAAATCACACCACACCAGATTATAGTCCAACAAGTTTATTTGGAAGGATTAATGCTTTCAGAAACACCTGGTGATGTGTGATTTTTCACTTTGTCCATCCCAGTCCAACACCCCACCTCTACATCATACTTTATAGAATCATAGAGGCATTTAGCACAGCAACAGACCCTTTGGTCCAAACTAAACTAGTCCCACCACTGCATTTGGCCCATATCCCTTCAAATCTTCCTATTCATGTACTTGTCTAAATGTCTTTTAAACATTTTAACTGACTCCACCACTTCCTCTGGCAGTTCATTCCACACACGACACACTCGCTGTAAAAAAAACTGCCCCTCACATCCTTTTTAAACCTTTTTCCTCTCACCTTTACAATATGCCCCCTAGTTTTGAACTCTCCCCACCCTAGGGAAAACACCCTTGGCATTCACCTTATCTATGCCTTCGTGACTTTACAAACCTCAATAAGGTCAACCTCCCACTCTCTAGTGAAAAACGTTCCAGCCTTTCCAATGTATTTTTATATCTCAAACCCTCCATTCCTAGCAACATGATGATAAATCTTTCCTGGACTCTCTCCAGTTTAATAATATCCTTCCCAAAGCAGTGCACAGAGTACTCCAGAAGTGGCCTCACCAATATCCTGTGCAACTTTAACATGACGTCCCAATTCCGACACTCAAAGGTCTGAGCAATGAAGGCGAGTGTGCTAAATGCCTTCTTAACCACCCTGTCACCTCTGACACAAATTTCAACAAATTATGTACCTGATCCGCTAAGTCTCTCTGTTTTACAACATTACCACAGGGCTCTACCATTAACAGTATAACTCCTGCCCTTATTTGTTTTACCTCGCATTTATCCAAATTAAACTCCATCTGCCTCTCCTCAGCCCATTGACCCAATTGATCAAGATCCCTTTGTAATCATAGATATCCTTCTTCACTGTCCACTGAACCACCAATTTTGGTGTCATCTGCAAACTTACTAATCATGCCTCCTATAATCTCATCCGAACTGTTTATATAACTGACAAACAAAAGTGGACCCAGTACCGATCCCGGTGGAATACCTGCTGGTCACAGACCTCAACTCCAATAAACAATTCTCTACCACCATCCTCTACCTCCTATCATAAAGCCAATTTTGTATCCAACTGGCAAGCTCACCATGAATCTCACGTGATCTAACTTTACTAATTAGTCTACCATGCCAAACCTGATCAAAGGCTTTACTAACGTTTAAGTAAACAATGTCTACCACTCTGCCCTCATCAACCTTTTTGGTTACTTCCTCAAAAAACTCAATCAAGTTTGCAAGACATGGTTTCCCTCGCACAAAGCCATGCTGACCATCCCTAATCAATCCTTGCCTCATCAAACGCATATAAATCCTATCTTTCAGAATCACTTCCAAAAACATACCCAGCACTGGTGTCAGACCAACAGGTCTATAATTTCCAGGCTTCTCCTTACAGGCTGTCTTAAATAAAGGCACAAGATTAGCCACCCTCCAGTCCTTTGACACTTCACCCATGGTTATAAATGATTCCACTACCTCTGCTAGGGAGCCTGCAATTTCCACCCTAACTTCCCAAAATAACCTGGTTCAGGTCCTGTACATTTATCTATCTTTGTGTTTTCAAAATCTTCCTCTTCTGTTATGCGAACTGCTTTCAAAACATCATCATTATTGCCCTGATCCTATTCCTCGAGTCCTTGAGATCTCCAGGACTCTGCTGTTCCCTGGAGAATAGCAACCACATACCGTGAGCTAACTGATCTCAATCGCATTTTCCTCAGAAGAATTGGAAACTATTGCAAATGGAAAAAATGTGGCATATTGGAAAATTGTCACATATAACATATACTATAAAATATTAGTAACGGGTTTTACAGATAATTGGACTGAGACCTTTGTGAAATTTTCAATGAAATGCAATAATCTTTTGTGTAAGTTGCAGTATATATACAATATTAACAACTATTTTGACCACTCCCAGCATGATGCTACCACTAAATGCATGTTCTCCTCCCTCTGATTTTGGCATTCTCTTTGTGAGACCATGGTCTGCTCCTCAGTCACCTTAGACATCCTCTCCCCTTCCCATAGCAGCTTCCCTTTTAAGTACAGAAAGTGTAACACATTTCTCTTACTCATTTCTTTCTATTCACTCCTTCACTCCTTCTTGAAGATTTCACTTATTGTACATAAGATGATCCTCTGCATACCAGGAAAATCAAACCCAGATTAGGTGAGTGTTTTGTTCGCTTTACAGACTTAATTCCATATTTTCAGGGGCTGTAATTCTCATATTCCCCACCCCTTTCAGCTCTGATGTTTTCACCTTTGGTTGTTATAACGATGTTCAAAGTAAGTGCAGGGAACCTCAATATTTCATTAAGTATTTTGCAACCGCGAGTTTTGAGAAGATTTATAGCTCAGGTTGAGGTTCTGGATATAGGTTTGCTCGCTGAGCTGGAAGGTTCATTTCCAGACATGTTGTCACCCTACTAGGTAACATCTTCAGTGGGCCTCCAGGTGAAGTACTGCTGTTGATTCCTGTTTTCTATTTATATGTTTGGGTTTCTTTGGGTTGGTGATGTTCATGAACCTGAAAGACCTTATACAGACAACAAGCAAAACCAATGTCATTCACAAAATACCATGCAAGAACTGTAGCAAACACTACATTGGACAAACAGGCAGAAAACTAGCCACCAGGATACATGAACACCAACTAGCCACAGAAAGACATGACCCACTCTCACTAGTATCCTCACATACAGATAAGGAAGGACAACACTTCAACTGGGACAACACATCCATCCTAGGACAAGCCAAACAGAGACATGCACCAAGATTTCCTAGAAACATGGCATTCCAATAGGAACTCTGCTAACAAACACATCGAGTTAGACCCCATCTACCACCCTCTGAAAGAAAGAACAGGAAATGACATCACCATAGGAAATGACAACACCAATCCAAACATATAAATAAAAAGCAGGAATCACTGAAGCCCACTGAAGATGTTACCTAGTAGGGTGACAAAACGTCTCAAAATGAACCTTCCAGCTCAGCGAGTGAACTCACATTCAGTATTTTGTAACCTTCTGGACTCCACAATTTCAGATCATAATTACCATCCCCATTATTTTATAAATACTGAAACAAACACAGGAATCTCAGCAGGTCAGTCAGCATCTGTGAAGGGAGGAACAGAGTTGATGTTTTGAGTCCTGTGTGACTCCTCTTCAGAACTGAAAGAGCCACTGACATCCTGGCACTGTTGGTCATTCCTCGGCATCCCTGAAGGTGGCACTGCCCTGGGTGGTGATCTCAGACCAGACTGGCAGGTTCTGGTGGTGTGGCTTCCTCTGTCGATCCTCCAGGAAGAGAATGCCTCTCCTCTGGACAACCCAGTCCACCAGGAATTCCAAGTCCTTGCTGGAGAATTACCGTGCCATCTTCCCTTCTCCACCATCAAGCAGGGCAGCTTCAGAATGCTAGTGCTAGTCCAGGTACACAATAAGCCTTTGCAGATAGCACAGGCAGAAGGGATTGGTGTTTTAACAGATAAACACTGAGTGACACATTGTCATGGGAATAGCAGGTGGTAATAATGGGATGGTAATCAAATGTGAAAGACAGCACAGAGACAAAGTAGATCCTTAATGCAGTAAGTTTGGTAAATTTCAACTGAAACTGACTTGTCTGTTTTAAAAGTTAAAAATGTGAGTCCAACTGAGCAGATATTCTGTTCATTGAGGAAACAAGCAAATCATTACCATACTTTTTTTAATGGATGTGCACCAGCTGCATGTTGTGATATAAGGTACATGTACTTAACAGTGAGAGGTGGTGGGCTAAAGCTTCAACGCCTATCAGTCACTGCCAGGGGATATGGAGAGGGAGCTGAGGAGAAATGGAGAGGGAGCTGAGGAGATATGGAGAGGGAGTTGGGGAGATATGGAGAGGGAGTTGAAGAAATAGGGAAATGAGTCGATTAGGTATGGTGAGGGTGTAGGAGAGGTATGGAAAGAGAATTGCAAAATGTGGAGAGGAAGTCGGGGAGATATAGAGAGGGAGTCAGAAAGGTATGGAGAGGGAGTGGGAGGGGTTTGGAGAGGGAGTTGACGAGATATGAAGAGGTAGTTGGGAAGATATGGAGAAGGAATTGGATGATTATTGAGAGAGGGGTATGAAGAGGCAACCGGGAAGATATGTGGTGGTAGTTGGGGAGGCATATAGAGGGAATCAGGGAAATACACAGAAAGCGTCAGGAAGATATTGAGAGGGAGTTGGAGAGTTACGCAGAGGGATTCAGGGACAAATGGAGAGGGGGTCAGAGAGATATGGAGAGGAGGTCAGAAAGATATTGAGAGGGGGGGTCAGAGAGATATGGAGAGGGAGCCAGAGAGAAATGGAGAGGGGTCAGAGAGACATGGAAAGGGAGTCAGAGAGATATAGAAAGGGAGCCAGAGAGATATGGAGACGGGGGTCAGAGAGATATGGAGAGGGAGTCAGAGAGATATGGAGACGGGGGTCAGAGAGATATGGAGAGGGAGTCAGAGAGATATGGAGAGGGGGTCAGAGAAACATGGCGAGAGGTCAGAGAGATATGGAGAGGGGTCAGAGAGATATGGAGAGGGGGTCAGAGAGATATGGAAAGGGGGTCAGAGAGATATGGAAAGGGGGTCAGAGAGATATGAGAGGCGGTCAGAGAGATATGGAGAGGGAGTCAGAGAGATATGGAGAGGCGTCAGAGATATGGAAAGGGGATCAGAGAGATATGGAAAGGGGGTCAGAGAGATATGAGAGGCGGTCAGAGAGATATGGAGAGGGAGTCAGAGAGATATGGAGAGGCGTCAGAGATATGGAGAAGGGCTCAGAGAGATATGGAGAGGAGGTCAGAGAGATATGGAAAAGGGGTCAGAGAGATATGGAGAGGGAGTCAGTGAGATATGGAGAAGGGTCAGAGAGATATGGAGAGGGGTCAGAGATATGGAGAGGGGGTCAGAGATATGGAGAGGGGGTCAGAGAGATATGGAGAGGGGGTCAGAGATATGGAGAGGGGGTCAGAGAGATATGGAGAGGGGGTCAGAGAGATATGGAGAGGGGGTCAGAGAGATATGGAGAGGGAGTCAGTGAGATATGGAGAAGGGTCAGAGAGATATGGAGAGGGGTCAGAGATATGGAGAGGGGGTCAGAGAGATATGGAGAGGGGGTCAGAGAGATATGGAGAGGGAGTCAGTGAGATATGGAGAAGGGTCAGAGAGATATGGAGAGGGGGTCAGAGAGATTTGGAGAAGGGTCAGAGAGATATGGAGAGGGGGTCAGAGAGATTTGGAGAGGTGGTTAGAGAGATATGGAGAGGGAGTCAGAGATATGGAGAGGGAGTCAGAGAAATATGGAGAGGGGGACAGAGAGATATGGAAAGGGGGTCAGAGAGATTTGGAGAGGCGGTTAGAGAGATATGGAGAGGGAGTCAGAAAGATATGGAGAGGGAGTCAGATAGATATGGGGAGGGGGTCAGAGACATGGGGAGGGAGTCAGAGAGATATGGAGGGGGGTCAGAGAGATATGGAAAAGGGTGTCAAAGAGATATGGAGAGGGGGTCAGAGAGATATGGAGAGGGGCTTACAGAGACATGGAGAGGGATCAGAGATATATGGAGAGGGGGTCAGAGAGGTATGGAGATTGATCAGAGAGATATGGGGAGGGGTTCACAGAGAAATGGAGAGGGGTCAGAGAGATATGGAAAGGGGGTCAGAGAGATATGTAGAGGGAGTCAGAGAGATATAGGAAGGGTTCAGAGAGATATGGAGAGGGAGTCAGCTAGATATGGGGAGGGGGTCAAAGAGATATGGAGAGGGGGAGAAAGATATATGAAAAAGGAGTCAGAGAGATATGGAGAGGGGGTCAGAGAGATATGGAAAGGGGGTCAGAGAGATATGGAAAGGGGGTCAGAGAGATATGGAGAGGCGTCAGAGATATGGAGAAGGGCTCAGAGAGATATGGAGAGGGGGTCAGAGAGATATGGAGAGGAGGTCAGAGAGATATGGAAAAGGGGTCAGAGAGATATGGAGAGGGGGTCAGAGATATGGAGAGGGGGTCAGAGAGATATGGAAAGGGGGTCAGAGAGATATGGAGAGGCGGTCAGAGAGATATGGAGAGGGAGTCAGAGAGATATGGAGAAGGGTCAGAGAGATATGGAGAGGGGGTCAAAGAGATATGGAGAGGGGGTCAGAGAGATATGGAGAGGGAGTCAGTGAGATATGGAGAAGGGTCAGAGAGATATGGAGAGGGGGTCAGAGAGATTTGGAGAGGTGGTTAGAGAGATATGGAGAGGGAGTCAGAGATATGGAGAGGGAGTCAGAGAGATATGGAGAGGGGGTCAGAGAGATATGGAAAGGGGGTCAGAGAGATTTGGAGAGGCGGTTAGAGAGATATGGAGAGGGAGTCAGAAAGATATGGAGAGGGGGTCAGAGAGATATGGAGAGGGAGTCAGATAGATATGGGGAGGGGGTCAGAGACTTGGGGAGGGAGTCAGAGAGATATGGAGGGGGGTCAGAGAGATATGGAAAAGGGTGTCAAAGAGATATGGAGAGGGGGTCAGAGAGATATGGAGAGGGGGTCAGAGAGGTATGGAGATTGGTCAGAGAGATATGGGGAGGGGTTCACAGAGAAATGGAGAGGGGTCAGAGAGATATGGAAAGGGGGTCAGAGAGATATGTTGAGGGAGTCAGAGAGATATAGGAAGGGTTCAGAGAGATATGGAGAGGGGGTCAGAGAGATTTGGAGAGGTGGTTAGAGAGATATGGAGAGGGAGTCAGAGATATGGAGAGGGAGTCAGAGAGATATGGAGAGGGGGTCAGAGAGATATGGAAAGGGGGTCAGAGAGATTTGGAGAGGCGGTTAGAGAGATATGGAGAGGGAGTCAGAAAGATATGGAGAGGGGGTCAGAGAGATATGGAGAGGGAGTCAGAGAGATATGGAGAGGCGTCAGAGATATGGAGAAGGGCTCAGAGAGATATGGAGAGGAGGTCAGAGAGATATGGAAAAGGGGTCAGAGAGATATGGAGAGGGAGTCAGTGAGATATGGAGAAGGGTCAGAGAGATATGGAGAGGGGTCAGAGATATGGAGAGGGGGTCAGAGATATGGAGAGGGGGTCAGAGAGATATGGAGAGGGGGTCAGAGATATGGAGAGGGGGTCAGAGAGATATGGAGAGGGGGTCAGAGAGATATGGAGAGGGGGTCAGAGAGATATGGAGAGGGAGTCAGTGAGATATGGAGAAGGGTCAGAGAGATATGGAGAGGGGTCAGAGATATGGAGAGGGGGTCAGAGAGATATGGAGAGGGGGTCAGAGAGATATGGAGAGGGAGTCAGTGAGATATGGAGAAGGGTCAGAGAGATATGGAGAGGGGGTCAGAGAGATTTGGAGAAGGGTCAGAGAGATATGGAGAGGGGGTCAGAGAGATTTGGAGAGGTGGTTAGAGAGATATGGAGAGGGAGTCAGAGATATGGAGAGGGAGTCAGAGAAATATGGAGAGGGGGACAGAGAGATATGGAAAGGGGGTCAGAGAGATTTGGAGAGGCGGTTAGAGAGATATGGAGAGGGAGTCAGAAAGATATGGAGAGGGAGTCAGATAGATATGGGGAGGGGGTCAGAGACATGGGGAGGGAGTCAGAGAGATATGGAGGGGGGTCAGAGAGATATGGAAAAGGGTGTCAAAGAGATATGGAGAGGGGGTCAGAGAGATATGGAGAGGGGCTTACAGAGACATGGAGAGGGATCAGAGATATATGGAGAGGGGGTCAGAGAGGTATGGAGATTGATCAGAGAGATATGGGGAGGGGTTCACAGAGAAATGGAGAGGGGTCAGAGAGATATGGAAAGGGGGTCAGAGAGATATGTAGAGGGAGTCAGAGAGATATAGGAAGGGTTCAGAGAGATATGGAGAGGGAGTCAGCTAGATATGGGGAGGGGGTCAAAGAGATATGGAGAGGGGGAGAAAGATATATGAAAAAGGAGTCAGAGAGATATGGAGAGGGGGTCAGAGAGATATGGAAAGGGGGTCAGAGAGATATGGAAAGGGGGTCAGAGAGATATGGAGAGGCGTCAGAGATATGGAGAAGGGCTCAGAGAGATATGGAGAGGGGGTCAGAGAGATATGGAGAGGAGGTCAGAGAGATATGGAAAAGGGGTCAGAGAGATATGGAGAGGGGGTCAGAGATATGGAGAGGGGGTCAGAGAGATATGGAAAGGGGGTCAGAGAGATATGGAGAGGCGGTCAGAGAGATATGGAGAGGGAGTCAGAGAGATATGGAGAAGGGTCAGAGAGATATGGAGAGGGGGTCAAAGAGATATGGAGAGGGGGTCAGAGAGATATGGAGAGGGAGTCAGTGAGATATGGAGAAGGGTCAGAGAGATATGGAGAGGGGGTCAGAGAGATTTGGAGAGGTGGTTAGAGAGATATGGAGAGGGAGTCAGAGATATGGAGAGGGAGTCAGAGAGATATGGAGAGGGGGTCAGAGAGATATGGAAAGGGGGTCAGAGAGATTTGGAGAGGCGGTTAGAGAGATATGGAGAGGGAGTCAGAAAGATATGGAGAGGGGGTCAGAGAGATATGGAGAGGGAGTCAGAGAGATATGGAGAGGCGTCAGAGATATGGAGAAGGGCTCAGAGAGATATGGAGAGGAGGTCAGAGAGATATGGAAAAGGGGTCAGAGAGATATGGAGAGGGAGTCAGTGAGATATGGAGAAGGGTCAGAGAGATATGGAGAGGGGTCAGAGATATGGAGAGGGGGTCAGAGATATGGAGAGGGGGTCAGAGAGATATGGAGAGGGGGTCAGAGATATGGAGAGGGGGTCAGAGAGATATGGAGAGGGGGTCAGAGAGATATGGAGAGGGGGTCAGAGAGATATGGAGAGGGAGTCAGTGAGATATGGAGAAGGGTCAGAGAGATATGGAGAGGGGTCAGAGATATGGAGAGGGGGTCAGAGAGATATGGAGAGGGGGTCAGAGAGATATGGAGAGGGAGTCAGTGAGATATGGAGAAGGGTCAGAGAGATATGGAGAGGGGGTCAGAGAGATTTGGAGAAGGGTCAGAGAGATATGGAGAGGGGGTCAGAGAGATTTGGAGAGGTGGTTAGAGAGATATGGAGAGGGAGTCAGAGATATGAAGAGGGAGTCAGAGAAATATGGAGAGGGGGACAGAGAGATATGGAAAGGGGGTCAGAGAGATTTGGAGAGGCGGTTAGAGAGATATGGAGAGGGAGTCAGAAAGATATGGAGAGGGAGTCAGATAGATATGGGGAGGGGGTCAGAGACATGGGGAGGGAGTCAGAGAGATATGGAGGGGGGTCAGAGAGATATGGAAAAGGGTGTCAAAGAGATATGGAGAGGGGGTCAGAGAGATATGGAGAGGGGCTTACAGAGACATGGAGAGGGATCAGAGATATATGGAGAGGGGGTCAGAGAGGTATGGAGATTGATCAGAGAGATATGGGGAGGGGTTCACAGAGAAATGGAGAGGGGTCAGAGAGATATGGAAAGGGGGTCAGAGAGATATAGGAAGGGTTCAGAGAGATATGGAGAGGGAGTCAGCTAGATATGGGGAGGGGGTCAAAGAGATATGGAGAGGGGGAGAAAGATATATGAAAAAGGAGTCAGAGAGATATGGAGAGGGGGTCAGAGAGATATGGAAAGGGGGTCAGAGAGATATGGAAAGGGGGTCAGAGAGATATGGAGAGGCGTCAGAGATATGGAGAAGGGCTCAGAGAGATATGGAGAGGGGGTCAGAGAGATATGGAGAGGAGGTCAGAGAGATATGGAAAAGGGGTCAGAGAGATATGGAGAGGGGGTCAGAGATATGGAGAGGGGGTCAGAGAGATATGGAAAGGGGGTCAGAGAGATATGGAGAGGCGGTCAGAGAGATATGGAGAGGGAGTCAGAGAGATATGGAGAAGGGTCAGAGAGATATGGAGAGGGGGTCAAAGAGATATGGAGAGGGGGTCAGAGAGATATGGAGAGGGAGTCAGTGAGATATGGAGAAGGGTCAGAGAGATATGGAGAGGGGGTCAGAGAGATTTGGAGAGGTGGTTAGAGAGATATGGAGAGGGAGTCAGAGATATGGAGAGGGAGTCAGAGAGATATGGAGAGGGGGTCAGAGAGATATGGAAAGGGGGTCAGAGAGATTTGGAGAGGCGGTTAGAGAGATATGGAGAGGGAGTCAGAAAGATATGGAGAGGGGGTCAGAGAGATATGGAGAGGGAGTCAGATAGATATGGGGAGGGGGTCAGAGACTTGGGGAGGGAGTCAGAGAGATATGGAGGGGGGTCAGAGAGATATGGAAAAGGGTGTCAAAGAGATATGGAGAGGGGGTCAGAGAGATATGGAGAGGGGGTCAGAGAGGTATGGAGATTGGTCAGAGAGATATGGGGAGGGGTTCACAGAGAAATGGAGAGGGGTCAGAGAGATATGGAAAGGGGGTCAGAGAGATATGTTGAGGGAGTCAGAGAGATATAGGAAGGGTTCAGAGAGATATGGAGAGGGAGTCAGATAGATATGGGGAGGGGGTCAAAGAGATATGGAGAGGGGGTCAGAGAGATATGAAAAAGGGGTCAGAGAGATATGGAGAGGGGGTCAGAGAGATATGGAGAGGGGCTTGCAGAGATATGGAGAGGGGCTCACAGAGATATGGAGAGGGGTCAGAGAGATATGGAGGGGGGCAGGGAGATAAGGAAAGGGGGTCAGAGAGATATGGAGAGGGGGTCAGAGAGATATGGAGAGGAGGTCAGAGAGATATGGAAAAGGGGTCAGAGAGATATGGAGAGGGGGTCAGAGATATGGAGAGGGGGTCAGAGAGATATGGAAAGGGGGTCAGAGAGATATGGAGAGGCGGTCAGAGAGATATGGAGAGGGAGTCAGTGAGATATGGAAAAGGGGTCAGAGAGATGTGGAGAGGCGGTCAGAGAGGTATGGAGAGGGAGTTAGAGAGATATGGAGAGGGGATCAGAGAGATATGAAGAGGGAGTCAGAGAGATATGGAGAGGGTTCAGAGAGATATGGAAAAGGGGTCAGAGAGATATGGAGAGGCCGTCAGAGAGATATGGAGAGGGAGTCAGTGAGATATGGAAAAGGGGTCAGAGAGATATGGAGAGGCGGTCAGAGAGGTATGGAGAGGGAGTCAGAGAGATATGGAGAGGGGATCAGAGAGCTATGAAGAGGGAGTCAGAGAGATATGGAGAGGGTTCAGAGAGATATGGAAAAGGGGTCAGAGAGATATGGAGAGGCGGTCAGAGAGATATGGAGAGGGGGTCAGAGAGATATGGAAAAGGGGCCAGAGAGATGTGGAAAGGGGGTCAGAGAGATATGGAGAGGCGGTCAGAGAGATATGGAGAGGGAGTCAGAGAGATATGGAGAGGGGTTCAGAGATATGGAGAGGAAGTCAGAGAGATGTGAAGAGGGACTCAGAGAGATATGGAAAGGAATCAGAGAAAAATGGAGAGGGAGTCAGAGAGATTTGGGAGGGGGTCAGAGAGATATGGAGAGGCGGTCAGAGAGATATGGGGAGGGTTTACAGAGATATGGAGAGGGAGACAGAGAGATATGGAGAGGCGGTAAGAGAGATATGGAGAGGGTGTCAGAGAGATATAGAGAGGGGTCAGAGCGATATGGAAAAGGGCTCAAAGATATATGGAGAGGGGCTTACAGAGATATGGAGAGGGGTCAGAGAGATATGGAAAAGGGGTCAGAGTAATGTGGAAAGGGGGTCAGAGAGATATGGAGAGGCGGTCAGAGAGATATGGAGAGGGAGTTAGAGAGATATGGAGAGGGGTTCAGAGATATGGAGAGGAAGTCAGAGAGATGTGGAGAGGGACTCAGAGAGATATGGAAAGGAATCAGAGAAAAATGGAGAGGGAGTCAGAGAGATTTGGGAGGGGGTCAGAGAGATATGGAGAGGCGGTCAGAGAGATATGGGGAGGGTTTACAGAGATATGGAGAGGGAGACAGAGAGATATGGAGAGGCGGTAAGAGAGATATGGAGAGGGTGTCAGAGAGATATAGAGAGGGGTCAGAGCGATATGGAAAAGGGGGTCAAAGAGATATGGAGGGGGCTGACAGAGATATGGAGAGGAGTCACAGAGATATGGAGAGGCGGTCAGAAAGATATGGAGAGGGATCAGGGAGATATGGAGAGGTTGTCAGAGCGATACGGAGAGGGGATCAGAGTGATATGGAGAGGGATCAGAGAGATATGGAGAGGTGGTCAGGGAGATATGGAAAGGGTTCAGAGAGATATGTGGAGGATATGGGGAGGGATCAGAGAGATATAGAAAAGGGGGTCAAAGAGATATGGAGAGGGGGTGAGAGAGATATGGAGAGGGGTCAGAGAGATATGGAGAGGGGTCAGAGAGATGGAGAGGGGGTCAGAGAGATATGGAGAGGGGGTTAGAGAGATATGGAGAGGGGCTTACAGAGATATGGAGAGGGGTCAGAGAGATAGGGAGAGGGGATCAGAGAGATATGAAGAGGGAGTCAGAGAGATATGGAGAGGGTTCAGAGAGATATGGAGAGGGGGTTAGAGAGATATGGAGAGGGGCTTACAGAGATATGGAGAGGGGTCAGAGAGATAGGGAGAGGGGATCAGAGAGATATGAAGAGGGAGTCAGAGAGATATGGAGAGGGTTCAGAGAGATATGGAAAAGGGGTCAGAGAGATATGGAGAGGCGGTCAGAGAGATATGGAGAGGGGGTCAGAGAGATATGGAAAAGGGGTCAGAGAGATGTGGAAAGGGGGTCAGAGAGATATGGAGAGGAAGTCAGAGAGATGTGGAGAAGGACTCAGAGAGATATGGAAAGGAATGAGAGAAAAATGGAGAGGGAGTCAGAGAGATTTGGGAGGGGGTCAGAGAGATATGGAGAGGCGGTCATAGAGATATGGGGAGGGTTTACAGAGATATGGAGAGGGAGACAGAGAGATATGGAGAGGCGGTAAGAGAGATATGGAGAGGGTGTCAGAGAGATATAGAGAGGGGTCAGAGCGATATGGAAAAGGGCTCAAAGAGATATGGAGAGGGGCTTACAGAGATATGGAGAGGGGTCAGAGAGATATGGAAAAGGGGTCAGAGAGATATGGAGAGGCGGTCAGAGAGATATGGAGAGGCGGTCAGAGAGATATGGAAAAGGGGTCAGAGAGATGTGGAAAGGGGGTCAGAGAGATATGGAGAGGCGGTCAGAGATATATGGAGAGGGAGTCAGAGAGATATGGAGAGGGGTTCAGAGATATGGAGAGGAAGTCAGAGAGATTTGGGAGGGGGTCAGAGAGATATGGGGATGGTTTAGAGAGGTATGGAGAGGGAGACAGAGAGATATGGAGAGGCGGTAAGAGAGATATGGAGAGGGTGTCAGAGAGATATAGAGAGGGGTCAGAGAGATATGGGAAAGGGGGTCAAAGGGATATGGAGAGGGGCTTACAGAGATATGGAGAGGGGTCAGAGAGATATGGAGAGGGTGTCAGAGAGATATGGAGAGGGATCAGGGAGATATGGAGAGCGTGTCAGAGCGATACGGAGAAGGGATCAGAGAGATATGGAGAGGGGTCAGAGAGATATGGAGAGGTGGTCAGGGTGATATGGAAAGGGTTCAGAGAGATATGTGGAGGATATGGGGAGGGATCAGAGAGATATAGAGAAGGGGGTCACCGAGATATGGAGAGGGGTCAGAGAGACATGGAGAAGGGGTCAGAGCGATATGGAAAAGGGGTCAGAGAGATATGCAGAGGCGGACATAGAGAGATATGGAGAGGGGGTCAGAGACAAGGGGAGGGAGTCAGAGAGATATGAAGAGGGATCAGAGAGATCTGGAAAAGGGGGTCAAAGAGATATGGTGAGGGTGACAGAGTGACATGGAGAGTGGCTTACAGAGATATGGAGAGGGATCAGAGAGTTATGGAGGGGGGTCAGAGAGATATGGAGAGGGGGTCAGAGAGATATGAAGAGGGAGTCAGAGAGATGTGGAGAGGGAGTCAGAGAGAAATGGAAAGGAGTCAGAGAAAAATGGAGAGGGAGTCAGAGAGATTTGGGAGGGGGTCAGAGAGATATGGAGAGGTGGTCAGAGAGATATGGAGAGGGGGTCAGAGAGATATGAAGAGGGGCTTACAGAGATATGGAGGGTTCAGAGAGATATGGAGAGGGGGTCAGAGAGATATGATGAGGTGGTTAGAGAGATATGGAGAGGGGGTCAGGGAGATATGGTGAGGCGGTCAGAGAGATATGGAGAGGGAGTCAGAGAGGTATGGAGATGGAGTCAGAGAGATATGGAGAGGGGCTCACAGAGATATGGGGAGGGGTCAGAGAGATATGGAGAGGGAGTAAGAGAGATATGGAGAGGGGGTCAGAGAGACATGGAGAGGGGCTTACCGAGATATGGAGAGGAGTCAGAGAGATATGGAGAGGGGGTCAGAGAGATATGGAGAGGGGCTTACAGAGGTATGGAGAGGGATCAGAGAGATATGGAGAGGGGTCAGATATGGAGAGGCGGTCAGTGAGATATGGAGAGGGGGTCAGAGAGATATGGAGAGGGGCTTACAGAGATATGGAGAGGGGTCAGAGAGATATGTGGAGGGGGGTCAGTGAGATATGGAGAGGGTGTCAGAGAGATATGGAGAGGTGGTCAGAGAGATATGGAGAGAGGCTCAGAGAGATATGGAAAAGGGTCAGAGAGATATGGAGAGGGTCTCACAGAGGTATGGAGAGGTGGTCAGAGAGATATGGAGAGGGTGTCAGAGAGATATAATGTGGGGTCAGAGATATGGAGAGGAAGTCAGAGAGATGTGGAGAGGGAGTCAGAAAGATATGGAAAGGAGTCAGAGAAAATTGGAGAGGGAGTCAGAGAGATTTGGGAGGAGGTCAGAGAGATATGGAGAGGCGGTCAGAGAGATATGGGGAGGGGGGTCAGAGAGATATGGAGAGGGTTTAGAGAGATATGGAGAGGGAGTCAGAGAGATATGGAGAGAGAGACAGAGAGGTATGGAGAGGCTGTCAGAGAGATATGGAGAGGGTGTCAGAGAGATATAGAGAGGCGTCAGAGAGGTATGGAAAAGGGGGTCAAAGAGATATGGAGAGGGGCTTGCAGAGATATGGAGAGGGGTCAGAGAGATATGGAGAGGGTGTCAGAGTGAAACGGAGAGGTGATCAGAGAGATATGGAGAGGGGTCAGAGAGATATGGAGAGGGTGTCATAGCGATACGGAGAGGGGATCAGAGAGATTTGGAGAGGGGTCAGAGAGATATGGAGAGGTGGTCAGGGAGATATGGAAAGGGTTCAGAGAGATATGTGGAGGATATGGGGAGGGATCAGAGAGATATAGAGAGGGGGGTCACAGAGATATGGAGAGGTGGTCAGAGAGACATGGAGAAGGGGTCAGAGTGACATGGAAAAGGGGTCAGAGAGATATGCAGAGGCGGAGATAGAGAGATATGGAGAGGGGGTCAGAGACAAGGGGAGGGAGTCAGAGAGGTATGAAGAGGGATCAGAGAGATCTGGAAAAGGGGGTCAAAGAGATATGGTGAGGGTGACAGAGAGACATGGAGAGGGGCTTACAGAGATATGGAGAGGGATCAGAGAGTTATGGAGGGGGGTCAGAGAGATATGGAGAGGGAGTCAGAGAGATATGGAGAGTGGCCAGAGAGATATGGACGGGGGTCAGTGAGATATGGAGAGGGGTTCAGAAAGATATGGAGAGGGGGGTCAGACAGAAATGGAGAGGCAGCCAGAGAGATATGGAGAGGGCTAAGATACATTTGGGGAGGGGTCAGAGATACGGAGAGGGGTCAGATAGATACAGGGAGGGAGTCTGAGTGATATGGAGAAGGGGTCAAAGAGATATGGAGAGGGAGTCAGAGAGATGTGGAGAGGGGTCAGAGAGATATGGAGAGGGCGTCAGAGAGATATGGAGAGGGGCTCACAGAGATATGGAGAGGGGTCAGAGAGATATGGAGGGGGGCAGGGACATAAGGAAAAGGGGTCAGAGAGATATGGAGAGGTTTCAGAGAGATATGGAAAAGGTGTCAGAGAGATATGGAGAGGGGGGTCAGAGAGACATGGAAAGGGGGTCAGAGAGATATGGAGAGGCGGTCAGAGAGATATGGAGAGGGAGTCAGAGAGATATGGAGAGGGGTTCAGAGAGATATGGAGTGGGGGTAAGAGAGGTATGGAAATGTTGTCAGAGAGATATGGAAATGTTGTCAGAGAGATATGGAAGGGGGTCAGTAAGATGTGGAAAAGGGGTCAGAGAGATATGGAAAAGGGTCAGAGAGATATGGAAAGGGGCTCAGAGAGATATGGAAAAGGGTCAGAGAGATATGGAGAGGGGCTCACAGAGATATGGAGAGGGGTCAGAGAGATATGGAGAGGGGGTCAGAGCGATATGGAAAAGGGGTCAGAGAGATATGGAGAGGGGCTCAGAGAGATATGGAGAGGGGCTCAGAGAGATATGGAGAGGGAGTCAGAGAGATATGGAAAAGGGGTCAGAGAGATGTGGAAAGGGGGTCAGAGAGATATGGAGAGGTGGTCAGAGATATATGGAGAGGGAGTCAGAGAGATATGGAGAGGGGTTCAGAGATATGGAGAGGAAGTCAGAGAGATTTGGGAGGGCGTCAGAGAGATATGGGGAGAGTTTAGAGAGGTATGGAGAGGGAGACAGAGAGATATGGAGAGGCGGTAAGAGAGATATGGAGAGGGTGTCAGAGAGATATAGAGAGGGGTCAGAAAGATATGGAAAAGGGGGTCAAAGGGATATGGAGAGGGGCTTACAGAGATATGGAGAGGGGTCAGAGAGATATGGAGAGGGTGTCAGAGAGATATGGAGAGGGATCAGGGAGATATGGAGAGGGGTCAGAGAGATATGGAGAGGTGGTCAGGGTGATATGGAAAGGGTTCAGAGAGATATGTGGAGGATATGGGGAGGGATCAGAGAGTTATAGAAAAGGGGGTCAAAGAGATATGGAGAGGGGGTCAGAGCGATATGACAAGGGGGTCAGAGAGACATGGAAAGGGGGTCAGAGAGATATGGTGAGGCGGTCAGAGATATATAGAGAGAGAGTCAGACAGATATGAGGAGGGGGTGAGAGAGATATGGAGAGAGGGTCAGAGAGGTATGGAGAGGTGTTCAGATAGATATGGAGAGTGGGGTCAGACAGAAATGGAGGGAGCCAGAGAGATATGGAGAGGGCTAAGATACATTTGGGGAGGGGGTCAGAGATACGGAGAGGGGTCAGATAGAAGCGGGCAGGGGGTCAGAGTGATATGGAGAGGAGGTCAGAGAGATATGGAGAGGGCTAAGATAGGTATGGAGAGGGGGTCAGAGAGATATGGAAAAGGGTCAGAAAGATATGGAGAGGGGGTTAGAGAGATATGGAAAAGGGGTCAGAGAGATATGGAGAGGGGTCAGAGGTATGGAGAGGAGACAGAAAGATATGAAGAAGGGCTCACAGAGATATGGAGAGAGGTCAGAGGGATATGGAGAGTGGGTCAGAGCGATATGGAAAAGGGGTCAGAGTGATATGGAGAGGGGGTCAGAGAGATCTGGAGAGGGGCTCAGAGAGATCTGGAGAGGGGCTCAGAGAGATATGGAGGGGGGTTAGAGAGATATGGAGAGTGGCCAGAGAGATATGGACGGGGGTCAGTGAGATATGGAGAGGGGTTCAGAAAGATATGGAGAGGGGGGTCAGACAGAAATGGAGAGGCAGCCAGAGAGATATGGAGAGGGCTAAGATACATTTGGGGAGGGGTCAGAGATACGGAGAGGGGTCAGATAGATACAGGGAGGGAGTCTGAGTGATATGGAGAAGGGGTCAGAGAGATATGGAGAGGGAGTCAGAGAGATGTGGAGAGGGGTCAGAGAGATATGGAGAGGGCGTCAGAGAGATATGGAGAGGGGCTCACAGAGATATGGAGAGGGGTCAGAGAGATATGGAGGGGGGCAGGGACATAAGGAAAAGGGGCCAGAGAGATATAGAGAGGTTTCAGAGAGATATGGAAAAGGTGTCAGAGAGATATGGAGAGGGGGTCAGAGAGATATGGAGAGGGAGTCAGAGAGATATGGAGAGGGGTTCAGAGAGATATGGAGTGGGGGTCAGAGAGGCATGGAAATGTTGTCAGAGAGATATGGAAATGTTGTCAGAGAGATATGGAAGGGGGTCAGTTAGATGTGGAAAAGGGGTCAGAGAGATATGGGAAAGGGTCAGAGAGATATGGAAAGGGGCTCAGAGAGATATGGAAAAGGGTCAGAGAGATATGGAGAGGGGCTCACAGAGATATGGAGAGGGGTCAGAGAGATATGG
Organism: Chiloscyllium plagiosum; assembly: GCF_037043375.1. NCBI lineage: Eukaryota > Metazoa > Chordata > Chondrichthyes > Orectolobiformes > Hemiscylliidae > Chiloscyllium > Chiloscyllium plagiosum. The sequence goes on from NW_028270142.1 coordinate 5,710,461, forward strand.
AGAGGGGGTCAGAGCGATATGGAAAAGGGGTCAGAGAGATATGGAGAGGGGGTCAGAGAGATATGGAGAGGGAGTCAGAGAGATATGGAAAAGGGGTCAGAGAGATGTGGAAAGGGGGTCAGAGAGATATGGAGAGGCGGTCAGAGATATATGGAGAGGGAGTCAGAGAGATATGGCGAGGGGTTCAGAGATATGGAGAGGAAGTCAGAGAGATTTGGGAGGGGGTCAGAGAGATATGGGGAGGGTTTAGAGAGGTATGGAGAGGGAGACAGAGAGATATGGAGAGGCGGCAAGAGAGATATGGAGAGGGTGTCAGAAAGATATAGAGAGGGGTCAGAGAGATATGGAAAAGGGGGTCAAAGGGATATGGAGAGGGGCTTACAGAGATATGGAGAGGGGTCAGAGAGATATGGAGAGGGTGTCAGAGAGATATGGAGAGGGATCAGGGAGATATGGAGAGGGTGTCAGAGCGATACGGAGAAGGGATCAGAGAGATATGGAGAGGGGTCAGAGAGATATGGAGAGGTGGTCAGGGTGATATGGAAAGGGTTCAGAGAGATATGTGGAGGATATGGGGAGGGATCAGAGAGTTATAGAAAAGGGGGTCAAAGAGATATGGAGAGGGGGTCAGAGCGATATGGCAAGGGGGTCAGAGAGACATGGAAAGGGGGTCAGAGAGATATGGTGAGGCGGTCAGAGAGATATAGAGAGAGAGTCAGACAGATATGAGGAGGGGGTGAGAGAGATATGGAGAGAGGGTCAGAGAGGTATGGAGAGGTGTTCAGATAGATATGGAGAGTGGGGTCAGACAGAAATGGAGGGAGCCAGAGAGATATGGAGAGGGCTAAGATACATTTGGGGAGGGGGTCAGAGATACGGAGAGGGGTTAGATAGAAGCGGGCAGGGGGTCAGAGTGATATGGAGAGGAGGTCAGAGAGATATGGAGAGGGCTAAGATAGGTATGGAGAGGGGGTCAGAGAGATATGGAAAAGGGTCAGAGAGATATGGAGAGGGGGTTAGAGAGATATGGAAAAGGGGTCAGAGAGATATGGAGAGGGGTCAGAGGTATGGAGAGGAGACAGAGAGATATGAAGAAGGGCTCACGGAGATATGGAGAGAGGTCAGAGGGATATGGAGAGGGGGTCAGAGCGATATGGAAAAGGGGTCAGAGTGATATGGAGAGGGGGTCAGAGAGATCTGGAGAGGGGCTCAGAGAGATCTGGAGAGGGGCTCAGAGAGATCTGGAGAGGGGCTCAGAGAGATATGGAGAGGGGGTTAGAGAGATATGGAGAGTGGTCAGAGAGATATGGACGGGGGTCAGTGAGATATGGAGAGGGGTACAGAAAGATATGGAGAGGGGGGTCAGACAGAAATGGAGAGGGAGCCAGAGAGATATGGAGAGGGCTAAGATACATTTGGGGAGGGGGTCAGAGATACGGAGAGGGGTCAGATAGATACGGGGAGGGAGTCAGAGTGATATGGAGAGGAGGTCAGAGAGATATGGAGAGGGAGCCAGAAAGATATGGAGAGGGCTAAGATAGGTATGGAGAGGTGGTCAGAGAGCTATGGAGAGGGAGTCAGAGAGATGTGGAGAGAGGTCAGAGAGATATGGACAGGGGGTCAGAGAGATATGGAGAGGGGCTTGCAGAGATATGGAGAGGGGTCAGAGAGATATGGAGAGGGGTCAGAGAGATATGGAGGGGGGCAGGGAGATAAGGAAAGGGGGTCAGAGAGATATGGAGAGCGGTCAGAGAGGTATGGAGAGGGAGTCAGAGAGATATGGAGAGGGGATCAGAGAGATATGAAGAGGGAGTCAGAGACATATGGAGAGGGTTCAGAGAGATATGGAAAAGGGGTCAGAGAGATATGGAGAGGCGGTCAGAGAGATATGGAGAGGGGGTCAGAGAGATATGGAAAAGGGGTCAGAGAGATGTGGAAAGGGGGTCAGAGAGATATGGAGAGGCGGTCAGAGAGATATGGAGAGGGAGTCAGAGAGATATGGAGAGGGGTTCAGAGATGTGGAGAGGAAGTCAGAGAGATGTGGAGAGGGACTCAGAGAGATATGGAAAGGAATGAGAGAAAAATGGAGAGGGAGTCAGAGAGATTTGGGAGGGGGTCAGAGAGATATGGAGAGGCGGTCAGAGAGATATGGGGAGGGTTTACAGAGATATGGAGAGGGAGACAGAGAGATATGGAGAGGCGGTAAGAGAGATATGGAGAGGGGTCAGAGCGATATGGAAAAGGGGGTCAAAGAGATATGGAGGGGGCTTACAGAGATATGGTGAGGGGTCAGAGAGATATGGAAAGGGTGTCAGAAAGATATGGAGAGGGATCAGGGAGATATGGAGAGGATGTCAGAGCGATACAGAGAGGGGATCAGGGTGATATGGAGAGGGATCAGAGAGATATGGAGAGGTGGTCAGGGAGATATGGAAAGGGTTCAGAGAGATATGTGGAGGATATGGGGAGGGATCAGAGAGATATAGAAAAGGGGGTCAAAGAGATATGGAGAGGGGGTGAGAGAGATATGGAGAGGGGTCAGAGAGATATGGAGAGGGGTCAGAGAGATATGAAGAGGGAGTCAGAGAGATATGGGGAGGGTTCAGAGAGATATGGAAAAGGGGTCAGAGAGATATGGAGAGGCGGTCAGAGAGATATGGAGAGGGGGTCAGAGAGATATGGAAAAGGGGTCAGAGAGATGTGGAAAGGGGGTCAGAGAGATATGGAGAGGCGGTCAGAGAGATATGGAGAGGGAGTCAGAGAGATATGGAAAAGGGGTCAGAGAGATGTGGAAAAGGGGTCAGAGAGATATGGAGAGGTTTCAGAGAGATATGGAAAAGGTGTCAGAGAGATATGGAGAGGGGGGTCAGAGAGACATGGAAAGGGGGTCAGAGAGATATGGAGAGGCGGTCAGAGAGATATGGAGAGGGAGTCAGAGAGATATGGAGAGGGGTTCAGAGAGATATGGAGTGGGGGTAAGAGAGGTATGGAAATGTTGTCAGAGAGATATGGAAATGTTGTCAGAGAGATATGGAAGGGGGTCAGTAAGATGTGGAAAAGGGGTCAGAGAGATATGGAAAAGGGTCAGAGAGATATGGAAAGGGGCTCAGAGAGATATGGAAAAGGGTCAGAGAGATATGGAGAGGGGCTCACAGAGATATGGAGAGGGGTCAGAGAGATATGGAGAGGGGGTCAGAGCGATATGGAAAAGGGGTCAGAGAGAGATGGAGAGGGGCTCAGAGAGATATGGAGAGGGGCTCAGAGAGATATGGAGAGGGAGTCAGAGAGATATGGAAAAGGGGTCAGAGAGATGTGGAAAGGGGGTCAGAGAGATATGGAGAGGTGGTCAGAGATATATGGAGAGGGAGTCAGAGAGATATGGAGAGGGGTTCAGAGATATGGAGAGGAAGTCAGAGAGATTTGGGAGGGCGTCAGAGAGATATGGGGAGAGTTTAGAGAGGTATGGAGAGGGAGACAGAGAGATATGGAGAGGCGGTAAGAGAGATATGGAGAGGGTGTCAGAGAGATATAGAGAGGGGTCAGAAAGATATGGAAAAGGGGGTCAAAGGGATATGGAGAGGGGCTTACAGAGATATGGAGAGGGGTCAGAGAGATATGGAGAGGGTGTCAGAGAGATATGGAGAGGGATCAGGGAGATATGGAGAGGGGTCAGAGAGATATGGAGAGGTGGTCAGGGTGATATGGAAAGGGTTCAGAGAGATATGTGGAGGATATGGGGAGGGATCAGAGAGTTATAGAAAAGGGGGTCAAAGAGATATGGAGAGGGGGTCAGAGCGATATGACAAGGGGGTCAGAGAGACATGGAAAGGGGGTCAGAGAGATATGGTGAGGCGGTCAGAGATATATAGAGAGAGAGTCAGACAGATATGAGGAGGGGGTGAGAGAGATATGGAGAGAGGGTCAGAGAGGTATGGAGAGGTGTTCAGATAGATATGGAGAGTGGGGTCAGACAGAAATGGAGGGAGCCAGAGAGATATGGAGAGGGCTAAGATACATTTGGGGAGGGGGTCAGAGATACGGAGAGGGGTCAGATAGAAGCGGGCAGGGGGTCAGAGTGATATGGAGAGGAGGTCAGAGAGATATGGAGAGGGCTAAGATAGGTATGGAGAGGGGGTCAGAGAGATATGGAAAAGGGTCAGAAAGATATGGAGAGGGGGTTAGAGAGATATGGAAAAGGGGTCAGAGAGATATGGAGAGGGGTCAGAGGTATGGAGAGGAGACAGAAAGATATGAAGAAGGGCTCACAGAGATATGGAGAGAGGTCAGAGGGATATGGAGAGTGGGTCAGAGCGATATGGAAAAGGGGTCAGAGTGATATGGAGAGGGGGTCAGAGAGATCTGGAGAGGGGCTCAGAGAGATCTGGAGAGGGGCTCAGAGAGATATGGAGGGGGGTTAGAGAGATATGGAGAGTGGCCAGAGAGATATGGACGGGGGTCAGTGAGATATGGAGAGGGGTTCAGAAAGATATGGAGAGGGGGGTCAGACAGAAATGGAGAGGCAGCCAGAGAGATATGGAGAGGGCTAAGATACATTTGGGGAGGGGTCAGAGATACGGAGAGGGGTCAGATAGATACAGGGAGGGAGTCTGAGTGATATGGAGAAGGGGTCAGAGAGATATGGAGAGGGAGTCAGAGAGATGTGGAGAGGGGTCAGAGAGATATGGAGAGGGCGTCAGAGAGATATGGAGAGGGGCTCACAGAGATATGGAGAGGGGTCAGAGAGATATGGAGGGGGGCAGGGACATAAGGAAAAGGGGCCAGAGAGATATAGAGAGGTTTCAGAGAGATATGGAAAAGGTGTCAGAGAGATATGGAGAGGGGGTCAGAGAGATATGGAGAGGGAGTCAGAGAGATATGGAGAGGGGTTCAGAGAGATATGGAGTGGGGGTCAGAGAGGCATGGAAATGTTGTCAGAGAGATATGGAAATGTTGTCAGAGAGATATGGAAGGGGGTCAGTTAGATGTGGAAAAGGGGTCAGAGAGATATGGGAAAGGGTCAGAGAGATATGGAAAGGGGCTCAGAGAGATATGGAAAAGGGTCAGAGAGATATGGAGAGGGGCTCACAGAGATATGGAGAGGGGTCAGAGAGATATGGAGAGGGGGTCAGAGCGATATGGAAAAGGGGTCAGAGAGATATGGAGAGGGGGTCAGAGAGATATGGAGAGGGAGTCAGAGAGATATGGAAAAGGGGTCAGAGAGATGTGGAAAGGGGGTCAGAGAGATATGGAGAGGCGGTCAGAGATATATGGAGAGGGAGTCAGAGAGATATGGCGAGGGGTTCAGAGATATGGAGAGGAAGTCAGAGAGATTTGGGAGGGGGTCAGAGAGATATGGGGAGGGTTTAGAGAGGTATGGAGAGGGAGACAGAGAGATATGGAGAGGCGGCAAGAGAGATATGGAGAGGGTGTCAGAAAGATATAGAGAGGGGTCAGAGAGATATGGAAAAGGGGGTCAAAGGGATATGGAGAGGGGCTTACAGAGATATGGAGAGGGGTCAGAGAGATATGGAGAGGGTGTCAGAGAGATATGGAGAGGGATCAGGGAGATATGGAGAGGGTGTCAGAGCGATACGGAGAAGGGATCAGAGAGATATGGAGAGGGGTCAGAGAGATATGGAGAGGTGGTCAGGGTGATATGGAAAGGGTTCAGAGAGATATGTGGAGGATATGGGGAGGGATCAGAGAGTTATAGAAAAGGGGGTCAAAGAGATATGGAGAGGGGGTCAGAGCGATATGGCAAGGGGGTCAGAGAGACATGGAAAGGGGGTCAGAGAGATATGGTGAGGCGGTCAGAGAGATATAGAGAGAGAGTCAGACAGATATGAGGAGGGGGTGAGAGAGATATGGAGAGAGGGTCAGAGAGGTATGGAGAGGTGTTCAGATAGATATGGAGAGTGGGGTCAGACAGAAATGGAGGGAGCCAGAGAGATATGGAGAGGGCTAAGATACATTTGGGGAGGGGGTCAGAGATACGGAGAGGGGTTAGATAGAAGCGGGCAGGGGGTCAGAGTGATATGGAGAGGAGGTCAGAGAGATATGGAGAGGGCTAAGATAGGTATGGAGAGGGGGTCAGAGAGATATGGAAAAGGGTCAGAGAGATATGGAGAGGGGGTTAGAGAGATATGGAAAAGGGGTCAGAGAGATATGGAGAGGGGTCAGAGGTATGGAGAGGAGACAGAGAGATATGAAGAAGGGCTCACGGAGATATGGAGAGAGGTCAGAGGGATATGGAGAGGGGGTCAGAGCGATATGGAAAAGGGGTCAGAGTGATATGGAGAGGGGGTCAGAGAGATCTGGAGAGGGGCTCAGAGAGATCTGGAGAGGGGCTCAGAGAGATCTGGAGAGGGGCTCAGAGAGATATGGAGAGGGGGTTAGAGAGATATGGAGAGTGGTCAGAGAGATATGGACGGGGGTCAGTGAGATATGGAGAGGGGTACAGAAAGATATGGAGAGGGGGGTCAGACAGAAATGGAGAGGGAGCCAGAGAGATATGGAGAGGGCTAAGATACATTTGGGGAGGGGGTCAGAGATACGGAGAGGGGTCAGATAGATACGGGGAGGGAGTCAGAGTGATATGGAGAGGAGGTCAGAGAGATATGGAGAGGGAGCCAGAAAGATATGGAGAGGGCTAAGATAGGTATGGAGAGGTGGTCAGAGAGCTATGGAGAGGGAGTCAGAGAGATGTGGAGAGAGGTCAGAGAGATATGGACAGGGGGTCAGAGAGATATGGAGAGGGGCTTGCAGAGATATGGAGAGGGGTCAGAGAGATATGGAGAGGGGTCAGAGAGATATGGAGGGGGGCAGGGAGATAAGGAAAGGGGGTCAGAGAGATATGGAGAGCGGTCAGAGAGGTATGGAGAGGGAGTCAGAGAGATATGGAGAGGGGATCAGAGAGATATGAAGAGGGAGTCAGAGACATATGGAGAGGGTTCAGAGAGATATGGAAAAGGGGTCAGAGAGATATGGAGAGGCGGTCAGAGAGATATGGAGAGGGGGTCAGAGAGATATGGAAAAGGGGTCAGAGAGATGTGGAAAGGGGGTCAGAGAGATATGGAGAGGCGGTCAGAGAGATATGGAGAGGGAGTCAGAGAGATATGGAGAGGGGTTCAGAGATGTGGAGAGGAAGTCAGAGAGATGTGGAGAGGGACTCAGAGAGATATGGAAAGGAATGAGAGAAAAATGGAGAGGGAGTCAGAGAGATTTGGGAGGGGGTCAGAGAGATATGGAGAGGCGGTCAGAGAGATATGGGGAGGGTTTACAGAGATATGGAGAGGGAGACAGAGAGATATGGAGAGGCGGTAAGAGAGATATGGAGAGGGGTCAGAGCGATATGGAAAAGGGGGTCAAAGAGATATGGAGGGGGCTTACAGAGATATGGTGAGGGGTCAGAGAGATATGGAAAGGGTGTCAGAAAGATATGGAGAGGGATCAGGGAGATATGGAGAGGATGTCAGAGCGATACAGAGAGGGGATCAGGGTGATATGGAGAGGGATCAGAGAGATATGGAGAGGTGGTCAGGGAGATATGGAAAGGGTTCAGAGAGATATGTGGAGGATATGGGGAGGGATCAGAGAGATATAGAAAAGGGGGTCAAAGAGATATGGAGAGGGGGTGAGAGAGATATGGAGAGGGGTCAGAGAGATATGGAGAGGGGTCAGAGAGATATGAAGAGGGAGTCAGAGAGATATGGGGAGGGTTCAGAGAGATATGGAAAAGGGGTCAGAGAGATATGGAGAGGCGGTCAGAGAGATATGGAGAGGGGGTCAGAGAGATATGGAAAAGGGGTCAGAGAGATGTGGAAAGGGGGTCAGAGAGATATGGAGAGGCGGTCAGAGAGATATGGAGAGGGAGTCAGAGAGATATGGAAAAGGGGTCAGAGAGATGTGGAAAGGGGGTCAGAGAGATATGGAGAGGCGGTCAGAGAGATATGGAGAGGGAGTCAGAGAGATATGGAGAGGGGTTCAGAGATATGGAGAGGAAGTCAGAGAGATGTGGAGAGGGACTCAGAGAGATATGGAAAGGAATGAGAGAAAAATGGAGAGGGAGTCAGAGAGATTTGGGAAGGGGGCAGAAAGATATGGAGAGGCGGTCAGAGAGATATGGGGAGGGTTTACAGAGATATGGAGAGGGAGACAGAGAGATATGGAGAGGCGGTACGAGAGATATGGAGAGGGTGTCAGAGAGATATAGAGAGGGGTCAGAGCGATATGGAAAAGGGCTCAAAGAGATATGGAGAGGGGCTTACAGAGATATGGAGAGGGGTCAGAGAGATATGGAAAAGGGGTCAGAGAGATATGGAGAGGCGGTCAGAGAGATATGGAGAGGCGGTCAGAGAGATATGGAAAAGGGGTCAGAGAGATGTGGAAAGGGGGTCAGAGAGATATGGAGAGGCGGTCAGAGATATATGGAGAGGGAGTCAGAGAGATATGGAGAGGGGTTCAGAGATATGGAGAGGAAGTCAGAGAGATTTGGGAGGGGGTCAGAGAGATATGGAAAAGGGGTCAGAGAGATGTGGAAAAGGGGGTCAAAGGGATATGGAGAGGGGCTTACAGAGATATGGAGAGGGGTCAGAGAGATATGGAGAGGGGTTCAGAGATATGGAGAGGAAGTCAGAGAGATTTGGGAGGGGGTCAGAGAGATATGGGGAGGGTTTAGAGAGGTATGGAGAGGGAGACAGAGAGATATGGAGAGGCGGTAAGAGAGATATGGAGAGGGTGTCAGAGAGATATAGAGAGGGGTCAGAGAGATATGGGAAAGGGCGTCAAAGGGATATGGAGAGGGGCTCACAGAGATATGGAGAGGGGTCAGAGAGATATGGAGGGGGGCAGGGACATAAGGAAAAGGGGCCAGAGAGATATAGAGAGGTTTCAGAGAGATATGGAAAAGGTGTCAGAGAGATATGGAGAGGGGGTCAGAGAGATATGGAGAGGGAGTCAGAGAGATATGGAGAGGGGTTCAGAGAGATATGGAGTGGGGGTCAGAGAGGCATGGAAATGTTGTCAGAGAGATATGGAAATGTTGTCAGAGAGATATGGAAGGGGGTCAGTTAGATGTGGAAAAGGGGTCAGAGAGATATGGGAAAGGGTCAGAGAGATATGGAAAGGGGCTCAGAGAGATATGGAAAAGGGTCAGAGAGATATGGAGAGGGGCTCACAGAGATATGGAGAGGGGTCAGAGAGATATGGAGAGGGGGTCAGAGCGATATGGAAAAGGGGTCAGAGAGATATGGAGAGGGGGTCAGAGAGATATGGAGAGGGAGTCAGAGAGATATGGAAAAGGGGTCAGAGAGATGTGGAAAGGGGGTCAGAGAGATATGGAGAGGCGGTCAGAGATATATGGAGAGGGAGTCAGAGAGATATGGCGAGGGGTTCAGAGATATGGAGAGGAAGTCAGAGAGATTTGGGAGGGGGTCAGAGAGATATGGGGAGGGTTTAGAGAGGTATGGAGAGGGAGACAGAGAGATATGGAGAGGCGGCAAGAGAGATATGGAGAGGGTGTCAGAAAGATATAGAGAGGGGTCAGAGAGATATGGAAAAGGGGGTCAAAGGGATATGGAGAGTGGCTTACAGAGATATGGAGAGGGGTCAGAGAGATATGGAGAGGGTGTCAGAGAGATATGGAGAGGGATCAGGGAGATATGGAGAGGGTGTCAGAGCGATACGGAGAAGGGATCAGAGAGATATGGAGAGGGGTCAGAGAGATATGGAGAGGTGGTCAGGGTGATATGGAAAGGGTTCAGAGAGATATGTGGAGGATATGGGGAGGGATCAGAGAGTTATAGAAAAGGGGGTCAAAGAGATATGGAGAGGGGGTCAGAGCGATATGGCAAGGGGGTCAGAGAGACATGGAAAGGGGGTCAGAGAGATATGGTGAGGCGGTCAGAGAGATATAGAGAGAGAGTCAGACAGATATGAGGAGGGGGTGAGAGAGATATGGAGAGAGGGTCAGAGAGGTATGGAGAGGTGTTCAGATAGATATGGAGAGTGGGGTCAGACAGAAATGGAGGGAGCCAGAGAGATATGGAGAGGGCTAAGATACATTTGGGGAGGGGGTCAGAGATACGGAGAGGGGTTAGATAGAAGCGGGCAGGGGGTCAGAGTGATATGGAGAGGAGGTCAGAGAGATATGGAGAGGGCTAAGATAGGTATGGAGAGGGGGTCAGAGAGATATGGAAAAGGGTCAGAGAGATATGGAGAGGGGGTTAGAGAGATATGGAAAAGGGGTCAGAGAGATATGGAGAGGGGTCAGAGGTATGGAGAGGAGACAGAGAGATATGAAGAAGGGCTCACGGAGATATGGAGAGAGGTCAGAGGGATATGGAGAGGGGGTCAGAGCGATATGGAAAAGGGGTCAGAGTGATATGGAGAGGGGGTCAGAGAGATCTGGAGAGGGGCTCAGAGAGATCTGGAGAGGGGCTCAGAGAGATCTGGAGAGGGGCTCAGAGAGATATGGAGAGGGGGTTAGAGAGATATGGAGAGTGGTCAGAGAGATATGGACGGGGGTCAGTGAGATATGGAGAGGGGTACAGAAAGATATGGAGAGGGGGGTCAGACAGAAATGGAGAGGGAGCCAGAGAGATATGGAGAGGGCTAAGATACATTTGGGGAGGGGGTCAGAGATACGGAGAGGGGTCAGATAGATACGGGGAGGGAGTCAGAGTGATATGGAGAGGAGGTCAGAGAGATATGGAGAGGGAGCCAGAAAGATATGGAGAGGGCTAAGATAGGTATGGAGAGGTGGTCAGAGAGCTATGGAGAGGGAGTCAGAGAGATGTGGAGAGAGGTCAGAGAGATATGGACAGGGGGTCAGAGAGATATGGAGAGGGGCTTGCAGAGATATGGAGAGGGGTCAGAGAGATATGGAGAGGGGTCAGAGAGATATGGAGGGGGGCAGGGAGATAAGGAAAGGGGGTCAGAGAGATATGGAGAGCGGTCAGAGAGGTATGGAGAGGGAGTCAGAGAGATATGGAGAGGGGATCAGAGAGATATGAAGAGGGAGTCAGAGACATATGGAGAGGGTTCAGAGAGATATGGAAAAGGGGTCAGAGAGATATGGAGAGGCGGTCAGAGAGATATGGAGAGGGGGTCAGAGAGATATGGAAAAGGGGTCAGAGAGATGTGGAAAGGGGGTCAGAGAGATATGGAGAGGCGGTCAGAGAGATATGGAGAGGGAGTCAGAGAGATATGGAGAGGGGTTCAGAGATGTGGAGAGGAAGTCAGAGAGATGTGGAGAGGGACTCAGAGAGATATGGAAAGGAATGAGAGAAAAATGGAGAGGGAGTCAGAGAGATTTGGGAGGGGGTCAGAGAGATATGGAGAGGCGGTCAGAGAGATATGGGGAGGGTTTACAGAGATATGGAGAGGGAGACAGAGAGATATGGAGAGGCGGTAAGAGAGATATGGAGAGGGGTCAGAGCGATATGGAAAAGGGGGTCAAAGAGATATGGAGGGGGCTTACAGAGATATGGTGAGGGGTCAGAGAGATATGGAAAGGGTGTCAGAAAGATATGGAGAGGGATCAGGGAGATATGGAGAGGATGTCAGAGCGATACAGAGAGGGGATCAGGGTGATATGGAGAGGGATCAGAGAGATATGGAGAGGTGGTCAGGGAGATATGGAAAGGGTTCAGAGAGATATGTGGAGGATATGGGGAGGGATCAGAGAGATATAGAAAAGGGGGTCAAAGAGATATGGAGAGGGGGTGAGAGAGATATGGAGAGGGGTCAGAGAGATATGGAGAGGGGTCAGAGAGATATGAAGAGGGAGTCAGAGAGATATGGGGAGGGTTCAGAGAGATATGGAAAAGGGGTCAGAGAGATATGGAGAGGCGGTCAGAGAGATATGGAGAGGGGGTCAGAGAGATATGGAAAAGGGGTCAGAGAGATGTGGAAAGGGGGTCAGAGAGATATGGAGAGGCGGTCAGAGAGATATGGAGAGGGAGTCAGAGAGATATGGAAAAGGGGTCAGAGAGATGTGGAAAGGGGGTCAGAGAGATATGGAGAGGCGGTCAGAGAGATATGGAGAGGGAGTCAGAGAGATATGGAGAGGGGTTCAGAGATATGGAGAGGAAGTCAGAGAGATGTGGAGAGGGACTCAGAGAGATATGGAAAGGAATGAGAGAAAAATGGAGAGGGAGTCAGAGAGATTTGGGAAGGGGGCAGAAAGATATGGAGAGGCGGTCAGAGAGATATGGGGAGGGTTTACAGAGATATGGAGAGGGAGACAGAGAGATATGGAGAGGCGGTAAGAGAGATATGGAGAGGGTGTCAGAGAGATATAGAGAGGGGTCAGAGCGATATGGAAAAGGGCTCAAAGAGATATGGAGAGGGGCTTACAGAGATATGGAGAGGGGTCAGAGAGATATGGAAAAGGGGTCAGAGAGATATGGAGAGGCGGTCAGAGAGATATGGAGAGGCGGTCAGAGAGATATGGAAAAGGGGTCAGAGAGATGTGGAAAGGGGGTCAGAGAGATATGGAGAGGCGGTCAGAGATATATGGAGAGGGAGTCAGAGAGATATGGAGAGGGGTTCAGAGATATGGAGAGGAAGTCAGAGAGATTTGGGAGGGGGTCAGAGAGATATGGAAAAGGGGTCAGAGAGACGTGGAAAAGGGGGTCAAAGGGATATGGAGAGGGGCTTACAGAGATATGGAGAGGGGTCAGAGAGATATGGAGAGGGGTTCAGAGATATGGAGAGGAAGTCAGAGAGATTTGGGAGGGGGTCAGAGAGATATGGGGAGGGTTTAGAGAGGTATGGAGAGGGAGACAGAGAGATATGGAGAGGCGGTAAGAGAGATATGGAGAGGGTGTCAGAGAGATATAGAGAGGGGTCAGAGAGATATGGGAAAGGGCGTCAAAGGGATATGGAGAGGGGCTTACAGAGATATGGAGAGGGGTCAGAGAGATGTGGAGAGGGGCTCAGAGAGATATGGAGAGTGGTCAGAGAGATATGGCTGGGGGTCAGTGAGATATGGAGAGGGGTTCAGAAAGATATGGAGAGTGGGGTCAGACAGAAATGGAGGGAGCCAGAGAGATATGGAGAGGGCTAAGATACATTTGGGGAGGGGGTCAGAGATACGGAGAGGGGTCACATAGAAGCGGGCAGGGGGTCAGAGTGGTATGGAGAGGAGGTCAGAGAGATATGGAGAGGGCTAAGATAGATATGGAGAGGGGGTCAGAGAGATATGGAAAAGGGTCAGAGAGATATGGAGAGGGGGTTAGAGAGATATGGAAAAGGGGTCAGAGAGATATGGAGAGGGGTCAGAGGTATGGAGAGGGGCTCAGAGAGATCTGGAGAGGGGCTCAGAGAGATATGGAGAGGGGGTTAGTGTGAAATTGAGAGGGGGTCAGAGAGATATGGAGAGGGGATCAGAGAGATATGGAGAGTGGTCAGAGAGATATGGACGGGGGTCAGTGAGATATGGAGAGGGGTACAGAAAGATATGGAGAGGGGGGTCAGACAGAAATGGAGAGGGAGCCAGAGAGATATGGAGAGGGCTAAGATACATTTGGGGAGGGGGTCAGAGATACAGAGAGGGGTCAGATAGATACGGGGAGGGAGTCAGATTGATATGGAGAGGAGGTCAGAGAGATATGGAGAGGGAGCCAGAAAGATATGGAGAGGGCTAAGATAGGTATGGAGAGGTGGTCAGAGAGCTATGGAGAGGGTGTCAGAAAGATATGGAGAGGGATCAGGGAGATATGGAGAGGATGTCAGAGCGATACGGAGAGGGGATCAGGGTGATATGGAGAGGGATCAGAGAGATATGGAGAGGTGGTCAGGGAGATATGGAAAGGGTTCAGAGAGATATGTGGAGGATATGGGGAGGGATCAGAGAGATATAGAAAAGGGTATCAAAGAGATATGGAGAGGGGGTGAGAGAGATATGGAGACGGGTCAGAGAGATATGGAGAGGGGTCAGAGATATGGAGAGGGGGTCAGAGAGAAATGGAGAGGGGGTTAGAGAGATATGGAGAGGGGCTTACAGAGATGTGGAGAGGGGTCAGAGAGATAGGGAGAGGGGATCAGAGAGATATGAAGAGGGAGTCAGAGAGATATGGAGAGGGTTCAGAGAGATATGGAAAAGGGGTCAGAGAGATATGGAGAGGCGGTCAGAGAGATATGGAGAGGGGGTCAGAGAGATATGGAAAAGGGGTCAGAGAGATGTGGAAAGGGGGTCAGAGAGATATGGAGAGGCGGTCAGAGAGATATGGAGAGGGAGTCAGAGAGATATGGAGAGGGGTTCAGAGATATGGAGAGGAAGTCAGAGAGATGTGGAGAGGGACTCAGAGAGATATGGAAGGAAGCAGAGAAAAATGGAGAGGGAGTCAGAGAGATTTGGGAGGGGGTCAGAGAGATATGGAGAGGCGGTCAGAGAGATATGGGGAGGGTTTACAGAGATATGGAGAGGGAGACAGAGAGATATGGAGAGGCGGTAAGTGAGATATGGAGAGGGTGTCAGAGAGATATAGAGAGGGGTCAGAGCGATATGGAAAAGGGGGTCAAAAAGATATGGAGGGGGCTTACAGAGATATGGAGAGGGGTCAGAGAGATATGGAGAGGGAGTCAGAAAGATATGGAGAGGGATCAGGGAGATATGGAGAGGGTGTCAGAGCGATACGGAGAGGGGATCAGAGTGATATGGAGAGGGATCAGAGAGATATGGAGAGGTGGTCAGGGACATATGGAAAGGGTTCAGAGAGATATGTGGAGGATATGGGGAGGGATCAGAGAGATATAGAAAAGGGTGTCAAAGAGATATGGAGAGGGGGTGAGAGAGATATGCAGAGGGGCTTACAGAGATATGGAGAGGGGTCAGAGAGATGTGGAGAGGGGCTCAGAGAGATATGGAGAGTGGTCAGAGAGATATGGCTGGGGGTCAGTGAGATATGGAGAGGGGTTCAGAAAGATATGGAGAGTGGGGTCAGACAGAAATGGAGGGAGCCAGAGAGATATGGAGAGGGCTAAGATACATTTGAGGAGGGGGTCAGAGATACGGAGAGGGGTCACATAGAAGCGGGCAGGGGGTCAGAGTGGTATGGAGAGGAGGTCAGAGAGATATGGAGAGGGCTAAGATAGATATGGAGAGGGGGTCAGAGAGATATGGAAAAGGGTCAGAGAGATATGGAGAGGGGGTTAGAGAGATATGGAAAAGGGGTCAGAGAGATATGGAGAGGGGTCAGAGGTATGGAGAGGGGCTCAGAGAGATCTGGAGAGGGGCTCAGAGAGATATGGAGAGGGGGTTAGTGTGAAATTGAGAGGGGGTCAGAGAGATATGGAGAGGGGATCAGAGAGATATGGAGAGTGGTCAGAGAGATATGGACGGGGGTCAGTGAGATATGGAGAGGGGTACAGAAAGATATGGAGAGGGGGGTCAGACAGAAATGGAGAGGGAGCCAGAGAGATATGGAGAGGGCTAAGATACATTTGGGGAGGGGGTCAGAGATACAGAGAGGGGTCAGATAGATACGGGGAGGGAGTCAGATTGATATGGAGAGGAGGTCAGAGAGATATGGAGAGGGAGCCAGAAAGATATGGAGAGGGCTAAGATAGGTATGGAGAGGTGGTCAGAGAGCTATGGAGAGGGTGTCAGAAAGATATGGAGAGGGATCAGGGAGATATGGAGAGGATGTCAGAGCGATACGGAGAGGGGATCAGGGTGATATGGAGAGGGATCAGAGAGATATGGAGAGGTGGTCAGGGAGATATGGAAAGGGTTCAGAGAGATATGTGGAGGATATGGGGAGGGATCAGAGAGATATAGAAAAGGGTGTCAAAGAGATATGGAGAGGGGGTGAGAGAGATATGGAGAGGGGTCAGAGAGATATGGAGAGGGGTCAGAGATATGGAGAGGGGGTCAGAGAGATATGGAGAGGGGGTTAGAGAGATATGGAGAGGGGCTTACAGAGATGTGGAGAGGGGTCAGAGAGATAGGGAGAGGGGATCAGAGAGATATGAAGAGGGAGTCAGAGAGATATGGAGAGGGTTCAGAGAGATATGGAAAAGGGGTCAGAGAGATATGGAGAGGCGGTCAGAGAGATATGGAGAGGGGGTCAGAGAGATATGGAAAAGGGGTCAGAGAGATGTGGAAAGGGGGTCAGAGAGATATGGAGAGGCGGTCAGAGAGATATGGAGAGGGAGTCAGAGAGATATGGAGAGGGGTTCAGAGATATGGAGAGGAAGTCAGAGAGATGTGGAGAGGGACTCAGAGAGATATGGAAGGAAGCAGAGAAAAATGGAGAGGGAGTCAGAGAGATTTGGGAGGGGGTCAGAGAGATATGGAGAGGCGGTCAGAGAGATATGGGGAGGGTTTACAGAGATATGGAGAGGGAGACAGAGAGATATGGAGAGGCGGTAAGTGAGATATGGAGAGGGTGTCAGAGAGATATAGAGAGGGGTCAGAGCGATATGGAAAAGGGGGTCAAAAAGATATGGAGGGGGCTTACAGAGATATGGAGAGGGGTCAGAGAGATATGGAGAGGGAGTCAGAAAGATATGGAGAGGGATCAGGGAGATATGGAGAGGGTGTCAGAGCGATACGGAGAGGGGATCAGAGTGATATGGAGAGGGATCAGAGAGATATGGAGAGGTGGTCAGGGACATATGGAAAGGGTTCAGAGAGATATGTGGAGGATATGGGGAGGGATCAGAGAGATATAGAAAAGGGTGTCAAAGAGATATGGAGAGGGGGTGAGAGAGATATGGAGAGGGGTCAGAGAGATATGGAGAGGGGTCAGAGGTATGGAGAGGGGGTCAGAGAGATATGGAGAGGCGGTTAGAGAGATATGGAGAGGGGCTTACAGAGATATGGAGAGGGGTCAGAGAGATATGGAGAGGGGATCAGAGAGATACGAAGAGGGAGTCAGAGAGATATGGAGAGGGTTCAGAGAGATATGGAAAAGGGGTCAGAGAGATATGGAGAGGCGGTCAGAGAGATATGGCGAGGGGGTCAGAGAGATATGGAAAAGGGGTCAGAGAGATGTGGAAAGGGGGTCAGAGAGATATGGAGAGGCGGTCAGAGAGGTATGGAAATGTTGTCAGAGAGATATGGAAGGGGGTTAGTAAGATGTGGAAAAGGGGTCAGAGAGATATGGAAAAGGGTCAGAGAGATATGGAGAGGGGCTCAGAGAGATATGGAAAAGGGTCAGAGAGATATGGAGAGGGGCTCACAGAGATATGGAGAGGGGTCAGAGAGATATGGAGAGGGGGTCAGAGCGATATGGAAAAGGGGTCAGAGAGATATGGAGAGGGGCTCAGAGAGATATGGAGAGGGAGTCGGAGAGATATGGAAAAGGGATCAGAGAGATGTGGAAAGGGGGTCAGAGAGATATGGAGAGGCGGTCAGAGATATATGGAGAGGGAGTCAGAGAGATATGGAGAGGGGTTCAGAGATATGGAGAGGAAGTCAGAGAGATTTGGGAGGTGGTCAGAGAGATATGGGGAGGGTTTAGAGAGGTATGGAAAGGGAGACAGAGAGATATGGAGAGGCGGTAAGAGAGATATGGAGAGGGTGTCAGAGAGATATAGAGAGGGGTCAGAGAGATATGGGAAAGGGGGTCAAAGGGATATGGAGAGGGGCTTACAGAGATATGGAGAGGGGTCAGAGAGATATGGAGAGGGTGTCAGAGAGATATGGAGAGGGATCAGGGAGATATGGAGAGGTGGTCAGGGTGATATGGAAAGGGTTCAGAGAGATATGTGGAGGATATGGGGAGGGATCAGAGAGTTATAGAAAAGGGGGTCAAAGAGAAATGGAGAGGGGGGTCAGAGCGATATGGCGAGGGGGTCAGAGAGACATGGAAAGGGGGTCAGAGAGATATGGTGAGGCGGTCAGAGAGATATAGAGAGAGAGTCAGACAGATATGAGGAGGGGGTGAGAGAGATATGGAGAGAGGGTCAGAGAGATATGGAGAGGTGTTCAGATAGATATGGAGAGGGGCTCAGAGAGATATGGAAAAGGGTCAGAGAGATATGGAGAGGGGCTCACAGAGATATGGAAAGCGGTCAGAGAGATATGGAGAGGGGGTTAGAGAGATATGGAAAAGGGGTCAGAGAGATATGGAGAGGGGTCAGAGGTATGGAGAGGAGACAGAGAGATATGAAGAGGGGCTCACAGAGATATGGAGAGAGGTCAGAGGGATATGGAGAGGGGGTCAGAGCGATATGGAAAAGGGGTCAGAGTGATATGGAGAGGGGGTCAGTGAGATCTGGAGAGGGGCTCAGAGAGATATGGAGAGGGGGTTAGACTGATATGGAGAGGGGGTCAGAGAGATGTGGAGAGGGGGTCAGAGTGATATGGAGAGTGGGGTCAGACAGAAATGGAGGGAGCCAGAGAGATATGGAGAGGGCTAAGATACATTTGGGGAGGGGGTCAGAGATACAGAGAGGGGTCAGATAGAAGCGGGCAGGGGGTCAGAGTGATATGGAGAGGAGGTCAGAGAGATATGGAGAGGGCTAAGATAGGTATGGAGAGGGGGTCAGAGAGATATGGAAAAGGGTCAGAGAGATATGGAGAGGGGGTTAGAGAGATATGGAAAAGGGGTCAGAGAGATATGGAGAGGGGTCAGAGGTATGGAGAGGAGACAGAGAGATATTAAGAAGGGCTCACGGAGATATGGAGAGAGGTCAGAGGGATATGGAGAGTGGGTCAGAGCGATATGGAAAAGGGGTCAGAGAGATCTGGAGAGGGGCTCAGAGAGATCTGGAGAGTGGTCAGAGAGATATGGAGAGGGGGTTAGAGTGATATTGAGAGGGGGTTAGAGAGATATGGAAAAGGGGTCAGAGAGATATGGAGAGGGGTCAGAGGTATGGAGAGGAGACAGAGAGATATGAAGAGGGGCTCACAGAGATATGGAGAGAGGTCAGAGGGATATGGAGAGGGGGTCAGAGCGATATGGAAAAGGGGTCAGAGTGATATGGAGAGGGGGTCAGTGAGATCTGGAGAGGGGCTCAGAGAGATATGGAGAGGGGGTTAGACTGATATGGAGAGGGGGTCAGAGAGATGTGGAGAGGGGGTCAGAGTGATATGGAGAGTGGGGTCAGACAGAAATGGAGGGAGCCAGAGAGATATGGAGAGGGCTAAGATACATTTGGGGAGGGGGTCAGAGATACAGAGAGGGGTCAGATAGAAGCGGGCAGGGGGTCAGAGTGATATGGAGAGGAGGTCAGAGAGATATGGAGAGGGCTAAGATAGGTATGGAGAGGGGGTCAGAGAGATATGGAAAAGGGTCAGAGAGATATGGAGAGGGGGTTAGAGAGATATGGAAAAGGGGTCAGAGAGATATGGAGAGGGGTCAGAGGTATGGAGAGGAGACAGAGAGATATTAAGAAGGGCTCACGGAGATATGGAGAGAGGTCAGAGGGATATGGAGAGTGGGTCAGAGCGATATGGAAAAGGGGTCAGAGAGATCTGGAGAGGGGCTCAGAGAGATCTGGAGAGGGGCTCAGAGAGATATGGAGAGGGGGTTAGAGTGATATTGAGAGGGGGTCAGAGAGATATGGAGAGGGGGTCAGAGAGATATGGAGAGTGGCCAGAGAGATATGGACGGGGGTCAGTGAGATATGGAGAGGGGCTCAGAGAGATATGGAGAGGGGGTTAGAGTGATATTGAGAGGGGGTCAGAGAGATATGGAGAGGGGGTCAGAGAGATATGGAGAGTGGTCAGAGAGATATGGACGGGGGTCAGTGAGATATGGAGAGGGGTACAGAAAGATATGGAGAGGGGGGTCAGACAGAAATGGAGAGGGAACCAGAGAGATATGGAGAGGGCAAAGATACATTTGGGGAGGGGGTCAGCGATACGGAGAGGGGTCAGATAGATACGGGGAGGGAGTCAGAGTGATATGGAGAGGAGGTCAGAGAGATATGGAGAGGGAGCCAGAAAGATATGGAGAGGGCTAAGATAGGTATGGAGAGGTGGTCAGAGAGCTATGGAGAGGGAGTCAGAGAGATGTGGAGAGAGGTCAGAGAGATATGGACAGGGGGTCAGAGAGATATGGAGAGGGGCTTGCAGAGATATGGAGAGGGGCTCACAGAGATATGGAGAGGGATCAGAGAGATATGGAGGGAGGCAGGGAGATAAGGAAAGGGGGTCAGAGAGATATGGAGAGGCGGTCAGAGAGGTATGGAGAGGGAGTCAGAGAGATATGGACAGGGGATCAGAGAGATATGAAGAGGGAGTCAGAGAGGTATGGAGAGGGTTCAGAGAGATATGGAAAAGGGGTCAGAGAGATATGGAGAGGCGGTCAGAGAGATATGGAGAGGGGGTCAGAGAGATATGGAAAAGGGGTCAGAGAGATGTGGAAAGGGGGTCAGAGAGATATGGAGAGGAAGTCAGAGAGATGTGGAGAGGGACTCAGAGAGATATGGAAAGGAATCAGAGAAAAATGGAGAGGGAGTCAGAGAGATTTGGGAGGGGGTCAGAGAGATATGGAGAGGCGGTCAGAGAGATATGGGGAGGGTTTACAGAGATATGGAGAGGGAGACAGAGAGATATGGAGAGGCGGTAAGAGAGATATGGAGAGGGTGTCAGAGAGATATAGAGAGGGGTCAGAGCGATATGGAAAAGGGGGTCAAAGAGATATGGAGGGGGCTTACAGAGATATGGAGAGGGGTCAGAGAGATATGGAGATTGTGTCAGAAAGATATGGAGAGGGATCAGGGAGATATGGAGAGGGTGTCAGAGCGATACGGAGAGGGGATCAGAGTGATATGGAGAGGGGTCAGAGAGATTTGGAGAGGTGGTCAGGGAGATATGGAAAGGGTTCAGAGAGATATGTGGAGGATATGGGGAGGGATCAGAGAGATATAGAAAAGGGGGTCAAAGAGATATGGAGAGGGGGTGAGAGAGATATGGAGAGGGGGTTAGAGAGATATGGAGAGGGGCTTACAGAGATATGGAGAGGGGTCAGAGAGATAGGGAGAGGGGTCAGAGATATGGAGAGGGGGTCAGAGAGATATGGAGAGGGGGTTAGAGAGATATGGAGAGGGGCTTACAGAGATATGGAGAGGGGTCAGAGAGATATGGAGAGGTGCTTACCGAGGTATGGAGAGGGATCAGAGAGATATGGAGAGGAGGTCAGATATGTAGAGGCGGTCAGAGAGATATAGAGAGGGAGTCAGACAGATATGAGGAGGGGGTGAGAGAGATATGGAGATGGGGTCAGAGAGATATGGAGAGGGGGTTAGAGAGATATGGAGAGGGGTCAGAGAGATATGGAGAGGGGCTCAGAGAGATATGGAGAGGCTGTCAGAGGGATATGGAGAGGGGCTCACAGAGATATGGAGAGGAGTCAGAGAGATATGGGGAGGGGGTCAGAGAGATATAGAGAGGGAGTCAGACAGATATGAGGAGGGGGTGAGAGAGATATGGAGATGGGGTCAGAGAGATATGGAGAGGGGCTCAGAGAGTAATGGAAAAGGGTCAGAGAGATATGGAGAGGCGCTCACAGAGATATGGAGAGCGGTCAGAGAGATATGGAGAGGGGGTTAGAGAGGTATGGAAAAGGGGTCAGAGAGATATGGAGAGGGGTCAGAGGAATGGAGAGGGGGTCAGAGAGATATGAAGAGGGGCTCACAGAGATACAGAGAGAGGTCAGAGGGATATGGAGATGGGGTCAGAGCGATATGGAAAAGGGGTCAGAGAGATGTGGAAAGGGTGGTCAGAGAGATATGGAGAGGCGGTCAGAGAGATATGGAGAGGCGGTCAGAGAGATATGGAGAGGGGCTCAGAGATATGGAGAGGGGGTCAGAGAGATATGAAAAAGGGCTCACAGTGATATGGAGAGGGGTCAGAGAGATATGGAGGGGAGCAGGGAGATAAGGAAAGGGGGTCAGAGAGATATGGAGAGGTGGTCAGAGAGGTATGGAGAGGGAGTCAGAGAGATTTGGGAGGGGGTCAGAGAGATATGGAGAGGCGGTCAGAGAGATATAGGGAGGATTTAGAGAGATATGGAGAGGGAGACAGAGAAATATGGAGAGGCGGTAAGAGAGGTATGGAGAGGGTGTCAGAGAGATATAGAGAGGGGTCAGAGAGATATGGAGAGGCGGTCAGAGAGATATGGGGAGGGGGGTCAGAAAGATATGGAGAGGGTACAGAGAGATGTGGAGTGGGAGGGGGTCAGAGATACGAAGAGGAGTCAGATAGAAGTGGGGAGGGGGTCAGAGAGATATGGAGAGGAGGTCAGAGAGATATGGAGAGGGAGCCAGAGAGATATGGAGAGGGCTAAGATAGGTATGGAGGGGGGGTCAGAGAGATATGGAGAGGGAGCCAGAGAGATATGGAGAGGGCTGAGATAGGTATGGAGGGGGGGTCAGAGAGATATGGAGAGGTGGTCAGAGAGATATGGAGAGGGTGTCAGAGAGATTTAGAGAGGGGTCAGAGAGATATGGCAAAGGGGGTCAAAGAGATATGGAGAGGGGATCAGAGAGATATGGAGAGGGGGTAACAGAGGGCTGGAGAGGGATCAGAGAGATATGGAGAGGGGTCAGAGATATGGAGAGGGGGTCAGAGAGGTATGGAGAGGTGGTCAGAGTGATATGGAGAGAGGCTTACAGAGATATGGAGTGGGGTCAGAGAGATATGGAGAGGGCGTCAGAGACAAGGGGAGGGAGTCAGAGAGATATGAAGAGGGATCAGAGAGATATGTAAAAGGGGGTCAAAGAGATATGGTGAGGGTGACAGAGAGATATGGAGAGGGGCTTACAGAGATATGGAGAGGGATCAGAGAGTTATGGAGGGGGGGTCAGAGAG
The DNA here is from genome assembly GCF_037043375.1 of Chiloscyllium plagiosum. Classification (NCBI taxonomy): domain Eukaryota; kingdom Metazoa; phylum Chordata; class Chondrichthyes; order Orectolobiformes; family Hemiscylliidae; genus Chiloscyllium; species Chiloscyllium plagiosum. The sequence continues at coordinate 5,733,232 of NW_028270142.1, forward strand.
ATATGGAGAGGGAGTCAGAGAGATATGGAGAGGGGCTTACAGAGGTATGGAGAGGGATCGGAGAGATATGGAGAGGGGTCAGATATGGAGAGGGGGTCAGAGAGATATGGAGAGGGGTTCAGAAAGATATGGAGAGGGGGGTCAGACAGAAATGGAGAGGAAGCCAGAGAAATATGGGGAGGGGGGTCAGAGAGATATGGAGAGGGTTCAGAGAGATATGGAGAGGGAGACAGAGAGATATAGGGAGGATTTAGAGAGATATGGAGAGGGAGACAGAGAGATATGGAGAGGCGGTAAGAGAGATATGGAGAGGGTGTCAGAGAGATATAGAGAGGGGTCAGAGAGATATGGAGAGGCGGTCAGAGAGATATGGGGAGGGGGGTCAGAAAGATATGGAGAGGGTGTCAGAGAGATATGGAGGGGGAGACAGAGAGATATGGAGAGGTGGTCAGAGAGATATGGAGAGGGTGTCAGAGAGATTTAGAGAGGGGTCAGAGAGATATGGCAAAGGGGGTCAAAGAGATATGGAGAGGGGATCAGAGAGATATGGAGAGGGGGTAACAGAGGGCTGGAGAGGGATCAGAGAGATATGGAGAGGGGTCAGAAATATGGAGAGGTGGTCAGAGAGGTATGGAGAGGGAGTCAGAGAGATTTGGGAGGGGGTCAGAGAGATATGGAGAGGCGGTCAGAGAGATATAGGGAGGATTTAGAGAGATATGGAGAGGGAGACAGAGAAATATGGAGAGGCGGTAAGAGAGGTATGGAGAGGGTGTCAGAGAGATATAGAGAGGGGTCAGAGAGATATGGAGAGGCGGTCAGAGAGATATGGGGAGGGGGGTCAGAAAGATATGGAGAGGGTACAGAGAGATATGGAGTGGGAGGGGGTCAGAGATACGAAGAGGAGTCAGATAGAAGTGGGGAGGGGGTCAGAGAGATATGGAGAGGAGGTCAGAGAGATATGGAGAGGGAGCCAGAGAGATATGGAGAGGGCTAAGATAGGTATGGAGGGGGGGTCAGAGAGATATGGAGAGGTGGTCAGAGAGATATGGAGAGGGTGTCAGAGAGATTTAGAGAGGGGTCAGAGAGATATGGCAAAGGGGGTCAAAGAGATATGGAGAGGGGATCAGAGAGATATGGAGAGGGGGTAACAGAGGGCTGGAGAGGGATCAGAGAGATATGGAGAGGGGTCAGAGATATGGAGAGGGGGTCAGAGAGGTATGGAGAGGTGGTCAGAGTGATATGGAGAGAGGCTTACAGAGATATGGAGTGGGGTCAGAGAGATATGGAGAGGGCGTCAGAGACAAGGGGAGGGAGTCAGAGAGATATGAAGAGGGATCAGAGAGATATGTAAAAGGGGGTCAAAGAGATATGGTGAGGGTGACAGAGAGATATGGAGAGGGGCTTACAGAGATATGGAGAGGGATCAGAGAGTTATGGAGGGGGGGTCAGAGAGATATGGAGAGGGAGTCAGAGAGATATGGAGAGGGGCTTACAGAGGTATGGAGAGGGATCGGAGAGATATGGAGAGGGGTCAGATATGGAGAGGGGGTCAGAGAGATATGGAGAGGGGTTCAGAAAGATATGGAGAGGGGGGTCAGACAGAAATGGAGAGGAAGCCAGAGAAATATGGGGAGGGGGTCAGAGAGATATGGAGAGGGTTCAGAGAGATATGGAGAGGGAGACAGAGAGATATAGGGAGGATTTAGAGAGATATGGAGAGGGAGACAGAGAGATATGGAGAGGCGGTAAGAGAGATATGGAGAGGGTGTCAGAGAGATATAGAGAGGGGTCAGAGAGATATGGAGAGGCGGTCAGAGAGATATGGGGAGGGGGGTCAGAAAGATATGGAGAGGTGGTCAGAGAGATATGGAGTGGGAGACAGAGAGATATGGAGAGGTGGTCAGAGAGATATGGAGAGGGTGTCAGAGAGATTTAGAGAGGGGTCAGAGAGATATGGCAAAGGGGGTCAAAGAGATATGGAGAGGGGATCAGAGAGATATGGAGAGGGGCTTACAGAGGGCTGGAGAGGGATCAGAGAGATATGGAGAGGGGTCAGAAATATGGAGAGGGGGTCAGAGAGGTATGGAGAGGTGGTCAGAGAGATATGGAGAGAGGCTTACAGAGATATGGAGAGGGGTCAGAGAGATATGGAGAGTGGTCAGAGATATGGAGAGGGGGTCAGAGAGATATGGAGAGGGCGTCAGAGACAAGGGGAGGGAGTCAGAGAGATATGAAGAGGGATCAGAGAGATATGTAAAAGGGGGTCAAAGAGATATGGTGAGGGTGACAGAGAGATATGGAGAGGGGCTTACAGAGATATGGATAGGGATCAGAGAGTTATGGAGGGGGGGTCAGAGAGATATGGAGAGGGAGTCAGAGAGATATGGAGAGGGGCTTACAGAGGTATGGAGAGGGATCGGAGAGATATGGAGAGGGGTCAGATATGGAGAGGGGGTCAGAGAGATATGGAGAGGGGTTCAGAAAGATATGGAGAGGGGGGTCAGACAGAAATGGAGAGGGAGCCAGAGAGATATGGGGAGGGCTAAGATACATTTGGGGAGGGGGTCAGAGATACGGAGAGGAGTCAGATAGAAGTGGGGAGGGGGTCAGAGAGATATGGAGAGGAGGTCAGAGAGATATGGAGAGGGAGCCAGAGAGATATGGAGAGGGCTAAGATAGGTATGGAGAGGGGGTCAGAGAGATATGGAGAGGGAGACAGAGAGATATGGAGAGGGAGACAGAGAGATATGGAGGGGAGGTAAGAGAGATATGGAGAGGGTCTCAGAGAGATATAGAGAGGGGTCAGAGACATATGGAGAGGTGGTCAGAGAGATATGGGGAGGGGGGTCAGAGAGATATGGAGAGGGTTCAGAGAGATATGGAGAGGTGGTCAGAGAGATATGGAGAGGGTGTCAGAGAGATTTAGAGAGGGACAGAGAGATATGGCAAAGGGGGTAAAAGAGATATGGAGAGGAGGTCAGAGAGATATGGAAAGGGTTCAGAGAGATATGTGGAGGATATGGGGAAGGATCAGAGAGATATAGAGAGGGGGGTCAGAGAGACATGGAGAAGGGGTCAGAGAGATATGGAAAATGTGTCATAGAGATATGCAGAGGGGCTCACAGAGATATGGAGAGGTGTCAGAGAGATATGGAGAGGGGGTTAGAGAGATATGGAAAAGGGGTCAGAGAGATATGGAGAGGGGTCAGAGGTATGGAGAGGGGTTCAGAGAGATATGGAGAGGGGGTCAGAGCGATATGGAAAAGGGGTCAGAGAGATATGAAAATGGGGTCAGAGAGATGTGGAAAGGGTGGTCAGAGAGATATGGAGAGGGGCTCAGAGAGATATGAAAGGGTGGTCAGAGAGATAAGTAGAGGCGGTCAGAGAGATGTGGAGAGGGAGTCAGAAAGATATGGAAAGGAGTCAGAGAAAAATGGAGAGGGAATCAGAGAGATTTGGGAGGGGTTTCAGAGAGATATGGAGAGGTGGTCAGAGAGATATGGGGAGGGGGTCAGGGAGATATGGAGAGGTGTCAGAGAGATACAGAGAGGGGTCAGAGAGATGTGGAAAACGGTGTCAAAAATATGGTGAGGGGGTCAGAGAGAAATGGAGAGGGAATCAGAGAGATATGGAGGCGCGGTCAGAGAGATATGGAGAGGGGCTCAGAGAGATATGGAGAGGGGCTCACAGAGATATGGAGAGCGGTCAGAGAGATATGGAAAAGGGGTCAGAGAGATGTGGAAAGGGTTGTCAGAGAGATATGGAGAGGCGGTTGGATAGATACTGGAGAGGGGTCAGAGGTATGGAGAGGGGGTCAGAGAGATATGGAGAGGGGTCAGAGAGATATGGAGTGGGGATCAGAGAGATATGGAAAAAGGGATAAGAGAGATATGGAGAGGATTCAGAGAGATATGGAGAGGGAGACAGAGAGATATGGAGAGGTGTTCAGAGAGATATGGAGAGGGAGACAGAGAGTTATGCAGAGGTGTTCAGAGAGATATGGAGAGGGTGTCAGAGAGATATAGAGAGGGGTCAGAGAGATATTGAAAAGGGGGTCAAAGAGATATGGAGAAGGGGTCAGAGAGAAATGGAGAGGGATCAGAGATATATGGAGAGGGGTCAGAGATATGGAGAGGGGGTCAGAGAGATATGGAGAGGGGTCAGAGGTATGGAGAGGGGGTCAGAGAGATATGAAGAGGAGCTCACAGAGATATGGAGTGGGGTCAGAGAGATATGGAGAGGGGGTCAGAGCGATATGGAAAAAGGAATCAGAGAGATATGGAGAGGGTTCAGAGAGATATGGAGAGGGAGACAGAGAGATATGGAGAGGTGTTCAGAGTGATATGGAGAGGGTGTCAGGGAGATATAGAGAAGGGTCAGAGAGATATTGAAAAGGGGGTCAAAGAGATATGGATAAGGGGTCAGAGAGAAATGGAGAGGGGCTTACAGAGGTATGGATAGGGATCAGAGATATATGGAGAGGGGTCAGAGATATGGAGAGGGGTCAGAGGTATGGAGAGGGGGTCAGAGAGATATGGAGAGGGGTTCAGAGAGATATGGAGAGGGGCTTACAGAGATATGGAGAGGCGGTCAGAGAGATATGGAGAGGGTGTCAGAGAGATATGGAGAGGGGTCAGAGAGATATGGAGAGGGGGTCAGAGAGATATGGAGAGGGGCTTACAGAGATATGGAGAGGGGTCAGAGGTATGGAGAGGGGGTCAGAGAGATATGAAGAGGGGCTCACAGAGATATGGAGAGGGGTCAGAGAGATATGGAGAGGGGTCAGAGAGATATGGAGAGTGCGTCAGAGACAAGGGGAGGAAGTCGGAGAGATATGAAGAGGGATCAGAGAGATATGGAAAAGGGGGTCAAAGAGATATGGTGAGGGTGACAGAGAGATATGGAGAGGGGCTTACAGAGATATGGAGAGCGGTCAGAGAGATATGGAGAAGGGGTCAGAGAGATATGGAAAAGGGGTCAGAGAGATATGGAGAGCGGTCAGAGAGATACGGAGAGGGTGTCAGAGAGATATAGAGAGGGGTCAGAGAGATATGGAAAAGGGGGTCAAAGAGATATGGAGAGGGGCTTACAGAGATATGGAGAGGGGTCAGAGAGATATGGAGTCGGTGTCAGAGAGATATGGTGAGGGATCAGGGAGATATGGAGAGGGTGTCAGAGCGATACGGAGAGGGGATCAGAGAGATATGGAGAGGGGTCAGAGAGATATGGAGAGGTGGTCAGGCAGATATGGAAAGGGTTCAGAGAGATATGTGGAGGATATGGGGAGGGATCAGAGAGATATAGAAAAGGGGGTCAAAGAGATATGGAGAGGGGATCAGAGAGATATGGAGAGGGGGTCAGAGAGATATGGAGAGGGGGTCAGAGAGATATGGAGAGGGGCTCAGAGAGATATGGAAAAGGGGTCAGAGAGATATGGAGAGGGGTCAGAGAGATATGGAGAGGAGGTCAGAGAGATATGGAAAGGGTTCAGAGAGATATGTGGAGGATATGGGGAGGGATCAGAGAGATATAGAGAGGGGGGTCAGAGAGACATGGAGAAGGGGTCAGAGAGATATGGAAAATGTGTCATAGAGATATGCAGAGGGGCTCACAGAGATATGGAGAGGTGTCAGAGAGATATGGAGAGGGGGTTAGAGAGATATGGAAAAGGGGTCAGAGAGATATGGAGAGGGGTCAGAGGTATGGAGAGGGGTTCAGAGAGATATGGAGAGGGGGTCAGAGCGATATGGAAAAGGGGTCAGAGAGATATGAAAATGGGGTCAGAGAGATGTGGAAAGGGTGGTCAGAGAGATATGGAGAGGGGCTCAGAGAGATATGAAAGGGTGGTCAGAGAGATAAGTAGAGGCGGTCAGAGAGATGTGGAGAGGGAGTCAGAAAGATATGGAAAGGAGTCAGAGAAAAATGGAGAGGGAATCAGAGAGATTTGGGAGGGGGTCAGAGAGATATGGAGAGGTGGTCAGAGAGATATGGGGAGGGGGTCAGGGAGATATGGAGAGGTGTCAGAGAGATACAGAGAGGGGTCAGAGAGATGTGGAAAACGGTGTCAAAAAATATGGTGAGGGGGTCAGAGAGAAATGGAGAGGGGCTTACAGAGATATGGAGAGCGGTCAGAGGGATATGGAAAAGGGGTCAGAGAGATGTGGCAAGGGTTGTCAGAGAGATATGGAGAGGCGGTTGGATAGATATGGAGAGGGGTCAGAGGTATGGAGAGGGGGTCAGAGAGATATGGAGAGGGGTCAGAGAGATGGAGTGGGGGTCAGAGAGATATGGAAAAAGGGATAAGAGAGATATGGAGAGGATTCAGAGAGATATGGAGAGGGAGACAGAGAGATATGGAGAGGTGTTCAGAGAGATATGGAGAGGGAGACAGAGAGATATGCAGAGGTGTTCAGAGAGATATGGAGAGGGTGTCAGAGAGATATTGAAAAGGGGGTCAAAGAGATATGGAGAAGGGGTCAGAGAGAAATGGAGAGGGGCTTACAGAGGTATGGAGAGGGATCAGAGATATATGGAGAGGTGTCAGAGATATGGAGAGGGGGTCAGAGAGATATGGAGAGGGGTCAGAGGTATGGAGAGGGGGTCAGAGAGATATGAAGAGGAGCTCACAGAGATATGGAGAGGGGTCAGAGAGATATGGAGAGGGGGTCAGAGCGATATGGAAAAAGGAATCAGAGAGATATGGAGAGGGTTCAGAGAGATATGGAGAGGGAGACAGAGAGATATGGAGAGGTGTTCAGAGTGATATGGAGAGGGTGTCAGGGAGATATAGAGAAGGGTCAGAGAGATATTGAAAAGGGGGTCAAAGAGATATGGATAAGGGGTCAGAGAGAAATGGAGAGGGGCTTACAGAGGTATGGATAGGGATCAGAGATATATGGAGAGGGGTCAGAGATATGGAGAGGGGTCAGAGGTATGGAGAGGGGGTCAGAGAGATATGGAGAGGGGTTCAGAAAGATATGGAGAGGGGCTTACAGAGATATGGAGAGGCGGTCAGAGAGATATGGAGAGGGTGTCAGAGAGATATGGAGAGGGGTCAGAGAGATATGGAGAGGGGGTCAGAGAGATATGGAGAGGGGCTTACAGAGATATGGGGAGGGGTCAGAGGTATGGAGAGGGGGTCAGAGAGATATGAAGAGGGGCTCACAGAGATATGGAGAGGGGTCAGAGAGATATGGAGAGGGGGTCAGAGAGATATGGAGACGGGTCAGAGAGATATGGAGAGGGGGTCAGAGAGATATGGAGAGGGGCTTACAGAGATATGGGGAGGGGTCAGAGGTATGGAGAGGGGGTCAGAGAGATATGAAGAGGGGCTCACAGAGATATGGAGAGGGGTCAGAGAGATATGGAGAGGGGGTCAGAGAGATATGGAGAGTGCGTCAGAGACAAGGGGAGGAAGTCGGAGAGATATGAAGAGGGATCAGAGAGATATGGAAAAGGGGGTCAAAGAGATATGGTGAGGGTGACAGAGAGATATGGAGAGGGGCTTACAGAGATATGGAGAGCGGTCAGAGAGATATGGAGAAGGGGTCAGAGAGATATGGAAAAGGGGTCAGAGAGATATGGAGAGGGGTCAGAGAGATACGGAGAGGGTGTCAGAGAGATATAGAGAGGGGTCAGAGAGATATGGAAAAGGGGGTCAAAGAGATATGGTGAGGGTGACAGAGAGATATGGAGAGGGGCTTACAGAGATATGGAGAGGGGTCAGAGAGATATGGAGTCGGTGTCAGAGAGATATGGTGAGGGATCAGGGAGATATGGAGAGGGTGTCAGAGCGATACGGAGAGGGGATCAGAGAGATATGGAGAGGGGTCAGAGAGATATGGAGAGGTGGTCAGGGAGATATGGAAAGGGTTCAGAGAGATATGTGGAGGATACGGGGAGGGATCAGAGAGATATAGAAAAGGGGGTCAAAGAGATATGGAGAGGGGATCAGAGAGATATGGAGAGGGGGTCAGAGAGATATGGAGAGGGGGTCAGAGAGATATGGAGAGGGGCTCAGAGAGATATGGAAAAGGGGTCAGAGAGATATGGAGAGGGGTCAGAGAGATATGTGGAGGATATGGGGAAGGATCAGAGAGATATAGAGAGGGAGGTCAGAGAGACATGGAGAAGGGGTCAGAGAGATATGGAAAATGTGTCATAGAGATATGCAGAGGGGCTCACAGAGATATGGAGAGGTGTCAGAGAGATATGGAGAGGGGGTTAGAGAGATATGGAAAAGGGGTCAGAGAGATATGGAGAAGGGGTCAGAGAGAAATGGAGAGGGGCTTACAGAGGTATGGAGAGGGATCAGAGATATATGGAGAGGGGTCAGAGATATGGAGAGGGGGTCAGAGAGATATGGAGAGGGGTCAGAGGTATGGAGAGGGGGTCAGAGAGATATGAAGAGGAGCTCACAGAGATATGGAGAGGGGTCAGAGAGATATGGAGAGGGGGTCAGAGCGATATCGAAAAAGGAATCAGAGAGATATGGAGAGGGTTCAGAGAGATATGGAGAGGGAGACAGAGAGATATGGAGAGGGTGTCAGGGAGATATAGAGAAGGGTCAGAGAGATATTGAAAAGGGGGTCAAAGAGATATGGATAAGGGGTCAGAGAGAAATGGAGAGGGGCTTACAGAGGTATGGATAGGGATCAGAGATATATGGAGAGGGGTCAGAGATATGGAGAGGGGTCAGAGGTATGGAGAGGGGGTCAGAGAGATATGGAGAGGGGTTCAGAGAGATATGGAGAGGGGCTTACAGAGATATGGAGAGGCGGTCAGAGAGATATGGAGAGGGTGTCAGAGAGATATGGAGAGGGGTCAGAGAGATATGGAGAGGGGGTCAGAGAGATATGGAGAGGGGCTTACAGAGATATGGGGAGGGGTCAGAGGTATGGAGAGGGGGTCAGAGAGATATGAAGAGGGGCTCACAGAGATATGGAGAGGGGTCAGAGAGATATGGAGAGGGGGTCAGAGAGATATGGAGAGTGCGTCAGAGACAAGGGGAGGAAGTCGGAGAGATATGAAGAGGGATCAGAGAGATATGGAAAAGGGGGTCAAAGAGATATGGTGAGGGTGACAGAGAGATATGGAGAGGGGCTTACAGAGATATGGAGAGCGGTCAGAGAGATATGGAGAAGGGGTCAGAGAGATATGGAAAAGGGGTCAGAGAGATATGGAGAGCGGTCAGAGAGATACGGAGAGGGTGTCAGAGAGATATAGAGAGGGGTCAGAGAGATATGGAAAAGGGGGTCAAAGAGATATGGAGAGGGGCTTACAGAGATATGGAGAGGGGTCAGAGAGATATGGAGTCGGTGTCAGAGAGATATGGTGAGGGATCAGGGAGATATGGAGAGGGTGTCAGAGCGATACGGAGAGGGGATCAGAGAGATATGGAGAGGGGTCAGAGAGATATGGAGAGGTGGTCAGGGAGATATGGAAAGGGTTCAGAGAGATATGTGGAGGATACGGGGAGGGATCAGAGCGATATAGAAAAGGGGGTCAAAGAGATATGGAGAGGGGATCAGAGAGATATGGAGAGGGGGTCAGAGAGATATGGAGAGGGGGTCAGAGAGATATGGAGAGGGGCTCAGAGAGATATGGAAAAGGGGTCAGAGAGATATGGAGAGGGGTCAGAGAGATATGGAGAGGAGGTCAGAGAGATATGGAAAGGGTTCAGAGAGATATGTGGAGGATATGGGGAAGGATCAGAGAGATATAGAGAGGGGGGTCAGAGAGACATGGAGAAGGGGTCAGAGAGATATGGAAAATGTGTCATAGAGATATGCAGAGGGGCTCACAGAGATATGGAGAGGTGTCAGAGAGATATGGAGAGGGGGTTAGAGAGATATGGAAAAGGGGTCAGAGAGATATGGAGAGGGGTCAGAGGTATGGAGAGGGGTTCAGAGAGATATGGAGAGGGGGTCAGAGCGATATGGAAAAGGGGTCAGAGAGATATGAAAATGGGGTCAGAGAGATGTGGAAAGGGTGGTCAGAGAGATATGGAGAGGGGCTCAGAGAGATATGAAAGGGTGGTCAGAGAGATAAGTAGAGGCGGTCAGGGAGATGTGGAGAGGGAGTCAGAAAGATATGGAAAGGAGTCAGAGAAAAATGGAGAGGGAATCAGAGAGATTTGGGAGGGGGTCAGAGAGATATGGAGAGGTGGTCAGAGAGATATGGGGAGGGGGTCTTGGAGATATGGAGAGTTGTCAGAGAGATACAGAGAGGGGTCAGAGAGATGTGGAAAACGGTGTCAAAAAATATGGTGAGGGGGTCAGAGAGAAATGGAGAGGGGCTTACAGAGATATGGAGAGCGGTCAGAGAGATATGGAAAAGGGGTCAGAGAGATGTGGAAAGGGTTGTCAGAGAGATATGGAGAGGCGGTTGGATAGATATGGAGAGGGGTCAGAGGTATGGAGAGGGGGTCAGAGAGATATGGAGAGGGGTCAGAGAGATATGGAGTGGGGGTCAGAGAGATATGGAAAAAGGGATAAGAGAGATATGGAGAGGATTCAGAGAGATATGGAGAGGGAGACAGAGAGATATGGAGAGGTGTTCAGAGAGATATGGAGAGGGAGACAGAGAGATATGCAGAGGTGTTCAGAGAGATATGGAGAGGGTGTCAGAGAGATATAGAGAGGGGTCAGAGAGATATTGAAAAGGGGGTCAAAGAGATATGGAGAAGGGGTCAGAGAGAAATGGAGAGGGGCTTACAGAGGTATGGAGAGGGATCAGAGATATATGGAGAGGGGTCAGAGATATGGAGAGGGGGTCAGAGAGATATGGAGAGGGGTCAGAGGTATGGAGAGGGGGTCAGAGAGATATGAAGAGGAGCTCACAGAGATATGGAGAGGGGTCAGAGAGATATGGAGAGGGGGTCAGAGCGATATGGAAAAAGGAATCAGAGAGATATGGAGAGGGTTCAGAGAGATATGGAGAGGGAGACAGAGAGATATGGAGAGGTGTTCAGAGTGATATGGAGAGGGTGTCAGGGAGATATAGAGAAGGGTCAGAGAGATATTGAAAAGGGGGTCAAAGAGATATGGATAAGGGGTCAGAGAGAAATGGAGAGGGGCTTACAGAGGTATGGATAGGGATCAGAGATATATGGAGAGGGGTCAGAGATATGGAGAGGGGTCAGAGGTATGGAGAGGGGGTCAGAGAGATATGGAGAGGGGTTCAGAGAGATATGGAGAGGGGCTTACAGAGATATGGAGAGGCGGTCAGAGAGATATGGAGAGGGTGTCAGAGAGATATGGAGAGGGGTCAGAGAGATATGGAGAGGGGGTCAGAGAGATATGGAGAGGGGCTTACAGAGATATGGAGAGGGGTCAGAGGTATGGAGAGGGGGTCAGAGAGATATGAAGAGGGGCTCACAGAGATATGGAGAGGGGTCAGAGAGATATGGAGAGGGGGTCAGAGAGATATGGAGAGTGCGTCAGAGACAAGGGGAGGAAGTCGGAGAGATATGAAGAGGGATCAGAGAGATTTGGAAAAGGGGGTCAAAGAGATATGGTGAGGGTGACAGAGAGATATGGAGAGGGGCTTACAGAGATATGGAGAGCGGTCAGAGAGATATGGAGAAGGGGTCAGAGAGATATGGAAAAGGGGTCAGAGAGATATGGAGAGGGGTCAGAGAGATACCGAGAGGGTGTCAGAGAGATATAGAGAGGGGTCAGAGAGATATGGAAAAGGGGGTCAAAGAGATATGGAGAGGGGCTTACAGAGATTTGGAGAGGGGTCAGAGAGATATGGAGTCGGTGTCAGAGAGATATGGTGAGGGATCAGGGAGATATGGAGAGGGTGTCAGAGCGATACGGAGAGGGGATCAGAGAGATATGGAGAGGGGTCAGAGAGATATGGAGAGGTGGTCAGGGAGATATGGAAAGGGTTCAGAGAGATATGTGGAGGATACGGGGAGGGATCAGAGAGATATAGAAAAGGGGGTCAAAGAGATATGGAGAGGGGATCAGAGAGATATGGAGAGGGGGTCAGAGAGATATGGAGAGGGGGTCAGAGAGATATGGAGAGGGGCTCAGAGAGATATGGAAAAGGGGTCAGAGAGATATGCAGAGGTGTTCAGAGAGATATGGAGAGGGTGTCAGAGAGATATAGAGAGGGGTCAGAGAGATATGGAGAGGGGGTCAGAGAGATATGGAGAGGGGCTGAGAGAGATATGGAAAAGGGGTCAGAGAGATATGGAGAGGGGTCAGAGAGATATGGAGAGGAGGTCAGAGAGATATGGAAAGGGTTCAGAGAGATATGTGGAGGATATGGGGAGGGATCAGAGAGATATAGAGAGGGGGGTCAGAGAGACATGGAGAAGGGGTCAGAGAGATATGGAAAATGTGTCATAGAGATATGCAGAGGGGCTCACAGAGATATGGAGGGGTGTCAGAGAGATATGGAGAGGGGGTTAGAGAGATATGGAAAAGGGGTCAGAGAGATATGGAGAGGGGTCAGAGGTGTGGAGAGGGGTTCAGAGAGATATGGAGAGGGGGTCAGAGCGATATGGAAAAGGGGTCAGAGAGATATGAAAATGGGGTCAGAGAGATGTGGAAAGGGTGGTCAGAGAGATATGGAGAGGGGCTCAGAGAGATATGAAAGGGTGGTCAGAGAGATAAGTAGAGGCGGTCAGAGAGATGTGGAGAGGGAGTCAGAAAGATATGGAAAGGAGTCAGAGAAAAATGGAGAGGGAATCAGAGAGATTTGGGAGGGGGTTCAGAGAGATATGGAGAGGTGGTCAGAGAGATATGGGGAGGGGGTCATGGAGATATGGAGAGGTGTCAGAGAGATACAGAGAGGGGTCAGAGAGATGTGGAAAACGGTGTCAAAAAATATGGTGAGGGGGTCAGAGAGAAATGGAGAGGGGCTTACAGAGGTATGGAGAGGGGTCAGAGAGATATGGAGAGGGGTCAGAGAGATATGGAGAGGGGTCAGAGATATATGGAGAGGGGCTTACAGAGATATGGAGAGGGGGTCAGAGAGATATGGAGAGGGGTCAGAGAGATATGGAGAGGGGGTCAGAGAGATATGGAGAGGGGGTCAGAGAGATATGGTGAGGCGGTCAGAGAGATATGGAGAGGGAATCAGAGAGATATGGAGGCGCGGTCAGAGAGATATGGAGAGGGGCTCAGAGAGATATGGAGAGGGGCTCACAGAGATATGGAGAGCGGTCAGAGAGATATGGAAAAGGGGTCAGAGAGATGTGGAAAGGGTTGTCAGAGAGATATGGAGAGGCGGTTGGATAGATATGGAGAGGGGTCAGAGGTATGGAGAGGGGGTCAGAGAGATATGGAGAGGGGTCAGAGAGATATGGAGAGGGGGTCAGAGAGATATGGAGAGGGGTCAGAGAGATATGGAGTGGGGGTCAGAGAGATATGGAAAAAGGGATAAGAGAGATATGGAGAGGATTCAGAGAGATATGGAGAGGGAGACAGAGAGATATGGAGAGGTGTTCAGAGAGATATGGAGAGGGAGACAGAGAGATATGCAGAGGTGTTCAGAGAGATATGGAGAGGGTGTCAGAGAGATATAGAGAGGGGTCAGAGAGATATTGAAAAGGGGGTCAAAGAGATATGGAGAAGGGGTCAGAGAGAAATGGAGAGGGGCTTACAGAGGTATGGAGGGGGATCAGAGATATATGGAGAGGTGTCAGAGATATGGAGAGGGCGTCAGAGAGATATGGAGAGGGGTCAGAGGTATGGAGAGGGGGTCAGAGAGATATGAAGAGGAGCTCACAGAGATATGGAGAGGGGTCAGAGAGATATGGAGAGGGGGTCAGAGCGATATGGAAAAAGGAATCAGAGAGATATGGAGAGGGTTCAGAGAGATATGGAGAGGGAGACAGAGAGATATGGAGAGGTGTTCAGAGTGATATGGAGAGGGTGTCAGGGAGATATAGAGAAGGGTCAGAGAGATATTGAAAAGGGGGTCAAAGAGATATGGATAAGGGGTCAGAGAGAAATGGAGAGAGGCTTACAGAGGTATGGATAGGGATCAGAGATATATGGAGAGGGGTCAGAGATATGGAGAGGGGCTCAGAGAGATATGGAGAGGGGCTCACAGAGATATGGAGAGCGGTCAGAGAGATATGGAAAAGGGGTCAGAGAGATGTGGAAAGGGTTGTCAGAGAGATATGGAGAGGCGGTTGGATAGATACTGGAGAGGGGTCAGAGGTATGGAGAGGGGGTCAGAGAGATATGGAGAGGGGTCAGAGAGATATGGAGTGGGGGTCAGAGAGATATGGAAAAAGGGATAAGAGAGATATGGAGAGGATTCAGAGAGATATGGAGAGGGAGACAGAGAGATATGGAGAGGTGTTCAGAGAGATATGGAGAGGGAGACAGAGAGATATGCAGAGGTGTTCAGAGAGATATGGAGAGGGTGTCAGAGAGATATAGAGAGGGGTCAGAGAGATATTGAAAAGGGGGTCAAAGAGATATGGAGAAGGGGTCAGAGAGAAATGGAGAGGGGCTTACAGAGGTATGGAGAGGGATCAGAGATATATGGAGAGGGGTCAGAGATATGGAGAGGGGGTCAGAGAGATATGGAGAGGGGTCAGAGGTATGGAGAGGGGGTCAGAGAGATATGAAGAGGAGCTCACAGAGATATGGAGAGGGGTCAGAGAGATATGGAGAGGGGGTCAGAGCGATATGGAAAAAGGAATCAGAGAGATATGGAGAGGGTTCAGAGAGATATGGAGAGGGAGACAGAGAGATATGGAGAGGTGTTCAGAGTGATATGGAGAGGGTGTCAGGGAGATATAGAGAAGGGTCAGAGAGATATTGAAAAGGGGGTCAAAGAGATATGGATAAGGGGTCAGAGAGAAATGGAGAGGGGCTTACAGAGGTATGGATTGCGATCAGAGATATATGGAGAGGGGTCAGAGATATGGAGAGGGGTCAGAGGTATGGAGAGGGGGTCAGAGAGATATGGAGAGGGGTTCAGAGAGATATGGAGAGGGACTTACAGAGATATGGAGAGGGTGTCAGAGAGATATGGAGAGGGTGTCAGAGAGATATGGAGAGGGGTCAGAGAGATATGGAGAGGGGGTCAGAGAGATATGGAGAGGGGCTTACAGAGATATGGAGAGGGGTCAGAGGTATGGAGAGGGGGTCAGAGAGATATGAAGAGGGGCTCACAGAGATATGGAGAGGTGGTCAGAGAGATATGGACAGAGGCTCAGAGAGATATGGAACAGGGTCAGAGAGATATGGAGAGGGGCTCACAGAGATATGGAGAGCGGTCAGAGAGATATGGAGAGAGGGTCAGAGAGATATGGAAAAGGGGTCAGAGAGATATGGAGAGGGGTCAGAGGTATGAAGAGGGGGTCAGAGAGATATGAAGAGGGGCTCACAGAGATACGGAGAGGGGTCAGAGAGATATGGAGAGGGGGTCAGATCGATATGGAAAAGGGGTCAGAGAGATATGGAGAGGTGGTCAGAGAGATATGGGGAGGGTGTCAGAGAGGTTTGGAGAGGGTTCAGAGAGATATGAATAGGGAGACAGAGTGATATGGAGAGGTGGTCAGAGAGATATGGAGAAGGTGTCAGAGAGATATAGAGAGGGATCAGAGAGATATGGAGAGGGGTCAGAGATATGTAGAGGGGGTCAGAGAGGTATGGAGAGGGGCTTCCAGAGATATGGAGAGGGTTCAGAGAGATATGGAGAGTTTGTCAGAGAGATATGGAGAGGCGGTTAGAGAGATATGGAGAGGGGTCAGAGAGATATGGTGAGGCGGTCAGAGAGATATGGAGAGGGAGTCAGAGAGATTTGGAGGCGCGGTCAGAGAGGTATGGAGATGGAGTCAGAGAGATATGGAGAGGGTGTCAGAGAGATATGGAGAGGGGGTCAGACAGATATGGAGAGAGGCTCAGAGAGATATGGAAAAGGGTCAGAGAGATATGGAGAGGGCTCACAGAGATATGGAGAAGGGGTCAGAGAGATATGGAGAAGGGGTCAGAGAGATATGGAAAAGGGGTCAGAGAGATATAGAGAGGGGTCAGAGAGATATGGAAAAGGGGGTCAAAGAGATATGGAGAGGGGCTTACAGAGATAAGGAGAGGGGTCAGAGAGATATGGAGACGGTGTCAGAGAGATATGGTGAGGGATCAGGGAGATATGGAGAGGGTGTCAGAGCGATACGGAGAGGGGATCAGAGAGATATGGAGAGGGGTTAGAGAGATATGGAGAGGTGGTCAGGGAGATATGGAAAGGGTTCAGAGAGATATGTGGAGGATACGGGGAGGGATCAGAGAGATATAGAAAAGGGGGTCAAAGAGATATGGAGAGTGGATCAGAGAGATATGGAGAGGGGCTTACAGAGGTATGGAGAGGTGTCAGAGAGATATGGAGAGGGGTCAGAGATTATGGAGAGGGGGTCAGAGAGATATGGAGAGCGGTCAGCGAGATATGGAGAGGGGCTTACAGAGGTATGGAGAGGGATCAGAGAGATATGGAGAGGGGTCAGATATGGAGAGAGGGTCAGTAGAGATATCGAGAGGGGGTCAGAGAGATATGAAGAGGGGCTCACAGAGATATGGAGAGGGGTCAGAGAGATATGGAGAGGGGGTCAGAGCGATATGGAAAAGGGGTCAGAGAGATAAGTAGAGGCGGTCAGAGAGATGTGGAGAGGGAGTCAGAAAGGTATGGAAAGGAGTCAGAGAAAAATGGAGAGGGAGTCAGAGAGATTTGGGAGGGGGTCAGAGAGATATGGAGAGGGGTAAGAGAGATATGGGGAGGGGGTCAGAGAGATATGGAGAGGGGCTCAGAGAGATATGGAGAGGGGCTCAGAGAGATATGAAAGGGTGGTCAGAGAGATAAGTAGAGGCGGTCAGAGAGATGTGGAGAGGGAGTCAGAAAGGTATGGAAAGGAGTCAGAGAAAAATGGAGAGGGAGTCAGAGAGATTTGGGAGGGGGTCAGAGAGATATGGAGAGGGGTAAGAGAGATATGGGGAGGGGGTCAGAGAGATATGGAGAGGGGCTCAGAGAGATATGGAGAGGGGGTCAGAGAGATGTGGAAAAGGGGTCACAGAGATGTGGAGAGGGGGTCAGAGAGATATGGATGAGGCGGTCAGAGAGATATGGAGAGGGAGTCAGAGTGATATGGAGAGGGGGTCAGAGATATGGAGAGGAAGTCAGAGAGATGTGGAGAGGGAGTCAGAGAGATTTGGGAGGGGGTCACAGAGATATGGAGAGGCGGTCAGAGAGATATAGGGAGGTTTTAGAGAGATATGGAGAGGGAGACAGAGAGATATGGAGAGGGGTCAGAGAGATATGGAAAAGGGGGTCAAAGAGATATGGAGAGGGGCTTACAGAGATATGCAGAGGGGTAAGAGAGATATGGAGAGGGGTCAGCGAGATATGGAGAGGGTGTCAGAGCGATACGGAGAGGGGATCAGAGAGATATGGAGAGGGGTTAGAGAGATATGGAGAGGTGGTCAGGGAGATATGGAAAGGGTTCAGAGAGATATGTGGAGGATACGGGGAGGGATCAGAGAGATATAGAAAAGGGGGTCAAAGAGATATGGAGAGGGGATCAGAGAGATATGGAGAGGGACTTACAGAGGTATGGAGAGGTGTCAGAGAGATATGGAGAGGGTTCAGAGATATGGAGAGGGGGTCAGAGAGATATGGAGAGGGGGTCAGAGAGATATGGAGAGGGTCTTACAGAGATATGGAGAGGGGTCAGAGAGATATGGAGAGGGGTCAGCGAGATATGGAGAGGGTGTCAGAGAGATATGGAGAGGGGCTTACAGAGGTATGGAGAGGGATCAGAGAGATATGGAGAGGGGTCAGATATGGAGAGAGGGTCAATAGAGATATCGAGAGGGGGTCAGAGAGATATGGTGAGGGGCTTACAGAGATATGGAGAGAGGTCAGGGAGAATTGGAGAGGGGGTCAGAGAGATATGGAAAGGGGGTCAGAGAGATATGGAGAGGCGGTTAGAGAGATATGGAGAGGGGGTCAGAGAGATATGGTGAGGCGGTCAGAGAGATAGGAGAGGGGGTCAGTAAGATGTGGTAAAGGGGTCAGAGAGATATGGAGAGGTGGTCAGAGAGATATGGAGAAGGTGTCAGAGAGATATAGAGAGGGATCAGAGAGATATGGAGAGGGGTCAGAGATATGTAGAGGGGGTCAGAGAGATATGGAGAGGGGCTTCCAGAGATATGGAGAGGGTTCAGAGAGATATGGAGAGTTGGTCAGAGAGATATGGAGAGGCAGTTAGAGAGATATGGAGAGGGGTCAGAGAGATATGGTGAGGCGGTCAGAGAGATATGGAGAGGGAGTCAGAGAAATATGGAGGCGCGGTCAGAGAGGTATGGAGATGGAGTCAGAGAGATATGGAGAGGGTGTCAGAGAGATATGGAGAGGGGGTCAGACAGATATGGAGAGAGGCTCAGAGAGATATGGAAAAGGGTCAGAGAGATATGGAGAGGGCTCACAGAGATATGGAGAGCGGTCAGAGAGATATGGAGAAGGGGTCAGAGAGATATGGAGAAGGGGTCAGAGAGATATAGAGAGGGGTCAGAGAGATATGGAAAAGGGGGTCAAAGAGATTTGGAGAGGGGCTTACAGAGATATGGAGAGGGGTCAGAGAGATATGGAGACGGTGTCAGAGAGATATGGTGAGGGATCAGGGAGATATGGAGAGGGTGTCAGAGCGATACGGAGAGGGGATCAGAGAGATATGGAGAGGGAACAGAGAGATATGGAGAGGTGGTCAGGGAGATATGGAAAGGGTTCAGAGAGATATGTGGAGGATACGGGGAGGGATCAGAGAGATATAGAAAAGGGGGTCAAAGAGATGTGGAGAGGGGATCAGAGAGATATGGAGAGGGGCTTACAGAGGTATGGAGAGGTGTCAGAGAGATATGGAGAGGGGTCAGAGATTATGGAGAGGGGGTCAGAGAGATATGGAGAGCGGTCACCGAGATATGGAGAGGGTGTCAGAGAGATATGGAGAGGGGCTTACAGAGGTATGGAGAGGGATCAGAGAGATATGGAGAGGGGTCAGATATGGAGAGAGGGTCAGTCGAGATATCGAGAGGGGGTCAGAGAGATATGAAGAGGGGTTCAGAGAGATATGGAGAGGGGTCAGAGAGATATGGAGAGGGGGTCAGAGCGATATGGAAAAGGAGTCAGAGAGATATGAAAATGGGGTCAGAGAGATGTGGAAAGGGTGGTCAGAGAGATATGGAGAGGCGGTCAGAGAGATATGGAGAGGGGCTCAGAGAGATATGAAAGGGTGGTCAGAGAGATAAGTAGAGGCGGTCAGAGAGATGTGGAGAGGGAGTCAGAAAGGTATGGAAAGGAGTCAGAGAAAAATGGAGAGGGAGTCAGAGAGATTTGGGAGGGGGTCAGAGAGATATGGAGAGGGGTAAGAGAGATATGGGGAGGGGGTCAGAGAGATATGGAGAGGGGCTCAGAGACATATGGAGAGGGGGTCAGAGAGATGTGGAAAAGGGGTCACAGAGATGTGGAGAGGGGGTCAGAGAGATATGGATGAGGCGGTCAGAGAGATATGGAGAGGGAGTCAGAGTGATATGGAGAGGGGGTCAGAGATATGGAGAGGAAGTCAGAGAGATGTGGAGAGGGAGTCAGAGAGATATGGAAAGGAATCAGAGAAAAATAGAGAGGGATTCACAGAGATTTGGGAGGGGGTCACAGAGATATGGAGAGGCGGTCAGAGAGATATAGGGAGGTTTTAGAGAGATATGGAGAGGGAGACAGAGAGATATGGAGAGGGGTCAGAGAGATATGGAAAAGGGGGTCAAAGAGATATGGAGAGGGGCTTACAGAGATATGCAGAGGGGTAAGAGAGATATGGAGAGGGGTCAGCGAGATATGGAGAGGGTGTCAGAGCGATACAGAGAGGGGATCAGAGAGATATGGAGAGGGGTTAGAGAGATATGGAGAGGTGGTCAGGGAGATATGGAAAGGGTTCAGAGAGATATGTGGAGGATACGGGGAGGGATCAGAGAGATATAGAAAAGGGGGTCAAAGAGATATGGAGAGGGGATCAGAGAGATATGGAGAGGGACTTACAGAGGTATGGAGAGGTGTCAGAGAGATATGGAGAGGGTTCAGAGAGATATGTGGAGGATACGGGGAGGGATCAGAGAGATATAGAAAAGGGGGTCAAAGAGATATGGAGAGGGGATCAGAGAGATATGGAGAGGGACTTACAGAGATATGGAGAGGGGGTCAGAGAGATATGGAGAGGGTCTTACAGAGATATGGAGAGGGGTCAGAGAGATATGGAGAGGGGTCAGCGAGATATGGAGAGGGTGTCAGAGAGATATGGAGAGGGGCTTACAGAGGTATGGAGAGGGATCAGAGAGATATGGAGAGGGGTCAGATATGGAGAGAGGGTCAGTAGAGATATCGAGAGGGGGTCAGAGAGATATGGTGAGGGGCTTACAGAGATATGGAGAGGGGTCAGAGAGAATTGGAGAGGGGGTCAGAGAGATATGGAAAGGGGGTCAGAGAGATATGGAAAGGCGATTAGAGAGATATGGAGAGGGGGTCAGAGAGATATGGTGAGGCGGTCAGAGAGATAGGAGAGGGGGTCAGTAAGATGTGGAAAAGGGGTCAGAGAGATATGGAGAGGTGGTCAGAGAGATATGGAGAGGGGCTCAGAGAGATATGGAGAGGCGGTCAGAGAGATATGGCAAGTGGGTCAGAGATTCATGGAAAGGGGGTCAGAGAGATATGGTGAGGCGGTCAAAGAGATATGGAGAGGGGCTCACAGAGATAGGGAGAGCGGTCAGAGAGATATGGAGAGGGGGGTAGAGAGATATGGAAAAGGGGTCAGAGAGATTATGGTGAGGCGGTTAGAGAGATATGGAGAGGGGCTCAGAGAGATATGGAAAAGGGGTCAGAGAGATATGGAGAGGGGTCAGAGAGATATGGAGAGGAGGTCAGAGAGATATGGAAAGGGTTCAGAGAGGTATGTGGAGGATATAGGGAGGGATCAGAGAGATATAGAGAGGGGGGTCAGAGAGACATGGAGAAGGGGTCAGAGAGATATGGAAAATGTGTCATAGAGATATGCAGAGGGGCTCACAGAGATATGGAGAGGTGTCAGAGAGATATGGAGAGGGGCTCACAGAGATATGGAAAAGGGGTCAGAGAGATATGGAGAGGGGTCAGAGGTATGGAGAGGGGGTCAGAGAGATATGAAGAGGGGCTCACAGAGATACGGAGAGCGGTCAGAGAGATATGGAGAGGGGGTCAGATCGATATGGAAAAGGGGTCAGAGTGATATGGAGAGGTGGTCAGAGAGATATGGGGAGGGGGTCAGAGAGGTATGGAGAGGGTTCAGAGAGATATGAAGAGGGAGACAGAGTGATATGGAGAGGTGGTCAGAGAGATATGGAGAGGGTGTCAGAGAGATATAGAGAGGGATCAGAGAGATATGGTGAGGGGTCAGAGATATGTAGAGGGGGTCAGAGAGATATGGAGAGGGGCTTCCAGCGATATGGAAAGGGTTCAGAGAGATATGGAGAGTTGGTCAGAGAGATATGGAGAGGGGTCAGAGAGATATGGAGGCGCGGTCAGAGAGATATGGAGATGGAGTCAGAGAGATATGGAAAGGGGGTCAGTAAGATGTGGAAACGGTGTCAGAGAGATATGGAGATGTGGTCAGAGAGATATGGAGAGAGGCTCAGAGAGATATGGAAAAGGGTCAGAGAGATATGGAGAGGGCTCACAGAGATATGGAGAGCGGTCAGAGAGATATGGAGAAGGGGTCAGAGAGATATGGAAAAGGGGTCAGAGAGATATGGAGAGGGGTCAGAGAGATATGGAGAGGGTGTCAGAGAGATATAGAGAGGGGTCAGAGAGATATGGAAAAGGGGGTCAAAGAGATATGGAGAGGGGCTTACAGAGATATGGAGAGGGGTCAGAGAGATATGGAGACGGTGTCAGAAAGATATGGTGAGGGATCAGGGAGATATGGAGAGGGTGTCAGAGCGATACGGAGAGGGGATCAGAGAGATATGGAGAGGGGTCAGAGAGATATGGAGAGGTGGTCAGGGAGATATGGAAAGGGTTCAGAGAGATATGTGGAGGATACGGGGAGGGATCAGAGAGATATAGAAAAGGGGGTCAAAGAGATATGGAGAGGGGATCAGAGAGATATGGAGAGGGGCTTACAGAAGTATGGAGAGGGGTCAGAGAGAATTGGAGAGGGGGTCAGAGAGATATGGAAAGGGGGTCAGAGAGATATGGAGAGGCGGTTAGAGAGATATGGAGAGGGGGTCAGAGAGATATGGTGAGGCGGTCAGAGAGATAGGAGAGGGGGTCAGTAAGATGTGGAAAAGGGATCAGAGAGATATGGAGAGGTGGTCAGAGAGATATGGAGAGGGGCTCAGAGAGATATGGAGAGGCAGTCAGAGAGATATGGCAAGGGGGTCAGAGATTCATGGAAAGGGGTTCAGAGAGATATGGTGAGGCGGTCAAAGAGATACGGAGAGGGGCTCACAGAGATATGGAAAAGGGTCAGAGAGATATGGAGAGGGGCTCACAGAGATAGGGAGAGCGGTCAGAGAGATATGGAGAGGGGGGTAGAGAGATATGGAAAAGGGGTCAGAGAGATATGGTGATGCGGTTAGAGAGATATGGAGAGGGGCTCAGAGAGATATGGAAAAGGGGTCAGAGAGATATGGAGAGGGGTCAGAGAGATATGGAGAGGAGGTCAGAGAGATATGGAAAGGGTTCAGAGAGGTATGTGGAGGATATGGGGAGGGATCAGAGAGATATAGAGAGGGGGGTCAGAGAGACATGGAGAAGGGGTCAGAGAGATATGGAAAATGTGTCATAGAGATATGCAGAGGGGCTCACAGAGATATGGAGAGGTGTCAGAGAGATATGGAGAGGGGGTCAGAGAGATATGGAAAAGGGGTCAGAGATATATGGAGAGGGGTCAGAGGTATGGAAGGGGGTCAGAGAGATATGAAGAGGGGCTCACAGAGATACGGAGAGGGGTCAGAGAGATATGGAGAGGGGGTCAGATCGATATGGAAAAGGGGTCAGAGTGATATGGAGAGGTGGTCAGAGAGATATGGGGAGGGGGTCAGAGAGGTATGGAGAGGGTTCAGAGAGATATGAAGAGGGAGACAGAGTGATATGGAGAGGTGTTCAGAGAGATATGGAGAGGGTGTCAGAGAGATATAGAGAGGGATCAGAGAGATATGGAGAGGGGTCAGAGATATGTAGAGGGGGTCAGAGAGATATGGAGAGGGGCTTCCTGAGATATGGAGAGGGTTCAGAGAGATATGGAGAGTTGGTCAGAGAGATATGGAGAGGGGTCAGAGAGATATGGTGAGGCGGTCAGAGAGATATGGAGAGGGAGTCAGAGAGATATGGAGGCGCGGTCAGAGAGGTATGGAGATGGAGTCAGAGAGATATGGAAAGGGGGTCAGTAAGATGTGGAAACGGTGTCAGAGAAATATGGAGATGTGGTCAGAGAGATATGGAGAGAGGCTCAGAGAGATATGGAAAAGGGTCAGAGAGATATGGAAAAGGGGTCAGAGAGATATAGAGAGGAATCAGAGAGATATGGAGAGGGGTCAGAGACATGTAGAGGGGGTCAGAGAGATATGGAAAAGGGGGTCAAAGAGATATGGAGAGGGGCTTACAGAGATATGGAGAGGGGTCAGAGAGATATGGCAAGGGGGTCAGAGATTCATGGAAAGGGGGTCAGAGAGATATGGTGAGGCGGTCAAAGAGATACGGAGAGGGGCTCAGAGAGATATGGAAAAGGGTCAGAGAGATATGGAGAGGGGCTCACAGAGATAGGGAGAGCGGTCAGAGAGATATGGAGAGGGGGGTAGAGAGATATGGAAAAGGGGTCAGAGAGATATGGTGATGCGGTTAGAGAGATATGGAGAGGGGCTCAGAGAGATATGGAAAAGGGGTCAGAGAGATATGGAGAGGGGTCAGAGAGATATGGAGAGGAGGTCAGAGAGATATGGAAAGGGTTCAGAGAGGTATGTGGAGGATATGGGGAGGGATCAGAGAGATATAGAGAGGGGGGTCAGAGAGACATGGAGAAGGGGTCAGAGAGATATGGAAAATGTGTCATAGAGATATGCAGAGGGGCTCACAGAGATATGGAGAGGTGTCAGAGAGATATGGAGAGGGGGTCAGAGAGATATGGAAAAGGGGTCAGAGATATATGGAGAGGGGTCAGAGGTATGGAAGGGGGTCAGAGAGATATGAAGAGGGGCTCACAGAGATACGGAGAGGGGTCAGAGAGATATGGAGAGGGGGTCAGATCGATATGGAAAAGGGGTCAGAGTGATATGGAGAGGTGGTCAGAGAGATATGGGGAGGGGGTCAGAGAGGTATGGAGAGGGTTCAGAGAGATATGAAGAGGGAGACAGAGTGATATGGAGAGGTGTTCAGAGAGATATGGAGAGGGTGTCAGAGAGATATAGAGAGGGATCAGAGAGATATGGAGAGGGGTCAGAGATATGTAGAGGGGGTCAGAGAGATATGGAGAGGGGCTTCCTGAGATATGGAGAGGGTTCAGAGAGATATGGAGAGTTGGTCAGAGAGATATGGAGAGGGGTCAGAGAGATATGGTGAGGCGGTCAGAGAGATATGGAGAGGGAGTCAGAGAGATATGGAGGCGCGGTCAGAGAGGTATGGAGATGGAGTCAGAGAGATATGGAAAGGGGGTCAGTAAGATGTGGAAACGGTGTCAGAGAAATATGGAGATGTGGTCAGAGAGATATGGAGAGAGGCTCAGAGAGATATGGAAAAGGGTCAGAGAGATATGGAAAAGGGGTCAGAGAGATATAGAGAGGAATCAGAGAGATATGGAGAGGGGTCAGAGACATGTAGAGGGGGTCAGAGAGATATGGAAAAGGGGGTCAAAGAGATATGGAGAGGGGCTTACAGAGATATGGAGAGGGGTCAGAGAGATATGGAGACGGTGTCAGAGAGAAATGGTGAGGGATCAGGGAGATATGGCGGGGGTTTCAGAGCGATACGGAGAGGGAATCAGAGAGATATGGAGAGGGGTCAGAGAGATATGTGGAGGATACGGGGAGGGATCAGAGAGATATAGAAAAGGGGGTCAAAGAGATATGGAGAGGGGATCAGAGAGATATGGAGAGGGGCTTACAGAGGTATGGAGGGGTGTCAGAGAGATATGGAGAGGGGGTCAGAGAGATATGGAGAGGGGGTCAGAGAGATATGGAGAGGGGGTCAGAGAGATATGGAGAGGGGCTCAGAGAGATATGGAAAAGGGGTCAGAGAGATATGGAGAGGGGTCAGAGAGATATGGAGAGGAGGTCAGAGAGATATGGAAAGGGTTCAGAGAGATATGTGGAGGATATGGGGAGGGATCAGAGAGATATAGAGAGGGGGGTCAGAGAGACATGGAGAAGGGGTCAGAGAGATATGGAAAATGTGTCATAGAGATATGCAGAGGGGCTCACAGAGATATGGAGAGGTGTCAGAGAGATATGGAGAGGGGGTTAGAGAGATATGGAAAAGGGGTCAGAGAGATATGAAAATGGGGTCAGAGAGATGTGGAAAGGGTGGTCAGAGAGATATGGAGAGGCGGTCAGAGAGATAGGGAGAGGGGCTCAGAGAGATATGAAGAGGGGCTCACAGAGATATGGAGAGGGGTCAGAGAGATACGGAGAGGGGGTCAGAGCGATATGGAAAAGGGGTCAGAGAGATATGAAAATGGAGTCAGAGAGATGTGGAAAGGGTGGTCAGAGAGATATGGAGAGGCGGTCAGAGAGATAGGGAGAGGGGCTCAGAGAGATATGAAAGGGTGGTCAGAGAGATAAGTAGAGGCGGTCAGAGAGATGTGGAGAGGGTGTCAGAAAGATATGGAAAGGAGTCAGAGAAAAATGGAGAGGGAATCAGAGAGATTTGGGAGGGGGGCAGAGAGATATGGAGAGGTGGTCAGAGAGATATGTGGAGGGGGTCAGGGAGGTATGGAGAGGGTTCAGAGAGATATGAAGAGGGAGACAGAGTGATATGGAGAGGTGGTCAGGGAGATATGGAGAGGTGTCAGAGAGATACAGAGAGGGTTCAGAGAGATGTGGAAAACGGTGTCAAAAAATATGGTGAAGGGGTCAGAGAGAAATGGAGAGGGGCTTACAGAGGTATGGAGAGGGATCAGAGAGATATGGAGAGGGGTCAGAGAGATATGGAGAGGGGTCAGAGAGATATGGAGAGGGGCTTACAGAGGTATGGAGAGGGGGTCAGAGAGATATGGAGAGGGGTCAGAGAGATATGGAGAGGGGGTCAGAGAGATATGGAGAGGGGCTCAGAGAGATATGGTGATGCGGTCAGAGAGATATGGAGAGGGGTCAGAGAGATATGGAGAGGACGTCAGAGAGATATGGAAAGGGTTCAGAGATATGTGGAGGATATGGGGAGGGATCAGAGAGATATAGAGAGGGGGGTCAGAGAGACATGGAGAAGGGGTCAGAGAGATATGGAAAATGTGTCATAGAGATATGCAGAGGGGCTCACAGAGATATGGAGAGGTGTCAGAGAGATATGGAGAGGGGCTCACAGAGATATGGAAAAGGGGTCAGAGAGATATGGAGAGGGGTCAGAGGTATGGAGAGGGGGTCAGAGAGATATGAAGAGGGGCTCACAGAGATACGGAGAGGGGTCAGAGAGATATGGAGAGGGGGTCAGATCGATATGGAAAAGGGGTCAGAGTGATATGGAGAGGGGTCAGAAAGATATGGAGAGGGGGTCAGAGAGATATGGAGAGGGTTCAGAGAGATATGAAGAGGGAGACAGAGTGCTATGGAGAGGTGGTCAGAGAGATATGGAGAGGGTGTCTGAGAGATATAGAGAGGGATCAGAGAGATATGGTGAGGGGTCAGAGATATGTAGAGGGGGTCAGAGAGATATGGAGAGGGGCTTCCTGAGATATGGAGAGGGTTCAGATAGATATGGAGAGTTGGTCAGAGAGATATGGAGAGGGTTCAGAGAGATATGGTGAGGCGGTCAGAGAGATATGGAGAGGGAGTCAGAGAGATATGGAGGCGCGGTCAGAGAGGTATGGAGATGGAGTCAGAGAGATATGGAAAGGGGGTCAGTAAGATGTGGAATCGGTGTCAGAGAGATATGGAGATGTGGTCAGAGAGATATGGAGAGAGGCTCAGAGAGATATGGAAAAGGGTCAGAGAGATATGGAGAGGGCTCACAGAGATATGGAGAGCGGTCAGAGAGATATGGAGAAGGGGTCAGAGAGATATGGAAAAGGGGTCAGAGAGATATGGAGAGGGGTCAGAGAGATACGGAGAGGGTGTCAGAGAGATATAGAGAGGGGTCAGAGAGATATGGAAAAGGGGGTCAAAGAGATATGGAGAGGGGCTTACAGAGATATGGAGAGGGGTCAGAGAGATATGGAGATGGTGTCAGAGAGATATGGTGAGGGATCAGGGAGATATGGAGAGGGTGTCAGAGCGATACGGAGAGGGGATCAGAGAGATATGGAGAGGGAACAGAGAGATATGGAGAGGTGGTCAGGGAGATATGGAAAGGGTTCAGAGAGATATGTGGAGGATACGGGGAGGGATCAGAGAGATATAGAAAAGGGAGTCAAAGAGATATGGAGAGGGGATCAGAGAGATATGGAGAGGGGCTTACAGAAGTACGGAGAGGGGTCAGGGAGAATTGGAGAGGGGGTCAGAGAGATATGGAAAGGGGGTCAGAGAGATATGGAGAGGCGGTTACAGAGATATGGAGAGGGGGTCAGAGAGATATGGTGAGGCGGTCAGAGAGATAGGAGAGGGGGTCAGTAAGATGTGGAAAAGGGATCAGAGAGATATGGAGAGGTGGTCAGAGAGATATGGAGAGGGGCTCAGAGAGATATGGAGTGGCGGTCAGAGAGATATTGCAAGGGGGTCAGAGATTCATGGAAAGGGGGTCAGAGAGATATGGTGAGGCGGTCAAAGAGATACGGAGAGGGGCTCAGAGAGATATGGAAAAGGGTCAGAGAGATATGGAGAGGGGCTCACAGAGATAGGGAGAGCGGTCAGAGAGATATGGAGAGGGGGGTAGAGAGATATGGAAAAGGGGTCAGAGAGATATGGTGAGGCGGTGAGAGAGATATGGAGAGGGGCTCAGAGAGATATGGAAAAGGGGTCAGAGAGATATGGAGAGGGGTCAGAGAGATATGGAGAGGTGGTCAGAGAGATATGGAAAGGGTTCAGAGAGGTATGTGGAGGATATGGGGAGGGATCAGAGAGATATAGAGAGGGGGGTCAGAGAGACATGATGAAGGGGTCAGAGAGATATGGAAAATGTGTCATAGAGATATGCAGAGGGGCTCACAGAGATATGGAGAGGTGTCAGAGAGATATGGAGAGGGGGTCAGAGAGATATGGAAAAGGGGTCAGAGAGATATGGAGAGGGGTCAGAGGTATGGAAGGGGGTCAGAGAGATATGAAGAGGGGCTCACAGAGATACGGAGAGCGGTCAGAGAGATATGGAGAGGGGGTCAGATCGATATGGAAAAGGGGTCAGAGTGATATGGAGAGGTGGTCAGAGAGATATGGGGAGGGGGTCAGAGAGGTATGGAGAGGGTTCAGAGAGATATGAAGAGGGAGACAGAGTGATATGGAGAGGGTGTCAGAGAGATATGGAGAGGGATCAGAGAGATATGGAGAGGGGTCAGAGATATGTAGAGGGGGTCAGAGAGATATGGAGAGTGGCTTCCAGAGATATGGAGAGGGTTCAGAGAGATATGGAGAGTTGGTCAGAGAGATATGGAGAGGGGTCAGAGAGATATGGTGAGGCGGTCAGAGAGATATGGAGAGGGAGTCAGAGAGATATGGAGGCGCGGTCAGAGAGGTATGGAGATGGAGTCAGAGAGATATGGCAAGGGGGTCAGTAAGATGTGGAAACGGTGTCATAGAGATATGGAGAGGTGGTCAGAGAGATATGGAGAGAGGCTCAGAGAGATATGGAAAAGGGTCAGAGAGATATGGAGAGGGCTCACAGAGTTATGGAGAGCAGTCAGAGAGATATGGAGAAGGGGTCAGAGAGATATGGAAAAGGGGTCAGAGAGATATAGAGAGGGGTCAGAGAGATATGGAGAGGGGGTCAGAGAGATATGGAGAGGGGCTTCCAGAGATATGGAGAGTGTTCAGAGAGATATGGAGAGTTGGTCAGAGAGATATGGAGAGGGGTCAGAGAGATATGGTGAGGCGGTCAGAGAGATATGGAGAGGGAGTCAGAGAGATATGGAGGCGCGGTCAGAGAGGTATGGAGATGGAGTCAGAGAGATATGGAAAGGGGGTCAGTAAGATGTGGAAACGGTGTCAGAGAGATATGGAGATGTGGTCAGAGAGATATGGAGAGAGGCTCAGAGAGATATGGAAAAGGGTCAGAGAGATATGGAGAGGGCTCACAGAGATATGGAGAGCGGTCAGAGAGATATGGAGAAGGGGTCAGAGAGATATGGAAAAGGGGTCAGAGAGAAATGGAGAGGGGTCAGAGAGATACGGAGAGGGTGTCAGAGAGATATAGAGAGGGGTCAGAGAGATATGGAAAAGGGGGTCAAAGAGATATGGAGAGGGGCTTACAGAGATATGGAGAGGGGTCAGAGAGATATGGAGACGGTGTCAGAGAGATATGGTGAGGTATCAGGGAGATATGGAGAGGGTGTCAGAGCGATACGGAGAGGGGATCAGAGAGATATGGAGAGGGGTCAGAGAGATATGGAGAGGTGGTCAGGGAGATATGGAAAGGGTTCAGAGAGATATGTGGAGGATACGGGGAGGGATCAGACAGATATAGAAAAGGGGGTCAAAGAGATATGGAGAGGGGATCAGAGAGATATGGAGAGGGGCTTACAGAGGTACGGAGAGGGGTCAGAGAGAATTGGAGAGGGGGTCAGAGAGATATGGAAAGGGGGTCAGAGAGATATGGAGAGGCGGTTAGAGAGATATGGAGAGGGGGTCAGAGAGATATGGTGAGGCGGTCAGAGAGATAGGAGAGGGGGTCAGTAAGATGTGGAAAAGGGATCAGAGAGATATGGAGAGGTGGTCAGAGAGATATGGAGAGGGGCTCAGACAGATATAGAGAGGGGCTCAGAGAGATATGGAGAGGCGGTCAGAGAGATATGGCAAGGGCGTCAGAGATTCATGGAAAGGGGGTCAGAGAGATATGGTGAGGCGGTCAGAGAGATACGGAGAGGGGCTCAGAGAGATATGGAAAAGGGTCAGAGAGATATGGAGAGGGGCTCACAGAGAGAGGGAGAGCGGTCAGAGAGATATGGAGAGGGGGGTAGAGAGATATGGAAAAGGGGTCAGAGAGATATGGTGAGGCGGTTAGAGAGATATGGAGAGGGGTCAGAGAGATATGGAAAGGGTTCAGAGAGATATGGAGAGGGGTCAGAAAGATATGGAGAGGGGGTCAGAGAGATATGGAGAGGGGCTTACAGAGATATGGAGAGGGGTCAGAGACATATGGAGAGGGGGTCAGAGCGATATGGAAAAGGGGTCAGAGAGATATGGAAAAGGGATCAGAGAGATATGGACAGGGGGTCAGAGAGATATGGAGAGGGGCTCAGAGAGATATGGAGGGGCAGTCAGAGAGGTATGGAGATGGTGTCAGAGAGATATGGAGAGGGGGTCAGTAAGATGTGGAAAAGGTGTCAGAGAGATATGGAGAGGGGGTCAGAGAGATATGGAGAGGGGTCACAGAGATATGGAGAACGGTCAAAGAGATATGGAGAAGGGGTCAGAGAGATATGGAAAAGGGGTCAGAGAGATATGGAGAGGGGGTCAGAGAGATACGGAGAGGGTGTCAGAGAGATATAGAGAGGGGTCAGAGAGATATGGAAAAGGGGGTCAAAGAGATATGGAGAGGGTGTCAGAGAGATATGGTGAGGGATCAGGGAGATATGGAGAGGGTGTCAGAGCGATACGGAGAGGGGATCAGAGAGATATGGAGAGGGGTTAGAGAGATATGGAGAGGTGGTCAGGGAGATATGGAAAGGGTTCAGAGAGATATGTGGAGGATACGGGGTGGGATCAGAGAGATAAAGAAAAGGGGGTCAAAGAGATATGGAGAGGGGATCAGAGAGATGTGGAGAGGGACTTACAGAGGTATGGAGAGGTGTCAGAGAGATATGGAGAGGGGTCAGAGATATGGAGAGGGCGTCAGAGAGATATGGAAAGGGGGTCAGAGAGATATGGAGAGGGTCTTACAGAGATATGGAGAGGGTTTAGAGAGATATGGAGAGGGGTCAGCGAGATATGGAGAGGGTGTCAGAGAGATATGGAGAGTGGCTTACAGAGGTATGGAGAGGGATCAGAGAGATATGGAGAGGGGTCAGAGAGATATGGAAAAGGGGTCAGAGAGATATGGAGAGAGGTCAGAAAGATATGGAGAGGGGGTCAGAGAGATATGGAGAGGGGCTTACAGAGATATGGAGAGGGGTCAGAGAGATATGGAGAGGGGGTCAGAGCGATATGGAAAAGGGGTCAGAGAGATATGGAAAAGGGATCAGGGAGATATGGAGAGGGGGTCAGAGAGATATGGAGAGGGGGTCAGAGCGATATGGAAAAGGGGTCAGAGAGATATGGAGAGAGGGTCAGAGAGATATGGAGAGGGGCTCAGAGAGATATGGAGGGGCAGTCAGAGAGGTATGGAGATGGTGTCAGAGAGATATGGAGAGGGGGTCAGTAAGATGTGGAAAAGGTGTCAGAGAGATATGGAGAGGTGGTCAGAGAGATATGGACAGAGGCTCAGAGAGATATGGAACAGGGTCAGAGAGATATGGAGAGGGGCTCACAGAGATATGGAGAGCGGTCAGAGAGATATGGAGAGGGGGTCAGAGAGATTAGGAAAAGGGGTCAGAGAGATATGGAGAGGGCTCACAGAGAAATGGAGAGCCGTCAGAGAGATATGGAGAAGGGGTCAGAGAGATATGGAAAAGGGGTCAGAGAGATATGGAGAGGGGGTCAGAGAGATACGGAGAGGGTGTCAGAGAGATATACAGAGGGGTCAGAGAGATATGGAAAAGGGGGTCAAAGAGATATGGAGAGGGGCTTACAGAGATATGGAGAGGGGTCAGAGAGATATGGAGAGGGTGTCAGAGAGATATGGTGAGGGATCAGGGAGATATGGAGAGGGTGTCAGAGCGATACGGAGAGGGGATCAGAGAGATATGGAGAGGGGTTAGAGAGATATGGAGAGGTGGTCAGGGAGATATGGAAAGGGTTCAGAGAGATATGTGGAGGATACGGGGAGGGATCAGAGAGATATAGAAAAGGGGGTCAAAGAGATATGGAGAGGGGTCAGAGATATGGAGAGGGGGTCAGAGAGATATGGAAAGGGGGTCAGAGAGATATGGAGAGGGTCTTACAGAGATATGGAGAGGGGTCAGAGAGATATGGAGAGGGGTCAGCGAGATATGGAGAGGGTGTCAGAGAGATATGGAGAGTGGCTTACAGAGGTATGGAGAGGGATCAGAGAGATATGGAGAGGGGTCAGATATGGAGAGAGGGTCAGTAGAGATATCGAGAGGGGGTCAGAGCGATATGGAGAGGGTCTTACAGAGATATGGAGAGGGGTCAGAGGTATGGAGAGCGGTTCAGAGAGATATGAAGAGGGGCTCACAGAGATATGGAAAGGGGTCAGATAGATATGGAGAGGGGGTCAGAGCGATATGGAAAAGGAGTCAGAGAGATATGAAAATGGGGTCAGAGAGATGTGGAAAGGGTGGTCAGAGAGATATGGAGAGGCGGTCAGAGAGATATGGAGAGGGGGGTAGAGAGATATGGAAAAGGGGTCAGAGAGATATGGTGAGGCGGGTAGAGAGATATGGAGAGGGGTCAGAGAGATATGGAGAGGAGGTCAGAGAGATATGGAAAGGGTTCAGAGAGGATTGTGGAGGATATGGAGAGGGATCAGAGAGATATAGAGAGGGGGGTCAGAGAGACATGGAGAAGGGGTCAGAGAGATATGGAAAATGTGTCATAGAGATATGCAGAGGGGCTCACAGAGATATGGAGAGGTGTCAGAGAGATATGGAGAGGGGGTCAGAGAGATATGGAAAAGGGGTCAGAGAGATATGGAGAGGGGTCAGAAAGATATGGAGAGGGGGACAGAGAGATATGGAGAGGGGCTTACAGAGATATGGAGAGGGGTCAGAGACATATGGAGAGGGGGTCAGAGCGATATGGAAAAGGGGTCAGAGAGATATGGAAAAGGGATCAGAGAGATATGGAGAGGGGGTCAGAGAGATATGGAGAGTGGCTCAGAGAGATATGGAGGGGCAGTCAGTGAGGTATGGAGATGGTGTCAGAGAGATATGGAGAGGGGGTCAGTAAGATGTGGAAAAGGTGTCAGAGAGATATGGAGAGGGGGTCAGAGAGATATGGAGAGGGGGTCAGAGAGGTATGGAGAGGGGGTCAGAGAGATATGGAGAGGGGGTCAGAGAGATATGGTGAGGCGGTCAGAGAGATATGGAGAGGGAGTCAGAGAGATATGGAGGCGCGGTCAGAGAGGTATGGAGAGGGCCTCACAGAGATATGGAGAGGGGTCAGAGAGATATGGAGAGGGGGTCAGAGCGATATGGAAAAGGGGTCAGAGAGATCTGGAAAAGGGGTCAGAGAGATATGGAGAGGGGGTCAGAGAGATATGGAGAGGGGCTCAGAGAGATATGGAGAGGGGCTCACAGAGATATGGAGAGCGGTCAGAGAGATATGGAGAGGGGGTCAGAGCGATATGGAAAAGGGGTCAGAGAGATATGGAGAGAGGGTCAGAGAGATATGAAAATGGGGTCAGAGAGATGTGGAAAGGGTGGTCAGAGAGATATGGAGAGGCGGTCAGAGAGATATGGAGAGGGGGGTAGAGAGATATGGAAAAGGGGTCAGAGAGATATGGTGAGGCGGGTAGAGAGATATGGAGAGGGGTCAGAGAGATATGGAGAGGAGGTCAGAGAGATATGGAAAGGGTTCAGAGAGGATTGTGGAGGATATGGGGAGGGATCAGAGAGATATAGAGAGGGGAGTCAGAGAGACATGGAGAAGGGGTCAGAGAGATATGGAAGATGTGTCATAGAGATATGCAGAGGGGCTCACAGAGATATGGAGAGGTGTCAGAGAGATATGGAGAGGGGGTCAGAGAGATATGGAAAAGGGGTCAGAGAGATATGGAGAGGGGTCAGAAAGATATGGAGAGGGGGACAGAGAGATATGGAGAGGGGCTTACAGAGATATGGAGAGGGGTCAGAGACATATGGAGAGGGGGTCAGAGCGATATGGAAAAGGGGTCAGAGAGATATGGAAAAGGGATCAGAGAGATATGGAGAGGGGGTCAGAGAGATATGGAGAGGGGCTCAGAGAGATATGGAGGGGCAGTCAGTGAGGTATGGAGATGGTGTCAGAGAGATATGGAGAGGGGGTCAGTAAGATGTGGAAAAGGTGTCAGAGAGATATGGAGAGGTGGTCAGAGAGATATGGACAGAGGCTCAGAGAGATATGGAACAGGGTCAGAGAGATATGGAGAGGGGCTCACAGAGATATGGAGAGCGGTCAGAGAGATATGGAGAAGGGGTCAGAGAGATATGGAAAAGGGGTCAGAGAGATATGGAGAGGGGGTCAGAGAGATAAGGAGAGGGTGTCAGAGAGATATAGAGAGGGGTCAGAGAGATATGGAAAAGGGGGTCAAAGAGATATAGAGAGGGGCTTACAGAGATATGGAGAGGGGTCAGAGAGATATGGAGATGGTGTCAGAGAGATATGGTGAGGGATCAGGGAGATATGGAGAGGGTGTCAGAGCGATACGGAGAGGGGATCAGAGAGATATGGAGAGGGGTTAGAGAGATATGGAGAGGTGGTCAGGGAGATATGGAAAGGGTTCAGAGAGATATGTGGAGGATACGGGGAGGGATCAGAGAGATATAGAAAAGGGGGTCAAAGAGATATGGAGAGGGGATAAGAGAGATATGGAGAGGGACTTACAGAGGTATGGAGAGGTGTCAGAGTGATATGGAGAGGGGTCAGAGATATGGAGAGGGGGTCAGAGAGATATGGAAAAGGGGTCAGAGAGATATGGAGAGGGTCTTACAGAGATATGGAGAGGGGTCAGAGAGATATGGAGAGGGGTCAGCGAGATATGGAGAGGGTGTCAGAGAGATATGGAGAGTGGCTTACAGAGGTATGGAGAGGGATCAGAGAGATATGGAGAGGGGTCATATATGGAGAGAGGGTCAGTAGAGATATCGAGAGGGGGTCAGAGAGATATGGAGAGGGGCTTACAGAGATATGGAGAGGGGTCACAGGTATGGAGAGCGGTTCAGAGAGATATGGAGAGGGGTCAGAGATATGGAGAGGGGGTCAGAGAGATATGGAAAGGGGGTCAGAGAGATATGGAGAGGGTCTTACAGAGATATGGAGCGGGGTCAGAGAGATATGGAGAGGGGTCAGCGAGATATGGAGAGGGTGTCAGAGAGATATGGAGAGTGGCTTACAGAGGTATGGAGAGGGATCAGAGAGATATGGAGAGGGGTCAGATATGGAGAGAGGGTCAGTAGAGATATCGAGAGGGGGTCAGAGAGATATGGAGAGGGGCTTACAGAGATATGGAGAGGGGTCAGAGGTATGGAGAGCGGTTCAGAGAGATATGGAGAGGGGTCAGAGATATGGAGAGGGGGTCAGAGAGATATGGAAAGGGGGTCAGAGAGATATGGAGAGGGTCTTACAGAGATATGGAGAGGGGTCAGAGAGATATGGAGAGGGGTCAGCGAGATATGGAGAGGGTGTCAGAGAGATATGGAGAGTGGCTTACAGAGGTATGGAGAGGGATCAGAGAGATATGGAGAGGGGTCAGATATGGAGAGAGGGTCAGTAGAGATATCGAGAGGGGGTCAGAGAGATATGGAGAGGGGCTTACAGAGATATGGAGAGGGGTCAGAGGTATGGAGAGCGGTTCAGAGAGATATGAAGAGGGGCTCACAGAGATATGGAAAGGGGTCAGATAGATATGGAGAGGGGGTCAGAGCGATATGGAAAAGGGGTCAGAGAGATATGAAAATGGGGTCAGAGAGATGTGGAAAGGGTGGTCATAGAGATATGGAGAGGCGGTCAGAGAGATATGGAGAGGGGCTCAGAGAGATATGAAAGGGTGGTCAGAGAGATAAGTAGAGGCGGTCAGAGAGATGTGGAGAGGGAGTCAGAAAGATATGGAAAGGAGTCAGAGAAAAATGGAGAGGGAGTCAGAGAGATTTGGGAGGGGGTCAGAGAGATATGGAGAGGTGGTCAGAGAGATATGGGGAGGGGGTCAGAGAGAAATGGAGAGGTGGTCAGAGAGAAATGGAGAGGTGGTCAGGGAGATATGGAGAGGTGTCAGAGAGATACAGAGAGGGGTGAGAGAGATGTGGAAAACGGGGTCAAAAAAATATGGAGAGGGGGTCAGAGAGAAATGGAGAGGGGCTTACAGAGGTATGGAGAGGGATCAGAGAGATATGGAGAGGGGTCAGAGAGATATGGAGAGGGGTCAGAGAGATATGGAGAGAGGCTTACAGAGATATGGAGAGGGGGTCAGAGAGATATGGAGAGGGGGTCAGAGAGGTATGGAGAGGGGGTCAGAGAGATATGGAGAGGGGGTCAGAGAGATATGGTGAGGCGGTCAGAGAGATATGGAGAGGGAGTCAGAGAGATATGGAGGCGCGGTCAGAGAGGTATGGAGAGGGCCTCACAGAGATATGGAGAGGGGTCAGAGAGATATGGAGAGGGGGTCAGAGCGATATGGAAAAGGGGTCAGAGAGATCTGGAAAAGGGGTCAGAGAGATATGGAGAGGGGGTCAGAGAGATATGGAGAGGGGCTCAGAGAGATATGGAGAGGGGCTCACAGAGATATGGAGAGCGGTCAGAGAGATATGGAGAGGGGGTCAGAGCGATATGGAAAAGGGGTCAGAGAGATATGGAGAGAGGGTCAGAGAGATATGAAAATGGGGTCAGAGAGATGTGGAAAGGGTGGTCAGAGAGATATGGAGAGGCGGTCAGAGAGATATGGAGAGGGGGGTAGAGAGATATGGAAAAGGGGTCAGAGAGATATGGTGAGGCGGGTAGAGAGATATGGAGAGGGGTCAGAGAGATATGGAGAGGAGGTCAGAGAGATATGGAAAGGGTTCAGAGAGGATTGTGGAGGATATGGGGAGGGATCAGAGAGATATAGAGAGGGGGGTCAGAGAGACATGGAGAAGGGGTCAGAGAGATATGGAAAATGTGTCATAGAGATATGCAGAGGGGCTCACAGAGATATGGAGAGGTGTCAGAGAGATATGGAGAGGGGGTCAGAGAGATATGGAAAAGGGGTCAGAGAGATATGGAGAGGGGTCAGAAAGATATGGAGAGGGGGACAGAGAGATATGGAGAGGGGCTTACAGAGATATGGAGAGGGGTCAGAGACATATGGAGAGGGGGTCAGAGCGATATGGAAAAGGGGTCAGAGAGATATGGAAAAGGGATCAGAGAGATATGGAGAGGGGGTCAGAGAGATATGGAGAGTGGCTCAGAGAGATATGGAGGGGCAGTCAGTGAGGTATGGAGATGGTGTCAGAGAGATATGGAGAGGGGGTCAGTAAGATGTGGAAAAGGTGTCAGAGAGATATGGAGAGGTGGTCAGAGAGATATGGACAGAGGCTCAGAGAGATATGGAACAGGGTCAGAGAGATATGGAGAGGGGCTCACAGAGATATGGAGAGCGGTCAGAGAGATATGGAGAGGGGGTCAGAGAGACATGGAGAGGCGGTTAGATAGATATGGAGAGGGGTCAGAGGTATGGAGAGGGGGTCAGAGAGATATGGAGAGGGGTCAGAGAGATATGGAGAGGGTGTCAGAGAGATATGGAGAGGTGTTCAGAGAGATATGGAGAGGGTGTCAGAGAGATATAGAGAGGGGTCAGAGAGATATTGAAAAGGGGGTCAAAGAGATATGGAGAAGGGGTCAGAGAGAAATGGAGAGGGGCTTACAGAGGTTATGGAGAGGGATCAGAGATATATGGAGAGGGGTCAGGGATATGGAGAGGGGGTCAGAGAGAAATGGAGAGGGGTCAGAGGTATGGAGAGGGGGTCAGAGAGATATGAAGAGGAGCTCACAGAGATATGGAGAGGGGTCAGAGAGATATGGAGAGGGGGTCAGAGCGATATGGAGAGGGGTCAGAGAGATATGGAGAGGGTTCAGAGAGATATGGAGAGGGAGACAGAGAGATATGGAGAGGTGTTCAGAGAGATATCGAGAAGGGTCAGAGAGATATTGAAAAGGGGGTCAAAGAGATATGGAGAGGAGGTCAGAGAGATATGGAAAGGGTTCAGAGAGGATTCTGGAGGATATCGGGAGGGATCAGAGAGATATAGAGAGGGGGGTCAGAGAGACATGGAGAAGGGGTCAGAGAGATATGGAAAATGTGTCATAGAGATATGCAGAGGGGCTCACAGAGATATGGAGAAGTGTCAGAGAGATATGGAGAGGGGGTCAGAGAGATATGGAAAAGGGGTCAGAGAGATATGGAGAGGGGTCAGAAAGATATGGAGAGGGGGACAGAGAGATATGGAGAGGGGCTTACAGAGATATGGAGAGGGGTCAGAGACATATGGAGAGGGGGTCAGAGCGATATGGAAAAGGGGTCAGAGAGATATGGAAAAGGGATCAGAGAGATATGGAGAGGGGGTCAGAGAGATATGGAGAGGGGCTCAGAGAGATATGGAGGGGCAGTCAGTGAGGTATGGAGATGGTGTCAGAGAGATATGGAGAGGGGGTCAGTAAGATGTGGAAAAGGTGTCAGAGAGATATGGAGAGGTGGTCAGAGAGATATGGACAGAGGCTCAGAGAGATATGGAACAGGGTCAGAGAGATATGGAGAGGGGCTCACAGAGATATGGAGAGCGGTCAGAGAGATATGGAGAGGGGGTCAGAGAGACATGGAGAGGCGGTTAGATAGATATGGAGAGGGGTCAGAGGTATGGAGAGGGGGTCAGAGAGATATGGAGAGGGGTCAGAGAGATATGGAGAGGGTGTCAGAGAGATATGGAGAGGTGTTCAGAGAGATATGGAGAGGGTGTCAGAGAGATATAGAGAGGGGTCAGAGAGATATTGAAAAGGGGGTCAAAGAGATATGGAGAAGGGGTCAGAGAGAAATGGAGCGGGGCTTACAGAGGTTATGGAGAGGGATCAGAGATATATGGAGAGGGGTCAGGGATATGGAGAGGGGGTCAGAGAGAAATGGAGAGGGGTCAGAGGTATGGAGAGGGGGTCAGAGAGATATGAAGAGGAGCTCACAGAGATATGGAGAGGAGTCAGAGAGATATGGAGAGGGGGTCAGAGCGATATGGAGAGGGGTCAGAGAGATATGGAGAGGGTTCAGAGAGATATGGAGAGGGAGACAGAGAGATATGGAGAGGTGTTCAGAGAGATATCGAGAAGGGTCAGAGAGATATTGAAAAGGGGGTCAAAGAGATA
Source organism: Chiloscyllium plagiosum (assembly GCF_037043375.1). NCBI lineage: Eukaryota > Metazoa > Chordata > Chondrichthyes > Orectolobiformes > Hemiscylliidae > Chiloscyllium > Chiloscyllium plagiosum. The sequence continues at coordinate 5,772,705 of NW_028270142.1, forward strand.
TGGAGAAGGGGTCAGAGAGAAATGGAGAGGGGCTTACAGAGGTGTGGATAGGGATCAGAGATATATGGAGAGGGGTCAGAGATATGGAGAGGGGTCAGTGGTATGGAGAGGGTGTCAGAGAGATATGGAGAGGGGTCAGAGAGATATGGAGAGGGGGTCAGAGAGATATGGAGAGGGGCTTACAGAGATATGGAGAGGGGTCAGAGGTATGGAGAGGGGGTCAGAGAGATATGAAGAGGGGCTCACAGAGATATGGAGAGGGGTCAGAGAGATAGGAGAGGGGGTCAGAGCGATATGGAAAAGGGGTCAGAGAGATATGGAAAAGGGATCAGAGAGATATGGAGAGGGGGTCAGAGAGATATGGAGAGGGGCTCAGAGAGATATGGAGGGGCGGTCAGAGATGTATGGAGATGGTGTCAGAGAGATATGGAGAGGGGGTCAGTAAGATGTGGAAAAGGTGTCAGAGAGATATGGAGAGGTGGTCAGAGAGATATGGAACAGGGTCAGAGAGATATGGAGAGGGGCTCACAGAGATATGGAGAGCGGTCAGAGAGATATGGAGAGGGGTTCAGAGAGATATGGGGAGGGGGTCAGAGAGAAATGGAGAGGTGGTCAGAGAGATATGGAGAGGTGGTCAGGGAGATATGGAGAGGTGTCAGAGAGATACAGAGAGGGGTGAGAGAGATGTGGAAAACGGGGTCAAAAAAATATGGAGAGGGGGTCAGAGAGAAATGGAGAGGGGCTTACAGAGGTATGGAGAGGGATCAGAGAGATATGGAGAGGGGTCAGAAAGATATGGAGAGGGGTCAGAGAGATATGGAGAGAGGCTTACAGAGATATGGAGAGGGGGTCAGAGAGATATGGAGAGGGGGTCAGAGAGGTATGGAGAGGGGTCAGAGGTATGGAGAGGGGGTCATAGAGATATGAAGAGGGGCTCACAGAGATATGGAGAGGGGTCAGAGAGATAGGAGAGGGGGTCAGAGCGATATGGAAAAGGGGTCAGAGAGATATGGAAAAGGGATCAGAGAGATATGGAGAGGGGGTCAGAGAGATATGGAGAGGGGCTCAAAGAGATATGGAGGGGCGGTCAGAGATGTATGGAGATGGTGTCAGAGAGATATGGAGAGGGGGTCAGTAAGATGTGGAAAAGGTGTCAGAGAGATATGGAGAGGTGGTCAGAGAGATATGGACAGAGGCTCAGAGAGATATGGAACAGGGTCAGAGAGATATGGAGAGGGGCTCACAGAGATATGGAGAGCGGTCAGAGAGATATGGAGAGGGGGTCAGAGAGACATGGAGAGGCGGTTAGATAGATATGGAGAGGGGTCAGAGGTATGGAGAGGGGGTCAGAGAGATATGGAGAGGGGTCAGAGAGATATGGAGAGGGTGTCAGAGAGATATGGAGAGGTGTTCAGAGAGATATGGAGAGGGTGTCAGAGAGATATAGAGAGGGGTCAGAGAGATATTGAAAAGGGGGTCAAAGAGATATGGAGAAGGGGTCAGAGAGAAATGGAGCGGGGCTTACAGAGGTTATGGAGAGGGATCAGAGATATATGGAGAGGGGTCAGGGATATGGAGAGGGGGTCAGAGAGAAATGGAGAGGGGTCAGAGGTATGGAGAGGGGGTCAGAGAGATATGAAGAGGAGCTCACAGAGATATGGAGAGGAGTCAGAGAGATATGGAGAGGGGGTCAGAGCGATATGGAGAGGGGTCAGAGAGATATGGAGAGGGTTCAGAGAGATATGGAGAGGGAGACAGAGAGATATGGAGAGGTGTTCAGAGAGATATCGAGAAGGGTCAGAGAGATATTGAAAAGGGGGTCAAAGAGATATGGAGAAGGGGTCAGAGAGAAATGGAGAGGGGCTTACAGAGGTGTGGATAGGGATCAGAGATATATGGAGAGGGGTCAGAGATATGGAGAGGGGTCAGTGGTATGGAGAGGGTGTCAGAGAGATATGGAGAGGGGTCAGAGAGATATGGAGAGGGGGTCAGAGAGATATGGAGAGGGGCTTACAGAGATATGGAGAGGGGTCAGAGGTATGGAGAGGGGGTCAGAGAGATATGAAGAGGGGCTCACAGAGATATGGAGAGGGGTCAGAGAGATAGGAGAGGGGGTCAGAGCGATATGGAAAAGGGGTCAGAGAGATATGGAAAAGGGATCAGAGAGATATGGAGAGGGGGTCAGAGAGATATGGAGAGGGGCTCAGAGAGATATGGAGGGGCGGTCAGAGATGTATGGAGATGGTGTCAGAGAGATATGGAGAGGGGGTCAGTAAGATGTGGAAAAGGTGTCAGAGAGATATGGAGAGGTGGTCAGAGAGATATGGAACAGGGTCAGAGAGATATGGAGAGGGGCTCACAGAGATATGGAGAGCGGTCAGAGAGATATGGAGAGGGGTTCAGAGAGATATGGGGAGGGGGTCAGAGAGAAATGGAGAGGTGGTCAGAGAGATATGGAGAGGTGGTCAGGGAGATATGGAGAGGTGTCAGAGAGATACAGAGAGGGGTGAGAGAGATGTGGAAAACGGGGTCAAAAAAATATGGAGAGGGGGTCAGAGAGAAATGGAGAGGGGCTTACAGAGGTATGGAGAGGGATCAGAGAGATATGGAGAGGGGTCAGAAAGATATGGAGAGGGGTCAGAGAGATATGGAGAGAGGCTTACAGAGATATGGAGAGGGGGTCAGAGAGATATGGAGAGGGGGTCAGAGAGGTATGGAGAGGGGGTCAGAGAGATATGGAGAGGGGGTCAGAGAGATATGGTGAGGCGGTCAGAGAGATATGGAGAGGGAGTCAGAGAGATATGGAGGCGCGGTCAGAGAGGTATGGAGAGGGCCTCACAGAGATATGGAGAGGGGTCAGAGAGATATGGAGAGGGGGTCAGAGCGATATGGAAAAGGGGTCAGAGAGATCTGGAAAAGGGGTCAGAGAGATATGGAGAGGGGGTCAGAGAGATATGGAGAGGGGCTCAGAGAGATATGGAGAGGGGCTCACAGAGATATGGAGAGCGGTCAGAGAGATATGGAGAGGGGGTCAGAGCGATATGGAAAAGGGGTCAGAGAGATATGGAGAGGGAGTCAGAGAGACATGGAGAGGCGGTTAGATAGATATGGAGAGGGGTCAGAGGTATGGAGAGGGGGTCAGAGAGATATGGAGAGGGGGTCAGAGCGATATGGAGAGGGGTCAGAGAGATATGGAGAGGGTTCAGAGAGATATGGAGAGGGAGACAGAGAGATATGGAGAGGTGTTCAGAGAGATATCGAGAAGGGTCAGAGAGATATTGAAAAGGGGGTCAAAGAGATACGGAGAAGGGGTCAGAGAGAAATGGAGAGGGGCTTACAGAGGTGTGGATAGGGATCAGAGAAATATGGAGAGGGGTCAGAGGTATGGAGAGGGGGTCAAAGAGATATGGAGAGGGGTTCAGAGAGATATGGAGAGGGGCTTACAGAGATATGGAGAGGGGTCAGAGGTATGGAGAGGGGGTCAGAGAGATATGAAGAGGGGCTCACAGAGATATGGAGAGGGGTCAGAGAGATAGGAGAGGGGGTCAGAGCGATATGGAAAAGGGGTCAGAGAGATATGGAAAAGGGATCAGAGAGATATGGAGAGGGGGTCAGAGAGATATGGAGAGGGGCTCAAAGAGATATGGAGGGGCGGTCAGAGATGTATGGAGATGGTGTCAGAGAGATATGGAGAGGGGGTCAGTAAGATGTGGAAAAGGTGTCAGAGAGATATGGAGAGGTGGTCAGAGAGATATGGACAGAGGCTCAGAGAGATATGGAACAGGGTCAGAGAGATATGGAGAGGGGCTCACAGAGATATGGAGAGCGGTCAGAGAGATATGGAGAGGGGGTCAGAGAGATATGGAAAAGGGGTCAGAGAGATATGGAGAGGGGTCAGAGGTATGGAGAGGGGGTCAGAGAGATATGAAGAGGGGCTCACAGAGATACGGAGAGGGGTCAGAGAGATATGGAGAGGGGGTCAGATCGATATGGAAAAGGGGTCAGAGAGATATGGAGAGGTGGTCAGAGAGATATGGAGAGGGGTCAGAGAGATATGGAGAGGGGCTTCCAGAGATATGGAGAGGGTTCAGAGAGTTATGGAGAGTTGGTCAGAGAGATATGGAGGTGCGGTCAGAGAGGTATGGAGATGGAGTCAGAGAGATATGGAAAGGGGGTCAGTAAGATGTGGAAACGGTGTCAGAGAGATATGGAGAGGCGGTTAGAGAGATATGGAGAGGGGGTCAGAGAGATATGGTGAGGCGGTCAGAGAGATAGGAGAGGGGGTCAGTAAGATGTGGAAAAGGGGTCAGAGAGATATGGAGAGGTGGTCAGAGAGATATGGAGAGGGGCTCAGAGAGATATGGAGAGGCGGCCAGAGAGATATGGCAAGTGGGTCAGAGATTCATGGAAAGGGGGTCAGAGAGATATGGTGAGGCGGTCAAAGAGATACGGAGAGGGGCTCAGAGAGATATGGAAAAGGGTCAGAGAGATATGGAGAGGGGCTCACAGAGATAGGGAGAGCGGTCAAAGAGATATGGAGAGGGGGGTAGAGAGATATGGAAAAGGGGTCAGAGAGATATGGTGATGCGGTTAGAGAGATATGGAGAGGGGCTCAGAGAGATATGGAAAAGGGGTCAGAGAGATATGGAGAGGGGTCAGAGAGATATGGAGAGGTGGTCAGAGAGATATGGAAAGGGTTCAGAGAGATATGTGGAGGATATGGGGAGGGATCAGAGAGATACGGAGAGGGTGTCAGAGAGATACAGAGAGGGGTCAGAGAGATATGGAAAAGGGGGTCAAAGAGATATGGAGAGGGGCTTACACAGATATGGAGAGGGGTCAGAGAGATATGGAGAGGGGTCAGCGAGATGTGGAGAGGGTGTCAGAGAGATATGGAGAGGGGCTTACAGAGGTATGGAGAGGGATCAGAGAGATCTGGAGAGGGGTCAGATATGGAGAGAGGGTCAGTAGAGATATCGAGAGGGCGTCAGAGAGATATGGAGAGGGGCTTCCAGAGATATGGAGAGGGGTCAGAAAGAATTAGAGAGGGGGTCAGAGAGATATGGAAAGGGGGTCAGAGAGATATGGAGAGGCGGTTAGAGAGATATGGAGAGGGGGTCAGAGAGATAGGGTGAGGCGGTCAGAGAGATAGGAGAGGGGGTCAGTAAGATGTGGAAAAGGGGTCAGAGAGATATGGAGAGGTGGTCAGAGAGATATGGAGAGGGGCTCAGAGAGATATGGAGAGGCGGTCAGAGAGATATGGCAAGGGGGTCAGAGATTCATGGAAAGGGGGTCAGAGAGATATGGTGAGGCGGTCAAAGAGATACGGAGAGGGGCTCAGAGAGATATGGAAAAGGGTCAGAGAAATATGGAGAGGGGCTCACAGAGATAGGGAGAGCGGTCAGAGAGATATGGAGAGGGGGGTAGAGAGATATGGAAAAGGGGTCAGAGAGATATGGTGAGGCGGTGAGAGAGATATGGAGAGGGGCTCAGAGAGATATGGAGAGGGTGTCAGAGAGATATAGAGAGGGGTCAGAGAGATATTGAAAAGGGGGTCAAACAGATATGGAGAAGGGGTCAGAGAGAAATGGAGAGGGGCTTACAGAGGTATGGAGAGGGATCAGAGATATATGGAGAGGGGTCAGAGATATGGAGAGGGGGTCAGAGAGATATGGAGAGGGGTCAGAGGTATGGAGAGGGGGTCAGAGAGATATGAAGAGGAGCTCACAGAGATATGGAGAGGGGTCAGAGAGATATGGAGAGGGGGTCAGAGCGATATGGAAAAAGGAATCAGAGAGATATGGAGAGGGTTCAGAGAGATATGGAGAGGGAGACAGAGAGATATGGAGAGGTGTTCAGAGAGATATGGAGAGGGTGTCAGAGAGATATAGAGAAGGGTCAGAGAGATATTGAAAAGGGGGTCAAAGAGATATGGAGAGGGGCTTACAGAGGTATGGAGAGGGATCAGAGATATATGGAGAGGGGTCAGAGTTATGGAGAGGGGTCAGAGATATGGAGAGGGGGTCAGAGAGATATGGAGAGGGGTTCAGAGAGATATGGAGAGGGGCTTACAGAGATATGGAGAGGCGGTCAGAGAGATATGGAGAGGCTGTCAGAGAGATATGGAGAGGCGGTCAGAGAGATATGGAGAGGGGGTCAGAGAGATATGGAGAGGGGCTTACAGAGATATGGAGAGGGGTCAGAGGTATGGAGAGGGGGTCAGAGAGATATGAAGAGGGGCTCACAGAGATATGGAGAGGGGTCAGAGAGATATGGAGAGGGGGTCAGAGCGATATGGAAAAGGGGTCTGGGAGATATGGAAAAGGGGTCAGAGAGATATGGAGAGGGGGTCAGAGAGATATGGAGAGGGACTCAGAGAGATATGGAGGGGCGGTCAGAGAGGTATGGAGATGGTGTCAGAGAGATATGGAGAGGGGGTCAGTAAGATGTGGAAAAGGTGTCAGAGAGATATGGAGAGGTGGTCAGAGAGATATGGAGAGAGGCTCAGAGAGATATGGAACAGGGTCAGAGAGATATGGAGAGGGGCTCACAGAGATATGGAAATGTGTTGCTGGAGAAGCGCAGCAGGTCAGGCAGCATCTAGGGAACAGGAGAATCGACGTTTCGGGCATTAGCCCTTCTTCAGGACCGCTCTCCATATCACAGAGATATGGAGAGCGGTCAGAGAGATATGGAGAGGGGGTCAGAGAGATATGGATAGGGGTCAGAGGTATGGAGAGGGGGTCAGAGAGATATGAAGAGGGGCTCACAGAGATACGGAGAGGGGTCAGAGAGATATGGAGAGAGGGTCAGATCGATATGGAAAAGGGGTCAGAGAGATATGGAGAGGTGGTCAGAGTGATATGGGGAGGGGGTCAGAGAGGTATGGAGAGGGTTCAGAGAGATATGAAGAGGGAGACAGAGTGATATGGAGAGGCGGTCAGAGAGATATGGAGAGGGGTCAGAGAGATATGGAGAGGGGTCAGAGATTTGTAGAGGGGGTCAGAGAGATATGGAGAGAGGCTTCCAGAGATATGGAGAGGGATCAGAGAGATATGGAGAGTGGGTCAGAGAGATATGGAGAGGCGGTTAGAGAAATATGGAGAGGGGTCAGAGAGATATGGTGAGGCGATCAGAGATATATGGAGGCGCGGTCAGAGAGGTATGGAGAGCGGTCAGAGAGATATGGAGAGGGGGTCAGAGAGATATGGAAAATGGGTCAGAGAGATATGGAGAGGGGTCAGAGAGATATGGAGAGGGGGTCAGAGAGATATGGAGAGGGGCTCAGAGAGATATGGAGGGGTGGTCAGAGAGCTATGGAGATGTAGTCAGAGACATATGAAAAGGGGCTCACAGAGATATGGAGGGGGGTCAGAGCGATATGGAAAAGGAGTCAGAGAGATATGGAGAGGGGGTCAGAGAGATATGGAAAAGGGGTCAGAGAGATGTGAAAAGGGTGGTCAGAGAGATATGGAGAAGCGGTTAGAGAGATATGGAGAGGGGTTCAGAGCGATATGAAGAGGAGCTCACAGAGATATGGAGAGGGGTCAGAGAGATATGGAGAGGGGCTCAGAGAGATATGGAGGGGCGGTCAGAGATGTATGGAGATGGTGTCAGAGAGATATGGAGAGGGGGTCAGTAAGATGTGGAAAAGGTGTCAGAGAGATATGGAGAGGTGGTCAGAGAGATATGGAACAGGGTCAGAGAGATATGGAGAGGGGCTCACAGAGATATGGAGAGCGGTCAGAGAGATATGGAGAGGGGTTCAGAGAGATATGGGGAGGGGGTCAGAGAGAAATGGAGAGGTGGTCAGAGAGATATGGAGAGGTGGTCAGGGAGATATGGAGAGGTGTCAGAGAGATACAGAGAGGGGTGAGAGAGATGTGGAAAACGGGGTCAAAAAAATATGGAGAGGGGGTCAGAGAGAAATGGAGAGGGGCTTACAGAGGTATGGAGAGGGATCAGAGAGATATGGAGAGGGGTCAGAGAGATATGGAGAGGGGTCAGAGAGATATGGAGAGAGGCTTACAGAGATATGGAGAGGGGGTCAGAGAGATATGGAGAGGGGGTCAGAGAGGTATGGAGAGGGGGTCAGAGAGATATGGAGAGGGGGTCAGAGAGATATGGTGAGGCGGTCAGAGAGATATGGAGAGGGAGTCAGAGAGATATGGAGGCGCGGTCAGAGAGGTATGGAGAGGGCCTCACAGAGATATGGAGAGGGGTCAGAGAGATATGGAGAGGGGGTCAGAGCGATATGGAAAAGGGGTCAGAGAGATCTGGAAAAGGGGTCAGAGAGATATGGAGAGGGGGTCAGAGAGATATGGAGAGGGGCTCAGAGAGATATGGAGAGGGGCTCACAGAGATATGGAGAGCGGTCAGAGAGATATGGAGAGGGGGTCAGAGCGATATGGAAAAGGGGTCAGAGAGATATGGAGAGGGAGTCAGAGAGACATGGAGAGGCGGTTAGATAGATATGGAGAGGGGTCAGAGGTATGGAGAGGGGGTCAGAGAGATATGGAGAGGGGTCAGAGAGATATGGAGAGGGTGTCAGAGAGATATGGAGAGGTGTTCAGAGAGATATGGAGAGGGTGTCAGAGAGATATAGAGAGGGGTCAGAGAGATATTGAAAAGGGGGTCAAAGAGATATGGAGAAGGGGTCAGAGAGAAATGGAGAGGGGCTTACAGAGGTTATGGAGAGGGATCAGAGATATATGGAGAGGGGTCAGGGATATGGAGAGGGGGTCAGAGAGATATGGAGAGGGGTCAGAGGTATGGAGAGGGGGTCAGAGAGATATGAAGAGGAGCTCACAGAGATGTGGAGAGGGGTCAGAGAGATATGGAGAGGGGGTCAGAGCGATATGGAGAGGGGTCAGAGAGATATGGAGAGGGTTCAGAGAGATATGGAGAGGGAGACAGAGAGATATGGAGAGGTGTTCAGAGAGATATCGAGAAGGGTCAGAGAGATATTGAAAAGGGGGTCAAAGAGATACGGAGAAGGGGTCAGAGAGAAATGGAGAGGGGCTTACAGAGGTGTGGATAGGGATCAGAGAAATATGGAGAGGGGTCAGAGGTATGGAGAGGGGGTCAAAGAGATATGGAGAGGGGTTCAGAGAGATATGGAGAGGGGCTTACAGAGATATGGAGAGGGGTCAGAGGTATGGAGAGGGGGTCAGAGAGATATGAAGAGGGGCTCACAGAGATATGGAGAGGGGTCAGAGAGATAGGAGAGGGGGTCAGAGCGATATGGAAAAGGGGTCAGAGAGATATGGAAAAGGGATCAGAGAGATATGGAGAGGGGGTCAGAGAGATATGGAGAGGGGCTCAAAGAGATATGGAGGGGCGGTCAGAGATGTATGGAGATGGTGTCAGAGAGATATGGAGAGGGGGTCAGTAAGATGTGGAAAAGGTGTCAGAGAGATATGGAGAGGTGGTCAGAGAGATATGGACAGAGGCTCAGAGAGATATGGAACAGGGTCAGAGAGATATGGAGAGGGGCTCACAGAGATATGGAGAGCGGTCAGAGAGATATGGAGAGGGGGTCAGAGAGATATGGAAAAGGGGTCAGAGAGATATGGAGAGGGGTCAGAGGTATGGAGAGGGGGTCAGAGAGATATGAAGAGGGGCTCACAGAGATACGGAGAGGGGTCAGAGAGATATGGAGAGGGGGTCAGATCGATATGGAAAAGGGGTCAGAGAGATATGGAGAGGTGGTCAGAGAGATATGGAGAGGGGTCAGAGAGATATGGAGAGGGGCTTCCAGAGATATGGAGAGGGTTCAGAGAGTTATGGAGAGTTGGTCAGAGAGATATGGAGGTGCGGTCAGAGAGGTATGGAGATGGAGTCAGAGAGATATGGAAAGGGGGTCAGTAAGATGTGGAAACGGTGTCAGAGAGATATGGAGAGGTGGTCAGAGAGATATGGAGAGAGGCTCAGAGAGATATGGAGAGCGGTCAGAGAGATATGGAGAAGGGGTCAGAGAGATATGGAGAGCGGTCAGAGAGATATGGAGAGGGGTCAGAGAGAGACGGAGAGGGTGTCAGAGAGATATAGAGAGGGGTCAGAGTGATATGGAAAAGGGGGTCAGAGAGATATGGAGAAGGGGTCAGAGAGATATGGAATAGGGGTCAGAGAGATATGGAGAGGGGTCAGAGAGATACGGAGAGGGTTTCAGAGAGATATAGAGAGGGGTCAGAGTGATATGGAAAAGGGGGTCAAAGAGATATGGAGAGGGGTTTACAGAGATATGGAGAGGGGTCCGAGAGATATGGAGAGGGTGTCAGAGAGATATGGTGAGGGATCAGGGAGATATGGAGAGGGTGTCAGAGCGATACGGAGAGGGGTCAGAGAGATATGGAGAGGTGGTCAGGGAGATATGGAACGGGTTCAGAGAGATATGTGGAGGATACGGGGAGGGATCAGAGAGATATAGAAAAGGGGGTCAGAGAGATATGGAGAGGGGATCAGAGAGTTATGGAGAGGGACTTACAGAGGTATTGAGAGGTGTCAGAGAGATATGGAGAGGGTTCAGAGATATGGAGAGGGGGTCAGAGAGATATGGAGAGGGGGTCAGAGAGATATGGAGTGGGTCTTACAGAGATATGGAGAGGGGTCAGAGAGATATGGAGAGGGGTCAGCGAGATATGGAGAGGGTGTCAGAGAGATATGGAGTGGGGCTTACAGAGGTATGGAGAGGGATCAGAGAGATATGGAGAGGGGTCAGATATGGAGAGAGGGTCAGTAGAGATATCGACAGGGGGTCAGAGAGATATGGTGAGGGGCTTACAGAGATATGGAGAGGGGTCAGAGAGAATTGGAGAGGGGGTCAGAGAGATATGGAAAGGGGGTCAGAGAGATATGGAGAGGCGGTTAGAGAGATATGGAGAGGGGGTCAGAGAGATATGGTGAGGCGGTCAGAGAGATAGGAGAGGGGGTCAGTAAGATGTGGAAAAGGGGTCAGAGAGATATGGAGAGGTGGTCAGAGAGATATGGAGAGGGGCTCAGAGAGATATGGAGAGGCGGCCAGAGAGATATGGCAAGTGGGTCAGAGATTCATGGAAAGGGGGTCAGAGAGATATGGTGAGGCGGTCAAAGAGATACGGAGAGGGGCTCAGAGAGATATGGAAAAGGGTCAGAGAGATATGGAGAGGGGCTCACAGAGATAGGGAGAGCGGTCAGAGAGATATGGAGAGGGGGGTAGAGAGATATGGAAAAGGGGTCAGAGAGATATGGTGATGCGGTTAGAGAGATATGGAGAGGGGCTCAGAGAGATATGGAAAAGGGGTCAGAGAGATATGGAGAGGGGTCAGAGAGATATGGAGAGGTGGTCAGAGAGATATGGAAAGGGTTCAGAGAGATATGTGGAGGATATGGGGAGGGATCAGAGAGATACGGAGAGGGTGTCAGAGAGATACAGAGAGGGGTCAGAGAGATATGGAAAAGGGGGTCAAAGAGATATGGAGAGGGGCTTACACAGATATGGAGAGGGGTCAGAGAGATATGGAGAGGGGTCAGCGAGATGTGGAGAGGGTGTCAGAGAGATATGGAGAGGGGCTTACAGAGGTATGGAGAGGGATCAGAGAGATCTGGAGAGGGGTCAGATATGGAGAGAGGGTCAGTAGAGATATCGAGAGGGCGTCAGAGAGATATGGAGAGGGGCTTCCAGAGATATGGAGAGGGGTCAGAAAGAATTAGAGAGGGGGTCAGAGAGATATGGAAAGGGGGTCAGAGAGATATGGAGAGGCGGTTAGAGAGATATGGAGAGGGGGTCAGAGAGATAGGGTGAGGCGGTCAGAGAGATAGGAGAGGGGGTCAGTAAGATGTGGAAAAGGGGTCAGAGAGATATGGAGAGGTGGTCAGAGAGATATGGAGAGGGGCTCAGAGAGATATGGAGAGGCGGTCAGAGAGATATGGCAAGGGGGTCAGAGATTCATGGAAAGGGGGTCAGAGAGATATGGTGAGGCGGTCAAAGAGATACGGAGAGGGGCTCAGAGAGATATGGAAAAGGGTCAGAGAAATATGGAGAGGGGCTCACAGAGATAGGGAGAGCGGTCAGAGAGATATGGAGAGGGGGGTAGAGAGATATGGAAAAGGGGTCAGAGAGATATGGTGAGGCGGTGAGAGAGATATGGAGAGGGGCTCAGAGAGATATGGAGAGGGTGTCAGAGAGATATAGAGAGGGGTCAGAGAGATATTGAAAAGGGGGTCAAACAGATATGGAGAAGGGGTCAGAGAGAAATGGAGAGGGGCTTACAGAGGTATGGAGAGGGATCAGAGATATATGGAGAGGGGTCAGAGATATGGAGAGGGGGTCAGAGAGATATGGAGAGGGGTCAGAGGTATGGAGAGGGGGTCAGAGAGATATGAAGAGGAGCTCACAGAGATATGGAGAGGGGTCAGAGAGATATGGAGAGGGGGTCAGAGCGATATGGAAAAAGGAATCAGAGAGATATGGAGAGGGTTCAGAGAGATATGGAGAGGGAGACAGAGAGATATGGAGAGGTGTTCAGAGAGATATGGAGAGGGTGTCAGAGAGATATAGAGAAGGGTCAGAGAGATATTGAAAAGGGGGTCAAAGAGATATGGAGAGGGGCTTACAGAGGTATGGAGAGGGATCAGAGATATATGGAGAGGGGTCAGAGTTATGGAGAGGGGTCAGAGATATGGAGAGGGGGTCAGAGAGATATGGAGAGGGGTTCAGAGAGATATGGAGAGGGGCTTACAGAGATATGGAGAGGCGGTCAGAGAGATATGGAGAGGCTGTCAGAGAGATATGGAGAGGCGGTCAGAGAGATATGGAGAGGGGGTCAGAGAGATATGGAGAGGGGCTTACAGAGATATGGAGAGGGGTCAGAGGTATGGAGAGGGGGTCAGAGAGATATGAAGAGGGGCTCACAGAGATATGGAGAGGGGTCAGAGAGATATGGAGAGGGGGTCAGAGCGATATGGAAAAGGGGTCTGGGAGATATGGAAAAGGGGTCAGAGAGATATGGAGAGGGGGTCAGAGAGATATGGAGAGGGACTCAGAGAGATATGGAGGGGCGGTCAGAGAGGTATGGAGATGGTGTCAGAGAGATATGGAGAGGGGGTCAGTAAGATGTGGAAAAGGTGTCAGAGAGATATGGAGAGGTGGTCAGAGAGATATGGAGAGAGGCTCAGAGAGATATGGAACAGGGTCAGAGAGATATGGAGAGGGGCTCACAGAGATATGGAAATGTGTTGCTGGAGAAGCGCAGCAGGTCAGGCAGCATCTAGGGAACAGGAGAATCGACGTTTCGGGCATTAGCCCTTCTTCAGGACCGCTCTCCATATCACAGAGATATGGAGAGCGGTCAGAGAGATATGGAGAGGGGGTCAGAGAGATATGGATAGGGGTCAGAGGTATGGAGAGGGGGTCAGAGAGATATGAAGAGGGGCTCACAGAGATACGGAGAGGGGTCAGAGAGATATGGAGAGAGGGTCAGATCGATATGGAAAAGGGGTCAGAGAGATATGGAGAGGTGGTCAGAGTGATATGGGGAGGGGGTCAGAGAGGTATGGAGAGGGTTCAGAGAGATATGAAGAGGGAGACAGAGTGATATGGAGAGGCGGTCAGAGAGATATGGAGAGGGGTCAGAGAGATATGGAGAGGGGTCAGAGATTTGTAGAGGGGGTCAGAGAGATATGGAGAGAGGCTTCCAGAGATATGGAGAGGGATCAGAGAGATATGGAGAGTGGGTCAGAGAGATATGGAGAGGCGGTTAGAGAAATATGGAGAGGGGTCAGAGAGATATGGTGAGGCGATCAGAGATATATGGAGGCGCGGTCAGAGAGGTATGGAGAGCGGTCAGAGAGATATGGAGAGGGGGTCAGAGAGATATGGAAAATGGGTCAGAGAGATATGGAGAGGGGTCAGAGAGATATGGAGAGGGGGTCAGAGAGATATGGAGAGGGGCTCAGAGAGATATGGAGGGGTGGTCAGAGAGCTATGGAGATGTAGTCAGAGACATATGAAAAGGGGCTCACAGAGATATGGAGGGGGGTCAGAGCGATATGGAAAAGGAGTCAGAGAGATATGGAGAGGGGGTCAGAGAGATATGGAAAAGGGGTCAGAGAGATGTGAAAAGGGTGGTCAGAGAGATATGGAGAAGCGGTTAGAGAGATATGGAGAGGGGTTCAGAGCGATATGAAGAGGAGCTCACAGAGATATGGAGAGGGGTCAGAGAGATATGGAGAGGGGCTCAGAGAGATATGGAGGGGCGGTCAGAGATGTATGGAGATGGTGTCAGAGAGATATGGAGAGGGGGTCAGTAAGATGTGGAAAAGGTGTCAGAGAGATATGGAGAGGTGGTCAGAGAGATATGGAACAGGGTCAGAGAGATATGGAGAGGGGCTCACAGGGATATGGAGAGCGGTCAGAGAGATATGGAGAGGGGTTCAGAGAGATATGGGGAGGGGGTCAGAGAGAAATGGAGAGGTGGTCAGAGAGATATGGAGAGGTGGTCAGGGAGATATGGAGAGGTGTCAGAGAGATACAGAGAGGGGTGAGAGAGATGTGGAAAACGGGGTCAAAAAAATATGGAGAGGGGGTCAGAGAGAAATGGAGAGGGGCTTACAGAGGTATGGAGAGGGATCAGAGAGATATGGAGAGGGGTCAGAGAGATATGGAGAGGGGTCAGAGAGATATGGAGAGAGGCTTACAGAGATATGGAGAGGGGGTCAGAGAGATATGGAGAGGGGGTCAGAGAGGTATGGAGAGGGGGTCAGAGAGATATGGAGAGGGGGTCAGAGAGATATGGTGAGGCGGTCAGAGAGATATGGAGAGGGAGTCAGAGAGATATGGAGGCGCGGTCAGAGAGGTATGGAGAGGGCCTCACAGAGATATGGAGAGGGGTCAGAGAGATATGGAGAGGGGGTCAGAGCGATATGGAAAAGGGGTCAGAGAGATCTGGAAAAGGGGTCAGAGAGATATGGAGAGGGGGTCAGAGAGATATGGAGAGGGGCTCAGAGAGATATGGAGAGGGGCTCACAGAGATATGGAGAGCGGTCAGAGAGATAGGAGAGGGGGTCAGAGCGATATGGAAAAGGGGTCAGAGAGATCTGGAAAAGGGGTCAGAGAGATATGGAGAGGGGTCAGAGAGATATGGAGAGAGGCTTACAGAGATATGGAGAGGGGGTCAGAGAGATATGGAGAGGGGTCAGAGGTATGGAGAGGGGGTCAGAGAGATATGAAGAGGGGCTCACAGAGATATGGAGAGGGGTCAGAGAGATATGGAGAGGGGGTCAGAGCGATATGGAAAAGGGGTCAGAGAGATCTGGAAAAGGGGTCAGAGAGATATGGAGAGGGGTCAGAGAGATATGGAGAGAGGCTTACAGAGATATGGAGAGGGGGTCAGAGAGATATGGAGAGGGGGTCAGAGAGGTATGGAGAGGGGGTCAGAGAGATATGGAGAGGGGGTCAGAGAGATATGGTGAGGCGGTCAGAGAGATATGGAGAGGGAGTCAGAGAGATATGGAGGCGCGGTCAGAGAGGTATGGAGAGGGCCTCACAGAGATATGGAGAGGGGTCAGAGAGATATGGAGAGGGGGTCAGAGAGATATGGAGAGGGGGTCAGAGAGATATGGAGAGGGGCTCAGAGAGATATGGAGAGGGGCTCACAGAGATATGGAGAGCGGTCAGAGAGATATGGAGAGGGGGTCAGAGCGATATGGAAAAGGGGTCAGAGAGATATGGAGAGGGAGTCAGAGAGACATGGAGAGGCGGTTAGATAGATATGGAGAGGGGTCAGAGGTATGGAGAGGGGGTCAGAGAGATATGGAGAGGGGTCAGAGAGATATGGAGAGGGTGTCAGAGAGATATGGAGAGGTGTTCAGAGAGATATGGAGAGGGTGTCAGAGAGATATAGAGAGGGGTCAGAGAGATATTGAAAAGGGGGTCAAAGAGATATGGAGAAGGGGTCAGAGAGAAATGGAGAGGGGCTTACAGAGGTTATGGAGAGGGATCAGAGATATATGGAGAGGGGTCAGGGATATGGAGAGGGGGTCAGAGAGATATGGAGAGGGGTCAGAGGTATGGAGAGGGGGTCAGAGAGATATGAAGAGGAGCTCACAGAGATGTGGAGAGGGGTCAGAGAGATATGGAGAGGGGGTCAGAGCGATATGGAGAGGGGTCAGAGAGATATGGAGAGGGTTCAGAGAGATATGGAGAGGGAGACAGAGAGATATGGAGAGGTGTTCAGAGAGATATCGAGAAGGGTCAGAGAGATATTGAAAAGGGGGTCAAAGAGATACGGAGAAGGGGTCAGAGAGAAATGGAGAGGGGCTTACAGAGGTGTGGATAGGGATCAGAGAAATATGGAGAGGGGTCAGAGGTATGGAGAGGGGGTCAAAGAGATATGGAGAGGGGTTCAGAGAGATATGGAGAGGGGCTTACAGAGATATGGAGAGGGGTCAGAGGTATGGAGAGGGGGTCAGAGAGATATGAAGAGGGGCTCACAGAGATATGGAGAGGGGTCAGAGAGATAGGAGAGGGGGTCAGAGCGATATGGAAAAGGGGTCAGAGAGATATGGAAAAGGGATCAGAGAGATATGGAGAGGGGGTCAGAGAGATATGGAGAGGGGCTCAAAGAGATATGGAGGGGCGGTCAGAGATGTATGGAGATGGTGTCAGAGAGATATGGAGAGGGGGTCAGTAAGATGTGGAAAAGGTGTCAGAGAGATATGGAGAGGTGGTCAGAGAGATATGGACAGAGGCTCAGAGAGATATGGAACAGGGTCAGAGAGATATGGAGAGGGGCTCATAGAGATATGGAGAGCGGTCAGAGAGATATGGAGAGGGGGTCAGAGAGATATGGAAAAGGGGTCAGAGAGATATGGAGAGGGGTCAGAGGTATGGAGAGGGGGTCAGAGAGATATGAAGAGGGGCTCACAGAGATACGGAGAGGGGTCAGAGAGATATGGAGAGGGGGTCAGATCGATATGGAAAAGGGGTCAGAGAGATATGGAGAGGTGGTCAGAGAGATATGGAGAGGGGTCAGAGAGATATGGAGAGGGGCTTCCAGAGATATGGAGAGGGTTCAGAGAGTTATGGAGAGTTGGTCAGAGAGATATGGAGGTGCGGTCAGAGAGGTATGGAGATGGAGTCAGAGAGATATGGAAAGGGGGTCAGTAAGATGTGGAAACGGTGTCAGAGAGATATGGAGAGGTGGTCAGAGAGATATGGAGAGAGGCTCAGAGAGATATGGAGAGCGGTCAGAGAGATATGGAGAAGGGGTCAGAGAGATATGGAGAGCGGTCAGAGAGATATGGAGAGGGGTCAGAGAGAGACGGAGAGGGTGTCAGAGAGATATAGAGAGGGGTCAGAGTGATATGGAAAAGGGGGTCAGAGAGATATGGAGAAGGGGTCAGAGAGATATGGAATAGGGGTCAGAGAGATATGGAGAGGGGTCAGAGAGATACGGAGAGGGTTTCAGAGAGATATAGAGAGGGGTCAGAGTGATATGGAAAAGGGGGTCAAAGAGATATGGAGAGGGGTTTACAGAGATATGGAGAGGGGTCCGAGAGATATGGAGAGGGTGTCAGAGAGATATGGTGAGGGATCAGGGAGATATGGAGAGGGTGTCAGAGCGATACGGAGAGGGGTCAGAGAGATATGGAGAGGTGGTCAGGGAGATATGGAACGGGTTCAGAGAGATATGTGGAGGATACGGGGAGGGATCAGAGAGATATAGAAAAGGGGGTCAGAGAGATATGGAGAGGGGATCAGAGAGTTATGGAGAGGGACTTACAGAGGTATTGAGAGGTGTCAGAGAGATATGGAGAGGGTTCAGAGATATGGAGAGGGGGTCAGAGAGATATGGAGAAGGGGTCAGAGAGATATGGAGTGGGTCTTACAGAGATATGGAGAGGGGTCAGAGAGATATGGAGAGGGGTCAGCGAGATATGGAGAGGGTGTCAGAGAGATATGGAGTGGGGCTTACAGAGGTATGGAGAGGGATCAGAGAGATATGGAGAGGGGTCAGATATGGAGAGAGGGTCAGTAGAGATATCGACAGGGGGTCAGAGAGATATGGTGAGGGGCTTACAGAGATATGGAGAGGGGTCAGAGAGAATTGGAGAGGGGGTCAGAGAGATATGGAAAGGGGGTCAGAGAGATATGGAAAGGGGGTCAGAGAGATATGGAGAGGCGGTTAGAGAGATATGGAGAGGGGGTCAGAGAGATATGGTGAGGCGGTCAGAGAGATAGGAGAGGGGGTCAGTAAGATGTGGAAAAGGGGTCAGAGAGATATGGAGAGGTGGTCAGAGAGATATGGAGAGGGGCTCAGAGAGATATGGAGAGGCGGCCAGAGAGATATGGCAAGTGGGTCAGAGATTCATGGAAAGGGGGTCAGAGAGATATGGTGAGGCGGTCAAAGAGATACGGAGAGGGGCTCAGAGAGATATGGAAAAGGGTCAGAGAGATATGGAGAGGGGCTCACAGAGATAGGGAGAGCGGTCAGAGAGATATGGAGAGGGGGGTAGAGAGATATGGAAAAGGGGTCAGAGAGATATGGTGATGCGGTTAGAGAGATATGGAGAGGGGCTCAGAGAGATATGGAAAAGGGGTCAGAGAGATATGGAGAGGGGTCAGAGAGATATGGAGAGGTGGTCAGAGAGATATGGAAAGGGTTCAGAGAGATATGTGGAGGATATGGGGAGGGATCAGAGAGATACGGAGAGGGTGTCAGAGAGATACAGAGAGGGGTCAGAGAGATATGGAAAAGGGGGTCAAAGAGATATGGAGAGGGGCTTACACAGATATGGAGAGGGGTCAGAGAGATATGGAGAGGGGTCAGCGAGATGTGGAGAGGGTGTCAGAGAGATATGGAGAGGGGCTTACAGAGGTATGGAGAGGGATCAGAGAGATCTGGAGAGGGGTCAGATATGGAGAGAGGGTCAGTAGAGATATCGAGAGGGCGTCAGAGAGATATGGAGAGGGGCTTCCAGAGATATGGAGAGGGGTCAGAAAGAATTAGAGAGGGGGTCAGAGAGATATGGAAAGGGGGTCAGAGAGATATGGAGAGGCGGTTAGAGAGATATGGAGAGGGGGTCAGAGAGATAGGGTGAGGCGGTCAGAGAGATAGGAGAGGGGGTCAGTAAGATGTGGAAAAGGGGTCAGAGAGATATGGAGAGGTGGTCAGAGAGATATGGAGAGGGGCTCAGAGAGATATGGAGAGGCGGTCAGAGAGATATGGCAAGGGGGTCAGAGATTCATGGAAAGGGGGTCAGAGAGATATGGTGAGGCGGTCAAAGAGATACGGAGAGGGGCTCAGAGAGATATGGAAAAGGGTCAGAGAAATATGGAGAGGGGCTCACAGAGATAGGGAGAGCGGTCAGAGAGATATGGAGAGGGGGGTAGAGAGATATGGAAAAGGGGTCAGAGAGATATGGTGAGGCGGTGAGAGAGATATGGAGAGGGGCTCAGAGAGATATGGAGAGGGTGTCAGAGAGATATAGAGAGGGGTCAGAGAGATATTGAAAAGGGGGTCAAACAGATATGGAGAAGGGGTCAGAGAGAAATGGAGAGGGGCTTACAGAGGTATGGAGAGGGATCAGAGATATATGGAGAGGGGTCAGAGATATGGAGAGGGGGTCAGAGAGATATGGAGAGGGGTCAGAGGTATGGAGAGGGGGTCAGAGAGATATGAAGAGGAGCTCACAGAGATATGGAGAGGGGTCAGAGAGATATGGAGAGGGGGTCAGAGCGATATGGAAAAAGGAATCAGAGAGATATGGAGAGGGTTCAGAGAGATATGGAGAGGGAGACAGAGAGATATGGAGAGGTGTTCAGAGAGATATGGAGAGGGTGTCAGAGAGATATAGAGAAGGGTCAGAGAGATATTGAAAAGGGGGTCAAAGAGATATGGAGAGGGGCTTACAGAGGTATGGAGAGGGATCAGAGATATATGGAGAGGGGTCAGAGTTATGGAGAGGGGTCAGAGATATGGAGAGGGGGTCAGAGAGATATGGAGAGGGGTTCAGAGAGATATGGAGAGGGGCTTACAGAGATATGGAGAGGCGGTCAGAGAGATATGGAGAGGCTGTCAGAGAGATATGGAGAGGCGGTCAGAGAGATATGGAGAGGGGGTCAGAGAGATATGGAGAGGGGCTTACAGAGATATGGAGAGGGGTCAGAGGTATGGAGAGGGGGTCAGAGAGATATGAAGAGGGGCTCACAGAGATATGGAGAGGGGTCAGAGAGATATGGAGAGGGGGTCAGAGCGATATGGAAAAGGGGTCTGGGAGATATGGAAAAGGGGTCAGAGAGATATGGAGAGGGGGTCAGAGAGATATGGAGAGGGACTCAGAGAGATATGGAGGGGCGGTCAGAGAGGTATGGAGATGGTGTCAGAGAGATATGGAGAGGGGGTCAGTAAGATGTGGAAAAGGTGTCAGAGAGATATGGAGAGGTGGTCAGAGAGATATGGAGAGAGGCTCAGAGAGATATGGAACAGGGTCAGAGAGATATGGAGAGGGGCTCACAGAGATATGGAAATGTGTTGCTGGAGAAGCGCAGCAGGTCAGGCAGCATCTAGGGAACAGGAGAATCGACGTTTCGGGCATTAGCCCTTCTTCAGGACTGCTCTCCATATCACAGAGATATGGAGAGCGGTCAGAGAGATATGGAGAGGGGGTCAGAGAGATATGGATAGGGGTCAGAGGTATGGAGAGGGGGTCAGAGAGATATGAAGAGGGGCTCACAGAGATACGGAGAGGGGTCAGAGAGATATGGAGAGAGGGTCAGATCGATATGGAAAAGGGGTCAGAGAGATATGGAGAGGTGGTCAGAGTGATATGGGGAGGGGGTCAGAGAGGTATGGAGAGGGTTCAGAGAGATATGAAGAGGGAGACAGAGTGATATGGAGAGGCGGTCAGAGAGATATGGAGAGGGGTCAGAGAGATATGGAGAGGGGTCAGAGATTTGTAGAGGGGGTCAGAGAGATATGGAGAGAGGCTTCCAGAGATATGGAGAGGGATCAGAGAGATATGGAGAGTGGGTCAGAGAGATATGGAGAGGCGGTTAGAGAAATATGGAGAGGGGTCAGAGAGATATGGTGAGGCGATCAGAGATATATGGAGGCGCGGTCAGAGAGGTATGGAGAGCGGTCAGAGAGATATGGAGAGGGGGTCAGAGAGATATGGAAAATGGGTCAGAGAGATATGGAGAGGGGTCAGAGAGATATGGAGAGGGGGTCAGAGAGATATGGAGAGGGGCTCAGAGAGATATGGAGGGGTGGTCAGAGAGCTATGGAGATGTAGTCAGAGACATATGAAAAGGGGCTCACAGAGATATGGAGGGGGGTCAGAGCGATATGGAAAAGGAGTCAGAGAGATATGGAGAGGGGGTCAGAGAGATATGGAAAAGGGGTCAGAGAGATGTGAAAAGGGTGGTCAGAGAGATATGGAGAAGCGGTTAGAGAGATATGGAGAGGGGTTCAGAGCGATATGAAGAGGAGCTCACAGAGATATGGAGAGGGGTCAGAGAGATATGGAGAGGGGGTCAGAGAGATATGGAGAGGCGGTCAGAGAGATATGGAGAGGCGTCAGAGAGATATGGAGAGGGGTCAGAGAGATATGGAGAGGAGGTCAGAGCGATATGGAGAGGGGCTCAGAGAGATATGGAGAGGGGGTCAGAGAGATATGGAAAAGCAGTCAGAGAGATGTGGAAAGGGTGGTCAGAGAGATATGGAGAGGCGGGTGGAGAGATATGGAGAGGGAGTCAGAGAGATATGGAGTGGGGTCAGAGATATGGAGAGGATGTCAGAGAGATGTGCAGAGGGAGTCAGAAAGATATGGAAAGGAGTCAGAGCAAAATGGAGATGGAGTCAGAGAGCTTTGGGAGGTGGTCAGAGAGATATGCAGAGGCGGTCAGAGAGATATGGGGAGGAGGGTCAGTGAGATATGGAGAGGGAGACAGAGAGATATGGAGAGGAGGTCAGAGAGATATGGAGAGGGGTCAGAGAGATATGGAAAGGTGGTCAGAGAGATATGGAGAGGTGCTCAGAGAGATATGGAGAGGCGGTCAGAGAGATATGGAGAGGGGTACAGAGAGATATGGAGAGGGGGTCAGCGAGATATGGAAAAGGGGTCAGAGAGATATGGAGAGGGGTCAGAGGTATGGAGAGGGGATCAGGGAGATATGAAGAGGGACTCACAGAGATATGGAGAGGGGTCAGAGAGATGTGGAGAGGGGGTCAGAGCGATATGGAAAAGGGGGTTACAGAGATATGGAAAAGGGGGTCAAAGAGATATGGAGAGGAGGTCAGAGAGATATGGAGAGGGGCTTACAGAGGTATGGAGAGGGATCAGAGAGATATGGAGAGGGGTCAGAGATATGGAGAGGGGGTCAGAGAGATATGGAGAGCCTATCAGAGAGGTATGGAGATGGAGTCAGAGAGATATGGAGAGGGGGTCAGTAAGATTTGGCAAAGTTGTCAGAGAGATATGGAGAGGTGGTCAGAGAGATATAGAGAGGGGCTCAGAGAGATATGGAGAGGCGGTCAGAGAGGTATGGAGATGGAGTCAGAGAGATATGGAGAGGGGGTCAGTAAGAGTTGGAAAAGGTGTCAGAAAGATATGGAGAGGTGGTCAGAGAGATATAGAAAGGGGCTCAGAGAGATATGGAGAGGCGGTCAGAGAGATATGGAGAGGGGCCAGAGAGATATGGAGAGGGCGTTAGAGAGATATGGAGAGGTGGTCAGAGAGATATGGAGAGGGAGTCAGAGAGATATGGAGAGCCTATCAGAGAGGTATGGAGATGGAGTCAGAGAGATATGGAGAGGGGGTCAGAGGGATATGGAGAGGCGGTTAGAGAGATATGGAGAGGGGCTCAGAGCGATATGGAGAGGGCGTCAGAGTGATATGGAAAAGGGGTCAGAGAGATATGGAGAGGTGGTTAGAGAGATATGGAGAGGTGGTCAGAGAGATATGGAGAGGGAGTCAGAGAGATATGGAGAGCCTATCAGAGAGGTATGGAGATGGAGTCAGAGAGATATGGAGAGGGGGTCAGTAAGATTTGGAAAAGGTGTCAGAGAGATATGGAGAGATGGTCAGAGAGATATAGAGAGGGGCTCAGAGAGATATGGAGAGGCGGTCAGAGAGATATGGAGAGGGGTCAGAGAGATATGGAGAGGGGGTCAGAGAGATATGGAGAGGGGGTCAGAGTGATATGAAGACGGGCTCACAGAGATATGGAGAGGGGTCAGAGAGATATGGAGAGGGGCTCAGAGCGAAATGGTAAAGGGGTCAGAGAGATATGGAGAGGGGCTCAGAGAGATATGGAGAGGGGGTCAGAGAGATATGGAGAGGGGGTCAGTGGGATATGGAGAGGTGGTCAGAGAGATATGGAGAGGGCCTCAGAGAGATATGAAGAGGGGGTCAGAGAGATATGGAAAAGGGATCAGAGAGATGTGGAAAGGGTGCTCAGAGAGATATGGAGAGGGAGTCAGAGAGATATGGAGACGGGTCAGAGATATGGAGAGGGAGTCAGAAAGATGTGGAAAGGAGTCAGAAAGATGTGGAAAGGAGTCAGAGCAAAATGGAGAGAGAGTCAGAGAGATTTGGGAGGGGGTCAGGGAGATATGGAGAGGCGGTCAGAGAGATATATAGAGGGAGACAGAGAGATATGGAGAGGCGGTCAGAGAGATATGTAGAGGGGGTCAGAGAGATATGGAAAGGGTTCCGAGAGATATGGAGAGGGAGTCAGATAGATATGGGAAGGGATCAGAAAGATATGGAGAGGGGGTCAGAGAGATATGGAAAGGGTTCAGAGAGATTTGGAAAAGGGGATCAGAGAGATAAGGTGAGGCGGTCAGAGAGATAAGGAGAGGGAGTCAGATAGATATGGGGAGGGGGTCAGAGAGATATGGCGAGGGGGTCAGAGAGATATGGAGAGGTAGTCAGAGAGTTATGGGGAGTGGGGTCAGAGAGATATGGAGAGGGTTCAGAGAGATATGGAGAGGGAGACAGAGAGATATGGAGAGGCGGTCAGAGAGATATGGAGAGGGTGTCAGAGAGATATAGAGAGGGGTCAGGGAGACATGGAAAAGGGGGACAAAGAGATATGGAGAGGGGGCCAGAGAGATATGGAGAGGGGGTCAGAGAGATATGGAGAGGCACTTACAGAGATGTGGAGAGGGGTCAGAGAGAAATGGAGAGGGGGTCAGAGAGATATGGAGAGGGGCTTACAGAGGTATGGAGAGGGATCAGAGAGATATGGAGAGGGGTCGGAGAGATATGGAGAGGGGTCAGAGAGATATGGAGAGGGGGTCAGAGAGATATGGAGAGGGGGTCAGAGAGATATGGAGCGGGGCTTACAGAGATATGGAGAGGGGTCAGAGAGATATGGAGAGGGGGTCAGAGAGATGTGGAGAGGCGGTCAGAGAGATATGGAGAGGGGTCAGAGAGATATGGAGAGGGGTCAGAGAGATATGGAGAGGAGGTCAGAGCGATATGGAGAGGGGCTCAGAGAGATATGGAGAGGGGGTCAGAGAGATATGGAAAAGCAGTCAGAGAGATGTGGAAAGGGTGGTCAGAGAGATATGGAGAGGCGGGTGGAGAGATATGGAGAGGGAGTCAGAGAGATATGGAGTGAGGTCAGAGATATGGAGAGGAAGTCAGAGAGATGTGCAGAGGGAGTCAGAAAGATATGGAAAGGAGTCAGAGCAAAATAGAGATGGCGTCAGAGAGCTTTGGGAGTTGGTCAGAGAGATATGGAGAGGCGGTCAGAGAGATATGGAGAGGGGTCAGAGAGATATGGAGAGGTGCTCAGAGAGATATGGAGAGGTGCTCAGAGAGATATGGAGAGGCGGTCAGAGAGATATGGAGAGGGGTACAGAGAGATATGGAGAGGGGGTCAGCGAGATATGGAAAAGGGGTCAGAGAGATATGGAGAGGGGTCAGAGGTATGGAGAGGGGGCCAGGGAGATATGAAGAGGGACTCACAGAGATATGGAGAGGGGTCAGAGAGATGTGGAGAGGGGGTCAGAGCGATATGGAAAAGGGGGTTACAGAGATATGGAAAAGGGGGTCAAAGAGATATGGAGAGGAGGTCAGAGAGATATGGAGAGGGGCTTACAGAGGTATGGAGAGGGATCAGAGAGATATGGAGAGGGGTCAGAGATATGGAGAGGGGGTCAGAGAGATATGGAGAGTCTATCAGAGAGGTATGGAGATGGAGTCAGAGAGATATGGAGAGGGGGTCAGTAAGATTTGGAAAGGTTGTCAGAGAGATATGGAGAGGTGGTCAGAGAGATTAGAGAGGGGCTCAGAGAGATATGGAGAGGCAGTCAGAGAGGTATGGAGATGGAGTCAGAGAGATATGGAGAGGGGGTCAGTAAGAGTTGGAAAAGGTGTCAGAAAGATATGGAGAGGTGGTCAGAGAGATATAGAAAGGGGCTCAGAGACATATGGAGAGGCGGGCGGAGAGATATGGAGAGGGAGTCAGAGAGATATGGAGTGGGGTCAGAGATATGGAGAGGAAGTCAGAGAGATGTGCAGAGGGAGTCAGAAAGATATGGAAAGGAGTCAGAGCAAAATGGAGATGGAGTCAGAGAACTTTGGGAGGTGGTCAGAGAGATATGGAGAGGGGGTCAGAGAGATATGGAGAGGGAGTCAGAGAGATATGGTGAGGCGGTCAGAGAGATATGGAGAGGGAGTCAGAGAGATATGGAGAGCCTATCAGAGAGGTATGGAGATGGAGTCAGAGAGATATGGAGAGGGGGTCAGTAAGATTTGGAAAAGGTGTCAGAGAGATATGGAGAGGTGGTCAGAGAGATATAGAGCGGGGCTCAGAGAGATATGGAGAGGCGGTCAGAGAGATATGAAGAGGGGCTCACAGAGATATGGAGAGGGGTCAGAGAGATATGGAGAGGGGGTCAGAGCGAAATGGAAAAGGGGTCAGAGAGATATGGAGAGGGGCTCAGAGAGATATGGAGAGGGGGTCAGAGAGATATGGAGAGGGGGTCAGAGAGCTTTGGAGAGGTGGTCAGAGAGATATGGAGAGGGCCTCAGAGAGATATGAAGAGGGGGTCAGAGAGATATGGAAAAGGGATCAGAGAGATGTGGAAAGGGTGCTCAGAGAGATATGGAGAGGGAGTCAGAAAGATGTGGAAAGGAGTCAGAGCAAAATGGAGAGAGAGTCAGAGAGATTTGGGAGGGGGTCAGGGAGATATGGAGAGGCGGTCAGAGAGATATGTAGAGGGAGACAGAGAGATATGGAGAGGCGGTCAGAGAGATATGTAGAGGGGGTCAGAGAGATATGGAAAGGGTTCCAAGAGATATGGAGAGGGAGTCAGATAGATATGGGTAGGGATCAGAAAGATATGGAGAAGGTGTCAGAGAGATATGGAAAGGGTTCAGAGAGATAAGGAGAGGGAGTCAGATAGATATGGGGAGGGGGTCAGAGAGATATGGAGAGGGGGTCAGAGAGATATGGAGTGGCGGTCAGAGAGTTATGGGGAGTGGGGTCAGAGAGATATGGAGAGGGTTCAGAGAGATATGGAGAGGGAAACAGAGAGATATGGAGAGACGGTCAGAGAGATATGGAGAGGGTGTCAGAGAGATATAGAGAGGGGTCAGGGAGACATGGAAAAGGGGGGCAAAGAGATATGGAGAGGGGGTCAGAGAGATATGGAGAGGCGCTTACAGAGATGTGGAGAGGGGTCAGAGAGAAATGGAGAGGGGGTCAGAGAGATATGGAGAGGGGCTTACAGAGGTATGGAGAGGGATCAGAGAGATATGGAGAGGGGTCAGAGATATGGAGAGGGGGTCAGAGAGATATGGAGAGGGGGTCAGAGAGATATGGAGCGGGGCTTACAGAGATATGGAGAGGGGTCAGAGAGATATGGAGAAGGGGTCAGAGAGATGTGGAGAGGCGGTCAGAGAGATATGGAGAGGGGTCAGAGATATGGAGAGCGGGTCAGACAGATATGAAGAGGGGCTCACAGAGATATGGAGAGGGGTCAGAGAGATATGGAGAGGGGTCAGAGATATGGAGAGCGGGTCAGAGAGATATGAAGAGGGGCTCACAGAGATATGGAGAGGGGTCAGAGAGATATGGAGCGGGGTCAGAGCGATATGGAAAAGGGGTCAGAGTGATATGGAGAGGGGCTCAGAGAGATATGGAGAGGGGGTCAGAGAGATATCGAAAAGGGGTCAGAGAGATGTGGAAAGGGTGGTCAGAGAGATATGGAGAGGCGGTCAGAGAGATATGGAGAGGGAGTCAGAGAGATGTGGAGAGGGAGTCAGAAAGATATGGAAAGGAGTCAGAGAAAAATGGAGAGGGAGTCAGAGAGATTTGGGAGGGGGTCACAGAGATATGGAGAGGCGATCAGAGAGATATATGGAGGGGGGTCAGTGAGATATGGATAGGGGGACAGAGAGATATGGAGAAGCGGTCAGAGAGATATGGAGAGGTTGTCAGAGAGATATAGAGAGGGGTCAGAGAGATATGGAAAAGCGGGTCATAAATGTATGCAGAGGGGGTCAGAGAGATATGGAGAGGGGCTTACAGAGGTATGGAGAGGTGGTCAGAGATATATGGAGAGGGAGTCAGAGAGATATGGAGAGGGGGTCAGAGAGATATGGAGAGTGGTCAGAGAGATATGGAGAGGGGTTCACAGAGAAATGGAGAGGGGTCAGAGAGATATGGACAGGGGGTCAGAGAGATATGTAGAGGGGGTCAGAGAGATCTGGAAAGGGTTCAGAGAGATATGGGGAGTGGTCAGAGAGATATGGAGAGGGGTTCACAGAGAAATGGAGAGGGGTCAGAGAGATATGGACAGGGGGTCAGAGAGATATGTAGAGGGGGTCAGAGAGATCTGGAAAGGGTTCAGAGAGATATGGGGAGGGAGTCATATAGATGTGGGGAGGGGGTCAGAGAGATATGGAAAAGGGGTCAGTGAAATATGGAGAGGCGGTCAGAGAGATATGGAGAGGGAGTCAGAGAGATATGGAGAGCCTGTCAGAGAGGTATGGAGATGGAGTCAGAGAGATATGGAGAGGGTGTCAGTAAGATGTGGAAAAGGGGTCAGAGAGATATGGAGAGGGGCTCAGAGAGATATGGAGAGGCGGTCAGAGAGATATGGAAAAGGGGTCAGAGAGATATGGAGAGGGGTCAGAGGTATGGAGAGCGGGTCAGAGAGATATGAAGAGGGGCTCACAGAGATATGGAGAGGGGTCAGAGAGATATGGAGAGGGGGTCAGAGCGATATGGAGAGGGCGTCAGAGTGATATGGAAAAGGGGTCAGAGAGTTATGGGGAGGGGGTCAGAGAGATATGGAGAGGGGCTCAGAGAGATATGGAGAGGGGGTCAGAGAGATGTGGAGATGGAGGCAGAAAGATATGGAAAGGATTCAGAGAAAAATGGAGAGGGAGTCAGCGAGATTTGGGAGGGGGTCAGAGAGATATGGAGAGGCGGTCAGAGAGATATGGGGAGGGGGGTCAGTGAGATATGGAGAGGGAGACAGAGAGATATGGAGAAGCGGTCAGAGAGATATGGAGAGGTTGTCAGAGAGATATAGAAAGGGGTCAGAGAAATATGGAAAGGGGGTCAGAGACTTGGGGAGGGAGTCAGAGAGATATGGAGAGGAGTCAGAGAGATATGGAAAAGGGGGTCAAAGTGATATGGAGAGGGGGTCAGAGAGATATGGAGAGGGGCTTACAGAGGTATGGAGAGGGATCAGAGAGACATGGAGAGGGGATCAGAGAGATAGGGAAAGGGGGTCAGAGAGAATTGGAGAGAGGTCAGAGAGATATGGACAGTGGGTCAAAGAGATATGTAGAGCGGGTCAGAGAGATATGGAAAGGGTTCAGAGAGATATGGAAAAGGGGTCAGAGAAATATGTCGAGGGGGTCAGAGCGATATGGCAAGTGGGAGAGAGAGACACGGAAAGGGGGTCAGAGAGATATGGTGAGGCGGTCAGAGAGACAAGATTGGGAGTCAGATAGATATGGGGAGGGGGTCAGAGAGATATGGAGAGGGGGTCAGAGAGATATGGAAAGGGGTCAGAGAAATTTGGAGAGGCGGTTGGAGAGATATGGAGAGGGAGTCAGCGAGATATGGAGATGGGGTCAGAGAGATATAGAGAGGGGTCAGAGAGATATGGAAAGGAGGTCAAAGAGATATGGAGCGGAGTCAGAGAGATATGGAGAGGTGGTCAGAGAGATATGGAAAAGGCGGTCAAAGAGATATGGAGCGGAGTCAGAGAGATATGGAGAGGGGCTTACAGAGGTATGGAGAGGGATCAGAGAGATATGGAGAGGGGTCAGAGATATGGAGAGGGGGTCAGAGAGATATGGAGAGCCTATCAGAGAGGTATGGAGATGGAGTCAGAGAGATATGGAGAGGGGGTCAGTAAGATTTGGCAAAGTTGTCAGAGAGATATGGAGAGGTGGTCAGAGAGATATAGAGAGGGGCTCAGAGAGATATGGAGAGGCGGTCAGAGAGGTATGGAGATGGAGTCAGAGAGATATGGAGAGGGGGTCAGTAAGAGTTGGAAAAGGTGTCAGAAAGATATGGAGAGGTGGTCAGAGAGATATAGAAAGGGGCTCAGAGAGATATGGAGAGGCGGTCAGAGAGATATGGAGAGGGGCCAGAGAGATATGGAGAGGGCGTTAGAGAGATATGGAGAGGTGGTCAGAGAGATATGGAGAGGGAGTCAGAGAGATATGGAGAGCCTATCAGAGAGGTATGGAGATGGAGTCAGAGAGATATGGAGAGGGGGTCAGAGGGATATGGAGAGGCGGTTAGAGAGATATGGAGAGGGGCTCAGAGCGATATGGAGAGGGCGTCAGAGTGATATGGAAAAGGGGTCAGAGAGATATGGAGAGGTGGTTAGAGAGATATGGAGAGGTGGTCAGAGAGATATGGAGAGGGAGTCAGAGAGATATGGAGAGCCTATCAGAGAGGTATGGAGATGGAGTCAGAGAGATATGGAGAGGGGGTCAGTAAGATTTGGAAAAGGTGTCAGAGAGATATGGAGAGATGGTCAGAGAGATATAGAGAGGGGCTCAGAGAGATATGGAGAGGCGGTCAGAGAGATATGGAGAGGGGTCAGAGAGATATGGAGAGGGGGTCAGAGAGATATGGAGAGGGGGTCAGAGTGATATGAAGACGGGCTCACAGAGATATGGAGAGGGGTCAGAGAGATATGGAGAGGGGCTCAGAGCGAAATGGTAAAGGGGTCAGAGAGATATGGAGAGGGGCTCAGAGAGATATGGAGAGGGGGTCAGAGAGATATGGAGAGGGGGTCAGTGGGATATGGAGAGGTGGTCAGAGAGATATGGAGAGGGCCTCAGAGAGATATGAAGAGGGGGTCAGAGAGATATGGAAAAGGGATCAGAGAGATGTGGAAAGGGTGCTCAGAGAGATATGGAGAGGGAGTCAGAGAGATATGGAGACGGGTCAGAGATATGGAGAGGGAGTCAGAAAGATGTGGAAAGGAGTCAGAAAGATGTGGAAAGGAGTCAGAGCAAAATGGAGAGAGAGTCAGAGAGATTTGGGAGGGGGTCAGGGAGATATGGAGAGGCGGTCAGAGAGATATATAGAGGGAGACAGAGAGATATGGAGAGGCGGTCAGAGAGATATGTAGAGGGGGTCAGAGAGATATGGAAAGGGTTCCGAGAGATATGGAGAGGGAGTCAGATAGATATGGGAAGGGATCAGAAAGATATGGAGAGGGGGTCAGAGAGATATGGAAAGGGTTCAGAGAGATTTGGAAAAGGGGATCAGAGAGATAAGGTGAGGCGGTCAGAGAGATAAGGAGAGGGAGTCAGATAGATATGGGGAGGGGGTCAGAGAGATATGGCGAGGGGGTCAGAGAGATATGGAGAGGTAGTCAGAGAGTTATGGGGAGTGGGGTCAGAGAGATATGGAGAGGGTTCAGAGAGATATGGAGAGGGAGACAGAGAGATATGGAGAGGCGGTCAGAGAGATATGGAGAGGGTGTCAGAGAGATATAGAGAGGGGTCAGGGAGACATGGAAAAGGGGGACAAAGAGATATGGAGAGGGGGCCAGAGAGATATGGAGAGGGGGTCAGAGAGATATGGAGAGGCACTTACAGAGATGTGGAGAGGGGTCAGAGAGAAATGGAGAGGGGGTCAGAGAGATATGGAGAGGGGCTTACAGAGGTATGGAGAGGGATCAGAGAGATATGGAGAGGGGTCGGAGAGATATGGAGAGGGGTCAGAGAGATATGGAGAGGGGGTCAGAGAGATATGGAGAGGGGGTCAGAGAGATATGGAGCGGGGCTTACAGAGATATGGAGAGGGGTCAGAGAGATATGGAGAGGGGGTCAGAGAGATGTGGAGAGGCGGTCAGAGAGATATGGAGAGGGGTCAGAGAGATATGGAGAGGGGTCAGAGAGATATGGAGAGGAGGTCAGAGCGATATGGAGAGGGGCTCAGAGAGATATGGAGAGGGGGTCAGAGAGATATGGAAAAGCAGTCAGAGAGATGTGGAAAGGGTGGTCAGAGAGATATGGAGAGGCGGGTGGAGAGATATGGAGAGGGAGTCAGAGAGATATGGAGTGAGGTCAGAGATATGGAGAGGAAGTCAGAGAGATGTGCAGAGGGAGTCAGAAAGATATGGAAAGGAGTCAGAGCAAAATAGAGATGGCGTCAGAGAGCTTTGGGAGTTGGTCAGAGAGATATGGAGAGGCGGTCAGAGAGATATGGAGAGGGGTCAGAGAGATATGGAGAGGTGCTCAGAGAGATATGGAGAGGTGCTCAGAGAGATATGGAGAGGCGGTCAGAGAGATATGGAGAGGGGTACAGAGAGATATGGAGAGGGGGTCAGCGAGATATGGAAAAGGGGTCAGAGAGATATGGAGAGGGGTCAGAGGTATGGAGAGGGGGCCAGGGAGATATGAAGAGGGACTCACAGAGATATGGAGAGGGGTCAGAGAGATGTGGAGAGGGGGTCAGAGCGATATGGAAAAGGGGGTTACAGAGATATGGAAAAGGGGGTCAAAGAGATATGGAGAGGAGGTCAGAGAGATATGGAGAGGGGCTTACAGAGGTATGGAGAGGGATCAGAGAGATATGGAGAGGGGTCAGAGATATGGAGAGGGGGTCAGAGAGATATGGAGAGTCTATCAGAGAGGTATGGAGATGGAGTCAGAGAGATATGGAGAGGGGGTCAGTAAGATTTGGAAAGGTTGTCAGAGAGATATGGAGAGGTGGTCAGAGAGATTAGAGAGGGGCTCAGAGAGATATGGAGAGGCAGTCAGAGAGGTATGGAGATGGAGTCAGAGAGATATGGAGAGGGGGTCAGTAAGAGTTGGAAAAGGTGTCAGAAAGATATGGAGAGGTGGTCAGAGAGATATAGAAAGGGGCTCAGAGACATATGGAGAGGCGGGCGGAGAGATATGGAGAGGGAGTCAGAGAGATATGGAGTGGGGTCAGAGATATGGAGAGGAAGTCAGAGAGATGTGCAGAGGGAGTCAGAAAGATATGGAAAGGAGTCAGAGCAAAATGGAGATGGAGTCAGAGAACTTTGGGAGGTGGTCAGAGAGATATGGAGAGGGGGTCAGAGAGATATGGAGAGGGAGTCAGAGAGATATGGTGAGGCGGTCAGAGAGATATGGAGAGGGAGTCAGAGAGATATGGAGAGCCTATCAGAGAGGTATGGAGATGGAGTCAGAGAGATATGGAGAGGGGGTCAGTAAGATTTGGAAAAGGTGTCAGAGAGATATGGAGAGGTGGTCAGAGAGATATAGAGCGGGGCTCAGAGAGATATGGAGAGGCGGTCAGAGAGATATGAAGAGGGGCTCACAGAGATATGGAGAGGGGTCAGAGAGATATGGAGAGGGGGTCAGAGCGAAATGGAAAAGGGGTCAGAGAGATATGGAGAGGGGCTCAGAGAGATATGGAGAGGGGGTCAGAGAGATATGGAGAGGGGGTCAGAGAGCTTTGGAGAGGTGGTCAGAGAGATATGGAGAGGGCCTCAGAGAGATATGAAGAGGGGGTCAGAGAGATATGGAAAAGGGATCAGAGAGATGTGGAAAGGGTGCTCAGAGAGATATGGAGAGGGAGTCAGAAAGATGTGGAAAGGAGTCAGAGCAAAATGGAGAGAGAGTCAGAGAGATTTGGGAGGGGGTCAGGGAGATATGGAGAGGCGGTCAGAGAGATATGTAGAGGGAGACAGAGAGATATGGAGAGGCGGTCAGAGAGATATGTAGAGGGGGTCAGAGAGATATGGAAAGGGTTCCAAGAGATATGGAGAGGGAGTCAGATAGATATGGGTAGGGATCAGAAAGATATGGAGAAGGTGTCAGAGAGATATGGAAAGGGTTCAGAGAGATAAGGAGAGGGAGTCAGATAGATATGGGGAGGGGGTCAGAGAGATATGGAGAGGGGGTCAGAGAGATATGGAGTGGCGGTCAGAGAGTTATGGGGAGTGGGGTCAGAGAGATATGGAGAGGGTTCAGAGAGATATGGAGAGGGAAACAGAGAGATATGGAGAGACGGTCAGAGAGATATGGAGAGGGTGTCAGAGAGATATAGAGAGGGGTCAGGGAGACATGGAAAAGGGGGGCAAAGAGATATGGAGAGGGGGTCAGAGAGATATGGAGAGGCGCTTACAGAGATGTGGAGAGGGGTCAGAGAGAAATGGAGAGGGGGTCAGAGAGATATGGAGAGGGGCTTACAGAGGTATGGAGAGGGATCAGAGAGATATGGAGAGGGGTCAGAGATATGGAGAGGGGGTCAGAGAGATATGGAGAGGGGGTCAGAGAGATATGGAGCGGGGCTTACAGAGATATGGAGAGGGGTCAGAGAGATATGGAGAAGGGGTCAGAGAGATGTGGAGAGGCGGTCAGAGAGATATGGAGAGGGGTCAGAGATATGGAGAGCGGGTCAGACAGATATGAAGAGGGGCTCACAGAGATATGGAGAGGGGTCAGAGAGATATGGAGAGGGGTCAGAGATATGGAGAGCGGGTCAGAGAGATATGAAGAGGGGCTCACAGAGATATGGAGAGGGGTCAGAGAGATATGGAGCGGGGTCAGAGCGATATGGAAAAGGGGTCAGAGTGATATGGAGAGGGGCTCAGAGAGATATGGAGAGGGGGTCAGAGAGATATCGAAAAGGGGTCAGAGAGATGTGGAAAGGGTGGTCAGAGAGATATGGAGAGGCGGTCAGAGAGATATGGAGAGGGAGTCAGAGAGATGTGGAGAGGGAGTCAGAAAGATATGGAAAGGAGTCAGAGAAAAATGGAGAGGGAGTCAGAGAGATTTGGGAGGGGGTCACAGAGATATGGAGAGGCGATCAGAGAGATATATGGAGGGGGGTCAGTGAGATATGGATAGGGGGACAGAGAGATATGGAGAAGCGGTCAGAGAGATATGGAGAGGTTGTCAGAGAGATATAGAGAGGGGTCAGAGAGATATGGAAAAGCGGGTCATAAATGTATGCAGAGGGGGTCAGAGAGATATGGAGAGGGGCTTACAGAGGTATGGAGAGGTGGTCAGAGATATATGGAGAGGGAGTCAGAGAGATATGGAGAGGGGGTCAGAGAGATATGGAGAGTGGTCAGAGAGATATGGAGAGGGGTTCACAGAGAAATGGAGAGGGGTCAGAGAGATATGGACAGGGGGTCAGAGAGATATGTAGAGGGGGTCAGAGAGATCTGGAAAGGGTTCAGAGAGATATGGGGAGTGGTCAGAGAGATATGGAGAGGGGTTCACAGAGAAATGGAGAGGGGTCAGAGAGATATGGACAGGGGGTCAGAGAGATATGTAGAGGGGGTCAGAGAGATCTGGAAAGGGTTCAGAGAGATATGGGGAGGGAGTCATATAGATGTGGGGAGGGGGTCAGAGAGATATGGAAAAGGGGTCAGTGAAATATGGAGAGGCGGTCAGAGAGATATGGAGAGGGAGTCAGAGAGATATGGAGAGCCTGTCAGAGAGGTATGGAGATGGAGTCAGAGAGATATGGAGAGGGTGTCAGTAAGATGTGGAAAAGGGGTCAGAGAGATATGGAGAGGGGCTCAGAGAGATATGGAGAGGCGGTCAGAGAGATATGGAAAAGGGGTCAGAGAGATATGGAGAGGGGTCAGAGGTATGGAGAGCGGGTCAGAGAGATATGAAGAGGGGCTCACAGAGATATGGAGAGGGGTCAGAGAGATATGGAGAGGGGGTCAGAGCGATATGGAGAGGGCGTCAGAGTGATATGGAAAAGGGGTCAGAGAGTTATGGGGAGGGGGTCAGAGAGATATGGAGAGGGGCTCAGAGAGATATGGAGAGGGGGTCAGAGAGATGTGGAGATGGAGGCAGAAAGATATGGAAAGGATTCAGAGAAAAATGGAGAGGGAGTCAGCGAGATTTGGGAGGGGGTCAGAGAGATATGGAGAGGCGGTCAGAGAGATATGGGGAGGGGGGTCAGTGAGATATGGAGAGGGAGACAGAGAGATATGGAGAAGCGGTCAGAGAGATATGGAGAGGTTGTCAGAGAGATATAGAAAGGGGTCAGAGAAATATGGAAAGGGGGTCAGAGACTTGGGGAGGGAGTCAGAGAGATATGGAGAGGAGTCAGAGAGATATGGAAAAGGGGGTCAAAGTGATATGGAGAGGGGGTCAGAGAGATATGGAGAGGGGCTTACAGAGGTATGGAGAGGGATCAGAGAGACATGGAGAGGGGATCAGAGAGATAGGGAAAGGGGGTCAGAGAGAATTGGAGAGAGGTCAGAGAGATATGGACAGTGGGTCAAAGAGATATGTAGAGCGGGTCAGAGAGATATGGAAAGGGTTCAGAGAGATATGGAAAAGGGGTCAGAGAAATATGTCGAGGGGGTCAGAGCGATATGGCAAGTGGGAGAGAGAGACACGGAAAGGGGGTCAGAGAGATATGGTGAGGCGGTCAGAGAGACAAGATTGGGAGTCAGATAGATATGGGGAGGGGGTCAGAGAGATATGGAGAGGGGGTCAGAGAGATATGGAAAGGGGTCAGAGAAATTTGGAGAGGCGGTTGGAGAGATATGGAGAGGGAGTCAGCGAGATATGGAGATGGGGTCAGAGAGATATAGAGAGGGGTCAGAGAGATATGGAAAGGAGGTCAAAGAGATATGGAGCGGAGTCAGAGAGATATGGAGAGGTGGTCAGAGAGATATGGAAAAGGCGGTCAAAGAGATATGGAGCGGAGTCAGAGAGATATGGAGAGGGGCTTACAGAGGTATGGAGAGGGACTCAGAGAGTTATGGGGAGGGGGGTCAGAGAGATATGGAGATGGAGTCAGAGAGATATGGAGAGGGGTCAGAGAGATATGGGGAGGGAGTCAGAGGGATATGGAGAGGGAGTCAGAGAGTTATGGAGATGGGGTCAGAGAGATATGGAGAGGGGTTCAGTGAGATATGGAGAGGCGGTCAGAGAGATATGGAGAGGGAGTCAGAGAGATATGGAGAGGGGTCAGAGAGATATGGAGATGGGGTCAGAGAGATATAGAGAGGGGTCAGAGAGATATGGAAAGGGGGTCAAAGACATGGAAAGGGGGTCAGAGAGATATGGAGAGGTGGTCAGAGAGATATGGAAAAGGCGGTCAAAGAGATATGGAGCAGAGTCAGAGAGATATGGAGAGGGGCTTACAGAGGTATGGAGAGGGACTCAGAGAGTTATGGGGAGGGGGGTCAGAGAGATATGGAGATGGAGTCAGAGAGATATGGAGAGGGGTCAGAGTGATATGGGGAGGGAGTCAGAGGGATATGGAGAGGGAGTCAGAGAGATATGGAGAGGGGGTCAGTGAGATATGGAAAAGGGGTCAGAGAGATATGGAGAGGGGTCAGAGGTATGGAGAGGGGGTCAGGGAGATATGGAGAGTCTATCAGAGAGGTATGGAGATGGAGTCAGAGAGATATGGAGAGGGGGTCAGTCAGATTTGGAAAAGTTGTCAGAGAGATATGGAGAAGTGGTCAGAGAGATATGGAGAGGTGGTCAGAGAGATATAGAGAGGGGCTCAGAGAGATATAGAGAGGGATCAGAGAGATATGGAGAGGGGTCAGAGAGATATGGAGAGGTGGTCAGAGAGATATGGAGAGGTGGTCAGAGAGATATAGAGAGGGGCTCAGAGAGATATAGAGAGGGATCAGAGAGATGTGGAGAGGGGGTCAGAGCGATATGGAAAAGGGGGTTACAGAGATATGGAAAAGGGGGTCAAAGAGATATGGAGAGGAGGTCAGAGAGATATGGAGAGGGGCTTACAGAGGTATGGAGAGGGGGTCAGAGAGATATGGAGAGTCTATCAGAGAGGTATGGAGATGGAGTCAGAGAGATATGGAGAGGGGGTCAGTCAGATTTGGAAAAGTTGTCAGAGAGATATGGAGAAGTGGTCAGAGAGATATGGAGAGGTGGTCAGAGAGATATAGAGAGGGGCTCAGAGAGATATAGAGAGGGATCAGAGAGATATGGAGAGGGGTCAGAGAGATATGGAGAGGTGGTCAGAGAGATATGGAGAGGTGGTCAGAGAGATATAGAGAGGGGCTCAGAGAGATATAGAGAGGGATCAGAGAGATGTGGAGAGGGGGTAAGAGCGATATGGAAAAGGGGGTTACAGAGATATGGAAAAGGGGGTCAAAGAGATATGGAGAGGCGGTCAGAGAGGTATGGAGATGGAGTCAGAGAGATATGGAGAGAGGGTCAGTAAGAGTTGGAAAAGGTGTCAGAAAGATGTGGAGAGGTGGTCAGAGAGATATAGAAAGGGGCTCAGAGACATATGGAGAGGCGGGTGGAGAGATATGGAGAGGGAGTCAGAGAGATATGGAGTGGGGTCAGAGATATGGAGAGGAAGTCAGAGAGATGTGCAGAGGGAGTCAGAAAGATATGGAAAGGAGTCAGAGCAAAATGGAGATGGAGTCAGAGAGCTTTGGGAGGTGGTCAGAGAGATATGGAGAGGGGGTCAGAGAGATATGGAGAGGGAGTCAGAGAGATATGGTGAGGCGGTCAGAGAGATATGGAGAGGGAGTCAGAGAGATATGGAGAGCCTATCAGAGAGGCATGGAGATGGAGTCAGAGAGATATGGAGAGGGGGTCAGTAAGATTTGGAAAAGGTGTCAGAGAGATATGGAGAGGTGGTCAGAGAGATATAGAGCGGGGCTCAGAGAGATATGGAGAGGCGGTCAGAGAGATATGGAGAGGGGTCAGAGAGATATGGAGATGGGGTCAGAGAGATATGGAGAGGGGGTCAGAGAGATATGAAGAGGGGCTCACAGAGATATGGAGAGGGGTCAGAGAGATATGGAGAGGGGGTCAGAGAGATATGGAGAGGGGGTCAGAGAGATATGGAGAGGTGGTCAGAGAGATATGGAGAGGGCCTCAGAGAGATACGGAGAGGTGGTCCGAGAGATATGGAGAGGGGGTCAGAGAGATATGGAGAGGTGGTCAGAGAGATATGGAGAGGGCCTCAGAGAGATATGCAGAGGGCCTCAGAGAGATATGAAGAGGGGGTCAGAGAGATATGGAAAAGGGATCAGAGAGATGTGGAAAGGGTGCTCAGAGAGATATGGAGAGGGAGTCAGAGAGATATGGAGACGGGTCAGAGATATGGAGAGGAAGTCAGAGAGATGTGGAGAGGGAGTCAGAAAGATGTGGAAAGGAGTCAGAGCAAAATGGAGAGAGAGTCAGAGAGATTTGGGAGGGGGTCAGGGAGATATGGAGAGGCGGTTAGAGAGATAATGTAGAGGGAGACAGAGAGATATGGAGAGGCGGTCAGAGAGATATGTAGAGGGGGTCAGAGAGATATGGAAAGGGTTCCGAGAGATATGGAGAGGGAGTCAGATAGATATGGGAAGGGATCAGAAAGATATGGAGAGGGTGTCAGAGAGATATGGAAAGGGTTCAGAGAGATAAGGAGAGGGAGTCAGATAGATATGGGGAGGGGGTCAGAGAGATATGGAGAGGGTTCAGAGAGATATGGAGAGGGAAACAGAGAGATATGGAGAGGCGGTCAGAGCGATATGGAGAGGGTGTCAGAGAGATATAGAGAGGGGTCAGGGAGACATGGAAAAGGGGGGCAAAGAGATATGGAGAGGGGGCCAGAGAGATATGGAGAGGGGGTCAGAGAGATATGGAGAGGCGCTTACAGAGATGTGGAGAGGGGTCAGAGAGAAATGGAGAGGGGGTCAGAGAGATATGGAGAGGGGTCAGAGATATGGAGAGGGGGTCAGAGAGATATGGAGAGGGGGTCAGAGAGATATGGAGCGGGGCTTACAGAGATATGGAGAGGGGTCAGAGAGATATGGAGAAGGGGTCAGAGAGATGTGGAGAGGCGGTCAGAGAGATATGGAGAGGGGTCAGAGAGATATGGAGAGGGGTCAGAGATATGGAGAGCGGGTCAGACAGATATGAAGAAGGGCTCACAGAGATATGGAGAGGGGTTAGAGAGATATGGAGCGGGGTCAGAGCGATATGGAAAAGGGGTCAGAGTGATATGGAGAGGGGCTCAGAGAGATATGGAGAGGGGGTCAGAGAGATATCGAAAAGGGGTCAGAGAGATGTGGAAAGGGTGGTCAGAGAGATATGGAGAGGCGGTCAGAGAGATATGGAGAGGGAGTCAGAGAGATGTGGAGAGGGAGTCAGAAAGATATGGAAAGGAGTCAGAGAAAAATGGAGAGGGAGTCAGAGAGATTTGGGAGGGGGTCACAGAGATATGGAGAGGCGATCAGAGAGATATGTGGAGGGGGGTCAGTGAGATATGGATAGGGGGACAGAGAGATATGGAGAAGCGGTCAGAGAGATATGGAGAGGTTGTCAGAGAGATATAGAGAGGGGTCAGAGAGATATGGAAAAGCGGGTCATAAATGTATGCAGAGGGGGTCAGAGATATATGGAGAGGGGCTTACAGAGGTATGGAGAGGTGGTCAGAGATATATGGAGAGGGAGTCAGAGAGATATGGAGAGGGGGTCAGAGAGATATGGAGAGTGGTCAGAGAGATATGGAGAGGGGTTCACAGAGAAATGGAGAGGGGTCAGAGAGATATGGACAGGGGGTCAGAGAGATATGTAGAGGGGGTCAGAGAGATCTGGAAAGGGTTCAGAGAGATATGGGGAGGGAGTCATATAGATGTGGGGAGGGGTTCACAGAGATATGGAAAGGGTTCAGAGAGATATGGAAAAGGGGTCAGTGAAATATGGAGAGGCGGTCAGAGAGGTATGGAGAGGGAGTCAGAGAGATATGGAGAGCCTGTCAGAGAGGTATGGAGATGGAGTCAGAGAGATATGGAGAGGGTGTCAGTAAGATGTGGAAAAGGGGTCAGAGAGATATGGAGAGGGGCTCAGAGAGATATGGAGAGGCGGTCAGAGGTATGGAGAGCGGGTCAGAGAGATATGAAGAGGGGCTCACAGAGATATGGAGAGGGGTCAGAGAGATGTGGAGAGGGGCTCAGAGCGATATGGAGAGGGCGTCAGAGTGATATGGAAAAGGGGTCAGAGAGTTATGGGGAAGGGGGTCAAAGAGATATGGAGCGGGGTCAGAGAGATATGGAGAGGGTTCAGAGAGATATGGAGAGGGAGTCAGAATGATATGGAGAGGGTGTCAGAGAGATATGGAGAGGGGGTCAGAGAGATATGTGGAGGATATGGGGAGGGGTCAGAGAGATATGGAGAGGGGGTCAGAGAGATATGGAGAGGGGTTCAGAAAGATATGGAGAGGGGGTCAGAGTGATATGGAGAGGGGTCAGATAGATTTGGGGAGGGTGTGAGAGAGATATGGAGAGGGGTCAGATAGATATGGGGAGGGGGTCAGAGTGATATTGAAAAAGGGTTCAGAGAGATATGCAGAGGGAGCCAGAGAGATATGGAGAGGGTCAGATAGGTATGGGGAGGAGGTCAGAGAGATATGGAAAGGGGGTCAGAGAGATATGGTGAGGCGGTCAGAGAGATAT
This sequence comes from Chiloscyllium plagiosum, assembly GCF_037043375.1. Lineage (NCBI taxonomy): Eukaryota > Metazoa > Chordata > Chondrichthyes > Orectolobiformes > Hemiscylliidae > Chiloscyllium > Chiloscyllium plagiosum. The sequence continues at coordinate 5,813,588 of NW_028270142.1, forward strand.
GGAGAGGGAGTCAGAGAGATATGGAAATGGGGTCAGAGAGATATAGAGAGGGGTCAGAGAGATATGGAAAGGGGGTCAGAGACATGGGGAGGGAGTCAGAGACATATGGATAGGAGTCAGAGAAATATGGAAAACGGGGTCAGAGAGATATGGAGCGGGGTCAGAGAGATATGGAGAGGGGCTTACAGAGGTATGGAGAGGGATCAGAGAGATATGGAGAGGGGGTCAGAGCGATATCGAGAGGGAGCCAGAGAGATATGGAGAGGGGTCAGAGAACTATGGAGAGGGTGTCAGAGAGATATAGAGATGGAGTCAGAGAAATATGGAGAGGCAGACAGAGAGATATGGAGAGGGGCTCACAGAGATATGGAGAGGGTTCAGAGAGATATGGAAAAGGGATCAGAGAAATATGTAGAGGGGGTCAGAGCGATATGGAAAGGGGGTCAGAGAGACATGGAAAGGGGGTCAGAGAGATATGGAGATGGAGTAAGAGAGATATGGAGAGGGAGTCAGAAAGATATGGAGAGGGGGTCAGAGGAATATGGAGATGGAGTCATTGAGATATGGAGAGGGGCTCAGAGAATTATGGGGAGGTGGGTCAGAGAGATATGGAGAGGGAGTCAGAACGGTATGAACAGGGGCTCAGAGCAATATGAGAGGGAGCCAGAGAGAAATGGAGAGGGGGTCAGAGAGATATGTGGACGATATGGGGATGGGTCAGAGAGATGTGGAGAGGGAGTCAGAGAGATAGGGAGATGGAGTCAGAGAGATATGGAAAGGGAGTCAGAGAGATAGGGAGAGGTGGTCAGAGAGATATGGAGAGGGAATCAGAGAGATTTGGGAGAGGGGTCAGAGAGATATGGAGAGGGTTCAGAGAGATATGGAGAGGGAGTCAGGGAGATATGGAGAGGGAGTCAGAGAGATATGGAGAGGGAATCAGTGAGATATGGAGAGGGGGTCAGAGAGATATGGAGAAGCGGTCAGAGAGATATGGAGAGGGAGTCAGAGAGATATGGAGAGGAGTCAGAGAGATATGGAGAGGGTGTCAGAGAGATATGGAGAGAGAGTCAGAGAGATATGGAGAGGGTGTCAGAGAGATTTGGGGAGGGTGTCAGAGAGATTTGGGGAGGGGGTCAGAGAGATATGGAGAGGGGTCAGATAGATATGCGGAGGGCATCAGAGAGATAGGGAGAGGTGGTCAGAGAGATATGGAGAGGGATCAGAGAGATTTGGGAGAGGGGTCAGGGAGATATGGAGAGGGTTCAGAGAGATATGGAGAGGGAGTCAGAGAGATATGGAGAGGGGTCAGAGAGGTATGGAGAGGGAATCAGCGAGATATGGAGAGGGGGTCAGAGAGATATGGAGAAGCGGTCAGAGAGATATGGAGAGGGAGTCAGAGAGATATGGAGATGGGGTCAGAGAGATATAGAGAGGGGTCAGAGAGATATGGAAAGGGGGTCAGAGACATGGGGAGGGAGTCAGAGACATATGGATAGGAGTCAGAGAAATATGGAAAACGGGGTCAGAGAGATATGGAGCGGGGTCAGAGAGATATGGAGAGTGGCTTACAGAGGTATGGAGAGGGATCAGAGAGATATGGAGAGGGGGTCAGAGCGATATCGAGAGGGAGTCAGAGAGATATGGAGAGGAGTCAGAGAGATATGGAGAGGGTGTCAGAGAGATATGGAGAGAGAGTCAGAGAGATATGGAGAGGGTATCAGAGAGATTTGGGGAGGGGTTCAGAGAGATATGGAGAGGGGTCAGATAGATATGGACGGGGGTCAGAGAGATATGGAATGAGGTTCAGAAAGATATGGAGAGGGGGTCAGAGTGATAGAACATAGAACATAGAACAATACAGCACAGAACAGGCCCTTCGTCCCACGATGTTGTGCCGAACATTTGTCCTAGCTTAAGCACCCATCCATGTACCTATCCAATTGCCGCTTAAAGGTCACCAAAGATTCTGACTCTACCACTCCCACAGGCAGCGCATTCCATGCCCCCACCACTCTCTCGGTAAAGAACCCACCCCTGACATCTCCCCTATACCTTCCACCCTTCACCTTAAATTTATGTCCCCTTGTAACACTCTGTTGTACCCGGGGAAAAAGTTTCTGTCTGTCTACTCTATCTATTCCTCTGAACATCTTATAAACCTCTATCAAGTCACCCCTCATCCTTCGCCGTTCCAACGAGAAAAGGCCTAGCACTCTCAACCTATCCTCGTACGACCTATTCTCCATTCCAGGCAACATCCTGGTAAATCTTCTCTGCACCCTCTCCAAAGCTTCCACATCTTTCCTAAAGTGAGGCGACCAGAACTGCACACAGTACTCCAAATGTGGCCTAATCAAAGTCCTGTACAGTTGCAACATCACTTCACGACTCTTGAATTCAATCTCTCTGCTAATGAACGCTAATACACCATAGGCCTTCTTACAAGCTCTATCCACCTGAGTGGCAACTTTCAAAGACCTATGAACATAGACCCCAAGATCCCTCTGTTCCTCCACCTCACTAAGAACCCTACCGTTAACCCTGTATTCCACATTCTTATTTGTCTTTCCAAAATGGACAACCTCACACTTGGCAGGGTTGAACTCCATCTGCCACTCCTCAGCCCAGCTCTGCATCATATCCAAGTCCCTTTGCAGCCGACAAGAGCCCTCCTCACTATCCACAACTCCACCAATCTTCATATCATCTGCAAATTTACTGACCCACTCTTCGACTCCCTCTTCCAAGTCATTAATAAAAATTACGAACAGCAGAGGACCCAGAACTGATCCCTGCGGAACTCCACTTGTAACTGGGCTCCAGGCTGAATATTTACCATCTACCACCACTCTCTGACTTCGACCGGTAGTTTTCTATCCAATTGGCCAAATTTCCCTCTATCCCATGCCTCCTGACTTTCCGCATAAGCCTACCATGGGGAACCTTATCAAATGCCTTACTAAAATCCATGTATACTACATCCACTGCTCTATCCTCATCCACATGCTTGGTCACCTCCTCAAAGAATTCAATCAGACTTGTAAGGCAAGACCCACCCTTCACAAATCCGTGCTGGCTATCCCTAATCAAGCAGTGCCTTTCCAGATACTCATAAAACCTATCCCTCAGTACCCTTTCCATTACTTTACCTACCACCGAAGTAAGACTAACTGGCCTGTAATTCCCGGGGTTATCCCTATTCCCTTTTTTGAACAGGGGCACAACATTCGCCACTCTCCAGTCCCCTGGTACCACCCCCGTTGACAGTGAAGATGAAAAGATCATTGCCAACGGTACTGCAATTTCCTCTCTTGCTTCCCACATAATCCTAGGATATATCCCATCAGGCCCGGGGGACTTGTCTATCCTCAAGTTGTTCAAAATATCCAACACATCTTCCTTCCTAACATGTATCTCCTCTAGCTTACCAGTCCGTTTCACACTCTCCTCTTCAACAATACGGTTCCTCTCATTCGTAAATACTGAAGAAAAGTACTCATTCAAGACCTCTCCTATCTCTTCCGACTCAATACACAGTCTCCCACTACTGTCCTTGATCGGACCTACCCTCGTTCTCGTCATTCTCATGTTTCTCACATACGCATAAAAAGCCTTTGGGTTATCCTTGATCCTATCCGCCAAAGATTTTTCATGCCCTCTCTTAGCTCTCCTAATCCCTTTCTTCAGGTCCCTTCTGGCTATCCTGTATCCCTCCACTGCTCTGTCTGAGCCCTGTTTCCTCAACCTTATGTAAGCCTCCTTCTTCCTCTTTACAAGACTTTCAACCTCCCTCGTCAACCAAGGTTCCCTCACACGACCATTTCTTTCCTGCCTGACCGGTACATACATATCAAGGACACGTCAGGGAGTCAGAGAGATGTGGAGAGGAGTCAGAGAGATATGGAGACGGGGTCAGAGAAAAATGGAGAGAGAGTCAGAGAGATTTGGGATGGAGTCAGAGAGATTTGGGAGGGGGTCAGAGCGATATGGAGAGGGAGTCAGAGAGATATGGGGAGGGGGGTCAGAGAGATATGGAGAGGGAGCCAAAGAAATACAGAGAGGAAGTCAGAGAGATATGTAGAGGGTGTCAGAGAGATATGGAGAGGGAGTCACAGAGATATGGAGAGATTGTCAGAGAGATTTGTGGAGGGGGTCAGAGAGATATGGAGAGGGGTCAGAGCGATATGCAGAGAATGTCAGAGAGATATGGAGAGGGTGTCAGAGAGATTTGGGGAGGGGGTCAGAGAGATATGGAGAGGGAGTCACAGAGATATGGGGAGGGTGCCAGAGAGATATGGAGAGGGTGTTAGAGAGGTTTCGGGAGGGGATCAGAGAGAAATGAAGAGGGGGGTCACAGAGATATGGAGAGGGATCAGAGAGATATGGAGACGGGGGCAGAGAGATATGGGGAGGGTGCCAGAGAGATATGGAGAGGCGGTGGGAGAGATATGGAGAGAGAGTCAGAGAGATATGGAGAGAGAGTCAGAGAGATATGGAGAGGGAGCCAGAGAGATATGGAGAGGTGGTCAGAGAGATATGGAGAGGGAGTCAGAGAGATGTGGAGTGGAGTCAGAGAGATATGGAGAGGGTGTCAGAGAGATATGGAGAGGGAGTCAGAGAGATATGGAGAGGGTGGTAGAGAGGTTTCGGGAGGGGATCAGAGAGATATGGAGAAGGGTCAGATAGATATGGGCAGGGGGTCAGAGAGATATGGAGAGGTTGTCAGAGAGATATGGAGAGGGAGTCAGAGAGATATGTGGAGGATTAGATTAGATTAGATTACTTACATTGTGGAAACAAGCCCTTCGGCCCAACAAGTCCACACCGCCCCGCCGAAGCGCACCAACCCATTCCCCTACATTTACCCCTTACCTAACACTACGGGCAAGTTAGCATGGCCAATTCACCTGACCCACACATCTTTGAACTGTGGGAGGAAACCGGAGCACACTGAGGAAACCCACGCAGACACGGGGAGAACGTGCAAACTCCACACAGTCAGTCACCTGAGGCGGGAATTGAACCCGGGTCTCTAGCGCTGTGAGGCAGTAGTGCTAACCACTGTGCCACCGTGCCGCCCTGGAGAAAGGGTCAGAGAGATATGGAGAGGCGGTCAGAGAGATATGGAGAGGGAGTCAGAAAGATATGGAGAGAGGTCAGAGAGATATGGAGAGGGGGGGTCAGAGAGATATAGAGAGGGGTCAGAGAGATATGGAGAGGGGGGTCAGAGAGATATGGAGAGAGAGTCAGAGAAATACAGAGAGGGAGTCAGAGAGATATGCAAATGGAGTCAGAGAGATATGGGGAGGGAGTCAGAAAGATATGGAGAGAGGTCAGAGAGATATGGAGAGGGGGGTCAGAGAGATATAGAGAGGGGTCAGAAAGATATGGAGAGGGGGATCAGAGAGATATGGGGAGGGGGTCAGAGAGATATGGGGATGGGGTCAGAGAGATATGGGGAGGTGTCAGACAGATATGTAGAGGGTTCTGAGAGATATGGAGAGGGAGTCAGAGAGATATGTAGAAGGGTCAGAGAGATAAGGAGAGGGGGTCAGAGAGATATGTGGAGGATTTGGGAAGGGATCAGAGAGAAATACAGCGGCGGGGTCAGAGAGATATGGATAGGGGTCAGAGAGATATGGAGGGGGGTCAGGGAGATATGGAGAGGGGTCAGAGAGATATGGAGAGGGGGGTCAGAGAGATATGGAGAGGGGGTCACAGAGATATGGAGAGGTTGTCAGAGAGATTTGTGGAGGAGGTCAGAGAGATATGGAGAGGGGTCAGATAGATATGGAGAGGGGGTCAGAGAGATATGGAGAGGATGTCAGAGAGATATGGAAAGGGTGTCAGAGAGATGGGGGAGGGTGTCAGAGAGATATGGAAAGGGTGTCAGAGAGATGGGGGAGGGTGTCAGAGAGATATGGAGAGGGATCATGGAGATATGGAGAGGGCATCAGAGAGATATGGAGAGGGGGTCAGAGAGATATGTGGAGGATATGGGGAGGGGTCAGAGAGATATGGAGAGGCGGTCAGAGAGATATGGAGAGGGGTCAGAAACATATGGAGCGGGAGTCAGATCGATATGGGGAGAGGGTCAGAGAGATATGGAGAGGGGGTCAGAGTGATATGGAAAGGGTTCAGAGAGATATGGGGAAGGTTCAGAGAGATATGGAGAGTGGTCAGAGAGACATGGACGGGGTCAGATGGATATGGAGAGGGGTTCAGAGAGATATGGAGAGGGCTCAGATAGATTTGGGGAGGGGGGTCAGAGAAAAATGGAGATGGGTCAGATAGATATGGGGAGGAGGTCAGGGTGATATGTAGAGAGGTTTAGAGAGATATGGAGAGAGAACCAGAGAGAAATGTGAGGTCTCAGATAGGTATGGGGAGTGGGGTCAGAGAGATATGGAGAGGGTTCAGAGAGATATTGAGAGGGGGTCAGAGAGATATGTGGTGGATATGGGGAGGGATCAGAGAGATATAGAGGGGGGGGTCACTGAGATATGGATAGGGGTCAGAGAGATATGGAGACGGGGGCAGAGAGATATGGAGAAGGGGTCAGAGAGATATGGAGAGGTGGTCAGAGAGATATGGAGAGGGAGTCAGAGAGATAGGGAGAGGAGTCAGAGAGATATGGAGAGGGTGTCAGAGAGATATGTAGAGGGTGTCAGAGAGATTTGGGGACGGGGTCAGAGAAATATGGAGAGGTGTCCGAGAGATTTGGAGTGGGGGTCAGAGAGATATGGAGAGGGTATGGGGAGGGGTCAGAGTGATATGGAGAGGGGTCAGAGAGATATGGAGAAGGGGGTCAGAGAGATATGAAAAGGGTTCAGAGAGATATGGAGAAGGAGTCAGAGAGATATGGGGAGGGGGGTCAGAGTGATATGGAAAGGGAGTCAGAGAGATATGGGGAGGAGTCAGAGAGATATGTAGAGGGTGTCAGAGAGATATGGAGAGGTTGTCAGAGAGATTTGTGGAGGAGGTCAGAGAGATATGGAGAAGGGGTCAGAGAGATATGAAAAGGGTTCAGAGAGATATGGAGAAGGAGTCAGAGAGATATGGGGAGGGGGGTCAGAGAGATATGGAGAGGGAGTCAGAGAAATACAGAGAGGGAGTCAGAGAAATACAGAGAGGAAGTCAGAGAGGTATGGAAAGGGAGTCAGAGAGATATGGGGTGGAGTCAGAGAGATATGGAGAGGGAGTCACAGAGATATGGAGAAGTTGTCAGAGAGATTTGTGGAGGAGGTCAGAGAGATATGGAGAGGGGTCAGATAGATATGGAGAGGGGGTCAGAGAGATATGAAGAGGATGTCAGAGAGATATGGAGAGGGTGTCAGAGAGATGGGGGAGGGTGTCAGAGAGATATGGAGAGGGATCATGGAGATATGGAGAGGGCGTCAGAGAGATATGGAGAGGGGGTCAGAGAGATATGTGGAGGATATGGGGAGGGGTCAGAGAGATATGGAGAGGCGGTCAGAGAGATATGGAGAGGGGTCAGAAACATATGGAGAGGGGGTCAGAGAGATATGGAAAGGGTTCAGAGAGATATGGAGAGGGAGTCAGATAGATATGGGGAGGGGGTCAGAGAGATATGGAGAGGGGTCAGAGAGATATGTGGAGGATATGGGGAGGGGTCAGAGAGATATGGAGAGGCGGTCAGAGAGATATGGAGAGGGGTCAGAAACATATGGAGAGGGTGTCAGAGAGATATGGAGAGGGGTCAGAAACATATGGAGAGGGGGTCAGAGAGATATGGAAAGGGTTCAGAGAGATATGGAGAGGGAGTCAGATAGATATGGGGAGGGGATCAGAGAGATATGGAGAGGGGGTCAGAGTGATATGGAAAGGGGTCAGAGAGATATGGAGAGTGGTCAGAGAGATATGGAGAGGGTTCAGAGAGATATTGAGAGGGAGTCAGAGAGATTTGTGGAGAGGGTTAGAGAGATATGGAGAGGGATTAGGGAGATATTGAGAGGGGGTCAGAGTGATATGGAAAGGGTTCAGAGAGATATGGGGAGGGTTCAGAGAGATGTGGAGAGGGAGTCAGAGAGATATGGAGAGTGGTCAGAGAGATATGGACGGGGTCAGAGATATATGGAGAGGGGTTCAGAGAGATATGGAGAGGGCTCAGATAGATTTGGGGAGGCGGTCAGGGTGATATGGAGACTGTTCAGAGAGATATGGAGAGGGTTCAGAGAGATATAGAAAAGGGAGTCAGAGAGATATGGAGAGGGAGTCAGAGAGATATGGAGAGTGGTCAGAGAGATACGTAGAGGGTGTCAGAGAGATATGGAGAGGGAGTCACAGAGATATGGAGAGGGTGTCAGAGAGATTTGTGGAGGAGGTCAGACAGATATGGAGAGGGGTCAGATAGATATGGAGAGGGGGTCAGAGAGATATGGAGAGGATGTCAGAGAGATATGGAGAGGGTGTCAGAAAGATTTTGGGAGTGGGTCAGAGAGATATGGAGAGGGATCATGGAGATATGGAGAGGGTGTCAGAGAGATATGGAGAGGGGGTCAGAGAGATATGTGGAGGATATGGGGAGGGGTCAGAGAGATATGGAGAGGCGGTCAGAGAGATATGGAGAGGGGTCAGAAACATATGGAGAGGGGGTCAGAGAGATATGGAAAGGGTTCAAAGAGATATGGAGAGGGAGTCAGATAGATATGGAGAGGGGGTCAGAGTGATATGGAAAGGGTTCAGAGAGATATGGGGAGGGTTCTGAGAGATATGGAGAGGGAGTCAGATAGATATGGGGAGGGGGTCAGAGAGATATGGAGAGGGGTCAGAGAGATATGTGGAGGATATGGGGAGGGGTCAGAGAGATATGGAGAGGCGGTCAGAGAGATATGGAGAGGGGTCAGAAACATATGGAGAGGGTGTCAGAGAGATATGGAGAGGGGTCAGAAACATATGGAGAGGGGGTCAGAGAGATATGGAAAGGGTTCAGAGAGATATGGAGAGGGAGTCAGATAGATATGGGGAGGGGATCAGAGAGATATGGAGAGGGGGTCAGAGTGATATGGAAAGGGTTCAGAGAGATATGGGGAGGGTTCAGAGAGATATGGAGAGGGAGTCAGAGAGATATGGAGAGTGGTCAGAGAGATATGGAGAGGGTTCCGAGAGATATTGAGAGGGAGTCAGAGAGATTTGTGGAGAGGGTTAGAGAGATATGGAGAGGGATTAGGGAGATATTGAGAGGGGGTCAGAGTGATATGGAAAGGGTTCAGAGAGATATGGGGAGGGTTCAGAGAGATGTGGAGAGGGAGTCAGAGAGATATGGAGAGTGGTCAGAGAGATATGGACGGGGTCAGAGATATATGGAGAGGGGTTCAGAGAGATATGGAGAGGGCTCAGATAGATTTGGGGTGGCGGTCAGGGTGATATGGAGACTGTTCAGAGAGATATGGAGAGGGTTCAGAGAGATATGGAAAAGGGAGTCAGAGAGATATGGAGAGGGAGTCAGAGAGATATGGAGAGTGGTCAGAGAGATACGTAGAGGGTGTCAGAGAGATATGGAGAGGGAGTCACAGAGATATGGAGAGGGTGTCAGAGAGATTTGTGGAGAAAGTCAGACAGATATGGAGAGGGGTCAGATAGATATGGAGAGGGGGTCAGAGAGATATGGAGAGGATGTCAGAGAGATATGGAGAGGGTGTCAGAAAGATTTTGGGAGTGGGTCAGAGAGATATGGAGAGGGATCATGGAGATATGGAGAGGGTGTCAGAGAGATATGGAGAGGGGGTCAGAGAGATATGTGGAGGATATGGGGAGGGGTCAGAGAGATATGGAGAGGCGGTCAGAGAGATATGGAGAGGGGTCAGAAACATATGGAGAGGGGGTCAGAGAGATATGGAAAGGGTTCAAAGAGACATGGAGAGGGAGTCAGATAGATATGGAGAGGGGGTCAGAGTGATATGGGGAGGGTTCTGAGAGATATGGAGAGGGAGTCAGAGAGATATGGAGAGTGGTCAGAGAGACATGGACGGGGTCAGATGGATATGGAGAGGGGTTCAGAGAGATATGGAGAGGGCTCAGATAGATTTGGGGAGGGGGTCAGAGAAATATGGAGAGGGGTCAGAGAGATATGTGGAGGATATGGGGAGGGGTCAGAGAGATATGGAGAGGCGGTCAGAGAGATATGGAGAGGGGTCAGAAACATATGGAGAGGGTGTCAGAGAGATATGGAGAGGGGTCAGAAACATATGGAGAGGGGGTCAGAGAGATATGGAAAGGGTTCAGAGAGATATGGAGAGGGAGTCAGATAGATATGGGGAGGGGATCAGAGAGATATGGAGAGGGGGTCAGAGTGATATGGAAAGGGTTCAGAGAGATATGGGGAGGGTTCAGAGAGATATGGAGAGGGAGTCAGAGAGATATGGAGAGTGGTCAGAGAGATATGGAGAGGGTTCCGAGAGATATTGAGAGGGAGTCAGAGAGATTTGTGGAGAGGGTTAGAGAGATATGGAGAGGGATTAGGGAGATATTGAGAGGGGGTCAGAGTGATATGGAAAGGGTTCAGAGAGATATGGGGAGGGTTCAGAGAGATGTGGAGAGGGAGTCAGAGAGATATGGAGAGTGGTCAGAGAGATATGGACGGGGTCAGAGATATATGGAGAGGGGTTCAGAGAGATATGGAGAGGGCTCAGATAGATTTGGGGTGGCGGTCAGGGTGATATGGAGACTGTTCAGAGAGATATGGAGAGGGTTCAGAGAGATATGGAAAAGGGAGTCAGAGAGATATGGAGAGGGAGTCAGAGAGATATGGAGAGTGGTCAGAGAGATACGTAGAGGGTGTCAGAGAGATATGGAGAGGGAGTCACAGAGATATGGAGAGGGTGTCAGAGAGATTTGTGGAGGAGGTCAGACAGATATGGAGAGGGGTCAGATAGATATGGAGAGGGGGTCAGAGAGATATGGAGAGGATGTCAGAGAGATATGGAGAGGGTGTCAGAAAGATTTTGGGAGTGGGTCAGAGAGATATGGAGAGGGATCATGGAGATATGGAGAGGGTGTCAGAGAGATATGGAGAGGGGGTCAGAGAGATATGTGGAGGATATGGGGAGGGGTCAGAGAGATATGGAGAGGCGGTCAGAGAGATATGGAGAGGGGTCAGAAACATATGGAGAGGGGGTCAGAGAGATATGGAAAGGGTTCAAAGAGATATGGAGAGGGAGTCAGATAGATATGGAGAGGGGGTCAGAGTGATATGGGGAGGGTTCTGAGAGATATGGAGAGGGAGTCAGAGAGATATGGAGAGTGGTCAGAGAGACATGGACGGGGTCAGATGGATATGGAGAGGGGTTCAGAGAGATATGGAGAGGGCTCAGATAGATTTGGGGAGGGGGTCAGAGAAATATGGAGAGGGGTCAGATAGATATGGGGAGGGGGGTCAGAGAGATATGGAGACTGTTTAGAGAGATATGGAGAGGGTTCAGAGAGATATGGAGAGGGAGTCAGAGAGATATGGAGAGGGTGTCAGAGAGATATGGAGAGGATGTCAGAGAGATATGGAGAGGGTGTCAGAGAGATATGGAAAGGGAGTCACAGAGATATAGAGAGGTTGTCAGAGAGATTTGTGGAGGGTGTCAGAGAGATATGGAGAGGGGTCAGATAGACATGGGGTGGGGGTCAGAGAGATATGGAGAGGGTTCAAAGAGATATGGAGAGGGAGTCAGATAGATATGGAGAGGGGGTCAGAGTGATATGGAAAGGGTTCAGAGAGATATGGGGAGGGTTCTGAGAGATATGGAGAGGGAGTCAGATAGATATGGGGAGGGGGTCAGAGAGATATGGAGAGGGTTCAGAGAGATATGGGGAGGGTTCTGAGAGATATGGAGAGGGAGTCAGATAGATATGGGGAGGGGGTCAGAGAGATATGGAGAGGGGTCAGAGAGATATGTGGAGGATATGGGGAGGGGTCAGAGAGATATGGAGAGGCGGTCAGAGAGATATGGAGAGGGGTCAGAAACATATGGAGAGGGGGTCAGAGAGATATGGAAAGGGTTCAAAGAGATATGGAGAGGGAGTCAGATAGATATGGAGAGGGGGTCAGAGTGATATGGAAAGGGTTCAGAGAGATATGGGGAGGGTTCTGAGAGATATGGAGAGGGAGTCAGATAGATATGGGGAGGGGGTCAGAGAGATATGGAGAGGGGTCAGAGAGATATGTGGAGGATATGGGGAGGGGTCAGAGAGATATGGAGAGGCGGTCAGAGAGATATGGAGAGGGGTCAGAAACATATGGAGAGGGTGTCAGAGAGATATGGAGAGGGGTCAGAAACATATGGAGAGGGGGTCAGAGAGATATGGAAAGGGTTCAGAGAGATATGGAGAGGGAGTCAGATAGATATGGGGAGGGGATCAGAGAGATATGGAGAGGGGGTCAGAGTGATATGGAAAGGGTTCAGAGAGATATGGGGAGGGTTCAGAGAGATATGGAGAGGGAGTCAGAGAGATATGGAGAGTGGTCAGAGAGATATGGAGAGGGTTCCGAGAGATATTGAGAGGGAGTCAGAGAGATTTGTGGAGAGGGTTAGAGAGATATGGAGAGGGATTAGGGAGATATTGAGAGGGGGTCAGAGTGATATGGAAAGGGTTCAGAGAGATATGGGGAGGGTTCAGAGAGATGTGGAGAGGGAGTCAGAGAGATATGGAGAGTGGTCAGAGAGATATGGACGGGGTCAGAGATATATGGAGAGGGGTTCAGAGAGATATGGAGAGGGCTCAGATAGATTTGGGGTGGCGGTCAGGGTGATATGGAGACTGTTCAGAGAGATATGGAGAGGGTTCAGAGAGATATGGAAAAGGGAGTCAGAGAGATATGGAGAGGGAGTCAGAGAGATATGGAGAGTGGTCAGAGAGATACGTAGAGGGTGTCAGAGAGATATGGAGAGGGAGTCACAGAGATATGGAGAGGGTGTCAGAGAGATTTGTGGAGAAAGTCAGACAGATATGGAGAGGGGTCAGATAGATATGGAGAGGGGGTCAGAGAGATATGGAGAGGATGTCAGAGAGATATGGAGAGGGTGTCAGAAAGATTTTGGGAGTGGGTCAGAGAGATATGGAGAGGGATCATGGAGATATGGAGAGGGTGTCAGAGAGATATGGAGAGGGGGTCAGAGAGATATGTGGAGGATATGGGGAGGGGTCAGAGAGATATGGAGAGGCGGTCAGAGAGATATGGAGAGGGGTCAGAAACATATGGAGAGGGGGTCAGAGAGATATGGAAAGGGTTCAAAGAGACATGGAGAGGGAGTCAGATAGATATGGAGAGGGGGTCAGAGTGATATGGGGAGGGTTCTGAGAGATATGGAGAGGGAGTCAGAGAGATATGGAGAGTGGTCAGAGAGACATGGACGGGGTCAGATGGATATGGAGAGGGGTTCAGAGAGATATGGAGAGGGCTCAGATAGATTTGGGGAGGGGGTCAGAGAAATATGGAGAGGGGTCAGAGAGATATGTGGAGGATATGGGGAGGGGTCAGAGAGATATGGAGAGGCGGTCAGAGAGATATGGAGAGGGGTCAGAAACATATGGAGAGGGTGTCAGAGAGATATGGAGAGGGGTCAGAAACATATGGAGAGGGGGTCAGAGAGATATGGAAAGGGTTCAGAGAGATATGGAGAGGGAGTCAGATAGATATGGGGAGGGGATCAGAGAGATATGGAGAGGGGGTCAGAGTGATATGGAAAGGGTTCAGAGAGATATGGGGAGGGTTCAGAGAGATATGGAGAGGGAGTCAGAGAGATATGGAGAGTGGTCAGAGAGATATGGAGAGGGTTCCGAGAGATATTGAGAGGGAGTCAGAGAGATTTGTGGAGAGGGTTAGAGAGATATGGAGAGGGATTAGGGAGATATTGAGAGGGGGTCAGAGTGATATGGAAAGGGTTCAGAGAGATATGGGGAGGGTTCAGAGAGATGTGGAGAGGGAGTCAGAGAGATATGGAGAGTGGTCAGAGAGATATGGACGGGGTCAGAGATATATGGAGAGGGGTTCAGAGAGATATGGAGAGGGCTCAGATAGATTTGGGGTGGCGGTCAGGGTGATATGGAGACTGTTCAGAGAGATATGGAGAGGGTTCAGAGAGATATGGAAAAGGGAGTCAGAGAGATATGGAGAGGGAGTCAGAGAGATATGGAGAGTGGTCAGAGAGATACGTAGAGGGTGTCAGAGAGATATGGAGAGGGAGTCACAGAGATATGGAGAGGGTGTCAGAGAGATTTGTGGAGGAGGTCAGACAGATATGGAGAGGGGTCAGATAGATATGGAGAGGGGGTCAGAGAGATATGGAGAGGATGTCAGAGAGATATGGAGAGGGTGTCAGAAAGATTTTGGGAGTGGGTCAGAGAGATATGGAGAGGGATCATGGAGATATGGAGAGGGTGTCAGAGAGATATGGAGAGGGGGTCAGAGAGATATGTGGAGGATATGGGGAGGGGTCAGAGAGATATGGAGAGGCGGTCAGAGAGATATGGAGAGGGGTCAGAAACATATGGAGAGGGGGTCAGAGAGATATGGAAAGGGTTCAAAGAGATATGGAGAGGGAGTCAGATAGATATGGAGAGGGGGTCAGAGTGATATGGGGAGGGTTCTGAGAGATATGGAGAGGGAGTCAGAGAGATATGGAGAGTGGTCAGAGAGACATGGACGGGGTCAGATGGATATGGAGAGGGGTTCAGAGAGATATGGAGAGGGCTCAGATAGATTTGGGGAGGGGGTCAGAGAAATATGGAGAGGGGTCAGATAGATATGGGGAGGGGGGTCAGAGAGATATGGAGACTGTTTAGAGAGATATGGAGAGGGTTCAGAGAGATATGGAGAGGGAGTCAGAGAGATATGGAGAGGGTGTCAGAGAGATATGGAGAGGATGTCAGAGAGATATGGAGAGGGTGTCAGAGAGATATGGAAAGGGAGTCACAGAGATATAGAGAGGTTGTCAGAGAGATTTGTGGAGGGTGTCAGAGAGATATGGAGAGGGGTCAGATAGACATGGGGTGGGGGTCAGAGAGATATGGAGAGGGTTCAAAGAGATATGGAGAGGGAGTCAGATAGATATGGAGAGGGGGTCAGAGTGATATGGAAAGGGTTCAGAGAGATATGGGGAGGGTTCTGAGAGATATGGAGAGGGAGTCAGAGAGATATGGAGAGTGGTCAGAGAGACATGGACGGGGTCAGATGGATATGGAGAGGGGTTCAGAGAGATATGGAGAGGGGTCAGATAGACATGGGGTGGGGGTCAGAGAGATATGGAGAGGATGTCAGAGAGATATAGAGAGGGTGTCAGAGAGATTTGGGGAGGGTGCCAGAGAGATATGGAGAGGCGGTCAGAGAGATATGGAGAGGGGGTCAGAGAGATATAGAGAGGGTGTCAGAGAGATTTGAGGAGGGTGCCAGAGAGATATGGAGAGGCGGTCAGAGAGATATGGAGAGGGAATCAAAGAGATGTTGAGAGGAGTCACAGAGATATGGAGGGGGTGTCAGAGAGATATGGAGAGGGAGTCAGAGAGATATGGAGAGGGTGTTAGAGAGGTTTCGGTAGGGGATCACAGAGATATGGAGAGGGGGATCACAGAGATATGGAGAGGGGTCAGAGAGATATGGAGACGGGCGCAGAGAGATATGGGGATAGCGCCAGAGAGATATGGAGAGGCGGTCAGAGAGATATGGAGAGGGTGTCAGAGAGACATGGAGAGGAGTCATTGAGATATGGAGAGGGTGTCAGAGAGATATGGAGAGGGAGTCAGAGAGATATGGAGAGGGTGGTAGAGAGGTTTCGGGAGGGGATCAGAGAGATATGGAGAGGGGTCAGATAGATATGGTTAGGGGGTCAGAGAGATATGGAGAGGATATCAGAGAGATATGGAGAGGGGGTCAGAGAGATATGGAGAGGGGGTCAGAGAGATATGGAGAGGGTTCAGGGAGATATGGAGAGGGTGTCAGAGAGATTTGGGGAGGATGCCAGAGAGATATGGAGAGGCGGTCAGAGAGATATGGAGAGGGAATCAGAGAGATGTTGAGAGGAGTCACAGAGATATGGAGGGGGTGTCAGAGAGATATGGAGAGGGAGTCAGAGAGATATGGAGAGGGTGTTAGAGAGGTTTCGGTAGGGGATCACAGAGATATGGAGAGGGGGATCACAGAGATATGGAGAGGAGTCAGAGAGATATGGAGACGGGCGCAGAGAGATATGGGGATAGCGCCAGAGAGATATGGAGAGGCGGTCAGAGAGATATGGAGAGGGTGTCAGAGAGACATGGAGAGGAGTCATTGAGATATGGAGAGGGTGTCAGAGAGATATGGAGAGGGAGTCAGAGAGATATGGAGAGGGTGGTAGAGAGGTTTCGGGAGGGGATCAGAGAGATATGGAGAGGGTCAGATAGATATGGTTAGGGGGTCAGAGAGATATGGAGAGGATATCAGAGAGATATGGAGAGGGGGTCAGAGAGATATGGAGAGGGGGTCAGAGAGATATGGAGAGGGTTCAGGGAGATATGGAGAGGTTGTCAGAGAGATATGGAGAGGGAGTCAGAGAGATATGTGGAGGATTAGATTACTTACATTGTGGAAACAAGCCCTTCGGCCCAACAAGTCCACACCGACCCGCCAAAGCGCAACCAACCCATTCCCCTACATTTACCCCTTACCTAACACTACGGGCAAGTTAGCATGGCCAATTCACCTGACCTGCACATCTTTGGACTGTGGGAGGAAACCGGAGCACCCGGAGGAAACCCACGCAGACACGGGGAGAACGTGCAAACTCCACACAGTCAGTCACCTGAGGCGGGAATTGAACCCGGGTCTCTAGTGCTGTGAGGCAGTAGTGCTAACCACTGTGCCACCGTGCCGCCCTGGAGAAAGGGTCAGAGAGATATGGAGAGGCGGTCAGAGAGATATGAAGAGGGAGTCAGAGAGATATGGAGAGAGGTCAGAGAGATAGGGAGAGGGGCGTCAGAAAGATATGGAGAGGGGGTCAGAGAGACATGGAGAGGGGGTCAGAGAGATATGGAGAGGGGGTCAGAGAGATATGGAGAGGGGTTCAGAGAGATATGGAGAGGGGGTCAGAGAGATATGGAGAGGGAGTCAGAGAGATATGGAGAGGGTGGTAGAGAGGTTTCAGGAGGGGATCAGAGAGATATGGAGAGGGGTCAGATAGATATGGGGAGTGATCAGGGAGATATGGAGAGGCGGTCAGAGAGATTTGGAGAGGGGTCAGAGAGATATGGAGAGGGGGTCAGAGAGATATGGAGAGGGGTTCAGAGAGATATAGAGAGGGGGTCAGAGAGATATGGAGAGGGTTTCAGAGAGATATGGAGAGGGGGTCAGAAGTATATGGAAAGGGGGTCAGACGGATATGGAGAGGGGGTCAGAGAGATATGGAGAGGGTCTTACAGAGATATGGAGAGGCGGTCAGAGAGATATGGAGTGGGTGTCAGAGAGATATGGAGAGGGGCGTCAGAGAGATATGGTGAGGGGGTCAGAGAGATATGGAGAGGGGTTCAGAGAGATATGGAGTGGGGTCAGAGAGATATGGAGAGGGAGTCAGAGGGATATGGAGAGGGCGTCAGAGAGATATGGACAGGGGATCAGAGGGATATGGAGAGGGAGTCAGAAGATATGGAGAGCGAGTCAGAGAGATATGGAGAGTGGTCAGAGAGATATGGACGGGGGTCAGAGAGATATGGAGTGGGGTTCAGAGAGATATGGAGAGGGGGTCAGAGGTATATGGAAAGGGGGTCAGAGGGATATGGAGTGGGGTCAGAGAGATATGGAGTGGAGGTCAGAGAGACATGGAGAGGGGGTCAGAGGGATATGGAGAGGGCGTCAGAGAGATATGGAGAGGGGGTCAGAGGGATATGGGGAGGGGGTCAGAGAGATATGGAGAGGCGGTCAGAGAGATATGGAGATGGAGTCAGAGAGATATGGAGAGGGGTCAGAGAGATATGGATAGGGCGTCAGAGAGATATGGAGAGGGGGTCAGAGGGATATGGGGAGGCGGTCAGAGAGATATGGAGAGACAGTCAGAGAGATATGGAGATGGAGTCAGAGAGATATGGAGAGGGGTCACAGAGATATGCAAAGGGGGTCAGAGAGGTATGGAGAGGAGGTCAGAGAGATATGGAGAGGGGTCGGAGAGATATGGAGAGGGGCATCAGAAGGATATGGAGAGGGCATCAGAGAGACATGGAGAGGGGGTCAGAGAGACATGGAGAGGTGGTCAGAGAGATATGGAGAGGGGTCAGAGAGATATGGAGAGTGGGTCAGAGAGATATGGAGAGGCGGTCAGAGAGATATGGAGAGGGGGTCAGAGAGACATGGAGAGGCGGTCAGAGAGATATGGAGAGGGGTCAGAGAGATATGGAGAGGGGTTCAGAGAGATATGGAGAGGGCTCAGATAGATTTGGGGAGGGGGTCAGAGAAATATGGAGAGGGGTCAGATAGATATGGGGAGGGGGGTCAGAGAGATATGGAGACTGTTTAGAGAGATATGGAGAGGGTTCAGAGAGATATGGAGAGGGAGTCAGAGAGATATGGAGAGGGTGTCAGAGAGATATGGAGAGGATGTCAGAGAGATATGGAGAGGGTGTCAGAGAGATATGGAAAGGGAGTCACAGAGATATAGAGAGGTTGTCAGAGAGATTTGTGGAGGGTGTCAGAGAGATATGGAGAGGGGTCAGATAGACATGGGGTGGGGGTCAGAGAGATATGGAGAGGGTTCAAAGAGATATGGAGAGGGAGTCAGATAGATATGGAGAGGGGGTCAGAGTGATATGGAAAGGGTTCAGAGAGATATGGGGAGGGTTCTGAGAGATATGGAGAGGGAGTCAGAGAGATATGGAGAGTGGTCAGAGAGACATGGACGGGGTCAGATGGATATGGAGAGGGGTTCAGAGAGATATGGAGAGGGGGATCACAGAGATATGGAGAGGGGTCAGAGAGATATGGAGACGGGCGCAGAGAGATATGGGGATAGCGCCAGAGAGATATGGAGAGGCGGTCAGAGAGATATGGAGAGGGTGTCAGAGAGACATGGAGAGGAGTCATTGAGATATGGAGAGGGTGTCAGAGAGATATGGAGAGGGAGTCAGAGAGATATGGAGAGGGTGGTAGAGAGGTTTCGGGAGGGGATCAGAGAGATATGGAGAGGGGTCAGATAGATATGGTTAGGGGGTCAGAGAGATATGGAGAGGATATCAGAGAGATATGGAGAGGGGGTCAGAGAGATATGGAGAGGGGGTCAGAGAGATATGGAGAGGGTTCAGGGAGATATGGAGAGGGTGTCAGAGAGATTTGGGGAGGGTGCCAGAGAGATATGGAGAGGCGGTCAGAGAGATATGGAGAGGGAATCAGAGAGATGTTGAGAGGAGTCACAGAGATATGGAGGGGGTGTCAGAGAGATATGGAGAGGGAGTCAGAGAGATATGGAGAGGGTGTTAGAGAGGTTTCGGTAGGGGATCACAGAGATATGGAGAGGGGGATCACAGAGATATGGAGAGGAGTCAGAGAGATATGGAGACGGGCGCAGAGAGATATGGGGATAGCGCCAGAGAGATATGGAGAGGCGGTCAGAGAGATATGGAGAGGGTGTCAGAGAGACATGGAGAGGAGTCATTGAGATATGGAGAGGGTGTCAGAGAGATATGGAGAGGGAGTCAGAGAGATATGGAGAGGGTGGTAGAGAGGTTTCGGGAGGGGATCAGAGAGATATGGAGAGGGTCAGATAGATATGGTTAGGGGGTCAGAGAGATATGGAGAGGATATCAGAGAGATATGGAGAGGGGGTCAGAGAGATATGGAGAGGGGGTCAGAGAGATATGGAGAGGGTTCAGGGAGATATGGAGAGGTTGTCAGAGAGATATGGAGAGGGAGTCAGAGAGATATGTGGAGGATTAGATTACTTACATTGTGGAAACAAGCCCTTCGGCCCAACAAGTCCACACCGACCCGCCAAAGCGCAACCAACCCATTCCCCTACATTTACCCCTTACCTAACACTACGGGCAAGTTAGCATGGCCAATTCACCTGACCTGCACATCTTTGGACTGTGGGAGGAAACCGGAGCACCCGGAGGAAACCCACGCAGACACGGGGAGAACGTGCAAACTCCACACAGTCAGTCACCTGAGGCGGGAATTGAACCCGGGTCTCTAGTGCTGTGAGGCAGTAGTGCTAACCACTGTGCCACCGTGCCGCCCTGGAGAAAGGGTCAGAGAGATATGGAGAGGCGGTCAGAGAGATATGAAGAGGGAGTCAGAGAGATATGGAGAGAGGTCAGAGAGATAGGGAGAGGGGCGTCAGAAAGATATGGAGAGGGGGTCAGAGAGACATGGAGAGGGGGTCAGAGAGATATGGAGAGGGGGTCAGAGAGATATGGAGAGGGGTTCAGAGAGATATGGAGAGGGGGTCAGAGAGATATGGAGAGGGAGTCAGAGAGATATGGAGAGGGTGGTAGAGAGGTTTCAGGAGGGGATCAGAGAGATATGGAGAGGGGTCAGATAGATATGGGGAGTGATCAGGGAGATATGGAGAGGCGGTCAGAGAGATTTGGAGAGGGGTCAGAGAGATATGGAGAGGGGGTCAGAGAGATATGGAGAGGGGTTCAGAGAGATATAGAGAGGGGGTCAGAGAGATATGGAGAGGGTTTCAGAGAGATATGGAGAGGGGGTCAGAAGTATATGGAAAGGGGGTCAGACGGATATGGAGAGGGGGTCAGAGAGATATGGAGAGGGTCTTACAGAGATATGGAGAGGCGGTCAGAGAGATATGGAGTGGGTGTCAGAGAGATATGGAGAGGGGCGTCAGAGAGATATGGTGAGGGGGTCAGAGAGATATGGAGAGGGGTTCAGAGAGATATGGAGTGGGGTCAGAGAGATATGGAGAGGGAGTCAGAGGGATATGGTGAGGGCGTCAGAGAGATATGGACAGGGGATCAGAGGGATATGGAGAGGGAGTCAGAAGATATGGAGAGCGAGTCAGAGAGATATGGAGAGTGGTCAGAGAGATATGGACGGGGGTCAGAGAGATATGGAGTGGGGTTCAGAGAGATATGGAGAGGGGGTCAGAGGTATATGGAAAGGGGGTCAGAGGGATATGGAGTGGGGTCAGAGAGATATGGAGTGGAGGTCAGAGAGACATGGAGAGGGGGTCAGAGGGATATGGAGAGGGCGTCAGAGAGATATGGAGAGGGGGTCAGAGGGATATGGGGAGGGGGTCAGAGAGATATGGAGAGGCGGTCAGAGAGATATGGAGATGGAGTCAGAGAGATATGGAGAGGGGTCAGAGAGATATGGATAGGGCGTCAGAGAGATATGGAGAGGGGGTCAGAGGGATATGGGGAGGCGGTCAGAGAGATATGGAGAGACAGTCAGAGAGATATGGAGATGGAGTCAGAGAGATATGGAGAGGGGTCACAGAGATATGCAAAGGGGGTCAGAGAGGTATGGAGAGGAGGTCAGAGAGATATGGAGAGGGGTCGGAGAGATATGGAGAGGGGCATCAGAAAGATATGGAGAGGGCATCAGAGAGACATGGAGAGGGGGTCAGAGAGACATGGAGAGGTGGTCAGAGAGATATGGAGAGGGGTCAGAGAGATATGGAGAATGGGTCAGAGAG
Organism: Chiloscyllium plagiosum; assembly: GCF_037043375.1. Lineage (NCBI taxonomy): Eukaryota > Metazoa > Chordata > Chondrichthyes > Orectolobiformes > Hemiscylliidae > Chiloscyllium > Chiloscyllium plagiosum. Next base: position 5,835,208 of record NW_028270142.1, read on the forward strand.
ATATGGAGAGGCGGTCAGAGAGATATGGAGAGGGGGTCAGAGAGACATGGAGAGGCGGTCAGAGAGATATGGAGAGGGGTCAGAGAGATATGGAGAGGGGGTCAGAGAGATATGGAGAGGGGTTCAGAGAGATATGGAGAGGGGGTCAGAGAGATATGGAGAGGGAGTCAGAGAGATATGGAGAGGGTAGTAGAGAGGTTTCGGGAGTGGATGAGAGATATGGAGAGGGGTCAGATAGATATGGGCAGGGCGTCAGAGAGATATGGAGAGGATGTCAGAGAGATATAGAGAGGGGGTCAGAGGGATATGGAGAGGGATCAGGGAGATATGGAGAGGCGGTCAGAGAGATATGGAGAGGGGTCAGAGAGATATGGAGAGGGGTTCAGAGGTATATGGAAAGGGGGTCAGAGGGATATGGAGTGGGGTCAGAGAGATATGGAGAGGGAGTTAGAGGGATATGGAGAGGGGGTCAGAGAGATATGGAGAGGGGGTCAGAGGGATATGGAGAGGGAGTCAGAGAGATATGGAGAGTAGTCAGAGAGATATGGATGGGGGTCAGAGAGATATGGAGAGGATTCAGAGAGATATGGAGAGGGAGTCAGAGAGATATGGAGAGTGGTCAGAGAGATATGGACGGGGGTCAGAGAGATATGGAGAGGGGATCAGAGAGATATGGAAAGGGGGTCAGAGGTATATGGAAAGGGGGTCAGAGGGATATGGAGTGGGGTCAGAGAGATATGGAGTGGAGGTGAGAGAGACATGGAGAGGGGATCAGAGGGATATGGAGAGGGCGTCAGAGAGATATGGAGAGGGGGTCAGAGGGATATGGGGAGGGGGTCAGAGAGATATGGAGAGGCGGTCAGAGAGATATGGAGATGGAGTCAGAGAGATATGGAGAGGGGTCACAGAGATATGGAAAGGGGGTCAGAGAGATATGGAGAGGAAGTCAGAGAGATATGGAGAGGGAGTCAGAGGGATATGGAGAGGGGGTCAGAGAGATATGTAGAGGGGTTCAGAGAGATATGAAGATGTGGTCTTTGGGATATGGAGAGGAGGGTTAGAGGCATATGGAGAGGTGGTCAGAGAGATATGGGGAGCGAGTCAGCAAGCAGTGGAAAAGGACTCCGGAAGATATAAGAATGGGGTTTGTAGGGGCAGCTGTGATTTCAAAATTGGGATGAAAGAAGGTAGTTTGGAGGCTGCAAACTCATTTCAAGTAATAGTGTGGATGTGAGGCAGGGGTGTTGTGTTCACCAAGCCCTATATTTCTAATTCACCTTTTTGATGAATACTTCAGCACCCATTTCTAAACTGACCTTTGTGTGCCAGTGATCTCTTGGTCAGTGCTCTCAGGTTATCGTAATTCCAATTTAAACACTGCTAAAATTTCCTTGTTTAGTTTTAAATCAGTAGGAAGTTTTATTTGTCAAAGATAATGCTATTATAAATTTGCTTTAGAATAATCATGATCATTTTTTAATGACTGGAATTCCCAGACTGGTGACGTTGCCTATGAGGATAACTGTTTATTTGATGCAGCATTTAATAATTTTTTTAATTGACTATTCCCACATTTGGACATTATTGCTCAAGTAATCATTACTGCACTCGTAACCACCACACAGGAGAAATTTATGAGGTTGTCAAACAATGTGCATATACATCAGGAATTATGTTAGCAGGAGATCAGCTCGCTGTCTGTAGTCAGCTAAATGCCAAGACAGAGGAATTTTAAATGGCTATAATGACCGGTTTAAATTCACGGTAGTTTGAGTAATTTGCTTAATTTCTATTACAGTATGGGTTTCTCAATGAGACAGATTGAAGTTAGTCAGGTCTCTCTTAATATGTTGCATGGGTAACAGAAACAAAGTGAGACAGACAGAGATACAAGAAATGAGAACAGCAGCAGCAGCAGTTATGATGAAAATCAGCAGAAGTGTTTAGCAAAGGCATTGTGCTGAATCAAATAGCTTTGCCAAGATCTGGTTTATTTTAACCAGGAAGGGATAGAATTTGTCCACAGCAATAGACTTAAATAGTTTCGAAAATATCATAACTGAAAGGCTGTTGACTTTACAAGATGTCAAATAATGACCCAGATAATTTGATGGGCAGAGAATCATTGAAGCATTGGAGACTGGATTGGGACCACTCCCTGACACTGCTGGTTCTCTGGACATTGCCTGGGTAATTAGAATTTCTGATGGGCAATGCCTCTGTGTCCATTAAAGTCAGAGAATTTGGAGGGGATCAAACACTTGCTCTAAACTCTGGATAACTATTAAATTCCAACTCAACATCGACACCCCAAATTTTGCCTCCCAACCTTGCAATCCCCAAAACTCCCTGAAGAAACACCCACTGATCCACTGACCTCATCCACCCTCAACCCTTCTGAGAACCATTCCACCCATCTGGCCCTGTTGGAGTCAACACCCCTCCTCAGGACCAGCCCAGCCAACCACTTGACTTACCCCAAACATAGATATAGCACCCTATCTACATTGCCCACCTGGCACCATAACCCTCCTTGCCCATCCTCATTAACTATATTCAAGGTGGAGAGAGGCAGATTTTTAATCAGTCAGGGAATCCAGGGTTCTGGTGAAAAGACAGGAAAGTGGAGTTGAAGATGATCAGCCACGATCTCATGGAATAGCAGAGCAGGGTCAATGGGCTGAATGGCCTATTTCTGCTCCTAATTCTCATGGATGATATATTCTGAACCATCTGTATCTGTACATCCTGAGAGGACTTTCAGTCGTGATTATAAAACCACGAGAAATAGGAACAAAAGTTGGCTCTTCTGCCTTTTGGGAATGCTCAGTCATTCAATAAATTCATGGCTGTTCTGATACTCTTCCTGACTGCTTTCCTGCAATTTTCTCCTTATCGCAATCTTAAATTGGTGCCCTTTTAATCCGAGGCTATACCTTCTGGTCCCAGACCTTTGCATGAGGTGAAACATCCTCTCAGCATTTACTCTGTCAAGCCCTGAAAGAATATAATATGTTTCAATGAGATCCCCTCTCATTTTTCTAAACTCCAGTGAGTAGATTCCCAACATGTTTAATCTTTGCTCATAAGACAATCCCTCCACATTGGTATTCATCCAAGTCAACCTTACAATCCAACCCTCTTGAAATAGGGGTCAATGTTCCATTAGCATTCCTGATTACCTACTGCCCCGGCGCGTTAGCTTCCTGGGTTTCATACATAAGTCATCCCAAGTCCCTTTGGGTTGCAACTTTCTGCAGATTTTTCTCTATTTTAATAACATTCTGTTCTTTTGTTCTCCTTTCCAAAATGAACAACTTCACATTTTCCCAAATTATACTCCATATGCCATCTTCACATGGAGGCTGTTTAGCAATCGCTGGATGTTACTATTAGTTCTGGGCTCGTTGATCCACCTGTTTCTCCTTCATTTCTTTATCCCTCATAGCCCCCCAGTGTGGCTGGAACAATTGGTCACAGTTCCAATGACCCTGTGTGGGGAATATCAGAAACAGAACAGGTCCTTAGTGATGAGGGTAGCCCACTATCTCCAAGTGATAGTTTAGTGTAGCCGTCTATAAGTGGGAGATAGAAAACTTTGAGAAGATGCGAATGAACACCTCTCCATGGATCTGTGACATAGTGGACCTTATTGTGATGTATACAGCTCAAGTAATCGAGCAGGAGATTGTACACGAAGTTGTATTACTGACCCTTGTTCATCTCCTCATTTTCACTTCACGACATTGGACACAAGTCCACGTTGGTGAATGCTTCATCTTTAAGGTGAGAGGAAATTAACCCCATGCCCCTGTGAAACCAGTGGGAGCTCAGGTTGTCTTTGTGAACAGTGACCCACAGGTGATACCTTCAAGGTACCTGTGATTACCTCAGATTCATCAATATTGTGGATTAAAAAAAACAATGTTGTGATGTGAAGGTGAGGAGATGAACAAGGGGTCAGTAATATGACTGTGTGTACAATCTCCTGCTCAATTACTTGAGCTGTATACATCACAATAAGGTCCACTATGTTACAGATCCATGGAGAGGTATTCATTCACATCTTCTCAAAGTTTTCCATCTCCCACTTATAGACGGCTACACTAAACTATCACTTGGAGATAGTGGGATACCCTCATCACTAAGGACCTGTTCTGTTTCTGATATTCCCCACACAGGGTCATTGGAACTGTGACCAATTGTTCCAGCCACACTGGGGGGCTATGAGGGATAAAGAAATGAAGGAGAAACAGGTGGATCAACGAGTCCAGAACTAATAGTAACATCCAGCGATTGCTAAACAGTTTCCATGTGAAGATGGCATATGGAGTATAATTTGGGAAAATGTGAAGTTGTTCATTTTGGAAAGGAGAACAAAAGAACAGAATGTTATTAAAATAGAGAAAAATCTGCAGAAAGCTGCAACCCAAAGGGACTTGGGATGAATTGTGCATGAAACACTAGAAGCTAGCTCATAGGGGCAGCAGGTAATTGAGTATATTTAAGACAGCTAGTTAGGTTCTTGAGTATCAAGGCTTGTGGAGAGAAAGTACGAGAATGGAGTTGAGAAACGTATCAGCCAATTATTGAATGGTGGAGCAGACTCGATGGGCGGAATGGCCTAATTTTTGGTCCTACGTTTTATGGTCTTATGGATCTTATGATAAAGAGAAAGGCTAATGGAATGTTGGCTCTTATTTCAAGGAGGTTGGAGTGTAAGGTTAATAAGGGTGATCCCCGGGATGTAGCGATTGTCTTATGAGCAAAGGTTAAACAGGTTGGGACTGTACTTACTGGATTACACATTACACATCACTGGAGTGGGTGGGGTTTGAACCAGAGACACTGCCACTATGTCACAAGACCTTTTTGTGCTCTGTGGATGCTGTGATGACAGATATCTTCAAACTGTACTGTGTGTAAGTGCCTGATTGAAGGGTCCATTGTCACTGACAATTGGTGACCTTGTGGTCAGACAGAAATGATAACACATCCCCACCACCCCAACCCACCCTTCACCCATAAGCCCCCACCCAACCCCACACCCCCAACCCCTCCACCCCAAGTGTGTTGGCCGCCATTGCCATTGTGCATTGGTGACTTGGATGAATTCAGAAGACAACACAGAGTTAGTGAGTATTGGGCTCAGCCTGATATTCAGGCTCTAACTCCCTAACATTCAGAATGAGGTGGCAAAGTACAAAAATAATCGAGGCATGGTGAGGCAGAGATGCTGCGAGCATCCAAGTAGGTTCAAATTGAATGAGCACTAAGAGAGCAAGCAAAGAATCCTGAAATACACCCTGCTCCCCAAAGCAGGGGTCCGGGAGTCTGTGTGCGGTTATACTGGCATTAACGTTGAACGGTCTTGCTGCACTCTGAATGGTAGCATTAGACATGAAAAGGTGTATGCTGAATGGGTCAGATATATACCATGATGTGGTAGGGTAGGTACATGGAGGGAGGGGACGCAGCCAGTCACTGCCCATGGAGCTTACCCTGAGATGTTGTGGATTGACGTTCAAGGTGGGGGCTTGGAGAAACGACCAATGACTTGGGGCTGCTGGCACTCCCTGCTGAATTTCATGTCAGTAAATCGTGTCATCACGATTCCTGTGTTGATTGTATAGATTGTCTGGATCCGCTGATCAGGTGTTTCAGTTTCTGCTGTAGTTCTTTAGCCAGTTTGTGTGATGGTGTCCCTGGTAGTGATACTATGGGTCTGAGTGGGATGTCTGGTTTGTGCACTTTAGGTAGTCCATAGAATTCTTGGACATCATCAGAAATATACACATAGATAAGGAAAAAACTATGGTCTCATTCGACGTAACGGCACTGTTCACCTCTATTGACAATACCCTAGCCAGAGAAACAATAGCCAACCTGCTGGACAAACAGAACAGACAATAGGGCGTGGAATCTATCAACAAAGACGGCATACTTAAACTAGTGGACCTGTGCCTCACAACACACTTCACATTCAACAACCAGATATACGAACAAATCAACAGAACACCCATGGGCTCACCGATCTCTGGACTCATAGCAGAAGCAGTAATGCAAAGGTTAGAACAAACAGTCTTACCACAAATTCAATCCAAACTCTGGGTCAGATATGTTGATGACACCTTTGTAATCATTAAAAACACGGAAATAGAGAAAACACACCGGATCATCAACGCCACACTCACAGGAATCCGATTCACGAGAGAAGAAGAAAAGGACAACCAACTCCCATTCCTAGACGTGATGGTACAGAGAACACCGAACAGAGAATTCACTACAAGAGTATACAGGAAAGCCACACACACAGACCAAGTCCTGAACTACAAAAGCAACCACCAAAATACACACAAACGAAGTTGCATCAAGACACTATTCAAAAGGGCCACAACACACTGCAGCACACCAGAACTGCAAAAAGAGGAAGAGGAACACCTATACAAGGTATTTGTCAAAAACGGATACCCGCGCAATTTCATCAACAGATGCTTAAGAGAAAGACAACGGAACGAGGACATGCCACAACCCAAAGGACTAGCCACACTACCATACATCAAGAGCATTTCCGAACTGACAGCCAGACTACTGCGACCACTAGGACTTATAACAGCACACAAACCAACAGCCACTCTCAGACAACAACTCACCAGAACGAAGGACCCGATACCCAGCATGAGCAAAACTAATGTAGTGTACAAAATCCCATGCAAGGACTGCACTAAACACTATATAGGACAAACAGGAAGACAGCTAATGATCCGCATCCATGAACACCAACTAGCCACGAAACACCACAACCAGCTATCCTTAGTAGCCACACACACAGACAACAAGCAACATGAATTCGACTGGGACAACACTACCATTATAGGGCAAGCCAAACAAAGAACAGCCAGGGAATTCCTAGAAGCATGGCACTCATCCACAAACTCCATCAACAAACACATCGACCTGGACCCAATATACCGGCCACTACAGCGGACAGCTGAAACTGACAACTGGAAGCGGCAGGGACAGGCCACTATAAATGCCGGAGGAAACACCACAGAAGCGCTTCACAGGAGGCTCCCAAGCACTGAGGATGTCACCTAGACAGGGGACGAAACGTTTGCAACAAAAATTTCCAGCTCGCCGAACAGAACCACAACAACTTTGATACATGTTTTAAAAAAGAAAACATTAATAAAGTGAGCACTGGGCCTATGAAAGTGAGTCTGGAGAATTGATAATGAAAAATAAAGGGATGGCAGGTGAATTGAGCAGGTAATTTGCATCAGCTATCACTATAAAGGATACAAGTAACATCCCAGAAGCAGTTATAAATTAGGAACTGGAAACGTAAGTGCCTGGATTATGATATATCATCCAAGGGTCTTAAAAGGTCACTGGGTCTGAACAATACGGTGGTTGTTTCTACATTCCAAAGACTGTGGCAGTTTAAGTAGGCAGCCCACCACGAGCTTGTCTAGGGTAATTAGGGACAGGAAATAAATGAATGATTTGGATCTGAATTAATGATTTTATTGTCACATGTACTTTGTATTGAGAAAACAGTTCAATAGCCGTTTCACTATCACCGTGAGCTGATGCAATTTTGGACAATTTTAAGAATAAGAAAAAGCATTTGAAAGATATAACTTAAAGAGAGTCTATTGGTCCTGAGCCAGCTCATCATTCACACAACGCCTACCCTCATCCCTCCTCCACTGCCTCACCTACACCAGACCCAACCAATATCGAAGTTGGCACTCTTCAGATTCCATCCTTCCCCTCAGAGCCGATCCTCCTTTGGCATCCCCCCTTCCCCGCTGCCTGCGCTGGCCCCACCATCAGAGTGGCATCTCTCCAACTGGGCCACACCTCGATGTCGCTGTGATGGTGCCCCATTGCCACCAGCACCTGACTCAACCAATGATGAAGGCACCGGTCCTCAGGCGGCGCTGGGCCTACCTCTCTGACATCACCTCTGCCGATGGAGCAGCCACCGGTTCCAGTGCTGGGTCCCGTGCTTGCCCTGGAAAGTGAGTACCCATTCTTCACCATCATCGTCACATGCTGGGCTCACTCAAATCCACGCTGGGATTCCTCGCCACCACTCATGGTAGTAAAGGGAAGTAAGTATAAACTAAAGACAAAACAAACAAGGGAAAAAGAAAAGTGGAGGTAATGGACGAGGCCTGGCACAGAAGCCCTTCTCTGCCGCCATCTTGATAATATAATGTTGATCTAGTCAGGAACATGCATGTTCCAGAAGAAGGGGAGGCAACCTGAAAAGAAAATCTGCAATTACGAATCTAATGACAACCATGAAATGATTGTTGTGAAAATCTGTCTGATTCACTCTATTAGGGAGGGAAACTGCCTTCCTTACCTAGTCTGGCTTGACATGTGACTCATGACTGCCCTTGAGCAAGTAGGGCTGGGCAATAAATGCTGGCTTAGACAGTGATGCTCACATCCTGAAAATTAATTAAAAAGAAATGGCTACCAAAATAATTGATGCATTGGTTTCATTGTCCAAAACTCCCTGGTTCAGAGAGGGTCTCATTAGATTGGAAAATAGCAAAAATGATTCATTTATTCTAAAGGGGAGTGAGACAGAATGCAGAAATCTACAGCCCAATTTTATTAATATCTGCCACAGGGAAAATATTTGTAATTATTATTAAAGGTCTAGCAGGGCAGTTAGATAAGATCAAGGTAATCAAGCAGAGCTGACAGGATTTTGTGAAAGGGAAATCATGTTGAACCAATCTGTTGGAGCTCTTTGAGGAAATAACATGAGCTGTGCTTAAAGGGGAACTCATAGATGTCCTGTATTTACATTTCCAGTAAACATTGCCACATCAAACATCATTGTGGGAAATGAAAGTTTCTGGTATAAAGGGTAGCAAACTGGCATGAAATGGATAGTTTACTGGCAAACAGAAACAGAGATGGCCGTAAGTGAATCCTTTCAGGTTGACAAGATGCAGAGAGATCTGGGTGTCATAGTGCATGAATTGCAAAACGCTAGTGTGCAGGTACAGCAAATAATTAGGAAAACTAATAACATCTTATCATTTGTTGAGGTGAGTTGAATACAGAAGTGGGGCAGTTATACTTCCGTTATATGGGGTATTGTTGACACTAAATGTTGAAGCTTAAAAATGTGTTGCTGGAAAAGCGCAGCAGGTCAGGTAGCATCAAAGGAACAGGAGAATCGATGTTTCAGGCATAAACCCTTCTTCAGGAAATGTTGAATACAGTCTCCCCACCTTCCCACCCCCAACCCCCTTTAAGGAAGGATGTGAATGCATTACAAGCAATTTTGAAGGCATTTATCAGACTAACACCTAGAACGAAGAAGGGTTATACTAAAACATTGATTTCTCCACCTCCTGATGCTGCCTGCCTTGCTGTGTTCTTCCAGCATCCTACGTGTCTACTTTGGATTCCAGCATTTGCCGGGTTTTTTTTGTCTCTAACACGTAGAATGCGCAGATTGTGCTTTAAGAAAAGATTGGACAGAGTTGGCTTGTAGTTGCTGGACTTTAGAAGATCAAGAGGTGATTTGATTGAAACAGAGAAGATCCTGAAGTGTTTTGGCGTGGATGAAGAGAGATTGTTTCCTCTTATGGGAGATTCTCAAACCAAGAGCTCACTGTTATAGAGTCACAGAGATATACGGCACAGAAACAGACCCTTCAGTCCATTTTGTCCATGCCAACCAAATTAATCTAGTCCCTTTTGCCAGTATTTGGTCCATAATTTGTGGGCGGCACGATGGCACAGTGGTTAGCACTGCTGCCTCACAGCACCTGAGACCCGGGTTCAATTCCCGCCTCAGGCGACTGACTGTGTGGAGTTTGCACGTTCTCCCCGTGTCTGCGTGGGTTTCCTCCGGGTGCTCCGGTTTCCTCCCACAGTCCAAAGATGTGCAGGTTAGGTGAATTGGCCATGCTAAAATGTCCGTAGTGTTAGGTAAGGGGTAAATGTAGGGGTATGGGTGGGTTGCGCTTCGGCGGGTCGGTGTGGACTTGTTGGGCCGAAGGACCTGTTTCCACATTGTAATGTAATGTAATCTAATCTAATCTAATCTAATCTAATCCTCTAAACCCCTCCGATTCTGTTAATAAGGCAATGCCATTTAAAGATGGGGTAAGGCAATTTTTTTTCGTCTGAAGGAATGTGCCTCTGGAACTCACCTCCTTGAAAGGTGGAGGAAAACTTTTAAGGCTGAGGTGGTTAGATTCTTGATGAGTGGGTGAAAAGTTTTCAGGGGTAGGTGGGAATGTGGGTTTGGGTTTACAGGTTGGATCCGGGTTGATTTTGTTAAATGACAGTGCAGGCTCGAGATGCTGAATCTCCAAATGTGCAGATGACACTAAGCTGGGTGGCAGGGTGTGCTGTAAGGACGATGCTAAGAGGCTGCAGGGTGTCTTGGACAGACTGGCTGAGTGGGCAAAGGCTTGGCAAATGCAACGTTGTCTGGATAAATGTGAGGTTATCCACTTTGGTCACAAAAACAGGAAGGCAGATTATTCTCTGAATGGTGGCAGTTTAGGAAAAGGTGAGATGCAACGAGGCCTGGGTGTCATGGTGGAACAGACGCTGAAAGTTGGCATGAAGGTGCAGCAGGCAGTAAGGAAAGCTAATGGCATATTGGCCTTCATAGTGAGCTGGAGTAAGGATGTCTTGCTGCAGTTATACAGGGCCTTGGTGAAGCCCCATCTTGAGTATTGTATGCAGTTTCAATCTGCTAGTCTGTGCAAAGACATTCTTGTTATTGAGGGAGCCCAGTGAAGGTTCACCAGACTGATTCCCGGGATGGCAGGACTGACATATGAGGAAAGATGGATCGACTGGACTGATACTCACTGGAATTTAGAACAATGAGGGGGGATCTCATCGAAACATATAAAATCCTGATGGGACTAGACAGGCTCGATGCAGGAAGACTGTTCCCGATGTTGGGAAAATCCAGAACTAGGGGTCACAGTTGAAGAATAAGGGATAAGCCATTTAGGACAGAGATGAGGAAGAATTTCTTCACTTAGAGAGTTGTGAACCTGTGGAATTCTCTCCCAGAGGAAGCTGTTGGGGCAGTTCGTTAGATAGATTCAAGAGGGAGCTGGACATGGTTCTTGCAGCTAACGGGATCAAGGGTATGGAGAGAGCAAGAGAGAGAGGGAATGGGATATTGAGATTGCATGATCAGCTATGATCATATTGAATAGTGGGCAGGCTGAAAGGGCCGAATGGCCTACTCCTGCACCTGTTTTCTATGTTTTTATGCTACTTCCTTGGTTGCAGCCAGAACATGAAAAGCAAACAGGGTGCGTGGAACTGAGGACCATTGTACCACCATGAAACCAACCTGCATTCCATCTCCGTGCAAGGCTCGTTATGTAAAAAGACACTGGACCCCCATGCACAAAGTCTGGCTTCAAAGACAATAACTAACAGAAGACAGGTGCAGGAGTACAAAACAGCAGCAAGGAATGCCTGAAAAACCTCATCAACATTAGATGACACACACAGTTTGCAGCAAGACAGACTTAAGTCAAAGTTCAGAGTGAAACAACTTCCAAACCTTTCTCATGCTCTGTGTTTCTGGTCAATGGTAACCCTCAGGATGTTGATAGTGGCAGTAATTCATTGAGTGTTAAAGAGCATTGGCCAGATTGTCTCCTTATTGGAGATGATCATTGCATAGCAGTTGTGTGGCATGAATTTTATTTATTGCCTTGCACGTTGACTTATTGCTTGCAAAACAACTATATATTCTTTTGTATCTGGTCTTGTGTTTACCACGTTTATTTACAAGTGTCTCTACAAGAAAATGTGATATATCTACATATCTAAATACGGACTACAATAAAGAAAAGTTTTAAAAGGAGGACCCTACTGGCTTACTAAAGCAGGGTGAAAACGAGAGGAAAAACAATCTGTACAACGGAGAGCAGCTGGTCAAATGAATGGTCAGAATATAAAGGGCCATACAGAATGACTAAAGGGTTGATTATGAGGAAGAAATTAGTGTATGGGAGGAAGCTAGCTAGAAACGTAAAAAAGATAACAAGAGTTCCAACAGGTATATAAAATTAAAAATTAAAAATTAAACAAATATGGAAGCAGACCATTATCCTCACTTATAGAGGATACAGGATAATTCCGGTAATAGTTGTAAGTTAAGAGATAGAATAAAGACAAACTTCGTGAAGTTACAATCACTGAAGATATATACTATGCAAATTGATTGACAAGTTTTTGGGTCCAGATGGTCTTTATCCCAGAGTGTTAAAAGAGTGATTAATAAGGCAGTGCAAGCATTGGTGTTAATTAACCAGAATTTGCTACATTCTGGAAAGTTTCCATTAAACTGTAAAGTGGCCAATATAACTTCCCTATTCAAGAAGGAATGGAATCAGAAAATGTGAAACAATAGGCTAGTTAGCTTTAAGTCAGTCATGGGAAAAGATTCCCAATTGGTCATTAGGGAGGGCATAACTGGGCACTTTGAAAAGCTCAATCGGCATTTTGAATTATTCTGAAAGGAAAATCACTTTTCATCGTCTTACAAAAGTACTGCAAAAGAATAATGTGCTGTGGACAAACATGAGTCTGTAGACATACTGCACTTGGATGTACAGAGGCAAAGGATAAATTTCCAATTCAAACATTATTGCGGAAATGAAAAGTTTGCGTAGCACTCCCTCTGAGTTGCAAGAAGCTCTACACACGTCAATTGACGTGTCAATGAATGTTGTTCACTTCCAGAAACTTCTGCCACACTGACAGGGAATGTTGGTGTAGAGAGTTACATATAGTCATGGATAGAAGGTTGGCAGGTTCATTAAAAAAAAGAGTGGGCATAAATAAGTCAGTTTCTGATGGGTAGGATGTGACAAACGGAGGTCTGTACTACACCCTTGACAAGTTTACAATTTATATCAACGACTCCGATGAGGGCTAAATTCCCAGATGACGCAAAGGTAGGAAGGTATGGTGTGAAGAAGATATAGGGAGTTTGTAGATGGACATAGATGGGATGATTGGTCAAAAATCTGCATAGTTTCAAAGAAGGGCAACTGGATTCGAAATGTTAACTCTGCCTTCTCTCCACAGATGCTGCCAGACCTGCTCAGATAGTTCTGAAGAAGTACTTAGATGTGCACTTACAATGCCTGGCACACAAGGCTAAGGGCCAAGTTCTAGAAAATGGGAAACAAAACCAGAAATTGCTGGAAAAGCTCAGCAGGTTTGGCAGCATCTGTGAAGAGAAATCACAATTTATGTTTTAGATCCAGTGACCCTTCCTCAGAACTGCTCTGAGGAAAGGTCACCAGAAGCGAAACATTAACTCTGATTTCCCTTCACAGATGCTGCCAGAACTGCTGAGCTTTTCCTGCAATTTCTGATTTTGTTTCTGATTTACAGTATCTGCAGTTCTTTCAGTTTTCATCCTGGGGAATGAGATTAGGCTTGTTTTTGACCAGCACAAACTTGATGGACTGACAGTCCTGTTTCTGTACTGTAGACCTCTATGACTCTAAGATCATAGTGGATGGACCCTTTGTTAAAGTTGCATTATTGTAGAGTTATTTTGTAGGCACACTTCTAGATGTAAAATGTAGACACTACCTACAATGTTAGGAATGTGAATTTTGCAATAATAGAACAGTGTATCCTCTGTATACCAATGATGAATTGTTGGACATGGAGTAAAATGCATGCTGTTTATTAAAGATTAAATGTTACACATACTTTGAATAAACACCAACTATCACAAATGATGTCTTGCCACAGAAGGTACAGATATTTACTTTCATTGCCCAACTTCATTTTATATTGGTCATGGAATTAAATCCAGCTAGAAGTTTCTTACACCACCTTAATAATGGGTTTTACCCTTTGTTTTACAGGTGGCATTGTTACCTTAACATAGTAAAACTTAAAAAGGATCCACTGCATGACTGTATCATGACTCAGCCCACCATATATGCATTTACTCATACACAGAGAATGAAACATACAGTTGTATTCATGAGGGGATTATAACTGTCAAGAGCCATTTTAGATAACAATTACAGTCCCTTCTGTTGTATATGCAGGTTTTCTTTTGTATTAAAATTTATCATTAATCTAAAATGTAATATAATTAAAGCAAATCCTCCATATAAAATGGATATTTTTATGATGCACATAATCTCAAACAAGCATGAGTAGGACAATCGCTTCTGAGACAATATGAGACTGAATAAAACACAAGTTTTATTTTCTTATAATATTAGAATACGGTAAAATACAGAACATTTGAAAACAAAGGGAGAATTAATGGATTATAGCAGGAAAGACTTTTCCCGCAGCTTATTTACGGCATCTTTTGACAGGAATTGTAATTTACAAAATACAAGCTAATGTATTTCAAAATTTTATCATGACAAAATATATTTACCAGATTCAGACCAAAGTTAATAATCGAGGATATTTTAATCATAGCATTAATAAATGTTACAACACAAGTGGTGGTATTTTGATCAATATTAGTTGTGGGGGTGAGGGTAGCATGGTGCTGTAATGGTGACGTCACTGGATTAATAATTCAGAACCGCAGGTGAATGTTCTGGGGGCTTGTGTTCAAATCCCAACATGGAAGATGGTGAAATTTTAATTGGATAAAACTTGGAATTAAAAGCTTGCTAAATTCCACCTGTGAAACTGCAGTCAATTATCATAAAAACCTATCTGGTTCATCAATGTCATAGAATCCCTACAGTGCGGAAGCAGGCCATTCAATCCATCAAGTACACACTGAACCTCAAAAGAGCATCCCACCCAGACCGAACCCCATTCCCCTTGGATAATCTACCTAGCCTGCATATTCCTGGACACTATGGACAATTTAGCATAGCCAGTCTACTGAACCTGCACATCCTTGGGCTGTGGGAGGAAACCCAGACACAGAGAGAATGTGCAAACTCCACACAGTCACCTGAGGTTGGATTTAAACCCGAGTCCCTGGCGCTGTGAGGCAGCAGTGCTAACCACTGAGCCACCACGCTGTCCAATTGTCCTTGAGAATCCAGAGCAATATGGCTGCCTCTTAACTGCCCTCTGGACAATTATGGATGGGCAGCAAATGCCCAAAAACCTGCATCCCATGAATGAAAAAAAACCTGTACTGATTTTTTAATCAACTGCCCATTTAACCCTAATCCTCAGTCTGAATCCTCTTTGATGACTGGACATCCTTTCTGAAGAGTAGGGACCAGGACTGTATAATTAGACTGGCTGAGACCTAATGAGTGTTGCATGATTGTTTAGCAGAATGTTGTTATTTTTGTATTCTGTGATCACAAAATTTGTTTGCATTGTGCCTGTATTTTCAATAATAAACTAAGATTTTGTCTATAATAGGACCATGATGTTTTAGGAGGCTGTCAGCACATGTGGTATGGAAATGTACTGACAACGACAGTGATGAGATTATAGATTAGTCAGTATGAAATACTGATTTGACTCTAGCAATACCATTTTGTACCTCAAAACCACCATCTTATTCCCTATGTTAATCTCACAAAGTTGCATGTGCATTTAGCAGCAAGATGTAACTCCCTCTCCTCCTCCACCAGAGATACTTAAAGGGTTCATTGACTCGATTCAGTTTCGTTGATGATGTATTTTGATTGGCTAGGATAGATTTAGCACAGCCTTAATTGTTTGTACTATTACTTAAAGTTGAAGTTTACACAGAGTGGAATGGTGCATGGTAAAGAGTTTGGTTCTCACTCCAAGGGTTCTGCGCACACTCCTGCTCCCAATCTTTGTTACTGCAGTTTCTATTCCCCTTGGCCTACAGCATGACCAGGAGATGAAGCAGAGGTGACACAGAGGATATTCAGTTGCTGTAAGAGGGACGAGGTGGTGAAGGAGAAGAACTCTCACTAAGAGGCATGCACACAGAATAATTCTCCTTAACATTCAGTGAAATACAGTGGGGTGGAGTTTCACTCCTGAGACAGCTGTGTCCGATCTAATACTCATGGGGAAGGGGTGCCGCTGGCCAGGCTTGGGTCCAGCACTTGGGAAGCAGAGCGGAGGCACACATGAGAATGGCAGAGTATTGAGGCAAGCTGGTTAACAGGCCAAGCTTGGTTCTCTGCTCATGGCAGACTCTAGGACCAGAGGGCACAGTCTCAGAATAAAAGGACATCCATTTCAGACTGAGATGATTTGCAGATTCTGAGTTCAGAGGGTTGAGAATGGTTGGAACTCCTTGCCACAGTGGGGTAGAATATAGAACAGTACAACACAGGAACAGGCCCTTCGGCCCACAGTGTTGAGCCGAACATGACGCCAAACTAAATTAATCCCTTCGCCTGCCCTTGGTTCACATCCCTCCATTCCGTGCATATTCATGTGCTTATCTAAAAGTCTCTTAAACACTCTTATCATAACTAGCTCCACCACCATCCCTGGCAGTGTGGTCCACACTCTTACCACTCTGTGTAAACATCTTGCCCCTCACAACTCCTTTGAACTTTCCCCCTCTCACTTTAAATGCATACCCCCCAGTTTTAGACATTTCAACTCTGGGAAAAAGATTCTGACCATCAACCCTATCTATGCAGCTCATAATTTTATAGATTTCTGTCATGTCTCCCCTCAGCCTCCATCACTCCAGTGAAAACAACCTTAGTTTGTCCAGCCTCTCCTTATAGCTTATACCCTCTAATCCAGGTAGCATCCTGGTAAACCTTGTCTGCACCCTCTCCAAAGCCTCCCCATCCTTCTTGGCGACCAGAACTGAATATAATACTGTAAGCCCCATGGCCTAACCAAAGCCTTAAAAAGCTGCAACACGACATCCTGACTCTTGCAGGGAGAAAGTGAGGACTGCAAATGCTGGAGAGTCAGAGTCAAAAAGTATGGCACTGGAAAAGCACAGCCGGTCAGGCAGCATCTGAGGAGCAGGAGAATCAACGTTTCGGGCACAAGCCCTTCATCAGGAACGTGAGAGGTAGGGGTAAGGGGACTGAGAGATAAATGGAAAGGGGTGCTGGGGGCAAGGTAGCTGACAAGGCGATAGGTAGATTCAGGTGGGGAAGAAGGTGATAGGTCAGTTTTGAGGGTGGAGCTGATAGTGGGAAGGAAGATGGACAGGTAGGACTGTTCAAGAGGGAAGTGCCGAGTTGGAGGGTTGAATCTGGGATAAGGTGCGGGGAGGGGAGACGAGGAAACTGGTGAAATCCACATTGATCCCATGTAGTTGGAGGGTCCCAAAGTGGATGATGAGGCGTTCTTCCTCCAGGTGTCGGGTAGCAAGAATTTTGTGGTGGAGGAGGCCCAGGACTTGCATGTCCTTGGCGGAGTGGGAGTGGGAGCAGAAGTGTTCAGCCACAGGGCAGTGGGGTTGTTTAGTGTGTGTGTCCTGGAGATGTTCTCTGAAACGAACCACAAGTTGGTGTCCTGTCTCCTCAATGTAGAGGAGACCAGTCAAGGGCAACAGACACATTAGATGAGGTGTGTGGAGGTGCAGGAGAATTTCTGTCAGATGTCCTGACTCTTGTACTCAATTCCCCAACCAATAAAGCCAAGCATGGCATACGCCTTCTTCATCACCCTATTTACTTGCGTGGCCAGTTTCAGGGAGCTATGGACTTGAACCTCAATGTATGGGGACAGAGTCCATGTGTACATTTAAGGCTGTGGTGGATCGATTCTTGATCAGTCAGGGAATCAAGGGTTGGAGGGAAAGTGCAGGAAAGTGGACGTGACGAATGTCAGATCAGCCGTGATCCTATTGAATAGGGGAGAAGGCTCGAGGGACCGAATGGCCTACTCTGGGTTCCTATTTCTTATGGTCTTATCCACCGTCAGTACATCTCAGGAACCACGCTGAGATAAAATAAAACAAAGGCCCGAGTTTGTAATACAGTCCTTACAGTAATAAAACAATTTACAATCATCAAGTGTGTAGTCTCTTATGAAGCAAACTTCTATTCACAAACCCACATCAAAGACAGCTAATCCTTTAATAAACTGCAAATTTTGAATTCTGTGCTGATATCATTGTAACTTGTTGAAATCAGATTCATAAAGAGGTCTTTGGTAAACATGAAGAAACAGATATTTTAACTCCTAGAACAGTTATTTAAATATCCAATGACAGCAGCAGCTCAAAATCTTTCATTTGTTTTTAAAGAGCTTGTGATTTATATCTGACAATTATACAGACTGTTTTAGCCTTTACACCTACTGGATAAAACTGTAACTACCAACTTGTGGATTATGGCCCTTGCTGTAGCCAGGATGTGGACTATTTGAACTTAGCAGTTTCTGTTATTCTGAAAACTTCACTGAATCTCCATTATTCCACAAACATCCAGGATAGAGTGTCTGGTCACCCCCTTGCCCACAGTGGGGGTGCTCAGTGAAAACAGTCCCCTGTCGCAGGGATACCTGCAGCCTCTCAGCTGTTCGATGATGGTCTTGTGAGTGAAGGTGACCACTTTGGATCTGGGTTCCTTGCAGACTGGACCAGACAACATTTCTAGCCAAGGTGTGAAATTTGACAGTTATAAATACAAGAGTGAAAGGGTGATGTGAAATCATAAATGAGAGATTTGGGTTGTTGTTCAGTAGGATGTTTGGATGGTGAATGATAGCGATATGGTATATAAGTAGTGTGTGCAAGGCTAGTGATATCATTGGTGGGAAATGGCCTTTTAAAGTTACTTTTGATTACCTGAGCCACTTGCGTAAGATTAATTCATTCACGCTGCTTTTGAGTTGATGTCCAGAGGGTACCCCTGTCCACATCTTGCATCCATACTTCAGTTGCTGCCAAAAACAAACCTAGAGCTTGCTCTTTATAGAACTGTACCATTATCATTTCTTTCTTCGGTTAATCTTGCATTTTAAAATTACTTCCAGCACCTTCTGCAGTCAAAGTGCACCTCTCGGGTTAAAAGGTGCAGGCTGGCTGTAAGCATCATAACTGTGCTGGCTTCTACCAACTTTCTGACTCCCCCTGTTCAGATGTCCAGACATTCAACAGCAGTGGCCTCACATTTCAATCACAAACTGAAGTGGCAGGCACAGATTGCAAGCTCACTGCATCTGAACAGGCTGGCCTGGATTAATTGCACCTTACAATTTCCCTACTTATTTACGGAGGGCTGGAGTCCCTGAAAAACTTTGAATGGATGGAAAATCATGTGAGCCCTGCAGTGCCATCTTCACCCAGTTCAGCTCCTTAAGAATATTTGTATTACATGAAAATTCACATTGACTGATGCCGATACTCAAATCTATTCCAACTCACATTCAGCATCAGGTTAAAAGATCTGAAAGTTATGCACCACTTAGAATTAAACAGGATTTTTTCTATACTGTGAACACAAACAATACATCAAAGGTAGAGAATAATATAGACAATGCTGTTTAGAATTTCCCAGATTTGATTCAATCAAGGTCAGCAAGCATTTCCCCCATTCCTTCAGCCAGTCCTGACTGACCAACATATCATTTTCTCAGTTTGAAAGTGGAAATGTAGTATCTTTCTTCACTGATGCCATTTGTAGCGGAACTGAACATCAGAATTTGGCAACAGGATACCAAGGCCTGCCCGGTCATTATTAAGTCCAACTGGCTTTTCTCCTTCAATGATTTCCAAGTCAAATGTAGCTAACATTATTGAGAGAAACATTTTGATCTCACTGACTGCAAAGTGTCTCCCAGGACACATGCTGGATCCAGAACCAAAAGGCATCAAATAATACCGAAGTTTCCTTCCTCTCTTGTAAAAGGCAGTCTTCTCCAATCCATTTTCCACAAAGCGATTATACTTGTACACCTGCAAAAACAGAAATCAAAATAAGTCTCTATGCATTGTTACAAGAAGGTGAAACTTGACTTGGGTTGTAGCACAAATTTGTAGCTCATTTCACACACTGCCCCGTTTTCTGGTTGATATTATTAAGTGAAATTGCAAGTAAGTGACTCTCAGGTGAGCCCTTGGTGTCTTCCATCAATCATTCTGTCAAAGTTTACAAGTACATGCTGCCTGACCTACTGAGGGGAGTGCCAAAGGCAACATCACGGTCATAAAACGTGAATTTCAAAGAGAAATGGAGAAAATTGTTTAAAATATTAATATAAACTAGATCACATAAAAAGAAACTTTTAAGTCAAAATTATATTGGTACAGTTGTTTGCTTCCACTTCAAGTTGCTTGGAAGTGAAATATCAATTATTTGCTTTGCTAAACAAACAGTCACTTGTGGACAATAAGAGATAAAGCTGATAATAGAATCATAGAGTCAGAGTCCTACAGCACGGAGACAGGCCCTTTGACCCAAACTGGTCCATACCGACCAAAATGTCCATCCACACTAACCCCATTTCCTTGCACTTGGCCCATATGCTTCTAAGCCATTCCTATCCATGTATTTGTCCAAATGCCTTTTAAATGTTGTTAATGTACCCGCCTTAACCACTTCAGCTGGCAGCTCATTCCACGTGCGTACCACCCTCTGTGTAAAAACATTGTCCCTCAGGTTCCCTTTGATTCTTTCCCCTCCAACCTTAAACTGATGGCCTCTAGACCTTGATTCCCCAACCCTTGGAAAAAGACTGAGTGCATTCACCCTATCCATGTCTCTCATGATCTTATACACTTCTTTAAGATCCCCACTCAGTCTCCTACGCTTGAAAGGAAAAAGGTCCAAGCTTGTCCAACTTCTCCCTATAACACAGCCCCTTGAGTCCTGGCAATATTCTTGTAAATTTCTTCTGCACTCTTTCCAATTTAATAACATCCTTCCTATAGCAAGGTGACCAAAACTGAACACAATACTCCAAGTGCAGCCTCACTAACATCCTGTATAGCTGCAACATAACTTCCCAATTTCTATACTCAATGCCCTGACTGATGAAGGCCAGTGTGCCAAAAGCCTTCTTCACAGCCCTGTCTACCTGGGACTCCACTTTCAGAGAACTACACTCCTTAAGACCCTACTATTCACCATGAAACTCCTAATTTGATTTGACTTTCCAAAATGGAACACCTTACCTGATGAATCTTTTCATAAGGTATAAATTTATCAGAGTCACAGAGGTCTTTCGTGCAGATAAAAGGTCCTCTGCCCCATCATGTCCACTTCAGTCAAAAACAGCCCCCTAACTATTCTAATCCCATTTCCCAACGCTTGCCCATAGCCTTATATGCCTTGGCATCACAAGTGCACATCTAAATACTTCTTTAATGTGATGTAGGCTTCAGCCTCTCCCACCTTTAGAGGCAGAGAGTTCCAGATTTCCACCCCCCTCTGAGTGAAAGCATTTTCCACCACATCCCCTCTGATCCTTCTGCCCCCTTCCCTTAATTCCTGTACCCTGCAATTCTAGAACTGTTTCATACATATTCATTAACCTACATATTTTGTTGCAAAGTTTAGGTTGCTCTGAAATGTAGCCCCAACTGAGTAAATGCCAGGAAATGTTATGTTATTTCTTTGAGGTTTGGAAAAGGCACTAAAGGAAGCTGGCGATTCAAATTAACTGTGAAAATTCAAATCTGCCTCCCGCACAGTAGTACACAATCTGTTCCCCAATTCAGTTTTACTTTCTATCTTGTCTATTGATTGCCAAATGGTTCCACTAAGCCACTGTGAAAACATGTCACTACCATTTAATGCAGTATTCCTACGTATTTTAAATATTTTTGTTTGTTTATACTTGTCCCATATACTTTAATCTCTGATCCGTTACTGAGCAATCATCAGTTTACTTGAAGGCTGCAATTCAATGTAATTGTTAAGCATGACTGAAATATCACCGATACTATACCGAGGTGAACAAACACGAGGAAATGCAAAGCTAAAGGCAGGATTCAATGTTCTCTCTCTTACATTTCCCAATATTTCAGCCGTGTAGGCATATCCCATTTGTCAGAAAATTAATATTTTCTGCAAACAATCCAAATTGTGGTTTTATTAAATATTATTTCTGGGGGTCATAATAGTGATATATGAAGTAATGACTAGTCAAAGCGTTAATGGCCTTTCAGTGACCTCTGAGTGTAATCTGAATACAGGCGTTTCCAGGACCTGAAATTATTAATAGAGGGCATAATTTGAGATTTAAATCTAGGAATGTACCCCATATATGTTTCACGTATCAATTATTTCAATTGTCTAAGCTCAATGGTCTAACTATGAAAGTAACTTGTCTGATATCACAACACAAAATATGGTATGGTCCGTATAGATTCCTGAAAATTGCAAAAAAAAGGGTATGTGGTAACATCAGGCAATTATATCTTCCAGGTCAAATGCCATTACATGTGATTCGAATCTCTTTGTCATTTAACCAACAAAAAGTCTATCAGAATAAGTAATTGTCTCATTGGGTATAATTGCTTGGCGGTACAGAATGTATTAGATTAGATTACTTACAGTATGGAAACAGGCCCTTCGGCCCAACAAGTCCACACTGACCCTCTGAAGAGCAACCCACCCAGACCCATTCCCCTACGTTTACCCCTTCACCTAACACTATGGGCAATTTAGCATGGCCAATTCACCTAACCTGCACATTTTTTTTTGGACTGTGGGAGGAAACCGGAGCACCCGGTGGAAACCCACGCAGATATGGGGAGAATATGCAAACTCCACACAGACAGTTGCCTGAGGCGGGAATTGAATCCGGATCTCTGGTGCTGTGAGGCAGAAGTGCTAACCACTGAGCCACCATGCCACCCTTATTATTGAACAAAAAAAGAGAGAAAAGCCGCTGAAATGTTTTGGATCGTGTTTCTTAAGCAATATAAATTGTTGCTCCTTTTGATATGTTTGTATTCTTGTTCTGTGTGGGTGACGGAAAGCCAAAACATTTCAACAGCTTTTCTCTCTTTTATTTCAGTAATACTTAATAGTAAGCAATTATACCCAGTAAGTCAATTACTTATTCTGATAGACTTTTCTTGGTCCAATGGGAATGAGCTCAAGGGTGGGGAGGGAGGTGTTGGATGGGATCCCTGTCTTACATTACATGATGACATCACTGAAGACCCACCCTTCAGGAATGTGCAGGATCCATCCTGAAGTTTCTTTCTTACAAAGGTGGGATCAGGATTTATTCCATGAATAGCTCACTGGAAAGTAACCTACATTGCTGCACATCCACGCCCAGTATCAGACATTGTAACTCTCCTGGCATGA
Source organism: Chiloscyllium plagiosum (assembly GCF_037043375.1). Taxonomy (NCBI): domain Eukaryota; kingdom Metazoa; phylum Chordata; class Chondrichthyes; order Orectolobiformes; family Hemiscylliidae; genus Chiloscyllium; species Chiloscyllium plagiosum. The sequence continues at coordinate 5,858,424 of NW_028270142.1, forward strand.
TTGTGAGGAGGTCAGCCAGGTGGACCTTATAGAATCTGAGTTCCTTGATTGGGGCTATTAAACTGGTCTAATCTGGGAGCACTGGCTGATAGATATAAAGAGGAGTGTTGGACCCTCTTGTAGTGCAGTGGTAGTGTCCCTACTCCTGGACTAGGAGGCATGGGTTCAAGTCCCACCTGTCCCAGAGGTGTGTAATAACATCTCTGAACAGGTTGATTATAAAAACAGGTTAAAAACATTAATGAATTGGAGTGTCACACTGACAGCCAGCTCTGAGGGAACTGGATTAGTGTCAAGGACTGTCCACGAGCAAATAAACAGCAACTTGGGTGTCAGGATACCACTCTTTGTGGATTTAATTCAATAACCTGCAAATATTCTAAAAAAGCAAACAACAAATAGCCCAAACAGGTATTCATACACGCTCTAATGTTTCTTACCGAAACACTTGAAAAGCCAAAATAAAGCCAAAATACCACCTAAATAAAACAGATCCAGACAAACTTTAGTAAGGTTAGGCACATTCACGTGCTCCAAAGGCTTGCGATTTCAAATAAACTTGTTGGACTATAACCTAGTGTAGTGTGACTTCCAACATTGGCATTTAATCGGATTACAGTTCAATCGTATTTTATCTCTATTTATCTGTCATTGCTTCATGTCCTTTTGCCATCACAAACCAAAAATATGTAGAGCTTTGTCTTGAGAACTGAGACGCTAGCCCTAACCCTAACCATTTCCCAAGTGAAAAAGGTCCTGCTCTTTTTACTGGCGGAATTAACAAGGTACAGTTGGGTGTCAATGTGCTCAGAACAGTTCAGTCTTGCAGTCTGATGGGTTTGTAAATGGAAAACCTTCCGTGACCATCTCCCTCATTCTTTTCACTCTCTTCTAGATCCTGGTTATTTTTACTCTCTTTTCTCTCTATCAAATTCAAGCACCTAGACATTGATTTGAAATGTATAAAATTGTACCTGTAAGTTTCAACTACTTTTCATTGCATGTTTACGTTTTGGCAGATACTAATGAATACCTGGGAGTAAATTACAAAATTTCAGGTGACATTAAATAAGGGTCCAGATTAGAGTGATGCTGGAAAAGCACAGCAGGTCAGGCAGCATCCGAGGAGCAGGACTCTAATCTAGACTGTGGTTTCCAGCATCTGCAGTCCTTGTTTTTACCTAGCTGACATTAAATAAGGCTGAGTTTACAACCAGCATTTGAACCCTTAGACTAATTCATACCTTAAAGTTAAATATTAATCTGACTTTAAATATTTAATAATATTATGAAATCGTAAATATGTATGAATTTTTTGGAGAGATGGCAACAGGAATTTGTTTTTAGCTACAAGCATCTGTTAATGTAACATAGTGATTCATGGCAATATTTATGAAAGACTATTTACGTAATGCTGCATCAATGTTAACTAGTTGTATTCAATGGTAGTTGACCATGATTTACTGTACTAAGAATGTATTATGTTAAATTAAATGCTGGCCAAATCAAATTTTTGTCTTGAATAATAAGTGTCAATTATTACTAATAGCTGAATTTAATGTATTCATGTGCACATGTACATGGGAAGGTCACGGTGTGAAAGAAGACAGCAGTGTTTGCTGCTGCTGCTGCTGGAACAGTCATCTCTGCTCTCCAACCTCAGCTCATAGTTTAGTGTTAATGCTAGTACTAGCAACAATTCACCAAATGCAATGTAGAATCTGATTGCATTTAATTTGCATGCAGGTGGTGAATCTCTCAAGCCACATTAAGGCCGTGCCATGGTGGATTAATTTCCAGCCTTTGATATTCATTAACTCTGGCTGCAGAGAGAGAAAAAATACAGGGAGATGACACAATTACCTTCAGAGCTTCAGTGCAGAGACACAGCTTCACAATCTCAAGTTCACAGCACCATATCAATTGATCAAGAAAAGGGAGAATCCTTATGAAGTGATGTGAAGCAACATATGGCTATTACAGGAATTTTTGGAATCAATGATGCTCCGGCACAATTATCTAAATGATGCAGCTTATTTGTTACTGACACAGTTCTTTATCGTTTCTTTTTCTTGTTCATCAAGTGATCCTTTACCTAACAAAGCAGAGAGTTCTCTTGACTTCAAGCCAATCAATTCACAGTTCAATGTTAATCCTTTTCAAAGCAACACTACTCAATCTCATTCCCATATTCTCTATTGAGACACTAAATTCAATGACCTTCAGGTCTTGGACCACACGCTATTCAAAAGATGGGAGATTCTTTTCGCAAGAAAGAGCAATCACAACGCTGGAACAAAAGGCTTGGTTGTTGCTGTAAGGCAGCAGGATAGACTGAGCTGCACATGCAGGACACGACATACCTCAGGATTTTCATAAACCTCTGGATCCATGTGCAGAATTTGAGGATAAAGGACAACCCAATCGCCTTTTCTCAGTTTGATGCTCTGTTCTTCTTTAAGTTTTAAGGTGAAATCCTCCTGAGCAGTTCGGATGTTCATAGAGGCACTACATAATCGGAAGCTCTCTTTTATGGCACTTCCTAAAGACAAGTAAGTATAAAAACAGACAAAGAGAACAAATACAGAGAAAAAGAGAAACGGTATTAGCGTCAAAAATTTTAGAAACATCCCGTCTCTTTTCACTTTTTGTATCCATAATTTATTTTGGGGGAAAATATCCTTTAAATTCTGAGCATATTGAATGACATATTAGCTGTGTTCAGTGTTGAGTTAAGTGCTGGAATTCTTTGACCTCAACACAAAAAGAGATACAGTTTCCTTGCAAAGATGATAATTGCAGATTTTCAGATTTTTTTAGAAAAGCTTTTCAAACTGAATGCACCACCCCATCTTAGTAGGCTCCAGAAACCCAATGTCCTTGGCATCCTAGTGGCCTTCAACTTTTGTTCCCTGCTCGACAGATTTTATGGCTAATTTCCGGCAATTTATCCTGGCAGTTCGAAGAAGAATTCCTGTGGGAATAATGTGCATAATTTGCATAAATCATTCTGATAGAATGCATATCAGCATGTAGCTCCTGTCTAGGGTTGCAACACTCACATTGTAATCAAAACTGACTTCTTTCCAACAGTATATCTGGATAGCGAATTTAGCAACTTGATTCTTTCTGATCATCTTGGGGAAGTCAAAAAATTGTATCCGCCCATGAGAGGGTACAAATTTACAAAAGTCGTCACCTACATTTAAGGGATAAAGGCAGTTCACATCCCAAGCAACCATGGCGTTGCTAATAAAGGAAGCTTAAAAAAAACTGCAAGTATTAATCCGAAGTAAACAGCAACTGTTCTTTCAGTAAACATTAAATCTGCAGCAGCGTGCACAGAAAATAAAGTGGCATGGGATGCATTCTTGCAGGAGGTTTCTCCTTAAGCGTGCATTTGTCTAAAGGAATGAAGCTTTGGTCAGCTCTGTGTGGTCAGCGCGGTGATTCAATGTGACGTACAGTGAGTCTGTGCATATTCTTTTGGACTGCCTTCGTTACTATAATCAGGCAGAATCAAATCGGTTTGTTGGTGACGAAGCCAGAGCAGGACTGCGGATCCAGAAGAAAGCCTGGATTGCGGATTGCCACAAGGCACCTGACACGATAGATTCTAACTGGCAGCGCCCTGGCAGCGAAACGTTGCAGCGTACGAGAAAATGTCTACCCTCCTACCCTCATGCTGTGCGCTGCCACGAGAAAGACACTCTGTATAAACCATTTTAGTATGTGCTCGGGAAATGATAGATGACAAGTGAAACATTACTGTTTGCCTAAGAAATCAGACGAAACAGAGAGGAAAAAAAAATTTCATGACTACAGCACACGACGGTGAAATGGTCGTGCAGTAGTTATCACTTGAGCAACATGGTCACATTCCATTGGCTGAAATTCTCCCTTGCAGCATGGCAGTCAGTGGCTGATGTAGTATCACAAATGACAATTGGGCAAGCATATCTTATGCAGAAGTTAATCACGATAATGGAGCGCAAAGTGTGTCTTCGTGGTCAGATCGTAAATGACAAATCTGTTTTACCTTACAGTACCAGCTACATGTGGGAGGTTAGCCTGCTTTGGCTTTGAGCAATCATGATGATAATTATTAAATGCCAAAAGTAATGAGTCAGATGATGATCAGCAAGGGAGAAGCACAGGCCTATGGGGTTTAAGTTGATAAATTAAAAGACACATTTCTATAAAGCATTCAAAGCTTGCAACACATACCCAAAAATAAAATGCAGAAAATCTCATCAATCTAAATAACCCTGCTTACAATTTCTTGCACACATTTAACATATATCAAAAGCAGCCATCCAATGCCACAGATAGATCAGCTGGTAGCTTGGGAGGTCTTCTATTCAGTACCAAGAGCTATAGTTTGTAAATTATCCAGCACAGTGGTGCTGCATCTGTTTCTGTACTAGTACAGAACAAACAAGCCAATTGAAAGCCTATTCCAAGATTACCACACAGCAAAGTGTGCACAACCTTTGTTTTCAAAAACACATTGGAGACATCTTGGAATATTGAGGTTAAGGAAAACGTTCAGTTCCTTTTCAAAAAGTACTACATTGCCAGCATCTGTGAAAGATTTCTTGATTTGTTCTTGAAATATGTGTTATGAAACATTTGCAGGCTCAGTCCTGTACAGCTAACATGTTTCTCTAGATTATTAAAGTGAAAGTTTCAATCTCACCTACAACCTATGGACAGCCTTGGTAGAAGCCAATTGACAACAATACATGAAAGCATTCAAATTACAAGCTAGTCTTTTCTTCCTTCCAATGGGAAGTAATATTGTGAGAGACTGGTTATAAACTATTGCTATGTTTGCTGTAGTTGACTGTCTGAGAATTCAGCGGCTTTCCAGAAATTTGATAAGATAGCAATCACCGTAAATATTTTTTCTAATTTTTCAAATAAATTAATTGTCGCAAAACTAAGAAACAGCGCAAGCTACAAAATAATTGCAGACATTATTGTAAACATTACGGTCTTGCATGAATCTGTCAGCTTGAAATACAACATGGTGATTCGATGCCCAGTTCCCAATCACTAAAGGATTGCACAAAACTTAAAGGTCATTGTCAACTACTTTGATATTTAGCACCTGACTCAAGACTCACAAAGCACACAAACAATGGTCAATAAAATGTGGTTCAGTAATACTGAACAGTAAATGATCAGTCACCAACTAGAAATACTACAGTGGCCAATCGCCACACTGATTGTTTGTCAGGTAATAAACTGGCAGCAAAAGGAATCAGCAAAACAAAGAATTCACTCCACAATGATAGAATTTTATTGTGCAATCAGCCTGCTATGTAAATGTGTTGAGAATTTTTAGTAAGTTGCTGACTTAAAAAAAAATCATCAGTTCATTTCAACTTAACCTAACCCTGTCGACTAGAGTAAGGAAACAAATGTTACATCCTGCTTGTAAACTGGGTAACACAAAAGACTGAAATGTTATTGGATCAGTAAGCAATCCTGATCTATTGAAAATATCTAACTTAATAAAATTAGATGAAAGAGGATGACTGTAGTCATAAAGAATTGACCTTCAAGGCCAACTCTGCTTCTCACTGAGACGTCCATTCCAATTCTTCTTCATGGAAGTCAGTAAAATGTGATTTAGCCAACGTGCAAGAGAAAGCGTCACAGAAGCAGTACGCTGGGGAAAACGCCTTCTCCCTCTGGGGTGCACTTTCTGCTCAGGTTTTCGGAGTCTTAGTGGAAAACCACATTTCAGATGGCAGTGATATTTTATAAAATTTAGGCTTTAGATGGGTTATTGCTGGAGGAGGAAGTTAAAAGCAATGTACATAAATTAATCCCATAAAGGGTGATCAAGATGTAGTCTAGTAACATTTTCCAACTTCATGTCACATGTACATACATCTGAAACACTGTGGCCCCCTTATTTAAGAAATTTAAGGAAAATTTCACTGGAGGCAGTTCAGAGAAGGCTCACTAGGATGGCCCCTGTTATAGAGGGGTTGTCTCATGAACAAAGATTAAACAGGTTAGGGCACTACTCCCTGGAGTTTACAAAAATGAGAGGTGATCCCATTGAAGCATAGAGGATTCTTAAGGGGCTTGACAGGGTCAATGCTGAGAGGGTATTTCCCCTCATGGGAGAGTCTAGGACTAGAGAGCACAGTCTCAGAATAAAGGGGCACCAATTTAAGACTGAGATGAGGAGGAATTTCCTTTCTCCTGAGGGTTGAGAGTTTTTGGAACTCTTTGCCCCAGACAGCTGGGGGTACGCAGAGTCCATGTATATATTTAAGGCTGAGAGAGAAAGATTCTCGATCAGTCAGGGAATCAAGGGTTACAGAGAAAAGGCAAGAAAGCATACGTGAGGAAGGTTGGATCAGCTATGATCCTGTAGAATGGTGAAGCAGGCTCGAGGGCCCAAATGGCCTACTCCTATTCCTATTTCTTATGATCTTCAATTGACCCAGTGAGGAATAGCTGAGACAAAGCTCACTCACCACTTGGAATTCTTCTCTTCTATCCCATTAACTAATCCTTTACGTTTACCCATCCTTAAGAAAGTTTGAAAAATAAACCCCAAAACTATTTGTGAACATTGAGCCACTTGTCAATCATGACGGTGACAATGGGGCCTAATGTCACTGTGCAGTACATTGGGAAGGAAGCAGCTGTCTAAATGGTGCCTGACAGATTGGCATTGTGATTGACGGGTGAGCCCGAATTCACAAATAGTTCCTGGCGTGTGTCAAGATCAGACGACCGTTACTTTTGTTTGAAATATCTAAATGATGGGTTTTAAAAGATGGAATTTCTCATTGGAGAAACATCCTGTGGGTGTGGATTTTGAAAATTCAGTATTTAAAGTAGTGCTGCTGTGGGACACTACAGATTTAATGACAAGAAATTGAGTTTACGCATTGCAGCAAGCACTATCGGAAAGTGCCTTCAGGTGAAGAAAGTATTCCTATAGCAAAGGATAATTTGGAGTGTTTCTGCCATAAAGATATTCACAGAATGTATATTAAAAAATATACTTTACATCTTGTAAAATTGAGTCCAACTAATTACTTTATGAGTTAGATTACTAAAATTGATAAATGTAGCAATAGTTTGCATAAATTAAGATTCCACGAACAGCAAATGACCAGTTTATCTATTAATGTTAAAGTGAAGTACCACAGAATCTTAATAAAAAACCGGAAAAACTGCGGATGCTGTAAATCAGAAACAAAAATAGAAATTGCAGGAAAAGCTCAGCAGGTCTGGCAGCGTCTGTGGAGAGAAATCAGAGTTAATGTTTCAGGTCCGGTGACTCTTCTTCAGTTGAGAGGAAGGGTCACCAAACCTGAAACGTTAACTCCACTTTCTAACAATTTCTGTTCTTGTTGCCACAGAATCTTAAATGTACTTAAATCAATGAGGACATCCATTTAATATCCCAACCAAAGAGCAGCAGCTTTAACAATGGAGTACAGCACTGGTGTAGCATTTCAATTCTCTTACAGCTTTGGAATGGGGTTTGAACCTATAATCGTCTGACTTCGAGACCAAAGTACTTTCAGATGAGCTAGTCACACTTAGTTACATAGAAGAAAGACATGAGGATATGTGCATTCATGGTTACTGCATTTAGTAACCCTGCAATGTCATAATTTTCAGCAGTCAGTCTCCATTTCATTACCTCTTGAGCATCCCAATTTTAAACTGCTGCTTCCTAAAGCAGACTAGAAGCTAATGTCAGATAAGGTGTGATTGCTGTTCTCAAATGAGATCATGCATTTCCTCAGAGGATTTTTTTTTTCCGTTTTGCTGACTCCCAAGATTAAAAGAATCATATGTCTTCATTTCTCATTCCAAAATATATGTCAGATCCGATATACAGTTTTAACACATTGTGCACCGGATATTTTTGTTAAGGTAACCTTATAGTACATCGAATTAAATTCTCTTTCTCAAAGAATTATAGCTTTCACAGCAAAGGTGAATATTAGTGTAAGGCTGCACAATCTTTAATAGTGGAGACAAAATCACAGGTGAAACAGAGTGACAGAGACGGTTTAATTTGGAGATGCAAGTTTGTGAAGTTAAGTATTTTCAACTGTTTTCATAATCGTTTCAAATTCCTAAGAATCATTACCCAAGAGTTGGGTCCTTTGGTATAAATGTAAACATTCAAGATATGAAGTCACAAAATATTTTCATATTTCCTTCAACATTAGGCAGCCAAATGAGGGACTTTGAACCTGAAATATTCCCTTTGTTGTTTTTTAAAAAGGAAGTTGAATATACCAATTATTTAACATTAACAACAGGAAATAAATAACCATTTGCACAATGTGTCAGGCCTTTTAAAACTTGAATTAAAATTAGAAGTCGCATGACACCAGGTTATGGTCCAACAGGTTTATTTGAAATCACAAGCTTTCAGAGCGCTGCTCCTTCATCACCTGACAGCGCTTTGAAAGCTTGTGATTTCAAATGAACCTATTGGATTATAACCTGGTGTCGTTTGTCGTCTGACCTTGTTCACCCCAGTCCAACAAAGGCACCGCCGCACCATGAATTAAAATCATCAAACATTCAAACACCAGCCCTGGCTTTCTGTCGAAAGAACTGCTCAAGTTATTTGGTACTTCATTATTGAGGATAAATTTGGTGATCCCACTCACCCAGTGAGCTGCACTTAAAAACAGCAGGATCTTTAAGTATTGAAGGTCTCGCTCTTGCTTGCGTCTTTGGGAGAACAGAATCACCAAATTTATTTAATAATTGCTCACAAAGTAATCAAACTATCCATTCAATGCTTAGGGAGCCCATAACCTATAATCGATGCAACTGGATGTTTAATGTATTTTCCGAACAGATTGGAAATGCACTTGCATTTTTCAGGATTGCATGTTAAAAAGCAGTTACCTAGGATCACCATGCTGTCTAAATGCTCTCTGGTGAGGCTGATGTTGAAGTCAGGGCTTGCTCTTTGACCAGCTGCCTGGAACACATGCTGAATTTCATCACGTACAGCTGCATGGGCTTCTGGATTTTTCACCAGATAATACAGGGCCCAGAATGCAGCTGGAACTGTATTTCCAAGAGCAGCCCACAGGAAGGCAAAATGATGTGCTGCAAGAAAATAAGTGAAAAGGAAGATTAATAGCATTTATTACACTGATTAGATTTGCAGTGTGCTAATTAAAAGATGTTAGGACAAAGACCCAGCCAAGGATCAGTGAATGCTAATGAGGACCAATAGGGTTCTGAAGTCTAATTTTCTACTTAATGAGGACAGTTTCAAAGCAATGTTACATGGGAGGGGTGGAGGGGGAGGGGGCAAGGAATAAATGTGGCTCTGTTAAATCTGCCTCATTATCAGCAATAAGTGCCTTGTTTTAGCACATCAGCAAAAAGTTGAATTCAATTATCCCAGAAGGCTTTTGCAGGATGGAAATATTACAATACAGACTACTTCTAAAAGATTTAGAAACATTCAAGGTCACATAATTGTCTTCTCTTAAACGTAACAATTCAATTATTTTGGTGCTTTAGCCTAATATTAAAATACCTTTATAACATGATCGTCTACGTCTAACATGAATATTGGATAAGTCACGTAAATCAGTCTTCTTCCATATTGGTTATCTATTTTGCATGATAAAAGCTGGATAGACTTACAATAGAGATTTGTATTGTAGCATAGATTGCAAAAGAAAGGAAGTTATGTTTAACCTGCAGAGAACGCTGCTCCAACCTGGGGTTGTCCATCCGTTTCTGGAAAAGGGTCATGAGAATAGTTCCAAGGATGAGGAAACGTCAGCTACGTGGAAAGGCTGGGAGAAGTTGGGATTGTTCATAAAAACAAAAACAAAGGAGCAGAGTAGACAGTTTGCTCACTGAGCCTGGCTTTCACTTTGAGAAACGATTAAGAGGTTATTTTACAGGGTCCAACAAAGATTTACTGCTGGGACTGGAGAGTTTGAGTTGGTAGGAAAGGCTGGATAGGGATTTTCTTTTCCCTGGAATGCAGGAAGTTGAGGGGTGACCTTGTAGAGGTTTATAAAATCAAGAGGGGCATGGATAGGATAAATAGACAAGGTCTTTTATATAGAGCTGTGAAATCCAAAACTAGAAGGCATAGGTTTAGGGCGAGGGGTAAACCTATAAAATGGACCTGAGGGGCAACGCTTTCACGCAGAGGGTGGTGCAGATATGGAACAAGCTGCCACAGGAAGTGGCAGAGATGGGTACAATAACAACATTTAAAAGACATTTGGACAGGTACTTGGAGAGGAAGGGTTTAGAGAGCCAAATGGGGCCAGTTCAGTTTAGGAAGCCTGGTCTGTATGGATGAGTTGAGCCAAAGGGCCTGTTTCCATGCTGTCTGACTCTATGACTCCATGAGCAGCAAAATTCATCAGGGATCTATACAGAGTAGTTCAAAAGAAACTGTTCCAAAAGCAATTGTAAATTAAAATGCACTACCTGAGAGTCTGGTAGAGGATGGGTAAAATGAGGCTTTCTAAATGGGATTGCATCATTATCCAAAAATGAAATTCAAATTGCAGGGCAGTGGGGAAAAACTAAGCAAACCAATCCTTCAGTAGGTCAGGAGGTCATCATGGACTGAAGCCTCCTTTCCTGTCATTGTGCCTTAGTTTTCATGTGTCCTATCTGCTCAGATGATCCTATTCATTCAGGACTGAGAACATAAATTATTCTTTAAAGCTTCAACTAAAACGCAAATAAAACCATTCAAACACAAACTTGTTTCCAAACACCTTCCTAACTCCAGTTTGCAAAGCCACTGTAGGCTGGGAGACAGAAGTAAGTTCATGACAGAGGGAGCCCACAGAGTTGTTAAAGAGCACAGAGCTACATTCCCATTGCTACTCATTCTCAAGAATCCTTCCCAAAATGTGAACAAATTGGCGCCAGGGGCCTTGGTTCAATTCCAGCCTTGGGCAACTGACTGTGTGGAGTTTGCACATTCTCCCTGTGTCTGCGTGTGCTCCGGGTGCTCCGGTTTCCTCCCACAATCCAAAGATATGTAGGTCAGGTGGATTAGCCACGTAAAATGTGGGTTACTAAGGTGAGGAACCTGGTCTGGGTGGGATGCTCTTTGGAAGGTCAGTATAGATGGGCTGAATAGCCTCTTTCTGCACCGTAGGGATTCTATGCACTTACCTTGGTGTCTTGTGGCTACAGTGCATCACCAAGCCAGGTTTCACTGGTGGTTTTGGTGGTATACAAGCCTCCAAACTCTTTGCAAATTAGTCCCTTGCAAGCCGGAATCATGTACACACTGTTTCGCCTGAGGCCCACTGAAGATGTTACCCAATAGGGTGACAAAACGTCTGGAAATGAACCTTCCAGCTCAGCGAGCAAACCTATATCCAGAACCTCAACCTGAGCTCCAAATCTTTTCAAAACTCACTAAGTTAGTCCCCAGTTAGGTCATGCTGCGTGCCCTGTAGAATCCCAGTTAAAGTCCAGTAGGTACAAATCCATCAGCAAGGTGGTATATCCTCTGGGGGCAATATTAGCCAACTGATTGCGCCCTGTGTGCTGGATTAAATCAGGTCTCAGCTTTATGGGGATTTATGTTTAAATAAGATGCTGAATGAAATTAATGTGAACCATAGTGAGTGATTTCATCACTGGGGAACTGGATGTTCTAACTGTAGAACATTTTTAAATAAAACTCAAATCTGACACCAGCTTCCTGCTGTGTGAACTCACACTCATTCTCAAGGAGGGATCTCAACTGCAAGGATTTCCACTTTTATCTGTTTGTTACCATCTTCTCTGAGATAAACAGCTAACTCGTAATGAATTACAGAACATGTTCCCGTGTATTATTCAAACCATGAAGATGAATTTTAATTAGAAGCAGCATTTGTCAGAGACGTTACTTCCATTCCATTAGTCTAAGTTTCAAAGTCAGGTCTCAGTGCTGCAAGTATTCAAACTCACTATGACATTCATCCCACCAAAATGAGAACTTATCAACCAACCTTGCCTGATCAGTTCAAGTTTGTTAAAATTGCCTGGATGGGCCAACAGTTTGAGATTCAGTTTCATTTCTAATTTTTAATAGATGGGGAAAGATTGCAATTGTATGTGTTCATTTTTGCTTACCTGCTCTCTGATGATCTTGCAGATATGAATATGTCTCAAGAAAGTTCTTTCTCTCTTTGATTACTTTTGCTAGATTTAGTCGTTGATCCAATCTTCTCGATGTGAAATAACTGGTCAGTTCTTTGCGAATCACTTTGGTGTTGCCTAGAAGTTCAATGGGGATCCTCGCAACCAGGTAGGGAAACATTGTGTCAAATTGAATAAATTTCTTTTTTAATTCAGTGATTTCTTCTTGCTCGTCCTTGGGTGCCTTTCCATATAGAGTTAAATAAGTGGCTTCAATTATGATACGGCAACAGAAGGTGTACATACCCTCTGTTCTGCACTCGGTTGGCCCCAACTGCTCTTGCTCCATTACACTCTGAAGATTCTCCATAGTTCTTCCATTCAAAATATTTAGCTCCTCACCCATTAGGTAGGAGTAGCACTTCTCAATTTCTTCAATGCACACTGGTATTTTGGGATCATCCAGATAAGGGTGGCCAAAAACTTTGGCTGACATCTCCAATGAAAATCCTTGGAAGTCTAATTGCTTGTTGCACTGAACCACAAACTGATAAAGGAATGGATTTAAAATAAAGGTCATGTACTTGCCTATAAAGAAGAGTGAAAAAAACAAACACAGCATTAAGGAAAATCATTTCTTTCATTTCACTCTCAGTTCCATCATTTGAAAACAATGCAAACTGCATGGAGATTAATTGACTACATTGATCTCCAGTTTCCAATTTTACCATGAATCCTGCTCCCCCTCAAGACCTCCGGCCTCCCTCCTTCCCCTTTCCAAACCCTATCAACCATGCTGCAAAAACATGTCTCACCTTTCAAATTTAAACAACTATCAAAGTGTTAGCGAGTTTTGAGAAGATTTGTAGCTCAGGCTGACGTTCTGGATGTAGGTTTGCTCACTGAGAAAACAATCCTTCCAGCTCAGCGAGCAAACCTATATCCAGAACTCCAAGGGCTGCCTGTACAATGTTGCTCATTTATTGAATGACACCTTCATTGAACAGGTGATTGGTTGACTGAAGGTGCCCTTCCAATGCATGCACCCCCCCCCCCCCCAGGAGCAGCACTGCTATACTCTGGCACATGAGGGTTTCCAAATAGCGGCCCTGCACAGTCCAGCTCTATGACAGGGTGAGAACCTCGAAGAGAGAGAGATGCACCAGCTACCCGTCTCCTCAGCTCAGGACAAAGGGAGTGGGACAGAAAGTGGTGACATAAATGGTGTCAAAGATGACACCAGAGCAGTAATGAAACACAGTGAACAGGCCTGAGAGCGCCCAATGGTGGCTAGATTGCAGACGGAATTAGTTTGTAGTAACATATGTTGACACTCAGATGTATGAGCCAGTGATGGCACAAAATATTCCTTCTCTTAAGGAAAAGCTTGATTCATAACATTAACACATCAAGAAACATTGTTTGACATTAATTGTCAGTTAATTTGTTTCCTTTAGACCAATAGCCTCCTGCGGGTTTCCTGGCTAGAACATCAGCATGGAGTTTTGCAGGATTCATGGGGGCTGCAGTCAAATGATTTGAACCTCAGTTTGCTACAGGTATCCATCTACAGCAGTTATGAAGAGGTGTTAAAGGAAAGTGTGTCCTGCAGTCAGCATCATGGTGAAGCATTCTGGGAAGAGTACCTTGCAGTCAGCATTGCAGTGAAGCATTCTGGGAACAGAGCCCTGAAGTCAGCATTACAGTGAAGCATTCTGGGAAGAGTAGCCTCCAGTCAGCATCACAGTGAAGCATTCTGGGAAGAATGCCCTGTAGTCAGCATCGCAGTGAAGCATTCTGGGAAGAGTGGCCTGTAGTCAGCATTGCAGTGAAGCATTCTGGGAAGTGTGACCTGTAGTCAGCTTCACGGTGAAGCATTCTGGGAAGAGTGCCCTGTAGTCAGCATCGCAGTGAGGTATTCTGGGAAGAATGGCCTACAGTCAGCATCGCAGTGAAGCATTCTGGAAAGAGTGCCCTGCAGTCAGCGTCACAGTGAGGCATTCTGGGAAGAGTGGCCTGTAGTCAGCATCGCAGTGGAGCATTCTGGGAAGAGTGCCCTACAGTCAGAATCACAGTGAAGCATTCCGGGAAGAGTGCCCTACAGTCAGCATCACCGTGAAGCATTCTGGGAAGAGTGGCCTGTAGTCAGCACCACAGTGAAGCATTCTGGGAAGAGTGCCCTGCAGTCAGCATCATGGTGAGTCAGTCTGATAAATGCTCTGATGTTATTTATTGTGTTGTGGCAGTGGAGTTAGGGTTTCCTGAGGCACGCGTAGCCTCTGTCCTCTGCATCCACGTCCATCCATGTCACCTTTGTCAACTGGGATGGCCACTTTTTGTCATCACTGGGGAAGAAAGGTTGATCTCTCTGTCCTGGACAGTGTTCCGGAGAACCTCAGGGGAGGCATCACTGTGCCTGTCTTGAGCCTAATCTCGGAAATCCGCAGGGGTAGTAGGATAGAGTTGATAAACACACACAGACTGATTGCCCTGTCTTGTGGAGAATGAAGTGCTGTCCGGGTGCCTTTTCAGTAAAACGCCCAGAGGTTGCTAACCCGGTAGGTTTCATCAGGGAGCTAGATTTTTTGACCATCTCCCCAATAAACAGGAATGTAGTTGTGTCAGAAAACCTGCCTTGCATCCAATTAAGTAAAAACTGAAACAACTGCAGATGCTGTAAATCAGAAACAAAACCAGGAATTGTTGGGAAAGCTCCGCAGGTCTGGTAGTATCTGTGGGGAGAAGTCAGATTTAATGTTTTGGGTTGAGTGACCCTTCCTCAAAACTCCAGTGAGAGGAGAGAAACTTTTTCAAGATGTGCATTTCTAGAAGAGATGTGGCAGTGAGTTAAATACTAAATAAAAACCGAAAGAACTGTGGATGCTGTAGATCAGAAACAAAAACAGAAATTGCTGGAAAAGCTCTGAGGAAGAGTCACTTGACCCGAAACGTTAACTCTGATTTCTCTTCACAGGTGCTGCCAGAGCTGCTGAGCTTTTCCAGCAACTTCTGCTTTTGTTTCTGCACCCAATTAAAACGCCTGGTACCTTCAGGCCCCTCCATCACACTGAATTTGCCAAAACAAGCTTTCTTCCCCGGGGTTCATGAGTCACGAAACTTTATCCCCATTTTGTTTAATCAAACAGTGAAAAATTATGGTTTCCAACACAAAAAAGGAGAATTTAAATCAGTATTAATTACTCAAACTAAAATAACAATGTACAGATTACTTGCTACAGTTTTTTAAAAAAAAAGTATGTGCGCATGCACTAGGTCAATATTGCTGTGTGAATATTTAAAATAATAACATCGAAAATTTCTTCATCTGATTTCTTTCCTCTCATTTAATAAAATTTGTTAACGTACAGAGTGCATCAGCTGAAAATAGGTTATTTTTTCTGGCATTGAGCTTCATTTCTAGTTGAACAGAATAAGCGGGGCTGGGGGGAGGGAGGGAGGGAGGGGTATGGTGGGTAGCAAGCCTTTCTGGTGGATCGATTCAACAAGGTAGGTTTTTTTTGTGAAATGCAGCATTTATGTAATCATGCTCTTATTAGGAAGATTTTGCTGAACTGTTGACAATGATGTACAGTACTGCTACTCCAGAATGACGTTTAGGAAAAGCGATTCTGCTGCACCACCACACAATACCAATTAGAGAACTATTTTCTGCGACAGGTCAGAAATTTACATTGTTTCTCACAGAAAGATGTGCCTTTTAATTTCTTTATTAAGATGACATTCCTGTCCCTTGCGACTTTTCAGCACGACAATCATTTGCTCACCATGTCGGAAACGGCAATCAGTGGAATCAGGTTTCATGTCACCGCTCTGCCAGCAACTCGGAGCATCGTTTTGTGTTTTCCATGTGAGCCAGTTTTGGAAAGCATTAATTATACATTGAAATAAAATACAAGCTCTTCCCAAGGTTGAAAATTCACAAAAGGTTTGTGGCTGCATCAGGACAGCTTTCTACCTTCCAAAGGCCCCTGCCAAGTACTGGAAGACATCCTGAGCTTTCCTGCTAAATCTATCTTTCAAATGTCTGTCAAGTTTTGCAGTGGAAGCACACTGCAGTTGTAGTTTTCTTCAGAAACCTTCAGTGCCATCGTCTTAAATACAACAGTTACGAGAAATTCGCCAAATCATGCGGCTGTACCACAGAAACAACAAGGATTTACAGCACAAAATGTCAAAGGTAGCCTGGGCAGCAATTTATCTGAATACTCACCGGCGATGTAGACTGTGAAGATGTCACCCCATTTTTGTTGACGAGAGAGAAGAAATCCTAAAGAGTCACGATGGAACTCAAATGCTTTGCCAAAATAGGGGATCCAGCCTTGTTCTAGAGGTGGTTCTCCAGGTCTATATTCAAAAAGAGAGAGACACAAAAGGTATTTTTCAACAAAATTAACTGCAAATTGCTGCAAAGTGAGTAAATTTTTCGAGAAACCCTGTAGATTTATTTAGTTTCCAGATAAGAGATAGTAACATATTCATGGTTATGTTGTGGCTATTGTTTTTGTGATAATTCCATTGTAAATACAATTAAAATGTTGGCCTTCCCACTTCTTTTTAAAAGAATATTTTAAAACTGTAATGTGATAAACCAAATTTCCTTAGTCGCCAAAAAATGCAATCAAGTCTTAAATAAAAACAATTATTTATGTGCACTTTACAAGACATCACTCAAGATGACACTTCAATGCATTAAAATATAACAGCACTAACACTGTCCATTCCTTTTAGTCACTTTCTATATCTGCCCCGTTCTCAAGTGGACCAGAGGGGAATGATATTTATCCACAGCTTCCTCAGTTTTACAAAACTAAAATCATATTTTGCTGATATAGTCATCGACCCTGAAAATGTGGGCCCTTCAATTTATCGCCTTCAAATGCACTTTTGACCCACTGCATCAATATTGTTTTCCTATGGCTTAAATAACAAACATACCAGATAAAGCTTTCATTAGCAGAGGGATTGAATTCAAGAGTCGTGAGGTGATGTTGCAGCTGTATAGGACCTTGGTTAGGCCACATTTGGAGTACTGTGTGCAGTTCTGGTCGCCTCACTTTAGGAAAGATGTGGAAGCTTTGGAGAGGGTGCAGAGGAGATTTACCAGGATGTTACCTGGAATGGAGAATAGGTCGTACGAGGATAAGTTGAGAGTGCTAGGTCTTTTCTCGTTGGAACGGCGAAGGATAAGGGGTGACTTGATAGAGGTTTATAAGATGATCAGGGGAATAGATAGAGTAGACAGTCAGAAACATTTTCCCCGGGTACAACAGAGTGTTACAAGGGGACATAAATTTAAGGTGAAGGGTGGAAGGTATAGGGGAGATGTCAGGGGTAGGTTCTTTACCCAGAGAGTGGTGGGGGCATGGAATGCGCTGCCCGTGGGAGTGGCAGAGGCAGAATCATTGGTGACCTTTAAGCGGCAATTGGATAGGTACATGGATGGGTGCTTAAGCTAGGACAAATGTTCGGCACAACATTGTGGGACGAAGGGCCTGTTCTGTGCTGTATTGTTCTATGTTCTATGTTCTAAAAAACAAGTCCCTCTTTCATTCTTACTGTGTGAACATTTGCTAATGCATCTTACATTTGACACACCCATTGTGATTTCCCTTAAAGCTAAATCTTCTACCAAACTCATTGTTATCAAAATAACACAGCAAAAATTACAAATGTCAAAGGGAACAAATGCTTGGACCTAGTTTCTTTATGGAAACGTACTATGTGAAAATTGGTTGGAACATTTCTCTGCATTTTATAATGACCACAATACACTGACATTCAAAAGTTTCAGAATGATCACTGTTCACAGAAGGCTTTATGTGAATGCAAGTTCTTTAATTATTTTGTCTCATTTTACTTTCTTATCTCTTGCACACCATTCTCCTTTTGTAAAGGCGCTAGTTCCTTGAAAAGTCTTAAATCAATGGACACACTATATAATCAAGAGGCAAAGTCCAGGAATTGGAAGGGAGTACTGCTGAAGCATCAATGGAATAGCATCTGAGCTGAGCTCGTAATCATGCGGACACTCCCCAGCAGGTTAACAAAATTGAGATGAGGAGAGATTGGTGGCTGATTCTGCCCACCAACCCATCAACTCAGGCATGCTCTAAGACCTGTCCTACTCTCCTGGCTGGGATTAGATAAAGGAGCACAGAGTTGAGATCTAACCTGAAATGGTTTTGTTCATCACTGTTTTAGCCCAAGGTTATCAACACAGCAAAAACCTGTTTGTTTTTACAGAAATAGCACCCAGTGCCTCAGGCAGTTTCCTGTTTGATAGTTGGTCCAACATTTGTCTGATTTTAAAATCCACTTTTGAAATTTTTGAATTCAATAATTATTATCGTACGTGAGGCAAAAAGCAAAGAACAAAAGACTAATTGCCCATAACTTATACGGCAAAAAAGCAGTGAAGCATCAGTAGTAAATTTAAGTAAAAGTTAAGCACATGACGGCAAGGTTTAGTGCACACTAATGTTCACATAAAAGCAAGACAAGAGGTAACGCGGTGGAAGATTCAACAAGCTCTGAGATAAGGGGACTCATACACAGTCTTTCAGTTCTGATACCAGAATCGATGGTGGTGATTACTGCAGCTAGTTATGCAATTTAAATAAGTAGAATGTTAAGCATATCGATATCGGGACTCGGACTGATTGTATAGCAGGGGAAATCTTAGATGCAGAAAAAGGGACATAATGCTTTGGGAGGGATTAAAAAAAAATCATAAATTGGCAGCAATTGTCTAAGCAGAGGTAGTACTGACGTTAATGTTCCACCTTTTCTTCCCTTCACTAAAATCCATTTCAAATCATTTTTGAACATACACAAATATCAAACATTTCCATATTGTATTAGGTGAGCAGCTGATCTGAGTATCGAAATGTTTGTCCAGTATTGCTTCAAGATTCAAAATTTGTTTTGCTACTTACAGGCAAATTATTACAAAATAATGCCAGTTAGTGAAAATACCTAAAATAAAAGCCACAGTTTAGTAGTTAAAATGGAGTTGAGGAATTTTAATGTACAATTTGTTAAAACAAATAGCTATCTAGCATCCCTGCAATGTTTATGCTTAAAATACATTTTTGATCCAATTCTAAATGCACCATAACTAGTAAGATTTTAATAATGTTATTCTCAAAAGAGGTAACAGAAAGTCTTTAATCAGCCAATGGCATCGCATATAACCGTACAATCTGAAAAGGGTCCTGATGCTGCTTCATGGTATGATATTGTTTCTCCATTAACTTTAATATAATGCAATATATAATTACAACTGGCTTTTGTTACCCTGAAGGACTTAAGAACTGAATGAAACCTAGTAAAATTGTGCTTAAAATTATGAGTATATCATTGAACAAAAGGAAGATGTTTCTTGGAAAAATAAATGGGACATTCATTAGGAATATGAAGAGAATCGCAGGGTTCTATTTTCTGCAAGTGTGTTAAGATCATGAGTTACTGGTCCCTTAGTCCCCAGACTAATATTTCTGTTTTATACCATTTTATGTAAGCATTTAAAAACAATTCTATGAATTAAAGCTTCAAAATCTAATACTTTCAGTTTAAACAGTCAATGTAAATGTATTGGGTATGACCTAAAATGAAACCAATAGTAGGTGACCACCAAATAAACTTCTAATCTTTTGGTCTTAAACAAAGCCAAATGGCTTATTGATGTTAGATAATTGAATGCTGCTTCTTGTAATGTAGGTCATTTTATGATAGAAATGATAATACAAATAAAACAATCAAGACGCTGATTTAACATTTTAGGAACAGTTTAATGTGGTTAAATGAATATCAAAAATAAAGTATTTTTCGAAGGTTAATACTAAAGCTACATTTATGCCATTTTGAAATAATTTAAAATAAAAAAGTGATAACAAAAATTTGCAAACAAATGAATTTACTTGGGGAGATTAAAGTAATTTGATAAAGTAAGATTACATATACAGCTTTTCTTTAGTAAAATCAAGACTTTAATATATTTAAAATTAAATTTATGTAGATGTAACAACAATTTAAAGATTCAACTTTTGATGGTTGGCTGGAGAATGATTTGTATTGGTTTTCAATCTCATCATTACAATAACATTTCCTGTAAATGAATTATATGCTGTTCATCAACTCAGATTTCGCCATTTAATTTAGTATCACCTCATAGTTTTCAGGGTAGTTTTAATCAATGTAAAATGAGAAGGAATAAACATCAGCAAAGAGAATTGCTTCACATAAGTTGTTAGTTAAAAGCTTTAAAAATAATTATTCACACCAAAAGCACACTATATTAGGATACTGCTAGTTCATGTTTGTTCTCTTAGGCAGAACAGCATCTTTGCATAATTTTCATTTGTGAATTTATTCCGTGACTTTGGCAGGTAATGAGCTTTAGTCATCCTTCTTTATAGATTGATTTGTGTGAGTTAACAGAGCTCATACTGCCTTATAGGAATGAGAGCTTTCTTCCTGTTAGAATGATTTATTCTCAGGCCGTGGATCTTCTGATTTATTTTCCTCCCTTTAGAAGTGTTGTGTTGTACTTTATATGTCCCCCCATCATACACACAGGTGCATCTTCCCATCATACACACAGGTGCATCTTCCCATCATACACACAGGTGCATCTTCCCATATAATTTACTGTATACTTTACTTAAACCCTTCAATGACCATTCCAATTCTAGTGCTTGTGTACTCTGCCTGAATCAGTACTTAAAACTAAATTCAGTATATGGCATTATTGTAAGTAACCAGACCATCAAACAAATAGTTTTTGTCTTAAAGGTTTGGAGTAAAACCTCTTTACAACATGAAATATGTTTCAAAATATAAAGGCTTGTTTTGGTAATAGCTGGCTATCACCTTTGATCTCTAACATAATTAATTCAGCATTGTTTCTTTATATTGTTCAATATTTCTCACAACGCTTCAAGCTGTTCATTAGCCCTTAATGTTTTGATCTTTGAACTTTAATTTCAAGTAGTTTTAAACTATGAATTTTGCTTTGAGGCTGGTTCTGTAGTAAGAATTAGTCATTTTGTTCCTTCCATAGCTCTATCGCCAGTACTGAGATTTAATTGATATGAAAGATACGCATGATGTTATTTGTAAATCATCAGGAACATTATACCATGTAATATATAATGTGTAAAACTTCAAGTGTTCCTTTAGGACCATGAGCTGTAATTACTGAGCTCGGTCACTGAGAGGATTATTGGCAGGTTCTCATTGACTTTTTTTTCAAAAAGGTATGACATTTGAAGTCAACAGAGACATTTGCTGTTGGTCTGGAGGTCCTCTGTACTCGTTGTCTATTTTAAAACCATTTTTTTAAAAAACATCACACAGAAAATAGCATGCATGATATTTGAAGAATAACTTTTATAATACTAACAGACCTGTAGTGGTGATGCTCATGTTGAGATACCAGACAAACAGATGTGCCTATGCTACCTAAGGCAAAATATAATTGGAAGTGATTTACAGTGACTGCAAAATTCACATTTCACATTTTCGAACATATATTTTGAGATTTTTATGCATGTTTTTGGGAATATATTTCACAATATGGTCAATCATTCATGTTGTTATTTTTATTATATACTATACTAATTCCATTTCAATAGGTATGGATTTCTTAACTGTTACAAGAGGTTGCAGTATCTATGGCTCTTGTAGATTTTACCATAGTAGTTATTTTCAAAGTTAAAGAACTCCCATAAAAACACATAATGTCAACACCATCGAACTCTGAGATTGTTGTATATCCACCAACTTCCCATTGCACAAAGCCCTCTTTGAATTTTTGTTGTTAAATATTTATATTAACTTATTTTATATCTATATTATTTTAAATTCCAAAATAATTAAACAAAATAATGAATAAATATCACAACATCATGGTTCACTTTATTGCAGGAATTGTTCTGTGTCTTGTAATGCCATCAATGATTTTATTTGAAGATCTCGACCTATCCCAAAAATCTGGGATTCAGTTTTCATTTTGATCAGAGTTGTGACTCTCAGCAGAATTTATGTTATCTAAACAAGCAAATTACGCATGGTTCCAGAAAATATCATCATCATTGAATACTCAAAAGGTATCAATTCTAATTTCTATCCACAAATGTATGTATACACTCCAGACGTGTGACCGCATTATCTCATTTGACACCAGGAAAATACTGAGGGTGTGCTCTACTGTCAGAGGTTTCAGACGAGACACAAAGATGGAACATGGTAGTCATGAAAATCTCTCTCTCTCTCTCTTCTTTGATTCCCTTGTGCTCTGTTATCAGACATATTAATTGACATCAGGTGAAAAGCCTGGGGCTAAAAAAGTAAATGTAAGAGGGAGTGAGCTGAACGAAGTAGGGACTGGAGATGTGTGTAGCTACCCATGGATGTCCTGGAGTTTATGATGCTCTCCTCCTAACTGTGATCATCTTTTTCTTTTCTCTTCATGTAACAGTTGACAAAGAGATAGCCTGTGCTATGTTTCCTACACCTGACCTTTTGACCCTCTCCCTGCCTTAGGAAAAGAAATTCAGAAACTTTGAATAATTAAGCACTATTCTTTCCGGAATAGAAAACAAAAAGGATGTTTGGAAGCTGATATTTGATAGAGCCTAGCAGAGATTTCAACACAACAGCGTAAGAGTTCAGTGGCTAACTGCGAGAAATTTGTCTCCAGCATTTTCATCTTCCCCACCATGAGCAGAGAACTTCTTCAAAAGGTTTGTTGCCTCCACTCGTATCCAGCAAGTTTTATTTAGGGTGGGAATACCCCCTCCAATGGTCTGACAAACAACCTTCTCCTGCAAGAAACCTGAGTAAATGAAAGAAAGGCTAAAAGTTCAGAAGTGTTAAAATAATAAAAGTCCTCAGTGCAGCTGCCTACCAAGTTGGAGGTAGGAGTGTCTGTAGCTAATCACTATCAGTGGAAATGGATAACCATAATGCAACACAGAGTCGTACAGCTTGGGAACAGACCCTTCGGTCCAACCCATCCATGCCCAGCAGATATCCCAAATTAATCTAATCCCATTTGCCAGCATTTGGCCCATATGCCTCTAATCCCTTCCTATTCATGTGCCCATGTCCATCTTCAATGAAAACAGAAAGTGCTGAAGAAATACAAGCCAATACAGACCTGGCAGCATCTGTAAAGGAGAAGCACAGGTAATGTTTCAAATCTAATACAATTTTTCTTCAGGACCAATTAATTAATTGAAGCCCCTTGAAAACTCCCAAGAATCCAGCCTAGATACTGATTACACATTGTAAGATATCTCTTATACAGTAGAAACTATTCACAAACTGTTAAAAAGTTTTACCATATGAATGTTAGCTAATATAAATATTTATGATGGAATGCACAGTTAACAAACCTTTGAACCAATAATATTTAATGCAAAGGAAATCTGTGGCTTATCTTGTTTTGGTGGTTAAGGGTGTGAATGTTTGTGCAACCGCTTTAACCAACTGTTTTAAGATTATTCAAGACAAAGATATTCCTCGCTGCTGTCAGAGTGGTACAGGCAGAAATCCACATAATATTTGGGAAGTATTTCAAAGTGCATTTGCAATGCCAAGGCATGTAATGCACCAAGTACTGGGAAGTGGGATTATAATAGTGAGGTGGTTATTTATGACCAGTATGGACTCTATGAACCGAGGGGCCTTTTACTGTGCTGTAAATCTGTAGGACTAATATAAAAATTGTAGTAACATTCACACAGTTAAAACGTTTAATCAAAACACTATTTCATGTTGATGGTTTTCCCACTTACCTTTCAGCATTCTTTATACTACATGCCAGTCTTTACCTGAGAATACTGACCGCTGACCTGCTGTTAGGTATTTGTCAGTGCCTGTATTCAGTTACCTTTGAGGGGACTCCCAAAAACAGTTTGGGTCCAGCAACTGTTTCTTCCTCCACTTACCTAAGTGTGCTCCTCTTCATTTAACATTTAGTAAGGTGCCAGAAAACTTCTTCTTTTATTGAAGTAAACACAAACAGCTCAACTGCTTTGGAATAACTACTGAAATAATTATACTTATTCAAAGTCAGAAGTTGCATGACACCAGGTTATAGTCCAAGCTTTCAGAGTGCTGCTCCTTTGTCAGGGGTTCCAGCTTGCGATTTCAAATAAACCTGTCAGACTATAACATGGAGTCATGTGACTTCTGACTTTGTCCACCCAGGTCCAACACCAGCACCTCCACATCATACTTATCCAAGTCATACTTATCCAAACCAATACACAATCTGCAGCTCACTTAGCTATGCGATGTTATACTTGCCTGATGCAAATCTTATGATATTTATAATTTCATAAAGTCATACAGTGTTATAAAGTCATACAGCACAAAAACAGACCCTTCGGTCCAACCAGTCCATGCTGTACATAATTCCAAACTAAATTAGTCCCACCTGCCTGCTCCTGGCTCATCCATGACCACAAACTATACACACTCTGTATAATTTGGCAGCAGGAATGTTATTGGACAGGAAAACTATACTAATAGATTTAGGATTACAATCTTTTGAATTGCACCTCATCTGAGCCATTTTAGAACTGTTCTCATCACATTCGGACTTTGTTCCTTTCGCTTCAGGTAATTGTCTGTTATTTCAGACAGATTTATAAGTAATGATATATTTATCTTGCCATTCCATTTCAGCTCTAGAAATAGTTAGCAAGAGTTGAAATAATTTCAATGAACAACATAATTTCATTCCATCTCTGAAGGTCATACTCCATATAAAACAACTTATTTTGATTCAGCACAAGATACATACTGGCTCAAATCTAAGCAAGCATCATGGGCTCATAGGGTTTTACAACTATGTGTTGCATGCACATTCATGTAGCCATATTAACCCAATATTTAAGGAGTTTCTTTCACTCAAAGGAATTACATTCAATAATTCTAACTTTTATTATCAGTTCCTATCATTTTGTTTCCACATAAAGTTATCATTTCCTATTTATCTTTCAGGTTCTCCCATGATATATGCCAGTCACCAAATGTAACAATGGAAGACCATTAGATTCTGGTGAAGTGTGATTTAATGTGGTACAACAGGACCAGTCTTGGTTAACCTTCCTTGGATGATTTCCTTTTTATCCTGCAGAGAGAAGTCTCACCTGTACTCATTGCTTTTCTGAGTGGTTTTGCTAAAACCAAATTCACAATGACAATAATTGAGAAAGGACCACAAATGTATATGCTACAGCTCTAGTTCACAGCATCTTGAGACGACCTTGCTGTGGTTCCTTATAAAGTCAAAAATGCACAACTGCTACACCAATACAACAGAAGTCATGCACATCACATAATTTTATATCTAAGACAGAGTATAAATTGTAATAGTTCTAAATTGCTGCTTTGATACAAATGAAAAACAAATTATTCTGCATCCTTCTAGTTGGAGTATTTTTTCTTATTTGTAACATTTAAGCAATGTTTCGGATGAATCTTCCACAACAGCACTGCAATTCGTGGTTGAACTATATTGCATATATTGCAAAACACACAAGGCATTCAGAGGGTTAATTCTGAATGAAATCGAAATGAAACAAAGTCTAATCCTAGATTATAGATAAAATCATCAAATCTTGAACTCTGACAACTTACACCATGTCCTCAATTATCCTTTCAAAGCAGATAAAGCATAATGAAAACTCACCTATTATTTAGAAAAGCAAGTGCCCGTGGTTGTCTGCTTTCAGTTTATGAATAGATATTTCATTGAATATGTAACATTGTGACAAATATTTAGATAGGCTTTTTGTCATGTTCTAATTTAATGCACTTAATTGTACCATCCATGCTCTGTCATTCGGTCAAAAGCTGTATACCTCACAGTATTTCCGCAGGGTAAAGAAGACGCAACTCAAAAATCCAGGGCAAAATTAACTTAATATTCCAAGTCCATGAACTCACATCAGAGAGACATTTCGCTATCATGGAGACGCGAGGGTCATCGTTTACTTCAGACATGTTTAGATCAGCAGCAATAGGCCTAACATTATTAAACACTGTGTCAAAAGAATGTGTGTACCAAGAGCGAAAATCTAACGCTAATTCAACTTAGGATGCTCACTTAGCAAAGAAATGTAGCTCAATTTTCAGGCTCTTTATTACAAACAAGAGATCATTCTGAGGCCATTAAGTGTCAAGAAATACAAAGTGACATGCATGCCAACACAAAAATGTTTCACTATATCCCAAAGAGACTGCCACTTCTGATGTAGATTATGACCCTCTCAAAAATGAATTATTTTAACAAAAATATTTCTCCATTTCATTTAGTTATATATATTTAATAGCTATTACAAATGGCAACAATCCACAAAAGAATCTGTTTAAAGGTATCTAATCTTTTGCCAGTATGAGAAAACATTAATCCAGATCTGTCTGGAAGAATTCTGTAATTCATTACCTTACACTAACCTCCCTTGAGAACGTAACTTTCATCTTTGCCTTTCCTACAATCTCACCGATCTAACAATACATTATGATTGGTGTCCGGTATTAAGCCCACCTTCAGATCATGCAGAAGTGGCTAAGTGAGGTAGAAACATCAATGCACAGGACACCAACAGTTCAGCTGTGCACTGTTCAGATTTCCCAAAGAAATGAAGCATTAACTGCACTAGAGCTAAAACACAGCTAGCTGGAGAAGTGTATCAGCCAGAACAGTTCCCTGTGTATATTTCATGTAATTTCATATTACTGGCGTTCAAATTGCACACATCGTGAATTCACAAAATATTTCCAGAAATTATTTTAATCAACTTAAATAATGCAGGAAACATTCTAGATCTCAGTAAGACATAGGCAGCTCACCAAAGTTGAAAAGGAAACCTTGTTAAGTGCTGCAGCTCATCCAATTGACTTCAAGGAACAGAATGGCCTTGACATTTTGCTAATATAATTTGTTTGAGTGTCGGGAATTGAGTCAACAATAATTCCCAACAAAGGGGTTGAAAGGAGAAGGTGATTTCTGCCAAGAGGTGTTCTTCCAAAGGGGTGCTCAGTGGGCTCTCACAACCACGGAATGCAATGTTACTTACTTCCTAAAGGTTTGCCTGTGTGCTGCTAGGATGTGAATGTGCCAGATCCACCGAGATCAGGACATTGCAAGAACTGTCAGAAAAACATTCCAGATTTCAGATATGATAGCACAAGAAATATTTAAGAAAAAGATGAATAAATTTTTAGATTTTAAACCCATCATGGGGTAAGGGATGATAGTGATATAGAGGATCAGCCATGATCATGCTGAACAGTGCAGCAGGCTCGATCAGCTTAATGGCCTCGTCCTACTCCTAGTTTCTACAATGTCTGTAGTTAAGTACGTGCTTATAATTAACCAGCAGGGTGAAATTTAGTTGTGCGATATTACACTATAGTACATTACACACAATGAAAGAGATGTTGCTATTTGTTATTATGTTATTTCTATCTCGGGTGACCGAATCAACACGGACATCTACTACAAACCGACCGAGTCCCACAGCTACCTGGACTACACCTCCTCCCACCCTGCCCCCTGTAAAAACGCCATCCCATTCTCCCAATTCCTTCGTCTCCGCCGCATCTGCTCCCAGGAGGACCAGTTCCAAAACCGTACAACCCAGATGGCCTCCTTCTTCAAGGACCGCAATTTCCCGCCAGACGTAGTCGACGATGCCCTCCACTGCATCTCTTCCACTTCCCGCTTCTCCGCACTTGAGCCCTGCCCCTCCAACCGCCACCAGGACAGAACCCCACTGGTCCTCACCTACCAACCCACCAACCTCCATGTATAACGTATCATCTGCCATCATGTCCGCCACCTCCAAACGGACCCCACCACCAGTGATATATTTCCCTCCCCTCCCCTATCAGCGTTCCGAAAAGACCACTCCCTCCATGACTCCCTCGTCAGGTCCACACCCCCCACCAACCCAACCTCCGCTCCCGGCACCTTCCCCTGCAACCGCAAGAAATGCAAAACTTGCGCCCACACCTCCCTCCTTACTTCCCTCCAAGGCCCCAAGGGACACTTCCATATCCGCCACAAATTCACCTGCACCTCCACACACATCATCTATTGCATCCGCTGCACCCGATATGGCCTCCTCTATATTGGGGAGACAGGCCGCCTACTTGCGGAACGTTTCAGAGAACACCTCTGGGACACCCAGACCAACCAACCCAACCACCCCGTAGCCCAACACTTTAACTCCTCCTCCCACTCCACCAAGGACATGCAGGTCCTTGGACTCCTCCATCGCCAGACCATGGCAACACGACGGTTGGAGGAAGAGTGCCTCATCTTCTGCCTGGGAACCCTCCAACCACAAGGGATGAACTCAGATTTCTCCAGTTTCCTCATTTCCCCTCCCCCCACCTTGTCTCAGTCAAATCCCTCGAACTCAGCACCGCCTTCCTAACCTGCAATCATCTTCCTGACCTCTCCGCCCCCACCCCACTCCGGCCTATCACCCTCACCTTGACCTCCCTCCACCTATCGCATTTCCAAAGCTCCTCCCCCAAGTCCCTCCTCCCTACCTTTTATCTTAGCCTGCTGGACACACTTTCCTCATTCCTGAAGAAGGGCTTAGGCCCGAAACATCGATTCTCCTGTTCCTTGAATGCTGCCTGACCTGCTGCGCTTTTCCAGCAACACATTTTCAGTTATTATGAACGGGCCAAAGTGATGAAGGGTTTATCATATGAGTGGTGGTTGAGGACTTTGGGTCTGTACTTGATGAAGTTTAGAAGGATGAGGGGTGTTCTGACTGAAACTTACAGACTCCTGGAGGCCTGGATACAGTGAACGTGGAGAACATGTCCGCACGAATAGCAGAGGCTAACAGGTCAAGGCAGGCTCCTGGGTTGTTCACTCTGACTGCCTTTCTACCTCGTTTCCTCTTGTTTTATTTCTTCTTCTTTCCTTTCATTTTTTTTGTCCTGAGCTGAGATGGCAGTGGGCCCAGCAAAGGACCTTATGGCAATGGAGAGTGGGCCCCTGGGTGACCAAGATACCTGGCATCGGAATTGGTGGCTGCTACATCAATGGAGGAAAGGTTGGCGAGGTAGGCCCAGCAGCAAAAGATGGAGCCTGAGGAATGGTGACTTTGTCATCAGTTGGGTCCTACGCTGGCTGTGGCCAAAGAACATTGCAGCAACATCAATGAGGTAGGCCCAGAGGTGACTCTGACTTTGGTGGGTCCCGTGTTGCCAAGGAGAATCGGCCCAGCGACAAAATACCTGAAGAGTGAGGACTCTGACATTGGTTGGGTCTGGTGGCAACAGCAGTGAGGTAGTGATGGTGGTGCAGGTGTCAGTGATGATGAGCTGGCTCAGGACTGATGGACTGTCTTTAAGTGATACCTTTCTTCATTTTTCTCTTTTTCGTAAAATTTCATGGCATTGAATTGAGACAACAGTTTGATGAAACACCTATACAAGGTATTCACCAAAAACGGATATCCTCGCAATTTCATCAACAGATGCCTAAGGGAAAGACAATGGAACGAGGACATGCCGCAACCCAAAGGACTAGCCACACTACCATACATCAAGAACATCTCTGAACTGACAGCCAGACTACTGCGACCACTAGGACTTATAACAGCACACAAACCAACAGCCACCCTCAGACAACAACTCACCAGAACGAAGGACCCAATACCCAGCATGAGCAAAACCAATGTAGTGTACAAAATACCAAGCAAGGACTGCACAAAACACTACATAGGACAAACAGGAAGACAGCTAACGATCCACATCCACGAACATCAACTAGCCACGAAACGACACAACCAGCTATCCCTAGTAGCCACACACGCAGACGACAAGCAACATGAATTCGACTGGGACAACACTACTATTATAGGACAAGCCAAACAGAGAACAGCCAGGGAATTCCTAGAGGCATGGCACTCATCCACAGATTCAATCAACAAACACATCGACCTGGACCCAATATACCGGCCACTGCAGCGGACAGCTGAAACTGACAACCGGAAGCGGCAGGGACAGGCCACTATAAATGCCGGAGGAAACACCACAGAAGCACTTCACAGGAGGCTCTCAAGCACTGAGGATGTCACCTAGACAGGGGACGAAACGTTTGCAACAAAACTTTCAGCTCGGCGAACAGAACCACAGCAACGAGCAACCGAGCTACAAATCTTCTCACAAACATTGAACCTTTTTAAGTGCTGTAATTATATCCACCTCCACTACTGGCAGCTCATTCCATACACACACCACCCTCTGCATGAAAAAAGTTGCCCCGTAGGTCTCTTTTATATCTTTCCCCTCTCACCTTAAACCTATGCCCTCTAGTACTGGACTCCCCCAACCCCAGGGAAAATACCTTGTCTATTTACCCTATCCATGCCCCTCATGATTTTATAAACCTCTATAAGGTCACCCCTCAGCCTTCAAAGCTCCAGGGAAAACAGTCCCAGCCTATTTAGCCTCTCCCTCTATCTTAAACCATCCAACCCTTGTAAATCTTTTTTGAATCCTTTCAGAATTCACAACATCTTTCCTATAGCAGGGAGACCAGAATTGCATGAAATATTCCAAAAGTGACCTAACCAATGTCCTGCAACAGGACATCTCAACTCCTATACTCAATGTACTGACCAATGAAGGGAAACTTACCAAACACCTTCTTCAACATCCCATCTACCTGCAACTCCATTTTCAAGGAACTATGCACCTGCACCCCTAGGTTCCTTTGTTCAGAACACTCCCCAGGGCCCTACCATTAACTGCATACATCCGGCCCTGGTTTGCAGGGAGACCAGAAGCATTCCAAAAGTGGCCTCACCAATGTCCTGTACAGTCTCAACATGATGTCCCAAATCCTATACTCAAAGTTCTGACCAATGATGGTTAACATGCCAAATGCTTCCTTCACCACCCTGTTCAGCTCTGACTCCACTTTCAACTTGCAACACTTATTATTGTGACTTATTGTAACAAAGTAAGTTGTTCTCAACATTGGTTCAATATACACTGGAGATATCAAATTGCATTTCTTGGAACAGTGAGTTTCTTAATGGTTTCTTTATTTCATTGTCATTGGCAATCACTCACTAATATCCAGCTGGGGATTTCAATGTCTCTGGACTGGATTCTGTGGGCCCTTGTGTGGCTGATGACCCTGGTCGTGGATTTCCAACCGCACACTGGGCAAGTGTTTCCAGGAGGTGGGCGTGGTCCTTCACCTCGAGATTCCTGACATTCCTTTCTCCGGTTCCTCTTCAATACTACCTTGTGCTGACAGATGCTCTTGGAAAATTGTGTCTCATTGTACAGGTGTTTCCTCCAAGTTGGTTTCTCCTGAATGAGGGTCTCCCATGCGTTTCTTCACTGACAATTATCTTGAAAGAGCCATGAGGGTGGTCAACTCAAAAGATAAGATTTCTTACTCGCAAGATCTGATCACATGAATTACTGAAATCCTCACAAATGAAGACAATGAGTCAATGTAAATCAGCGCAACAAGGCTTTCCCTCAAATGGTTGGACAATCGCTGGGAACCACCATCAGTTAGATAGGAAAGGCTCACCAGCAGTAAATGCCCTTTATGCATTTGAGAGGCTCCTATCACACCATCCCTGGGTTAGGACCCCAGCAGGAGACGTCCTGCCCACACAAAACTGCCAGTCACTTGGACAACATTTATCAGGAAGCGAGCTACAAGGTGGTTACAAAAGATTTTTTAAAATGCAGACCATTTGTGAATAAAGTACAATAACACCCGAGAGCTACACATGTACCTGAAGCAATGTAAGCCTTCTGCCTCCCACTCTGTGAGTCTGGATATGCCTTAAATCATATTTGTGGCACTTCTGTTGTCCAACTCCTCGGTAACATTAGAGGACGGAGAGGCAAGGTGGTTGGAAATTGGTCAAACCACTGATTAAGATTCAAGAAAGGTTGAAAATTGCAGCAGCTATCAGTCAGGCAGGTAGGAATGGAAATGTTTCATATCATCAGCTGATGACATTAAAGCAAGTCTTCAGTGGCACCTAAAGAAAGCAGCATGACATTGGAAGAAAGCCAAAAACACTCATTTTAACTGGTAGACCCTCCCAGCTCAGATATAGGAAGGAGAGAAAGCTCATCAAGGAAACTAGAAATGTTTAATGTGGAGAGAGTTGGCAGCGACAACAAATGTCATCTTTTTCACTCCCAAGATAACAGACTTGTTTTGGGCAAATCACTTAATGAAGGAAACACTGTCTTTTATTTGTTTAAGTACCAAAGATAACAACAAAAAAGATTCACTGAATAAAATCAACAATTAGAGAAGACACCCTCCAAAACTGCTTTGTTAGACACCCAGTGAAATACAATAACCTGATGCCAGGACCAAGGATGGCCTAGTGGTAGTATCACTGCATTACTAAGCTTGATACTCAGGTAATGTTCCAGTGACCTGAGTTCAAATCCTGCCATGGCAGATGGTGGAATTTTAATTCAATTAAAAACCTGGAATTAAGAGCATAATAAGGACCATAAATCTTTTGTTGATTGTCAGGATGATTTTTTTAAAAAACCCATCTGGTTCATTAATGTCCTTTAGGAAAGCAAACTGCTGTTCTGACCTACATATGACTACCAGGCCCACAGCAACGTGTTTGACTCTGAACTGCCGTTCAATGTAAATGAATAATTAAAACATAGACAGGCAGTTGGTAATTTTCTTGGTCCCCATATCCCTTTCACAGCATGGTTGGACCTCACTATAGGTTTCCACCTGCAGATCACAAAAAGTCGTCTCTGTCTCAGTCAGGGGTTTTGTCCTTGCTTGCAATGGCATGTCCTACCACAGGGTGGGGCTGCTAATGGGAGACAGAAGGCTGGGGGACATTACATGGGAAAAACAATGACTGCAGATGCTGGAAACCAGATTCTGGATTAGTGGTGCTGGAAGAGCACAGCAATTCAGGCAGCATCCGAGGACAGGCAAAATCGACGTTTCGGGCAAAAGCCCTTCATCAGGAATAAAGGCAGAGAGCCTGAAGCATGGAGAGATAAGCTAGAGGAGGGTGGGGGTGGGGAGAGAGTAGCATAGAGTACAATAGGTCAGTGGGGAAGGAGATGAAGGTGATAGGTCAGGGAAGAGAGGGTGGAGTGGATAGGTGGAAAAGGAGCTGGGCAGGTCGGACAAGTCCGGACAGGTCGAGTTACTGGAGGTTAGAAACTAGGATGAGGTGGGGGAAGGGGAAATGAGGAAACTGTTGAAATCCACATTGATGCCCTGGGGTTGAAGTGTTCCGAGGCGGAAGATGAGGCGTTCTTCCTCCAGGCGTCTGGTGGTGAGGGAGCGGCGGTGGAGGAGGCCCAGCACCTCCATATCCTCGGCAGAGTGGGAGGGGGAGTTGAAATGTTGAGCCACTGGGTGATTTGGTTGATTGATGCGGGTGTCTCTGAGATGTTCCCTAAAGCGCTCTGCTAGGAGGCGTCCAGTCTCCCCAATGTAGAGGAGACCGCATCGGGAGCAACGGAGGTCCATGTCAATGTCAGGTGTCCAAAGTGCTTCCAAATCTGGTTGAGGAAGGGCTACAGAAGCAGGAAATGACTGGCTTGTTTGCTTACCATATCTCATAGATTAGAAACTATTATTAAAGAAGACAGAAAAGGACACTAGGAGAAGTTCAAGAATAGATTAGAGTGGTGCTGGAAAAGCACATCAGGTCAGGCAGCAATCCGGCTTTGTGAAAGGGAAAGTCACATTTGACCATATGATTGGAATTGTTTGAGAATGTGATATGTGGATATACTGTACTTACAGTATTTGGTAAGGTGTCATATTTAAAAGTTATGACAGAAAATATAAGTTCATTGTAGGGAGTAGCATATTATGTTGGACAGGAGATTGGCAGCCCAGTAGGAAGCAGACAATAGGCATAAAATGGATCTGTCTCTCTGTTTCTGGTTGGCAAGATGTAATACGTGGTGTGTCACAGGGTGTGAGGAGGGTGGATTGGAGTTGGGTGGGATGCTGTTCAGAAGGCCAGCGCAGACACGATAGGCAGAATGGCCTGCTTCCCCACTGTAGGGAGTCTCTGATTTTCTCTCGAATGAAAGGGGTCAGTCAACTATTTTGTAAAGCTTCACAAACTAAAGTAAGTAAATTTTGGGCGCCATATCTGACGTGACCAACAATGATGTTGCAAAGGTAAAAACAATCTCTGATTGTGTACATGCTTGCTGATGTCATCCCACGCGTCAGGAAACCTGCTCTGATGCAACTGGAATCATTCAAGATTTGGAGAAGTTTTCTTGTACCAGCAATTCTTCAAAGTGTAAGACCCTTTAAAACAAGTTTCCCTGGGGTTTCAGAATGTCTGAGGAATTATGGTCATGTTTAGAGATGAGATGCACAGATAGTGGAGGGGAAAGGTATCCTACCTGAAGGAGAGGCCAGTTTGCTTTCAAAACGGCATGGACGGATGTGACAAAATACAAAATCGTAATTGTACTTGTGACCTGAACTGGGGAATAGGGAAGAAGAAATTCTATGGATTGCCACAGGCTGCCACCATGCAGCAGTATCTTAATAGGTTGTCTTGCAAGGTGTCATTGTTCCTCCCCTCTGTCAACAGGGTATCCCAGAGGGAGAATGCAGCAAAATGTGTCAAATGTTAATCTTTTAAAATGCACAGACACATTCATTCCCTTCCACAGCACTGTGCAATGTTGCCATGTCATAGTACTGACGATGTTGCCTATTGAATGTGACAAGTAACACGCACCAAGTTCAATGTTGCACATTCACACACTCATGTCCTATGCTCTGGGGTTGCACATGTATTCTTGCACACTTGTTTTTTTTCAATTTATATCCGTTTTACATTTGATTCCATAAGAAACATGCACACAACAGAAATCTACATTTGCAAACAGAGGAGGAATCACCAAAGAGGTAATCCTCAACTCTGGGAATTCCTTGAATGCCTAAGTTATGAGGAAACAAAGGGGAAGAAATTCAGAGGTCTTCTTTAAGATTGTGTCTGGTTTCTTTTGCTTTGCAAACATTGTCTTCCTAGTCACAGTCTTACATATCCTGGGAATGTTCTATGGATCTGGGGTATGAATCCTACCATGGCAAGTGGTGAAATTTGAATTCAATAAAAAAATCTGAAATTAGGAGTTTAATGATAGCCATGAAACCATTCTAGATTGTCAGAAAAACCCATCTGGTTCACTAATGTCCTTAAGGGAAGGAAACTGCTATCCTTACCTGGTCTGGCCTACATGTGACTCTAGACCCACAGCAATGGAAAGGGATTGAGGATCTGAAAAGTGACTACAAAGAGCTAGGTTGGAAGCTGAAGAGCAGGACAAGTAGAGTGGTGAACTCAGGTTTGCGATCAGTGCCACGAGACAGTGAGATGAGGAACAGGCAGCGAGTGCTGCTTAACACGTGGCTGCGAGGCTGATGCAGGAGGGAGGGCTTCAGATACTTAGACCATTGGGATCCTTCTGGGGAAGGTGGGACCTGTACATGAAGGATGGGTTGCACCTGAACTAGAGGGGCACAAATGCCCTGGGTGGGAGATTTGCTTGTGTGATTCGGGAGGGTTTAAACTAGTTTGGCAAGGGGATGGGAACCAGAGCTACATATCTGAGGGGGCGGCGGGGGGGGGAGGGGAGTGTTGTGGATAGGGCAATGACAGGATGTGGTGAATCTATCAGGAAGGTTTTTCATGTGATGAAACAAAGGGATCGGTTAAAATATGTCTGCTTTAAAGCAAGGAGTGTCTGAAATAAGAGTGACAAACTTCGAGCATGGATCAGTACTTGGGACTAGGATATTTTGGCCATAATGGAGATGTGGGTTTCACAGGAGCAGGAATGGTTGCTGGATGTTCCAGGGTTTAGAACATTTAAAAAGGACAGAGATGGGAGAGAAAGACTGGAGGAGGGGGAAGTAGCATTGCTAATCAGAGAGGGCATCACAGCTACAGAAATGAAGGTTGTCGAGGAAGGTTTGTCTACTGAGACAGTATGGGTGGACTTTAGGAACAGCAAAGGAGCAGCCACCTCATTGGGGGTTTTCTACAGACCCCCTAATAGCAGTAGAGAGATTGAAGAACTCATAGGCTGGCAGATTTTGGAAAAATACAGATGTAGACTGACATAAGGACTCAAACAGAAACAAAGAGGCCTCTCATTTAACGAATAATTTTATTCAGTATAAGAACAGAAAATGCTGGCAATCATTGAAGATAGTTAACAGTTCAGGTCCAAGGGAGAGAGAGTTAATAGTTCAGGTCCAAGGGAGAGAGAGTTAACAGTTCAGGTCCAAGGGAGAGAGAGTTAATAGTTCAGGTCCAAGGGAGAGAGAGTTAATAGTTCAGGTCCAAGGGAGAGAGAGTTAATAGTTCAGGTCCAAGAGAGAGAGAGTTAATAGTTCAGGTCCAAGGGAGAGAGAGTTAATAGTTCAGGTCTATCATCTTTTAGGAATGAAAATTAGGAATGAAACAGATGTTGTGAAAGAAAAAGAGGGAAAGAACAACGAGGGAATGTAGATAATAGAAGAGAGAATGGAAGAGATGAGATGACAGAAGGATTGCTGGTGCATGGCCAAAGGGAGTGGTGATGGAAAAGTGAATGTGTTTAAAGTAGGTGCTATCTGACACAACCTGCTAAATAGCTGTAGCTCATGAAAATGATGTAACCACACAATAAATTGACCTCACTACACCTTGCTATTCAAGGAAGTAGATAAGATCCTACAATTGCTTTTCACTTTGTATTGTATTAATGAAAGCTTAAACAGGTTGAAGTACACTTGTATATACCATGCAAATGAGTACTGAGATTGCATGCCCAATGGTTGTATCTATTATTCAAATTTTATGTACTAATTTGAAATCCAATTAGACAAATCTGAATTTTTAATTGGCCATATGTAGCTAGTAGTGAATGTATTGGACAGCATTGGTCTAGAGGGGGTGTGAGTGGCAAAATGGTGAACAGCTGTCACCTGAAAGCAAAAGAACAAGAGGAAAATAAGAGTGAGACCAAATCCTGTGAAGACAAATGTAACAAAATGAGTCAGTGATTCTGGTCTGAAACTCACTGTTCAGTTTTGATTAGATATTCCACAGCCATTCAAAAATTCACTTCTCCAGTTACTGCCGTGTTGCATTGAAACATTGCAGGAGGACAGGGGCCAATCTGAGATCAGGATGGAGCAGCAGAAAGGCATATGATCAGGACCTTGGGTCATGCTTGCAAACTGGAGCGACTGTACTCTGCAACATGGTCATCCAACCTATAATTGGTCCCTCCAACACAGAGGAGATTACACCGTGAGCAGTGAATACAGTGTACTACATTGTAAGGCATACACTGGGAAGTAGGGTTTAGAGTTGAAAAATGTGGTGCTGGAAAAACACAGCAGGCCAGGCAGCATCTGAGGAGCAGGAGAATCGATGTTTCGGGCATAAGCCCTTCTTCAGGATTTCCTAAAGAAGGGCTTATGCCCAAAACGTCGATTCTCCTGCTCCTCGGATGTTGCCTGGCCTGCTGTGTTTTTCCAGCACCACATTTTTCAACTCTGGTCTCCAGCATCTGCAGTCCCCACTTTCTCCAAGTAGGGTTTAGAGCCTGGTACTGTAAGCAGAGAAGTGGTAAAAGAGTGTAGCATCCCCTAGGCAAACATGGGAAGGTGCTGTGAGTAGGGGATGGGATGTTGGAGATCACCAAGGTTGTGAACCAGCTATCGCAGAGAGGATTGTCCTTTCCAAACCAACACTGTCAAGCATTTGCCTGAGACAGAACCTACTGGTGTTTAAACATATTCACACCTATCTAACCTAAACAGCACAATTACTAAAAATGACAATTTAATGGCAATGGTGAAAAATAATTCCCATTTTGAGAGATAAAGAATTTATAGCCTGCTTTATTTGTTTCCCAACTGTTGTTTGCATTAAACTTAAAATTATCGTTGTAATGAGTCTTGTATGTTAAAAATTTGAACTATTAAATCATCCATTTAAAAGAGCCAGAGTATCACAAATACTGCCCAAGAATGTGGGTACATCAGGAGAGGTGGGACAATGATTAGCATCAGCAGAGGGGAACATCAAGGCAGAACAAGCCTGCAATGCTGTTGGCCGCTCCTACTGCTCCTGAATCCACGTTCCTGCAACATCCTTCATCTCCGCCTTGCAAGCAATCTCTAGGGCTGGAATGGGCTGTCTCAGGTCCAAGAGGGGAAGTTTCAAGCAGGCATTAGACTTTGTGTACATGTGCAAATGACCAGAAATCTCCTTTAGATGAGGGCAAAAGACATCTTGTCTGTTTATTCTCAGTTAGTGGCTCACTTCCTCCTGCCTTTTTGCAGCTTGAGCAGTTACAGTAGCACCTGAGAAATGGTGCACTGCAAAGACAAGTTTCTGAACCCACAATCCTGTAAAACCACTATATTTCAAAATATTCCAGTATGTTATGTTGCATCATTGCACACTAATGGATATGTTTACTATTCAGTTACAATGAATTTTCATCTCAATTTGTAAGTTGTATTTCAAAACACAGCTATATCATATAGGTTGTTCTGCTACTATGCATGTTTTGTTAATGTGAAATTGCGATAACACAATTGACAAATTGGAGACATTGTTTCTGACGCACAAATGTTTAAAGCATATATTGGTTAGAGTAATTCTGACCCCATTAGTTTCAGTGATGCTGTTATTACGGGATTTTCTTATAACAAGGGATTGCACACAGATAAAAAAAACTCCCACGTTGTGGCAGAACCACCTGTATCTTAATAAGATCATTATACCGTTATGCTAAATTCCAAACAAAATTATTTTGCTAATTAGTTGTCCTCCACTTTAACCCCCCACCCTGTTCCCTGGCCAACATCTCTGCCTCAGGCTTGCTGCAGGGCTCCTGTGAAGCTCAGTACCAGCTGGAAGAACCTCATTTTCCACTTGGGAACCATGCAGCCCTCCAAACTCAATATCAAGTTCAATAACTTTGGGGCTTGAGCTCTCCCATCTCCTTACCCTAACTCCCACACACCAGGTCTTGTTTTGTTATCACATTGTCCACAACTACACACCACCCATTGTTAGCTACCAACAGTCCCCATTAATAGCTACTAGATTAGATTCCCTACAGTGTGGAAATAGATCCTTCGGCCCAACAAATCCACACCGAACCTCCGAAGAACAATCCACCCAGACCCATTCCCCTACATTTACCCCTGGCAAATGCACCTAACTCTACAGGCAATTTTAGCATGGCCTGGTCACCTAATCTGCACATCTTTAGACTATGGGAGGAAACTGGAGCACCCGGAGGAAACCCACGCAGACACGGGGAGAATGTGCAAACTCCACACAGACATTTGCCTGAGGCGGGAATCGAACCTGGGTCCCTGGCGCTGTGAGGCAGCAGTGCTAACCACTGAGCCATCATGCCGCCCTCCTAGCCAGATTGTTATCCATTGCTTTGACTGTCCTGTTCTTCTCTTTCTCTCTGGGCTTTATCTCCATCATTTACTCCTTACCCCTCCCGCACCTATCTTCCAACATTTTCCTCGCCTCCATCTGTTCTGAGGAGAGGTCACTCAACGCGAAACGTTAACTCTGATTTCTCTTCATGGATGCTGCCAGACCTGCTCAGTTTCTCCAGCCATTTCTATGTTTGTCTCTGATTTTACCGCATCACATTTCTTTTGGTTTTTATTTTGCTAAATACGTTTCCATTACAGATAATATCCTTAAAATGCTTATTTCATGTTCATAGTAAAATACATCTATAATAAAACCATGTATTTATAAAGTCCCCTCAGTGAGTGAATAATATTAACTGCCGAAATATATTGATCCTTTCCCATGATGAACCTATCAGTCATTCTTGAGCCTATAAACATTTTTTATAAACTTGTTCCCCATCTTCATTACAAATCTATTCCAAGGTTTGACCGTTAGCATGTCAACTGTAGCAGAAGCTTCTTTTTGCTGTCAAAGTGATCAAAGGGAGGTTGAAAATGGGATCTATAAACAGATGCTGCCCAATCACAAACCTTAAAGGACAAGACAGTGTGGCCAGATGTTGAAGTGACCTTCGGACTGAGGAGCATGCTGACATGGCATTGATTTAGATAGTAGTTGGCAGGGGGCTTTATTCCAATTGCGGGAAAAGCAGAAGGTAAAGGAAAATCTTTCCCAGCATCCCCTTCAAACAAAATTTAGAAGTGTTGGTCGATGAAGCTGATGTCTGTCATAGATGTACAACTCACCATGCCATCCTGCCAGTTGCTATTACATCAAAAAGAGTTACTTGAGTGAACACAAACATCTTGCGGCTGTGCAAAGCCACATTCCTTCAACTTTGTAACAGCTGTTTTTGTTTGAACACAGCTTAAACATTATTAATAATTAGGAAAGATAGGACAACTATGCAAAGATATGCCAATCTTTTAAGATTAAGATCATGTATCAGCAATCGTCATCTTTTAGTCACTTCCACCGCATACGTAAACTTTGTTACAATAAAACAGGTACAATTATGTATTGATAGCTATCATTAGTATTGTGTGATAGATAATATTGTCAAATGCACAAGTCTTGGCACTTGTATACAAAACGGTTGTGAAACAGTGCTATATTCCTCTTTGGTAATCAAAATCAGCTTGGGGCTAGCAATTTCTTCCTCAATGTCTCTGCCATGGTGATTTTTGGCAAAAGATTAAAACTGACTGAATCACGTAGGTCACATTTAAAATTTAAGTATTCTTCTGGAATACTATCATTTTTAAGTGAGAGTTTCATGTTCCAAAGATCAAACTGATAAGCAGTGAAGTTAACCAATTTGTATGTGATGTAAAGATAGGGATTCAATATTAATTTGAATTTCTGAGCCATTCATTCATAAGAGAAATTTGCAATGCTAACATTAGTTTGCACAATCTATAGCAAATACCATATTGTATATTTAATAAACTGCCAGTGTATATTTTCAAACATGTCCTTGGGTACAAAATAATTGGAACTACAGTTGTGAGTAAAAGGAGAAAAGGATATGGAAAATAAAGACTCCAGGGAAATAGGTGGTGGCACCTTGCAAAATGTCCATATTACAGAGGAGGAAGTGCTGGATGTCTTGAAATGCATAAAGGTGGATAAATCCCCAGGACCTGATCAGGTCCCGAGAACTGGGCCTCTTGCTGAGATATTTGTATCATCGATAGTCACAGGTGAGGTGCCAGAAGACTGGAGGTTGGCAAATGTGTGCCACTGTTTAAGAAGGGTGGTATAGACCAGTGAGCCTGACCTCGGTGGTGGGCAGGTTGATGGAGGGAATCCTGAGGGACTGGATGTACATGTATTTGGAAAGGCAAGGACTGATTAGGGATAGTCAACATGACTTTGTGCATGGGAAATCATGTCTCACAAACTTGATTGAGTTTTTGAAGAAGTTGCAAAGAGGATTGATGAGGGCAGAGTGGTAGATATGATCTATATGGACTTCAGTAAGGCGTTCGACAAGATTCCCGTTGGGAGACTGATTAGCAAGGTTAGATCTCACGGAATAAAGGGAGAACTAGCCATTTGGATACAGAACGGCTCAAAGGTAGAAGACAGAGGGTGGTGATGGAGGGTTGTTTTTCAGACTGGAGTCCTGTGACCAGTGGAGTGCTACAAGGATCGGTGCTGGGTCCTCTATTTTTTGTAACTTACATAAATGATTTGGATGCGAGCATAAGAGGTACAGTTAGTAAGTTTGCAGATGACACCAAAATTGGAGGTGTAGTGGACAGCGAAGAGGGTTACCTCAGATTACAACAGGATCTTGACCAGATGGGCCAATGGGCTGAGAAGTGGCAGATGGAATTTAATTCAGATAAATGCAAGGTGCTGCATTTTGGGAAAGCAAATCTTAGCAGGATGTATGCACGTAATGGTAAGGTCCTAGGGAGTGTTGCTGCACAAAGAGACCTTGGAGTGCAGGTTCAAAGCTCCTTGAAAGTGGAGTCACAGGTAGATAGGATAGTGAAGAAGGCATGTGGTATGCTTTCCTTTATTGGTCAGAGTATTGAGTACAGGAGTTGGGAGGTCACGTTGCGGTTGTACAGGACATTGGTTAGGCCACTGTTGGAATATTGCGTGCAATTCTGGTCTCCTTCCTATCGGAAGGATGTTGTGAAACTTGAAAGGGTTCAGAAAAGATTTACAAGGATGTTGCCAGGGTTGGAGGATTTGAGCTATAGGGAGAGGCTGTTTTACTTGGAGCGTCGGAGGCTGAGGGGTGATCTTATAGAGGTTTACAAAATTATGAGGGGCATGGGTAGGACAAATAGGCAAAGTCTTTTCCCTGGGGTCGGGGAGTCCTGAACTAGAGGGCATAGGTTTAGGGTGAGAGGGGAAAGATATAAAAGAGAACTCACGCAGAAGGTGGTACGTGTATGGAATGAGCTGCCAGAGGATGTGGTGCAGGCTGA
Organism: Chiloscyllium plagiosum; assembly: GCF_037043375.1. NCBI lineage: Eukaryota > Metazoa > Chordata > Chondrichthyes > Orectolobiformes > Hemiscylliidae > Chiloscyllium > Chiloscyllium plagiosum. The sequence goes on from NW_028270142.1 coordinate 5,901,103, forward strand.
TACAATTGCAACATTTAAGAGGCATTTGGATGGGTATATGAATAGGAAGGGTTTGGAGGGATATGGGTCAGGTGCTGGCAGGTGGGACTAGATTGGGTTGGGATATCTGGCATGGATGGGTTGGACCGAAGGGTCTGTTTCCATGCTGTACATCTCTACGACTGTATAAAAACATTTAAAAGGCATGTGGATGAGTATATGAATAAAAAGGGTTCAGAGGGATATGGGCTAAATGCTGGTAAATGGGAATAGATTAATTTAGGATATATGGACGATTGGACCGAAGGATCAGTTTCTGTGCTGTACATCTCTATGACTCTAAATGCACACAATATATCAAAGTTAAATTGGTGTATGTCAAAAAAGTATTAGTCTTAGCTCACCATCAGTGAAATTATGAACATGTTAAAAGATTTCCCAGAATACCCCACCTTTTTTAGTCGATAATATCAAACAGAAGGACCAATGAGAAGTTGAATGAAACATTAGCTGTCAGAAAGAGGCAACAGCTCAACCTTCCAACTGAGAACAGACATCAAAGCACATCGAAAAACTCAGCTCGTCACTAAGCAGGCATAATAAATGCTTGCAGAATCTTATATATCCCTAAAAAGGTCAGAACATTGTCATAGTATATAATATTTCATCAAAATAAGTCATCACCATGGATTTAGAAAAGCCGCAACACTCCATGGAAAAGCAATGGGAAATGTTACTGATCCACTCCCAGAACTAAATCAACGACCACAGCCAACAGGAAGCTGGAAGGCTTTCCCCTTCCTTGGCCCAGTGAGGTTTGTACTGGAATTTGACACTATTGCTCTCTACAGGAAGCTACTTGATTGACTCACTCCTTGAACTTCCATGTAATTGGTGAATATTTAAAGGAAATGCAACATATATACAGAGCAATAGAACTTCATTACCTCTTAACATGTGCGACCCTTTCGTATCCCTTCCATTCTAGTATATATGCTTCAAGTGTTTTTTTCTGGTGTATTTACCATTTTTGTGTCAAAGTTCTTTGTCACAGTTCTTTGCAATCTGAATGCTAGTGGGTATAAGTGCCTGCAGTTCTTGTAGCAGGGTGACAGGTCTTTTGTTACTAAGAGCTTCCACAAGTAGGACATGCCTTAAAGTGATTTAACGAAGTTCCATGATCTCACTGAACTTAAAAAGATGGCACTAAAATATACCGATGAACTGCACATGCTGGAAATCTGAAACAAAAAGAAAAATAGCTGGGAAAACTCAGCAGGTCTGGCAGTATCTGTGGAGAGAAACGTTTTGGGTCCAGTGACCCTTATTCTGAACTGATAGTAGCTAGGGAAAGGTGGTATAGATGTGTGGAAGATGGGGTGCTCAGTGATAGGTGGAGACAGAACCCAGAGGGAGAGAAAGACAGTTAGGGAGACAATGGAATGGATTATTGGTGAGCAAAGGAGAATGAGAAGCTGTTATGGCGACTGTGCATAGGTGACAATGGATAGGCTGTGCTGAAAGCAGCCCATGTAATGACAGGGTCTGGGGTGTGGAGGAGATAACGCATGTGGAAGGAAGGGTTCAGGTTTTAAAATGATTCAGTCAACATTGAGTCCTTCACCTGACGAAGGAACAATGCTCCAAAAGCTTGTGATTATAACCCAGTGTCGTGTGACTTCTGACCTTGTCCACCCCAGTCTAACACTGGCACCTCCACATCACGAGTCCTCAATGTTGTGGGGTCCCCAAGCAGAAAGTGAGGTGCTGAATCTGTGAGTCTTTAGATTTCTCAATATTTATTCTTTGAATGAATTGAAACTGTTGTGACTGCTTGGGGCAAATGAGCTCAGTGTTTGAACACCAATCTTATGGAGGCAAGTGCCTCTCAATAATCAACGTATTCTTGTATCATGTATCTAAAAGCAGAGGCTTTAATATCCACATCGCAGACAAAAGAGAGTCTGCATACAGTCACCCCTTCTCATCTCCCACTCTTTCAAATGGCTCATTGCCAGTTTCCTGGGTTTTGGGTGGTATTCCCACAAGCAGATTACCAAGCTTGTGGCTGAATTAACGTTTGGTAGATTTCTGCATCAAACAATGTTTTACCCTTTCCTGATTCTATTTCAGCTGTGGTTTCATTTCCCTCAAATTCTGAGTAGGGCAGAGGGAACACAATGCCCACATAAGCATTCTGATTTATTTGGCTACTTTATAGCTACTGTATTTCAATTCTGAATAAAGTTGTTAATGGACCAGATACCAACAACATAGTGAATAGCCACAGCATAGTGTAATAGGCCAGAATAAGAGGAAGTAGATGTCTCTACATAGGTCTCTATACTCCTTCCCTAAGGGCATTGTGCGTCCACCTACAGCACATGGACTGCAGTGGTTCAAGATGGCAGCTCACCACCACCTTCTCAAGGGACAGGTAATAAACACTGGCCCAGACAGTAATACCCACATCCCACAAGATTTATTTGGACTGGAAAATATTTAATTTGGATGGAGTAAGAGTCCCAAAATATAACTAGAGGTGTTAAGTTCACTGACTCTAATAACCAATTTCCTAACATGCATTTTCTGAAGATCAAATTAAAATGATGATGAAAGTGGGGAGAGATGTTATGAGATTTTTTTAAAAACTGAACACTATTAGAGAATGGGATACATTACCTTGGGAGTAACTGAGACAGAAACATCTTTATTGTCAAAGAGAATGATGCATAAATATTGAAACAGACTGGAATGGGTCAATAAGAGGGCAGTGGGATTAATTTTGAATTGCATCAGTAGAGTGGCAGAGCAGATGGTGGTGCTGCAAGTGTCTAGTACAGTTCTTCCGAACAGCCAAAGGAGCCCAAAAGGTTCTGACTGAATTTTCTCCTCTTTTTTTAAAGTCATTAGGTCTCAGGTTAATGGAAAACCTTCTACAGGTCTCTCATAACCAGGTAGTAGTTTTCCTTACAAGCAGTCATCAAACATTTACTACTCTAGCATCCAGTTCTTATCAAGGAATATAATGATTGTGCATTTTGAAGTTATCTTATCTGAGTTCATCATATCTTATAAAAGGTCCACACTACTATAACGGTGCATTGGTGGTGGACAGAGTGAATGTTGAAGATGGTGGAGCAATGCCAATTATGCAGGCTGCTCTGTCCTCAATTATATAAATATATACAAGTGGAGTGTCTATTTTGTCAGTCAGGAGATAAGCTATTTCCAGCTCAGCACTGTCCCCATGACCTGTCCTACCGGCTTGTCTTCTTTTCCACCTATCCACTCCACCCTCCCACCGCCCCCGACCTATCACCTTCATCCCCTCCCCCAATCACCTATTGTACTCTATGCTACTTTCTCCCCACCCCCCACTCACTTATCTCTCCATGCTTCAGGCTCTCTGCCTGTATTCCTGATGAAGGGCTTTTGCCCGCAACGTCGATTTTACTGCTCCTCAGATGCTGCCTGAACTGCTGTGTTTTTCCAGCACCACTCTAATATAGACTCTGGTTTCCAGCATCTGCAGTCAATGTTTTTACCAAGCTATTTACCATTGAATTCCCAGCTTCTGATCTACTCCTATAGCCTCAGTATTTATGTGGCTGGTCCAGTGTTCAGGTTCTAGTCATTGGTGAACCCACAGTATGTTAATAAGTGGGGGTTTAGTCATGGTAATACCATTGGATGTCAAGGGACAGTAGCTGGATCCTCACTTGTTCCAGATGATCATTGCGTACCACCATGTGGCTCAAATGTTACTTGCCACATACCAGCCCAACCTCAATGTTGTTGAGTAGTTGCGACACATTGGCTTCAATTGTTTACAGTATCTGAGGAGTTGTGAATGGTGCTGAACATTGTGCAATCATCGGCAAACATCCCTACGTTGGACCTTATGTTGGATGGAAGATCATTGAAGAAGCAGCTGAAGACACTTGGGCCTAGGACACTACCTGCAAGGATGTCCCATCGCTGAGACGATTGACCGCTGGGTGTGATTCCAATCAACGGAGAACTCCTCTCCCCCTTCCCTTTCCCTGTTGACCCCAGTTTTGGTAGGACTCTCTGATGAATCAAATATCAAATGTTGCTTTGAGGTCAGGGACAGTGACCCCCCCCCCACCCCCCACTTTGTCTGTCCACACTCGGGTGGAGCCCTCCAGTAAAACCCAGCCGGGGTATGAAGCAAAGTAAACTTTAACACATCTCTGTTTGACATTTAGGCACTGTTATATTTTGTCAGAAGGTAAATGGAAGTACAGCCATTATAGGACACATAGAAAAGTATTAATTAGAAATGTTTTAGTAACTCTAATATTTGTTGATATTTGCATGGATTCATCCATTATCTCTATCTCAATGCAATCACTTAAACTAACATTTCTTACAGAGACTCGAAGTAGCTGACAAGGGGGGTGCGGTACAGTGATAGTTTGGTGCACCTCAATACTCCAAGTAGTTGGCATATTCTTTATATGTTTGTCATATTTCCAAATTTTACATAGTTTAGAACATAGAAATAACATGCCAATTAACTACACTGTGTTGATTCTATACCATTTGTTAACAATAATTGCAGTTCTCTACACTTTTTTCATCCAAGGTATCTTCCTCTGATTCAAATCTTTGTACAATTCTCAGTTGCTCTCTCACTGAATAACTCCCTGGTGCAAAACATCCAAGAATGCAGCAAGTCTCTGCATTTCGCATGTTCTCAATGGCATTTGTATATTGTATATCTCTTGCTACTGACTCCCCAAACACAAGAAATAGTCTCAGAGCAAATTACTGCAGGTGCCGGAATCTGTACTGAGAACAACAAATGCTGGAGATCACAGCGGGTCAGGCAGCATCCATGGAGAGAGAGAGAGCTAATGTTTCAAGTCTAGATGACTCTTCATCTTCATTCGACTCAAAATGTTAGCTTGCTCTCTGTCCATGGATGCTGTCTGATTCACCATGATCTCCAGCATTTGTTGTTTTCAGAGGATATAATCTCTTTCTATTTAGTACAAATTATTATTCATAAGCTTAAAAATCTCTCATATTAAAGTGCAAGATGGGACTTTTTTCCCAGGCTGAGGGGTGACCTTACAGAGGTTTATAAAATCATGAGGGGCACGGATAAGATGAACAGCCAAGGTCTTTTCCCCATGCTAGGGGAGTTCAAAATTAAAGGGGATAGGTTTAAGGTGAGAGGGGAAAGATTTGAAAAGGGACCTAAGGAGCAACTGTTTTACACAGAGAGTGGTTCATGTGTGGAAAGAACTGCCAGAGGAAGTGGCAGATCCAGGTACAGTCACAACATTTAAAAGACATTTGGATAAGTACATGAATAGGAAAGGTGTGGAGGGACATGGGTGAAATACAGGCAGGTGGGACTAGATGAGATACTGGGAGATTTGGCTATCTGGATTTAGAATTGGCTGGCTGACAGAAGGCAGAGTGTGGTTGTAGATGGGAAGTATTCTGCCTGGAGGTCAGTGTTGAGTGGGGTCCCGCAGGGCTCTGTTCTTGGGCCTCTGCTCTTTGTAGTTTTTATAAATGACTTGGATGAGGAGGTTGAGGGGTGGGGTAGTAAATTTGCTGATGACACAAAGGTTGGAGGTGTCGTCGATTTTATAGAGGGCTACTGCAGGCTGCAACGCGACAGACAGGATGCAGAGCTGGGCTGGGAAATGGCAGATGGAGTTCAACCTGGATAAATGCGAAGTGATGCATTTTGGAAGGTCAAACCTGAATGTTGAATATTGGATTAAAGACAGGATTCTTGGCAGTGTGGAGGAACAGAGGGATCTGGGTGTGCAAGTACATAGATTCCTCAAAGTTGCCACCCAAGTAGATCGGGTTGTTGAGAAAGCATATGGTGTTTTAGCATTCATTAACAGGGGGATCGAGTTTAAGAGCCGCGAGGTTTTGCTGCAGCTCTACAAGTGCCTGGTGAGACCACACTTGGAATATTGTGTACAGTTCTGGTCATCCTACTATAGGAAAGATACAGAGGCTTTGGAGAGGGTTTACCAGGATACTGCCTGGACTGGGGGGGCTTGCCTTATGAAGAAAGGTTGAATAAGCTCAGACTTTTCTCTCTGGAGAGAAGGAGGAAGAGAGGAGACCTGATTGAGGTGTACAAAATAATGAGTGGAAGAGATAGAGTCAATAGCCAGAGACTTTTCCCCAGGACAGGATTGACTGGTACGAGGAGTCATCATTTGAAGATATTAGGAGGAAGGTATAAAGGAGACGTCAGAAGTAGGCTCTTTATGCAGAAAGTTCTGAATGCATGGAATGTGTTGCCAGCGGTGGTGGTGGAAGCAGGGTCATTGGGGACATTTAAGCGACTGCTGGACATGCACATGGATAGCAGTGAGTTGAGGGGTGTGTAGGTTGTTACTATATTTTACATTAGGATTAAACCTCGGCACAACATCGTGGGCCAAAGGGCCTGTTCTGTGCTGTACCTTTCTATGTTCTAGTTAGTTCAGGAAATCTGGTCAGCACGGACTGGACCAACCTGTTTCTGTGCTCTGTGACTTTCTATAATCAGTGGCTGGGGAAAAATGTAGGTAGTATTAGACCATTTGCAAATTTGAAAGTGAAATGAATAACAAAGCCAAGAATTACCCTGGAGAATAAAATTAGGATTTAGGTACACAGTAAACAATCATACCCCACTATAAAGATGCTGATATAGAATCATACAAGACATAAACAGACCCTTTGTCCAACCAGTCCATGCCGAACATAATCCCAAACTAAACTAGTCCCACCTGCCTGCTCCTGGCCCATCTCCCTCCAAACCTTTTCTATTCATGTGTTTATCCAAATGTCTTTTAAATGTTGTAATTGTACCCACATCCACCACTTCCTCAGGAAGTTCACTCCACATGCGAACCACCCTCTGTGTAAAACTTTGCAGCTCATTTTTCAAAAGAATTCTTTCCTCTTACCTTAAAAATGTACCCCCTGGTCTTGAAATCCCTCATCCTAGGGAAAAGATGCCTACCATTAACTCTATCTGTACCCCTCATTATTTTATAAACTTCTATCAGATTGCCTCTCAACCTTCTACACTCCAGTGACAAAAGTCCCAGCCTATCCTGCCTTTTTGTATAACTCAAACCTTCCATTCCCAGCAGCATCCTGGTAAATCTCTCCTGAACCCTCTCCAGCTTAATAATATCCTTCCTATAACTGGGCAACCACAACTGGACACAGTATTCCTGAAGAGGCTTAACCAGTGTCCTGTACAATCTCAAAATGACCATCCCAACTCCTACACTTAAAGGTCTGGGCAATGAAGGCAAGTGCCTTTGTAACCACCCTGTCTGTATGTGATGCAAACTTCAAATACAAAGTGCATGAGCTTCATACAACTTAGTGGAAAATAGTAGTTCTCATTATTTGTGCTAACGTAAACACTAAGGAAACCCTGTAAGTTCCAGCAATAGTAACATGCTACTTATTTAAATCAAATAAGTGCATTTTATTGATAAGCTGTAATCATTCTACCTGGTTGAACAAATTAGAAAGCAACATATGACTTGAAATTAAATTCCAAAATGATTGATAAATTATGTAGCTTCAGGAGTTTAAATAATTGTCACTTTACCTGGAGAGATAGGAAACTGTGCTGAAACATTGGCTATGCTCTGTGCATGTCAAAACAACTATCCATCACGGATGTCACCGACTGTTTCAGAATGACAGTTCAGGATGTTTAAATAGATGGAGCCCCAGGACAAAAGCAGAACAGATAGAAAATGTGTGGCTTTAAAATACATCAAAGCGACTTCTGTCAACATCACGTCCGAAGGTGGGTGGGGGAGAACAGAACTGTTCTTTTATCATCGTTCAGTCTACCTTCTGTTGTTGACAAGAGTCTAAAATCAAAATAATCAACATACAGTGTAAAACATATTAACTGTATTCTGAAGAAGTGTTACTGGACCTGAAACGTTAACTCTGCTTTCTCTCCAGAGATGCTGCCAGACCTGCTGAGATTTTCTAGCAATTTCTGTTTTTGTTTCTGATTTCCAGTGTCCACTGTTCTGTTTTGTTTAATACTACTTTTGCTCCCAGGTTACATACTTGTTTAGTTTATAAGGTCAGGTTGGATGGATTCTTGATTGGTGGGTAAGAGAAAGGATAGTAAGTGGAAAGGATGTCATTAGATATAGAAGCAGAATTAGTCCATTTGGCCATTGATTCTGCTCTTCCATTTGTTAATAGCTGACATGTTTTTTAACCGCATTGTCCTTCATTCACCCCATAACTGTTGATCCCCTTAATAATTGAGAACGTATCTATCTTTTTATTAAACACACTCAACGACTTCACCTCCATAGTCTTCTGTGGCAATGAGATCCACAGATTCCCCACCCTCTGGCTGAAGAAATTCCTCATCTCAGTTCTAAAGGACTGTCCCTTCACTCTGAGGCCGTGCCCTCAGGTCCTAGTCTCTTGTACTGGTGGAAACATCTTCTCCATGTCCACTCTATCCAGGCATCTCAGTATTCTACAAATTTCCACAACAACCAGCGACCCCCCCTCCCCCCGCCCCACCTTCTAAACTCCACTGAGTACAGACCCAGAGTTCTCAAAGATTCCTTAAATGATCAGCCCTTCATCGCCGGGTCATTTTTGTAAACCTCCTTTGGACGCTCTCCAAGGCCATCACATCCTTCCTTCAATACAGGGCTCAAAACCACCCACAAACTTGCAAGTGTGGTCTGACTAGAGCCTTAGGCAGCCTCAGCAGGAAGGTGATGGGACATAGGAGGTTCGGAGGTGACCTTCTTGGTCATGATCACACCAAATAGCCAGTTCCTGCCCATACTTCATCTAAACAAATGCATCTTAGATACCTGAAACGTCACCCCCGCCCCGATGCTGCTTTTCCTGCTGTGCTTTTTCCAGATCCACATTTTTTCGACTCTGAGTTTCCAGCATCTGCAGTCCTCACTATCTCCTCAGATTAAACTCTGACCATCCAAAGGAAATAATGTAAGCAGCCAATGTTTCATTTTGAGAAGGAGTGTCTATAATCAACACTGGTATCACAGTAACACATTACTAAGCCTGTCCTCAGTTAGTGTGCACCATCTATGGAGGTCAGTAGTGCTGCCCCATACAAACTCATGTTCACCTCCAGCTGATAGGCTTGCTCAGTCGCTAGTTAATACCTGATTGACCATTAATTGGCATGAGATGAGTCCTCTGCCTCTCAGCTACATGGATTCACAGCTCAGAGTTTGGAAGTTTAGTTTGGGAATTGTTGACATTCTTGGTACAGCGGTCCTGCAACCAAGACTGAAGATATGTTGGGGGTGTGGTCTTGCTAGGGCAACAGGGATGAAGGAGTGGTTGAGTCTAATGTGACCAGGGCAACCTCACCCCAGCACACCACCTGTCAGTCACCAGCTCAGTTTTAAGGGTTGAGAGTATGGTGCTGGAAAAGCACAGCACCATACAAAAAAATCAATTCTCCTGCTTCTCGGATGCTGCCTGACCTGCTGTGTTTTCCCAGCACCACACTCTCAGCTCTGATCTCCAGCATCTGCAGTCCTCACTTTCTCCTATATTGTTTCTTTGGGTTTTGCATTAGTTGGCTCTTTGCTCACATTTCCAGCTTCATGCACAGCCTTTCGTGGCAAAGGAACACTCATCCAGGCAATAATGCTGCTGAAAGCTGGGCCCCATGGATACAAACTGTTCAAACGCACGATTAACCATCACTAAGATTGCTGCAGATATTAAGTGGCTGTGAAAGCTGACTTGCTCATTATTAACCCAGCGCGTGTACATCTGCACTTTCAAAGCTCTTTGTGGTACAATCTCAGACATACTCGTGCTCATTTCCAGTTAAAGTGGTGTCTAAAGGAATAACACACAAATGTCACAATCCAGGAAACATGCTGGTCTTACAAGTAACTTTGTGAATGAGGGTTCTCACTGACCTTTCCTCTGTCAACAAATAGCAATGAGCAATGCAGAGAATGAATTCTTCAGTTTTCTTTAAGGTAAAGACAAAAAAAAGCTGCAGATGCTGGGATCCAACAGGAGGCTAGGAGAATGCAGCACGTCAGACAGCATCTGAGGAGCAGGAGAGTCAATGTTTTAGGCTGAAACCCTTTGTCAGGAGAGGGGGAGGGAGACCAGAAGTATATCAAGGGGGAGGGGGTGGAGCTGGGGGATGGGTAGGTGGGATGGTGATGGGTGGGTACAGGTAGGGAGTTTTTGTGATTGGTCAGTGGGAAAGGTGGAGTGGACCAGGTGAGCAGGAAGTTGGGCAGGTTCGGTCAGATCAGGGAGGTGAGGGGGAGGGGTGTGGCTAGACATGGGATAAGGCTGGCAGGGGTGGTGGAGGGGCTTTGAAGCTGGTGAAGGTGAGGTAGAGGCCATTGGGCTGGAAGTTCTCCAGGTAAGATATCCGTTTCCGTTTGGCCTCACCCTGACAGTGGAGGATGGACATGTCACCGGGGGAGTGGGAGGGGGAATTCAAGTGGATGGTAACTGGAAGGTCGGGTTGGTTAATGCATGCAGAGCAGAGACACTCCACAAACCAGTTCCTGAAGCTGTGTTTGGTCTCCCCGATATAAACATCCAATGATATCTTGACGGAGTGACTACGTGTAACTGTTTAATGAAGGCTCTTTATTACAACGTAAAACAGAAACAAACAAATTTACTCATAGCATTACCTTGGAACTAGGGAGCATTACAACAATTGCAAATCTGAGCAATCAATCAGAAAATAACTGAAATAATGATGCTGAATTGTCCATTAACCTTCATGAATAGACAAGTAAGTGATCTCGATAACACTCATTCCAGTAGCCCAGCTGCAAACTGCCCCAACAGTAGCACTGATGGACAAAGTAGGATCTCAAGGTTCTGAAAAACAATCACTGAACCTGAACCTGAAACATTGCCTCTGCTTTCTCCCCACAGATGCTGCCCGGCCTGCTGGGTTTCTGTTTTTGTTTTATATTTCCAGCACCCGCAGTTCATTGTTTTTGGCTTAAGATCTCAAGGTGTCTGACTGAAAGCAGTGCCAGGGGTAGAAATGGGCTCAAATTTGATCACGTACCATTGAATCATAAAAATTACCGGCCTCATTCCAAAGTTCAGAAAGGTAGCTAGTTTGGGAAAGGAAAAGGAATTGGTCTAATACTGAAGGGTTCTCTTTCCCTTCAGATGAATTTGAGAGTGAAAAAAAAACTTTATTGTCATATCCCAGAGTTGGACTATCAATATAGCAGCACTTCTGTTAGCAGAGTTCCACTTTTGACACCCAACAATGGTTGCAGTAGGGAAGTAATTAGCCTCGCTGTTGGACATGAATCTGCCTATTAACCTCCAAGGTGTTATCCCTGCAACCTGTCGCAACGCTAACACTGAAACTGTGCAGCACCTTTAACAGGGAAGGCAACTATGCATCTTCTTCACTGGTCAGGTTGAGGAACTGTTAAATAAACTGCTTAAGTTCTGAAGAATGAACCATGAATTAGAACAAGAAATTTAATGTCAAATCAGGTATGGGAATAGAAATAAGGAGAAGGGAAATAAAGATAGAGAGAGAGATAGACAAAAAGAAAGACAAAAACTTAAATTGCATATTTTTAAATCACATTTTAAAATATTTGAACTAAGAATTAGACACTTATAATAGTTAATATTTGATAATAGAGAGGTTGACTGGCAGGTTTTAACAACTGTCACATTGTTAGAAGGATCATTAGATTTGAAATGATTAGGTTTACAACGGCTGGTTTATTTTGTATTTACCATGCAACTGCAGCAAGTTAAAAGCCCTGAATGGCAAAGCCAAACAACATGTCATTTTCACAAAACTAACAGATGTGCAGTGCATCTTCAACATCAATATTTGGATTCTATGTTCATTCATGCAACTGCCCTTGCCTGAAGTTGTTGTGGCATTTGAGCATAAATGATGCTAAACGCTCTTAACCTTCGTCTTATTTTGACAGCATTGTTTTGGCCCAATATAAAGTCAGAACGTGTCACTTCATTTGGTTTTCCTATTTATTCCTTCATTTCTGAGATTTTCATCATTTATACAGTATTACCACGGTTCCATTTTGTTTACACATTTTCACTACTATTCTAGTTTGTTTGAAAGGAAATAACTATCAGTTAGATGTAGTATTGTCAAGTCATTTTAATTGGAATACATGTGGAAGGCAGAAATGTCATAGGTCTACAGCACAGAGAAAGGACCTTCAAACCATTGAGTCTGCGCTGGTCAAAAACAACCACCTCATGGTTGTTCCCACTTCCCAGCCCTTGGCATATAATCTTCGCATCGCAAGTGTACATCTAAATACTTCTCCAATGTGATGAGGGTTTCTACCTTTACAACCTTGATAAGCAGTGAGTTGCAGATTCCCACCACCGTCTGGGTGAAAACATTTCTCCTCACATCTCCTCTCAACCTCCTGCCCCTCACCTTAAATTTATGCCCCTGCTCAACGACCATTATGGGAAAAGGTTTCTTCCTGTCCACTAACCATTCCCCTCACAATTTTATGTATCTCAATCCTGTCTCCTCTCAATCTACTTTAAGGAAAACAACTCCAGTTTGTCCAATCCCTCTTCATAACTTAATCTCTCCAGCCCAGGCAACATCCTGGTAGATCTCTTCTGCCCCCTCTCCAGTGCTATCACATCCCTCCGATCAGGTGATTCAAGACTCAAAATGTGGCCTAACTAGCTTTTTGTACAGTTCCAGTGTAACCTCCCTGCTTTTAATACCTATGCCTTGGCTAATAAAGGCAAGTATACAATATGTCATAGAGTCACAGAGATGTACAGCATAGAAACAGACCCTTTGGTCCAACCCATCCAGGATGACCAGATATCCTAAATTAATCTAGTCCCATTTGCAAGCACTTGGTCCATATCCCTCCAAACGCTTCCTATTCATGTAACCAAGTGGATGCTTTTTAAATGTTGTAATTGTACGAGCCTCCAACAATTCCTCTGGCAGCTCATTCCATACACGTACCACTCTCTGCATGAAATTTTGCCCCTTAGGCCTCTTTTATATCTTTACTCTCTCACCATAAACCGATGCCCTCTAGTTCTGCACTCCCCCAACCCAGGGAAAAGACCTTGTCTGTTTTCCCTATCCATGCGCCTCATGATTTTATAAACCTCTATAAGGTCACCCCTCGGCCTCCCACGCTCCAGGGGAAACAGTCCCAGCCTATTTAGCCTCTCTCTGGAGTTCAATCACTTTGTCTACTTGCCCTGCTCCCATATGTGATGGTGTACGTGCACAGCAAGGTCCCTCTGATCCTTGCTGCTTCCCAGGGCCTGACTGTTTCATCATATATTTTATTGCCTTGTTTGTCCTGCCCAAGTGTATCACCCTCACATTTATCTGGATTGAATTCCATTTGCCACTGATTAGCCCATCAGACTAACCCGACTGTATCCTCCTGTAATCCTCGTCACTGTCCACCACCTCAGCAATTTTCATATCGTCTGTGAATTTACTGATCAATCCTCCTACATTCCAGTCCAAATCATTTATATAAACCACAAACAGCAAGAAGCTCAACACTGATCCCTGTGGAACTCACTGGTCAGACTTCCAGTCAGAAATTCACTCCTAAACCTTCCCAGGCCTAAACTCTTAGCTTTCTGTCAGTCTCCTTGTGCTCTCACCCCTAGGCCTACTCACTTACCCTCCTGCCAGTCCCTCACTCCCAGGCATAACTTATTCCCCTCCTATCAGTCTCCCTCTGCTCTTGCCCTAGGATCAGCCTTTACCCTGGGATCTGCCATCTTATCCTCCCTTCTGTGTCACTGTGCTCTCATTCTTGGACCTGTGCTCTTACCCTCTCACCAGACTCAATGTCATGTCTCAATGTCATTCCTGATGAAGTGCTCCTACCCGAAACATTGATTTTCCTGCTACTTGGATGCTGCCTGGCCTGCTGTCCACTTCTAGCACCACTCCAATCTTGACCCAATGTCTTGTCTTTCCGTATCTTTCATCTGCTCTTCTTGTGCTCTCACTATTCAAAATAATGTCAGACTACCTTCTTCCTTTAAGAAAAAACTTCTAACATTTTTGCATTTTTTTGTTTTCTTTTCCAACTGGATGAGTACAGTACACTTTTAAGTTGGAGACAACATTGTAAAACATGAGCTCTAACTCAATGGATTAATTCCCCAGTGAATCAAATGCCAAAGGGTCCCGTATCTCATTTGATGGCAGCTTCATGTCATTGATTGAAATTGTTCAACGTAAGCTCATTGGTTACTCCAAACAAAAAAAATTAAATCGTGGTAAAAGATTAACTGTGTATACTAGCGTAGGAAAAAGTACCACAAGGCAATTGTGCCCAAGCATAGTAGATACCCAGTAAAGTTTCCTGATATGAACCCCTTTTTTTGAGGTATATGTAAATATTGACACCATCAATGAAGGAGACAGAATGGGCTAATTGAAACTGATGACAAAGTAATATTTTCTTTCATACTTTCTTTCCCACCAGGCATCAAAATTTTAATAAAATTATTTTAAAATGCTGAAATAGGCAGGTGGAAGGAATTAACAGAACGAAAACCATAAATTGCATGATTCCTACTCTATCTGACTAGACTCCATGCTGGGTGTGTATAACCAGAAGCTTTAACCTTACAGAGTTAGAAATATGAATAGACATTTTTAAACAACTTGTTCATACACATTATGACAAACCTCTGGAACAGGTGGGTCTTGAATTCCTTAGGGAGGGAAGGAAGAGAACCGATGCCAAAGAGCCCTGAAGTATCCACAGATCACTCCCAATTGTGTTTATAGCACTAATGTAATCATGGATTGGAATTAATGGCTAGGGACCATTCTGCTGTGCTGATTATCAATTAAACATCCATAAATGCACAACTGGAATGGGTGTCAAAACAGAGTGAATCCCTGGCAAACAGGTAAGCATTAAAAACAATTCCAAAGAGTTGACCAACCCTCTGAGGAGCCTAAAATGAGGATAGGCCAAAGAGATCACTCGCAAATAAAGTCTTGAATGAATTGTGTGGAATTATAAATCAGGCTTTTTTGGTGCTATGATTCTCTTAAACAAAAGATGTTATAAGCCTTCACATGCTTTACTTCTAACAATAATAAAGTTCTTAGGTAATTGAGACCCTATTAAAATCATTTTAAAGCTGATCATAAAATTCAATGTACCGATTCAATTTCTTTTGGCTTTTTATCTTTCTTTGACATTGAGGTATTAATACCAATAAAACAAAAATGAGGAGCACAGATTTTACTGCTGGTCTTAAAATGTAGCATTATGCTCTATCTGTTATCAGAATTCTGTGTTAGTGAGGTTCTGCACTAAAAGAGGTCAGAAAGGTTATCACTGAGCAACATACCACCTAAATCTTACTCAGTAGTTGTGAAGTATTAGAAAGTCAAAAAAAGTGCAAGTTCACTTAGAATGTTACTTTTCCTGGTCTCTGAGGATGGAGTGGTCTTTATTTCTACCCCAAAGAGTAACCAATACAGAAGGGAAACATTAATCCTCTTAAAACGACTGGGAACAACAATTAAGAGCTGGTTAAACATTAAATAGCACTTTGAAGGGAACAGCCAGGCTGTCCTCTGTTAAATTGATAGAGGATTGAATTTCACAGAATGAGGAACAACAACAAATTAAATCATACCGTACGGAATCAGTGAGAGCAAATATACAAGGAGGAGCAAATTACTACAGCTGCTGGAATCGGTTCTGAAAGCAACCAATACTGGAGATCACAGCAGGTCACACAGCATCCGTGGAGAAAGAGCAAGCTAACAGTTTGAGTCTAGATGACTTCATCAGAATTCTGTTGTTTTCAGAGAAAGTGTACATCCCTTCCTGAGAAATATTTGTTACATCAAAGGAAGGAGTGGCAGAAAAAATGTCAAGTCAGCCCCCATAGCCCTTTAAAGTGCTTCCTGGTGTTCAGGGCTGAAAAAAATCATAGGCTCATCCGGTAGCAATGGGGCCCTTTGGCCCATCACATCTGCATTGACTGAAAGGGCACATGCCACATCTTGCAGTAGAGGATTCCAAAGAATCACAAGGGATACACAACAAAGGTTCTCTGCATCTCAGTAATCAGTACTGACCCCCTTATCCTGAGACTGTACAGCTGTGTTCTAGAATCACCAGCTTGGCAAAGTCAACTCTCACCTTCTACTGTGTCAAGTCCCCTTATGTGTTGTTCAGTTTGTTTCTAATTCTTCTGAACTCCAATGAGTACAAGTTCAACCTACACAACCTCTTCTCCTCAGAAAATCCCTCCATGACAGGACCAGCCTCTAATTAGATTAGATTAGATTACTTACAGTGTGGAAACAGGCCCTTCAGCCCAACAAGTCCACACTGCCCCGCCGAAGCGCAACCCACCCATACCCCTACATTTACCCCTTACCTAACACTACGGGCAATTTTAGCATGACCAATTCACCTTACCTGCACATCTTTTGGACTGTGGGAGGAAACCGGAGCACCCGGAGGAAACCCACGCAGACACGGGGAGAACGTGCAAACTCCACACAGTCAGTCGCCTGAGGCGGGAATTGAACCCGGGTCTCTGGCACTGTGAGGCAGCAGTGCTAACCACAAATGCGCCTTAGATAAGGGAACCAAGACTGTACACAAGATTCTAGATGTACAGCAGACTCCGGGTTGTGAACAAGTTCCATTCTGGAGTAGGTCGCAAATTGGAGCAGGATTCAGAGCACTACAGGGCAGCCATTTGTAAGTATTGGAAATACTTGTTTGTTGGGTCTTTAAAGTTGTACCCTTGTAAGGGATTCTGCTCGAAACTACAATAGTTCATAAGTCAGACATTGCTAAAGTAGGGACCCTATAATCAAACTAGTGGTTTGTATAGCTTTAGCAAGATTTTTTATTTTATACACCACTCCCTTTGAAAGAACCACTGTTGTATTTGCCTTCCCTGTTAGCTGCTGATCCTGGGAGCCAGCTTCTTTGTGATTTGTGCGTGAAAGTGACTGCAGTCTTCCTCAATTTAAATAAGAGAATTCAACTCCTGGTCTTCCTCCTGCCAAAGTGCATAATCTCACATTTTCAACCATTATATTCCATCTGTCAAGTATTTTCCCTCACATTTGACCTGCTTATAGCCTTCTGTACACTCCTCGTGTCATCCTCACTGCTTGCTTTCCTACCTATTGGTGTGTCATTCATAAACTTAGGCCATTATATACTTATATATTGTAAATAATAATGGTCCCAGCCCTGAGCTCAATGGCACTTCATTAGCTTTAGTTGCTATCCTGAAAATACACCCTTATCCTAACTTTATATCTTCTACCAGTTAGCCAATCTACTTCCCATGCTACAATATGATTCCCAGAACCATTAGCTGTAATGAATGAGCCCAAGATATGGTGCCTTATTGAGTGCCTTCTAGAAGTACAAATATATTGCATCTACTGTTTCCGCTTTATGCTTGTTACATCCTCAAAAATTTCTAATGAATTTGTCAGGTTTGATTTCACTTTCACAAAGCCATGTTGACTCTGCTTGATCAAATTTCTAAATGCTCCACTGTAAAGTCATACAGCACTGAAACAGACCCTTCAGTCCAAACTTCCATGCTGAACATAATCCCAAACTAATCTGGTCCCACCTGCCTGCTCCTGGCCCATATCCCGCTAAACCTTTCCTATTTATGTCCTTATCCAAATTTTTTTTAAATGTTGTAATTGTACCCACATCCACCACTTCCTCAGGAGGTTCATTCCACACACTCACCACGTGTATAAAATATTTGCCTTTCATGTCCTTTTGAAATCTCTCTCCTCTCGCCTTAAAAATGTGCCCCCTAGTCTTGAAATCCCCCATCCTAGGAAAAAGACCTTTGCTATTCCCCTTATCTTTGCCCCTCATGATTTTACAAACCCTTCAAACTCTTGTGATCTAGTGAAAAACGTCCCAGCCTATCCAGTATATCCTTATAACTCAAACTCTCCAGGCCTGGTAACATCCTGATTAATCTTTTCTGAATCCTCTCCAATTTAACAATTTCCTTCCTATAACGCGGTGACCACAACTGTACACAGTACTCCAGAAGAGGCCTCACCAATGTCTATACAACCTCAACATAACGTCCCAACTCCTATACTCAATGGTCCCATACTCAAAGAATGCAAACGTGCTATACACCTTCTTAACCACCCTGTCTACCTACAAAGGTAATTAAGAAAACATGACCACTTCTCACCTAGTGAAGGAGTCGGTGAAAATGAAAACATAACCCCTGAAAACAAACCAGGGAGCTCTTGAAAATCAAAAAAGAAGTGGAGCAGGAAATCTCAAAATATTATATTCTTAAACCTGCCAGCAACTGAATTCTACAAGAGCTGGACAGAGTTTAGCAATTACACCACAAGTAACTTACATTCTGACTCTTCAAGTCTCTCCTCATCTACAAGGCACAAGTTAAGAGTGGAATTAAATACTCTCCAATCCCCTCAATGACTGCAACACCAACCACTCAAAGGCAATCAGGGATAGGCAACAAACACTGACTAATACAATGGGGATGGCCACATCCCAAGAATGAGGCTCCATTATCTCTTAATCCAGGGATCCACCACTTCAACATTGTATTGTTGGTCTCTTAGTATTTAGGAGCATGCTGTGCAAAACAATCTTTCTTATTCTGTTTATTTTAGCTCCTTCTTTGATCACTAATATCACTAATTGGATTATTGTTAACTTCTATCTTAAACATTTCTCCTGAATGAAGCAACATTTCACAACAAATCTTCATACAGCTCCTACTATCAATACAAATGTTGGGATTTATGGAAGATTTAGAAAAGATTTACAAGGATGTTGCCAGGGTTGGACGATTTGAGCTATAGGGAGAGGCTGAACAGGCTGTGACTGTTTTTCCTGGAGCGTCGGAGGCTGAAGGGTGACCTTATAGAGGTTTATAAAATCATGAGGGGCATGGATAGGATAAATAGGCAAAGTCTTTTCCCTGGGGTTGGGGACTCCAGAACTAGAGGGCATATGTTGAGGGTGAGCGAGGAAAGATATAAAAGAGGCCTACGGGGCAACTTTTTCACGCAAAGGGTGGTGCGTGTATAGGATGAGCTGCCAGAGGAAGTGGTGGAGGCTGGTACAATTGCAACATTTAAGAGGCATTTGGATGGGTATATGACTAGGAAGGGTTTGGAGGGATATGGGCTGGGTGCTGGCAGGTGGGACTAGATTGGGTTGGGATATCTGGTTGGCATGAACAAGTTGGACCGGGAGGTCTGTTTCCGTGCTGTACATCTCTATCACTCTATGACTCTAATTACTAAGATCAGAGGAGTTTCAAGATTTATAAGCAAGTGTTGGTCATTCTATCGTGCTGTATTATGTATTAATTACTGTCTTTAATGTTGCTGTTATAAATACCATACAGACACAGCAACAGAATTGACATCACTTGATGAATTAGCTGGGATAAACCTCACCATTTGCCATTTGGGTTTTTAATTCCTTAATGGTAAAGGCAAATGCTTACAATGGGTCACAAGAGTAGCTGACAGCATAATAGTCAGAGACTGGTAAATTTATACAACAAATAATGTCTCCTTTAAACCTCAAATGAGCAGAACTGAACAACCGATGAAAATAAACATGGAGCTCATCATAACCTTGGCACGTCATATTGAACAACCATGGGCCAATGTGGCCATGAAAGCAAACTGTAGCAGCGAAGGCTCAAGGGGCAGAATGACATATTTCCGTTCTGACAGTTCATGTTTGTATCCCCAAAACAAGCTAAAGTAATTTGTTTCTGATGCTTTTGAACGGTAGACAAAAGCTTGCCTGAGAAACCAATTGTTTTCCGAAACATGCTATTTTATACCACATTCTTTAGCTTTCCATTCCCTACTAACGGACTTGTGGGGTCGCGACTTCCTTCTTAACAGACTCCTAAGCAGTTTCCATTCGGTGCATCCTCCATTTGACTGAACCTGTTCACACTAGACAGGCAGGAGGCTGGAAGAACACAGCAAGTCAGGCAGCATCAGGAGGTTGGAGAAGTCACTGTTTTAGGTGTGACCTCACTTCAGGATGTTGCCTGGCTTGTTGTGGTCTTCCAGCCTCCTGTTTGTCTACTTTGGATTTCAGCATCTGCAGTTTTTTTTTTGTCTCTGTTCTCACATTGAGCCACCACTTACTCAATTCCATTCATTTGCCCCAAATGAAAGGTGCTCCTTCATAACTGGGTACTGGTACAATGTCCTAGCTATCAATGAAATAAAATACTGCAGCTATCAATAAAATGAAATCTGAAATACAAACAGAAACTGCTGGAAAAAGTTAGGCAGCACTGCAAACAGGGTAGGTGATAGCATACAATTACAAAGGGTATTGATAAATTAGGTGAATGGGCAAAACAGTGATTGATGAAGTTCAACATTAGCAAGTGTGAAGTTGTCCATGTTGAAGTGTAAATGGATAGACCAGGGTACTTTCCAGGTAGAATGAAATTAAATACAGAGAGATCCAAAGGGACTTGGGGGTTCAGGTGCATAGATCTTTAAAATGTCACTCACAGATGCAGAAAATAATGAAGAAACCTTTAAGTATGTTGCCAACACCATGAGGCAGGCACACATTTGGGACAACACTGATAATGTTGTCTTGGTCTCTCTTTTTGTCCCTTGACTGACTATCTATACAGCGACCTGTTTTGCTGAGTCCTGTGAGCAGATCCGAGTCCCACACCTTAGGAAGGACAGATTGAGCTTCGAGGGAGCACAATGTAAGTTTAGAAAAATGATACCTGGACTTCAGGGCTTAAGTTGTGAGGAGACATTATATAAATTAGGCCTGTTTTCTCTAGAATTTAGGAGGTTAAGACTTTTCATCGAAGTCTTCAGGAAAAGACTGGGTAGTTTTTATTTATTCATGGGATGAAGGTGTCACTGGCCAGGCCAACATTTATTGCCCAACTGCTTACAGGACTCTGAGTGGAGCCCAACCAGGGTTTTGTTTCACTGCAGCATAACATCTGAATCCTTGTACTCCAGTGCTCTAGATATCCGAGAGGAAAGGATCAACCACATGGCTGTGGGTCTGGAGTCACATATAGTCCAGACCAAGCAAGGGTGGCAGCTTCCTTCCCTGCAGGACATTAGTGAACCAGATGGGTTTTTCCAGCAATTGGCAATGGTCTCATGATCATCAATAGGCTCTTAATTTCAGATTTTTATTGAATTCAAATTCCACCATCTTTCCTGGCAGGATTTGATAAAATCCTGGGGGGGGGGGAGATTTTATGGAGTTTACAGGAGCAGGAAATGAGCAGGAATTGGACAGTACAGTGGTTCAGTGGTTAGCACTGCTGCCTCACAGCACCAGGAACCCGGGTTCAATTCCAGTCTCAGGTGACTGACTGTGTAGAATTTGCACTTTATTCCCATGTCTGCTTGGGTTTGCTCTGATTTCATCCCACAGTCCAAAGATGTGTAGGTTAGATGGAAATGCAGGGTCACAGGGATAAGGTAGGGTCTGGGTGGGATACTCTTCGGAGGATCGGTGTGGACTCGAGGGGCCGAATGGCCTCTTTCCACACTGTAGGGATTCTATAAGGTGGGCAGGGTGACGTAATTAGTGCAATGTAACATTTCTGTTTACTGACACAGAAACAGGTATTGCTGGAAAATCTCAGCAGGGCTGGCAGCATCTGTGGAGATAAAACAATTCTGCTTCCTGGTGAGTTGAGATGCAGTGATTAGAAAGTGTGGAAGATTACACTGGCCTGTAGCAGGTTCATTAAGGGTAACATATCTGTGCTTCACAAATAACGTAAAAGAGTTTTCAATGTGTTCCGATCTCCAAGATAAACTCAGTGGCACATTAGAACCTTGTGGTATCCAAGTCACAATCATTTAACATTGGCATCTACTTGATGGCTTTGGACAGTAGTGTGCAAGTTCAGTGGTTTTTGTTGTTAAACTCGACAGCACAAAGAAGGGGCATGAGATTGGGCACGTGCCCAGAGGCTGTGGGGGTCAGTGCTGAGTCAGTGCTGAGGGTTGCATGCATGAGTCACAAAAAGATAGCATCCAAGTTCAGCAGATAATAGAGAAAGCAAATGGACTGTTGGCCTTTATTTCAAAGGGAACATAGTATAAAAAAATATCGGCAGGATTAGAGTGGTGCAGGAAAAGCACAGCAAGTCAGGCAGCATCCGAGGAGCAGGAAAATCAACGTTTCAGGCAGGAGCCCATCATCCTTAATGAGGCCTCATTCCTGATGAAGGGCTTTTGCCCAAAACGTCCATTTTGCTGTTCCTCGGATGCTGCCTGACCGGCTGTGTTTTTCCAGCACCACTCTAATCTAAAGCATCTCCAGTACCCACCTCCATCTAAAAAATAACCAGGTCTTGCTCAAACAATACAAGGCACTAGTGAGTCCATTCCTGGAATGTGCTGTAGTTGTAGTGTTGGTCCCCTTACCTAAACAAACCTGGCGTTGTGTGATTTTTAACTTTCTAAACAAAGACATACTGGCATTACAGGCAATCTGAAGAAGGGTCATTAGGCTGAATCCTAGATATGGAAGGATTTTTTTCGGAGAGGTTCAGTGGATTAGGCTTGTACTCATTGGCGCTAAAGAATCTTACCTGATCCGAGCTCAGAATAAAGGGTTGCTCACTAAGGACTGAGATGGGAAGGAATTTCCTCTCTCAGAGGGAGGGAATCTGTGGAATTCTTTACCATGGGGGGCTGTTGTTGCGTTAAGTATATTTAAAATTGAGATAGACAGATTGTCCATCAGGAAGGGAATGTTTGGGGATAAGGTTGGAAAATGGGGTTGAGGATCATCTCATGGAATGCAGAGCAGATTCAATGGTCTACTTCCACTCTATATCTTATGGTCTTACATCCCCCAATCCCATCTTCAAGTTCTTTGTGATGTTGCACTAACAGAGCAGTAGTGGATTTATTCAGATCTTTTTCTACTATAGCAGTGACTTGTTAATCATAGCTGTACTTCCCTGTAATTCTGGGATAACTCATCTTCTAAGGTCATTAGATTACTTCACTCTATTGGACAAAACATATTCTTTGTTTTGTTTCTCTCAAGAACAAGTATAATTAAGTTGCCACCAAAAGCTTTCCAATGAGAATATGGAGTCATCTGATAAGAATATGGCAGCCTTCTATCCTAATAACAAAAACGCAAAAAATTTCAAAACACGCTTATAAACGTCATCTCAAAACGTAAGGAATGTTGGGTTACAAATTAATTCATCTTAACTTAAAATCAACAAATTGCAATAAGTTCCTTGAGCAGCATATTAGTGACTAGGTTAGCAAACAGGCACATGAACACAGAAGTGAGATCAAATATGCAGATCAGTCCAAAGGTGACCAGGCTAGGTGGATTGGTCGCACTAAACGGGGGTGGTTTGTTCCCGGGGGGGTTGGTACAGATATAGTGGGCCAAATGGCCTCTTTCTGAACTGTAGGGATTCAATGATTCTATTTTTATTGTTTACATTTCTTAGCATATTCACCACGGTTACAGAAAACTCATTGAGAACTTTTTGTAGTGTGTCCCTTAACCATATTCACCATGGTTACAGAAAACTCACTGAGAACTAATTGTAGTGTCTCCTTTAACTATATCCATGGTTACAGAAAACTCATTGAGAATTAATTGTAGTGTCTCCTTTAACTATATCCATGGTTACAGAAAACTCACTGAGAACTAATTGTAGTGTCTCCTTTAACTATATCCATGGTTACAGAAAACTCACTGAGAACTAATTGTAGTGTCTCCTTTAACTATATCCATGGTTACAGAAAACTCACTGAGAACTAATTGTAGTGTCTCCGTTAACTGTTGTGTTTACACCCTTGCCTGAAAACTGAATTTCCTACTTGCCGCTCTCTGATCCTTCAAATCTCCTCAATCTCTCGGCAAGATTATTGTAAGTCTTTTTGTCATCTCCACCTCCATTCATTTCGTAGCTTAGATCAATAACATGTAGAAGCAGATGTAGGCCATTCAGTCCATCAAGTCAGCTCCAAACACACATGGATGCACACTATTCCATTCAGGCAACGTATCCTTTCAATGTATGGTCACTCTTCCTTGCCTCTCCATTATAATCCATCCATTACAGCCACCTTCTCCAGATCTGCCAATATTTTGTCCTTTACCATGGTCAACATTGATACCAATCCTCAAGTACTTTAGTCTTACCCTACACCTCCAAGTTACAAAGATCCTCTTTATCCCTAACAGGGCTCACTCCCTCTCTTACTACCTGCTTGTTATTTACATGTTAGCAATTTATGTCAAAGTTTGCAACAATCCCTTTTGTTTTCCTGAATTGAAAACTGAAGGAACTGCGGATGCTGGAAATCAGAAACAAAAACTGAGGAAAGGTCACTGGACCTGAAATGTTCACTCTGATTTCTCACAACAGAGGCTGCCAGACCTGCTGAGCTTTTCTAACAATTTCTGTTTTTGTTTCTTTTGTTTTCCTGTTTTGTTCCAAAAGTTTGCATGTAATACATTTAGATTAGATTAGATTAGATTACTTACAGTGTGGAAACAGGCCCTTCGACCCAACAAGTCCACACCGACCCGGCAAAGCACAACCCACCCATACATTTACCCCTTACTTAACACTGTGGGCAATTTAGCATGGCCAATTCACCTGACCTGCACATCTTTAGACTGTGGGAGGAAACCGGAGCACCCGGAGGAAACCCACGCAGACACGGGGAGAATGGGCAAACTCCACACAGTCAGTCGCCTGAGGCAGGAATTGAACCCGGGTCTCTGGCGCTGTGAGGCAGCAGTACTAACCACTGTGCCACCGGGCCGCCCTTAATGAAGTCAACTGTCGTTAGGCTTTTATTAGAGAGCCTAAAATTAAGATACAAACAAGTGGAGAATATCACTTGTTTGAAGGCTGCCTCAAGGTGCCAGGAACCCAGGTTTGATTCTAGCCTCGGGTGACTGTCTGTGTGGAGTTGCACATTCTCCCTGTGTCTGCGTGGGTTTCCTCTGGGTGCTCCGGTTTCCTCCCACAGTCCAAACATGTAGAGGTTAGGGTGGGTTGGCCATGGGAAATTGCCCATAGTGTCCAGGATGTACAGGCTGGGTGGGTTAGCCATGGGGAATGCAGGGATAGGGTAGGAGGAGGATGGATCTAGGTGAGATGGACTCAATGACATGCTTCCACACTGCAGGAATTCTAATTCTAATATGCATTCCACGTTTTGATCAAAGAAAATAAACCATGGTAAAGGACAAAATATTGGCAGATCTGGAGAAGGTGGCTGTAATGGATGGATTATAATGGAGAGGCAAGGAAGAGTGACCATACATTGAAAGGATACGTTGCCTGAATGGAATAGTGTGCATCCATGTGTGTTTGGAGCTGACTTGATGGACTGAATGGCCTACATCTGCTTCTACATGTTATTGATCTAAGCTGCGAAATGAATGGAGGTGGAGATGACAAAAAGACTTACAATAATCTTGCCGAGAGATTGAGGAGATCAGAGAGCGGCAAGTAGGAAATTCAGTTTTCAGGCAAGGGTGTAAACACAACAGTTAACGGAGACACTACAATTAGTTCTCAGTGAGTTTTCTGTAACCATGGATATGTTTAAAAGTGGAATTTTATTTAACAAATGTAGTCAAGCTGATTGAAGATGTTACCAGTGCATTGAATGGAGGTGGATCCATATGTATGGTATACATGGATATTCAGGAATGTGTCACATAAACTGGTGATTAAAGCTCCAGGATTTGGACATAATATATTAGCTAGCGAGTTTTGATAAGATTTGTAGCTCAGGTTGAGGTTCTGGATGTAGGTTTGCTCACTGAGCTGCAAGGTTCATTTCCAGACATTTCGTCACCATACTAGGTAACATCTTCAGTGAGCCACTAGACAAAGCACTACTGGTGTTTCCTGCTTTCTATTTATATGTTTGGGTTTCCTTGGGCTGGTGATGTCATTTCCTGTGGTGACATAATTTCCTATGGTGATTTCATTTCCGGTTCTTTTTCTGAGGGAGTGGTAAATGGGATCCAAGTCAATGTGTTTGTTGATAGAGTTCCGGTTTGAATGCCATGCTTCTAGGAATTCTTGTGCATGTCTTTGTTTGGCTTGTCCTATGATGGATGTGTTGTCTCAGTCGAAGTGGTGTCCTTCCTTATCCGTATGTAAGGATACTAGTGAGATCATGTCTTTTTGTGGCTAATTGATGTTCATGTATCCTGTGGCTAGTTTTCTGCCTGTTTGTCCAATGCAGTATTTGTTACAGTTCTTGCATGGAACTATAATGGGCATGAGTCCTGTTATTCACTTTGAGCAGTAAGAAATTGAAAAGCAGCTTCTTCGCAGAAAAGACTGAGCCTTGTAAACATTGACATGAAGAGGGTCTCTAGCACTGAGAATACAAACTTAGCATGCAAGTCCAGAAAGCAATTAGGAAGGCAAATACCATGTCGGACTTCATTGCAAGAGAAATAAAGTACAAGAATATCAAAGTCTTAAGACTCCCTCCGGTTGCTTGCATTAATGGAATCATTCGAATAGTTTCCACTTTGAAAGCAAAGACATATGTGTATTGGAGGTGATACAGTAAAGACTCACTACCTTTGTAAATCCATTTCTGAAGAAGGGTCACTGGACTCAAAATGTTAACTTGCTTTCTCTCCAGAAACACTGACAGAACTGTTTCAGATTTTCAGCATCCGCAGTGCTTTGTTTTATTTTATTTATTACATTTGTCCCTGGAATGAGAAAGTTATCCTCTGATAAGAACTTAATTAAATTTGGTCTGGGGGCCATCTAGTCTACGTCCGCTCTTCTATCTTACATTCTATTCTTACATTGAAAACTTTTATTAAATACAAAATATTGTTTTACCAAGCAAGTGTCTCAATATAAGGTGATTAAAACAAATTTAATAATGCATGGTCACAAATAGTGTACTCATTTTAATTAAACAGCATCAGTTTTTTTGAAGCACACATTTTCGTTTATGTCTCAGAAGTAACAAAGTAACGATCTATGGGCTGTCAGTATGTGGTTAATGAAGGTTTTGTCACCATAAGCTAATGCATAATCATAATCATGGATAGGAACACCTGTTCCAGGTCTACAAAAATCAGCTTTAGTGACTAATAAAGTCCTGAATTTGTTTGTCTGGCAATAGAAATTCCATCCCAATAGCCTGCACTCAAAGAGACATCTTTTTTAAATATTGCAGGAATGACAGGAAAGTTTTTTTTTTAAATTGTATTGACACTCTCATGGCAAGATCCGAAGAGAAATGAAAACTTCACACATGCATGATGGTCCAATAATTATTTTAAACAGCCTTCTGTCGTCCCCTGAGGAACTCGGTGGTATTTGTTTGACGCAGTTTTAATTAGTGTCAGGGTAATTAATGCTATGCCATCTACAGGAGCTAATAAAAAATGTTGCTAGGTTAAAACAGGTCCTCAAATCTACCAGAACTCTTACTATACCACCTTATGCAGCAATTTATAAAGAGGTAATTCAAATTAATGGAGCAAACAAATTGTACAAGTATAATTCTACAATTTTCATAATACCTTGCTAATAAAAGATTTTTAAAAATATAATTAAAAATTACCATTCAAAAGCAATTTTTCTTAATTAGTACCAAATCTACATAGAAATTATAATTACTGAACTCATTCTTAAGAGTAGCTCATTGAAGTTAGAGGATAAAAAGTTAGTTTTTCCACTACTATCTTCAAATAACTTCATAGATATAATCTCACTTTTTTCCAAATTCAAAACAATTTTAAAAATATTTTAACCTACTCATGAATGGCTAAAAGTATTCAAATTATCTTAGGAAAGCCGTTTTACAATTCCACTAAGGTTACAAGCGTGCAATGTATACTGGAATTGTGGCAAATAAGAGGAACACTGTGTGTGTTTCAGTCACTAGAGGAAATACTCATTCAGTCCACTCATTTTGACCTGGGTTTTAAAAGAAAATCAATGCTAACATTTGTTCATCAGCGGAATTCAGTACCATTAGAAATTAAGACATCCAGCAATGAATATGGGGCTGTGCCAATAATCTGAGCTGACCCAAAAGGTTATTACTGTGGAACAAGATCCAGGCAAGCCTCAAGAAACAGCAGGTCAGAAATGAGTTGAAGGCCCAGAGATTTATAGTGGATGTAATGACTATATTAAGCTTTGAAATTTGGGGAGACAAAAGTGTATTTATTTTTCTGAATATTAGATAGAGTGTGTCATTATTCCCAACAAAGGGGTGCACTAATAAAAGGGCTTAATATGCACAGGATTTAATCCATTATATACGCATGAACATGGTTTTTCCGAATTTACCTGCACCAAAAGTTAAATTTCCAGGAAGACCATAAAGTTATAATGATGCTGCTTCTAATAAAATAGGTTTAGGACAGTCACTTCAAATGTCTGTACAGTCATTAATAGTTGATCATTACTGCATACATGGTAAGAATAAATCTTATGTCTGGAATGACAAGACGAAGAGACAGCGTAAAGAGAAACTAAAGCCTGATCTGCACAGAGATGCAGTGCTGTGGAACTGCATATAAATCAGACTGGCTATGAAATGGAACACTTATACATTCATTTGCGGATTAAAAACTGCAGCCGACAACACAGTACTTTGGTACAACTGAAAACAGAAAATGCTGGAGATCACAGCAGGTCGGGCAGCATCCATGGATTGTCAGCACTTTCTGTTTTCAGTTCAGGTTCCAGCGCCTGCAGTAATTTGCTCCTAGGTTTTGTATAACTGATGCACAATCAAAGACAACAATTCCTCTCACCTGCTTTCCAATGTAATAATTAACACGGTAAAAAGCAAAGAGCTGTGACGTATTACAATGACAATATGCAGTGTAGCACCGTCACATCCAGTAACTTGAAACAACAAATGTAAGCAAAGTTCAACAACTGTGAAAGAACTATTAAAAAGAGGACACACAATGTGTGACCTTGACTGACAAGCGCACTTCATTTCAGCAATAAACAGCAGTCTGCTGATAAGTGTTCATTGGCGCAGAGAGTAATTACCTATCTGTCAGCGTTGCTGGTGTGCGAAGTAGTATAAATGAAACGTACATAATATACAGCAATAATACAGCACATGCAGAACCTAATGGATTATCTCAGATGCAGGTTTATGCGGTGGTTGCCACTGAGTAAATGCCTTCAAACTATGATAATTTCATTCTAATCTCTCCTCCATATTATAATTTTCATAACTGGACGATACTGGTGGGCAATACGTTTCAATCAAGCAGTAAATGGAACACATCCAGTAACTGGTTATTTTATATTGGCTTTTTTTCCCTCTTTTTAAAAAGGGAGTTTAAGAGAAGTCAAGAATAAGCTGTAAATTCATGGATGACAAATTCTGTCTGTACCAATGTCACAAAATCTGCAGACAAGTGGCACATACCCTGTAGAAGGAATTCTACCCTTGTCTATTAGGCACCCCCAATACAACTCACCCTCCAGCAGTTACTGCTCAATCCTGTTTCTCATTTGACAGATTTCCATACAATTCTTCTAATCTTTGAAAAGAGAAAAGGATTGCAAGACAGGTCTTTAATTTATTGATACAAGAGAAAAAGGATAAAAATTCTAATAAAAATTGAAATGAATTGATCGCAGAAAGCACTGGCACCTACAATTAAAATTTTAACACACTGGGTGGCAAGATTGCTGGGTCAGCCATATGGAACCAGCAGTGAGATACAAAAGAGTCCTCGAATCCAGACATGACAATCTCCTCAGCAGAGGTCAGATGTAATATGGCAGGTTAGTGTCAGTCAGGACTGACAGCCTGGAGAAATGTAACGTCAGATAAGTCAAACAAAGAGAAAGACAACAACAACTTCAAACAAAATCAAATAAACGTCCTGGGAGTGAACATTCATCGAGAGAATCAAGTTTGGAAATTGTTGCAAAGATACTGTTTGAATGTTCACCCACTTGTATCAAAAGTCAATCTGCTTTTCTAAGTGAAACATGATTTGATTTGTTTTAAATAACTTTTAATGCTTTCAGTAAAATAGCAAAAATAGGAACCGATCAAAAACAAACTAAGAATTCATTCAGATGTGTTCCTCACAGCAATTTCTAGGTACAACTTTAAGACTGTAGGCAGTTTAACTAAAAAAATGTTTGTTTTACCCTACTACTCAAATATATTTTGGTGGGTTCTTTTTGGCCAATTGTTTACTTACACAACTACTGTATTATGTATTTAAAATTTAGTTCAGAATGGTATTGGATAAATCATAATAGGTAAGATACGAAAGACCATAGGAAATAGGAACAGGAGGAGGCCGTTCAGCCCCTTGAGCCTGCTCCACCGTTCAATAGGATCTTGGCTGATCTGACATTCCTCACGTCCACTTTCCTGCCCTTTTGCCTGTGATCTTCATTCCCCAACTGATCAAGAACCTATCTCAGCCTTAAATATACACAAGGCCCCTGCCCCCATAGCTCTCTGTGGCAAAGACTCTCCATCCTCTTGGGAGAAGAAATTCCTCCTCATCTCAGTCTGAAGCTGGTGTCCCTTTATTCCGAGATCACACGCGCTGGTCCTATATTGTCCCATGAGGGGAAACATCCTCTCAGCAATCCCCTTAAAAATCCGATCATTCTTCTAAACTCCAGTGAGTCGAGAAAGAACATAAGAAATATTGGGGAAATATTATTATTACTGCCGAGAGCTCTTGTAGAAGACGAGGCAAACACATTGGCACTTCTGTGCTGTAATATTTATGACCCTAATATAAACCTTATGCAATAATACATGAAAAAGAAGAACATTTAAATGAAATGGCACCCTTACTATTGTCATTGCCCTACAGAATAGCTCAATTTGTTTGCTTTTGAACATACTTTTATTTGCAGACTAAATGAATAGCTCACCCATGGAATAACATGTAAAAGCACAAGTTCCACTACACCATGGGTTCAATTCCTGCACCGACCAAGGTCACTATGAAGGTCACACCTGTTCAATCTCACCCTTCACCTGAGGCATGGTGACCCTCAGTTTAAACCACCCCATCCATCTCTCACTAATGAGGGATTAGCCCCATGGTCCTCTGGACATATGGCAACTTTACCTTTATTTCTCAGAGAAGTTCTTGGCCCGTATCGACAGTTTTGATTGGTGGTTGAGGTTCTCTGTCATCATCGCACTATTCACTCTATGTTTCTCTGACTGTATCCTTTTCCATTAGAATTGAAACATCCTGCATCTCCAACTATACACTGCATCCTACAATGGTTCATTTTCCTAACTGTCTTCATTGCTCAGTCCTTTGAGTGTAGGAGTTGGGATGTAATGTTGAGGTTATACAGGTCAGTAGTGAGGCCTCTTTTGGAGCACTCTGAGCAGTTCTAGTCGCCCTGTTATGGGAAGGATATTATTAAGTGGAAGAGGATTCAGAAGAGATTTACCAGGATGTTGCCAGGTAATGGAAGGTTCGAGTTGG
This sequence comes from Chiloscyllium plagiosum, assembly GCF_037043375.1. Classification (NCBI taxonomy): domain Eukaryota; kingdom Metazoa; phylum Chordata; class Chondrichthyes; order Orectolobiformes; family Hemiscylliidae; genus Chiloscyllium; species Chiloscyllium plagiosum. The sequence continues at coordinate 5,932,695 of NW_028270142.1, forward strand.
AAAGAAAGGCTGGATAGACTGGAACTTTTTTCACAGGAGTGTAGGAGATTGAGTGGCGATCTGATAGAAGTTTATAAAATAATGAGGGGTACAGACAGAGTTGATGGTAGGTGTCTTTTCCCTAAGATGGGGAATTTGAGACTAGGGGGCTCATTTTATAAAATGATGGGGGGCATGGAAAGAGTTAATGGTTGTCATCTTTTCCCGTGGATGTTGAAAAGACTAGACTCATATTTTCAAGGTGAGAGGAGAGGGATTTAAAAAAGACATGAGGGTAATTGTTTTACATGGAGGGTGGTTTGCGTGTGGAATGAACTTCCTGAGGAAGTGGTGGATGTGGGTACAATTACAATATTTAAAAGACATTTGGATAAGTACATGAATAGGAAAGGTTTGGAGGGAGATGGGCCAGGAGCAGGCAGGTGGGACTAGTTTAGTTTGAGGTTATGATTGGCATGGACTGGCTAGGCCAAAGGATCTGTTTCCATGCTGTACGACTCTATAAGTTGCTGAATCTCTTCAAGATGCAAGTTCATCGTTGCCTCAATTGAAAAGCAGGACCAAAATCCAACAAAAAAAACTGGACTAGCTGAAACAGCTTTTACAAAATCAAGTCACATGCACATTCAGGTACATATCAATAGCAAATCAATGGAATCCTTTTCTTCAGGTAGTGTTCTGTGGTTGTTAAGCGTGACTCTCAGCAGATCTCGGTCACTATCAGGTCTTTCCAAGGGGGCCATGTTATTACAATGGGACAGGTCAAAAAGACAAGAACTACCACAGCTAGTACAGGAAATGAACATCCTGTTGGTAACATTAGCATCACATTCTAAACCATCTGAGCTAACTGATCCAGGGACCAATTAGATGGGGCAAAATTATTGTAGAGAGGCTTTGAAAAAAAGTGGTTTCCCCTTGACATTAGATTATATTACCTACAGTGTGGAAACAGGCCCTGCAGCCCAACAAGTCCACATTGACCCTCCAAAGTGTAACCCACCCAGACCCATTTGCCTCTGACTAACACTATGGGCAATTTAGCATGGGCAATTCACCTGGCCTGCACATTTTTGGATTGGGGGAGGAAACCCACACAGACCTGGGGAGAAAGTGCAAACTCCACACTGGACAGTCACCCGAGGCTGGAATTGAACCTGGGTCCTTGGCGCTGTGAGGCAGCAGTGCTAACCACTGAGCCAACATGCCACCCATCAGGTGATCAATGTTTGTACTTGGGTTAATTTTCTTTTAAATTCAAACAGCACTTTGACATATTCTTCAAATATAACTGTTGTTTTCAGAGAAAACTTGTCAGATATAATCAGCCTGGTGGCAATGGAGCAAATATGTATTTTGCATTGTGCCTAGTTTTGCATTCCTGTCTTTATGGCCTACTGTCTGATGAACACATCTGCTAAGTTGATCCGGGAATCTGTTGGCGATAATAAGCGCTCTGTTGGTATGCTTTCACCATTCAGAATGCCACTGAGAGCTGGGCTGAAGATGTCCATTCCTGTGTGAATGGCATGAGGGAGGAAATGTAGCCTAAATATGCAAATGAGTTTCATGACTTCAAAAGCGAAGATAACGTTCCTGAAGCAAGGCAGAACAAGTTTGATCTGGTGGAGACCAGTGGGTTTGAGAAAAGTGAAAAGAGAGAGATGTTGAAGAAATTCTGGAAACTAATACTGGTGAATCAACCAATAAGGAGCCACAGCGGCTGGAAAATTACTGAGTTTTTACATCTAAGCAGATGTGAAAAAACTGAGGCTCTTGCTGCTCCAAAAATTCAAAGAACCTACAGGCTTGCAGAAACATTCAGTTTGGATGAGTCAGCGTCATGTATTTTTAATGAGGGTAACCTGGACTGAGACCAGAGCTGCTAGCTAGGACAGGCCTTGTAAGTGCTCCCAGATATTGTTAAGGGGAACGTGCAGAGAGAAACCAGAACTGAGTGAATCAGTTAAGGCTGGATAAATATTTAAAAACTGTCCCCTGAAACATTCAACACTCCAAAGCAGCAGAAGAGCTGCTCATTCCTAAATTTCCAGACCAATGGATGAGTTGGATGAAAATTGACAGTCTTCCTGCCCTGAATAAGCAATCCTATACAGGGCGACCCCCGTATCCATTAGCTACTCTCTTCCCTTTTATATAATTACAGAGTATATCCAGTAATATCCATTTTTATTTTGCGTTGGTTTTCTTCCATAATTAAACTGCTGTACTACCTTTTTTAGAAACCCTCTGTACATCTTTAAAAGCTTTCCAATCTTCCAGCTTGTCACTGATCTTTGCAATTTAGTTAATTTATGCCTTAGTTTCTGACTTTGTGTTATCTTTAACTTCCTTGCTCAGCTAAGAATGTTTACCCCCTTTTACAATCTTTCCCCTTCTTTGAAATATATTTAATTTGGGAAGAACAGAATGTGTCCTTAAACATTTTCCATTGTTCATCAACTGTCCCACAGTTTAGTCTTTCTGCCCAGTCCACTCAGTCCAAATCTAACTTCGTGTCTATGTAATCACCTTTGTTTAACTCCAGAACACTAGAGTTGGATTCCAGTTTCTCACCCTCATACTGAGTTTTGAATTCCCAGCATGCTAGGATCACTGTTCCCTAGAGGATCTTTTACAATGAGAACATTAATTAATTCCCATCTCATTTCACAATACCAAAATCTAGAATAATCTGCTTCCTGGTTGACTCCTTAACATACTCCTCCAAAAAAAAATTTCTAGTACATTCAATGAGCTCTCCTCGATGTTAATGTTGTGAATTTGTTTCATCCAGTCTATATGCAGATTCAAATCCCCTAGGGTTATTGCCATAGCCTCCCTTCAAGTCTCCAGTATTTCCTGGTTTGTACTGTGCCCCATTGTGGAATTACTGATGGGATAAGAAGCTCCCAAACCCTCCTACAGAACGATGGTGGTGGCCTGCTGTACTATTCATATTTGGACCTTAAGGACAGTGGGGACCTGGAAAGAAAAAACTCATTGGGGGAGAGGTAGGAGGAGTCAGGAGGTCTGGTCGAGGAAGGTTCAGCTGAATAAAGGGGTACCTTGGGGAGAACTTCCCTCCCCTCCATCAGTGCTAGGTCTCTGCTTTTCCTACAACACTTCCCTTCCCTCTGGTACTGTTGGAACTGCTCAGCACAAACTATCGGCTTCTCTTTGAGGACAGCTAGCAGCCTGGTTGCTGTAAGGAGTTGAAATGAGTCCCACACGTCAACTCACCCACCTCCAATCCCATCCCCACTGGGTCTAAGTAGTCAGGAAGCCAATCTTGATATTAATGGAAGGCTACCCCCATGCCTTTAATCAGATTCTCACAAACACAGATATCTTGGATTGAAAGTTGGTTGGCTGAAAGGAAACAAAGAGTAGTGATAAACGGCTCCATTTCGGAATGGCAGGCAGTGACCAGTGGGGTACTGCAGGGATCAGTACTGGGACTGCAGCTTTTTATAATATATGTTAATGATGTAGAAGATGGTATTAGCAATAACATTAGCAACTTTGCTGATGATACTAAGCTGGGTGACAGGGTGAAATGTGAGGAGGATGTTAGGAGATTACAGGGTGACCTGGACAGGTTAGGTGAGTGGGCAGATTCATGGCAGATGCAGTTTAATGTGGATAAATGTATGGTTATTCACTTTGGTCGCAAGAACAGGAAGGCAGATTACTACCTAAATGGAATCAATTTAGGTAAAGGGGCAGTACAGACAGATCTGGGTATTCTTGTACACCAGTCAATGAAGGTAAGCATGCAGGTACAGCAGGTAGTGAAGAAGGCTAATAGCATGCTGGCCTTCATAACAAGAGGGATTGAGTATAAAAGCAAAGAGGTTCTTCTGCAGCTGTACAGGGCCCTGGTGAGACCACACCTGGAGTACTGTGTGCAGTTCTGGTCTCCAAATTTGAGGAAAAACATTCTGGCTATTGAGAGAGTGCAGCGTAGGTTTACGAGGTCAATTCCTGGAATGGCGGGACTACCTTACACTGAAAGACTGGAGCGACTGGGCTTGTATACCCTTGAGTTTAGAAGACTGAGAGGGGATCTGATTGAGACATATAAGATTATTAAAGGATTGGACACTCCGGAGGCAGGAAACATGTTTTTGCTGATGGGTGAGTGCCGAACAGCTTAAAAATACGGGGTAGACCATTTAGGACAGAGATGAGGAGAAACTTCTTCATCCAGAGAGTGGTGGCTGTGTGGAATGCTCTGCCCCAGAGGGCAGTGGAGGCCCAGTCTCTGGATTCATTTCAGAAAGAGTTGGATAGAGCTCTCAAGGATAGTGGAATCAAGGGTTATGGGGATAAGGCAGGAAGAGGATACTGATTAAGGATGATCAGCCATGATCATATTGAATGGTGGTGCAGGCTCGAAAGGCAGAATGGCCTACTCCTGCACCTATTCTCTATTGTCTAATCTGAAAACAGTCCTCACTGCAGTTCCCTATTTCATTGAAAAAACATCTAGACCAATATTTGTGTATTAGATTTTTAAAACTGCCATCCATTTCAAATCCTTGACATATTTTTAAATTCAGAATCAAATAAATGAAAAATAGGATCAAATTTAGGTAAAGGACAGTTAATCTTAGAACGTAACACCTTAACAGTTTATTTCATTAAAATGTATGGATGTAGGTTTGTTCGCTGAGCTGGAAGGTTCATTTTCAGATGTTTCATCACCATACTAGGTAACATCTTCAGTGAGCCTCTGAACAAAGCACTGCTGATGATTCCTGCTTTCTCTTTATATGTTTGGGTTTCCTGGGGTTGGTAATGTCATTTCCTGCGGTGACATCATTTCCTATGGTGATGTCATCTCCTGTTCTTTTTCTGAGGGGTGATGTCATTAAAATGTATAAATGTACCATAGGACTGTCAAATATATTTATGTTCAGAAATTCCATAAGTACCTGAATTTTCATATCAGCCCCCTTTACCCCAAACCCCACAGGCAGCCTATGGGTATAGTGGAGTAAGTGATCTACATACTCCTTTCCTGTGCTTATCTGGCCATTTCATATTAGAAGCAGCATTCATAGCTGACAACATTCTCTTGAAATACAATATCTTTGAGCTCAATTTGCCAAAAAAACTCATAATTCTGCGTGACAAGAACCATAGTCAATGGACCTACGAATGTAAGATGTGTTTTTATTTATTTTATTTCCTGGCCCAACAAGGGAACTCTGATCCTCCTTTAATAAAAACCGAAAGAACAGTGGATGCTGTAAATCAGAAACAAAAACAGAAATTGCTGGAATAGCTCAGCAGGTCTGGCAGTGTCTGTGGAGAGAAATCAGAGTTAACGTTTTGGGTCGAGTGACCCTTCCTCAGAACTGTGAGGATCCTCTCTCGGGATCTGAAATGTTAACTCTGATTTCTCTCCACAGACGCTGCCAGACCTGCTGAGCTTTTCCAGCAATTTCTGATCCTCTTTTCCTCTTTCCTGAGATCTGGCTAATTACAGATAATCGTTCTCACCAAGTCTCATGTCACCAGAGATCCCATCACTACGTCTACCAGCCATGGAATAATGTCCTCGGAGTTCAGGCAGAAGTTCCATCCTGACAATGGAAAGGAGTCAAGATGAGACCAAGTCCTGGCACCAGAGTGTGACACTGTCCTTGCACATCCACAGCCTTCAAGTTTAATTTAAGCCTATGGCCTTTTGAATTGGATAGTTGTCAGGATATTGTGTTAAGGATATCGACTCAGATTTATTCCAACCGGCTATCCCAAACACATTGAGGATTGATTTAAAGGTACATGGATGTGAAAGTTACAATGAGAAAGAAAAATGTGATAGATTAAAAAATGTTACACACACACATCCCCCACTCCAAAACTGGAGCTACAAGGCAAGATGGATAAACTCAGTATTTCACCCTTCTGAGATAACAAACTTTACAAGTGCCACATTGAACAACACAGCCAAGCACTGACAAACCTCATTACATATGTGGCTGGTGGATTTGAGCATTAGGCAGCCCTGGGGTCCAACCCAGTGAACCCAGGGATAAGAAGCAAAATTTGTAACCTTTTCACCAGCAAGCTACCAGGAAACCTGCAAGTTTCTGATTCACTGGTTAAAGCAGTCACGTTCGATCGTCATAGCAGAGTCAGTAATGAACAATAGAAAAGAAATAGTGATTATGGATGATTTGTTTTAACAGTGCAAAACAGAAAAAAATAGAGCTCCATTTGACATGTTTATGGCATCATAATTCCATTTTGTTGCAGGGATCTGTCTTTGTTTCTTAGCCTAAAGAATCAAGAGAAATTGTTTGTCAAATTAATGTCTACAGGGGGTGTTTGAAAGACATCCTTCTGAACATGAGTGGAACTACATGACTGCGAGGCAACTGATACTGCGATAGACAGGGCAAGATAAAAGGAAAACTTGAGATGAAAGCAGTCACCCATTCATTCTCACTATTAACTATGCGAGTGCTGAATTTCTCATTTTCTCTCAATAACTTAAAAAAAACAAATCTGTGACAGAGAAAGTAGCTGCTGGAGTAGGCCATTCAGCCCTTCGAGCCTGCACCACCATTCAATACGATCATGGCGGATCGTGTAATTTCAGTATCCCATTCCCGCTCTCTCTCCATCCTCCATGATCCCTTTAGCCGCAAGGGCCATGTCCAGGTCTCTCTTGAATCTATCTAATGGACTCGCCCCAACAGCTTCCTGTGGGAGAGAATTCCACAGGTTCACAACTCTCTGAGGGAAGAAATTCTTCCTCATCTCAGTCCTCAATGGCCTATCCCCTTACTCTTCGACTGTGACCCCTAGTTCTGGACTTCCCCAACATCAGGAATATTCTTCCCGTGTCTCACCTGCTCAGCCCCATTATATGTTTCTATGAAATCCAGCCCCCCCGCCATTCAATCTTCTCACCCAGAACAACATACCCACATGTTAAAGTTAAATACATTTTTGATGACATGCTAATTTGAATCAAGTTGTGTGGTACCAAAGGTGACAGCTCCAAATGTGCTGTGTTGGGGGCCATGTTTGGTGCTAATGTTTTTGACTCTCTCCCACAATTATTGGGGTTGAGGTCTGCCGTTTAATGAGATATTCATTACTTCTAAATGAGTTAGGGGAATGTTTATGAGCACTGAATGTGACAGCAGTTTAAGGACCAATTCTTGCAGGGAAAAGCATGTGCTGTTTAAAACTAACGTGTGGTAATATTGCTCTGCATACCGTTCAGCAGCCGCTCCCAATCCCAAAACTGGACACTCACACTTAAAATTATCCCAACAAATATCACCGCACTATCGACAGCAACAGCTGAGGAGGGTTTAGGAACAAAAGACTGTGTCTGACAAACCTTCAGCGTATAACCATTTACTTGGGGACGCAAAGAAGCAAACCCACAGCATATAACTCTCCCATGCTAATTAAATGATATTATAATTACTAGTTCTCCTTTGAAGCTTTTCAAAACCTGGTAGATATTCTGTAGCTACAAAGTAAGGAGGGTTTTTTTTTCAGCTAAGGGTATCCATGACACTAAGGAAGTTTCAGAATAGTTTACTTCCAAAATCATGCTCTTAAAAAACCCAGCTCACAGTGACAGGTTAAACAATTGCTGTCAAATTATCCACAACATGAAATAAAATAATCCACAACAGACTAAATAAAGTCAATTGTGCCATCTCCCTATTTGCAGACCCTTTAAAAATTCCAGGATCTCCAATATCCACTTTCAGCATGAATTATTTGTTTTTTCCTTGAGCCCGAATCCGTATACCAAGTTTTCTGAAATATGTCCACTGGACTTCAAGATGTGTTATTTACAGACGTATAGACTAACAGGAATGGAAACATTGCCTCTGCTTACATTCAGTGATGGAAGTTGTTATCATCATCATTATTATGTAAACCCAATTAGGCAAAAGTGAGGACTGCAGATGCTGGAAATCAGAGTCTAGATTAGAGTAGTGCTGGAAAAGCACAGCAGGTCAGGCAGCAACTGAGGAGCAGGAACATCGACGTTTCGGGCAAAAGCCCTTCATCAGGAATGAGGCTGGGAGCCTTCAGGATGGAGACATAAATGGGAGGGGGTTGGGGGTGGGGAGAAGAGTACAAAAGGTGAATGGGAGTGGGGATGGAGGTGGTAGGTCAGAGAGGAGGGTGGAGCAGATAGGTGGGAAAGGAGATTGGCAGGTAGGACAGGTCATGGGGACAGTGCTGAGCTGGAAGGATGGAACTGGAGTGAGATGGGGGAAGGGGAAATGAGGAAACTGCAGTCCACATTGATACCCTGGGGTTGAAGTGTTCCGAGGCAGAAGATGAGGCGTTCTTCCTCCAGCCATCGGGTGGTGAGGGAGCGGCAGTGAAGGAGGCCCAGGACCTGCAAGTCCTCAGCAGAGTGGGAGGGGGAGTTGAAATGCTGGGCCACAGGACGGTGTGGTTGATTGGTGCGGGTGTCCCAGAGATGTTCCCTAAAGCGCTCTGCTAGGAGGTATCCAGTCTCCCCAATGTAGAGGAGACCGCATCGGGAGCAACGGATACAATAAACGATATTGGTGGATGTGCAGGTGAAACTTTGATGATCTGTCCTTGTTAGAGTTGGAGGGGTGGGGTTTGAGGACGGAGGACTTATACACTTAATGGTAAGGTCCTATAGAGTGTTGCTGAACAAAGAGACCTTGGAGTGCAGGTTCATAGCTCCTTGAAAATGGAGTCGCAGGTAGATAGGATAGTGAAGGAGGCGTTTGGTATGCTTTCCTTCATTGGTCAGAGTATTGAGTACAGGAGTTGGGAAGTCATGTTGCGGCTGTACAGGACATTGGTTAGGCTACTGTTGGAATATTGCGTGCAATTCTGGTCTCCTTCCTATCGGAAGGATGTTGTGAAACTTGAAATGGTTCAGAAAAGATTTACAAGGATGTTGCCAGGGTTGGAGGATCTGAGCTACAGGGAGAGGCTGAACAGGCTGGGGCTGTTTTCCCTGGAGCGTCGGAGGCTAAGGGGTGACCTTATAGAGGTTTACAAAATTATGAGGGGCATGAATAGGATAAATAGACAAAGTCTTTTCCCTGGGATCGGGGAGTCCAGAACTAGAGGGTGAGAGGGGAAAGATATAAAAGAGACCTAAGGGGCAACTTTTTCACGCAGAGGGTGGTACGTGTATGGGGTGAGCTGCCAGAGGAAGTGGTGGAGGCTGGTACAATTGCACCATTTAAGAGGTATTTGGATGGGTATATGAATAGGAAGGGTTTGCAGGGATATGGGTTGGGTGCTGGCAGATGGGACTAGATTGGGTTGGAATATCTGGTCGGCATGGATGGGTTGGACCGAAGGGTCGGTTTCCATACTATACATCTCTATGACTCTATGTGGTTGGGATGCGTTGGAGGGCATCTTCAATCATGTGGGAAGGGAAATTGCGGTCTTTAAAGATGGCGGCCATCTGGTGTGTTCTATGGTGGAACTGGTCCTCCTGGGCACCCATATGGGCCCCAGCTATGCCTGTCTCTTTGTTGGCTACGTAGAACAGTCCATCTTCCGTAGTTACACTGACACCACTCCCCACCTCTTCCTCCGCTACATTGATAACTGCATTGGCGCCATCTCATGCTCCCGTGAGGAGGTTGAGCAATTCATCAACTTCACCAACACATTCCACCCTGACCTTAAAATCACCTGGACCATCTCTGACACCTCCCTCCCCTTTCTGGACCTCTCCATCTCCATTAATGATGACCAACTTGACACTGACATTTTTTACAAACCCACCGACTCCCACAGCTACCTGGATTACACCTCTTCCCACCCTGCCTCCTGCAAAAATGCCATCCCGTATTCCCAATTCGTCTGCCTCTGATGTATCTGCTCCAAGGAGGTCCAGTTCCACCACAGAACACACCAGATGGCCTCTTTCTTTAGAAACCGCAATTTCCCTTCCCATGTGGTTGAAGATGCCCTCCAATGCATCTCGTCCACATCCTGCACCTCCGCCCTCAGACCCCTCCCCTCCAACCATAACAAGGACAGAACGCCCCTGGTGCTCACCTTCCACCCTACCAACCTTCGCATAAACCAAATCATCCGCCGACATTTCCGCCACCTCCAAACGGACCCCACCACCAGGAATATATTTCCCTCCCCACCCCTTTCCACCTTCCGCAAAGACCGTTCCCTCCGTGACTACCTGGTCAGGTCCACGCCCCCCTACAACCCACGCTCCCATCCTGGCACCATCCCCTGTCACCGCAGGAATTGCAAAACCTGCGCCCACACCTCCTCCCTCACCTCCATCCAAGGCCCTAAAGGAGCCTTCCACATCCATCAAAGTTTCACCTGCACATCTATCAATATCATTTATTGTATCCATTGCTCCCGATGCAGTCTCCTCTACATTGGGGAGACTGGACGCCTCCTAGCAGAGCGCTTTAGGGAACATCTCTGGGACACCCACACCAATCAACCACACCGCTCTGTGGCCCAACATTTCAACTCCCCCTCCCACTCTGCCAAGGACATGCAGGCCCTGGGCCTCCTTCACCACCACTCCCTCACCACCCGACACCTGGAGGAAGAACGCCTCATCTTCCGCCTCGGAACACTTCAACCCCAGGGCATCAATGTGGACTTCACCAGTTTCCTCATTTCCCCTCCCCCCACCTTACCCCAGTTCCAAACTTCCAGCTCAGCACTGTCCCCATGACCTGTCCTACCTGCCAATCACCCTTCCCACCTATCCACTCCACCCTCCCCTCTTACCTATCACCTCCATCCCCTCCCCCATTCACCTATTGTACTCTTTGCTACCATCTTCCCACCCTCACCCCCCTCCCATTTTTCTCTCCACCCTAGAGGCTCCCTGCCTTCCATCCTGATGAAGGGCTTTTGCCCGAAATGTCAATTTTCCTGCTCCTCGGATGCTGCCTGACCTGCTCTGATTTTCCAGCACCACTCTAACCTAGGTTATATAAACCCAGTTGATTTAAACCAGTGTAATGTGATTTCCTTTGTGCTGCATGTAATAAAATCATAAGGGATTATTTATCAAAAGATTTGTATTTGGATTTGTATTTGGGGAATGTTACCCCATATGCTTTCCAAAATAGTTTATTTGTTTACTGACTTTATTATCAATCATAACAGCTGACTGCAAAAGCAGCTCAATCAACAATTCTATAAAACATACTGCAAAATTATCGTGAAACACTTTTTATATGCACTCAGTTGGAGAGAAAATCATAAGACCATCAGAAATAGGGACAGGAGGAGGCCATTCAGCCCTCGAGCCTGCTCTGCCATTCAACAGGATCATGGCTGACCCAACATTCTTCACGCCCACTTTCCTGCCCTTTCCCCATAACGTTTGATTCCCTGACTGATCAAGAATCTATCTCTCTCAGTCTTAAATATACACAAGGACTCTGCCCCCATAGTTCCCTGCGGCAAGGAGTTCCAAAGCCTCACAACGCTCTGAGAGAAGAAATTCCTCCCCATCTCATTCTGAAATTGATGTCCTGAGACTGTGCCCTCTGGCCCTGGACTCTCCCATGAGGGCAAACATCCTCTCAGCACTGACCCTGAAATATTTGTGTTAAATCAGATTGCATATGACAAGATTTTGTACAAACTGTTCATCGGAACGTATCAGCTGGTTCATGCACAAGAATGGGAAGCACGACCAATTGTAAAACACAATAGCAGAAGTTATGCAACACCAGGTTATAGTCCACCAGGTTTATTTGAAATCACAAGCTTTCAGAGCGCTGCTCCTTCGTCAGCATCCATAACCTGATGTCATGTGTTTACTGCCTTTGTCAAACCCAGTCCACAGTCCACATCAAAACACAATCTAGCATCAAATTTCTTAAAGGAGTCCAAAAAAAGTAAAGCGTTCACAGATAAAAAAGACTTGGAATTTATAAAATGGATCTAGCATTATAAATTGTTTTAAAATCAACAGCTTGTTGATTGTGTTAAATGTAATGAAGAGTGCTTTTTCTTCGTTTTAATTAGTTTTTTTTGGTTGGGGGAAGTTGCAGAAACGACAATAAACTTAAGCGCTGCAACAGCATTGCTGTGGTAAGAAGGGGATTGAGGTTTTATCATGTGCCGTGTGAAGATTTGGGAACTGACAACACACAGCCAGTGCTACCTGCTCATGTTCATCTGCACAACCTCAAACAAAACGCCAGCAGCTTGTCAGAATCGCGGAAGGAAACCAATTCAGCGCGCTTACAATCTGCAAGTTTGATCAGAAACACATCAAATTGCTAATATCTTCATATGAAACACAGCCAGACAGAACAGATAATCTTTACTACAACATATTAACAGCTCAATGAACTTTTTAAAACCAAAATTAAAAGAAGTTTCCAAGAAACTGATGTAATTTCACAGATAGATTGATAATTTGCGCAGCTACATGAATAAATCCCTTTAAAAGAAAATCACAAGACAGAAAAGTGAATCTGCAGAAACTTCTAAAAATGAAGACAGACGGTCCACTATTAAAAGCGCTCAGAAAATGCGCAAGAGGAGAAAAAGGACCTACTAAATTTAATTCATGCAATTGACAAAAGTTGTTTTCATTAGTTGGGACAGATTGTTACATGTCTGACAGGTTTTTATCTGTTTGACTACCCTTTGAGGCACTGGGCGATGTGCAACGTTTGGGTTCACAGGCCTCAAACAGACCAAGGTTCATGCTCATCAAAAGCCTTTCACTAACACAAACTGAACAATCGAATTAAAGCTTTATTTATTGGCGCTAAATTCTTGCTCAGTTTCGAACCATACGGTCCATTTCACTCCATCAGCTCTTCACAATGGTTGTGAGGCTGGACAATCTGTCTTGTGTCTGTACTGGATAAAGCTCTAACTGACCAGCATCAGTTAAAGAACAAAAACAGACAAAAAGCTGAAACTCATTAAAATAAACTCTTAATGGAAAGACTTTACAATTGCAATTGAATTGACGGGCTTTGTTTCGGGTGATGAAAAGTGCATAATTGAGCCATACATTCATTTGCTTTTGCCTTATGCCCTTATGTGAATTTTAACTTTCGGTTCCTCCCAAAAGTCCTTTAAACAATTCAGAAAGAAGTACAAAAGAAATGATGCATTTTTATTGAGCAGGATTATCAGTCCATTACTCCGAGTTTTAAAAAATGCACCTCTTTGATGATTCTCACCACTACCAGATGTTGACATGGTCAAAGTGCCATCACAAGAAATCACTCGATCAGTGCTCCATGTGCAAGTGTCAGTATATAACATTGGAGACTGCATCAAATTAAGAAGCAGTTGTAACAATGTTGTACTGGGTGAATAGTCTGGTGCACACATATCTCCAAGACTATTTTGCATTCCAGAGAAGTGGCACTGAGACTGCAAAAATGAAAACTATAAAATATAGTTTCTCAAAAATATATGTAGGTATATGGTTTTTTTGTCAAATACTTAAGTGTTGTTCCTAAGTCAAGCTAGAGCATTCTTAGAACTGAAAAAAACCCCAGAAATTGCTGGAAAAGCTCAGCAAGTCTGGCAGTGACTGCGAAGAGAAATTGAGCAACCCTTCCTCAGAACAGGTCTTTGACCAAAGAAAGTCTACCAAACTCAAGTAAACTTTCCCCTTCAAATAGGCAACGCGTTTCAAGAATAATTTACCTTGGCGGATGCCAAACATCCACACGCAGGCGCAATTGGCAATGATATGATGCATAAAGTAGCTCATTATGCTTTCAAGTTACAATCTTCTTTGTAAAAATGCAATCTCAACTCTCTAAAAGGATGAACTGATATGAGGGATGCTGAAACAACAAAACCCTGTGGAAACAGGGGGAAAAAAATAAGGTGAACTGTGGTACGTCAATTTAGACAAGAGGAAGTTTTCAAGGGAAAGCTGCTTCAAAAGCAAGGAGATGGAAGAATTGCTGAAAAATCTTTATAATTTAACAACAATTAAATAGATGTATGCAACAAATAAAGTAACCATCCCTCTTGTAAAAGCATTTACATCAAAATGAAGTTCACTAGAACAGGATGGGAGAATATTATCTTTTGGTAAAAAAGATAGATATTTTAAAATGATATGTAAAAATATAATAAAACTTATTAAATAGAAATAAACAATCAATGAGCATGAGTGGCAAAGTGTGGTGGAAAGTCTACGCCAAGTTGCACAAGGACAAAAACAAATGGAAGTGAACTCTAAATACTGCACAGAACAACCAACTCTGACCAGCAATATAAGCAGCTCACTTAATTACAAGGTTGAGAGAGTTGTGTCAAATTATGCAACTGTTTAGCATTAATATAGAATATGGGACATCAGAAAATTGGCTATGTAATACCAGAACAAGTGTAAGCTTTTGGAAAAACACAAACAAAGTTAAACACCAAGAGAGACAAGTTACAAATTATAACATGAAAGTGCAACAGAAGGTGAAAATATTACTGATGTTGAAATACCAGTGTGGACTATTATTTCCATGGCAGCACTGCTTCTGTACTGAAAATGGATTCTGAGATTCATACAGCACAGAAAAGGCCCTTCGGCCCATCAAGTCTGCACCGATATAACTGCCACTAAAGCCACGTGAATCCCAATTCCCTGCATTGTCCCATGTCCTTAAATGTTACGATATTTGAAGTGTTCATCCAAATATGTTTTAAAGGTTGTAAGGTTTCCAGCCTCCACTACCTTTCCAGGTGGTGCATTCCAAATTCCCACCAGCCCCTGCATGTAAACATTATTTTTCCCAAATCCTCTCTGAATCTCCTGCCCCTTACCCGAAAACTATAACCTCTCATGACTGACCCCACAACCAAGTGGAACAGCTGCTCTCTATTCACACTGTCCATACCCTTCCTAATCTCATACATCTCCATCATGTCCCTCTCAGTCTTCTCTGTTCTAAAGAAAACAATCCAATCCTATCTAGTCTCTCCTTATTGCTCAATTTCTCCATTGCAAGCAACTTCCTGGTGAACCTCCTCTGCACCCCCTCTAGTGCTATCACATCCTTCCTGTAGTGAGGTGACCAGAACTCCACACAGTACTCCAGCTGTGACTGAATTAATGCTCTGTATAACACCAACATTGCCACCTTGCCATTATACTCCATGCCCCAACTGATGAAAGCAAGAATCAACAGTACTTCTATATTATCTGTGCCCAAATAAGAAATTCTTATTTTGATCCAGTTGAAAGTTAATGCTTTTAAAGATTGTAGTCAGAGACTGGAACAAAGTGCTTATTTATGTGTCTAATAAACCAAAGCTCTCATGATCCAAGACAGATTGTTAAAATTGTACCATAGCGGTTAGAATATTTAAATTCAATTGATTAAATACTACAGGACAAAGACGGTGTTAGTGTTGAAATTACTGATTATCAAAAAAAAATCATCTGGATTCATCCAGAAATGAGCAACTTCAGTGATGAGGAGTGACTGGAGAAGTTGGGACTGTTCTCCTTGGAGAGAGAATAGCAAGGAGAAGCTCTGATAGAGATTTTCCAAATCATAAGCAGCTGGACAGAACAGAGAGGGAGAAGTCGCACCAGCTTGTGAAGGACAAAGTAAAAAGAGGATCCATAGATTCAAAGAAGAATGAAGGATGATGGGAGAAAGAACCTTGGTCATACAGGGAGGAGTTAGGGGCTGCGATTAGCCTGTCTTCTTAACCCTCACCACACTCTGTCTTTTTAATCAATATTGACTCCCAGTTCAGCAATCCCAACTTTAAGATTCTCATCCTCATTTTCAAATCCCTCCAATGCTGTCCTTCCTCATTTTTGGAATCTCCTCCAGTCCCACAACTCTTCCTCAGAGTTTCCTGCTCTCCTCAAATTCTGGGCTCTTGAATCTTTCCAATCTTACTGTCCCAGCATTGTTGGCAATCAGCGTACCCTCAAAGCACACACACGAATATGACTACTCCCAGGTTCCACTGTTGGTAAGCCAATTGCGGCACTCCCCTGTAGTTCTAGAAACTTCTGCCATGCACAGGACTTCAGCGTAACCTGTGTAGCCAGAAAAGGAATTTGAGGGAATACTGGTGACACCACCTTCACAATCACCTGGACCCAATGTCACGGATTCTGAGCATAACATAGAGTCATAGAGATGCACAGCACGGAAACAGACCCTTCGGTCCAACCCAACCATGCTGACCAGATATCCCAACCCAATCTAGTCCCACCTGCCAGCACCCAGCCCATAGCCCTCTAAACCCTTCCCATTCATATACCCATCCAGACGTCTTTTAAATGTTGCAATTGTACCAGCCCCCACTACTTCCTCTGGCAGCTCATTCCACACACGTACCACCTGCTGAGTGAAAACGTTGCCCCTTAGGTCTCTTTTTTATCTTTCCCCTCTCACCCCAAACCTATGCCCTCTAGTTCTGGACTCTCCCACCCCAGGGAACAGACCTTGTCTATTTATCCTACCCATGCCCCTCATGATTTTATAAACCTCCATAAAGTCACCCATCAGCCTCCAACACTCCATCTTCGTTCTGTCTTCAAAATACATCTTAAAACCTATCCCTGCAATGCGTTCAATGCCAAATTTTAGCGTACAATTCTTCTCCAAACAAAGCACTATGGATGCTGGAGCTCTGAAATGAAAACAGAAATTTCTGGAGAAACTCAGCAGGAGTGGCATGTGTGGAGAGAGAAACAGACTCTGGTGACTCTTCCTTAGGATAGAGAGCAGCGAAGAGAAACTGGTACAGTCGGTTCAGATATAACATGATAGTTCTGTTCTTGTGTCATCGTGCGTTATAAGAAAATCGAACAATAGCCGCACTGCTTAAACTAACGGGGCTGGAATCATAGCCAACACAGGTAAGAAAAGCTCACATTCTACAAGTAATGGTTGAAGCTCCTCAATCAGGTTAAAGCCAATTCAATTTGAAGAAACACGTATTACAGCAGAAGCACCTGAATTGATGCTGAAGGTGAGGTGGGAAGGGGTGAAGAGGGAAGGGAAAATGAGCAAACATGTGGTGATGGAGCTGAGTGATCGGAACGGGGTAGGTGAACAAGGAGGTTATTGTTAGCAGCCAAGGACAGATGCTGGATAAGTGATAATGCAAGCTGGTGCTGAGAGTAAACCATGTACATAACATGGCAAGAGGCCGGAGAGTGGGAGAGAGAGGGTGAGGGTGGGTGAGGGCGGGTGAGGAGTCGGTGAGAGCAGGTGGGAGCAGGTGAGGGTGGGTGCGAGTGGGTGAGGGTGGGTGAGAGCAGGTGAGGGTGGGTGAGGGTGGGTGCGAGTGGGTAAGAGCAGGTGGGAGCGGGTGAGCGGGTGAGAGCAGGTTAGGGTGGGTGAGAGCGGGTAGTCTGCACTAAAAGTAACCCATGTCATAATCGGCCCGGGAGGGGGAGGGGATGGTTGAAAACATGGCAGGATTGTGTCAACACAGGGTTGTGTTGATCCCAAAAGCTGCGGGGAAATGCAGTGGTTCATTTAGTGCCTTGGGATGTTTAATCACATGAACACCAGCTCTTGTTAAGTGTACATGCATGATTCATTTTCTGTAATATGTATTTTCTTCTATGTCTGCAGCATCGGAATTTTATTATTCTTTAAGCACAGACTAGTTAATTCCAAGGCACTGATTTAAGCATGAGAAACAATGACATTGATTTGTAGTTAAACCAAAATAACCTGTTAATAACTCACTTTTGTTCTGTAAAATAGCTTGTGAATGTAATAGACGACTGCCCAAGTACAATATTTGCCAGGGAGGCCATCGGCAACAATTTGCAGCAAATCATTCAGTACGAAAGGGACTTCAAAATATTATGATTTATCACCCTTAAATTATTCAGTAGTTTCTATTGACACAGCCTGCCACATCACTGGGACTCTGATCTCGGTGCTCAAACTCATTGGCAGTAGTGGGGTCTGCAGTGATTTTCCAAAAATAACTAAACGTAGGTGTAGATAAAGACCTAATACGACAATCCGAACTATAGTTAGAGCACACAGTGACAAAGCTGGTCAATCAAGGAACGGTCAAGAAAACAAGTGCGTCAGGGTCTGTTTGGGTTCATACCAGATTAGATTACATGACATTACAGTGTGGAAACAGGCCCTTCGGCCCAACAAGTCCACACCGACCCGCCGAAGCTCAACCCACCCATACCCCTACATTTACCCCTTACCTAACACTACGGACTATTTAACATGGTCAATTCACCTGACCTGCACATCTTTGGACTGTGGGAGGAAACCGGAGCATCCGGAGGAAACCCACGCAGACACGGGGAGAACGTGCAAACTCCACACAGTCGGTCGCCTGAGGCGGGAATTGAACCCAGGTCTCTGGCGCTGTGAGGCAGCAGTGCTAACCACTGTGCCACCGTGCCGCCCACAAATTGTATATCAGTATCAAAAAAGAAAGAGACAGAAAGAAAGAAAAAGAGAGAGAGACAGAAAAAGAGAAAGACAGAGAGAAAAGAGAGAGAGAAAAAAGAGAGAAAGAGAGAGAGAGGAAGAAAAGAAAGTAAGTTGCCCTATGCATAAGGCAACAGTTTGTGACTGGACACAGCTTACGGAGGGAAACCCTGGAGGGAGGGTGGGTGAGAGAAATAAAGAGAGCAGGGTGTGGAGGTGGGGTGCAGTGGTAAACAAGATATAACTGCAGACAGGGAGAACAGCTTGAGCTTTATCTTAGTTCCCCAAGTCATGGTTACACACACATTAATGGACAGAATTCTCCATGTTGGCACTATGTTCCACACCATGTGACTTCTCTCAGCCCCCTCTTCAGTTTTCCTTTTCCTTCACACTACGTCTCAGTGGTTTCACTGGGTTTCATGCTGCTTGCGTTTTATTGACAGCAGACATGTAAGAGGGAAGTGAATGTATGTCACCAAATTGTTAGGAAGGTAAATACTGAGAGTGACACAGAATGTGCAGAGAGATACAAGTAGGTTGAGGGCAGGTGAGAGGGAGAAAGAGTGGGTGGGAGAAAGAGAGAAGGAGAAGGCAGGAGAGAAAGAGGGTGGGGGAGAAAGGGCAGGAGAGAGAGAGGGGGTGGGGGGATGGGAAGGTGAGGAGAGAGGCAGATAGAGGAAAGAGTTGGGTCATTTTGTGACAGCGTCTCTTATAAATGAATGAAAAAACCTGGAAAATCAAAAAAAAAAGCCATTGAGACAAAAGTAATTATTTTGAGCCCTGAACAAAATCCTGAAGGATGTCAGGTGGGTGCAGGTGGGGAATAGGAGCGCAGAAACAGTAGGGTCCACCAATACTCTCACAGAACCCAATGGTGAAAGCAAGGGCACAATCCTGATGCCAGGGAGGGAACGTTGTGGTAACCCCCTCATGGATTTGGCGAGATCTCTAATAGGATGGACCAGAACAGGAGGAAAACTCCCTGCTGCGTTTCACTGGGAATTTCACTTGCTTAACTTGACCAAAAATGGCCCATTTTCCATTGACTTCCAAGGATAGGAAAGTCAGACACGGTGAAAACCACGTTGACAATCCATCTTTACTTTTACCTGGAGGAGCAGTTAAACCCAAGAACAAAACATTTCTCATCCTCTGAGATATGTGCAGGATGAGTTATATTCTTGCCAATACATTGACTGAAACATCAGGGAAGAAAGCTACTTAATATTGTTGTAATTAAACTTTGTTTAATTGCTTGAAAAAAAATCACATCTGACTGTTTCTATTTGTTTTGCACCACATTAATTTAGGAACTTATATGAAGCTCGCCCATTTGAATGTCGAGTAAATAGGCTTCCTCCTGTCAACGTACAACTGATAATGACTTTACATAGCAATAAGTGCTAATTAACTTACACTGGAGAAATGACGATTAAAAAAACAAGGGAGTCAATGAGGACTGTGTCTGCCTGAATAGCTTCACACACACAAACTGGGTCTCACTTACAAAAACATGGAGAGAAGGGATAAAGGACATTGCTGAAATACTGTAAACTTCTCTGTAAGAACCAACAGATCTCCTAACTAACAGCTGAGAAATTTTTAACTAATTTGACTGTAGCAATGCTTTTGATTTACTTCTTCAAGGTCTTCCAGCAGTCTTAAGGAATCCAAGCCTCTCCAGCTACATCAATTCTATACCATCCCAGCTCCATTTTCCTGGGTTGAATCATTTCTGAGACTTGTAATGGGTTTCCAGGAACTGGAGGATACCAGCCAATGCAGAAAAAAAAGCTCGAAAAGTGCTAATTTTAAAAGGGGCAGAATGGACTAACAAAATGACAAGAGGCACTGAAGATAAATACCACGGCAATACTACTCCCCACAGCAACATTGGCAGAGAAGCAGCTTCACTCATCAGAACACCAACAACAACTCTCGGGCACCATAAAAAATCTGAACACTGAGGATGTTGTGCAATTCATGTGTAGGCACAGCCAAAACTGAAATGGATTAGAACAAAGAGTTCATGATTCATGTCTGATCATTGTTTATGGACTATATTGCAAATGGTAGTCTGCAATTTACTTATGCAAACCAATATAGTTTAATAATTAATTTTGCAAAGGTGTGGCTTGTATCCCACATGCTCTCAATTGTTACAAAACGTAAATGAAGATTTCAGAGCAGCAGCATTCCTGTGGAACAGAGATGAGCATCAATTTTATGCCTCTACAGTTCTAACACTCCATCTCCATTAGCAACCGATAGCAAGTCTCATTAAACTGCTGGAGCAAGGAGTCAGCACAGTGGATGAAGGTATCTACTTGCAGTAAGAATCTGTTAGTAAAAGCAATCTTGCCAATTGTCATGAGCCCAGCTGATGGTATGATTGGACAAAAGCAAACCCCAGAATGACAGATGTTTTGATAATTTAGCAATGGCAGTCTTTCCCGGAAACAAACTTCCAA
This sequence comes from Chiloscyllium plagiosum, assembly GCF_037043375.1. Classification (NCBI taxonomy): domain Eukaryota; kingdom Metazoa; phylum Chordata; class Chondrichthyes; order Orectolobiformes; family Hemiscylliidae; genus Chiloscyllium; species Chiloscyllium plagiosum. The sequence goes on from NW_028270142.1 coordinate 5,953,591, forward strand.
GACTGCAAATTTGGTTTTAACAACAAAACAGAAGTTTATTACACAAAATAAACAAAATAAACAAAGCTAACTACATATAACAACGGTTTAAAATATTTCAAACAAATTCCCAGCTACCCCGGTAACACCACCACTTTACAGTTAATCAAAATCAAAAATAAATGTTCCCTCCTTATCAATCTCTGAGTTACTTGCTTCTTTCCAGTTTTGGTCCTGTTGGCGGTAAAAGCTTTTTCATTGATGCATCAACTGAGATCATTATGCTAAGGTGACTTATTACTTTAACTGCTCTGAACAAACTCCTTTTTCCCAGAGAAACTATTTTCAGATCTGAATTCAGTCAGGTCTCCTTTCCAGTCTCTGGGTTTGTCTAAGATTGAAAATTAAACTTAAATTAAACCTCAATTACACTCAATCCAACAGGCAAAGCTGATGTGTCCTAATGGTGCATCTCTCATGTCACAGAATCCCACAATGTAAACAAACTCCCATTAATTCTGCAGGAGGCCTTCAGTCATCTGCTCTCTGACACCTACTGCTTTCAAATCATTGTTCTACAAAAGACTGACCTTTTTAGATTACATTACAGTGTGGAAATAGGCCCTTCGGCCCAACAAGTCCACACCGACCCGCCGAAGCGCAACCAACCCAGACTCATTCCCCTACATTTACCCCTTTACCTAACACTACGGGCAATTTAGCATGGCCAATTCACCTAACCTGCACATCTTTGGATTGTGGGAGGAAACCGGAGCAAACCCACGCAGACACAGGGAGAATGTGCAAACTCCACACAGTCAGTCGCCTGAGGCAGGAATTGAACCCGGGTCTCTGACGCTGCAAGGCAGCAGTGCTAACCACTGTGCCACCTGCTTAATTATGAAACTCCTTCACACAAAAAAAATCCAGGTGCCTCTAGTTTTAAACTCAAAATTGTAAAAAATGATATTAACATATATAAACCTTTCATTTTCCATCATCTCACAATGCACAGTTACATTAATAACAGAAATGTTATAGAGTCATGAAGTCACACAGCTGTACAGGACAGAAACAGACCCTTCGGTCCAACTGGTCCATGCTGACCAGATATCCTAACCTAATCCAATCCCTTTTGCCAGCACTTCAGTCATATCCCTCTTAAACCCTTCCTATTCATATACCCATCCAGATGCCTTTTAAATGCTGTAATTGTACCAACATCCACCACTTCCTCTTGCAGCTCATTACACACACACACACACACCACCCTCTGAGTGAAAAACTTGGGTCCCTTTTCAATTCTTCCCCTCTCACTTTAAACCTTTGCCCCTTAGTATTGGGCTCCCCTACCCTGGAAAAAAGACCTATTCACCCTATCCATGTTCCTCATGATTTAAAAACCTCTATAAGGTCATCCCTCAGCCTCTGATGCTCCAGCGAAAACAGCCCCAGCCAATTCAGCCTCTCCCTACAGCTCAAACCCTCCAACTCTGGCAACATCCTTGTAAATCGTTTCTGCACCTATTAAGTTTAACAATATCTTTCCTATAGCAGGGAGACCAGAATTGAACACAGTATTCCAAAGTGGATATTGGTCAGTACTTCCTAATATTAAAAATAAATCTTGCACACAATAAAAGGAAGAACTAAAAACCTCCAAAACAACACCCTTCTTCTACAAATTTACTTCAAATGTTCAGGAATTTCTGCCTCTGTTTGCAAGATTAATCATCTGGAAATGGCAAAGAGTGAAATGATTGGTAAGGTGGACATTGAACAGATGTTCCCGCTTGTGGGAAAGTGTAGAATAAGAGGGCATAGATATACAGTGAGAGGAGGTAGGTTCAAAACAGAGATGAGGAGAAGCTACTTTTCTCAGAGGGTTGTGAATTTGTGGAGCTTGCTGCCCCAGAGTGCAGTGGGGACAGAATCAATCAACACATTCAAGAAAGAAATAGATATGTTTCTGATGAGACACAAGGTAAAGGACCATGGGGAGCAGGCAGGAGAGTGGCGTTGAGACCAGGATAAGATCAGCCATGATCATGTTAAATACAGTGTGGGCTCAGAGGGCTGAACTGCCCACTCCCCACTCTGAATTCCTGTGGGATAGATTTGGGTTCAATGTTGCACAAATGCAGCGTGAGGGGCCGTTAGGGTGGTCATAGAGAATAAGAAGTGAAAGAGTTCAGAACTTTTACTGTCTATCGCTAAGCAGTAGATGACAAATATGTAAGAGTAATATATATAATATACAGAGGAACCTCGATTATCCGAAGGACATGGGCGGGGAGTATTTCATTCGGTTAATCAAATACCGGGTAACTGAATGCCGGATAACTTTAGGTGAGCATCAGGACCTTGCAATCTTGCCAATAATCCAAAATTCAGATAATCAAATGCCAGATAATCAATGTTCCTCTGTACATACAATATAGTCTTTATTAACCTCCAAAAACAGAGGACGACAGGGATTGGCTCAATTAGGCCTCTATACACGAGAGTTTTCAAAGAATGAAAGGGGATCTGATGAGACATATAAATTTCCAACACGCTGGACAGGCTGGATGCAGGGAGGATGTTTTCAGTGGCTGGGGAGTCTAGGACGAGGGGAGACTGTTGTAAAGTAGAGGTTGGAGAATTCAGGATTGGGATGAGGAAAAAGGTCTTCACTCAGAAGGTAATAAACTTGTGGAATTGCCTACCGCAGAAGGCTGTGGAGGCCAAGGGGATGTGATGGCCTAGCGGTGTTATGACTGAACTGTTAATCCTGGGAGCCGGGTTCAAATCCCACCATGGCAGATGGTGGAACTTGAATTCAATGAATATCTGAGATTAAGAATCTAATGATGACAATGACTTGATTGTCAGGAAAAACCCATCTGGTTTGGAAATGCCCTTCAGTGAAAGAAACTGCTAACCTTACCTGGCCTAGCCTACATGTGACTCCAGACCCACAGCGATGTGCTTGACTCTTAACTGCCCTGTGGGTAATTAGGGGTGGGCAATAAATGCTGGCCGAGATAGTGACACCTACATCCCATGCATGAATATAAAACTATATATATTCATGAAGCGGTTTGATACATTTTAGATTTTAAAGGTAGCAAAGAGTATAAACTGGGAGCACAGCACTGAAGTGGGGGATGGTCAGCCACGATCATACTGAATGGTAGCGCGTATTCGAAGGGTGAATGGTGTACTGTTCCTCGTTTCTGTGTTTTTCAATCCAAATACAAGAAGTACTGCTGCGGCTCGTGCTGAAAGACACATTCTGAGATGTGACCAGAATAACCTGCAGCAAAAGATTTATAGCGAATTTTAGTTCATAAGTTGCTGTTAATAATTGCAGATAGTTTTTTTTAATTTTGCAATTACTATTACCTTGAATATTCATTTTCAATCTGCCCATAGATCACATCATTAATCGAAATATTTCTTAGCTGATTTACAACACCTATACTAGTTCTCCTTCATATAGGTCAAGAAAGCTTTTTCTTCTGGGACAGTTTATCATTTGTATGATCAGCAAGTCGCATTCATCTATCCATTCAACTAAAGCAAGGGTTTTCACTGGCTAAACTGTTCCTTTAAACATTAAAAAGGCAGTCATGTCGATCAACAAATAAAATCTACAGATTCAAAAGAATTTGAGTGAAGAGCAAAGGATCATGATCATAACTATAAAGTCCTTAACAAATATGTATGTCGGAGGCTGAGGGGTGCCCTTATAGAGGTTTATAAAATTATGAGGGGCATGGATAGGGTAAATAGGCAAAGTCTTTTGCCCAGAGTGGGTTAGTCCAGAACCAGAGGGCATAGGTTTAGGGTGAGAGGGGAAAGATGTAGAAGAGACCTAAGGGGCAACTTTTTTCACACAGAGGGTGGTGCATGTGTGGAATGAGCTGCCAGAGGATGTGGTGGAGGCTGGTACAATTGCAACATTTAAGAGGCATTTGGATGGGTATATGAATAGGAAGGGTTTGGAGGGATATGGGCCGGGCGCTGGCAGGTGGGACTAGATTGGGTTGGGATATCTGATCGGCATGGACGGGTTGGACTGAAGGGTGTGTTTCCGTGTTGTACATCTCTATGACTCTATGTATGTCACATCTCAGCTAGCAAAGAGAGGCGAGAACAGAATAAGTGCAAATGTTTGGAAGTGAGCCAGGAGTTAGGTTGTAAATCAAAGATTCTAACATCAGGGTTGCTACAGGGATAGCTAACAGAGGAACAGAAAATAGGGTTGAGAAGATGCTTCTTGAGTCATGTTGGAGCTGCACTCACTCCAGACATGGAAATAAAAACTGAAAGAACTACAGATGCTGTAAATCAGAAACAAAACAGAAGTTGCTGGAAAAGCTCAGCAGCATCGCTGGAGAGAAATCAAAGTTAACATTTCGGTTAGAGTTCTGAGGAAAGGTCACTAGACCCGAAGCATTCACTCTGATTTCTCTCCACAGATTCTGCCAGACCTGCTGAGCTTTTCCGGCAATTTCTGTTTGTACTCCTGACTTGTGCCTTGTAGATGATGGACAGGCATTGGGGAGTCAGGAGGTGAGTCATTTGCTGGTTTACGGAGGTGAATGCAGTGCTCAAAAGTTGAGCTGGGCAAATCTGTAGACCATTGCTTGCAGTCTTACTGCTGGAATCCACCCACGCTCATGTACTGATCACACAGCAATAATTTAACTAAACGTTCTGAGCAGGCAACCATACGGAAGATCATAAAGAAACCCTGGCCTCAGTGTAATTTATCAGATTCCTTAATAAAAGAGAACCTTGCAGGCTTCACATGATTCAGGCCCTGATCGATGGGTAGGTCCTGATCGATGGGTAGGCCCTGATCGATACGTAGGTCCTAATCGATGGGTAGGCCCTGATCGATGGGTAGGCCCTGATCGATGGGTAGGTCCTGATCGATGGGTAGGCCCTGATCGATGGGTAGGCCCTGATCGATGGGTAGTTCCTGATCGATGGGTAGGCCCTGATCGATGGGTAGGTCCTGATCGATGGGTAGGCCCTGATCGATGGGTAGGTCCTGTTTTCAAAGGAGATTCACAATTACTCCCACAAAGCATGTCAGCCTTGCAGCAGGTTCGATGGGTCAAATGGCCTGCTCCCATTTTCTACATTTTCCTGCAAATGGCCATCAGCAGTTTATCATTGATAAAAAGAGTAGGGGAAAATTTAAATAAGACTGTAAGGTATAGGAGCAGAATTAGGCCATTGAGTCTGCTTCCCCATTCAATCATGGCTGATACTTTCATCAGGTGGACAAAGGAGCAGCGCTCCAAAAGCTAGTGCTTCCAATTAAACCTGTTGGACTATAACCTGGTGTTGTGTGATTTTTAACTACATTTCTCAACCCCATTCTTGGTGTGGTGTGATTTTTAACTACATTTCTCAACCCCATTCTTGGTGTGGTGTGATTTTTAACTACGTTTCTCAACTCCATTCTCCTGTCTTCTCCCCATAACCCTTAATCCCCTTACCAAACAAGAACCTATCTATCTCTGTCTTAAACACACTCCATGACTTGACCTCCACAGCTCCTCTGCGACAATGAGCTCCACAGATTCCCTACCCCCGGCTGAAGAAATCCCTCCTCATCTCCATTCTAAAGGGTCGTCCCTTCACAATGAGGCTGTGCCCTCGGGTCCCAGTTGCTCCTACTATTCCAGAACCTGCTCCATGCCCACTGATGGAATGTTTTACCTTTTCACCTTCACTGAAGGACAAGGCAGATTTCCTAAACACTGTTTGTTTTATCTTCAAGGGCAAAACTAAACCTATACCAACATCTCAAAGATGAGATCAGGTGGGGTTCATTAACAAAACATTCAAAATGCTGGGGAGATACTGTACGTTGCTAATTCACTCAGACAGAGATACAAAGCAGGGAAAAGAAACAGAAGGCAGGTACAAATGATGATTTTGAAAGAAAATTAAGAATGTTTGTGCATTTTATACCCAAGTGATTATTCATGACATATGTAGATACAGGCAGTGACATCACAAGGCTGCGGTAAACATTGCAGCCAATGAACAGGGTCAAGATGTGGAATGGTCTACTCCTGTTCTTATGTCCCGAATAGTCCTTGTGCACAGGAAATTAGTCCAGTTTCGCAGACAAAATCTGAAATTTTGTTTCTGAGTGAGATTGGGATGACAACTAGGCCTTCCGAGCTGCGGAGGCCTACAGTTGTTGTTCTCATGGTATCAACATAACGACTGAAGTCATGGGTCAAAACCGGCTTAAGCAACTCAACAAGTGATAGGTGCCAATCTCATGCCAGGGTAGTTTCTGCTAAGACTGGTCAGAGAAACCGGGTTATTTTCACTGGCCTCACCAAACTGCCCATTGGGCGGTGTCTGCCTAACTAAGGCTCTATGTCTCAGTGACCTGTTAGAAAACCATTACCATCCTGATAATGAACCCAGTACATAGGGACACAAGAACCAGGAGCAGGAGGAGGCCGTCTGGCCCCTCGAGCCTGCTCCACCATTCAATAAGATCATGGCTGATCTTTTCATGGACTCAGCTCCACTTACCCACATTTGTGAGTAATTTGTAATTCCACTGCACCATAGTCTTTATGGCAGTTGATCAGGTCACCTCACAATAGTGGAGCAGTTAAAGTCCTGAAGAAGGGCTTATGCCCGAAACGTCGATTCTCCTGTTCCCTGGATGCTGCCTGACCTGCTGCGCTTTTCCAGCAACACATTTCCAGCTCTGATCTCCAGCATCTGCAGACCTCACTTTCTCCTCCGAGCAGTTAAAGTCCCCAGGCGTTAAAAGCGGGTGTTAATCGTCTCATTGTTATGCAGTTCCAAGGAGATGGTGAGGACTGCAGATGCTGTAGTCAAAGTCGATGAAGCACTGGAAAAGCACAGCAGGTCAGGCAGCATCCAAGGAGCAGGAGAGTCAATGTTTCAGGCAGGACCCTTCATCAGTCCCAAACAAGAGATACAATGCATTGGAAATGCTAACTCGGTTTTGCTCTCCACAGATGCTGCTGAGCTTGTACTGCATTTTCTGTTTATACTTCAGATCCACAGAATTTCCCTCTTATTTGAGTGTTAATGAATTAGCTGGCTTTGATTTGCAGGATGCCCCTGAGAGGTTCTGCTCATTCCAGCTCAACAGCAGCCAGTTTAAGAGTACGGCGATGTTTTTGAAAAAAAATGTAAACATAAGAATCATGAAGACGATGCAGTTCTACAGAAAAAAAGTTAATTTTTTTTAGATTCCTTACAGTGTGGAACCAGGCCCTCCGGCCCAACAAGTCCACACCAACTCTCCAAAGAGTAACCCACCCAGACTCATTTCCCTCTCACTAATGCCCCTAACACTATGGGCAATTTAGCATGACCAAATGCTGACCTGCACATCTTTTGGACTGTGGGAGGAAACTGGAGCAAACCCACACAGACACAGGGAGAATGTGCAAACTCCACACAGACATTTGCCCAAGGCTGAGAATTGAACCTGGGTCCCTGGCACTGTGAGGCAGCAGTACTAACCACCGAGCCACCATGTCACATTATCTTTGCTTGTCATAAAATTGTTACAGGGCAAAAGGTCATTGGGCCTAGCACAACCACACTGGACATTGGAGTATTTTAAATCTCGGGGTTTTTTAACTCATTTATGGGATGTAAGCAATGTTGTCTGAGGCAGCCCATCCCTAGTTGCCCCTTGAGAAGGTGGGGGTGAGCTGCCTTCTTGAACAGCTGCAGTCCATGTGCTGTGGGTTGACCCACAATGCCCTTAGGGAGGAAATTCCAGGATTTTGACCCAGCGACAGTGAAGGAACGGTAATATATTTCCAAGTCAGGATGGAGAATGGCTTAAAGTGGAACTTGCAGATAATATTCCCATGTATCTACTGCCCTTATCCTTCTAGATGGATGTGGTTGTGGGTTTGGAAGGTGCTGTCTGAGGATCTTTGGTGAATATTTGCAGCATGTCTTGTCGATAGTTCATACTGCTGCCACTGAGTGTCAGTGATGCAGGGAGTGGATGTTTGTGGATGTGGTGCCAATCCTGGATGGTGTCAAGCTTCTTGAGTATTGTTGGGGCTGCACCCACCCAGGGCAAGTAGAGAGTATTCCATCACACTCCTGACTTGTGCCTTTTAGATGGTGGTCAGGCTTTGGAGAGTCAGGAGGTGAGTTACTTACCGCAGTATTCCTAGCTTCTGACCTGCTCTTGTAGTCACTGTGTTTACATGATGAGGAGAAAGTAGCGGAGGAAAAGGTGGGGTGTTGTTACAGGGCACCTTCCACCCCGACCTCAAATTTACCTGGACCGTCTCAGACTCCTCCCTCCCCCTCCTAGACCTCTCCATTTCTATCTCGGGCGACCGACTCAACACGGACATTTACTATAAACCGACCGACTCCCACAGCTACCTAGATTACACTTCCTCCCACCCTGCCCCCTGTAAAAATGCCATCCCATATTCCCAATTCCTTCGTCTCCGCCGCATCTGCTCCCAGGAGGACCAATTTCAATACCAAACAACCCAGGTGGCCTCCTTCTTCAAAGACCGCAATTTCCCCTCAGACGTGGTTGACGATGCCCTCCACTGCATCTCCCCCACTTTCCGCTCCTCGGCCCTTGAACCCCGCCCCTCCAATCGCCACCAGGACAGAACCCCACTGGTCCTCACCTACCACCCCACCAACCTCCAGATACATCGTATCATCCGTCATCATTTCCGCCACCTCCAAACAGACCCCACCACCAGGGATATATTTCCCTCCCCTCCCCTATCAGCATTCCGGAAAGACCCTCATCAGGTCCACACCCCCCACAAACCCAACCTCCACTCCTGGCACCACTCCTGGCACCTTCCCCTTCAACCGCAAGAAATGCAAAACTTGCGCCCACACCTCCCCCCTTACTTCCCTCCAAGGCCCCAAGGGATCCTTCCATATCCGTCACAAATTCACCTGCACCTCCACACACATCATTTACTGCATCCGCTGCACCCTAAGTGGCCTTCTCTACATTGGGGAGACAGGCCGCACCAACCAACCCCACCCAACATGGACAGCTTCAGTATCTGAGGAGTCATGAAGGGTGCTGAACATTGTGCAATCATCAGCAAATATCCCTACTTCTGACCTTATGATGGAGGGCAGGTCATTGATGAAGCAGCTGAAGGTGGTCGAGCCTAAACACTATGCTGAGGAACTCCTGCAGAGATGTCCTCGAGCTGAGATGACTGACCACCAGTAACCATGACCATCTTCCTAAGTAGCAGGTATGACTCTAACCACCAGAGAGTTTGCCCCCTGATACCCACTGATTTCAGTTTTGCCTGGGCTCCTTGAGGCCACATTCAGTCATATGCAGCCTTGATGTCAAGGGCTGTCCCTCTCCCCTCCCCTCTGGAATTCAGCTCTTTTGTCCATGTTTGACCCAAGGCTGTAATGAGGTCAGGAGCTGAGTGGCCCTGGTGGAACCCAAACTGGGTGTCACTGAGCAGGTTATTGCTGAGCAGGTGCTGCTGGATAGCTCTGTTGATGACGCCTCATTACTGATGATTGACAGTAGACTTCTTTGATACACATATTTGAAATAGAAAGCATTTTTAAATACTTAAATACATGAAAGGTGTCAATTATAATGATGCACCATATTCATCGTGTACATATTTTCAGAACATGGCTGTTTCTTAAATTTGAAAAGGATCTTTTACATCTTCAAAAATTGCTCGGTGGAATCCTGAACCAAAGTTTAATTTCACCATCTAAAAACACAATGCAACCAGGGCTTCTTTCAAATTAATTAAAGTTATTAATGAATATCATCTGCTGCATTCTGCTCCCAAGATTTATGCAAAGCAGTTATCTGTAATATTGGAAGATTAGAATGAATATCATGAAATGTTCAATAAAATAAGCATCCAGAATAGCAAATAAAAGAGGGTGCGTACTTGAAAAGCAATTATAAAATAATTTGGAAAAAAGATGCACAACATTGTTGGTGCCATCATGAAGTCAAAGGGTGCAACTATAAACACACTGCCAAGTAATTTCCAGCTCAAAATGAAGGCTTACTTGGAATAAAGCACAATATGCCTCCAAAATGCTGCGTGAGAATTCCTGCAGGGCTTCGCTTCATAACCTGCTTGGATTTGATAATGTATGGAAGGACACAGTCAAATCAAACATAAAAATTATTCAATGGGTCACTTAGACCAGCCAGGGACTATCAAATTTGTGAAATGAATCCATCATTTAACCGTGCATTTAAACTAAATCGATAAAAATATTGGAAAGACTCAGATACGGGACTCCCCACCCCAAATAGCACATAACCGAAAAAAATGGCCCAGTTAATAGGCATTTGTTAATCTCAACAGAATGACCGGAGAAACTCTAGTAATCATCGTCACTCACCTCTCAAGCTTCACTCTTTACTCTTTACAAACTCTAATGCATTGCTCAAAATATTGCCTGTAATAATCACCAACCAACCCTTCACTCAACGCCACTATCCCTGAGACATTCCATAAGACATAGGAGTGGATGTAAGGCCATTCGGCCCGTCAAGTCCACTCCGCCATTCAACCATGGTTGATGGGTATTTCAACGCCATTTACCTGCACTCTCCCTGTCACCCCCTTCACTCTGTGCCACTATCCTGGAGACATCCAACTTCGACTCATTGCTCTTACTTACAATCTCCCTGCAGCCTCTCTCTTGTCTAATTCTTCAAATCCCTACAGCCTGATGTAGCACCTGTGCTTTGTATTATTCTAACTTCCACCTCTTCCACATCACTCTTTAGTTTTACGTGCTGTTGTTAGCTGGCTGGAAACGGAGTTATATCTTAAATGGCTGATAACAGCTAAGACAGCTGGCAGTCCCAGGAACTCCTCTCGACTTGCAGTGAGCAGGCCTCCTCATCTGACCATCACTGCTGAACAACTTAGAAGGACAGGCCCAATTAATAACTGACCACGGCCCTGACTGATTTCTGTGCAGTTCCCCAACTGACTGTTCACTACTCCCCTGACTGGTTGCACTGGATCTCCAGGATTGACTGTGGCGCACTCCCTGGGCTGTAGTGAAACCAATCCTCTGATTATGATGGCTCTATGCACCTGTCTGACCATGCCGTGTCCCTACACTGATATCAGGTAGGTAATAACAATGACTTCAGGTGCTGGAAACCAGACTCTGGATTAGTAGCGCTGGAAAAGCACAGCAGTTTAGGCAGCATCCAAGGAGCAGTAAAATCGACGTTTCGGGCAAAAGCCCTACATCAGGAATACAGCTTTATTCCTGATGAAGGGCTTTTGCCCGAAACGTCGAATTTACTGCTCCTTGGATGCTGCCTGAACTGCTGTGCTTTTCCAACGCCACTACTCCAGAACCTGGACTGTGCTCTTGACTTACTGTGACTGGCTCCTTGACTGATGACAATCCCTTAGACTCAACCCAGGCACATTCCCCTTCGACTTTCAGACAAGGCCACCTGTAGAACATGCAGAGTTTGCCATGTACACTGTTGGTAGACACTTTGACCTCGCACTGCCCAATATTGATACGGCCACTTCACTGATTGATCACCACTGGTGAAAATGACAGGTTCCTGTCTTGGTACATGCACTAGAGGGTAATGCAATAGTAACATAATAAATAAAACAAAATAGATGCTGAAAATCCAAAACAAAAACAGAAATTGCTGGAGAAACTCAGCAGGTCTGGCAGCGTAGATGAACAGAAAGCACGGTTAATGTTTGAGTCTGATGACAGTGTCGTGGGAGGGAAAGGAAGGGGTGAGGGCAAAAGTGCAGGAGATGTGTCAAATGCAGTTAATGACCATGCGATCCACGGTAGTGGGGTGTCCTCAGTTGGGGGATTTCTGAGACCCTCCTGCAGATGGTGGCTGCATCCGGCATGATGCAGTAGAGAGGGAGTTACTGGGAGAATAGGATGGAGTCCTCACAGGAGGCAGGGTGTGAGGGTGTATAGTTAAGGGGAACTGTGGGAGTGGGTGGGTTTATGATGGATATCAGTGGCCCGCCTATCCCCAGAAATTGAAGGGAGGAGTCAGAGATGGACCAGGTGAAGGTGAGAGCACAGTGGGGAAAGTTGGAAACAAACTTGGTAAACCTTTCCAATTCCAGGTGAGAGAAGGGCCATCCAGCCCAATAATTCATACCAGTGCTCACATTCCACACAACCATCCACCATTCTTCACCTAAACACATTAATATTGTGAGAAACTTACATCAAGCTTGGGTTTTGAATTTGTGTTAGCACACATGGGTTTTACGTGTATCTGAAGTTAAGGATTGACTTGTAGATAATTTTATAGCCATTGTTATTTCTTGAGGCTACTTTGATAGCCTTATGGATTCTAATTTCCTTCAGGATCTATGAGCCAGCAAGGTAGACATTTGTACATCAAGGCTTCTGTTATAAATTGCTGAAAGGGGAGCTTTTTTTAAACTTAAAGGAAACACTCATAGCTTAGAGGAAGAGAGTTTTGATTCTCGTTTTACTTTGAGTAGGGCAGTTGTGTGAGGTCTTTACATAGAGAATTATCGAGTGCTCCTAAGAAGGGGAGAATACAGTAAAACTAGGATACCTTAGCAATAGTCCGAGAAGTGTTGGGACAAATTGCCAAGTGAACTTGAAGCAGAGTTTGTTTGAACTCAGGCATATGATAACTCCAGGAAAAAGGTATCGGTGTTCCAGTCCAGGAGGTAAAGTCACAGTTACCTTAAATCTGTTTAGGCATTAAAGAAAGGATTCTGCTGTGAGTACTGTATATGGGTTGCTGTTGGATACAGTAAAATGGATTTTTTTTAATCTTGAAAAGGAATGTATTAGGATTAATGTGATTATACTGTTTGTTTAAAACTCTCTGAATTTGCATTATAAATAAAGAAACAGAGTGGCTTATTCTATCTTATCTTCAACTCTTTTGCTTTCTAAAATTCTGTTTCATTGTTAAAACAAAATCTGTAATATTGTGCATTTCTATGTCAGAGAGAAATTACCTCACTAAAACAAAAACATGATCTATTAAGGCTAATTTAAGCCTGGGATCTGACATAGCCAGCAATAAATCAGGTGGTATCATATCAATATCTTTCTGTGTCTTTATTTGTCCCCTGTTTATTCAGCTTCCCCTTTGAACACATCTGTAATCTTCATTTCAACTACTTCCTTCGGGAAGTATGTTTTCCCTGTATTCCCTGGAGGTCATTAATAAATCTCTTTTATATCTGGCTCCTAATTCTGGTAATTTCCACAACTGGAAACATCTTCTCAATCTCTACTCTATCAAACTATTTTGTAACGAAGGCTTTCCTCAGGTTACCATTCATTTTCGGTTTTCAACAAGAAGATCCCAACTTGTTAAATCATTCCCATTTCTTAAAAATCTGGTTTTATTCGTTGACTTTTTGATCAAAACTTCGCCAATTCCCCTATGACTCCTTTTGTAATATGTAGACCAGAAATATTCACCATTTGGAGATGCTGGTGTTGGACTGGGGTGTACAAAGTTAAAAATAACCTGGTGTTATGTGATTTTTAACAGAAGTATTCACAGCACTCCAAATATAGTCGAACCAAACATCTCAACTGGTTTAGCAAAATATCTTTGCTTTCAACTCATTCTTTCTAGAAATTAATTTAAGTAATAGTGTTTTTTAATGACCCTACTAAAGTGTATTGCTACATTTAGTGATTGTGTGTCTACACTCTTTCTGAGGAAAGAGGGACGTGTGTTAGTAAGTGCCCTATGGTATGTTTTTGAGTGGAGATGGTCATGGTTAAATAGTGAGTGGTGTGGTTGATAACATGCATTTATCTTGGTAAAACACAAATGATTATGAAACTTCTTCCTGCATTGCTCTGTAGCCTTTGAAATAGGATTTGGTGACAGTCCATATGAGGTTATATAGGAGAAAGTGAGGACTGCAGATGCTGCAGATCAGAGCTGAAAATGTGTTGCTGGAAAAGCGCAGCAGGTCAGGCAGCATCCAAGGAGCAGGAGAATCGACGTTTCAGGCATGAGCCCTTCTTCAGATATGAGGTTATATGCCTGGCATTGATCTCTGCCATTATTTCTTTGCACTTCCCATAACGAGACATTTTAATAGAACATAGAACATAGAACATAGAAGTATACAGCGCAGTACAGGCCCTTTGGCCCTCGATGTTGCGCCGATCCAAGCCCACCTAACCTATACTAACCCACTATCCTCCATATACCTATCCAATGCCCGCTTAAATGCCCATAAAGAGGGAGAGTCCACCACTGCTACTGGCAGGGCATTCCATGAACTTACGACTCGCTGAGTGAAGAACCTACCCCTAACTTCAGTCCTATATCTACCCCCCCTTAATTTAAAGCTATGCCCCCTTGTAATACCCGACTCCATACGCGGGAAAAGGTTCACACTGTCAACCCTATCTAACCCCCTAATCATCTTGTACACCTCAATCAAGTCACCCCTAAACCTTCTTTTCTCTAATGAAAACAGCCCCAAGTGTCTCAGTCTTTCCTCATACGATCTTCCTTCCATACCAGGCAACATCCTGGTAAACCTCCTCTGCACCCGTTCCAGTGCCTCCACATCCTTCCTATAGTATGGCGACCAAAACTGCACACAATACTCCAGATGCGGCTGCACCAGAGTCTTATACAACTGCATCATGACCTCAGGACTCCGGAACTCAATTCCTCTACCAATAAAAGTCAGTACGCCATATGCCTTCCTCACCGCACTATTTACCTGGGTGGCAACTTTCAGAGATCTGTGTACATGGACACCAAGATCCCTCTGCTCATCCACACTACCAAGTATCCAACCATTAGCCCAGTACCCCATTTTTTTGTTATTCTTCCCAAAGTGAATGATCTCTTGCCCCTCAAACATACAGCTGCTCTCTCTCTCTCTCCATTTATCAAGGTCCCATTACGTAAACCAACCTTCCTTCCATTAACTAGTAGAAAAAGTGTGGACTGCAGATGCTGGAGATCAGAGTTGCAGTAAGGTTTGCCTGAAACGTCGATTCTCCTGCTCCCTAGGTGCTGCCTGACCTGCAGCACCACACTCTCGACCCTGACTTTCTTCCACTAACACCATCGACACTTCCCACTGCCTTGGGAAAGCAACCAACATCAAAGACTCTTCCCACCCCGGTTATACTCTCTGACATCTTCTACCGGATGGAACAGGGTGGAAAGGTTTGTACACACGTATGTATTAGATTCAAGAACAGCTTTTTCCCCGCTGTGAGTACACTTCTGAATCGACTACTCAAATTTTAAATTTAGTGTCGATCCCGCTCTCTGCACACCTTCTCTGCAACCATAACAGTGTATTCCTTATTCTGCTCCATTACCTGAATGTACTTTGTACAGTATGATCAGCCTGTACTGCACACGAAACAAAACGCTTCAATGTACCTAGGCATGTGACAATAACAAATCAAATTAAATCCAATCTAAAAGCATTACTAAAAACCCTTGGTATTTTCAGCCATTATTCAATCTTTCACAGCACATTTATACTATTTGATATCAGTCCCTACAGACAGCTGGCGTAATTCCAAACAGACTGTCCTAATGTTTGGGCATGGAGTCACTTTCCAGAGCAAGTCTGTCCTACTGTAACAGTCTCCCACCAGTACAACAGGTAAACCAGAATGCAGGATCTGTGTATTTTTAATCAGATCAATTCACAGTGGCAAGATTTCTACAACTTCCATCAATACTTACCTCTATGGTGCTCCAAAATATCATTCGCAGCCCTCACCAAAACCTATTTCAAATCAAACGCAGCTTACAGAGCCCTCTGGCTTTCAAACAGGTCCTTAATACGCTCACACACAGCTGTTCCAGACCTATTTGCATCTCTAAATCGTGTATCAACAATTAAGTTGCCTTCCACTTTTTCAGGTTGGTAACATGCCACAAACAAGCGTTTGATTTTCATTGCACTGTAGTATGCTTGGGCGATGCCTGTGAATGCAACAGAATTGCTCAGAAACAAAGACTTGGTCCATTATCCAGGATGTCCCTATTGAAGCAGCTGCCTCCACCACATTCACCGTGACAAACTCCAGGAAAACAGATGGTTTGAGTATTCATGACTGGTTCTGTTGAAGCCCAAGAGTCAACTGTTCAGGGGACTTTTTGTCATCAATTTGATAATGAGTCTTTCGATTCTGGTGTAAGGATTAGACCTGCTTCTGTTTCATCCACAGAAATTGAGAGCGTTGATGTTAATAATAAACATGATCTCAGATTATACCGAGAAATAACACAAACTATATCTATTTCAAAGCACTGAAAGTGTCATAATTTGAGATTTACCAATTTTTTTATTGACGTTGTTATAAACATTGCCCACAAAAACATTTTCCTACACTATCATTTTTCTAAAACACACAGTATAATATTAGCATTATTACTTGTAATTAATAATTTCAGGTTTTTTTCCAACTATCAAGAAACCAGGATAATTATTTTAAATTATTGTTGCATTTTAGTATTCAAAGTAAGCAGTTTTGATGATTAGAGAGAAACCTGTACATTTCAAAACATGATAGAAACATTGTATTTAACAGGCCAAGTTTTACTGTTCGTTGTAAGGTGTAAATGTGCTCCAGTGATCTCTCCCCCAAAATGTTCTAATTTTATAGATAGGCTGAGCTGATGTTTCATTGGTTAAAGACTAAAATTAATCTGTCTAAAAATACAACTCAATAAGTGAGCACTCACTGCTAACACTCCCTACAACATCAGAAAAACACACACGTTAAAATTAATAAATAATCCTACATTTAGTATTTTAGTAATTAATTACAGTATAACAATGATTGCATGAAAGGGATACAAATATCTACATAATCTTAAAAGAGATGATTTATTTAAATCAGAAATACCATTTATTATTGAAAAGATTAAACAACAGAGGAGCCTGTTCAACCCATCATGTTTTGAACACATCTATCAACTTTCGAAATGATTTTCTCTGTTCCGAGGACATTTATCATTTCCCGTGTAAGAGGAAACCTACATCCCATTACAGTACATCACCTCTGCACCCTTTCCTGACATTCTTTCAGAAGTACAGTGCTTAGAATCGATCAACTTATTCCAGCTAAGGCCAAACTAGTTTCATTTCGTTCACAAAATGTTTAGCTTTCCTTGCTGGTTTCTCTCCATTTTTCACCTTAAAATAGGCAAAGGAATTATTTTCTACTTCAACATAAGAAAGATTGCCATATGTAACCTCTAACCTTATTTTGTATGTTTTACACTACACCATAATGACTGCAATGTTTAATTTTTACTTCGTTCTTCCTTTCTCCCTTCAATAACAAAAAGATGGGGTACTGGGCTAATGGTCGGATACTTGGTTGTGTGGATGAGCAGAGGGATCTTGGTGTCCATGTACACAGATCTCTGAAAGTTGCCACCCAGGTAAATAGTGCGGTGAGGAAGGCATATGGCGTACTGGCTTTTATTGGTAGAGGAATTGAGTTCCGGAGTCCTGAGGTCATGATGCAGTTGTATAAGACTCTGGTGCGGCCGCATCTGGAATATTGTGTGCAGTTTTGGTCGCCATACTATAGGAAGGATGTGGAGGCACTGGAATGAGTGCAGAGGAGGTTTACCAGGATGTTGCCTGGTATGGTAGGAAGATCGTATGAGGAAAGGCTGAGGCACTTGGGGCTGTTTTCATTGGAGAAAAGAAGGTTTAGGGGTGACTTGATTGAGGTGTACAAGATGATTAGGGGGTTAGATAGGGTCGACAGTGTGAACCTTTTCCCGCGTATGGAGTCGGGTATTACAAGGGGGCATAGCTTTAAATTAAGGGGGGGTAGATATAGGACTGAAGTTAGGGGTAGGTTCTTCACTCAGCAAGTTGTAAGTTCATGGAATGCCCTGCCAGTAGCAGTGGTGGACTCTCCCTCTTTATGGGCATTTAAGCGGGCATTGGATAGGTATATGGAGGATAGTGGGCTAGTGTAGTTTAGGTGGGCTTGGATCGGCGCAACATCGAGGGCCGAAGGGCCTGTACTGCGCTGTATTCTTCTATGTTCTAGTACCTAGGTACATGTGTCTAAGGTGGCACCTACTATTCTCCTGTATTTTTGTACTTGAGTATGCGTGACAATAAAATAAAATCAAAATCTAGAAGCCTTCTCGACTTGCCCTGCCACCTCAAAAGATTCACGTAGGTACATCCTAGGTCTGTTCCTGCACCCCTTCTAAAATTGCACCACCTGGACAATAATGAGGAGCTAATGGTCTAGTGGGATTGTCACTGGACGTGTAGTGTTCTCGTGACGTGGAGCCAAATCCCACTACAGCCTGTGGTTGAATCCAAATTTAATAAAAATCTGAAATTCAAAGTCTATGATGCCCATAATCTTGTGTTGTAAAAACTCACCTGGATCATTAATGTATTCAAGAGGCAGCCAGACATAGCCCTCAGGGTGAATGGGATCTAAGGTTATGGGGAGGAAGCATGATCAGGCTATTGGGTTGGATGATCAGCCATGATCGTGAAGAATGGCAGAGCAGGCTCAAAGGGCTGAATGGCCTCCTCCTGCTCCGACCTTAGGCCATAAGACATAGGAGCAAAGATTAGGCCATTCAGCCCATCGAGTCTGCTCCACCATTCAATCATGGCTGATAAGTTTCTCAACTGCATTCTCGCACTTTCTCTCTTGATCCCCTTGATACTTAAGAACCTATCTATCTCAATCTTAAATATACTCAATGACTTGGCCTCCACAGCCTTCTGTGGCAATGTATTCCATAGATTCACCACTCTCTGGCTTCTTATTCTTAAGTTTCTCCTTATCTCCATTCCAAAAGGTTGTGCCCTTGGGCCCTGGTCTCTCCTACCAATGGAAACATCTTCCCAACATCTACTCTGTCCAGGCCATTTGGTATTCCGTATGTTTCAATTTCAGATACCCCCACCCCACCACGTCCTTCTAAACTCCAACAAGTATGGGCCCAGAGTCCTCAAATGTTCCTCATATGTTAAGCTTTTCATTTCTGGGACCATTCTTGTAAACTTCTTCTGAACACGTTCCAGAGCCCATGCATCCTTCCTGAGATATGGGGCCCAAAACTGTGCACTATACTCCCAATGTGATCTGACCAGAGCCTTAGAGAGCCTCAGAAGTACATCCCTGCTTTTATATTCAAGTCCTCTCAAAGTAAATGCCATCATTGCATTTACCTTCGCAACTACTGGGCCTCTTGCTGAGATATTTGTATCATCGATAGTCACAGGTGAGGTGCCGGAAGACTGGAGGTTGGCAAACATGGTGCCACTGTTTAAGAAGGGTGGTTAGGACAAGCCAGGGAACTATAGACCGGTGAGCCTGACCTCGGTGATGGGCATGTTGTCGGAGGGAATCCTGAGGGACTGGATGTACATGTATTTGGAAAGGCAAGGACTGATTAGGGATAGTCAACATGGTTTTGTGCGTGGGAAATCATGTCTCACAAACTTGATTGAGTTTTTTGAAGAAGTAACAAAGAGGATTGATGAGGGCAGAGTGGTAGATGTGATCTATATGGACTTCAGTAAGGCGTTCGACAAGGTTCCCCATGGGAGACTGATTAGCTGGGTTAGGTCTCACGGAATACAGGGAGAACTAGCCATTTGGATACAGAACTGGCTCAAAGGTAGAAGACAGAGGGAGGTGGAGGGTTATTTTTCAGACTGGAGGCCTGTGACCAGTGGAGTGCCACAAGGATCGGTGCTGGGTCCTCTACTTTTTGTCATTTACATAAATGATTTGGGTGCGAGCATAAGAGGTACAGTTAGTAAGTTTGCAGCTGACACCAAAATTGGAGGTGTAGTGGACAGCAAAGGGGGATACCTCAGATTACAACAGGATCTGGACCAGATGGGCCAATGGGCTGAGAAGTGGAAGATGGAGTTTAATTCAGATAAATGCAAGGTGCTGCATTTTGGGAAAGCAAATCTTGGCAGGACGTATATACTTAATGGTAAGGTCCTAGGGAGTGCCCTTCCTATTGGAAAGATGTTGTGAAACTTGAAAGGGTTCAGAAAAGATTTACAAGGATGTTGCCAGGGTTGGAGGATCTGAGCTACAGGGAGAGGCTGAACAGACTGGGGCTGTTTTCCCTGAAGGGTCGGGGGCTGAGGGGTGACCTTATAGAGGTTTACAAACTTATGAGGGGAATGGATAGGATAAATAGGCAAAGTCTTTTCCCTAGGGTCGGGGATTCCAGAACTAGAGGGCATAGGTTTAGGGTGAGAGGGGAAAGATATAAAAGAGACCTAAGGGGCAACTTTTTCACACAGAGGGTGGTATGGGTATGGAATGAGCTGCCAGAGGAAGTGGTAGAGGCTGGTACAATTGCAACATTTAAGAGGCATTTTGATGGGTATATGAATAGGAAGGGTTTGGAGGGATATGGGCCGGGTACTGGCAGGTGGGACTAGATTGGGTTGGGATATCTGGTCGGCATGGACGGGAAGGGTCTGTTTCCATGCTGTACATCTCTATGACTGTATGACTCTACTGACTCATTCTGCAAGTTTACCTTGAGAGAATCCTGGACGAGAACTCCCAAGTCTTTTTGCCCTTCAGACTTATCCATTTTCTCCCCATTTAGAAAATAGTTTGCACCTCTAGTCTTCCTACTGAAGTGCATGAGCTCACACTTGCCCCTGTTGTACTCCACCAGTCTCCTCTTTGCCAACTGTCCTAACCTGTCCAAATCCTTCTGCAGCTCCCCCCCCCAGCAGCTGAAATGCTTCCTGCCTGTCTACCTATCTTTGTATCATCTGGAAACTTAGCCAGGATGTCCTCAGTTCCTTCATCTAGATTGTTAATGTACAAAGTGAAAAGTTGTGGTCTGAACACTGAGCCTTGTGAAACAGCTGTCCTGAGAGAGACCCTTTTATCCCCATTCTCTGCTTTCTGCCATTCAGCCAAACTTCTATCCATGCTAGCACCTCGCTTCTAACACCATGGACCCTTATCTTAATCAGTAACCTCTTGTGTGACAACTTATCAAAAGCCTTCTTGAAGTCCAGGTAGATAACATCCATTGGCTCTCCTTGGTCTAACCTGCTTGTTACATCCTCAAAGAATTCGAGCAAATTTGTCAGGCATGACCCCTCCCCCTCCCCCCGATGAAACCATGCTGACGTTGCCCTATTTTACCATACACTTCTAAGTATTCAGAAATCTCATCCTTCACAATGGATTCTTGGATCTTACCCACGACCAAAGTTAGGCTAATTGGTCTGTAATTTTCCGTCTTTTGCCTTACTCCCTTTTTAAATAGGGGTGTTAAATTAGCAATTTTCCAGTTCTCTAGGACTCTCTTCGATTCTAGTGATTCCTGGAAAATTACCACTAAGGCCTCCAGTATCTCTTCAGTTATT
This sequence comes from Chiloscyllium plagiosum, assembly GCF_037043375.1. Lineage (NCBI taxonomy): Eukaryota > Metazoa > Chordata > Chondrichthyes > Orectolobiformes > Hemiscylliidae > Chiloscyllium > Chiloscyllium plagiosum. The sequence continues at coordinate 5,975,016 of NW_028270142.1, forward strand.
TCCCTTAAAATTCTGGGGAGTAGTCCATCTGGTCCAGGTGATTTATCCATCTTCAGGCCATTCAGTTTTTCCAACACCTTCTCTTTGGTGATGGCCATCATACTCAGCTCTGCCCCCGACTCTCTTGAATGTTTGGGATATTACTGATATCTTGATGAAGGGTTTATGCCTGAAACATCTCCTGCTCCTCAGATTTTGCATGACCTGCTGTGCTTTTCCAGCACCACACTCTTGACTCTGACTCTCCAGGATCTGCAGTCCTCACTTTCTCTCTGTGCCTTCCACTGTGAAGACTGACACAAAGTAATTATTCAGCTCCTCAGCCAATTCCTTATTCCCTACTACTATCTCTCCAGCGTGGCCTAATGTCCAGTTTTGCCTCTCTTTTGTCCTTTATATATCTAAAGAAACTCTTACAGTCTTCCTTTATATCACTGGCCAGCTTACCCTCGTATTTAATCTTCTCCCTCCTTATTTCTTATTTTGTTGCCCTGTGTTGGTCTTTGTGTTTCTAAGTTTCTATGTTCTTTAAGGAAGACAACTCTATCCTTATCTGGTCTGGATACACGTGATTCCAGATCCAAAGCAATATGGTTGACTCTCAGCTGGTGGGAAAGCCAGTCAGTTGTATCAACAACTAGAAAGGAAAAGAAAACATCAGCAGAGAGGTTTCCATGTGTTCACTATGTCCCACTTCCTAAATCCCCTCCCCTCCTCCTTGATGGTCAACGCCATTGGGAGCAATCGCTAAAGGTACAGGATATACTCTGGCTGGGGGACTTCAATGTCCATCACAATGAGGGGCTCAGCAGCTGCAGCAGCATTATGGACCACACTGGCTGGGCCCTAAAGGACATAGCTGTTAGAGTGGGTCTGCAGCCGATGCTGAAGGAACCAACCAGAGGGAAAAACATAATTGACCTCATCCTCACCGATCTTTCCAATGGCGCCTGTCCATATCAGTGACCACCACACAGTCCTTGTGGAGACAACATCCCGCCTTCACATTGAAAATACCCTCCATCGTGTTGTGTGACCACTATCATCGTGCTAAATGGGACAGACTTCGAACAGATCTAGCAACTCATGCCTGGCCATCCATGAAGCATTGTGGGCCATCAACAGCAGCAGAATTGTACTTCAGCACAATTTGTAACCTTGTTTCCCAGCATATCCCCCATGATCATACAGTGTGTTAGCTTTTATTAGTAGAGGGATTGAGTTTCGGAACCATGAGGTCATGCTGCAGCTGTACAAAACTCTGGTGCGGCCGCACTTGGAGTGTTGCGTACAGTTCTGTTCACCGCATTATAGGAAGGATGTGAAAGCTTTGGAAAGGGTGCAGAGGAGATTTACCAGGATGTTGCCTGGTATGGAGGGATGGTCTTACAAGGAAAAGCTGAGGGACTTGAGGCTGTTTTCATTAGAGAGAGGAAGGCTGAGAGGTGACTTAAGATAATCAGAGGGTTAGGTATGGTGGTGATGGCTAGCACGAGGGGGCATAGTTTTAAATTGAGGGGTTTTAGATACAGGACAGATGCCAGAGGTACTTGTTTTACTCAGAGAGTAATAGGGGTGTGGAACGGCCTACCTGCTACAGTAGTAGACTCACCGATTTAAGGATATTTAAATGGTCATTGGATAGACATATGGACGAGAATGGAATAGTGTCGGTTTGATGGGCTTCAGATTGGTTCCACAAGTTGGTGCAACATCAAGGGTCGAAGGGCCTGTACCGAGCTGTAATTTTCTACGTTCTACCATCAAGTCCAGGGATTAACCCTAGTTCACTGGAGAGTGTGTGTGTGTGTGTGTGTGTGTGTGTGTGGGGGGGGGGGGGGGGGGGGGGGGGCATGCCAGGAGCAGCACCAGGCAGACCTGAAGATGAGGTACCAACTTGGTGAAGCTAACAAACAGGACTACTTGCATGGCAAACAGCATGAGCACGAGGTGATGGACAGAGCTAAGTAATCCTGTAATCAGTGGATGGGATCTAAGCTCTGCAGTCCTGCCACATCCAGTCACGAATGGTGATGGACAATTAAACAACTCACTGGAGGAGGAGGCTCCACAAATATCCCCCTCCTCAATGATGGAGCAACCCAGCACATCAGGGCAAAAGACTGAATCCATCGCAACAATCTTCCATCAGAAGTGCCAAGTCGATGAACCATCTCAGCCCCTTCCCGTGGTCCCCAGCGTTACAGATACCAGTCTTCAGCCAATTCGATTCCCTCCAGGATTTATCATGTCCCCAGTCACTCTGTTCCAGTACAGCTACAACACTAGCATTTACCAAAAAATGTGAAAGTTTCTAAGGTATGTCCTGACACAAAAATGGGATGACAAGTGGCAAGTAACAGTCATGCCACACCAACACCAGGCTATGACCATTTCCAACAAGATACAATCTAACCACCATCACTGAGATTCAAAGGTGTTACCATTATTGAATCCACCGCTATCACCATCTTGTGGATGACCATTGATTAGAAACTCAAATGGACTTGCCATATCAATGCAGTGTCTCCAAGAGCAGAGAGGAGAAAATGCAGACTGCAGACGCTGGTGATCAGAGTCGAGTGTATGGTGCTGGAAAAGCACAGCAGGTCAGGCAGCATCCGAGGAGCAGGAGAATCGATGTTTCAGGCATAAGCCCTGATGCTGCCTGACCTGCTGTGCTTTTCCAGCACCACATTCTTGACACTACAAGAGCAGGTCAGAGGTTACGAATACTGCAGCGAGTAATTCACCTCCTGACACCCCGAGGTCTGGTTTTGTGATGGAACACTCTCTACTTGTCTGGATGGGTGCAGCTCCAACAACACTGAAAAAGCTCGATATGATTCAGGGTAAAGCAGCCCACTTGACTGGCACCACATTCACAAACATCCACTCCCCCCACCATCAACACTCAGTAGCAGCAGTGTGTATTATCTACAAGGTGTACTGCTGAAATTCACCAAAGATCCTCAGACAGCATCTTTCAAACCCACACCCACTTCCATTTAGAAAGACAAGGGCAGCAGATACATGGGAACATCAGCAGCTGCAAGTTCCCCTCCAAGCCACTCCCAATCCTGACTTGGAAATATATCACCGTTCCTTTACCGTCGCTGGGTCAAAATCCTGGAGTTCCCTCCCTAAGGGCACCTACAGCACACGGACTGCAGCGGGTCAAGAATGCAGCTCACCCCCACCTTCCCAAGGGGCAGCTAGGGGCGGGGCAATAAATGTTGGCCTAGCCAGCGACGCCCATGTCCCAAAAGTGAATAAAAACATTTTAATTAAAAAGAGCCTTGTTTTATTTTCCTTTTTACATCCAGAAGTGCTCAGACACAACTGAACATTTTTCCCCTCATCACCCTTTCACCCATCTATGAACCAGCACCAGTAAATCTGTCGTGTTTTCCAATGAAAAGCACTTTAGGGACAATGCAGATCACCAACAGTTAGATAGAGAGAGAGGAGAATGTCTTTTTTAGTATTAAAAATCATCAACCAGGAATCAGCTAATGGTGAATCAGAAGGGGGCACCATCCGAAGATGGTGTACCTGAAATGCTAACGGTTTGTTCTGAGCCTCAGTGCTGTTGCTGAGAGAGCTGTCTCTGCTTCAGTTTACACAAGGACGGGGTTTTTTTTAGGACAGTAAGTGATGAACACTGAACTGAGACACAAGCTTGGCCTATAGATAATATACAGAACATGCTGATATAGTGATGCAGAGTTCCATTTAATTCATGCAAGTTTATCATGGGTGTACGCTTCCCATCCGGGCACACCAGCTCATAGTTTCATTTTAAATTACTAGTTTGTCCAAGCTCCTGCATTCCGAGGGAAGAACAGCAAACTCGCAACAAGCAAAACCAAAAATAAAAGGGAATACACATTAAAGGAGAATATACTGAGAGGGGTGGATGAACTGAGAGACCTTGGTGCCCCTAAAGTCCCTAAATGTTGCAGCACAGGGAGGTATACTTGGAAAGGAACTATCAAATACTCTCCTTCATTGGCAGAGGGATGGAATACAAAAGTGGGGATAAAACGTTGCAGCGGTATCAGACACAGGGGAGACCACAACTGCGTGTAGTTCTGGTCACCACATGACAGGAAGGACATCATTGCTCTGGAGAGAGCGCAGAGGAGATGTACCGAAAAGTTGCAAGATTTGGAGAATTGCTCCTGTGTGGAGAGTTTGGAGTGGTTGGGGTTATTTTCACTAGAACAGAGAAGGCTGAGGGGTGATATGAGTGAGGGATACAATATTGTGAAGGGTCCAGATAGGGTAGATAGGAGGAAGCTGATTCCCTTGGCAGAGTTCAAAAACCAGGGGTTATAAGTTCAAGCTAAGTAGCAGAAGGATTAGAGGGGATTGAGGAAAACCCATTTTACCCAGAGGGTGGTGGGTGTGAGGATTTCACCGCCTGAGCTGCTGGCGGATGCAGAGACCAGAAATCTTTTTAAAAAGGACCTGGAGCTGCCTCTTAAGTGCTGCAAACTGCAGGGCCATGGGCCGCATGCAGGGAGGGCATCCGAGTATCTTTGGGTCAGCATAGGCAAGAGGGGCCGAAAGCCCCATTCTGCGCCTGATCATTTGTATGGTTCTGTCCTTGGGAAGGAAGCAGAATTGATGCTTTGAGTCGCGTGACTCTTTATCAGAACTCAAAGAAACATTTATCTGAAACTCGTAATTTCAAAGTTTGATTGAAATGAAGAGGTCACACATACTCTCTCTCTCACACACACACACATACACTCTCACTCTCTCACACATTCACACACAAACACACACTCTCTCATACACACTCACACACAAACACACACACTCACTCTCCAACACATGCGCTCACACAAACACGCTGTCTCACACACCCTCACACACACACTGTCTCACACACATGTGCTCACACACACAAACTCACACCCACGCAAACACTCACACTCGCCCTCTCACATGAACACTCACACTCGCTCTCTCACACACCCTCAAACTCTCTCCCACACACTCACATTCTCTCCCACACTCGCACAAACACCACACACACACACACTCTCAAATTCTCTCCCACACACATTCACACTCTCTCCCACACTCACACAAACACCACACACACACTCTCAAACTCTCTCCCATACACACATTCGCTGTCTCACACACACCCACTCACATTTGGCCCATCGAATCTACACTGATCCTCCAAAGACCATCCCCCCCAGACCCAACCCCATACCCTATCCCTGCATTTTCCATGGCCAATTCACGTGACCTGCACATCTTTGGACTGTGGGAGGAAGCCGGAGCACCCGGAGGAAACCCACGCAGACACAGGGAGAATGTGCAAACTCCACACAGACAGTCACCCGAGGCTGGAATCGAACCTGAGTCATGACGCTGTGAGGCAGCAGTGCTAACCACTGAGCCACCAAGCCGCCCCCCAAAAAAAGCTTATTTTACGTGGGTGGGGGAGGATGAGGGGTGAGAAGTAGGTGGGTGGGGTACAGTTGGGTGAGGTGAGTCGGTCTAGGTAGGTGAGGCCATCATTGGGAGGTATCAGTTGTGAAGTTACCCAAGTGTTAGGCTCGGGGTTAATCTGACATTAGGAGAAAGCGGGGACTGTCCTGATGAAGGGCTTGTGCCCGAAACATTGACTCTCCTGCTCCTCAGATGCTGCCTGACCTGCTGTGCTTTCTCAGCACCACACTTTTCGACTGACTTTAATCTGAAATTTCTTGGGAAACTAGTCACGGAAATACAACAGAACCATCAGCGAGCTGCACTTTAGTTTCAGTCAGTCAGACGAGGGAAGGGTCACAGGGAACTGGGGAATTGCTCATCAGGAGGTGACATTTCTGAGTTCGTTACATGTAGGTTCAGCAGGGTTTTGACACGCACGATTCTAAACATCCTCAACACACATGTTCCTCAACAGCCTCAACACACAGGCTCAACATCCTCAACACACAGCTTCCTCAACATCCTCAACACGCATGCTCCTCAGCATCCTTAACACGCATGCCCCTCAACATCCTCAACACACATGTTCCTCAACATCCTCAACACGCATGCCCCTCAACATCTTCAACACGCAGCTTCCTCAACATCCTCAACACGCATGCTCCTCAGCATCCTTAACACGCATGCCCCTCAACATCCTCAACACACATGTTCCTCAACATCCTCAACACGCAGCTTCCTCAACATCGTCAACACGCATGCACCTCAACACGTAGGTTCATCAAATCCTCCACAGGCATGTTCCTCAACATCCTCAACACACATGTTCCTCAACATCGTCAACACGCATGCCCCTCAACATCCTCAACACGCATGCTCCTCAACATCGTCAACACGCATGCCCCTCAACAAGCCTCAACACGCAGGTTCCTCAACATCCTCAACATGTATGTTCCTCCACATCCTCAACACGTATGTTTCTCCACATCCTCAACACGTATGTTCCTCAACATCCTCAACACACAGATTCCTCAACATCCTCAACACGCGTGTTCCTCAACATCCTCAACACGTATGTTCCTCAACATCCTCAACACACATGTTCCTCAACATCCTCAATATGTAGCTTCAACATCTTCAACACTCAGCTTCATCAACATCCTCAACACGCAGCTTCATCAACATTCTCAACACGCATGTTCCTCAACATCTTCAACACGCAGGTTCCTCAACCTCAACACGTATGTTCCTCAACATCCACAACACGCATGCTCCACAACATCCTCAACACGCAGCTTTCTCAACATCCTCAACACACATGCTCCTCAACATCCTCAACACGTATGTTCCTCAACATCCTCTACATGTATGTTCCTCAACATCCTCAACACGCAGCTTCCTCAACATCCTCAACACGCATGTTCCTCAACGTCCTCAACACGCAGGTTCCTCAACATCCTCAACAAACATGCTCCTCAACATCCTCAGCACGTATGTTTCTCCACATCCTCAACACGTATGTTCCTCAACATCCTCAACACACAGCTTCCTCAACATCCTCAACACGCGTGTTCCTCAACATCCTCAACACGTATGTTCCTCAACATCCTCAACACACATGTTCCTCAACATCCTCAATATGTAGCTTCAACATCTTCAACACTCAGCTTCATCAACATCCTCAACACACATGCTCCTCAACATTCTCAACACGCATGTTCCTCAACATCTTCGACACGCAGGTTCCTCAACCTCAACACGTATGTTCCTCAACAACCTCAACACACATGCTCCTCAACATCCTCAACACGCATGCTCCACAACATCCTCAACACACAGCTTTCTCAACATCCTCAACACACATGTTCCTCAACATCGTCAACACGCATGCCCCTCAACATCCTCAACACGCATGCTCCTCAACATCGTCAACACGCATGCCCCTCAACAAGCCTCAACATGCAGGTTCCTCAACATCCTCAACATGTATGTTCCTCCACATCCTCAACACGTATGTTTCTCCACATCCTCAAAACGTATGTTCCTCAACATCCTCAACACACAGCTTCCTCAACATCCTCAACACGCGTGTTCCTCAACATCCTCAACACGTATGTTCCTCAACATCCTCAATATGTAGCTTCAACATCTGCAACACTCAGCTTCATCAACATCCTCAACACGCAGCTTCATCAACATTCTCAACACGCATGTTCCTCAACATCTTCAACACGCAGGTTCCTCAACCTCAACACGTATGTTCCTCAACATCCACAACACGCATGCTCCACAACATCCTCAACACGCAGCTTTCTCAACATCCTCAACACACATGCTCCTCAACATCCTCAACACGTATGTTCCTCAACATCCTCTACATGTATGTTCCTCAACATCCTCAACACGCAGCTTCCTCAACATCCTCAACACGCATGTTCCTCAACGTCCTCAACACGCAGGTTCCTCAACATCCTCAACAAACATGCTCCTCAACATCCTCAACACGCATGTTCCTCAACGTCCTCAACACGCAGGTTCCTCAACATCCTCAACACACATGCCACTCAACATCCTCAACACACATGCTCCGCAACATCCCCAACACAGTTTCCTCAACAAGCCTCAACACGCATGCCCCTCAATATCCTCAACACACATGTTCCTCAACATCCTCAACACGCATGCCCCTCAACATCCTCAACACGCAGGTTCCTCAACATCCACAACACGCATGCTCCTCAACATCCTCAACACGCATGCTCCTCAACATCATCAACACGCATGCCCCTCAACATCCTCAACACACATATTCCTCAATATCCTCAACACGCATGTTCCTCAACATCCTCAATACGCAGATTCCTCAACATCGTCAACACGCATGCCACTCAACATCCTCAACACGCAGGTTCATCAACATCCTCAACACGCATGTTCCGCAACATCCACAACACACATGTTCCTAAAATTCCTCAACATGCATATTCCTCAACATCCTCAACACACATGTTCCTTAAAACGCATACTCAACACGCATGTTCCTCAACATCCTCAACACACATGCTCCTCAACATCCTCAACACGCATGCTCAACATTCTCACCACATATGCTCCTCAACATCCTCAACATGCATGCTCAACATCCTCACCACGCATGTTCCTCAACATCCTCAACACGCATGCTCAACATCCTCAACACACACGTTCGTCAACATCCTCAACACGCATGCTCCGCAACATCCTCAACATGCAGATTCCTCAACATCCTAAACACACAGCTTCCTCAAAATCCTCAACACGCATGCTCAACCTCCTCAACACACATGCTCAAAATCCTCAACACACACGTTCGTCAACATCCTCAACACGCAGCTTCCTCAAAATCCTCAACACACATGCTCCTCAACATCCTCAACACACATGTTCTGCAAGATCCTCAATACGCAGGTTCCTCAACATCCTCAACACGCATGTTCCGCAACATCCACAACACGCATGTTCCTCAACATCCTCAACACGCAGCTTCCTCAACATCCACAACATGCATGTTCCTAAAATTCCTCAACATGCATATTCCTCAACACACATGTTCCTTAAACGCATACTCAACACGCATGTTTCTCCACATCCTCAACACACATGCTCCTCAACATCTTCAACACGCATGCTCAACACCCTCACCACGCATGTTCCTCAACATCCTCAACACGCATGCTCAACATCCTCAACACACACGTTCGTCAACATCCTCAACACGCGTGCTCCGCAACATCCTCAACACGCAGATTCCTCAACATCCTCAACACACAGGTTCTTCCACATCCTCAACATGCATGTTCCTCAACATCCTCAACACGCAGCTTCGTCATCATCCTCAACACGCACATTCCTCAACATCTTCAACACGTATGTTCCTCAACATCCTCAACACACAGGTTTCTCAACATCCTCAACACACATGCTCCTCAACATTCTCAACACGCATGTTCCTCAACATCTTCGACACGCAGGTTCCTCAACCTCAACACGTATGTTCCTCAACATCCTCAACACACATGCTCCTCAACATCCTCAACACGCATGCTCCACAACATCCTCAACACGCAGCTTTCTCAACATCCTCAACACACATGCTCCTCAACATCCTCAACATGTATGTTCCTCAACACGCATGTTCCTCAACATTCTCAACACGTAGGTTCTTCAACATCCTCAACACGCATATTCCTCAACGTCCTCAACACGCATGCTCCTCAACATCATCAACACGCAGGTTCCTCAACATCCTCAACAGGCATATTCCACAAAATCCTCAACACGCATGTTCCACAACATCCTCAACACACATGCTCCTCAGCATCCTCAACACGCATGTTCCACAACATCCACAACACACATATTCCACAACATCCTCAACACGCATGTTCGACAACATCCACAACACGCATGCTCCTCAACATCCTCAACAAGCATGTTCCGCAACATCCACGACACACATGTTCCACAACATCCTCAACACGCAGCTTCCTCAACAACCACAACACACATGTTCCTAAAAATCCTCAACATGCATATTCCTCAACATCCTCAACACACATGTTCCTTAAAACGCATACTCAACATGCATGTTCCTCAACATCCTCACCACGCATGTTGCTCAATATCCTCAACACGCATGCTCAACATCCTCAACACGCATGCTCAACATCCTCAACACACACATTCATCAACATCCTCAACACGCAGATTCCTCAACATCCTCAACACACAGATTCCTCAACATCCTCAACACGCAGCTTCCTCAACATCCTCAACACGCATGCTCCTCAATATCCTCCACACGCAGTTTCTTCAACATCCTCAACACGCAGATTCCTCAACATCCTCAACACGCAGCTTCCTCAACATCCTCAACACACATGTTCCGCAAGATCCTCAACACGCAGGTTCCTCAACATCCTCAACACGTATGTTCCTCCACATCCTCAACATGCATGTTCCTCAACACCCTTAACACGCAGCTTCCTCATCATCCTCAACACGCATGTTCCTCAACATCCTCAACACGTATGTTTCTCAACATCCTCAATATGTAGCTTCAACATCTTCAACACTCAGCTTCATCAACATCCTCACCACGCAGCTTCCTCAACATCCTCAACATGCATGTTCCTCAACATCCTCAACACGCATGTTCCTCAACATCCTCAACACGCATGTTCCTAAATATCCTCAAGACGCAGCTTCCTCAACATCCTCAACAAGCATGCTCCTCAACATACTCAACACACATGTTCCGCAAGATCCTCAACACGCAGGTTCCTCCACATCCTCAACATACATGTTCCTCAACACCCTCAACACGCAGCTTCCTCATCATCCTCAACACGCATGCTCCTCAACATCCACAACACACATGTTCCTCAACATACTCAACACGCAGCTTCCTCAACATCCACAACACGCATGTTCCTAAAATTCCTCAACATGCATATTCCTCAACATCCTCAACACACATGTTCCTTAAAACGCATACTCAACACGCATGTTCTTCAACATCCTCAACACAAATGCTCCTCAACATCCTCAACACGCATGCTCAACATCCTCACCACGCATGTTGCTCAACATCCTCAACACACAGGTTCCTCAACAACCTCAACACGCATATTCCACAACTTCCTCAACACGCATATTCCACAACATCCTCAACTCGCATGCTCCTCAACATCCTCAACACGCAGCTTACTCAAAATCCTCAACACGCATGCTCAACATCCTCAACACACATGCTCAACATCCTCAACACACACGTTCGTCAACATCCTCAACACGCAGTTTCCTCAACATCCTCAACACACAGCTTCCTCAAAATCCTCAACACACATGCTCCTCAACATCCTCAACACACATGTTCCGCAAGACCCTCAACACGCAGGTTCCTCAACACCCTCAACACGCATGTTCCTCAACATCCTCAACATGCAGCAACCTCATCATCCACAACACGCATATTCCACAACATCCTCAACACGCATGTTCCACAACAACCTCAACACACATGCTCCTCAGCATCCTCAACACGCATGTTCCACAACATCTACAACACGCATATTCCACAACATCCTCAACACGCATGTTAGACAACATCCACAACACGCATGCTCCTCAACATCCTCAACAAGCATGTTCCGCAACATCCACAACACGCATGTTCCACAACATCCACAACACGCAGCTTCCTCAACAACCAAAACACGCATGTTCCTAAAAATCCTCAACATGCAAATTCCTCAACATCCTCAACACACATGTTCCTTAAAACGCATACTCAACACACATGTTCCTCAACATCCTCAACACACATGCTCCTCAAAATTCTCAACACGTATGCTCAACATCCTCACCATGCATATTCCTCAACATCCACAACACGCATGCTCAACAGCCTCAACACACACGTTCGTCAACATCCTCAACACGCATGCTCCTCAACATCCTCAACATGCAGTTTCCTCAACATCCTCAACACGCAGATTCCTCAATATCCCCAACAGGCAGCTTCATCAACATCCTCAACACGCATGTTCCACAATATCCTCAACACACATGCTCCTCAACATCCTCAACACGCAGCTTCCTCAACATTCTCAACACGCATGTTCCACAACAACCTCAACACACATGCTCCTCAGCATCCTCAACACGCATGTTCCACAACATCCACAACACGCATATTCCACAACATCCTCAACACGCATGTTAGACAACATCCACAACACGCATGCTCCTCAACAAGCATGTTCCGCAACATCCACAACACGCATGCTCCTCAACATCCTCAACACGCAGCTTCCTCAACAACCACAACACGCATGTTCCTAAAAATCCTCAACATGCAAATTCCTCAACATCCTCAACACACATGTTCCTTAAAACGCATACTCAACACACATGTTCCTCAACATCCTCAACACACATGCTCCTCAACATTCTCAACACGTATGCTCAACATCCTCACCATGCATGTTCCTCAACATCCACAACACGCATGCTCAACAGCCTCAACACACACGTTCGTCAACATCCTCAACACGCATGCTCCTCAACATCCTCAACACGTAGTTTCCTCAACATCCTCAACACGCAGATTCCTCAACATCCTCAACAGGCAGCTTCCTCAACATCCTCAACACACATGCTCCTCAATATGCTCAACACGCAGTTTCCTCAACATCCTCAACACACATATTCCACAACATCCTCAACACGCATGTTCCACAATATCCTCAACACACATGCTCCTCAACATCCTCAACACGCAGCTTCCTCAACATTCTCAACACGCAAGTTCCTCAACATGCTAAACACGCATGTTCCACAATATCCTCAACACACATGCTCCTCAACATCCTCAACACGCAGCTTCCTCAACATTCTCAACACGCATGTACCGCAACATCCTCAACACGCATGTTCCACAACAACCTCAACACACATGCTCCTCAGCATCCTCAACACGCATGTTCCACAACATCCACAACACGCATATTCCACAACATCCTCAACACGCATGTTAGACAACATCCACAACACGCATGCTCCTCAACATTCTCAACAAGCATGTTCCGCAACATCCACAACACGCATGCTCCTCAACATCCTCAACACGCAGCTTCCTCAACAACCACAACACGCATGTTCCTAAAAATCCTCAACATGCAAATTCCTCAACATCCTCAACACACATGTTCCTTAAAACGCATACTCAACACACATGTTCCTCAACATCCTCAACACACATGCTCCTCAACATTCTCAACACGTATGCTCAACATCCTCACCATGCATGTTCCTCAACATCCACAACACGCATGCTCAACAGCCTCAACACACACGTTCGTCAACATCCTCAACACGCATGCTCCTCAACATCCTCAACACGCAGTTTCCTCAACATCCTCAACACGCAGATTCCTCAACATCCTCAACAGGCAGCTTCCTCAACATCCTCAACACACATGTTAGACAACATCCACAACACGCATGCTCCTCAACATTCTCAACAAGCATGTTCCGCAACATCCACAACACGCATGCTCCTCAACATCCTCAACACGCAGCTTCCTCAACAACCACAACACGCATGTTCGTAAAAATCCTCAACATGCAAATTCCTCAACATCCTCAACACACATGTTCCTTAAAACGCATACTCAACACACATGTTCCTCAACATCCTCAACACACATGCTCCTCAACATTCTCAACACGTATGCTCAACATCCTCACCATGCATGTTCCTCAACATCCACAACACGCATGCTCAACAGCCTCAACACACACGTTCGTCAACATCCTCAACACGCATGCTCAACATCCTCAACACGCAGTTTCCTCAACATCCTCAACACGCAGATTCCTCAACATCCTCAACAGGCAGCTTCCTCAACATCCTCAACACACATGTTAGACAACATCCACAACACGCATGCTCCTCAACATTCTCAACAAGCATGTTCCGCAACATCCACAACACGCATGCTCCTCAACATCCTCAACACGCAGCTTCCTCAACAACCACAACACGCATGTTCCTAAAAATCCTCAACATGCAAATTCCTCAACATCCTCAACACACATGTTCCTTAAAACGCATACTCAACACACATGTTCCTCAACATCCTCAACACACATGCTCCTCAACATTCTCAACACGTATGCTCAACATCCTCACCATGCATGTTCCTCAACATCCACAACACGCATGCTCAACAGCCTCAACACACACGTTCGTCAACATCCTCAACACGCATGCTCCTCAACATCCTCAACACGCAGTTTCCTCAACATCCTCAACACGCAGATTCCTCAACATCCTCAACAGGCAGCTTCCTCAACATCCTCAACACACATGCTCCTCAATATGCTCAACACGCAGTTTCCTCAACATCCTCAACACACATATTCCACAACATCCTCAACACGCATGTTCCACAATATCCTCAACACACATGCTCCTCAACATCCTCAACACGCAGCTTCCTCAACATTCTCAACACGCAAGTTCCTCAACATGCTAAACACGCATGTTCCACAATATCCTCAACACACATGCTCCTCAACATCCTCAACACGCAGCTTCCTCAACATTCTCAACACGCATGTACCGCAACATCCTCAACACGCATGTTCCACAACAACCTCAACACACATGCTCCTCAGCATCCTCAACACGCATGTTCCACAACATCCACAACACGCATATTCCACAACATCCTCAACACACAGCTTCCTCAACATCCTCAACACACATGTTCCTCAACATCCTCAATATGTAGCTTCAACATCTTCAACACTCAGCTTCATCAACATCCTCAACACGCAGCGTCATCAACATCCTCAACGCGCAGGTTCCTCAACATCCTCAACATGCATGCTCCTCAACATCCTCAACACGCATGTTCCTCAACATCCTCAACACACAGATTCCTCAACATCCTCAACACGCAGGTTCCTCAACATCCTCAACACGCATGTTCCACAACATCCTAAAGATTCAGCTTCCTCAACATCCTCAACATACAGCTTCCTCAACATCCTCAACATACACATTCCTCAACATCCTCAACACGCAAGTTCCTCAACATGCTAAACATGCATGTTACTCAACATCCTCAACACACATGCTCCTCAACATCCAGGTTCCTCAACATCCTCAACATGCAGCTTCCTCAACTTCCTCAACACGCAGCTTCCACAACTTCCTCAACATGCAGCTTCCTCAACATCCTCAACACGCATGCTCCTCAACATCCTCAACACACATTCCTCAACATCCTCAACACACATGCTCCTCAACATCCAGGTTCCTCAACATCCTCAACACACACGTTCGTCAACATCCTCAACATGCAGTTTCCTCAACATCCTCAACACACAGCTTCCTCAAAATCCTCAACACACATGCTCCTCAACATCCTCAACACACATGTTCCGCAAGACCCTCAACACGCAGGTTCCTCAACACCCTCAACACGCATGTTCCTCAACATCCTCAACATGCAGCAACCTCATCATCCACAACACGCATATTCCACAACATCCTCAACACGCATGTTCCACAACAACCTCAACACACATGCTCCTCAGCATCCTCAACACGCATGTTCCACAACATCTACAACACGCATATTCCACAACATCCTCAACACGCATGTTAGACAACATCCACAACACGCATGCTCCTCAACATCCTCAACACGCAGCTTCCTCAACAACCAAAACACGCATGTTCCTAAAAATCCTCAACATGCAAATTCCTCAACATCCTCAACACACATGTTCCTTAAAACGCATACTCAACACACATGTTCCTCAACATCCTCAACACACATGCTCCTCAAAATTCTCAACACGTATGCTCAACATCCTCACCATGCATGTTCCTCAACATCCACAACACGCATGCTCAACAGCCTCAACACACACGTTCGTCAACATCCTCAACACGCATGCTCCTCAACATCCTCAACACGCAGTTTCCTCAACATCCTCAACACGCAGATTCCTCAACATCCCCAACAGGCAGCTTCATCAACATCCTCAACACGCATGTTCCACAATATCCTCAACACACATGCTCCTCAACATCCTCAACACGCAGCTTCCTCAACATTCTCAACACGCATGTTCCACAACAACCTCAACACACATGCTCCTCAGCATCCTCAACACGCATGTTCCACAACATCCACAACACGCATATTCCACAACATCCTCAACACGCATGTTAGACAACATCCACAACACGCATGCTCCTCAACATTCTCAACAAGCATGTTCCGCAACATCCACAACACGCATGCTCCTCAACATCCTCAACACGCAGCTTCCTCAACAACCACAACACGCATGTTCCTAAAAATCCTCAACATGCAAATTCCTCAACATCCTCAACACACATGTTCCTTAAAACGCATACTCAACACACATGTTCCTCAACATCCTCAACACACATGCTCCTCAACATTCTCAACACGTATGCTCAACATCCTCACCATGCATGTTCCTCAACATCCACAACACGCATGCTCAACAGCCTCAACACACACGTTCGTCAACATCCTCAACACGCATGCTCCTCAACATCCTCAACACGCAGTTTCCTCAACATCCTCAACACGCAGATTCCTCAACATCCTCAACAGGCAGCTTCCTCAACATCCTCAACACACATGCTCCTCAATATGCTCAACACGCAGTTTCCTCAACATCCTCAACACACATATTCCACAACATCCTCAACATGCATGTTCCACAATATCCTCAACACACATGCTCCTCAACATCCTCAACACGCAGCTTCCTCAACATTCTCAACACGCAAGTTCCTCAACATGCTAAACACGCATGTTCCACAATATCCTCAACACACATGCTCCTCAACATCCTCAACACGCAGCTTCCTCAACATTCTCAACACGCATGTACCGCAACATCCTCAACACGCATGTTCCACAACAACCTCAACACACATGCTCCTCAGCATCCTCAACACGCATGTTCCACAACATCCACAACACGCATATTCCACAACATCCTCAACACGCATGTTAGACAACATCCACAACACGCATGCTCCTCAACATTCTCAACAAGCATGTTCCGCAACATCCACAACACGCATGCTCCTCAACATCCTCAACACGCAGCTTCCTCAACAACCACAACACGCATGTTCCTAAAAATCCTCAACATGCAAATTCCTCAACATCCTCAACACACATGTTCCTTAAAACGCATACTCAACACACATGTTCCTCAACATCCTCAACACACATGCTCCTCAACATTCTCAACACGTATGCTCAACATCCTCACCATGCATGTTCCTCAACATCCACAACACGCATGCTCAACAGCCTCAACACACACGTTCGTCAACATCCTCAACACGCATGCTCCTCAACATCCTCAACACGCAGTTTCCTCAACATCCTCAACACGCAGATTCCTCAACATCCTCAACAGGCAGCTTCCTCAACATCCTCAACACGCATGCTCCTCAATATCCTCAACATGCAGTTTCCTCAACATCCTCAACACACATATTCCACAACATCCTCAACATGCATGTTCCACAATATCCTCAACACACATGCTCCTCAACATCCTCAACACGCAGCTTCCTCAACATTCTCAACACGCATGTTCCGCAACATCCTCAACATGCATGTTCCTCAAAATCCTCAACACACAGCTTCCTCAACATCCTCAACATGCAGGTTCCACAACATCCTCAACACGCATGCTTGTCAACATCCTCAACACACATGTTCCGCAAGATCCTCAACACGCAGGTTCCTCATCATCCTCAACACGCATGTTCCTCCACATCCTCAACACACATATTCCTCAACATCCTCAACACACAGCTTCCTCAACATCCTCAACACACATGTTCCTCAACATCCTCAATATGTAGCTTCAACATCTTCAACACTCAGCTTCATCAACATCCTCAACACGCAGCGTCATCAACATCCTCAACGCGCAGGTTCCTCAACATCCTCAACATGCATGCTCCTCAACATCCTCAACACGCATGTTCCTCAACATCCTCAACACACAGATTCCTCAACATCCTCAACACGCAGGTTCCTCAACATCCTCAACACGCATGTTCCACAACATCCTAAAGATTCAGCTTCCTCAACATCCTCAACATACAGCTTCCTCAACATCCTCAACATACACATTCCTCAACATCCTCAACACGCAAGTTCCTCAACATGCTAAACATGCATGTTACTCAACATCCTCAACACACATGCTCCTCAACATCCAGGTTCCTCAACATCCTCAACATGCAGCTTCCTCAACTTCCTCAACACGCAGCTTCCACAACTTCCTCAACATGCAGCTTCCTCAACATCCTCAACACGCATGCTCCTCAACATCCTCAACACACATTCCTCAACATCCTCAACACACATGCTCCTCAACATCCAGGTTCCTCAACATCCTCAACACGCAGCTTCCTCAACATCCTCAACACGCATGCTCCACAACATCCTCAACACACATGCTCCTCAACATCCAGCTTCCTCAACATCCTCAACACGCAGCTTCCTCAACATCTAGCTTCCTCAACATCCTCAACTCGCAGGTTCCTCAATATCCTCAACACGCATGCTACTCAACATTCTCAACACGCATGCTACTCAACATTCTCAACACGCATGCTCAACATCCTCAACATACAACTTCCTCAACATCCTCAACATACAGCTTCCTCAACATCCTCAACACGCAGTTCCTCAACATCAACACGCATATTCCTCAACATCCTCAACACGCAGGTTTCTCAACAGCTTCAACACACAGGTTCCTCGAAATCCTCAACACGCAGGTTCCTCATCATCCTCAACACGCAGCTTCCTCAACATCCTCAACACGCAGCTTCCTCAACTTCCTCAACATGCAGCTTCCTCAACACGCAGCTTCCACATCATCCTCAACACATGTTCCTCAACATCCTCAACACGCAGCTTCCACAACATCCTCAACACATGTTCCTCAACATCCTCAACACGCAGCTTCCACAACATCCTTAACACACATTCCTCAACATCCTCAACACGCAGCTTCCACAACATCCTCAACACCCATTCCTCAACATCCTCAACACGCAGCTTCCACAACATCCTCAACACATGTTCCTCAACATCCTCAACATGCAGCTTCCTCAACTTCCTCAACATGCAGCTTCCTCAACATCCTCAACACGCATGCTCAACATCCTCAACACACATTCCTCAACATTCTCAACACGTATGTTCCTCAACAACCACAACACGCATGCTCCTCAAAATCCTCAACACGCATGTTCCTCAACATCCCCAACAGGCATGTTCTGCAACATCCTCAACACGCAGCTTCCTCAACATCCTCAACACACATGTTCCTCAACATCCTCCACACGCAGCTTCCTCAACATCCTCAACACGCATGTTCCGCAACATCCTCAACACGCAGCTTCCTCAACATCCTCAACATGCAGGTTCCACAACATCCTCAACACGCAGTTTCCTCAACATGCTCAACACGCAGCTTCCTCAACATCCTCAACACGCAAGTTTCTCAACATCCTCAACATGCAGCTTCCTCAACATCCTCAACACGCAGCTTGCTCAACATCCTCAACACGCAGCTTCCTCAACATCCTCAACACACATGCTCCACAACATCCTCAACACGCATGCTCCACAACATCCTCAACATGCATGTGACTCAAAATCCTCATCACACGGCTTCCTCAACATCCTCAACATGCAGGTTCCTCAACACCCTCAACAGGCATGTTCCTCAACATCCTCAACACGCATAGTCCTCAACATCCTCAACGCGCAGGTTCCTCAACATCCTCAAGACGCATTTTCCTCAACATCCTCAACACGCAGCTTCCTCAACACCCTCAACAGGCATGTTCCTCAACATCCTCAACATGCATAGTCCTCAACATCCTCAACACGCAGGTTCCTCAACATCCTCAAGACGCATTTTCCTCAACATCCTCAACACGCATGTTCCTCAACATCCTCAACATGCATTTTCCTCAACATCCTCAACATGCAGCTTCCTCAACATCTTCAAGACGCATTTCCTCAACATCCTCAACACGCATGTTCCTCAACATCCTCAACATGCATTTTCCTCAAAATCCTCAACTCGCAGCTTCCTCAACATCCTCAACATGCATTTTCCTCAACATCCTCAACACGCATGTTCCTCAACATCCTAAACACGTATGTTCCTCAACATCCTCAACACGCATGTTCCTCAACATCCTCAACACATATGCTCCTCAACATCCTCAACACACAGGCTCCTCAACATCCTAAACACATATATTCCTCAACATCCTCAATACGCATGTTCCTCAACATCCTAAACACGTATGTTCCTCAACTTCCTCAACACGCATGTTCCTCAACCTCCTCAACACATATGTTCCTCAACATCCTCAACATGCATGTTCCTCAACATCCTCAACTCGCATGTTCCTCAACATCCTCAACATGCAGGTTTCTCAAAATTCTCAACACACAGCTTCCTTAACATCCTCAACACGCATGTTCCTCAACATCCTCAACTCGCATGTTCCTCAACATCCTCAACACGCATGTTTCTCAACTTCCTCAACATGCAGCTTCCTCAACATCCTCAACACGCAGCAACCTCAACATCCTCAAAAAGCATGTTCCTCAACATCCTCAACACGCATGTTCCTCAACATCCTCAACACGCATACTCCTCAACATCCTCAACATGCAGCTTCCTCAACATCCTCAACACGCATGTTCCTCAACATCCTCAACACGCAAGTTCCACAAAATCCTCAACACGCAGGTTCCTCAACATCCTCAACATGCATGCTACTCAACATTCTGAACACGCATGCTCAACATCCTCAACATGCAGCTTCCTTAACATCCTCAACACGCAGCTTCCTCAACATCAACACACATGCTCCACTACATCCTCAACACACAGGATTCTCAACATCCTCAACACACAGCTTCCTCAACATCAACACGCATGTTCTTCAACATCCTCAACACACAGGTTCCTCAAAATCCTCATCACGCAGGTTCCTCATCATCCTCAACACGCAGGTTTCTCAACATCCTCAAAACGCATGTTCCTCAACATTCTCAACACGTATGTTCCTCATCATCCTCAACACGCAAGTTCCACAAAATCATCAACACGCAAGTTCCTCAACATCCTCAACACGCATGCTACTCAACATTCTCAACACGCATGCTCAACATCCTCAACATACAGCTTCCTCAACATCCTCAACATACAGCTTACTCAACATCCTCAACACGCAGTTCCTCAACATCAACACGCATGTTCCTCAACATCCTCAACACGCAGGTTTCTCAACAGCTTCAACACACAGGTTCCTCAAAATCCTCAACACGCAGGTTCCTCATCATCCTCAACATGCAAGTTTCTCAACATCATCAACACGCAGCTTCCTCAACATCCTCAACACGCTTATTCCTCAACATCCTCAACACGTCTGTTTCTCAACAATCTCAACACGCATGCTCAACATCCTGAACACGCAGCTTCCTCAACATCCTCAACACGCAGCTTCCTCAACCTGCAGCTACCTCAACATCCTCAAAACACATGTTCCTCAACATCCTCAACACATATTTTCCTCAACATCCTCAACACGTATGTTCAACATTCTCAACACGCATGCTCAACATCCTGAACACGCGGCTTCCTCAACATCCTCAACATGCAGGTTCCTCAACATCCTCAACTCGCAGGTTCCTCAACATCCTCAACACGCATGTTCCTCAACACGCATGCTCCTTAACATCCTCAACACGTATGTTCCTAAACATCCTCAACACGCAGCTTCCTCAACATCCTCAACACGCACATTCCTCAACATCCTCAACACGCATGCTCCTCAACATTCCCAACATGCATGCTCAACATCCTCAACATGCAGCTTCCTCAACATCCTCAACATACAGCTTCCTCAACATCCTCAACACGCAGGTTACTCAACAGCCTCAACACACAGGTTCCTCATCATCCTCAACACGCCAGTTTCTCAACATCCTCAAAACGCATGTTCCTCAACATCCTCAACATGCAGCTTCCTCAACATCCTCAAAACGCATGTTCCTCAACATCCTCAACACGCATGCTCCACAACATCCTCAACACGCATTTTCCTCAACATCCTCAACACGTATGTTCCTCAACATCCTCAACACGTATGTTCCTCAAAATTCTCAACACGCATGCTCAACATCCTCAACACGCAGCTTCCTCAACTTCCTCAACTCTCAGGTTCCTCAACATCCTCAACACGCATGTTCTTCAAATTCCTCAACACACCTGCTCCTCAACATCCTCAACACGCATGCTCCTCAACATCCTCAACACACAGGTTCCTCAACAGCCTCAACATACATGTTCCACAACATCCTCAACATGCAGCTTCCTCAATATCCTCAAACGCAGCTTCCTCAACATCCTCAACACGCAGCTTCCTCAACATCCTCAACACGGATGCTCCTCAACATCCTCAACATGCAGCTTCCTCAACATCCTCAACACGCATGTTCCTCAACATCCTCAACACGCATGCTACTCAACATTCTGAACACGCATGCTCAACATCCTCAACATGCAGCTTCCTTAACATCCTCAACACGCAGCTTCCTCAACATCAACACACATGCTCCACTACATCGTCATCACGCAGGTTTCTCAACAGCCTCAACACGCAGGTTCCTCAACATCCTCAACACACAGGATTCTCAACATCCTCAACACACAGCTTCCTCAACATCAACACGCATGTTCCTCAACATCCTCAACACACAGGTTCCTCAAAATCCTCAACATGCAGGTTCCTCATCATCCTCAACACGCAGGTTTCTCAACATCCTCAAAACGCATGTTCCTCAACATTCTCAACACGTATGTTCCTCATCATCCTCAACACGCAAGTTCCACAAAATCATCAACACGCAGGTTCCTCAATATCCTCAACACGCATGCTACTCAACATTCTCAACACGCATGCTACTCAACATTCTCAACACGCATGCTCAACATCCTCAACATACAACTTCCTCAACATCCTCAACATACAGCTTACTCAACATCCTCAACACGCAGTTCCTCAACATCAACACGCATATTCCTCAACATCCTCAACACGCAGGTTTCTCAATAGCTTCAACACACAGGTTCCTCGAAATCCTCAACACGCAGGTTCCTCATCATCCTCAACACGCAGCTTCCTCAACATCCTCAACACGCAGCTTCCTCAACTTCCTCAACATGCAGCTTCCTCAACACGCAGCTTCCACAACATCCTCAACACACATTCCTCAACATCCTCAACACGCAGCTTCCACAACATCCTCAACACATGTTCCTCAACATCCTCAACATGCAGCTTCCTCAACTTCCTCAACATGCAGCTTCCTCAACATCCTCAACACGCATGCTCAACATCCTCAACACACATTCCTCAACATTCTCAACACGTATGTTCCTCAACAACCACAACAAGCATGCTCCTCAAAATCCTCAACACGCATGTTCCTCAACATCCCCAACAGGCATGTTCTGCAACATCCTCAACACGCAGCTTCCTCAACATCCTCAACACACATGTTCCTCAACATCCTCGACACGCAGCTTCCTCAACATCCTCAACACGCATGTTCCGCAACATCCTCAACACGCATGTTCCGCAACATCCTCAACACGCAGCTTCCTCAACATCCTCAACATGCAGGTTCCACAACATCCTCAACACGCAGTTTCCTCAACATCCTCAACACGCAAGTTTCTCAACATCCTCAACATGCAGCTTCCTCAACATCCTCAACACGCAGCTTGCTCAACATCCTCAACACGCATGCTCCACAACATCCTCAACACGCATGCTCCACAACATCCTCAACATGCATGTGACTCAAAATCCTCAACACACGGCTTCCTCAACATCCTCAACATGCAGGTTCCTCAACACCCTCAAGACGCATTTTCCTCAACATCCTCAACACGCAGCTTCCTCAACACCCTCAACAGGCATGTTCCTCAACATCCTCAACATGCATAGTCCTCAACATCCTCAACACGCAGCTTCCTCAACATCCTCAACACGCAGGTTCCTCAACATCCTCAAGACGCATTTTCCTCAACATCCTCAACACGCATGTTCCTCAACATCCTCAACATGCATTTTCCTCAACATCCTCAACACGCAGCTTCCTCAACATCCTCAACACGCATGTTCCTCAACATCCTCAACATGCATTTTCCTCAACATCCTCAACACACAGCTTCCTCAACATCCTCAACACGCATGTTCCTCAACATCCTCAACATGCATTTTCCTCAACATCCTCAACACGCAGCTTCCTCAACATCCTCAACACGCATGTTCCTCAACATCCTCAACATGCATTTTCCTCAACATCCTCAACTCGCAGCTTCCTCAACATCCTCAACATGCATTTTCCTCAACATCCTCAACACGCAACTTCCTCAACATTCTCAATACGCATGTTCCTCAACATCCTCAACACGCATGTTCCTCAACATCCTAAACACGTATGTTCCTCAACATCCTCAACACGCATGTTCCTCAACATCCTCAACACATATGCTCCTCAACATCCTCAACACACAGGCTCCTCAACATCCTAAACACAT
The DNA here is from genome assembly GCF_037043375.1 of Chiloscyllium plagiosum. Classification (NCBI taxonomy): domain Eukaryota; kingdom Metazoa; phylum Chordata; class Chondrichthyes; order Orectolobiformes; family Hemiscylliidae; genus Chiloscyllium; species Chiloscyllium plagiosum. Next base: position 5,999,751 of record NW_028270142.1, read on the forward strand.
ATGTTCCTCAACATCCTCAATACGCATGCTCCTCAACATCCTAAACACGTATGTTCCTCAACTTCCTCAACACGCATGTTCCTCAACCTCCACAACACATATGTTCCTCAACATCCTCAACATGCATGTTCCTCAACATCCTCAACTCGCATGTTCCTCAACATCCTCAACACGCATGTTTCTCAACTTCCTCAACATGCAGCTTCCTCAACATCCTCAACACGCAGCAACCTCAACATCCTCAAAAAGCATGTTCCTCAACATCCTCAAAAAGCTTGTTCCTCAACATCCTCAACATGCATGTTCCTCAACATCCTCAACACGTATGTTCAACATTCTCAACACGCATGCTCAACATCCTGAACACGCGGCTTCCTCAACATCCTCAACACGCAGCTTCCTCAACATCCTCAACTCGCAGGTTCCTCAACATCCTCAACACGCATGTTCCTCAACATCCTCAACACGCATACTCCTCAACATCCTCAACATGCAGCTTCCTCAACATCCTCAACACGCATGTTCCTCAACATCCTCAACACGCAAGTTCCACAAAATCCTCAACACGCAGGTTCCTCAACATCCTCAACACGCATGTTCCTCAACATTCTGAACACGCATGCTCAACATCCTCAACATGCAACTTCCTTAACATCCTCAACACGCAGCTTCCTCAACATCAACACACATGCTCCACTACATCCTCAACACACAGGATTCTCAACATCCTCAACACACAGCTTCCTCAACATCAACACGCATGTTCTTCAACATCCTCAACACACAGGTTCCTCAAAATCCTCATCACGCAGGTTTCTCAACATCCTCAAAACGCATGTTCCTCAACATTCTCAACACGTATGTTCCTCATCATCCTCAACACGCAAGTTCCACAAAATCATCAACACGCAAGTTCCTCAACATCCTCAACACGCATGCTACTCAACATTCTCAACACGCATGCTCAACATCCTCAACATACAGCTTCCTCAACATCCTCAACATACAGCTTACTCAACATCCTCAACACGCAGTTCCTCAACATCAACACGCATGTTCCTCAACATCCTCAACACGCAGGTTTCTCAACAGCTTCAACACACAGGTTCCTCGAAATCCTCAACACGCAGGTTCCTCATCATCCTCAACATGCAAGTTTCTCAACATCATCAACACGCAGCTTCCTCAACATCCTCAACACGCTTATTCCTCAACATCCTCAACACGTCTGTTTCTCAACAATCTCAACACGCATGCTCAACATCCTGAACACGCAGCTTCCTCAACATCCTCAACACGCAGCTTCCTCAACCTGCAGCTACCTCAACATCCTCAAAACACATGTTCCTCAACATCCTCAACACATATTTTCCTCAACATCCTCAACACGTATGTTCAACATTCTCAACACGCATGCTCAACATCCTGAACACGTGGCTTCCTCAACATCCTCAACACGCAGGTTCCTCAACATCCTCAACTCGCAGGTTCCTCAACATCCTCAACACGCATGTTCCTCAACACGCATGCTCCTTAACATCCTCAACACGTATGTTCCTAAACATCCTCAACACGCAGCTTCCTCAACATCCTCAACACGCACGTTCCTCAACATCCTCAACACGCATGCTCCTCAACATTCCCAACATGCATGCTCAACATCCTCAACATGCAGCTTCCTCAACATCCTCAACATACAGCTTCCTCAACATCCTCAACACGCAGGTTACTCAACAGCCTCAACACACAGGTTCCTCAAAATCCTCAACACGCAGGTTCCTCATCATCCTCAACACGCAAGTTTCTCAACATTCTCAACACGCAGCTTCCTCAACATCCTCAAAACGCATGTTCCTCAACATCCTCAACACGCATGCTCCACAACATCCTCAACACGCATTTTCCTCAACATCCTCAACGCCCATATTCCTCAACATCCTCAACACGTATGTTCCTCAACATTCTCAACACGCATGCTCAACATCCTCAACACGCAGCCTCCTCAACATCCTCAACAAGCAGCTTCCTCAACTTCCTCAACTCTCAGGTTCCTCAACATCCTCAACACGCATGTTCTTCAAATTCCTCAACACACCTGCTCCTCAACATCCTCAACACGCATGCTCCTCAACATCCTCAACACACAGGTTCCTCAACAGCCTCAACATACATGTTCCACAACATCCTCAACATGCAGCTTCCTCAATATCCTCAACACGCAGCTTCCTCAACATCCTCAACACACAGCTTCCTCAACATCCTCAACTCGCAGGTTCCTCAACATCCTCAACACGCATGTTCCTCAACATCCTCAACACGCATGCTCCTCAACATCCTCAACATGCAGCTTCCTCAACATCCTCAACACGCATGTTCCTCAACATCCTCAACACGCATGCTACTCAACATTCTGAACACGCATGCTCAACATCCTCAACATGCAGCTTCCTTAACATCCTCAACACGCAGCTTCCTCAACATCCTCAACACACAGCTTCCTCAACATCCTCAACACGCAGCTTCCTCAACATCCTCAACACGCAGGTTCCTCAACATCCTCAACACGCAGGTTCCTCAACATCCTCAACACGCATGCTCCTCAACATCCTCAACATGCAGCTTCCTCAACATCCTCAACACGCATGTTCCTCAACATCCTCAACACGCATGCTACTCAACATTCTGAACACGCATGCTCAACATCCTCAACATGCAGCTTCCTTAACATCCTCAACACGCAGCTTCCTCAACATCAACACACATGCTCCACTACATCGTCATCACGCAGGTTTCTCAACAGCCTCAACACACAGCTTCCTCAACATCCTCAACACACAGGATTCTCAACATCCTCAACACACAGCTTCCTCAACATCAACACGCATGTTCCTCAACATCCTCAACACACAGGTTCCTCAAAATCCTCAACACGCAGGTTCCTCATCATCCTCAACACGCAGGTTTCTCAACATCCTCAAAACGCATGTTCCTCAACATTCTCAACACGTATGTTCCTCAACATCCTCAACACGCAAGTTCCACAAAATCATCAACACGCAGGTTCCTCAATATCCTCAACACGCATGCTACTCAACATTCTCAACACGCATGCTACTCAACATTCTCAACACGCATGCTCAACATCCTCAACATACAACTTCCTCAACATCCTCAACATACAGCTTACTCAACATCCTCATCACGCAGTTCCTCAACATCAACACGCATATTCCTCAACATCCTCAACACGCAGGATTCTCAACAGCTTCAACACACAGGTTCCTCGAAATCCTCAACACGCAGGTTCCTCATCATCCTCAACAGGCAAGTTTCTCAACATCATCAACACGCTTCCTCAACATCCCCAACACGCTTATTCCTCAACATCCTCAACACGTCTGTTTCTCAACAATCTCAACACGCATGCTCAACATCCTGAACACGCAGCTTCCTCAACCCGCAGCTACCTCAACATCCTCAAAACACATGTTCCTCAACATCCTCAACACATATTTTCCTCAACATCCTCAACACGTATGTTCAACATTCTCAACACGCATGCTCAACATCCTGAACACGCGGCTTCCTCAACATCCTCAACACGCAGGTTCCTCAACATCCTCAACTCGCAGGTTCCTCAACATCCTCAACACGCATGTTCCTCAACACGCATGCTCCTTAACATCCTCAACACGTATGTTCCTAAACATCCTCAACACGCAGCTTCCACAACATCCTCAACATGCATGTTCCTCAACATCCTCAACACGCAAGTTCCACAAAATCCTCGACACGCAGGTTCCTCAACATCCTCAACACGCATGCTCCTCAACATTCCCAACACGCATGCTCAACATCCTCAACATGCAGCTTCCTCAACATCCTCAACATACAGCTTCCTCAACATCCTCAACACGCATGCTCCTCAACATTCCCAACACGCATGCTCAACATCCTCAACATGCAGCTTCCTCAACATCCTCAACATACAGCTTCCTCAACATCCTCAACACACATGCTCCACAACATCCTCAACACGCAGCTTCCTCAACATCCTCAACACGCAGCTTCCTCAACATCCTCAACACGCATGCTCCACAACATCCTCAACATGCATGTGACTCAAAATCCTCAACACACGGCTTCCTCAACATCCTCAACACGCAGGTTCCTCAACATCCTCAAGACGCATTTTCCTCAACATCCTCAACACGCAGCTTCCTCAACATCCTCAACACACATGTTCCTCAACATCCTCAACACATATGCTCCTCAACATCCTCAACACACAGGCTCCTCAACATCCTAAACACATATGTTCCTCAACATCCTCAGTACGCATGTTCCTCAACATCCTCAACACGCATGTTCCTCAACATCCTAAACACTTATGTTCCTCAAATTCCTCAACACGCATGTTTCTCAACTTCCTCAACATGCAGCTTCCTCAACATCCTCAACACGCAGCAACCTCAACATCCTCAAAAAGCAGGTTCCTCAACATCCTCAACATGCATGTTCCTCAACATCTTCAACACGTATGTTCAACATTCTCAACACGCATGCTCAACATCCTGAACACGCTGCTTCCTCAACATCCTCAACACGCAGCTTCCTCAACATCCTCAACTCGCAGGTTCCTCAACATCCTCAACACGCATGTTCCTCAACATCCTCAACATGCATGTTCCTCAACATCCTCAACACGCAAGTTCCACAAAATCCTCAACACGCAGGTTCCTCAACATCCTCAACACGCATGCTACTCAACATTCTGAACACGCATGCTCAACATCCTCAACATGCAGCTTCCTTAACATCCTCAACACACAGCTTCCTCAACATCAACACGCATGTTCCTCAACATCCTCAACACACAGGTTCCTCAAAATCCTCAACACGCAGGTTCCTCATCATCCTCAACACGCAGGTTTCTCAACATCCTCAAAACTCATGTTCCTAAACATTCTCAACACATATGTTCCTCATCATCCTCAACACGCAAGTTCCACAAAATCATCAACACGCAGGTTCCTCAACATCCTCAACATGCATGCTACTCAACATTCTCAACACGCATGCTCAACATCCTCAACATACAGCTTCCTCAACATCCAGCTTACTCAACATCCTCAACACGCAGTTCCTCAACATCAACACGCATGTTCCTCAACATCCTCAACACGCAGGTTTCTCAACAGCTTCAACACACAGGTTCCTCGAAATACTCAACACGCAGGTTCCTCATCATCCTCAACACGCAAGTTTCTCAACATCATCAACACGCTTCCTCAACATCCTCAACACGCTTATTCCTCAACATCCTCAACACGTCTGTTTCTCAACAATCTCAACATGCATGCTCAACATCCTGAACACGCAGCTTCCTCAACATCCTCAACCCGCAGCTACCTCAACATCCTCAAAACCCATGTTCCTCAACATCCTCAACACATATTTTCCTCAACATCCTCAACACGTATGTTCAACATTCTCAACACGCATGCTCAACATCCTGAACACGCGGCTTCCTCAACATCCTCAACACGCAGGTTCCTCAACATTCTCAACTCGCAGGTTCCTCAACATCCTCAACACGCATGTTCCTCAACACGCATGCTCCTTAACATCCTCAACACGTATGTTCCTAAACATCCTCAACACGCAGCTTCCACAACATCCTCAACATGCATGTTCCTCAACATCCTCAACACGCAAGTTCCACAAAATCCTCGACACGCAGGTTCCTCAACATCCTCAACACGCATGCTCCTCAACATTCCCAACACGCATGCTCAACATCCTCAACATGCAGCTTCCTCAACATCCTCAACATACAGCTTCCTCAACATCCTCAACACGCAGGTTTCTCAACAGCCTCAACACACAGGTTCCTCAAAATCCTCAACACGCAGGTTCCTCATCATCCTCAACACGCAAGTTTCTCAACATTCTCAACACGCAGCTTCCTCAACATCCTCAAAACGCATGTTCCTCAACATCCTCAACACGCATGCTCCACAACATCCTCAACACGCATTTTCCTCAACATCCTCAACGCCCATATTCCTCAACATCCTCAACACGTATGTTCCTCAACATTCTCAACACGCATGCTCAACATCCTCAACACGCAGCCTCCTCAACATCCTCAACAAGCAGCTTCCTCAACTTCCTCAACTCTCAGGTTCCTCAACATCCTCAACACGCATGTTCTTCAAATTCCTCAACACACCTGCTCCTCAACATCCTCAACACGCATGCTCCTCAACATCCTCAACACACAGGTTCCTCAACAGCCTCAACATACATGTTCCACAACATCCTCAACATGCAGCTTCCTCAATATCCTCAACACGCAGCTTCCTCAACATCCTCAACACACAGCTTCCTCAACATCCTCAACTCGCAGGTTCCTCAACATCCTCAACACGCATGTTCCTCAACATCCTCAACACGCATGCTCCTCAACATCCTCAACATGCAGCTTCCTCAACATCCTCAACACGCATGTTCCTCAACATCCTCAACACGCATGCTACTCAACATTCTGAACACGCATGCTCAACATCCTCAACATGCAGCTTCCTTAACATCCTCAACACGCAGCTTCCTCAACATCCTCAACACACAGCTTCCTCAACATCCTCAACACGCAGCTTCCTCAACATCCTCAACACGCAGCTTCCTCAACATCAACACACATGCTCCACTACATCGTCATCACGCAGGTTTCTCAACAGCCTCAACACACAGCTTCCTCAACATCCTCAACACACAGGATTCTCAACATCCTCAACACACAGCTTCCTCAACATCAACACGCATGTTCCTCAACATCCTCAACACACAGGTTCCTCAAAATCCTCAACACGCAGGTTCCTCATCATCCTCAACACGCAGGTTTCTCAACATCCTCAAAACGCATGTTCCTCAACATTCTCAACACGTATGTTCCTCATCATCCTCAACACGCAAGTTCCACAAAATCATCAACACGCAGGTTCCTCAATATCCTCAACACGCATGCTACTCAACATTCTCAACACGCATGCTACTCAACATTCTCAACACGCATGCTCAACATCCTCAACATACAACTTCCTCAACATCCTCAACATACAGCTTACTCAACATCCTCATCACGCAGTTCCTCAACATCAACATGCATATTCCTCAACATCCTCAACACGCAGGATTCTCAACAGCTTCAACACACAGGTTCCTCGAAATCCTCAACACGCAGGTTCCTCATCATCCTCAACACGCAAGTTTCTCAACATCATCAACACGCTTCCTCAACATCCCCAACACGCTTATTCCTCAACATCCTCAACACGTCTGTTTCTCAACAATCTCAACACGCATGCTCAACATCCTGAACACGCAGCTTCCTCAACCCGCAGCTACCTCAACATCCTCAAAACACATGTTCCTCAACATCCTCAACACATATTTTCCTCAACATCCTCAACACGTATGTTCAACATTCTCAACACGCATGCTCAACATCCTGAACACGCGGCTTCCTCAACATCCTCAACACGCAGGTTCCTCAACATCCTCAACTCGCAGGTTCCTCAACATCCTCAACACGCATGTTCCTCAACACGCATGCTCCTTAACATCCTCAACACGTATGTTCCTAAACATCCTCAACACGCAGCTTCCACAACATCCTCAACATGCATGTTCCTCAACATCCTCAACACGCAAGTTCCACAAAATCCTCGACACGCAGGTTCCTCAACATCCTCAACACGCATGCTCCTCAACATTCCCAACACGCATGCTCAACATCCTCAACATGCAGCTTCCTCAACATCCTCAACATACAGCTTCCTCAACATCCTCAACACGCATGCTCCTCAACATTCCCAACACGCATGCTCAACATCCTCAACATGCAGCTTCCTCAACATACAGCTTCCTCAACATCCTCAACACACATGCTCCACAACATCCTCAACACGCAGCTTCCTCAACATCCTCAACACGCAGCTTCCTCAACATCCTCAACACGCATGCTCCACAACATCCTCAACATGCATGTGACTCAAAATCCTCAACACACGGCTTCCTCAACATCCTCAACACGCAGGTTCCTCAACATCCTCAAGACGCATTTTCCTCAACATCCTCAACACGCAGCTTCCTCAACATCCTCAACACACATGTTCCTCAACATCCTCAACACATATGCTCCTCAACATCCTCAACACACAGGCTCCTCAACATCCTAAACACATATGTTCCTCAACATCCTCAGTACGCATGTTCCTCAACATCCTCAACACGCATGTTCCTCAACATCCTAAACACGTATGTTCCTCAAATTCCTCAACACGCATGTTTCTCAACTTCCTCAACATGCAGCTTCCTCAACATCCTCAACACGCAGCAACCTCAACATCCTCAAAAAGCAGGTTCCTCAACATCCTCAACATGCATGTTCCTCAACATCTTCAACACGTATGTTCAACATTCTCAACACGCATGCTCAACATCCTGAACACGCTGCTTCCTCAACATCCTCAACACGCAGCTTCCTCAACATCCTCAACTCGCAGGTTCCTCAACATCCTCAACACGCATGTTCCTCAACATCCTCAACATGCATGTTCCTCAACATCCTCAACACGCAAGTTCCACAAAATCCTCAACACGCAGGTTCCTCAACATCCTCAACACGCATGCTACTCAACATTCTGAACACGCATGCTCAACATCCTCAACATGCAGCTTCCTTAACATCCTCAACACACAGCTTCCTCAACATCAACACGCATGTTCCTCAACATCCTCAACACACAGGTTCCTCAAAATCCTCAACACGCAGGTTCCTCATCATCCTCAACACGCAGGTTTCTCAACATCCTCAAAACTCATGTTCCTAAACATTCTCAACACATATGTTCCTCATCATCCTCAACACGCAAGTTCCACAAAATCATCAACACGCAGGTTCCTCAACATCCTCAACATGCATGCTACTCAACATTCTCAACACGCATGCTCAACATCCTCAACATACAGCTTCCTCAACATCCAGCTTACTCAACATCCTCAACACGCAGTTCCTCAACATCAACACGCATGTTCCTCAACATCCTCAACACGCAGGTTTCTCAACAGCTTCAACACACAGGTTCCTCGAAATACTCAACACGCAGGTTCCTCATCATCCTCAACACGCAAGTTTCTCAACATCATCAACACGCTTCCTCAACATCCTCAACACGCTTATTCCTCAACATCCTCAACACGTCTGTTTCTCAACAATCTCAACATGCATGCTCAACATCCTGAACACGCAGCTTCCTCAACATCCTCAACCCGCAGCTACCTCAACATCCTCAAAACCCATGTTCCTCAACATCCTCAACACATATTTTCCTCAACATCCTCAACACGTATGTTCAACATTCTCAACACGCATGCTCAACATCCTGAACACGCGGCTTCCTCAACATCCTCAACACGCAGGTTCCTCAACATTCTCAACTCGCAGGTTCCTCAACATCCTCAACACGCATGTTCCTCAACACGCATGCTCCTTAACATCCTCAACACGTATGTTCCTAAACATCCTCAACACGCAGCTTCCACAACATCCTCAACATGCATGTTCCTCAACATCCTCAACACGCAAGTTCCACAAAATCCTCGACACGCAGGTTCCTCAACATCCTCAACACGCATGCTCCTCAACATTCCCAACACGCATGCTCAACATCCTCAACATGCAGCTTCCTCAACATCCTCAACATACAGCTTCCTCAACATCCTCAACACGCAGGTTTCTCAACAGCCTCAACACACAGGTTCCTCAAAATCCTCAACACGCAGGTTCCTCATCATCCTCAACACGCAAGTTTCTCAACATCCTCAACACGCAAGTTTCCTCAACATCCTCAAAATGCATGTTCCTCAACATCCTCAACACGCATGCTCCACAACATCCTCAACACGCATTTTCCTCAACATCCTCAACACCCATATTCCTCAACATCCTCAACACGTATGTTCCTCAGCATTCTCAACACGCATGCTCAACATCCTCAACACGCAGCTTCCTCAACATCCTCAAAAAGCAGCTTCCTCAACTTCCTCAACTCTCAGGTTCCTCAACATCCTCAACACGCATGTTCTTCAAAATCCTCAACACACCTGCTCCTCAACATCCTCAACACGCATGCTCCTCAACATCCTCAACACACAGGTTCATCAACATCCTCAACATACATGTTCCACAACATTCTCAACACACATGCTCCTCAACATCCTCAACATGCAGGATCCTCAACATCCTCAACACACAGCTACCTCAACATCCTCAAAACACATGATCCTCAACACACATTTTCCTCAGCATCCTCAGTTCGTATGTGCAACATCCTCAACACGCATGTTCCTCAACATCCTCAACACGCATGCTCCTCAACATCAACACACGTTCCTCAACATTCTCAACACGCATGCTCCTCAACATTCTCAACACGCAGGCTCAACATCCTCAACACACAGCTTCCTCAACATCCTCATCACGCATGTTCCTCAACATCCTCAACACGCAGGTTTCTCAACAGCCTCAACACACAGGTTCCTCAAAATCCTCAACAAGCATGTTCCTCATCATCCTCAACATGCAGCTTCCTTAACATCCTCAACACGCATGTTCCTTAACATCCTCAACACGCATGTTCCTCAACATCCTCAACTCGCAAGTTTCTCAACGTCCTCAATACGCAGTTCCTCAACATCCTCAAAATGCATGTTCCTCAACATCCTCAACACGCATGCTCCCACAAAATCTTCAACATGCATGTTCCTCAACATCCTCAACATGCATATTCCTCAACATCCTCAACACGCATGTTCAAAATCCTCAAGACGCAGCTTCCACAACATCCTCAACACACATGCTCCTCAATATCCTCAACATGCATGTTCCTCAACATCCTCAACACACAGCTTCCTCAACATCCACAACACACATTCTACTCAAAATCCTCAACACACATGTTCCGCAACATCCTCAACATGCATGTTCTGCAACATCCTCAACACGCGGCTTCCTCAACATCCTCAACACACATGTTCCTCAACATCCTCAACAGGCATGTTCTGCATCATCCTCAACATGCAGCTTCCTCAACATCCTCAACACACATGTTCCTCAACATCCTCCACACGCAGCTTCCTCAACATCCTCAACATGCATGCTCCCTCAACATCCTCAACACGCAGCTTCCTCAACATCCTCAACACGCAGGTTTCGCAACATCCTCAACACGCATGTTCCGCAACATCCTCAACACGCATGTTCCTCAAAATCCGCAACACACAGCTTCCTAAACATCCTCAACACGCAGCTTCCTCAACATCCTCAACACGCAGCTTCCTCAACATCCTCAACACGCAGGTTCCACAACATCCTCAACACGCATGGTCCTCAACATCCTCAACACGCATGGTCCTCAACATCCTCAACACGCATGTTCCTCAACACGCAGCTTCCTCAATATCCTCAACACGCAGCTTCCTCAATATCCTCGACACACATGTTCCTCAACATCCACAACATGCATGCTCCCTCAACATCCTCAACACGCAGGTTCCTCAACATCCTCAACACGCAGGTTCCACAACATCCTCAACACGCAGGTTCCACAACATCCTCAACACGCAGGTTCCACAACATCCTCAACACGCATGGTCCTCAACATCCTCAACACGCATGGTCCTCAACATCCTCAACACGCAGGTTCCACAACATCCTCAACACGCAGGTTCCACAACATCCTCAACACGCAGGTTCCACAACATCCTCAACACGCAGGTTCCACAACATCCTCAACACGCATGGTCCTCAACATCCTCAACACGCATGGTCCTCAACATCCTCAACACGCAGGTTCCACAACATCCTCAACACGCAGGTTCCACAACATCCGCAACACGCATGGTCCTCAACATCCTCAACACGCATGGTCCTCAACATCCTCAACATGCAGCTTCTTAAACATCCTCAACACGCATGTTCCTCAACTCGCAGGTTTCTCAACATCCTCAACATGCAGCTTCCTCAACATCCTCAACACACAGCTTCCTCAATATCCTCGACACACATGTTCCTCAACATCCTCAACATGCATGCTCCCTCAACGTCCTCAACACGAAGCTTCCTCAACATCCCCAACACGCAGGTTCCTCAACATCCTCAACACACATGCTCCTCAACATCCTCAACACGCATGCTCCTCAACATCCTCAACACGCATGCTCCTCAACATCCTTAAAATGCATGTTCCTCCAGATCCTCAACATGCAGCTTCCTCAACATCCTCAACACGCATTTTCCACAACATCCTCAACACGCAGCTTCCTCAACATCCTCAACATGCATGTTCCTCAACATCCTCAACACGCATGTTCCTCAACACGCATGTTCCTCAACATCCTCAACATGCAGCTTCCTCAACATCCTCAACTCGCAGGTTCCTCAACATCCTCAACACGCATGCTCCTCAACATCCTCAACACGCATGCTCAACATCCTTAAAATGCATGTTCCTCAACATCCTCAACATGCAGCTTCCTCAACATCCTCAACACGCATTTTCCTCAACATCCTCAACACGCAGCTTCCTCAACATCCTCAACACGCATGTTCCTCAACATCCTCAACACGCATGTTCCTCAACACGCATGTTCCTCAACATCCTCAACATGCAGCTTCCTCAACATCCTCAACTCGCAGGTTCCTCAACATCCTCAACACGCATGCTCCTCAACATCCTCAACACGCAGCAACCTCAACATCCTCAAAAAGCATGTTCGACATCCTCAACACGCATGATCCCACAACATCCTCAATATGCATGTTCTTTAATATCCTCAACATGCATGTTCCTCAACATCCTCAACACGTATGTTCAACATTCTCAACACGCATGCTCAACATCCTGAACACGCAGCTTCAACATCCTCAACTCGCAGATTCCTCAACATCCTCAAAACGCATGTTCGTCAACATCCTCAACACACATGCTCCCACAACATCCTCAACTTGCATGTTCCTCAACATCCTCAACATGCATATTCCTCAAGATTCTCAACACGTATGTTCCTCAACATCCTCAACTTGCATGCTCCTCAACATCCTCAACTCGCAGGTTCCTCAACAGCCTCAACACACAGCTTCCTCAACATCCTCAACACGCATGTTCCTCAACAGCCTCAACATGCATGTTCAAAATCCTCAAGACGCAGCTTCCACAACATCCTCAACACACATGCTCCTCAACATCCTCAACACGAATGTTCCTCAACATCCTCAACACACAGCTTCCTCAACATCCTCAACATGCATGCTCCCTCAACATCCTCAACAAGCAGTTTCCTCAACATCCTCAACACGCAGGTTTCGCAACATCCTCAACACGCATGTTCCGCAACATCCTCAACATGCATGTTCCTCAAAATCCGCAACACACAGCTTCCTCAACATCCTCAACACGCAGCTTCCTCAACATCTTCAACACGCAGCTTCCTCAACATCCTCAACACGCAGGTTCCACAACATCCTCAACACGCAGGTTCCACAACATCCTCAACACGCATGGTCCTCAACATCCTCAACACGCATGGTCCTCAACATCCTCAACACGCATGTTCCTCAACACGCAGCTTCCTCAATATCCTCAACACGCAGCTTCCTCAATATCCTCGACACACATGTTCCTCAACATCCACAACATGCATGCTCCCTCAACATCCTCAACACGCAGCTTCCTCAACATCCTCAACACGCAGGTTCCACAACATCCTCAACACGCAGGTTCCACAACATCCTCAACACGCGTGGTCCTCAACATCCTCAACACGCATGGTCCTCAACATCCTCAACACGCATGTTCCTCAACTCGCAGGTTTCTCAACATCCTCAACACGCAGCTTCCTCAATATCCTCAACACGCAGCTTCCTCAATATCCTCGACACACATGTTCCTCAACATCCTCAACATGCATGCTCCCTCAACATCCTCAACATGCATGCTCCTCAACATCCTCAACACGCAGGTTCCTCAACATCCTCAACACACATGGTCCTCAACATCCTCAACATGCATGCTCCTCAACATCCTCAACACGCATGCTCCTCAACATCCTTAAAATGCAGGTTCCTCAACATCTTCAACATGCAGCTTCCTCAACATCCTCAACACGCAGGTTCCACAACATCCTCAACACGCATGGTCCTCAACATCCTCAACACGCATGGTCCTCAACATCCTCAACACGCATGTTCCTCAACACGCAGCTTCCTCAATATCCTCAACACGCAGCTTCCTCAATATCCTCGACACACATGTTCCTCAACATCCTCAACATGCATACTCCCTCAACATCCTCAACACGCAGGTTCCTCAACATCCTCAACACACATGCTCCTCAACATCCTCAACACGCATGCTCCTCAACATCCTCAACACGCATGCTCCTCAACATCCTTAAAATGCATGTTCCACAACATCTTCAACATGCAGCTTCCTCAACATCCTCAACACACAGCTTCCTCAACATCCTCAACACGCATTTTCCTCAACATCCTCAACACGCAGCTTCCTCAACATCCTCAACACGCATGTTCCTCAACATCCTCAACACGCATGTTCCTCAACACGCATGTTCCTCAACATCCTCAACATGCATCTTCCTCAACATCCTCAACACGCTGCTTCCTCAACATCCTCAACACACAGGTTCCTCAACATCCTCAACACGCATGCTCCTCAACATCCTCAACACGCAGCAACCTCAACATCCTCAAAAAGCATGTTCAACATCCTCAACACGCATGATCCCACAACATCCCCAATATGCATGTTCCTCAATATCCTCAACACATATGTTCAACATTCTCAACACGCATGCTCAACATCCTCAACACGCAGCTTCAACATCCTCAACTCGCAGTTTCCTCAACATCCTCAATACACATGTTCCTCAACATCTTCAACATGCATGCTCCTCAACATCCTCAACATGCAGCTTCCTCAACATCCTCAACACGCATGTTCCTCAACATCCTCAACACGCAGATTCCTCAACATCCTCAAAATGCATGTTCCTCAATATCCTCAACACGCATGCTCCCACAACATCTTCAACATGCATATTCCTCAACATCCTCAACATGCATGTTCAAAATCCTCAAGACGCAGCTTCCACAACATCCTCAACACACATGCTCCACAACATCCTCAACACGCATGTTCCTCAACATCCTCAACACAGCTTCCTCAACATCCTCAACACACATTCTCCTCAACATCCTCAACACACATGTTCCTCAACATCCTCAACACGCAGCTTCCACAACATCTTCAACACACATGTTCCTCAACATCCTCCACAAGCAGCTTCCTCAACATCCTCAACATGCATGCTCCCTCAATATCCTCAACACGCAGCTTCCTCAACATCCTCAAAATGCATGTTCCTCAATATCCTCAACACGCATGCTCCCACAACATCTTCAACATGCATATTCCTCAACATCCTCAACATGCATGTTCAAAATCCTCAAGACGCAGCTTCCACAACATCCTCAACACACATGCTCCACAACATCCTCAACACGCATGTTCCTCAACATCCTCAACACAGCTTCCTCAACATCCTCAACACACATTCTCCTCAACATCCTCAACACACATGTTCCTCAACATCCTCAACACGCAGCTTCCACAACATCTTCAACACACATGTTCCTCAACATCCTCCACAAGCAGCTTCCTCAACATCCTCAACATGCATGCTCCCTCAATATCCTCAACACGCAGCTTCCTCAACATCCTCAACACGCAGGTTTCGCAACATCCTCAACACGCATGTTCCGCAACATCCTCAACATGCATGTTCCTCAAAATCCTCAACACACAACTTCCTCAACATCCTCAACATGCAGGTTCCTCAACATCCTCAACACGCAGGTTTCTGAACATCCTCAACAGGCAACTTCCTCAACATCCTCAACACGCAACTTCCTCAACATCCTCAACACACAGGTTCCACAACATCCTCAACACGCATGGTCCTCAACATCCTCAACACGCATGGTCCTCAACATCCTCAACATGCAGCTTCCTCAACATCCTCAACACGTATGTTCCTCAACTCGCAGGTTTCTCAACATCCTCAACACAGCTTCCTCAACATCCTCAACACACATTCTCCTCAACATCCTCAACACACATGTTCCTCAACATCCTCAACACGCAGCTTCCACAACATCTTCAACACACATGTTCCTCAACATCCTCCACACGCAGCTTCCTCAACATCCTCAACATGCATGCTCCCTCAATATCCTCAACACGCAGCTTCCTCAACATCCTCAACACGCAGGTTTCGCAACATCCTCAACACGCATGTTCCGCAACATCCTCAACATGCATGTTCCTCAAAATCCTCAACACACAGCTTCCTCAACATCCTCAACATGCAGGTTCCTCAACATCCTCAACACGCAGGTTTCTGAACATCCTCAACAGGCAACTTCCTCAACATCCTCAACACGCAACTTCCTCAACATCCTCAACACACAGGTTCCACAACATCCTCAACACGCATGGTCCTCAACATCCTCAACACGC
This sequence comes from Chiloscyllium plagiosum, assembly GCF_037043375.1. Taxonomy (NCBI): domain Eukaryota; kingdom Metazoa; phylum Chordata; class Chondrichthyes; order Orectolobiformes; family Hemiscylliidae; genus Chiloscyllium; species Chiloscyllium plagiosum. The sequence goes on from NW_028270142.1 coordinate 6,016,415, forward strand.
ATGGTCCTCAACATCCTCAACATGCAGCTTCCTCAACATCCTCAACACGTATGTTCCTCAACTCGCAGGTTTCTCAACATCCTCAACACGCATGTTCCTCAAAATCCTCAACACGCAGCTTCCTCAACATCCTCAACACGCAGGTTCCTCAACATCCTCAACACACATGCTCCTCAACCTCCTCAACACGCATGCTCCTCAACATCCTCAACACGCATGCGCCTCAACATCCTTAAAATGCATGTTCCTCAACATCCTCAACATGCAGCTTCCTCAACATCCTCAACATGCAGCATCCTCAACATCCTCAACACGCATGTTCCTCAACATCCTCAACACGCATGTTCCTCAACACGCATGTTCCTCAACATCCTCAACATGCATGCTCCCTCAACATCCTCAACACGCTGCTTCCTCAACATCCTCAACACACAGGTTCCTCAACATCCTCAACACGCATGCTCCTCAACATCCTCAACACGCAACAACCTCAACATCCTCAAAAAGCATGTTCAACATCCTCAACACGCGTGATCCCACAACATCCTCAATATGCATGTTCCTCAATATCCTCAACATGCATGTTCCTCAACATCCTCAACACGTATGTTCAACATTCTCAACACACATGCTCAACATCCTCAACACGCAGCTTCAACATCCTCAACTCGCAGTTTCCTCAACATCCTCAACACACATTCTCCCCAAAACCTCAACACACATGTTTCTCAACATCCTCAACATGCATGTTCTGCAACATCCTCAACTCACAGCTTCCTCAACATCCTCAACACGCATGTTCCTCAACATCCTCAACACGCATGTTCCTCAACACGCATGTTCCTCAACACGCATGTTCCTCAACATCCTCAACATGCAGCTTCCTCAACATCCTCAACTCGCAGGTTCCTCAACATCCTCAACACGCATGCTCCTCAACATCCTCAACACGCATGCTCAACATCCTTAAAATGCATGTTCCTCAACATCCTCAACATGCAGCTTCCTCAACATCCTCAACACGCATTTTCCTCAACATCCTCAACACGCAGCTTCCTCAACATCCTCAACACGCATGTTCCTCAACATCCTCAACACGCATGTTCCTCAACACGCATGTTCCTCAACATCCTCAACATGCAGCTTCCTCAACATCCTCAACTCGCAGGTTCCTCAACATCCTCAACACGCATGCTCCTCAACATCCTCAACACGCAGCAACCTCAACATCCTCAAAAAGCATGTTGGACATCCTCAACACGCATGATCCCACAACATCCTCAATATGCATCTTCTTTAATATCCTCAACATGCATGTTCCTCAACATCCTCAACACGTATGTTCAACATTCTCAACACGCATGCTCAACATCCTGAACACGCAGCTTCAACATCCTCAACTCGCAGATTCCTCAACATCCTCAAAACGCATGTTCGTCAACATCCTCAACACACATGCTCCCACAACATCCTCAACTTGCATGTTCCTCAACATCCTCAACATGCATATTCCTCAAGATTCTCAACACGTATGTTCCTCAACATCCTCAACTTGCATGCTCCTCAACATCCTCAACTCGCAGGTTCCTCAACAGCCTCAACACGCATGTTCCTCAACAGCCTCAACATGCATGTTCAAAATCCTCAAGACGCAGCTTCCACAACATCCTCAACACACATGCTCCTCAACATCCTCAACACGCATGTTCCTCAACATCCTCAACACACAGCTTCCTCAACATCCTCAACATGCATGCTCCCTCAACATCCTCAACAAGCAGCTTCCTCAACATCCTCAACACGCAGGTTTCGCAACATCCTCAACACGCATGTTCCGCAACATCCTCAACATGCATGTTCCTCAAAATCCGCAACACACAGCTTCCTCAACATCCTCAACACGCAGCTTCCTCAACATCTTCAACACGCAGCTTCCTCAACATCCTCAACACGCAGGTTCCACAACATCCTCAACACGCAGGTTCCACAACATCCTCAACACGCATGGTCCTCAACATCCTCAACACGCATGGTCCTCAACATCCTCAACACGCATGTTCCTCAACACGCAGCTTCCTCAATATCCTCAACACGCAGCTTCCTCAATATCCTCGACACACATGTTCCTCAACATCCACAACATGCATGCTCCCTCAACATCCTCAACACGCAGCTTCCTCAACATCCTCAACACGCAGGTTCCACAACATCCTCAACACGCAGGTTCCACAACATCCTCAACACGCGTGGTCCTCAACATCCTCAACACGCATGGTCCTCAACATCCTCAACACGCATGTTCCTCAACTCGCAGGTTTCTCAACATCCTCAACACGCAGCTTCCTCAATATCCTCAACACGCAGCTTCCTCAATATCCTCGACACACATGTTCCTCAACATCCTCAACATGCATGCTCCCTCAACATCCTCAACATGCATGCTCCTCAACATCCTCAACACGCAGGTTCCTCAACATCCTCAACACACATGGTCCTCAACATCCTCAACATGCAGCTTCCTCAACATCCTCAACACGCAGCTTCCTCAACATCCTCAACACGCATTTTCCTCAACATCCTCAACACGCAGCTTCCTCAACATCCTCAACATGCATGCTCCCTCAATATCCTCAACACGCAGCTTCCTCAACATCCTCAACACGCAGGTTTCGCAACATCCTCAACACGCATGTTCCGCAACATCCTCAACATGCATGTTCCTCAAAATCCTCAACACACAGCTTCCTCAACATCCTCAACATGCAGGTTCCTCAACATCCTCAACACGCAGGTTTCTGAACATCCTCAACAGGCAACTTCCTCAACATCCTCAACACGCAACTTCCTCAACATCCTCAACACACAGGTTCCACAACATCCTCAACACGCATGGTCCTCAACATCCTCAACACGCATGGTCCTCAACATCCTCAACATGCAGCTTCCTCAACATCCTCAACACGTATGTTCCTCAACTCGCAGGTTTCTCAACATCCTCAACACGCATGTTCCTCAAAATCCTCAACACGCAGCTTCCTCAACATCCTCAACACGCAGGTTCCTCAACATCCTCAACACACATGCTCCTCAACCTCCTCAACACGCATGCTCCTCAACATCCTCAACACGCATGCGCCTCAACATCCTTAAAATGCATGTTCCTCAACATCCTCAACATGCAGCTTCCTCAACATCCTCAACATGCAGCATCCTCAACATCCTCAACACGCATGTTCCTCAACATCCTCAACACGCATGTTCCTCAACACGCATGTTCCTCAACATCCTCAACATGCATGCTCCCTCAACATCCTCAACACGCTGCTTCCTCAACATCCTCAACACACAGGTTCCTCAACATCCTCAACACGCATGCTCCTCAACATCCTCAACACGCAACAACCTCAACATCCTCAAAAAGCATGTTCAACATCCTCAACACGCATGATCCCACAACATCCTCAATATGCATGTTCCTCAATATCCTCAACATGCATGTTCCTCAACATCCTCAACACGTATGTTCAACATTCTCAACACACATGCTCAACATCCTCAACACGCAGCTTCAACATCCTCAACTCGCAGTTTCCTCAACATCCTCAACACACATTCTCCCCAAAACCTCAACACACATGTTTCTCAACATCCTCAACATGCATGTTCTGCAACATCCTCAACTCACAGCTTCCTCAACATCCTCAACACGCATGTTCCTCAACATCCTCAACACGCATGTTCCTCAACACGCATGTTCCTCAACACGCATGTTCCTCAACATCCTCAACATGCAGCTTCCTCAACATCCTCAACTCGCAGGTTCCTCAACATCCTCAACACGCATGCTCCTCAACATCCTCAACACGCATGCTCCTCAACATCCTTAAAATGCATGTTCCTCAACATCCTCAACATGCAGCTTCCTCAACATCCTCAACACGCATTTTCCTCAACATCCTCAACACGCAGCTTCCTCAACATCCTCAACACGCATGTTCCTCAACATCCTCAACACGCATGTTCCTCAACACGCATGTTCCTCAACATCCTCAACATGCAGCTTCCTCAACATCCTCAACTCGCAGGTTCCTCAACATCCTCAACACGCATGCTCCTCAACATCCTCAACACGCAGCAACCTCAACATCCTCAAAAAGCATGTTGGACATCCTCAACACGCATGATCCCACAACATCCTCAATATGCATCTTCTTTAATATCCTCAACATGCATGTTCCTCAACATCCTCAACACGTATGTTCAACATTCTCAACACGCATGCTCAACATCCTGAACACGCAGCTTCAACATCCTCAACTCGCAGATTCCTCAACATCCTCAAAACGCATGTTCGTCAACATCCTCAACACACATGCTCCCACAACATCCTCAACTTGCATGTTCCTCAACATCCTCAACATGCATATTCCTCAAGATTCTCAACACGTATGTTCCTCAACATCCTCAACTTGCATGCTCCTCAACATCCTCAACTCGCAGGTTCCTCAACAGCCTCAACACGCATGTTCCTCAACAGCCTCAACATGCATGTTCAAAATCCTCAAGACGCAGCTTCCACAACATCCTCAACACACATGCTCCTCAACATCCTCAACACGCATGTTCCTCAACATCCTCAACACACAGCTTCCTCAACATCCTCAACATGCATGCTCCCTCAACATCCTCAACAAGCAGCTTCCTCAACATCCTCAACACGCAGGTTTCGCAACATCCTCAACACGCATGTTCCGCAACATCCTCAACATGCATGTTCCTCAAAATCCGCAACACACAGCTTCCTCAACATCCTCAACACGCAGCTTCCTCAACATCTTCAACACGCAGCTTCCTCAACATCCTCAACACGCAGGTTCCACAACATCCTCAACACGCAGGTTCCACAACATCCTCAACACGCATGGTCCTCAACATCCTCAACACGCATGGTCCTCAACATCCTCAACACGCATGTTCCTCAACACGCAGCTTCCTCAATATCCTCAACACGCAGCTTCCTCAATATCCTCGACACACATGTTCCTCAACATCCACAACATGCATGCTCCCTCAACATCCTCAACACGCAGCTTCCTCAACATCCTCAACACGCAGGTTCCACAACATCCTCAACACGCAGGTTCCACAACATCCTCAACACGCGTGGTCCTCAACATCCTCAACACGCATGGTCCTCAACATCCTCAACACGCATGTTCCTCAACTCGCAGGTTTCTCAACATCCTCAACACGCAGCTTCCTCAATATCCTCAACACGCAGCTTCCTCAATATCCTCGACACACATGTTCCTCAACATCCTCAACATGCATGCTCCCTCAACATCCTCAACATGCATGCTCCTCAACATCCTCAACACGCAGGTTCCTCAACATCCTCAACACACATGGTCCTCAACATCCTCAACATGCATGCTCCTCAACATCCTCAACACGCATGCTCCTCAACATCCTTAAAATGCAGGTTCCTCAACATCTTCAACATGCAGCTTCCTCAACATCCTCAACACGCAGGTTCCACAACATCCTCAACACGCATGGTCCTCAACATCCTCAACACGCATGGTCCTCAACATCCTCAACACGCATGTTCCTCAACACGCAGCTTCCTCAATATCCTCAACACGCAGCTTCCTCAATATCCTCGACACACATGTTCCTTAACATCCTCAACATGCATACTCCCTCAACATCCTCAACACGCAGGTTCCTCAACATCCTCAACACACATGCTCCTCAACATCCTCAACACGCATGCTCCTCAACATCCTCAACACGCATGCTCCTCAACATCCTTAAAATGCATGTTCCACAACATCTTCAACATGCAGCTTCCTCAACATCCTCAACACACAGCTTCCTCAACATCCTCAACACGCATTTTCCTCAACATCCTCAACACGCAGCTTCCTCAACATCCTCAACACGCATGTTCCTCAACATTCTCAACACGCATGCTCAACATCCTCTACACGTAGCTTCCTCAACAGCCTCAACACACAGCTTCCTCAACATCCTCAACACGCATGTTCCTCAACAGCCTCAACATGCATGTTCAAAATCCTCAAGACGCAGCTTCCACAACATCCTCAACACACATGCTCCTCAACATCCTCAACACGCATGTTCCTCAACATCCTCAACACACAGCTTCCTCAACATCCTCAACATGCATGCTCCCTCAACATCCTCAACAAGCAGCTTCCTCAACATCCTCAACACGCAGGTTTCGCAACATCCTCAACACGCATGTTCCGCAACATCCTCAACATGCATGTTCCTCAAAATCCGCAACACACAGCTTCCTCAACATCCTCAACACGCAGCTTCCTCAACATCTTCAACACGCAGGTTCCACAACATCCTCAACATGCAGGTTCCACAACATCCTCAACACGCATGGTCCTCAACATCCTCAACAGGCATGGTCCTCAACATCCTCAACACGCAGGTTCCACAACATCCTCAACACGCAGGTTCCACAACATCCTCAACACGCATGGTCCTCAACATCCTCAACACGCATGGTCCTCAACATCCTCAACACGCATGTTCCTCAACACGCAGCTTCCTCAATATCCTCAACACGCAGCTTCCTCAATATCCTCGACACACATGTTCCTCAACATCCACAACATGCATGCTCCCTCAACATCCTCAACATGCAGGTTCCTCAACATCCTCAACACGCAGCTTCCTCAACATCCTCAACACGCAGGTTCCACAACATCCTCAACACGCAGGTTCCACAACATCCTCAACACGCATGGTCCTCAACATCCTCAACACGCATGGTCCTCAACATCCTCAACACGCATGTTCCTCAACTCGCAGGTTTCTCAACATCCTCAACACGCAGCTTCCTCAATATCCTCAACACGCAGCTTCCTCAATATCCTCGACACACATGTTCCTCAACATCCTCAACATGCATGCTCCCTCAACATCCTCAACATGCATGCTCCTCAACATCCTCAACACGCAGGTTCCTCAACATCCTCAACACACATGGTCCTCAACATCCTCAACATGCATGCTCCTCAACATCCTCAACACGCATGCTCCTCAACATCCTTAAAATGCAGGTTCCTCAACATCTTCAACATGCAGCTTCCTCAACATCCTCAACACGCAGGTTCCACAACATCCTCAACACGCATGGTCCTCAACATCCTCAACACGCATGGTCCTCAACATCCTCAACACGCAGCAACCTCAACATCCTCAAAAAGCATGTTCAACATCCTCAACACGCATGATCCCACAACATCCCCAATATGCATGTTCCTCAATATCCTCAACACATATGTTCAACATTCTCAACACGCATGCTCAACATCCTCAACACGCAGCTTCAACATCCTCAACTCGCAGTTTCCTCAACATCCTCAATACACATGTTCCTCAACATCTTCAACATGCATGCTCCTCAACATCCTCAACATGCAGCTTCCTCAACATCCTCAACACGCATGTTCCTCAACATCCTCAACACGCATGATCCCACAACATCCCCAATATGCATGTTCCTCAATATCCTCAACACATATGTTCAACATTCTCAACACGCATGCTCAACATCCTCAACACGCAGCTTCAACATCCTCAACTCGCAGTTTCCTCAACATCCTCAATACACATGTTCCTCAACATCTTCAACATGCATGCTCCTCAACATCCTCAACATGCAGCTTCCTCAACATCCTCAACACGCATGTTCCTCAACATCCTCAACACGCAGATTCCTCAACATCCTCAAAATGCATGTTCCTCAATATCCTCAACACGCATGCTCCCACAACATCTTCAACATGCATATTCCTCAACATCCTCAACATGCATGTTCAAAATCCTCAAGACGCAGCTTCCACAACATCCTCAACACACATGCTCCACAACATCCTCAACACGCATGTTCCTCAACATCCTCAACACAGCTTCCTCAACATCCTCAACACACATTCTCCTCAACATCCTCAACACACATGTTCCTCAACATCCTCAACACGCAGCTTCCACAACATCTTCAACACACATGTTCCTCAACATCCTCCACAAGCAGCTTCCTCAACATCCTCAACATGCATGCTCCCTCAATATCCTCAACACGCAGCTTCCTCAACATCCTCAACACGCAGGTTTCGCAACATCCTCAACACGCATGTTCCGCAACATCCTCAACATGCATGTTCCTCAAAATCCTCAACACACAACTTCCTCAACATCCTCAACATGCAGGTTCCTCAACATCCTCAACACGCAGGTTTCTGAACATCCTCAACAGGCAACTTCCTCAACATCCTCAACACGCAACTTCCTCAACATCCTCAACACACAGGTTCCACAACATCCTCAACACGCATGGTCCTCAACATCCTCAACATGCATGGTCCTCAACATCCTCAACACGCATGTTCCTCAACTCGCAGGTTTCTCAACATCCTCAACACGCAGCTTCCTCAATATCCTCAACACGCAGCTTCCTCAATATCCTCGACACACATGTTCCTCAACATCCTCAACATGCATGCTCCCTCAACATGCATGCTCCTCAACATCCTCAACACGCAGGTTCCTCAACATCCTCAACACACATGCTCCTCAACATCCTCAACATGCATGCTCCTCAACATCCTCAACACGCATGCTCCTCAACACGCAGCTTCCTCAAAATCCTCAACACGCAGCTTCCTCAACATCCTCAACACGCAGGTTCCACAACATCCTCAACACGCATGGTCCTCAACATCCTCAACACGCATGGTCCTCAACATCCTCAACACGCATGTTCCTCAACACGCAGCTTCCTCAATATCCTCAACACGCAGCTTCCTCAATATCCTCGACACACATGTTCCTCAACATCCTCAACATGCATACTCCCTCAACATCCTCAACACGCAGGTTCCTCAACATCCTCAACACACATGCTCCTCAACATCCTCAACACGCATGCTCCTCAACATCCTCAACACGCATGCTCCTCAACATCCTTAAAATGCATGTTCCACAACATCTTCAACATGCAGCTTCCTCAACATCCTCAACACGCAGCTTCCTCAACATCCTCAACACGCATTTTCCTCAACATCCTCAACACGCAGCTTCCTCAACATCCTCAACATGCATGTTCCTCAACATCCTCAACACGCATGTTCCTCAACACGCATGTTCCTCAACATCCTCAACATGCATCTTCCTCAACATCCTCAACACGCTGCTTCCTCAACATCCTCAACACACAGGTTCCTCAACATCCTCAACACGCATGCTCCTCAACATCCTCAACACGCAGCAACCTCAACATCCTCAAAAAGCATGTTCAACATCCTCAACACGCATGATCCCACAACATCCCCAATATGCATGTTCCTCAATATCCTCAACACATATGTTCAACATTCTCAACACGCATGCTCAACATCCTCAACACGCAGCTTCAACATCCTCAACTCGCAGTTTCCTCAACATCCTCAATACACATGTTCCTCAACATCTTCAACATGCATGCTCCTCAACATCCTCAACATGCAGCTTCCTCAACATCCTCAACACGCATGTTCCTCAACATCCTCAACACGCAGATTCCTCAACATCCTCAAAATGCATGTTCCTCAATATCCTCAACACGCATGCTCCCACAACATCTTCAACATGCATATTCCTCAACATCCTCAACATGCATGTTCAAAATCCTCAAGACGCAGCTTCCACAACATCCTCAACACACATGCTCCACAACATCCTCAACACGCATGTTCCTCAACATCCTCAACATGCATGGTCCTCAACATCCTCAACATGCAGCTTCCTCAACATCCTCAACACGTATGTTCCTCAACTCGCAGGTTTCTCAACATCCTCAACACGCATGTTCCTCAAAATCCTCAACACGCAGCTTCCTCAATATCCTCGACACACATGTTCCTCAACATCCTCAACATGCATGCTCCCTCAACATCCTCAACACGCAGCTTCCTCAACATCCTCAACACGCAGGTTCCTCAACATCCTCAACACACAGCTTCCTCAACATCCTCAACATGCAGGTTCCTCAACATCCTCAACACGCAGGTTTCTGAACATCCTCAACAGGCAACTTCCTCAACATCCTCAACACACAGGTTCCACAACATCCTCAACACGCATGGTCCTCAACATCCTCAACATGCATGGTCCTCAACATCCTCAACATGCAGCTTCCTCAACATCCTCAACACGTATGTTCCTCAACTCGCAGGTTTCTCAACATCCTCAACACGCATGTTCCTCAAAATCCTCAACACGCAGCTTCCTCAATATCCTCGACACACATGTTCCTCAACATCCTCAACATGCATGCTCCCTCAACATCCTCAACACGCAGCTTCCTCAACATCCTCAACACGCAGGTTCCTCAACATCCTCAACACACATGCTCCTCAACATCCTCAACACGCATGCTCCTCAACATCCTCAACACGCATGCGCCTCAACATCCTTAAAATGCATGTTCCTCAACATCCTCAACATGCAGCTTCCTCAACATCCTCAACACGCATTTTCCTCAACATCCTCAACACGCAGCTTCCTCAACATCCTCAACACGCATGTTCCTCAACATCCTCAACACGAATGTTCCTCAACACGCATGTTCCTCAACATCCTCAACATGCATGCTCCCTCAACATCCTCAACACGCTGCTTCCTCAACATCCTCAACACACAGGTTCCTCAACATCCTCAACACGCATGCTCCTCAACATCCTCAACACGCAACAACCTCAACATCCTCAAAAAGCATGTTCAACATCCTCAACACGCGTGATCCCACAACTTCCTCAATATGCATGTTCCTCAACATCCTCAACACGTATGTTCAACATTCTCAACACGCATGCTCAACATCCTCAACACGCAGCTTCAACATCCTCAACTCGCAGTTTCCTCAACATCTTCAACATGCATGCTCCTCAACATCCTCAACACGCATGTTCCTCAACATCCTCAAAACGCATATTCCACAACAAGCATGCTCCCACAACATCCTCAACTTGTATGTTCCTCAACATCCTCAATATGCATATTCCTCAAGATTCTCAACACGTATGTTCCTCAACATCCTCAACATGCTGCTTCCTCAACATCCTCAACTCGCAGGTTCCTCAACATCCTCAACACGTAGCTTCCTCAACATCCTCAACACCATGCTCAACATCCTCAACATGTAGCTTCCTCAACATCATCAACACGCATGCTCAACATCCTCAACACACATGCTCAACATACTCAACACGTAGCTTCGTCAACATCCTCAACACGCATGCTCAACATCCTCAACACGCATGCTCAACATCCTCAACATGCAGCTTCCTCAACATCCTCAACATACAGCTTCCTCAACATCCTCAACACGCATGCTCCTCAACATTCCCAACACGCATGCTCAACATCCTCAACATGCAGCTTCCTCAACATCCTCAACATACAGCTTCCTCAACATCCTCAACACGCATGCTCCTCAACATTCCCAACACGCATGCTCAACATCCTCAACATGCAGCTTCCTCAACATCCTCAACATACAGCTTCCTCAACATCCTCAACACACATGCTCCACAACATCCTCAACACGCAGCTTCCTCAACATCCTCAACACGCAGCTTCCTCAACATCCTCAACACACATGCTCCACAACATCCTCAACACGCATGCTCCACAACATCCTCAACATGCATGTGACTCAAAATCCTCAACACACGGCTTCCTCAACATCCTCAACATGCAGGTTCCTCAACACCCTCAAGACGCATTTTCCTCAACATCCTCAACACGCAGCTTCCTCAACACCCTCAACAGGCATGTTCCTCAACATCCTCAACATGCATAGTCCTCAACATCCTCAACACGCAGCTTCCTCAACATCCTCAACACGCAGGTTCCTCAACATCCTCAAGACGCATTTTCCTCAACATCCTCAACACGCATGTTCCTCAACATCCTCAAAACGCATATTCCACAACAAGCATGCTCCCACAACATCCTCAACTTGTATGTTCCTCAACATCCTCAATATGCATATTCCTCAAGATTCTCAACACGTATGTTCCTCAACATCCTCAACACGCTGCTTCCTCAACATCCTCAACTCGCAGGTTCCTCAACATCCTCAACACGTAGCTTCCTCAACATCCTCAACACGCATGCTCAACATCCTCAACATGTAGCTTCCTCAACATCATCAACACGCATGCTCAACATCCTCAACACACATGCTCAACATACTCAACACGTAGCTTCGTCAACATCCTCAACACGCATGCTCAACATCCTCAACACGCATGCTCAACATCCTCAACACGTAGCTTCGTCAACATCCTCAACACGCATGCTCAACATCCTCAACACGTAGCTTCCTCAACATCCTCAACACGCTGCTTCCTCAACATCCTTAACACGCTGCTTCCTCAACATCCTCAACTCGCAGGTTCCTCAACGTCCTCAACACGCATGCTCCTCAACATCCTCAACACGCAGCTTCCTCAACATCCTCAACACGCATGTTCCTCAACATCCTCAACACGCATGTTCCTAAAACTCCTCAAGGCGCAGCTTCCTCAACATCCTCAACAAACATGGTCCTCAACATCCTCAACATGCATGTTCCTCAACATCCTCAACACACAGCTTCCTCAACATCCTCAACACACATGTTCCTCAACATCCTCAACACACATGTTCTGCACCACCCTCAACACGCAGCTTCCTCAACATCCTCAACACACATGTTCCTCAACATCCTCCACACGCAGCTTCCTCAGCATCCTCAACACGCAGGTTTCCCAACATCCTCAACACGCATGTTCCGCAACATCCTCAACACGCAGCTTCCTCAACATCCTCAACACGCAGGTTCGTCAACATCCTCAACACGCATGGCCCTCAACATCCTCAACACGCATGATCCTCAAAATCCTCAACACGCATGCTCCTCAACATCCTTAAAATGTAGGTTCCTCAACATCTTCAACATGCAGCTTCCTCAATATCCTCAACATGCATTTTCCTCAACATCCTCAACACGCAGCTTCCTCAACATCCACAACAATGTGCATCAACATCCTCAACACGCATGTTCCACAACACACATGTTCCTCAACATCCTCAACACGCAGCTTCCTCAACATCCTCAACACGCATGTTCCTCAACATCCTCAACATGCATGTTCCTCAACACGCATGTTCCTCAACATCCTCAACATGCAGCTTCCTCAACATCCTCAACACGCAGCTTCCTCAACATCCTCAACACGCATGCTTCACAACATCCTCAACACGCAGCAACCTCAACATCCTCAAAAAGCATGTTCAACATCCTCAACACGCATGATCCCACAACTTCTTCAACATGCATGTTCCTCAATATCCTCAACACGCATGTTCCTCAACATCCTCAACACGTATGTTCAACATTCTCAACACGCATGCTCAACATCCTCAACACACAGCTTCAACATCCTCAATTCGCAGTTTCCTCAACATCCTCAATACACATGTTCCTCAACATCCTCAACACGCATGCTCCTCAACATCCTCAACACACATGTTCCTCAACATCCTCAAAACGCATGTTCCTCAACATCCTCAACAAGCATGCTCCCACAACATCCTCAACTTCCATGTTCCTCAACATCCTCAACATGCATATTCCTCAAGATTCTCAACACGTATGTTCCTCAACATCCTCAACACGCTGCTTCTCAACATCCTCAACTCGCTGGTTCCTCAACATCCTCAATATACAGCTTCCTCAACATCCTCAACACGTAGCTTCCTCAACATCCTCAACAGGCATGCTCAACATCCTCAACACGTAGCTTCCTCAACATCCTCAACACGTAGCTTCCTCAACATTCTCAACACGCATGCTCAACATCCTCTACACGTAACTTCCTCAACATCCTCAACACGCTGCTTCCTCAACATCCTCAACTCGCAGGTTCCTCAACATCCTCAATATACAGCTTCCTCAATATCCTCAACAGGTAGCTTCCTCAACATCCTCAACAAGCAGTTTCCTCAACATCCTCAACACGCATGTTCCTCAAAGTCCTCAAGACGCAGCTTCCTCAACATCCTCAACACACATGCTCCTCAACATCCTCAACACGCAGCTTCCTCAACATCCTCAACACGCATGTTCCTCAACATCCTCAACACGCATGTTCCTAAAAATCCTCAAAGCGCAGCTTCCTCAACATCCTCAACACACATGCTCCTCAACATCCTCAACACGCAGCTTCCTCAACATCCTCAACACACATGATCCTCAACATCCTCAACACGCATGTTCCTCAACATCCTCAACACAGATGCTCCTCAACATCCTCAACATGCGGCTTCCTCAACATCCTCAACACGCAGCTTCCTCAACTTCCTCAACACGCATGTTCCAAATCCTCAACACTCAAGTTCCACAACATCCTCAACACGCAGCTACCTCAACATCTTCAAAACACATGTTCCTCAACATCCTCAACTCGCAGGTTCCTCAACATCCTCAACACGCATGCTCCTCAACATCCTCAACACGCAGCTTCCTCAACATCCTCAACACGCATGTTCCTCAACATCCTCAACACGCATGTTCCTAAAAATCCTCAAGACGCAGCTTCCTCAACATCCTCAACACACATGGTCCTCAACATCCTCAACATGCATGTTCCTCAACATCCTCAACACACAGCTTCCTCAACATCCTCAACACACATGTTCCTCAACATCCTCAACAGGCATGTTCTGCACCACCCTCAACACGCAGCTTCCTCAACATCCTCAACACACATGTTCCTCAACATCCTCCACACGCAGCTTCCTCAGCATCCTCAACACGCAGGTTTCCCAACATCCTCAACACGCATGTTCCGCAACATCCTCAACACGCAGCTTCCTCAACATCCTCAACACGCAGGTTCGTCAACATCCTCAACACGCATGGCCCTCAACATCCTCAACACGCATGATCCTCAACATCCTCAACACGCATGCTCCTCAACATCCTTAAAATGTAGGTTCCTCAACATCTTCAACATGCAGCTTCCTCAATATCCTCAACACGCATTTTCCTCAACATCCTCAACACGCAGCTTCCTCAACATCCACAACAATGTGCATCAACATCCTCAACACGCATGTTCCACAACACACATGTTCCTCAACATCCTCAACACGCAGCTTCCTCAACATCCTCAACACGCATGTTCCTCAACATCCTCAACATGCATGTTCCTCAACACGCATGTTCCTCAACATCCTCAACATGCAGCTTCCTCAACATCCTCAACACGCAGCTTCCTCAACATCCTCAACACGCATGCTTCTCAACATCCTCAACACGCAGCAACCTCAACATCCTCAAAAAGCATGTTCAACATCCTCAACACGCATGATCCCACAACTTCCTCAACATGCATGTTCCTCAATATCCTCAACAGCATGTTCCTCAACATCCTCAACACGTATGTTCAACATTCTCAACACGCATGCTCAACATCCTCAACACACAGCTTCAACATCCTCAATTCGCAGTTTCCTCAACATCCTCAATACACATGTTCCTCAACATCCTCAACACGCATGCTCCTCAACATCCTCAACATACATGTTCCTCAACATCCTCAAAACGCATGTTCCTCAACATCCTCAACAAGCATGCTCCCACAACATCCTCAACTTCCATGTTCCTCAACATCCTCAACATGCATATTCCTCAAGATTCTCAACACGTATGTTCCTCAACATCCTCAACACGCTGCTTCTCAACATCCTCAACTCGCTGGTTCCTCAACATCCTCAATATACAGCTTCCTCAACTTCCTCAACACGTAGCTTCCTCAACATCCTCAACAGGCATGCTCAACATCCTCAACACGTAGCTTCCTCAACATCCTCAACACGTAGCTTCCTCAACATTCTCAACACGCATGCTCAACATCCTCTACACGTAGCTTCCTCAACATCCTCAACACGCATGTTCCACAACATCCTAAAGATTCAGCTTCCTCAACATCCTCAACTCGCAGGTTCCTCAACATCCTCAATATACAGCTTCCTCAACATCCTCAACAAGCAGTTTCCTCAACATCCTCAACACGCATGTTCCTCAAAGTCCTCAAGACGCAGCTTCCTCAACATCCTCAACACACATGATCCTCAACATCCTCAACACGCATGTTGCTCAACATCCTCAACACAGATGCTCCTCAACATCCTCAACATGCGGCTTCCTCAACATCCTCAACATGCAGCTTCCTCAACTTCCTCAACACGCATGTTCCAAATCCTCAACACGCAAGTTCCACAACATCCTCAACACGCAGCTACCTCAACATCTTCAAAACACATGTTCCTCAACATCCTCAACACTCAGCTTCCTCAACATCCTGAACACACAGGTTCCTCAACATCCTCAAAACGTATGTCCAACAACCTCAACACGCATGTTCCTCAACATCCACAACACGCATGCTCCTCAACATCAACACATGTTCCTCAACATTCTCAACACGTATGTTCCAAATCATCCTCAACACGCAGCTTCCTTAACATCCTCAACTCTCAGCTTCCTCTACATCCTCAACACGCATGTTCTTCAACATCCTCAACACGCAATTTGCACAACATCCTCAACACGCAATTTGCACAACATCCTCAACACTCAGCATCCTCAACATCCTCAACACAGATGCTCCTCAACATCCTCAACGCGCAGCTACCTCAACATCCTCAAAACACATGTTCCTCAACAGCCACAACACGCATGCTCCTCAACATCAACACACGTTCCTCAACATTCTCAACACGTATGTTCCAAATCATCCTCAACAGGCAGCTTCCTTAACATCCTCAACACTCAGCTTCCTCAACATCCTCAAGACGCATGCTCCTCAACATCCTCAACATGCATGCTCCCACAACATCCTCAACATGCATGTTCCTCAACATCCTCAAGACGCATGCTCCTCAACATTCTGAACACGCATGTTCTTCAACATCCTCAACATGCAAGTTCCACAACATCCTCAACACGCAAGTTCCACAACATCCTCAACACGCAGGTTCCTCAACATCCTCAACATACAGCTTCCTCAACATCCTCAACACGCAGCTTCCTCAACATCAACACGCATGCTCCTCAACATCCTCATCACGCATGTTCCTCAACATCCTCAACACGCATGTTCCTCAACATCCTCAACACGCAGGTTCCTCATCATCCTCAACACGCAGCTTCCTTAACATCCTCAACATGCATGTTCCTCAACATCCTCAACTCGCATCTTTCTCAACATCCTCAACACGCAGCTTCCTCAACATCCTCAAAATGCATGTTCCTCAACACGGATATTCCTCAACATCCTCAACACGTATGTTCCTCAACATTCTCAAAAAGCATGCTCAACATCCTTAAAATGCATGTTCCTCAACATCCTCTACACGCAGCTTCCTCAACATCCTCAACATACAGCTTCCTCAGCATCGTCAACACGCATGTTCCTCAACATCCTCAACACGTATGTTCCTCAACATTCTCAAAAAGCATGCTCAACATCCTTAAAATGCATGTTCCTCAACATCCTCTACACGCAGCTTCCTCAACATCCTCAACATACAGCTTGCTCAGCATCGTCAACATGCAGGTTCCTCAACATCCTCAACACGCAAGTTCCTCAACGTCCTCAACATTCATGTTCCTCAACATCCTCAACACGCATGTTCCTCAATATCCTCAACACGCATGTTCCTCAACATCCTCAACACACATGCTCCTCAACACACAGGCTCCTCAACATCCTCAACACATATGTTCCTCAACATCCACAACACATATGTTCCTCAACATCCTCAACATGCATGTTCCTCAACATCCTCAACACGTATGTTCCTAAACATCCTCAACACGCATGCTCCTCAACATCCTCAGCATCGTCAACACGCAGGTACCTCAACATCCTCAACATACAGCTTGCTCAACATCCTCAACACGCATGTTCCTCAACATCCTCAACACACATGCTCCTCAACATCCTCAACACACAGCATCCTGAACATCGTCAACATGCAGGTTTCTCAACAGCCTCAACACACAGGTTCCTCAAGATCCTCAACATGCAGGTTCCTCATCATCCTCAACACGCAGCTTCCTTAACATCCTCAACACGCAAGTTTCTCAACATCCTCAACACGCAGCTTCCTCAACATCCTTAAAATGCATGTTCCTCAACAGCCTTAACACGCATGCTCCCACAACATCCTCAACATGCATGTTCCTCAACATCCTCAACACGTATGTTCCTCAACATTCTCAAAAAGCATGCTCAACATCCTGAACACGCATGCTCCCACAACATCCTCAACATGCATGTTCCTCAACATCCTCAACACGCATGTTCCTCAACATCTTCAACACGCATGTTCCTAAATATCCTCAAGACGCAGCTTCCTCAACATCCTCAACACACATGGTCCTCAACATCCTCAACATGCATGTTCCTCAACATCCTCAACACACAGCTTCCTCAACATCCTCAACACACATGTTCCTCAACAGGCATGTTCTGCACCACCCTCAACACGCAGCTTCCTCAACATCCTCAACACACATGTTCCTCAACATCCTCCACACGCAGCTTCCTCAGCATCCTCAACACGCAGGTTTCCCAACATCCTCAACACGCATGTTCCGCAACATCCTCAACACGTAGCTTCCTCAACATCCTCAACAGGCATGCTCAACATCCTCAACACGTAGCTTCCTCAACATCCTCAACACGTAGCTTCCTCAACATTCTCAACACGCATGCTCAACATCCTCTACACGTAGCTTCCTCAACATCCTCAACACGCTGCTTCCTCAACATCCTCAACTCGCAGGTTCCTCAACATCCTCAATATACAGCTTCCTCAATATCCTCAACAGGTAGCTTCCTCAACATCCTCAACAAGCAGTTTCCTCAACATCCTCAACACGCATGTTCCTCAAAGTCCTCAAGACGCAGCTTCCTCAACATCCTCAACACACATGCTCCTCAACATCCTCAACACGCAGCTTCCTCAACATCCTCAACACGCATGTTCCTCAACATCCTCAACACACATGATCCTCAACATCCTCAACACGCATGTTCCTCAACATCCTCAACACAGATGCTCCTCAACATCCTCAACATGCGGCTTCCTCAACATCCTCAACACGCAGCTTCCTCAACTTCCTCAACACGCATGTTCCAAATCCTCAACACGCAAGTTCCACAACATCCTCAACACGCACCTACCTCAACATCTTCAAAACACATGTTCCTCAACATCCTGAACACACAGGTTCCTCAACATCCTCAAAACGTATGTCCAACAACCTCAACACGCATGTTCCTCAACATCCACAACACGCATGCTCCTCAACATCAACACATGTTCCTCAACATTCTCAACACGTATGTTCCAAATCATCCTCAACACGCAGCTTCCTTAACATCCTCAACTCTCAGCTTCCTCTACATCCTCAACACGCATGTTCTTCAACATCCTCAACACGCAATTTGCACAACATCCTCAACACGCAATTTGCACAACATCCTCAACACGCAATTTGCACAACATCCTCAACACTCAGCATCCTCAACATCCTCAACACAGATGCTCCTCAACATCCTCAACGCGCAGCTACCTCAACATCCTCAAAACACATGTTCCTCAACAGCCACAACACGCATGCTCCTCAACATCAACACACGTTCCTCAACATTCTCAACACGTATGTTCCAAATCATCCTCAACAGGCAGCTTCCTTAACATCCTCAACACTCAGCTTCCTCAACATCCTCAAGACGCATGCTCCTCAACATCCTCAACATGCATGCTCCCACAACATCCTCAACATGCATGTTCCTCAACATCCTCAAGACGCATGCTCCTCAACATTCTGAACACGCATGTTCTTCAACATCCTCAACATGCAAGTTCCACAACATCCTCAACACGCAAGTTCCACAACATCCTCAACACGCAGGTTCCTCAACATCCTCAACATACAGCTTCCTCAACATCCTCAACACGCAGCTTCCTCAACATCAACACGCATGCTCCTCAACATCCTCATCACGCATGTTCCTCAACATCCACAACACGCATGTTCCTCAACAGCCTCAACACACAGGTTCCTCAAGATCCTCAACATGCATGTTCCTCAACATCCTCAACTCGCATCTTTCTCAACATCCACAACACGCAGCTTCCTCAACATCCTCAAAATGCATGTTCCTCAACACGGATATTCCTCAACATCCTCAACACGCATGTTCCTCAACGTCCTCAACATTCATGTTCCTCAACATCCTCAACACGCATGTTCTTCAACATCCTCAACACGCATGTTCCTCAACATCCTCAACACACATGCTCCTCAACACACAGGCTCCTCAACATCCTCAACACGTATGTTCCTCAATATCCACAACACATATGTTCCTCAACATCCTCAACATGCATGTTCCTCAACATCCTCAACACGTATGTTCCTAAACATCCTCAACACGCATGCTCCTCAACATCCTCAGCATCGTCAACACGCAGGTTCCTCAACATCCTCAACATACAGCTTGCTCAACATCCTCAACACGCATGTTCCTCAACATCCTCAACACGTATGTTCCTCAACATTCTCAAAAAGCATGCTCAACATCCTGAACACGCATGCTCCCACAACATCCTCAACATGCATGTTCCTCAACATCCTCAACACGCATGTTCCTCAACATCCTCAACACGCATGTTCCTAAAAATCCTCAAGACGCAGCTTCCTCAACATCCTCAACACACATGGTCCTCAACATCCTCAACATGCATGTTCCTCAACATCCTCAACACACAGCTTCCTCAACATCCTCAACACACATGTTCCTCAACATCCTCAACAGGCATGTTCTGCACCACCCTCAACACGCAGCTTCCTCAACATCCTCAACACACATGTTCCTCAACATCCTCCACACGCAGCTTCCTCAGCATCCTCAACACGCAGGTTTCCCAACATCCTCAACACGCATGTTCCGCAACATCCTCAACATGCAGGTTCCTCAACATCCTCAACACGCAGGTTCGTCAACATCCTCAACACGCATGGCCCTCAACATCCTCAACACGCATGATCCTCAACATCCTCAACACGCATGCTCCTCAACATCCTTAAAATGTAGGTTCCTCAACATCTTCAACATGCAGCTTCCTCAATATCCTCAACACGCATTTTCCTCAACATCCTCAACACGCAGCTTCCTCAACATCCACAACAATGTGCATCAACATCCTCAACACGCATGTTCCACAACACACATGTTCCTCAACATCCTCAACACGCAGCTTCCTCAACATCCTCAACACGCATGTTCCTCAACATCCTCAACATGCATGTTCCTCAACACGCATGTTCCTCAACATCCTCAACATGCAGCTTCCTCAACATCCTCAACACGCAGCTTCCTCAACATCCTCAACACGCATGCTTCTCAACATCCTCAACACGCAACAACCTCAACATCCTCAACACGCATGTTCAACATCCTCAACACGCATGATCCCACAACTTCCTCAACATGCATGTTCCTCAATATCCTCAACACGCATGTTCCTCAACATCCTCAACACGTATGTTCAACATTCTCAACACGCATGCTCAACATCCTCAACACACAGCTTCAACATCCTCAATTCGCAGTTTCCTCAACATCCTCAATACACATGTTCCTCAACATCCTCAACATGCATGCTCCTCAACATCCTCAACACACATGTTCCTCAACATCCTCAAAACGCATGTTCCTCAACATCCTCAACAAGCATGCTCCCACAACATCCTCAACTTCCATGTTCCTCAACATCCTCAACATGCATATTCCTCAAGATTCTCAACACGTATGTTCCTCAACATCCTCAACACGCTGCTTCTCCACATCCTCAACTCGCTGGTTCCTCAACATCCTCAATATACAGCTTCCTCAACATCCTCAACACGTAGCTTCCTCAACATCCTCAACAGGCATGCTCAACATCCTCAACACGTAGCTTCCTCAACATCCTCTACACGTAGCTTCCTCAACATTCTCAACACGCACGCTCAACATCCTCTACACGTAGCTTCCACAACATCCTCAACACGCTGCTTCCTCAACATCCTCAACTCGCAGGTTCCTCAACATCCTCAATATACAGCTTCCTCAATATCCTCAACAGGTAGCTTCCTCAACATCCTCAACAAGCAGTTTCCTCAACATCCTCAACACGCATGTTCCTCAAAGTCCTCAAGACGCAGCTTCCTCAACATCCTCAACACACATGCTCCTCAACATCCTCAACACGCAGCTTCCTCAACATCCTCAACACGCATGTTCCTCAACATCCTCAACACACATGTTCCTCAACATCCTCAACACACATGCTCCTCAACATCCTCAACACGCAGCTTCCTCAACATCCTCAACACGCATGTTCCTCAACATCCTCAACACGCATGTTCCTCAACATCCTCAACACAGATGCTCAACATCCTCAACATGCGGCTTCCTCAACATCCTCAACACGCAGCTTCCTCAACTTCCTCAACACGCATGTTCCAAATCCTCAACACGCAAGTTCCACAACATCCTCAACACGCAGCTACCTCAACATCTTCAAAACACATGTTCCTCAACATCCTCAACACTCAGCTTCCTCAACATCCTGAACACACAGGTTCCTCAACATCCTCAAAACGTATGTCCAACAACCTCAACACGCATGTTCCTCAACATCCACAACACGCATGCTCCTCAACATCAACACATGTTCCTCAACATTCTCAACACGTATGTTCCAAATCATCCTCAACACGCAGCTTCCTTAACATCCTCAACTCTCAGCTTCCTCTACATCCTCAACGCGCATGTTCCTCAACATCCTCAACACGTATGTTCCTCAACATTCTCAAAAAGCATGCTCAACATCCTGAACACGCATGCTCCCACAACATCCTCAACATGCATGTTCCTCAACATCCTCAACACGCATGTTCCTCAACATCCTCAACACGCATGTTCCTAAAAATCCTCAAGACGCAGCTTCCTCAACATCCTCAACACACATGGTCCTCAACATCCTCAACATGCATGTTCCTCAACATCCTCAACACACAGCTTCCTCAACATCCATGTTCCTCAACATCCTCAACAGGCATGTTCTGCACCACCCTCAACACGCAGCTTCCTCAACATCCTCAACACACATGTTCCTCAACATCCTCCACACGCAGCTTCCTCAGCATCCTCAACACGCAGGTTTCCCAACATCCTCAACACGCATGTTCCGCAACATCCTCAACACGCAGCTTCCTCAACATCCTCAACACGCAGATTCGTCAACATCCTCAACACGCATGGCCCTCAACATCCTCAACACGCATGATCCTCAACATCCTCAACACGCATGCTCCTCAACATCCTTAAAATGTAGGTTCCTCAACATCTTCAACATGCAGCTTCCTCAATATCCTCAACACGCATTTTCCTCAACATCCTCAACACGCAGCTTCCTCAACATCCACAACAATGTGCATCAACATCCTCAACACGCATGTTCCACAACACACATGTTCCTCAACATCCTCAACACGCAGCTTCCTCAACATCCTCAACACGCATGTTCCTCAACATCCTCAACATGCATGTTCCTCAACACGCATGTTCCTCAACATCCTCAACATGCAGCTTCCTCAACATCCTCAACACGCAGCTTCCTCAACATCCTCAACACGCATGCTTCTCAACATCCTCAACACGCAGCAACCTCAACATCCTCAACACGCATGTTCAACATCCTCAACACGCGTGATCCCACAACTTCCTCAACATGCATGTTCCTCAATATCCTCAACACGCATGTTCCTCAACATCCTCAACACGTATGTTCAACATTCTCAACACGCATGCTCAACATCCTCAACACACAGCTTCAACATCCTCAATTCGCAGTTTCCTCAACATCCTCAATACACATGTTCCTCAACACCCTCAACACGCATGCTCCTCAACATCCTCAACACACATGTTCCTCAACATCCTCAAAACGCATGTTCCTCAACATCCTCAACACGCATGCTTCTCAACATCCTCAACACGCAGCAACCTCAACATCCTCAAAACGCATGTTCAACATCCTCAACACGCATGATCCCACAACTTCCTCGACATGCATGTTCCTCAATATCCTCAACAGCATGTTCCTCAACATCCTCAACACGTATGTTCAACATTCTCAACACGCATGCTCAACATCCTCAACACACAGCTTCAACATCCTCAATTCGCAGTTTCCTCAACATCCTCAATACACATGTTCCTCAACATCCTCAACACGCATGCTCCTCAACATCCTCAACACACATGTTCCTCAACATCCTCAAAACGCATGTTCCTCAACATCCTCAACAAGCATGCTCTCACAACATCCTCAACTTCCATGTTCCTCAACATCCTCAACATGCATATTCCTCAAGATTCTCAACACGTATGTTCCTCAACATCCTCAACACGCTGCTTCTCAACATCCTCAACTCGCTGGTTCCTCAACATCCTCAATATACAGCTTCCTCAACATCCTCAACACGTAGCTTCCTCAACATCCTCAACAGGCATGCTCAACATCCTCAACACGTAGCTTCCTCATCATCCTCAACACGTAGCTTCCTCAACATTCTCAACACGCATGCTCAACATCCTCTACACGTAGCTTCCACAACATCCTCAACACGCTGCTTCCTCAACATCCTCAACTCGCAGGTTCCTCAACATCCTCAATATACAGCTTCCTCAATATCCTCAACAGGTAGCTTCCTCAACATCCTCAACAAGCAGTTTCCTCAACATCCTCAACACGCATGTTCCTCAAAGTCCTCAAGACGCAGCTTCCTCAACATCCTCAACACACATGCTCCTTAACATCCTCAACACGCAGCTTCCTCAACATCCTCAACACGCATGTTCCTCAACATCCTCAACACACATGATCCTCAACATCCTCAACACGCATGTTCCTCAACATCCTCAACACAGATGCTCCTCAACATCCTCAACATGCGGCTTCCTCAACATCCTCAACACGCAGCTTCCTCAACTTCCTCAACACGCATGTTCCAAATCCTCAACACGCAAGTTCCACAACATCCTCAACACGCAGCTACCTCAACATCTTCAAAACACATGTTCCTCAACATCCTCAACACTCAGCTTCCTCAACATCCTGAACACACAGGTTCCTCAACATCCTCAAAACGTATGTCCAACAACCTCAACACGCATGTTCCTCAACATCCACAACACGCATGCTCCTCAACATCAACACATGTTCCTCAACATTCTCAACACGTATGTTCCAAATCATCCTCAACACGCAGCTTCCTTAACATCCTCAACTCTCAGCTTCCTCTACATCCTCAACACGCATGTTCTTCAACATCCTCAACACGCAATTTGCACAACATCCTCAACACGCAATTTGCACAACATCCTCAACACTCAGCATCCTCAACATCCTCAACACAGATGCTCCTCAACATCCTCAACGCGCAGCTACCTCAACATCCTCAAAACACATGTTCCTCAACAGCCACAACACGCATGCTCCTCAACATCAACACACGTTCCTCAACATTCTCAACACGTATGTTCCAAATCATCCTCAACAGGCAGCTTCCTTAACATCCTCAACACTCAGCTTCCTCAACATCCTCAAGACGCATGCTCCTCAACATCCTCAACATGCATGCTCCCACAACATCCTCAACATGCATGTTCCTCAACATCCTCAAGACGCATGCTCCTCAACATTCTGAACACGCATGTTCTTCAACATCCTCAACATGCAAGTTCCACAACATCCTCAACACGCAAGTTCCACAACATCCTCAACACGCAGGTTCCTCAACATCCTCAACATACAGCTTCCTCAACATCCTCAACACGCAGCTTCCTCAACATCAACACGCATGCTCCTCAACATCCTCATCACGCATGTTCCTCAACATCCTCAACACGCATGTTCCTCAACAGCCTCAACACACAGGTTCCTCAAGATCCTCAACATGCATGTTCCTCAACAGCCTCAACTCGCATCTTTCTCAACATCCTCAACACGCAGCTTCCTCAACATCCTCAAAATGCATGTTCCTCAACACGGATATTCCTCAACATCCTCAACACGCATGTTCCTCAACGTCCTCAACATTCATGTTCCTCAACATCCTCAACACGCATGTTCCTCAACATCCTCAACACGCATGTTCCTCAACATCCTCAACACACATGCTCCTCAACACACAGGCTCCTCAACATCCTCAACACGTATGTTCCTCAACATCCACAACACATATGTTCCTCAACATCCTCAACATGCATGTTCCTCAACATCCTCAACACGTATGTTCCTAAACATCCTCAACACGCATGCTCCTCAACATCCTCAGCATCGTCAACACGCAGGTTCCTCAACATCCTCAACATACAGCTTGCTCAACATCCTCAACACGCATGTTCCTCAACATCCTCAACACGTATGTTCCTCAACATTC
Organism: Chiloscyllium plagiosum; assembly: GCF_037043375.1. Classification (NCBI taxonomy): domain Eukaryota; kingdom Metazoa; phylum Chordata; class Chondrichthyes; order Orectolobiformes; family Hemiscylliidae; genus Chiloscyllium; species Chiloscyllium plagiosum. Next base: position 6,043,065 of record NW_028270142.1, read on the forward strand.
TCAAAAAGCATGCTCAACATCCTGAACACGCATGCTCCCACAACATCCTCAACATGCATGTTCCTCAACATCCTCAACACGCATGTTCCTCAACATCCTCAACACGCATGTTCCTAAAAATCCTCAAGACGCAGCTTCCTCAACATCCTCAACACACATGGTCCTCAACATCCTCAACATGCATGTTCCTCAACATCCTCAACACACAGCTTCCTCAACATCCATGTTCCTCAACATCCTCAACAGGCATGTTCTGCACCACCCTCAACACGCAGCTTCCTCAACATCCTCAACACACATGTTCCTCAACATCCTCCACACGCAGCTTCCTCAGCATCCTCAACACGCAGGTTTCCCAACATCCTCAACACGCATGTTCCGCAACATCCTCAACACGCAGCTTCCTCAACATCCTCAACACGCAGATTCGTCAACATCCTCAACACGCATGGCCCTCAACATCCTCAACACGCATGATCCTCAACATCCTCAACACGCATGCTCCTCAACATCCTTAAAATGTAGGTTCCTCAACATCTTCAACATGCAGCTTCCTCAATATCCTCAACACGCATTTTCCTCAACATCCTCAACACGCAGCTTCCTCAACATCCACAACAATGTGCATCAACATCCTCAACACGCATGTTCCACAACACACATGTTCCTCAACATCCTCAACACGCAGCTTCCTCAACATCCTCAACACGCATGTTCCTCAACATCCTCAACATGCATGTTCCTCAACACGCATGTTCCTCAACATCCTCAACATGCAGCTTCCTCAACATCCTCAACACGCAGCTTCCTCAACATCCTCAACACGCATGCTTCTCAACATCCTCAACACGCAGCAACCTCAACATCCTCAAAACGCATGTTCAACATCCTCAACACGCATGATCCCACAACTTCCTCAACATGCATGTTCCTCAAAATCCTCAACACGCATGTTCCTCAACATCCTCAACACGTATGTTCAACATTCTCAACACGCATGCTCAACATCCTCAACACACAGCTTCAACATCCTCAATTCGCAGTTTCCTCAACATCCTCAATACACATGTTCCTCAACACCCTCAACACGCATGCTCCTCAACATCCTCAACACACATGTTCCTCAACATCCTCAAAACGCATGTTCCTCAACATCCTCAACAAGCATGCTCCCACAACATCCTCAACTTCCATGTTCCTCAACATCCTCAACATGCATATTCCTCAAGATTCTCAACACGTATGTTCCTCAACATCCTCAACATGCTGCTTCTCCACATCCTCAACTCGCTGGTTCCTCAACATCCTCAATATACAGCTTCCTCAACATCCTCAACACGTAGCTTCCTCAACATCCTCAACAGGCATGCTCAACATCCTCAACACGTAGCTTCCTCAACATCCTCAACACGTAGCTTCCTCAACATTCTCAACACGCATGCTCAACATCCTCTACACGTAGCTTCCTCAACATCCTCAACACGCTGCTTCCTCAACATCCTCAACTCGCAGGTTCCTCAACATCCTCAATATACAGCTTCCTCAATATCCTCAACAGGTAGCTTCCTCAACATCCTCAACAAGCAGTTTCCTCAACATCCTCAACACGCATGTTCCTCAAAGTCCTCAAGACGCAGCTTCCTCAACATCCTCAACACACATGCTCCTCAACATCCTCAACACGCAGCTTCCTCAACATCCTCAACACGCATGTTCCTCAACATCCTCAACACACATGATCCTCAACATCCTCAACATGCATGTTCCTCAACATCCTCAACACAGATGCTCCTCAACATCCTCAACATGCGGCTTCCTCAACATCCTCAACACGCAGCTTCCTCAACATCCTCAACACGCATGTTCCTCAAAGTCCTCAAGACGCAGCTTCCTCAACATCCTCAACACACATGCTCCTCAACATCCTCAACACGCAGCTTCCTCAACATCCTCAACACGCATGTTCCTCAACATCCTCAACACACATGATCCTCAACATCCTCAACATGCATGTTCCTCAACATCCTCAACACAGATGCTCCTCAACATCCTCAACATGCGGCTTCCACAACATCCTCAACACGCAGCTACCTCAACATCTTCAAAACACATGTTCCTCAACATCCTGAACACACAGGTTCCTCAACATCCTCAAAACGTATGTCCAACAACCTCAACACGCATGTTCCTCAACATCCACAACACGCATGCTCCTCAACATCAACACATGTTCCTCAACATTCTCAACATGTATGTTCCAAATCATCCTCAACACGCAGCTTCCTTAACATCCTCAACTCTCAGCTTCCTCTACATCCTCAACACGCATGTTCTTCAACATCCTCAATACGCAATTTGCACAACATCCTCAACACGCAATTTGCACAACATCCTCAACACTCAGCATCCTCAACATCCTCAACACAGATGCTCCTCAACATCCTCAACGCGCAGCTACCTCAACATCCTCAAAACACATGTTCCTCAACAGCCACAACACGCATGCTCCTCAACATCAACACACGTTCCTCAACATTCTCAACACGTATGTTCCAAATCATCCTCAACAGGCAGCTTCCTTAACATCCTCAACACTCAGCTTCCTCAACATCCTCAAGACGCATGCTCCTCAACATCCTCAACATGCATGCTCCCACAACATCCTCAACATGCATGCTCCTCAACATCCTCAACATGCATGCTCCCACAACATCCTCAACATGCATGTTCCTCAACATCCTCAAGATGCATGCTCCTCAACATTCTGAACACGCATGTTCTTCAACATCCTCAACATGCAAGTTCCACAACATCCTCAACACGCAAGTTCCACAACATCCTCAACACGCAGGTTCCTCAACATCCTCAACATACAGCTTCCTCAACATCCTCAACACGCAGCTTCCTCAACATCAACACGCATACTCCTCAACATCCTCATCACGCATGTTCCTCAACATCCTCAATACGCATGTTCCTCAACAGCCTCAACACACAGGTTCCTCAAGATCCTCAACATGCATGTTCCTCAACATCCTCAACTCGCATCTTTCTCAACATCCTCAACACGCAGCTTCCTCAACATCCTTAAAATGCATGTTCCTCAACATCCTCTACACGCAGCTTCCTCAACATCCTCAACATACAGCTTCCTCAGCATCGTCAACACACATGCTCCTCAACATCCTCAACACACAGCATCCTGAACATCGTCAATACGCAGGTTCCTCAACATCCTCAACATGCAGGTTCCTCATCATCCTCAACACGCAGGTTCCTCAACATCCTCAACACGCATGTTCCTCAACATCCTCAACACACATGCTCCTCAACACACAGGCTCCTCAACATCCTCAACATGCATGCTCCTCAACATCCTCAACACACAGCATCCTGAACATCGTCAACACGCAGCTTCCTGAACATCGTCAACACGCAGCTTCCTCAACATCCTTAAAATGCATGTTCCTCAACAGCCTTAACACGCATGCTCCCACAACATCCTCAACATGCAGGTTCCTCAACATCCTCAACATACAGCTTCCTCAACATCCTCAACACGCATGTTCCTCAACATCCTCAACACACATGCTCCTCAACATCCTCAACATGCATGTTCCTCAACATCCTCAACACACATGCTCCTCAACATCCTCAACACACATGCTCCACAACACACAGGCTCCTCAACATCCTCAACACGAATATTCCTCAACATCCTCAACACGCATGTTCCTCAACGTCCTCAACACGCCTGCTCCTCAACATCCTCAACACGCAGCATCAACATCGTCAACATGCATGTTCCTCAACATCCTCAACACGTATGTTCCTAAACATCCTCAACACGCATGCTCCTCAACATCCTCAGCATCGTCAACACGCAGGTTCCTCAACATCCTCAACACGCATGTTCCTCAACGTCCTCAACACGCCTGCTCCTCAACATCCTCAACACGCAGCATCAACATCGTCAACACGCATGTTCCTCAACATCCTCAACACGCATGTTCCTCAACATCCTCAACACGCATGTTCCTCAACATCCTCAACACGCATGTTCCTCAACATCCTCAACACACATGCTCCTCAACATCCTCAACACGAATATTCCTCAACGTCCTCAACACGCCTGCTCCTCAACATCCTCAACACGCAGCATCAACATCGTCAACATGCATGTTCCTCAACATCCTCAACACGTATGTTCCTAAACATCCTCAACATGCAGGCTCCTCAACATCCTCAACACGCAGGTTCCTCATCATCCTCAACACGCAGCTTCCTTAACATCCTCAACATGCATGTTCCTCAACATCCTCAACACGCATGTTCCACATCATCCTCAACACGCAGCTTCCTTAACATCCTCAACATGCATGTTCCTCAACATCCTCAACACGCAGGTTCCTCATCATCCTCAACACGCAGCTTCCTTAACATCCTCAACATGCATGTTCCTCAACATCCTCAACACGCATGTTCCACATCATCCTCAACACGCAGCTTCCTTAACATCCTCAACATGCATGTTCCTCAACATCCTCAACACGCAGGTTCCTCATCATCCTCAACACGCAGCTTCCTTAACATCCTCAACATGCATGTTCCTCAACATCCTCAACACGCATGTTCCACATCATCCTCAACACGCAGCTTCCTTAACATCCTCAACATGCATGTTCCTCAACATCCTCAACACGCATGTTCCTCAACATCCTCAACACGCATGTTCCTCAACATCCTCAACACACATGTTCCTCAACATCCTCAACACACATGTTCCTCAACATCCTCAACACGCATGTTCCTCAACATCCTCAACACACATGTTCCTCAACATCCTCAACACGCATGCTCCTCAACATCCTCAACACACATGTTCCTCAACATCCTCAAAACGCATGTTCCTCAACATCCTCAACAAGCATGCTCCCACAACATCCTCAACATGCATGTTCCTCAACATCCTCAACACGCATGTTCCTCAACATCCTCAACACGCATGTTCCTAAATATCCTCAAGATGCAGCTTCCTCAACATCCTCAACACACATGGTCCTCAACATCCTCAACACGCATGTTCCTCAACGTCCTCAACACGCCTGCTCCTCAACATCCTCAACACGCAGCATCAACATCGTCAACACGCATGTTCCTCAACGTCCTCAACACGCATGTTCCTCAACATCCTCAACACGCATGTTTCTCAACATCCTCAACACGCATGTTCCTCAACATCCTCAACACACATACTCCTCAACATCCTCAACACACATGCTCCACAACACACAGGCTCCTCAACATCCTCAACACGAATATTCCTCAACATCCTCAACACGCATGTTCCTCAACGTCCTCAACACGCCTGCTCCTCAACATCCTCAACACGCAGCATCAACATCGTCAACATGCATGTTCCTCAACATCCTCAACACGTATGTTCCTAAACATCCTCAACACGCATGCTCCTCAACATCCTCAACACGCAGGTTCCTCATCATCCTCAACACGCAGCTTCCTTAACATCCTCAACATGCATGTTCCTCAACATCCTCAACACGCATGTTCCACATCATCCTCAACACGCAGCTTCCTTAACATCCTCAACATGCATGTTCCTCAACATCCTCAACACGCATGTTCCTCATCATCCTCAACACGCAGCTTCCTTAACATCCTCAACACGCATGTTCCTCAACATCCTCAACACGCATGTTCCTCAACATCCTCAACACGCATGTTCCTCAACATCCTCAACACACATGTTCCTCAACATCCTCAACACGCATGTTCCTCAACATCCTCAACACACAGGCTCCTCAACATCCTCAACACGAATATTCCTCAACATCCTCAACACGCATGTTCCTCAACGTCCTCAACACGCCTGCTCCTCAACATCCTCAACACGCAGCATCAACATCGTCAACATGCATGTTCCTCAACATCCTCAACACGTATGTTCCTAAACATCCTCAACACGCATGCTCCTCAACATCCTCAACACGCAGGTTCCTCATCATCCTCAACACGCAGCTTCCTTAACATCCTCAACATGCATGTTCCTCAACATCCTCAACACGCATGTTCCACATCATCCTCAACACGTAGCTTCCTTAACATCCTCAACATGCATGTTCCTCAACATCCTCAACACGCAGGTTCCTCATCATCCTCAACACGCAGCTTCCTTAACATCCTCAACACGCATGTTCCTCAACATCATCAACTCGCAAGTTTCTCAACATCCTCAACATGCAGCTTCCTCAACATCCTAAAAAACGCATGTTCCTCAACATCCTCAACACGCATGCTACCACAACCTCCTCAACATGCATGTTCCTCAACATCCTCAACACGCATATTCCACAACATCCTCAACACCTATGTTCCTCAACATTCTCAACAGGCATGCTCAACATCCTGAACAAGCAGCTTTCTCAACATCTTCAACTCGCAGCTTCCTCAACATCCTCAACACACATGCTCCTCAACATCCGCAACACGCATGCTCAACATCCTCAACATGCATGCTCCTCAACATCCTCAACAAGCATCTTCCTCAACATCCTCAAAATACAGCTTCCTCATCATCCTCAACACGCAGCTTCCTTAACATCCTCAAAACGCATGCTACCACAACATCCGCAACATGCATGTTCCTCAACATCCTCAACATGCATATTCCACAACATCCTCAACACGTATGTTCCTCAACATTCTCAACAGGCATGCTCAACATCCTGAACACGCAGCTTTCTCAACATCCTCAACACGCATGTTCCTCAACATCCTCAACACGCATGTTCCTCAACATCCTCAACAAGCATGTTCCTCAACATCCTCAACACGCAGCTTCCTCAACATCCTCAACACGCAGGTTCCTCAACATCCTCAACACACAGGTTCCTCAACATCCTCAACATGCAGGTTCTTCAACATCCTCAACACGCAGCTTCCTCAACATCCTCAACATGCATGTTTCTCAGCATCCTCAACACGCAGCTTCCTCAACATCCTCAACACACATGCTCCTCAACACACAGGCTCCTTAACATCCTCAACACGTATGTTCCTCAACATCCACAACACATATGTTCCTCAACATCCACAACATGCATGTTCCTCAACATCCTCAACACGTATGTTCCTAAACATCCTCAACACGCATGCTCCTCAACATCCTCAACATGCAGGTTCCTCATCATCCTCAACACGCAGCTTCCTTAACACCCTCAACACGCATTTTCCTCAACATCCTCAACTCACAAGTTTCTCAACATCCTCAACATGCAGCTACCTCAACATCCTCAAAACGCATGTTCATCAACATCCTCAACACGCATGCTACCACAACATCCTAAACATGCATGTTCCTCAACATCCTCAACACACATATTCCTCAACATCCTCAATACGTATGTTCCTCAACAGGCATGCTCAACATCCAGAACACGCAGCTTTCTCAACAAGCAGCTTCCTCAACATCTTCAACTCGCAGCTTCCTCAACATCCTCAACATGCATGTTCTTCAACATCCTCAACACGCATGCTCCTCAACATCCTCAACACGCATGCTCCTCAACATCCTCAACACGCAGGTTCCTCAACATCCTCAAAATACAGCTTCCTCAACATCCTCAACATGCATGTTCCTCAACATCCTCAACAAGCAAGTTCCGGAACATCCTCAACATACAGCTTCCTCAACATCCTCAACACGCATGCTCCTCAACATCCTCAACACGCATGCTCCTCAACATCCTCAACACGCATGTTCCTCAACATCCTCAAGACACAACTTCCTCAACATCCTCAACACGCATGTTCCTCAACATCCTCAAGACACAGCTTCCTCAACATCCTCAACACGCATGTTCCTCAACATCCTCAACACGCATGTTCCTCAACATCCTCAAGACGCAGGTTCTTCAACATCCTCAACACGCAGCTTCCTCAACAGCCTCATCACGCAGGTTCCTCAACATCCTCAACATGCATATTCCTCAACATCCTCAACACACAGGTTCCTCAACATCCTCAACACGCATGTTCCTCAAAATCCTCAACACGCAGGTTCTTCAACATCCTCAACAAGCATGTTCCTCAAAATCCTCAAGATGCAGCTTCCTCAACACGCATGTTCCTCAACATCCTCAACACACATGCTCCTCAACATCCTCAACACACAGGCTCCTCAACATCCACAACACGTATGTTCCGCAACATCCTCAACACACATGCTCCTCAACATCCTCAACACGCAGCTTCCTCAACATTGTCAACACGCAGGTTCCTCAACATCCTCAACACGCATGTTCCTCAACATCCTCAACACGCATGTTCCTCAACATCCTCAACACGCAGCTTCCTCAACATCCTCAACACGCATGTTCCTCAACATCCTCCACATGCAGCTTCCTCAATATCCTCAACACGCATGTTCCACAACATCCTCAACACGCATGTTCCTCAACATCCTCAACACGAAGCTTCCTCAACATCCTCACCACGCATGTTCCTCAACATCCTCAAGACGCAGCTTCCTCAACAGCCTCATTACGCAGGTTTCTCAACATCCTCAACATACAGCTTCCTCAACATCCTCAACACGCATGTTCCTCAACATCCTCAACATGCAGCTTCCTCAACATCCTCAACACGCATGTTCCACAACATCCTCAACACGCATGTTCCTCAACATCCTCAACACGAAGCTTCCTCAACATCCTCAACACGCATGTTCCTCAACATCCTCAACACGCATGTTCCTCAACATCCTCAAGACACAGCTTCCTCAACATCCTCAACACGCATGTTCCTCAACATCCTCAAGACACAGCTTCCTCAACATCCTCAACACGCATGTTCCTCAACATCCTCAACACGCATGTTCCTCAACATCCTCAAGACGCAGGTTCTTCAACATCCTCAACACGCAGCTTCCTCAACAGCCTCATCACGCAGGTTCCTCAACATCCTCAACACGCATATTCCTCAACATCCTCAACACACAGGTTCCTCAACATCCTCAACACACATGTTCCTCAAAATCCTCAACACGCAGGTTCTTCAACATCCTCAACAAGCATGTTCCTCAAAATCCTCAAGATGCAGCTTCCTCAACACGCATGTTCCTCAACATCCTCAACACACATGCTCCTCAACATCCTCAACACACAGGCTCCTCAACATCCACAACACGTATGTTCCGCAACATCCTCAACACACATGCTCCTCAACATCCTCAACACGCAGCTTCCTCAACATTGTCAACACGCAGGTTCCTCAACATCCTCAACACGCATGTTCCTCAACATCCTCAACACGCATGTTCCTCAACATCCTCAACACGCAGCTTCCTCAACATCCTCAACACGCATGTTCCTCAACATCCTCCACATGCAGCTTCCTCAATATCCTCAACACGCATGTTCCACAACATCCTCACCACGCATGTTCCTCAACATCCTCAAGACGCAGCTTCCTCAACAGCCTCATTACGCAGGTTTCTCAACATCCTCAACATACAGCTTCCTCAACATCCTCAACACGCATGTTCCTCAACATCCTCAACATGCAGCTTCCTCAACATCCTCAACACGCACGTTCCTCAACATCCTCAACACGCACGTTCCTCAACATCCTCAACACGCAGCTTCCTCAACATCCTCAACACGCATGTTCCTCAACATCCTCAACACGCATGTTCCTCAACATCCTCAACACGCAGCTTCCTCAACATCCTCAACACGCAGGTTCCTCAACATCCTCAACACGCATGTTCCTCAACATCCTCAACACGCAGCTTCCTCAACATCCTCAACAGGCATGTTCCTCAACATCCTCAACACGCAGCTTCCTCAACATCCTCAACAAGCAGCTTCCTCAACATCCTCAACTCGCAGGTTCCTCAACATCATCAACTCGCATGTTCTTCAACATCCTCAACACACAGGTTCCTCAACATCCTCAAAATACAGCTTCCTCAACATCCTCAACAAGCATGTTCCTCAACATCCTCAACATGCATGCTCCTCAACATCCTCAACATGCAGGTTCCTCAACATCCTCAACACGCATGTTCCTCAACATCCTCAAAATACAGCTTCCTCAACATCCTCAACAAGCATGTTCCTCAACATCCTCAAGATGCAGCTTCCTCAACATCCTCAACATGCATGCTCCTCAACATCCTCAACATGCAGGTTCCTCAACATCCTCAACACGCATGTTCCTCAACATCCTCAACATGCAGCTTCCTCAACATCCTCAACACGCACGTTCCTCAACATCCTCAACACGCAGCTTCCTCAACATCCTCAACACGCATGTTCCTCAACATCCTCAACACGCATGTTCCTCAACATCCTCAACACGCAACTTCCTCAACATCCTCAACATGCATGCTCCTCAACATCCTCAACATGCAGGTTCCTCAACATCCTCAACACGCATGTTCCTCAACATCCTCAACATGCAGCTTCCTCAACACGCATGTTCCTCAACATCCTCAACACGCATGTTCCTCAACATCCTCAACACACATGCTCCTCAACATCCTCAACACGTATGTTCCTCAACATCCTCAACAGACATGCTCCTCAACATCCTCAACACGTATGTTCGTCAACATTCTCAACACGCAGGTTCTTCAACATCCTCAACACGTATGTTCCTCAACATCCTCAACACGCAGCTTCCTCAACATCCTCAACACGCATGCTCCTCAACATCCTCAACACGCATGCTCCTCAATATCCTCAACACGCATGCTCCTCAACATCCTCAACAGTCAGCTTCCTCAACATCCTCAACACGCAGATTCCTCAACATCCTCAACACGCAGCTTCCTCAACATCCTCAACACGCATGCTCCTCAACATCCTCAACACGTATGTTCCTCAACATCCGCAAGACTCAAGGGATCGAAAATGGAACATTTGGCCCACAAAAGAACAATATTGTACACTAGACAGAAAATGTCTAATTTACTGCATTCCACAACTTCTGTTCTCAAAAGCAAAAACCAGACAGACGAAAGGAGACAAAAATGGAAATTACTGGAGAAACTGGAGGTCTGGCAGCATCTGAGAGAAAATGGAGTTAATGTTTCGAGTCCAGTAACACCTCTTCTTTGTTTTCACTGCTCTGGTGCTACCAGACCTGCTGAGTTTCTCCAGCAATTTCTGTTTCTGCTTCAGATTTCCAGCATCTGCAATTGTTAGTTTTCTTGAAGGTGATATGAGCTTTACTTAATGAATTTCAGCATATAAGTATTAAAATTACAGTCTCTGGTCAGGTATTTTACAGGTACTAATTTTAAAGATATTTCCGTTTCCTGGTTCATGGCCAATATATGCACAAAAGTCAAATACAAAAAAAAAGTTTAAAGTGGCTTTATATGCACCATAGCCAACAAAGCACAACTCTGCTGAACCCACAGTAGGTTTTACGTTTGTTTGAATGACCATTCACCATGACATTTTCCCTTTTCTAAAGTTACGTGTTACATACGATATTTTAAATCTTTTAAAGCCAGTGTCATTTGTATATTTTAGATTCCAAACATACACATAATCAAGTTCATATTGTCCAGTCACATTTTAGCATAATGTGGATGTGCTGCAGATTTGGGTAATGGATGAACACCATTTAAAAGCAATGCTATAGTTTCAATGAAAAATTAACAACCAAAAAGTCACTGCATGCAAATTACAAATAAAAATGCAAAGCCAATGTAATCAGTAGACAGTAAACCTAGCTCAAGCTGCATTAAACTGATTGGTCAATTTTGATGTATGTCCCCATTATTTAGCCTGTAACCCATTAGTATCAGTCAGCCATGGACAGTAGGCAGGTCTTCATTTCACGGACTGATACATGATTAAACTCAGGCGCACCTGCACAATCTACACTCCTACGCTTTTGGGCTCGAATACGCTAAATAATCATAAATTTGGAGACCAAGAGTAACTTAAACCTGCGGACATTTCTCGTAAGCCAAAGAAACAGCTGAACTTAAACACTTCAAAATTTAGTGCTGTCGAAAGTACATTTTTTGTGGGGCGTACACTGGGTGCTTCAAAGTACACTAATTGTTCTGTTCCTCAACAGCAAAGAGCCAGGTGTAAAGCTTTTCTTCTTTTCTGAATTTATTGCGCTGTTTTTGCGAGATATTTCTGTTTCCTAATGCATTCCAGGAACAGGATTGCAGTTCAGATGGATTGAACAAATCTTGGCCAATGCTATTTTCAGTACTATCCATTTCCAAGAACAATTGCAGTTCTCTTTGATGGCCTCACTCCAAGCCATCTGGATGCACTCAGAATTTCTGAAATTCTCCACACTTGTTTCTAAAATGACCAGAGCTGTGGATTTCACAGATTTGTTGTTAACATATTGCAAACAGTCTATTGTAGCCAATTACTCAACTCTGCTCAAGTTAGCTCTGTTCATGAATGAAAGACCCAGGGCTGAAAGCAGATATTTACATATCTTGGAAACAAATATTTCTTCCTTCAGAAGTTTTTAAAATTACATACAAACTAAGGCAGGGATTTGAGGAGGTTAGGAGCCAATTACTGCAGCTACCGGAATCTGTCCTGAAAGTAACAAATGCTGGAGATCACAGCAGGTCAGGCAGCATCCAGGGAGAGACAGCAAGCTAACGTTTTAGCTCTGATGAAGAGTCATCTAGACTCGAAACATTAGCTCGCTCTCTCTCCATGGATACTGCCTGACCCACTGTGATCTCCAGCATTTGATGATTTAAGGAGGTTTCTGGGCACCCACAATGACTTCAGTATACCCAGACAGAGACCAAGAATTAATGCAATTCAATTGATCCCAAAGTCTCTGAGTTCAGAAGAACTTTCCCAGAGTTGATGATCCTATTTGCTGGTTAATGCCTCCTGTGAAAGCACAGGCATGGATATCAGATCAGGACCAACTTGGTATGAGATTTCCCACATTCGAATATACAATGACAACCAGTCAGTCAGGCTCAGGAATATAATGGCCACTTGGAAAAGAGGACAGTTCACATCCCTCTCTGATTCAGTCAGAGATAGCAAAGTTGGGGATAGGTCAGATTTGCTCAACACTGATGGTATCCGTATAGCTCTGGTAGTCTAACCTGTAGGAGAAATTGAGGACTGCAGATGCTGGAGATCAGAGTCGAGAGTATGGTGTGCTGGAAATACATAGCAGCTCAGGCAGCATCCGAAGAGCAGGAGAATTGACGTTTCCTGATGATAGAGCTTATGCCCGAAACATCAATTTTCCTGCTCCTCGGATGCTGTCTGACCTGCTGTGCTTTTCCAGCACTCCATTTTCTAATCTAACCTGTTGTGGTTCTGTTCGCCGAGCTGGGAATTTGTGTTGCAGACGTTTTGTCCCCTGTCTAGGTGACATCCTCAGTGCTTGGGAGCCTCCTGTGAAGCGTTTCTGTGATCTTTCCTCCAGCATTTATAGTGGCCTGTCCCTGCCGCTTCCGGTTGTCAGTTTCAGGTGTCCGCTGTAGTGGTTGGTATATTGGGTCCAGGTCGATGTGTTTGTTGATTGAATCTGTGGATGAGTGCCATGCCTCTAGGAATTCCCTGGCTGTTCTCTGTTTGGCTTGTCCTATAATAGTAGTGTTGTCCCAGTCGAATTCATGTTGCTTCTCATCTGCGTGTGTGGCTACTAAGGATAGCTGGTCGTGTCGTTTCGTGGTTAGTTGGTGTTCATGGATGCGGATCGTTAGCTGTCTTCCTGTTTGTCCTATGTAGTGTTTTGTGCAGTCCTTGCATGGTATTTTGTACACTACATTGGTTTTGCTCATGCTGGGTATCGGGTCCTTCGTTCTGGTGAGTTGTTGTCTGAGAGTGGCTGTTGGTTTGTGTGCTGTTATAAGTCCTAGTGGTCGCAGTAGTCTGGCTGTCAGTTCTGAAATGCTCCTGATGTATGGTAGTGTGGCTAGTCCTTTGGGTTGCGGCATGTCCTCATTCCGTTGTCTTTCCCTTAGGCATCTGTTGATGAAGTTGCGCGGGTATCCGTTTTTGGCGAATACCTTGTATAGGTGTTCCTCTTCCTCTTTTTGCAGTTCTGGTGTGCTGCAGTGTGTTGTGGCCCTTTTGAATAGTGTCTTGATGCAACTTCGTTTGTGTGTATTGGGGTGGTTGCTTTCGTAGTTCAGGACTTGGTCTGTGTGTGTGGCTTTCCTGTGTACCTTAGTGGTGCATTCTCCGTTTGGTGTTCTCTGTACCATCACGTCTAGAAATGGGAGTTGGTTGTCCTTTTCTTCCTCTCTCGTGAATCGGATTCCTGTGAGTGTGGAGTTGATGATCCGGTGTGTTTTCTCTATTTCCGTGTTTTTATGTTTTTAATGATTACAAAGGTTACCCGCGCAATTTCATCAACAGATGCCTAAGGGAAAGACAACGAAATGAGGACATGCCGCAACCCAAAGGACTAGCCACACTACCATACATCAGGAGCATCTCGGAACTGACAGCCAGACTACTGCGACCACTAGGACTCATAACAGCACACAAACCAACAGCCACTCTCAGACAACAACTCACCAGAACGAAGGACCCGATACCCAGCATGAGCAAAACCAATGTCGTGTACAAAATCCCATGCAAGGACTGCACAAAACACTACATAGGACAAACAGGAAGACAGCTAACGATCCGCATCCATGAACACCAACTAGCCACGAAACGACACGACCAGCTATCCTTAGTAGCCACACACACACAGGTGACAAGCAACATGAGTTCGACTGGGACAACACTACTATTATAGGACAAGCCAAACAGAGAACAGCCAGGGAATTCCTAGAGGCATGGCACTCATCCACAGATTCAATCAATAAGCACATCGACCTGGACCCAATATACCGGCCACTGCAGCGGACAGCTGGAACTGACAACCGGAAGCGGCAGAGACAAACCACTATAAATGCCGGAGGAAACACCACAGAAGCACTTCACAGGAGGCTCCCAAGTACTGAGGATGTTACCTAGACAGGGGACGAAATGTCTGCAACACAAATTCCCAGCTCGGCGAACAGAACCACAACAACGAGCACCCGAGCTACAAATCTTCTCACAGACTTTAATCTAACCTGTATTCTGAACGAGTAAACAAATTACAGAGAACATTGAGAACACACTCCCTCCTCCTTCTACAATTAACCTGCTGCACAACTCAATCACTGGACTTTCTAAAATGTAACATGCAATCTTTTGCACATTCTTCAGGAAAAGGATCTCCTTTTCCAAAAAAGGCAGTGCAGGAGAGATGTGCGCAATCTGCATCTGGATTGCTGTTTTTTTGGTTCACAACGACCAAAATCGGCATTCTGCTGGATCTATATATGCTGAGATTATAGCAAAGTTTATACCAATCTGAAAGAAAGATCCATCTCTCGTCATCTTGTGGCAATCCTGAACAATCATATTGAAAACAAGTTTGCAAATCACTTGAGCAGTCAATTGGCTTTTATTGAGAATTATGGAGCAATACCCAATGGGATCTGAAAACCAACTTTGATTTTTCGAGATGGTATATCTTATTGGCATTCTCCTTCATGAGTGGTTTTAGAATTGTAATCATGTTTCAATCCCACACAAAAGTGATGGTAGAAGGTACCATGATCCTCGAATTGAGATGGGAAGTTGCTGCACTTGTTTTGACCATGTTCGGATGAAGTATAGCATAGGAATTAAACAGGAATGCTCAAAGTTATTATTTTCAAGGAAATGATTTAACTGAACAACCTAGATACAATTCCTAATAATTCTTAAGCATCGTTTTTCCAGCCGTGGAATTTGCTTTTGACAGATTTCATGACATTAACTGACGGGATGCAGATCAATTCCTTTTGGATGCTTTGGAAGGTCTTGTAAAGATTGGAACTATAACCAGTCTTTAGCAAATTAAATGAATAGCTGACATTTTGGAGAAAAATTGTAGGGAGATAATCTCTCTATATTTGCAGCCAAAGTTGGTATTAGTTTTTTTTCCTTCTTGTCCTCTCTCTTTCTTTCAAAGATTTTAAAGTGGTTTTGTTGATAAGAAAACTTACCTGGGAGGGCTGAGAGCTGGAATGGAGCAGACTGGAGGCTCGGAGCTGGAGCAGAGTTGACTGGGGGTCTGGAGTGGAGTGGGGACGATTGGTGGACTGGGGTCTGGTGAGGTCGGTCAGACCATATATAGAAGCCCCTGTGCTGGGTTACTGCAATGTAATGTTAATCTGTAATTTGTTTACCTGTTTGTGGTCGGTGTGGACTTGTTGGGCCGAAGGGCCTGTTTCCACACTAAGTAATCTAATCTAATCTAAATATGCCTTACTTCTCACTTATACTACGATTCACTGTAGTGTAATGCAACCTCTTTTCTTTTTTAATCCTTTTTTTGTATCTAGGTTCTTTGTACCTAAAATGGCAACATTGTAAACGTTTCGCTGTACCCTGATTCTTCTGTACTTGAGCACACGTGACAGTAAAACCGAATTGCAAAATCTAATTATTATAGCCATGATAATTATTTGCTGTCAATAATCAAGTAGATCTATCATCCATGCACTACTGTAAACACAACAATGGACACTTGATAATGTCGCTGTCACTTCTTCTGCCATTTTGTCCAAGCATTGGAACCAGAACACACCTCAAATACTCATCAACGGAAGTATTTCAGTCCCAACAATACTGCTGTGATGAACGTAACCTTCCTCTGTGGAGTAACAGCTTCTTAGTGGTAAATAGTTCATGACAATGCAGCAAAAGATGTACACAGCCAATTGTCAATGATCTGCATCCTGTGACTACATGGAGTGCAATGTTCTATGTGCTTCAGTTGGAATGATTGCCTTGAGTGTGGAATTCTAAGCAATCCGAATTTATGAATTCCTTCCACTCTAATGACTAACCGCAACGTTAAAATGTCAGCATCGTGCCATACATTTCAGAGGAAATAATAATAATGGTAACAATGTCATGAAACTGGACTTCAATCGAAAAGGTTTAGTCTGTGGCTTAAACAATGTGGGAACTAAAGTCTTGTAAACAAATATTATCTTGCAGATGAATACATGGAATTATTGCACAGCACAATCATTAACTATTCCTGTGTCTCTGATAACTCCACTGACTGTCGGCATGGCATCGAGATTTGGAAAGTGCCAAGAATCATTAGGATGTATGAACACTAAAAGAAAACCACTGTAAAATGTACAGATGAAATTAGGCACAGCGAGGTAAGACCAACACATTATCCAACTGTAGCCGTGCTGTTTAGATTTTGGTGAACACTTAAACATAAACGATAACTCTAACTAGACTGAGATCATAATGATAACTCCCAGGTCAGACTGGCACATACACAGGTTGGTTGGCCTTCCAATAATCTATTACTTTATGGTTAGATAGCAATTAATACAAAAAAAAAGATCTTATTGTGTATTTCTTCCCAAAGATACCAATGTTGCGAGTTTCTGTATTAGGTGCAATCGTCGATTTCAATTCAATATTTCACCAATTTGGAAATATGTTCCTCCTCTTTACCATAGCCACAATCTTTTGTTCCAGCTCAATTGCACTTTGCACTTGTTCAAAGCAGATAGTGTAACCGGTAGATAACATCTTAACAAGTTTCTTCTTAAATACTTCTTTAAAGAAATAAACTATGGTAACTAGGCAAAGCATGATGATCACAGTTTAATATAGGTTAGACACTAAACATGTTTATTTTAGAAATCAGAGTGTCAATCCAGCACCTATTACTGACCGGATTTTAAATCCCCAAACTGACTTTAAAAAGTACAGAACTTATTTTCTGGTTAGACTGGAGAACTGTACTAAGTTCCTTCATAAATTTAAAACAATTACTTAAAATCTTGCAGAAGATATTTTAAAATCTTTGCACCTAAAAGATTCATGAGACCATGAAAACTATAAGATACAGAAGTAGAGTTGGGTAATTCGGCCCATCAAGTCTGTCTGCCATTCGATCATGGCTGATATGTTTCTCAACCCCATTCTCCCGCCCTCTCCCCGTATCCATTGATCCCCTAACCAATCAGGAACTAATTTATCTTACTAATCTGTCTTAAATACACTCAATGACCTAACCTCCTCAGCCCCCTGCGGCAATGAGTTCCATTGATTCCCCACCCTCTGGCCAAAGAAATCCCTCGTCATCTCAGTTTTAAAGGGTCTTCCCTTCCTTCTGAGGCTGTGCCCTCGAGGCCTAATCAATTCGACTAGCAGAAACATCTTCTCCAAGTCATCTGTAACCAGGCCTCCGCAGTTAAATTCTGGGAACCTCAAGAGCATACAAACAAGTGCAGTTGGCAAGAAGATAACTCAATCAACCTGACGGAATACCTATTTGGTGATTTATTGGATAGAATCACAGAAATTCAGGCCGTACCAAATACAATGTGCATTTAAAATGCCATGACCTTTGGCACTAGTTAGACGAGAAAAGAAATGGTAACATTGTCAAGTGGAAACTGCAATCCACTAGTTCCTGTGATGGCTCTCCCAAGGACCAAATACTGCCAAGTTAAATGGAAACCAGAAATTCTCAGATTGAAGTCTAAACATTAGCTTGGCCTCTTATATTCTAGTGTGACCACCAGATTTTAATCTCACCATTACAAGTTACACAGGCATAGAAATTTGAGAACAATGAAAGCAGCAGCAAATGCACAATGTGCCCCCCCCCCCCCCCCCCACAGTGTGCGTACTCTGTGCCATTCTAAGATCCACATCATAGGAGGCAGGTGGTAGTACTGGAGAGAGTGCAGAGGAGGTTTACCAGGTCATTGCCTGAGCTGGAGAGTTTCAGTGATGAAGAGAGATTGGACAGACTGGGCCTGTTTTCCTTAGAGGAGAGGAGATTGAAAGGGGACATGACTGATTGTATAAAATGATGAGGGACATAGATAGGGTGGACAAGAAGCAGCTCTTTGCTTTGATGCAGGGATTAATGACCAGGGGAATAGATTTAGGTGAAGGGATAGGAAGTTTGGCAGGATCATGAGGAACTTGTTATCACCCAGAGGGCAGTGAGAATCTGGATATAGATGTGTAATTGTGATGCCAAGGTTGACACAGCCAAGTGCTGGGAAATGGGATTGGAATAGATGGTGCATGGTTTTGACAGGTGTAGATTGATTGGCCAAAGGGTCTTGTTCTGTGCTGTAGACCTCGATGACTTTATATTAATCTTCATTCCTCATCACGGTTCCTAGCACTGCAAACATTCAATTAACAAACATTGGCAGGCAGCTGGCTAATACATAAGGATCACAGATCAGGCTGCTACACTCTAAATAGAAACTTTAACTTACTTGAAGGTAATGAGCTTACAGGATAACAGCCTTATTTGTAGTCTGCCTTCTCCAAACCAGACAGAATGCAAATTGCTGTTGTGAATGCCTCATGGTGGACATCAATGACTGCAGCTATCTAAGAGGTTCATACGATATCCAAAGATGTGCAGGTTAGGGTGGATTGGCCGTGCTAAATTACTCATACGGTCCAGGCATGTGCAGGTTAGGGTGGATTGGCTGTGCTAAATTGTCCATAGTGACCACGGATGTGCAGGTTAGGGTGGATTGGCCGTGCTAAATTACCCATAGTGTTCAGGGATGTGCAGGTTAGGGTGGATTGGCTGTGCTACATTGCCCCATAGTGTTCAGGAATGTGCAGGTTAGGGTGGATTGGTTGTGCTAAATTGTCCCATAGTGTTCAGGAATGTGCAGATTAGGGTGGATTGGTTGTGCTACATTGCACCATAGTGTTCAGGGATGTGCAGGTTAGGGTGGATTGGCCATGCTAAATTGCCCCATAGTGTTCAGGAATGTGCAGGTTAGGGTGGATTGGTTGTGCTAAATTGTCCCATAGTGTTCAGGAATGTGCAGGTTAGGGTGGATTGGTTGTGCTAAATTGTCCCATAGTGTTCAGGAATGTGCAGGTTAGGGTGGATTGGTTGTGCTAAATTGTCCCATAGTGTTCAGGAATGTGCAGATTAGGGTGGATTGGTTGTGCTACATTGCACCATAGTGTTCAGGGATGTGCAGGTTAGGGTGGATTGGCCGTGCTAAATTGCCCCATAGTGTTCAGGGATGTGCAGGTTAGGGTGGATTGGCCGTGCTACATTGCCCCATAGTGTTCAGGGATGTGCAGGTTAGGGTGGATTGGCCATACTAAATTGCCCCATAGTGTTCAGGGATGTGCAGGTTAGGGTGGATTGGCCATACTAAATTGCCCCATAGTGTTCAGGGATGTGCAGGTTAGGGTGGATTGGCCATACTAAATTGTCCATAGTGTTCAGGGATGTGCAGGTTAGGGTGGATTGGCCGTGCTAATTTGCCCCATAGTGTTCAGGGATGTGCAGGTTAGGGTGGATTGGCCGTGCTAAATTGCATTTCTACCCCAGTTTTCCTCCTTTTCATACAGAGAGAAAAAAACAAAAATTTGCATGTATGCAGAGTTCCTCAAGTTAGTCACTACGCACACAACTGCTCTCACACAGTTGCGGTCTGTAATTCCCATTAGTGTCTGCACCTGCATTGATTGATTGATTGATTGATTGTCACGTGTACCAGAGAACAGTGAGAAGCTTTGTTCACGAGCAGCCCAGGCAGATCAGAGTAAGCAAGCATGTACAGATTAAAAGATTTAGACAAGCATGCAGGTAACATTCCACAGGGCATGCAGGAGAGATCAAGGTTAGCAAGATCAGCATTATTTGACATGAGAGAGTCCATTCAATAGTCTAATAATGGCCAGGAAGAAGCAGTCCCTGAACTTGCTGGTGTGTGTGTTCAGGCTTCTGTATCTTCTGCTGATGGTACAGGTTGTAGGAGATCATTGTACAGATAACTTTCAAATGGTGTTGGTCTCAACTGGTACATGTGGGCGGCACAGTGGTTAGCACCCCTGCCTCACAGCGCCAGAGACCCGGGTTCAATTCCCGCTTCAGGCGACTGACTGTTTGGAGTTTGCACATTCTCCCCGTGTCTGCGTGGGTTTCCTCCGGGTGCTCCGGTTTCCTCCCACAGTACAAAAATGTGCAGGTTAGGTGAATTGGCCATGCTAAATTGCCCGTAGTGTTAGGTGAAGGGGTCTGGGTGGGTTATTCTTCGGAGGGTCGGTGTGGACTTGTTGGGTCAAAGGGCTTGTTTCCACACTATAAGTAAGCAAATCTAAACAAACATGTGAGTTTTTGTCAGCTATTCATGTGGATCAGATTCCTTCTCCAGGGAAGGAGTGCCAATCCCTTGACAAATATTGGTTCCACACCAATTGTTGCTCCATTTCCGTTGCTGGGATCCTGAGGCTCTCTCAGATTGATGGTTGACCTTTGGTCTGTGCAGATGATGATTTCAAATCTTTCTGATTGGTTCTCCAAGAGTGGATTTGTGCTGCAGTTGAGAGAGTAAATGTGGTCATCCCCTCAACCACCAACCTCCCAGGTAACAGCTTCTCAATGCAGGGTCTGAGGTGCTGCTTGGTACCAGTCTTGTTTAGAGAATTAAAAAGGTTTCTACACTGACTGGCTCTCCAATGTCCAATTCTGGCAATGATTTGGCATTTCTGTTCAAGTGAAGTTGGACTTTCTGTCTTATTAAACTTGATTTTATCACTTGTGCTCTACTTGTGACATCAGTATCTTTCCCATTGGATAAGTAGTTGGGGTGTGGCCTGGTA
Organism: Chiloscyllium plagiosum; assembly: GCF_037043375.1. Lineage (NCBI taxonomy): Eukaryota > Metazoa > Chordata > Chondrichthyes > Orectolobiformes > Hemiscylliidae > Chiloscyllium > Chiloscyllium plagiosum. The sequence continues at coordinate 6,064,784 of NW_028270142.1, forward strand.
ATAGGTGTTTCAGCAGTCGAGGGCTGTCTGGTGTACACCCATGATCAGAAGACAGTGAGGACTGCAGATGCTGGAAGTCAGAGTCGATAGATGTGAAGCTGGAAGAACACAGCAGATCAGACAGCACCCAAGGGGCAGGAAAGGCAACATTTCTTATCAAAACCCTTCAACAGTATGGACATGATGCACAGGGTTGAATTTCCCATTCTGTTATGAACTGGCTGAGTTCTTCACTGATGAACTGAGAGCCATTGTCGCTGATCACAATGTCAGGAATCTCAGAATGACACAGTCCCTTCAATCACTGGACAATCTCAGCTGCTGAATTAAAAACAGAAGTTGCTGGAAAAGCTCAGCAGGTCTGGCAGCATCTATCGAGAGAAACTGGGTGGGGATCCCTGAGAAAGGATCCTCATAGTTCTGAGGAAGGGTCACTTGACCCGAAACGTTAACTCTGATTTCTCTCCACAGATGCTGCTAGACCTGCTGAGCTTTTCCAGCAGTTTCTGTTTCCGATTCTGATTGACAGCATCCGCAGCTCTTTCGGTTTTTATTCAGTTTCTGAATCAGCTGGTCTCCCTCCCATCAGTCCAAATACTCACCTCTGGTGCCAAAATAAACCATTCCAGGGAAGAGGTACATTCCCAGCTTCATCGCGATTGTCTGGAATGGGGTCACGGGCTCTCCAGCTTGCTAGGCGTGACACTGAAAGCCAGCACTGCTCTGGCCCCATGTGGTCCTCGATTTCATTCCTCATGTTTAGCCAGTAATACATTCCTCCAGCCTTGCTCAGGCTCGACAATTTCCCTGCGATTGCATGTATGCATTTTAACGAGTCTCCTCCCTAGTTAGGGACAATCACACCATCTTGAGTTGTCAATTCATCATGCCCAGTATACCCATGACCAGAGGGAGTGCCCTCAGTGCTTCCAGGCCATCAGTACTTCCTGCAACAGTCTCAGGGGTTGCATCTTGTTGGGTAGTGCCCTTGATTTGATAAGGTGCTCATCTGTTATATATGTGCTGTCTCTGCAGAGCTGATGGCTCCCAGAGGACATCAAACGGCTGCTTTGTTTTGGATCTGAAAGCTTTCACACTTTCTTGGTGCATCCTCTACTTTCTTCATACCGAGTGCAGCTTTCAGTATTGTGCTAATGATGTACATCTATTTCCCTTGCTTTCATGGAACACTCTCTGCATATGATTTGATGCACATAGTAGTGGCTTGAGGAAATTGCTTTGAAGTGGTTTGTGGTCAGAGTCGTGTATCTTTATTAACCACAGTATAAGACATAACTGGAACTGCATACAACACTAATTAGGCATTAACTAGAGTACCATGAGCTGTTCTAGTCACCACACTATAGGAAGGATAGGAATGAACTAGAGAGGGTTCAGAGGAGATTTACTAGGATGTTGCCTGAGCTAGAGGGTCAGAGTTATAAGGAAAGATTGGATAGACAGGGATCATTTTCCTTGGAGCAGCAAAAGTTGAGAGGGGACCAGATAGAGATATTATAAGGATATGAGGGACACAGGAAGTGAATAGAAAGGCACCTGTTTTCACTGGGAGAAGGTCAATAACCAGGAGCAGAGATTTGATGGTAACATATAGAAAGCTAAGAAGAGAGTTGAAGAGAAATGTTTTTATTCAAGAGGGTGATGGGAGTCTGGAACTCCCTGCCTGAAAGAGATGCTTGAATGAGAAACTCTGATTGCATTTAAACCCTCAGATTTCCATCAGTGATACTACACTGCTAATCCATTCTGCAGAAATTGTCTCTTTTTTTAAGTACGCCTTTTCTATTTCTTGTACCTCTCAGGCTGACCTTGAAGACAGCTTGAATTTGCTTTGGCAGATGCTGCATGGGTTTTACTCTCTTCTACTTCAAGATTATGATCTCCAAGAAGGCACTTTATTGTAAAACTTCTCGAGGATTTATTTTATAATCAATGCTTTAGTGGACTGTGGACTAATTTAACTTCTGATGCTTTCTGATACGTATTTCATGTAAGTCAAACTTTTCTCCAATTTCTCAGCTATCATTAAGAATGAAGTTAAAAATCCTACAACACCAGGTTATAGCCCAACAGGTTTAATTGGAAGCACTAGCTTTCAGAGCGCTGCTCTTTCATCACAACCACCTATTGGACTGTAACCTGGTGTTGTGTGATTTTTAACTTGGTCCACCCCAGTCCAACACCAGCTCTTTCAAGCCATCATTAAGAATGAAAGTCTCTCAAAGAGGGGATGGTTTTGGCACAGATCAGAAATACTCCCTTTGGGTGTAAAAACGAATCCAAAGATTTAAGCTCATGCTTAACTAAAGGTACACAAGTAGAATGAGACAGAAAAAAAAGCTTATAAATTGTAATCTTAAGTCAGGTTGAGAAACATTAAAGGGCACCAGGACAAATGTTAGACTCGCTCCGGGGGAAATGAGTAGCTGTTGCTTGCAATTGATGATCTGGAGGTCCAAATTACTTCTGGACTTCTTCATATTTGTTGTTGCACTGGGATTTCAGATTGACTTGTCCAAGTACAGTACCATCATATAGCCTCGATCTTACTTCCAAGTGATTCATTTTTAGTCACCATGTTGACTCACTTTGCACAGGTACATAAAGACCATGATGATAGCCACCAGTGTCTGTCTATGTTTACACTGACTTGATGTTCTTTCTTTTCAGTTGTTACCTCAGCAATCGCAAAGTATTGATCACCCATCAACATGACTGAACTAACACGTGATGTTGTCCAGAATGATTGGTACTGGTGGTATTATCACTGGACTGTTAATTCAGAGACCACAGGTCTCGTGCGGGCTCGTGCTCAAATCCCATCACAGCCGACATTGGAATTTTAATTTAATAAAAATCTAATAATGACCAGGAATCCATTGTTGATTGTTGGAAAAACCCATCTGGGTCACTAATGTCCTTTAGGGAAGGAAACTGCCACCCTTACCTGGTCTGGCCGACATGTGATTCCAGACCCACAGCAATATGATTGACACTTAACTGCCCTCTGGGGTAATTAGGGATGGGTAATAAATTCTGGCCTGGCCTGGCCCAGGACCAACCACATCCTGTGAATGAATAAGAAAATAAATTGCCTGAATCTTTGATTGATAGCTCTCTTACTCGCCAGCTGGACCTGCTTATTGTACATCCTTCAGGCAAAAAAAGACTTGTATGTAAAATGATTCAGTTTCTTACAATGAGAAAAGTGCTTTCCCCAATCTGGATGGGTCTCCTTTTCCATTGTACGATGTTCTCCACAGTATTTGCTTTCTGTCTGGGATGTCTCTGCCTTGGCATTACAAGTGCTAGTCCAGATGCTTCTTAAATGTTGCAATGCTTGTTTAACAAATTTGTCGCAATTTTATAATGTTGTCATTGCAAATTGAAAACTTGAGAGTTCTTCTTCATATCACTCTACACCTTGAGTGGTTCCAGGAAAACATAAAATTGCAGCAATTGTCTCTTGCTCAGATCTTTTAGCTGTGGTCCATTTCTTTGATGTCTGTGGTTTCCTGCAACTTTTAGCAGCTTGTTACTGCAGAGCAACTTTCTTCCATTCTAACACACAATTGTATGTATGTCAGGAGTGTGTATACATGGGTATATTTATCTAGATGAGACAGGAGAGTTTTCCACTTTTCCATGACAAGATTAGAATCTTTTCATGACTGTCATAAAAGGCTTTGCCACTCAAAATCTGACAGCAATTACATTGTCCCCAATGAGGAATGTAAAGTTATAAATGTAGAAGAAGCAATATTGATTCATTGTAAAACAAATATGAATTTGAAGTTGGCAGAAAAGGAGTGAATTCATGAATTTCCAGCCTCAGGGACATAACTGTGCCAGAGATGCACAGCTTTCAATGTACTCGGCCACTTACGTCATGTCTAAAATAATAAAATTCTGTTGATATTGTGTATGAATTTGTACTTGCAGAATTACATTTTACTTTGCTCAAAAACTACATGAATCCATGTAAGATTCTGTAAATCTGTTTTTTGGATTAGAACCAGTCTGACCATTGTGGCACAGACAGCCTCACACAGGGCACCTCACACCTTAAATGCATTATCTGGGCAGACATGACACCAATTGTTAATGTTCACTTGAGAAAGTAACTTTTAAGTGTTCTGGCATTTACATATGAAAGAACTGAAACCAACATGCCCATTCTAAAATATGAGAGACTTAACAAACAATCCAGGTCATTTTCAATGTATAATTTCAGTTGCGTCACACTGTAAACTTTTACTATAAATTCTGTGTCTTACGATCTTATACTCCACAATCACCTGATGAAGGAGCAGCGCTCTGAAAGCTAGTGCTTCCAAATAAACCTGTTGGACTATAACCTGGTGTTGTGTGATTAACTTTGTACATCCCAGTCTAACACCGGCATCTACAAATCAAGCCTTAAACAGGGTTTAAACAGAGTATCAACTGGAAGAGCAGGTTGGGTTTAGTTAATTAAAGCACCGAACCTTGTTCTTCTGTAACTGGGTCGGACAGGGCTTGTTCTGTTAGCAGCAATGCAAAGTAGCCAACTTTATCAAATCACATCAAATAATATGGCAACTGGTGGCAAGGTTAATAATATTATACAAATAGAAACGTAATATAATAACATAGTCAAGTAGTTAATCAGAGCACATTAAAGGATGACAGGAGGGTGATGTGTCACAACTGCAGAGTGTGGGAGGTTCTGGAAACCATTTTTATCCAGGGCCAACATATCTGCAATTAAGTGTTTGAAGTCTAAATAGCTTTAGATCAGAGTTTGAGAATGAAGGCTGAACTACAGATACTATAACACATCAAGGAATAGGAAAGTTCCTGGATATTTTATACTGGGGGCAGTTAGGATAGGGCCTTCTGGCAGTGATCTGGGAAGGAGAGTGTGATCGTGAGTGAAGCAGGTAAGGGGGCACAGAGGACAGGAGTCTCCTGTGCCATGGTGGATTTGACTGTGGCATTCTGGCACAGGAAGCTATTCAAGTCGGGGAAAGGCAACCTAAAGGAATTCAATGGCATCAGAAGGCTGTACAGTCAGAGGCAATGACATTGTTCCTGACTGAAAAGAGCACATTTCCAGATGGCCGTGTGCCCAGCTGGGTTCCAGCATCTTGGACATTGCTCAAGGCTGGAGAAGAACTTGTAAAAGGATCCAGTATTTTGCCATCAATGGAGAGACCAACAGTATAGGCAGGACAGTGGAAGAGGTTCTATGTAGGAAATGAGGAATTAGGCACCAGATTAAGAAACAGAACCTCAAATAATGATCATTATTTCTAGGTCATGTGCAAATTTGAAGTGATTGCATGGCTGAAAGACTGGTCTGGGAGAATTGGGTTCCAGTTTACGAGGCAGTGAGACTAGCAGTGGGGAAAGAAAGATCTGTGCCATCGAGACAGTCCACATAAGAATTGTGCTAGGGCTAGTATTTGTACAAGTCACATAGCAAGGAATTAAACAGGCATTATTAAAGTGAAAAATTACCACACTTGAAACTGTTGTCGCTCCACAGATCCTGCCAGACAAGCTGAGTTTCTCCAGCAATTTCTGTTTTTGTTTCAGATATTAAACTAGATACTGGGGGGGGGGGGGGGCGGTGAGGGATCAGATTTGAGCAGATATGATAAATCAAAGAATACAGCTCCTTTGGTGCATTTGTAGTGTCCGTACCTCTTAGCCTAAAGGCATGGGTTCAAGTCACACATGTTCCAGGATGTGTCAGAACATACATGAACACATTAATTAAAAATAGATCAATCAAAGGATAGAGAAAAGGCATTAATGTGTGAAATGTTAAACTAATCGTAACAGGAAAGGATAGAGGGTACAAATTTAAAAATAAATCAACAGACAAAGCTAAAAATAACAGAAAAACTATGGACTTTATATATGAATACTCTCAGTATTCAAAACAAGTGAACAGTTGCAATACAATCTGGTAACAATTATAGGGATACAGCCTCAGGAAATATCGCTTGGGACCTGAATCCTAAAACATGCTAGTCATTTAGGAAGGACAGGCAGCTGGGGGAAAAGGTGGCTCTGTTAATTAATGACGGCATTAACACAATCCGGGGCTCTGTTAGTTAATGACGGCATGAACACAATCCGGGACTCTGTTAGTTAATGACGGCATGAACACAATCCGGGACTCTGTTAGTTAATTATGGTATTAACACAATCCGGGACTCTGTTAGTTAATGACGGCATTAACACAATCCGGGGCTGTGTTAGTTAATTATGGTATTAACACAATCCGGGACTCTGTTAGTTAATTATGGTATTAACACAATCCGGGACTCTGTTAGTTAATGACGGCATGAACACAATCCGGGACTCTGTTAGTTAATTATGGTATTAACACAATCCGGGACTCTGTTAGTTAATTATGGTATTAACACAATCCGGGGCTCTGTTAGTTAATGGCGGCATGAACACAATCCGGGGCTCTGTTAGTTAATGATGACATGAACACAATCCGGGGCTCTGTTAGTTAATGACGGCATGAACACAATCCGGGACTCTGTTAGTTAATTATGGTATTAACACAATCCGGGGCTCTGTTAGTTAATGGCGGCATGAATACAATCCGGGACTCTGTTAGTTAATGGCGGCATGAACACAATCCGGGGCTCTGTTAGTTAATGACAGCATGAACACCATCCGGGACTCTGTTAGTTAATTATGGTATTAACACAATCCGGGGCTCTGTTAGTTAATGGCGGCATGAATACAATCCGGGACTCTGTTAGTTAATGGCGGCATGAACACAATCCGGGACTCTGTTAGTTAATTATGGTATTAACACAATCCGGGACTCTGTTAGTTAATGACGGCAGGAACACAATCCGGGGCTCTGTTAGTTAATGATGACATGAACACAATCCGGGGCTCTGTTAGTTAATGACGGCATGAACACAATCCGGGACTCTGTTAGCTAATGACGGCATTAACACAATCCGGGGCTCTGTTAGTTAATTATGGTATTAACACAATCTGGGACTCTGTTAGTTAATGGCGGCATGAACACAATCCGGGACTCTGTTAGTTAATGACGGCATGAACACAATCCGGGGCTCTGTTAGTTAATGATGGCATGAACACAATCCGGGGCTCTGTTAGTTAATGACGGCATGAACACAATCCGGGACTCTGTTAGTTAATGATGGCATTAACACAATCCGGGGCTCTGTTAGTTAATGACAGTATTAACACAATCCGGGGCTCTGTTAGTTAATGATGGCATGAACACAATCCGGGGCTCTGTTAGTTAATGACGGCATTAACACAATCCGGGACTCTGTTAGTTAATGACGGCATGAACACAATCTGGGACTCTGTTAGTTAATGACGGCATGAACACAATCCGGGGCTCTGTTAGTTAATGACAGTATTAACACAATCCGGGGCTCTGTTAGTTAATGATGGCATGAACACTATCCGGGACTCTGTTAGTTAATGGCGGCATGAACACAATCCGGGACTCTGTTAGTTAATGACGGCATGAACACAATCCAGGGCTCTGTTAGTTAATGATGGCATTAACACAATCCGGGGCTCTGTTAGTTAATGACAGTATTAACACAATCCGGGGCTCTGTTAGTTAATGATGGCATGAACACAATCCGGGGCTCTGTTAGTTAATGACGGCATTAACACAATCCGGGACTCTGTTAGTTAATGACGGCATGAACACAATCTGGGACTCTGTTAGTTAATGGCGGCATGAACACAATCCGGGACTCTGTTAGTTAATGACGGCATGAACATAATCCGGGACTCTGTTAGTTAATGACGGTATTAACACAATCCGGGCTCTGTTAGTTAATGACGGTATTAACACAATCCGGGACTCTGTTAGTTAATGACGGCATGAACACAATCCGGGGCTCTGTTAGTTAATGATGACATGAACACAATCCGGGGCTCTGTTAGTTAATGACGGCATGAACACAATCCGGGACTCTGTTAGTTAATGACGGCATGAACACAATCCGGGGCTCTGTTAGTTAATGATGACATGAACACAATCCGGGGCTCTGTTAGTTAATGACGGCATGAACACAATCCGGGGCTCTGTTAGCTAATGACGGCATTAACACAATCCGGGGCTCTGTTAGTTAATTATGGTATTAACACAATCCGGGACTCTGTTAGTTAATGGCGGCATGAACACAATCCGGGGCTCTGTTAGTTAATGACGGCATTAACACAATCCGGGACTGTGTTAGTTAATGACAGCATGAACACCATCCGGGGGTCAGTTAGTTAATGACGGCATTAACACAATCCGGGGCTCTGTTAGTTAATGACGGCATGAACACAATCTGGGGCTCTGTTAGTTAATGACGATATTAACACAATCCGGGGCTCTGTTAGTTAATGACGGCATGAACACAATCCGGGACTCTGTTAGTTAATGACGGCATAAACACAATCTGGGGCTCTGTTAGTTAATGACGATATTAACACAATCCGGGGCTCTGTTAGTTAATGACGGCATGAACACAATCCGGGACTCTGTTAGTTAATGACGGCATAAACACAATCCGGGGCTCTGTTAGTTAATGACGGCATAAACACAATCCGGGGCTCTGTTAGTTAATGACGGCATGAACACAATCTGGGGCTCTGTTAGTTAATGACGATATTAACACAATCCGGGACTCTGTTAGTTAATGACGGCATAAACACAATCCGGGGCTCTGTTAGTTAATGACGGCATAAACACAATCCGGGGCTCTGTTAGTTAATGACGGCATGAACACAATCTGGGGCTCTGTTAGTTAATGACGATATTAACACAATCCGGGACTCTGTTAGTTAATGGCGGCATGAACACAATCCGGGACTCTGTTAGTTAATGATGGCATAAACACAATCCGGGGCTCTGTTAGTTAATGACGGCATAAACACAATCCGGGGCTCTGTTAGTTAATGACGGCATGAACACAATCTGGGGCTCTGTTAGTTAATGACGGTATTAACACAATCCGGGGCTCTGTTAGTTAATGACGACATGAACACAATCTGGGACTCTGTTAGTTAATGGCGGCATGAATACAATCCGGGGCTCTGTTAGTTAATGACGGCATTAACACCATCCGGGGCTCTGTTAGTTAATGACGATATTAACACAATCCGGGACTCTGTTAGTTAATGACGGTATTAACACAATCTGGGACTCTGTAGTTAATGGCGGCATGAATACAATCCGGGACTCTGTTAGTTAATGACGGCATGAACACAATCCGGGGCTCTGTTAGTTAATGATGGCATGAACACCATCCGGGGCTCTGTTAGTTAATGACGGCATGAACACAATCCGGGACTCTGTTATTTAATGACGGCATGAACACAATCCGGGACTCTGTTAGTTAATTATGGTATTAACACAATCCGGGACTGTGTTAGTTAATGACAGCATGAACACCATCCGGGGCTCTGTTAGTTAATGACGGCATTAACACAATCCGGGGCTCTGTTAGTTAATGACAGCATGAACACCATCCGGGGCTCTGTTAGTTAATGACGGCATTAACACAATCCGGGGCTCTGTTAGTTAATGACGGCATGAACACAATCCGGGGCTCTGTTAGTTAATGACGGCATGAATACAATCCGGGACTCTGTTAGTTAATGACGGCATGAATACAATCCGGGACTCTGTTAGTTAATGACGGCATAAACACAATCCGGGGCTCTGTTAGTTAATGACGGCATGAACACAATCCGGGGCTCTGTCAGTTAATGATGGCATGAACACCATCCGGGGCTCTGTTAGTTAATGACGGCATGAACACAATCCGGGACTCTGTTAGTTAATGACGACATGACCACAATCCGGGACTCTGTTAGTTAATTATGGTATTAACACAATCCGGGACTGTGTTAGTTAATGACAGCATGAACACCATCCGGGGCTCTGTTAGTTAATGACGGCATTAACACAATCCGGGGCTCTGTTAGTTAATGACAGCATGAACACCATCCGGGGCTCTGTTAGTTAATGACGGCATTAACACAATCCGGGGCTCTGTTAGTTAATGACGGCATGAACACAATCCGGGGCTCTGTTAGTTAATGACGGCATGAATACAATCCGGGACTCTGTTAGTTAATGACGGCATGAATACAATCCGGGTCTCTGTTAGTTAATGACGGCATAAACACAATCCGGGGCTCTGTTAGTTAATGACGGCATGAACACAATCTGGGGCTCTGGTAGTTAATGACGATATTAACACAATCCGGGACTCTGTTAGTTAATGGCGGCATGAACACAATCCGGGGCTCTGTTAGTTAATGACGGCATTAACACCATCCGGGGCTCTGTTAGTTAATGACGGCATGAACACAATCTGGGACTCTGTTAGTTAATGGCGGCATGAATACAATCCGGGACTCTGTTAGTTAATGACGGCATTAACACCATCCGTGGCTCTGTTAGTTAATGGCGATATTAACACAATCCGGGACTCTGTTAGTTAATGACGGTATTAACACAATCTGGGACTCTGTAGTTAATGGCGGCATGAATACAATCCGGGACTCTGTTAGTTAATGACGGCATTAACACCATCCGGGGCTCTGTTAGTTAATGACGATATTAACACAATCCGGGACTCTGTTAGTTAATGACAGTATTAACACAATCCGGGGCTCTGTTAGTTAATGACGGCATGAACACAATCCGGGACTCTGTTAGTTAATGACGGCATGAACACAATCCGGGGCTCTGTTAGTTAATGACGGCATTAACACAATCTGGGGCCCTGTTAGTTAATGACGGTATTAACACAATCCGGGGCTCTGTTAGTTAATGCGGCATTAACACAATCCGGGGCTCTGTTAGTTAATGACGGTATTAACACAATCCGGGGCCCTGTTAGTTAATGTCAAAAAGTGCAATTGTGAAGGCATGAAAGCAGAGGGATCTAAACCAAATTGGCAAATTAGGTTAAAGGTTAGGTCAACAACAATGCAATAGCAGATATTTCAGCATGCACAGAATTTAAAATTCCAGTAGAAAAGATATTTGAACAGGAAGACCAAGTTTCCATGATGAACTGGAAAAATTAAAGATAGTATCAAACTTAAAGAAAAAGCAGGTATACGTGAATGGTGGCTGGTCAGAAGATTGTACAGAATATAAAAACTAGCAAAGAATGACTAACAAATTAATAAAAGGAGAAAACATAGAATGAGAGATTAGATTCCCCACAGTGTGGAAACAGGCCCCTCGGCCCAACAAGTCCACACCGACCCGCCGAAGCGTAACCCACCCAGACCCATTCCCCTAAACCTGACACTACGTGCAATTTAGCATGGCCAATTCACCTAACCTGCACATTTTTGGATTGTGGGAGGAAACCCACGCAGACACAGGGAGAATGTGCAAACTCCACACAAAGAATCACCAGAGGCGGGAATTGACCCGGGTCTCTGGCACTGTGAGGCAGCAGTGCTAACCACTGTGCCACCATGCTGCCCACTGACAGCTAGTCAGGAATATAAAAGCAGATACTTTACCATAAATATTCAAAAACATTTTTAAAATTAACAAGCGAAGACAACTGGTATCATGTTGACCCAGATAATGCATTGAAGGTGTGAGGTGCCCTGTGTGAGGCTGTCTGTGCCACAATGTTCAGGCTGATCCTAATCTAAAAAAAGGTGAATCTGGAGAATGAAAAATAACAAGATGAACTGAACAGCTATTTTGCATCACTCTTCTTTATAGGGGATGCAAGTAACATCCCAGAAGTAGCTACAAATCAGGATATGAAGGAAAGAGGAACTCAGATAAATTGCATCCACCAGAGAAGTGCTACTGAGCACAGTTTTGGAACTGGGAAGTGATAACTGCTCAGGTCCTGATGGACTCGAACTCTGGTCTTAAAGGAAGAGCCAGCTGATGTTGACGCATCAGTTTTCATTTCAAAAACTCACTAAGTTCATGGCTAGTCCCACCAGCTTGAAAGATAGCTATGCAATTTATTCAGAAAGGAAGGGTAACAGAAAATGGAAATATTACAGACCAGTTAGCTTAGCATCTGTTGTGTGGGAAAATGGTTGAAGCTGTTCAAAGAAGTTATAGTCAAAGAACCAGGCAGAGCTCATGTGGTTTTGTGAGGGGGAAATCATCTTTCACCAATTTATTGGAATTCTTTGGGGAAATAACATATGCAGATAGTATTTAAAAAATCTACCAAAATTGCCTTTCTATGATTTCCAGAGGGTGTTTGATAAAGTGTCACATCAAGGATAGGTGCAGGAAAAAGCCTCATGGTGTCAGCCATAACATATTGACATGAATAGAAGATTGGCTGGCTGAACAGGAAGTAGACAGAGGTATAAAGGGATTGCTTTCAGGTTGGCAAGATGTGAGGAGTGTTGTGTCACAGGAGCAGTGCTTGGACCGTGACTGTTTGCAATTTAAATAAATGACTTGGATGAAAGAAATGGAAAGTATGGTTTCCAGATTTGCTCATGCCAGAAGATAGCAGGAGACTAAGTTTCCCTGGGACACTCTTCCCTGACCCCCCAGCCATTCACAAACTCTCTCCACCACTCTCTCATATACTCTCGCATTCCCACCACTCTCTCATATACTCTCTCATTCCCTCCACTCTCTTCCACTTCACTCTCACGTCTTTTCAACTGCATTTTTGATTGGCGTGCATGCATGTTTGCACATTGCTGTGTATTCGTGTTTCCGGATTGATCTGTACGTGTGTTTCCGGATTGATCTGTATGTATGTTCCTGGGTTGGCATGTATATGTGTTTCTAGATTGGCACGCATACATGTTTCTGGGTTGGCGTGTTTATGTGTTTTGGATTGGCGTGTGTGTTTCTGGATTGGTGTGTGTGTTTCCGGATCGGCGTGTTTATGTGTTTCTCGATTGGCGTGTATGCATGTTTGTGAGTTGGTGTGTTTATGTGTTTCTGGATTGGCGTGTGTGTTTCCAGATTGGTATGTGTTGTGTTTCCGGATTGGCGTGTGTGTGTGTGTATTTCTGGATTGGTATGTGAATGTGTTTCGTGGTTGGCATGTTTATGTGTTTCTAGATTGGTATGCATGCATGTTTCCGCTTGGCTTGCTTATGTGTTTCCGGATTGGCGTGTGTGTTTCTGGATTGGTGTGTATGTGTGTGTGTGCACGTGTGCATATTTCTGGATTGGTGTGTGTGTTTCTGGATTGGTGTGTGTGTGTGTGTGTGTGTTTCTGCATTGGCGTGTGTGCGTGTGTTTCTGGATTGGTGCGTGTGTGTGTTTCCGGATTGGCGTGTGTGTGTGTGTTTCTGGATTGGTGTGTGTGCGTGTTTCCGAATTGGCGTGTGTGTGTGTGTTTCTGGATTGGTGCGTGTGTGTGTTTCCGGATTGGCGTGTGTGTGTGTGCGTGTTTCCGAATTTGCGTGTGTGTGTGAGTGCGCGTACGCCTATTTCTGGATTGGTATGTGTATGTGTTTCTGGATTGGCGTGTGTGTATGTTTCTGCATTGGCGTGTGTGCGTGTGTTTCTGGATTGGTGTGTGTGCGTGTTTCCGAATTGGCGTGTGTGTGTGTGTTTCTGGATTGGTGTGTGTGTGTGTTTCTGGAATGGCGTGTGTGTGTGTTTCCGAATTGGCATGTGTGTTTGTGTGTGTGCGTGTTTCTGGATTGGTGTGTGTGTATGTTTCCGAATTGGCGTGCGTGTGTGTGTGCGTGTTTGTGTTTCCAAATTGTCGTGTGTGTGTGTATTTCTGGATTGGTATGTGAATGTGCTTCTGGGTTGGCGTATTTATGTGTTTCTAGATTGGCATGCATGCATGTTTCCGGGTTGGCGTGTTTGTGTGTTTCCGGATTGGCGTTTGTGTGTGTGTGCGCGTGCGCGTGTGTATTTCTGGATTGGTATGTGTGTGTGCTTCCGGATTGGCATGTGTGTGTGTTTCTGGATTGACGTGTGTGTGTGTTTCTGGATTGGCATGTGTGTGTGCGTGTGTGTATGTGTGTGTGTATGTGTTTCCGAATTGGCGTGAGTATGTGTTACTGGATTGGTCAGTGTGTGTGTTTCCGGATCGACGTGTGTGTGCGCGTTTGCATGTATGTAAGTGTGTGACTCTGTGTGTGTGTGTGTTACTGGATTGGTCAGTGTGTCTGTTTCCGGATTGGTGTGTGTGTGTGTCTGTTTCCGGATTGGTGTGTGTGTGTGTGTGTTTCCGGATTGGTGTGTGTGTGTGTGTATCTGTGTGTGTGGGTGTCCAGATTGGTGTGTGTGTGTGTTTCTGGATTCGCGTGTGTGTGTGTGTTTCCATATCGGCTTGTGTGTGTGTCCAGATTGGTGTGTATATGTGTGTGTGTGTGTATGTGTTTCCGGATTCGTGTGTGTGTGTGTGTTTCTGGATCGGCGTGTGCATGTGTGTTTGCATGTATGTAAGTGTGTGACTATGTGCACGTGTGTGTGTGTGTGTTTCCAGATCGGCGTGTGTGTGTGTTTCCGGATCGGCGTGTGTGTGTGCGTTTGCATGTATGTAAGTGTATGTCTGTGTGCGTGTGTGCGTGTGTGCGTGTGTGCATGTGTGCGTGTGTTTCTGGATTGGTCAGTGTGTGTGTGTTTCCGGATTGGTGAATGTGTGTGTGTGTTTCCAGATCGGCGTGTGTGTGTGTGTTTCTGGATTGGCGTGTGTATGTGTTACTAGATTGGTCAGTGTGTGTGTTTCCGGATTGGCGTGTGTGTGTGTGTGTTTCTGGGTTGGTATGTGTATGTGTTTCCGGATTGGTTTGTATGCGTGTTTCCGGATTGGTGTGTGTGTTTCTGGATTGGCGTGTGTGTGTGTGTGTGTGTGTGTGTGTGTGTGTGTGTGTGTGTTGTGTGTGTGTGTGTTTCCGGATTGGCGTGTGTGTGTGTGTGTGTTTCCGGATTGGCGTGTGTGTGTTTCTGGATTGGCGTGTGTGTGTGTGTGTGTGTTTCCGGATTGGCGTGTGTGTGTGTGTGTGTTTCCAGATTGGCGTGTGTGTGTGTGTTTTCGGTTTGGCATGCGTGCGTACATGCAAGTGACACAAGGAGTCAGTAGACACTGGCTAAGAAGAAATGAATTGATGCTGAAGTGAATGGTATTGTATGCAGCTGTGCTCAGATAAGGTGTGAATGCCTACACAGCATCCATCCGCCTGTATGTAACACAAAGTGGTACCGACTGAAATAGGTGTACTAAACACACACGGAGCTGGATGAAGGCAGAGAGTATGATCTAAACTTGTCGAACTGCATATGAATTCCAGCAGGTTGCACTGTACTGTGATGGGACAAAAGGTACAGTGCTGGTCCTGGAGCGAGTGGAGCTTTTTTGACAGACGTGGCAATCTATTCACAGAAAGGACAGAGTGAGACCATGGCAAAGAACAAAAATGAAAGTGATAGAAAGCAGATCACACTTGTGCGCTGGACGGAGGTCTACGATAAAACAGTCACATTTTGTTACTGCTATAGTGAAAATGGAGCTTCAACATTCAATCTTTGTCAAGTGACCCGTCCTCAGAACTGAGCAACTTCCTCACATTCTAAGGAAAGGTCACTCAACCCAAAACGTTAACTCTGATCTCTCTCCACCGATGCTGCCAGACCTGCTGAGCTTTTCCAGCAATTTCCATTTTTGCTTTTGATTCACAGAATCCGCAGTTGTTTTGGTTTTTATTTAACCTTTGTCATTTGACTTTAATACCTGAGACTTTTATAGACTAAAAATGGTTTCAAAGATTAACTTCACTGGCCGAAAATGGATGCCGAGATGACTTGACAAGTTCACACACCCTGCATGAAATGTTCAAAACCAATTGTAATAGGCTGACCACACGAGTCATGAGGTACTGAAACTCAGGAAAGCATTGAGACATCTTTATCTCTTGCTGGAATGACAAATTCACGCTTTGGGAGATGAAAATCACCTCTGGAGTGTTCCATTTGAAAAAGCAAATGCAGGTTGACTTGAAAAATACAAGTCGACTTCATATTTCAGGAGGTTACACTGAGGCCAAAAAAAAAGAGAAAGACGCGCAATACCAGCCAAGATCGGAGGCGGCATGGTGGCTCAGTGGTTAGCACTGCTGCCTCACAGCGCCAGGGACCTGGGTTCGATTCCAGCCTCGGGTGAGAGTCTGTGTGGAGGTTGCACATTCTCCCCGTGTCTGCGTGGGTGTGCTCCAGTTTCCCCCACAATCACAAAGATGTACAGGTTAGGTCGGTTGGCCACAGGAAATGCAGGGTTATAGAGACAGGGTGGGATGATCTTCAGGGGATCAGTATGGACTCGACGGGCCAAATGGCCAGCATCCACACTGTAGGGATTCAGTGATACTAAAAACTCTTCTCTCCCAACCTCAAAACATTTGCCTGATAAAAGGAACTGGGCATTGAGAACTCAAGATCTACAGCAGTCACCTCTGCCAAGTAAACAATCAGAACACCTCAAAGGACTCTGAGAACTTTAAACTTCGGCTGTACCTTTCTCGCTGTATACACACCCTATCTTCTCCTTTTTAAACTGACTCATATCTGTGTGCTTGTGCAGTCAATGTCACATTTTTAATTAATATTTGGTTCACTCAAGAAAACTTTCAAATTGGCTCCTTCTAATGAACTAAGTTTGAACTGAAGTGATGTAGCTGTATGTTAATGAAGTGTTAAAATATTTGTTGCAACCCATTTCGAGGCAGGACCCAATCACCTCACTTCACCTGGTTGCAACAATTCGGTTTTCCCCAAAGGAGAGATCACGTTGTGAACAGAAGATTGAAAGCAGTCTCAAGTACATGGTTGCTTTAAATGGAAGGAGGGTCTGGGACCAGCACAGTGGAAAGGAAGGAGGTAATAGGACTGATGTTACACTTCCTGTTTTTACATGACAAAGTACCAAAGGAAAGGGTGCTACTGAGGAATAGACCAGAGTATTGCAGAGGGGAAAGTGAGCTCAGAAAGCTGTAAATATTGCAAAGTAAAGGTGGGGTTTAATAATGAAATATTAATCCTGTTTCTCTACCACAGATGCTGCCTGACATGTGGAGTATTTCCCTTATTTTCGTTTTACCCCAGTTGTGCAGAAACTACAGTCTAGAGTCATAGAGATGTACAGCACGGAAACAAACCCTTCAGTGCACCTCATCCATGCCGACCAGATATCCTCACCTAATCTAGTCCCATTTGCCAGCATTGGACTAATATCCCTCGAGACCCTTCCTATAGAATAGAATTGAATACAATAGCCTTGATTGTCGTGTGCACACGGACGAGTACAGTGAAAAGATTGCAATGTCGCCACTTTGGCACCATCTTAGGTACAGGGTTCCCAGGTAGATACACAAGTGTTTGTTACAGAATTGAAAGGATTTAAAAGTCCAGCATGGGAATACAAAGTTTTAAAAAACACTCAAATTACTCTAAGTCCAGAATAAGAATAAAAGTATTTTTAAAAACATACCTAACTTACAGTCCTTTTCACTGAGTAAGCTTCAGGACAAGAGGCCTTGCACTGGCCTCTGGCCCAGGACTAGCCACCAGGACTCACCTCCTGGGCTGGTCTGAGCTTGGACGGCCTCCCGCACCAGGCGCCAGCCCGCGACTCACTTCCGGGACTTGCATTCCAGGTCAGCATAGACTCAGGCTCACCTCCTCTATTCTCCACTCCCTCCAAGTAAGTTTAAGAAGTTAAAAGTTGGGGGGAAATTGCAGGAAAGAACTGTGAAGGATGAGACTTCTGAATACTTGGAAGTGTATGGTAAAATAGGGCAACGTCAGCATGGTTTCATCAAGGGGAGATCATGCCTGACTAATCTGCTCGAATTCTTTGAGGATGTAACAAGCAGGTTAGACCAAGGAGAGCCAACGGATGTTATCTATCTGAATTTCAAAATAAGTTGTCACACAGGAGGTTACTGATTGAGATAAGGGCCCATGGTGTTAGAGGCAAGGTGCTAGCATGGATAGAAGCTTGGCTGAATCGCAGAAAACAGAGAGTGGGGATAAAAGGGTCTCTCTCAGGATGGCAGCCAGTGACAAATGGTGTCCGCAAGGCTCAGTGTTCAGACCACAACTTTTCACTTTGTACATTAACAATCTAGATGAAGGAACTGAGGACATCCTGGCTAAGTTTCCAGATGATACAAAGATAGGTAGACAGGCAGGAAGCATTTCAGCTGCTGGGGGGGGAGCTGCAGAAGGATTTGGACAGGTTAGGACAGTTGGCAAAGAGGAGACTGGTGGAGTACAACAGGGGCAAGTGTGAGCTCATGCACTTCAGTAGGAAGACTAGAGGTGCAAACTATTTTCTAAATGGGGAGAAAATGGATAAGTCTGAAGGGCAAAGAGACTTGGGAGTTCTCGTCCAGGATTCTCTCAAGGTAAACTTGCAGAATGAGTCAGTAGTTATCTACATGCAATGATGGCATTTACTTTGAGAGGACTTGAATATAAAAGCAGGGATGTATTTCTGAGGCTCTATAAGGCTCTGCTCAGATCACATTTAGAATATTGGGAGCAATTTTGGACCCCATCTCTCAGGAAGGATGTACTGGCCCTGGAGCAGGACCAGAGGAGGGTCACAGAAGTGATCCCAGGAATGAATGGCTTAACATATGAGGGATACATATCAGGGGTGGCACGGTGGCACAGTGGTTAGCACTGATGCCTCACAGCGCCAGAGACCCGGGTTCAATTCCCGACCCAGGCGACTGACTGTGTGGAGTTTGCACATTCTCCTCGTGTCTGCGTGGGTTTCCTCCGGGTGCTCCGGTTTCCTCCCACAGTCCAAAGATGTGTGGGTCAGGTGAATTGGCCGTGCTAAATTGCCCGTAGTGTAAGGTTAAAGGGGTAAATGTAGGGGTATGGGTGGGTTGAGCTTCGGCGGGTCGGTATGGACTTGTTGGGCCGAAGGCCCTGTTTCCACACTGTAAGTAATCTAATCAAAGGATGTTCGAGCAGTTTATTCAGAAATACTGAATGGCCTGGATAGAGTGGACGTTGGGACGATGTCTTCATTAGTAGGAGAGATTAAGATGTGAGGGTACAGCCTTAAAGTAACGGGAAGACCCTTTAGAACGGCGATAAGGAGAAATCTCTTCTGTCAGAGAGTGGGGAATCTGTGGAATTCATTGCCACAGAAGGCTGTGCGGGCATTGAGTGTGTTTAAGATGGAGATAGATTGTTTAGGAGATCAAACGTTTTGGAGAGAAAGTGGGAGAATGGGGTGGAGAAACTGATCAGCCATAATTGAATGGCGGAGCAGATTTGATAGGCCGAATGGCCTAATGTCCACTCCTATGTCTTATGGTCTTATAAAAGATAAGAAAAAAGGAAAGGAACTGGCGAAGCTGAGGACGTCTGGCTGGAGCGTCCTAATCTTCTGCCTCTTGCACCACCTATTCATACACTGATCATACATCACCCGGCCCATATCCCTCTAAACTGTCCTATTCATAAACCAATCCACATGCCTTTTAAATGTTGTAATTATACCAGTCTCCACCACTTCCTCTGACAGCTCATGCACCACTCTGTGAAAATGTTGCCCCTTTAGGACCTTTTTAATCTTTCCCCTCTCACCCTCAACCTATGCCCCCTACCCTGGGGAAAAGACTTGTCTATTTATCCTATCCATACGCCTCATGATTTAATAAACCTCTATAAGGTCACCCTCAGCCTCCAATGCCCCAGGGAAAACAACCCCAGCCTATTCAATCTATCCGTATAGCTCAAACCCTCCAACCCTGGCAACATTCTTGTAAATCTTTTCTGAACCCTTCCAAGTTTCACAACATCCTTCCAAAGAAAGGAGACCAGAATTGCACACAATATTCCAACAGTGGCCTAACCAATGTCCTGTACAGCCGTAATATGACCTCCCAACACCTGTACTCAATACTCTGACCAATAAAGGAAAGTATACCAAACACCTTCTTCACTATCCTATCTACCTGTGACTTCACTTTCAAGGAGCTATGAACCTGCACTCCAAGGTCTCTTTGTTCAGCAACACTCCCTAGGACCTTACCATTAAGTGTATAAGTCCTGCTAAGATTTGCTTTTCCAAAATGGAGCACCTCGCATTTATCTGAATTAAACTCCATCTACCACTTCTCAGCCCATTGACACATCTGACCAAGATCCTGTTGGGATCTGGAA
Source organism: Chiloscyllium plagiosum (assembly GCF_037043375.1). Taxonomy (NCBI): domain Eukaryota; kingdom Metazoa; phylum Chordata; class Chondrichthyes; order Orectolobiformes; family Hemiscylliidae; genus Chiloscyllium; species Chiloscyllium plagiosum. The sequence continues at coordinate 6,084,978 of NW_028270142.1, forward strand.
TAACCTTCTTCACCAATTTTGGTGTCACCTGCAAACGTACTAACTATATAGTTAATCATCATAATGCTGGATGTTCTGCCGTGGGGGGGTTCAAAAATAGGACCATTGTTCTTTTTTTTTAATATATTTATCATATGTCCCTTATCAGGAAAGACCTCACAGCCTCGGGGAGAATGCAGAAGAGATTTTGAGAGTGGGATGTGGGACTTCATTTATTGTGGAGAGATTAAAGAAGTTAGGCTATTCTACCTATAGCAAAAAAAATGCAATATGATAAAGGAATTCAAATATCATTGATGTTTTAAAGAGGAGGACAGGAGAGTTTTCAGTGGAATAAAGGTTGAGAAACCAGAGGGCACAGACTCAAAGGAAAATGATTGACAAATAAATCAGTGGTTACAATTGCAATTTGTTTCCCCCATTTAAATTCAATGCAATTTGCTTATCTGGAATATGTTCCTTGAAAAGGTGGTGGAACCAAATTCAACAGTAACATTCATGAAGAATTTCACTCAACATGTCGAAGAATAATATTTACAGCACCACAAGGTGAAAGCAAATGGAGCGGATTTAATTTGATAGTTCTACTGAAGACCCATGATGGACCAAATAGTTACTCTCTCGAGTATCATCCTGTAATTAACACATACATTGCTAGACTGGTCTCGCTCAGCACTTTTACAGGTTTTTTTTTCATTGACTGTTTATGTTCAAAGATTATCAAACCCCTGCAAAGTGGAAGCAGCCCTCCAAAGATCATCCCACCTTGATCCACCCCCTCCCTACACACTATGGGGTAATTTAGCATGGCCAATCCACCTAATCTGTACATTGTTGGACTATGGGAGGAAACCCGTACAGACACGGGGAGAATGTGCAATGACAGACAGACACCCGAGACAGGAATCAAACCCAGGTCCCTGGTGCTGTGAGGCAGCAGTGCTAACCACTGAGCCACCGTGCTGCCTAAGTATTAAATCCTGCCTTTGACAGAACAGGTTCCTCAGATACATTAATGACCAAGGATTTTTTAAACATTGACATAATAATATGGATCTGAATTCTAAGAAGTGGATTTTTTTTTTAGCAGTTATGTTTAAAGATTCGCATTACAGATCAGTCCCAGTCTAGTTAAAATTAAATTTCCAACATTGTGCATGTAATGAGTCAACCTTCTACCCAAAACTTTCCATAATAATGTAACCAATAGGATGCAACTTTCAGCAGTTTATATCAAGACTGAAGCTCGGAGTCCCACAGAAACCCCGAGGAAATTTGACCCAACCATTGTCATTTCTGAACTGGGGGGAGTTTTGAAATTGAAAGAGGAAGATCGTGAGTTTTGGTGATGTCATGTGTAATTCTTTGATGAAACCCTTGGGAAATGTGAGGTTTCAACAAATGCTGAGGTACAGTATCGAGGAACGAAAGACGGGTTTAAAATGCAGCAAAACAAAAGCCACTCCATCTCTAATCCAGTTCATATACTTGGTGTTTCTCTCAGCTTCATCTCTTTTTCATAATTTAAAAGAAAGAACTTATCCACTGAGGGGGCCCAAGTCAATTTCTAGATTCTGAATATAATTGCAATGAAATTGATATAGTTTAATTAGTTAACATCCATGGCTAACGCATTCACCCTGATGCCACAAGGATTGTAACGAGGTCAGCGAAGTGGACCTCATAGAATATGAGTTCCCTGATTGGGGTTGTTAATCAGACCATCAGGGAGTCCTGGCTGACAGCTATAAACAGGAGTGTCAGGGATTCTGTTCACTCTGAGAGTCGGCTCTGAGGGAACTGGATCAATGAGAGTGAAAGACTCTTCACCTTTCTGTATAGAGGAGAGGAACCTCAAAAAAAAAGAAAACAGACAAAAATAATCAGGAGCGTCAGGGGTTCTGTTCATTCTGAGAGCTGCCTCTGAGGGAGCTGGATCAGTGTCGAGGTCTCTCCATGTGTAAATAAAGGGGGACTTGGTGACGGGATATGAGCCTGAGTGGAGTTACTCCAGCTACCGTGTAATTGCAAGCTGTTATTGATTGCTTGTCTACTGGAATCATCAAGAACTGTTCAGAAATGTGGAACTGTTGGTTCACATCACAATGGAATGTTCAACAACACCAGCCATCAGGGAGTGAATGCTAATTACGGAGACATCGATGAAAATGCTTGGACCAGCAATCCTTTGTTCAGTCAAAGTGCCTTTAACAACTGGCCAATCTGCTGCAACTAAGGCCTGAGTTCCAAACTAAGCAGAATTAAACAGAGGATAGTTCCTCAGAGGAGTCAAATAGGACTTGAAATGTTGACTCTGTTTCTCTCTCCACTGAAGTGGCCAGAGCTGCTGAGTTTCTCCAGCATTTGGATTTTTTAAACTGTTTTAAATCTCCAGCATCCACAGTACTTAGAGTCAGACAGTACAGCAATAGACTCTTTGGCCCAACTCATCCATGCTGACCAGTTTTCCCAAACTGAACTAGTCCCAGTTTCCTGCATTTGGTCCATACCCCTCTGAACCTTTCCTCATGACTTTATAAACTTCTGTAAGGTGACTACTCAGATGCCTACAGTCCAGGGAAAGACGTCCCAGCCAATCCGGCCTTTTCTTACAGCTCAAACCCTCCAATTCTGATCTGTCTTTTTCGCACGTTTTCCAGTTTAATAACATCCTTCTTATAACAGGGTGACCAGAAATATACACAATATTCCAAATGTGGCCTGACCAATGTCTTCTACAGCTTTAACATGACATCCCATCTCCTGTGCTCAATGCTCGGACCAATAAAGGCCAGCATACCGAATGCCTTCTTCATAAACCTGCCTGCCTGTGACACCACTTTCAAGGAATTATGCACTCCTGGGTCTCTCTGTTCTCAATATCACTTCCCAGGACCCAGCCTTTAACTGTGTAAGTTTTACAGTTTGTCTTACCAAAATGCAAAAGCTCACATCCATCTAAATTAAACTCCATCTGCCACCCTAGACCTGCTGGCCAAGTTGATCAAGATCCTGTTGTAATCTTAGACAACCTTCTTGACTGTCCACGACACCAACAATGTTGGTACCATCCACAAACTCACTAACCATGCCTGCTATATTCATGTCCACATCATTTATACAAATGACAAATAACAGAGGACCCAGCACCGATCCTTGTGGCACACCACTGGTCACCTCCAGTCTGAAAGGCAACCCTCTACCATCATCGTATTGTCAAGCCAATTTTGTATCCGATTGGCCAGCTCTCCCTGGATCCCATGTTATCTACTTTTACTTATAATAGAATCTCTTCTTCGGGGGAAGTCAGTAATGCAGTTGTAAAGTCACTGAACTGGTAATCCAAGTTAATCTCCTGCTTCAGAGGTTCAGATCCCACTATGGAAACTGCTGGAATCCAAATTTAATGTGGGGGAACAACTGGAATTGAAAGCTAGCGAGAACAATGCTGAAACCAGCAACAACTAATCCCCATTGACAAGGAAACCTGCCTAACCCTAACCCTATCATCCTCACACAGTCTGAACTCACATCTTCAGCTAACATGTGTTCATCGTGATGCCACTGTAGTGATTGCAATGAGGTGGACTCTTTACTGTCCTCTGAAATCATACATCAAGCCATTCAGTTCAAGGGCACTTAGAGCTGGGCAATGAGTACTTTCCCCATCCAATGAAATAATTTATATTTGACTAATTTGCTAGAGTACTTTGAAGGTGCAACAAGCAAAGTAGATACTGGGGGTCTTGCAGATGTAGTGTATCTGGAGTTCCAATTGATAAGATGTTGCACAATAGGGTGATACATAAGATAAGATCATATAAAGATAGGGGTAATTTATTAACTTAGAGAGAGGATTGGATAACTGACAGAAATGAAAAAGTCAGGATAATGGGTCTGATTGGCACTGTGCAACTTGTGGAGTGCCACAGGATTCAGTCCCTGGATCCCAATATTATAATCTATATTAATGACTTGGTTGCAGGGATAGAAGGTACAATAGCCAAATTTGTAGGTGGCACTAGAACAGATGGGAAAGCAAGTGGCAATGAAGAAATAAGAAATTCACAAATGGATCTGGATGGGCTAGGTTCTTCTGTTACGTAACTGGGCCAACATTTGGCAAATGAAGTTTAGCTTGGATCAGTAGGTGGTTATCCATTTTGGTCAGATGAATAAAAAGGTAATTGATTAGCTAAATGGAGAGAAACTTCAGAGTGCTTCAGCGCAGAGGGATCTGGGTGTCCTTGTACATGAATCGCACAGAACGAGTCAGCAGACACAGCAGGTAAAATAAGAGGTAGATGGATTTGTGGCATTTATTGCAAATGGAATGGAGAGTAAAAGTAGAGAAATGTTGCAAAACTGTACAAGGCATTAGTGAGACTGTGTCGGGAGCACTATGTTCAATATCAGGTCCCTTTATTTAGGAGGGAAGTAGTTGTTTTGGAGGCAGCTCAGAGGAGATTGACTGGATTGATTCCAGGGAGGAGGGGTTTGACTTATGAAGAGAGATTGAGCAGTTCAGGCCTATATTCTTTGGAGTTTAGGAGCATGACAGATGCTGAAGGGGATTGACAAAGTAGACGTAGAGAGGATGGTTCCTCATGTGGACCAATCTAGAATGAGAGGTCATAGTTTAAGATAAAACCGAGATGGGGAGAAATTACTTCTCTCAGAGGGTCATGAATCTTTAGATTACATTAGATTACATTACAGCGTGGAAACAGGCCCTTCGGCCCAACAAGTCCACACCGACCCGCCGAAGCGCAACCCACCCGTACCCCTACATTTACCCCTTACCTAACACTACGGGCAATTTAGCATGGCCAATTCACCTGACCTGCACATCTTTGGACTGTGGGAGGAAACCGGAGCACCCGGAGGAAACCCACGTAGACACGGGGAGAATGTGCAAACTCCACACAGTCAGTTGCCTGAGGCGGGAATTGAACCCGGGTCTCAGGCGCTGTGAGGCAGCAGTGCTAACCACTGTGCCACCGTGCTGCCCCAAATCTGTGGCGTTCACTCCCCCAGAGTGCAGTAGATGCTGGGACATCCAGGAGGAGATAGACAGATTTTTAATTGGTAATAGGTTAAAGGGTACAGGAGAGTGGACAGAAAAGTGGAGTTGAGGGTAAGATGAGATCACCTATGATCAAATGGCAAGCAAGTTAAATGACCCACTGCTGTTCTTATATTCTTACTTAAGAATGCTGGTAGGTTGGACAGAGACAAGCAAGAAACATAGTGTGAAGTTATTGATGCTTGGAGACCAACTCATAAACAGATCACTAGAATGCTGAAAATGGGTTTAGCCGGAGAAAGGAAACTCTCAGATGATGCCACATCTATCTCATCTAACTTGCCTTCTCAGAAAACAGACTTGCCCCAGTTAGTCACTATCAAGGACTTGTATGAAGGAATTCAATATTACATGTCCAGCTTTCCTGGTAATACAAAACTCAGTAGGATTGGGAATGGTGAGAAGAATGTAAACAGGCTTCCAGATGATCTAGACAGGTTGGTTGCGCACATGGCAGACACAGTATTAAATGGATAAGTGTGAAATGATCCACAACAAAACAAAATGGCAGAATATTATTTAAATGGTGACAGATTTGGAAAGCAAGAAGTCTGGAATGCAATAGTTTTGATAGCCTGCACCCCAAAAATGTTTGGGAACAGGATTAGGGCGGCACAGTGGCTCAGTGGTTAGCCTTGGATGACTGCCTGTGTGGAGCTTGCACATTCTCCCAGTGTCTGCGTGGGTTTTCTCTGGGTGCTCTGGTTTCCTCTCACAGTCCAAAGATGCTGAAAATGTGTTGCTGGAACAGGAAGAAGGGCTTATGCCCGAAACGTCGATTCTCCTGTTCCCTGGATGCTGCCTGACCTGCTGCGCTGTTCCAGCAACACATTTTCAGCTCTGATCTCCAGCATCTGCAGACCTCACTTTCTCCTCACAGTCCAAAGATGTGCAGGTCAGGTGGATTGGCCATGCTAAATTGTCCCATAGTGTCCAGGGATGGGCAGGCTAGATGGATTGGTTATGTGAAATGCAGGATTACAAGGAATAAGGTTGGGGGGAGATGGGTCAGAGTGGGATGCTCTGTGAAGGGGTTGGTGAGGACTCAGTGGGACAGATGACTTGCTTCCACACTGTAGGGATTCTATGAATCGCACCACAGCTGTGGAGAGCCTGACTAAGGTAACACCTGGCGTTGTGTGTGTGCAGTTTGCTTTCCCAACTGAGGGAGTGTACAGGTTCACTGGATTGATTCCGGAGATGATGGGTTTCTTCATGGAAAAAGAGATCAAGTTGACCAGGCCAGTTCACCGATATTCAGAAAATGCGAGAGGAATCTCATTGAAACATAAAACATTCTCAGAGGGTTTGACCGACTGAGTTTCCCTGGCCAGGAGTTCAGAACAAGGGGTCAAGGTTCAGGAAAACATGCTGGGCCATTTTGGACTGAGATGAAGAGATTTCTTTACACTGACGGTAATGAATCTGTGGATTTCTCCAACAAAGACGACTTTGGAGACGAAATCACTCAATTTCCTCAACTTAAAAATAGATTTCTTCAGACAAAAGCTGTCAAAGGGAATGGGGAGAGAGGAGGAGGAGGATATTGAGATAAAGGATCGGGCATGATCATGCTGAATGCTGCGGACGAGACTCCCGGAAGGTAAGTTTCCTCCCAAGTTCCAGGGTCCGGGATGTCTCTGATCGAGGCTACGAGATTCTGAAGGGGGAGGGTGAGCAGCCAGATGTCGTGGTGCATATTGGCACCAATGACATAGCCAGGAAAAGGGATGAGGACCTAAAAGGTGATTTCAGGGAGTTAGGTTGGAAGCTAAAAAGCAGGACTAGCGGAGTAGTGATCTCAGGCTTACTACCGGTGCCACATGCTAATGAGGCAAGAAACAGGGAGCAAGTGCAGCTAAACACATGGCTACAGGGCTGGTGCAGGACGGAGGGCTTCAGATACATAGATCATTCATGGGGAAGGTGGGACCTGTACATGAGGGTTGCACTTAAACTGGAGGGGCACCAATGTCCTGGATGGTACATTTGCCAAAGCACTTCAGGAGGATTTAAACTAGTTTGGCAGGGGGATGGGAACCAGAGCGACAGATCAGAGGAGAGGGTAATTGTTGAATGGGCAGAAATAGATTGCAGAGAATCTGTCAAGAAGGATACATGGTTGATAGGGCAGTGGGATTGGTTAAACTGAGTCTGTTTCAATGCAAGGAGTGTCAGGAGTAAGAGTGATGAACTTAGAGCATGGATCAGTACTTGGAACTAGGATGTTGTGGCCATAACGGAGACATGGATTTCACAGGGGCAGGAATGGTTGGTGGATGTTCCAGGGTTTAGATTTTTTTAAAAGAATAGGGAGGGGGGTAAAAGAGGAGGGGATGTAGCATTGTTAATTAGAGAGGGCATCACAGCTGCAGTAAAGGAGGTTGCTGAGGAGGGTTTGTCTACTGAGTCAGTATGGGTGGAAGTCAGTAACAGGAAAGGAGCAGTCACTTTACTGGGTGTTTTCTATAGAGCTCCCCCCACCCCCCATTGCAGCAGAGAGATGGAAGAACAGATTGCACAGCAGATCTTGGAAAGGTGCAAATGTAACAGAATTGTTGTTGTTCTGGGTAACTTCAACTTCCCCAATATTGACTGGAACCTCCTTCGTGCAGATGGTCTGGATGGAGCCGATTTTTGTCAGGTGTCCCCAGGAAGGATTCCTGACTCAATATGTAGATAGGCTGACTAGTGGGAGGCCATATTGGCTTTGTTGCTAGGCAACGAGCTAGGCCAGGTGTCAGATCTCTCAGTGGGAGAGCATTTCGGTGACAGTGACCACAACTGCCTCACCTTTACCATAGCCATGGAGAGGGATAGGAACAGACAGTATGGGAAGGTATTTAACTGGGGGAGGGGAAATTATATTGCTATCAGGCAGGAGCTGTGGAGTATAAATTGGGAACAATTGTTCCACGGGAAATGTACAACAGAAATGTGGAGGCTGTTTAAGGAGCACTTACTGCGATTGTAGGAAAACTTTGTCCCATTGAGACAGGCAAGGAATAGGAAGGTGAAGGAGCCTTGAATGACGAGAGAAGAGGAGCTTCTCGTCAAGAGGAAGAAGGAAGCTGACTTAAGGTTCAGGAAGCAAAGATCTGACACAGCTTTAGAGGATTACAGGATAGCTAGGAAAGAACCCAGAAATGGACTGAGGAGAGCTAGGAAGGGGCATGAGAAAGCCTTGGTGACAAGGATTAGGAAAACCCAAAGGCATTCTGTACGTACGTGAGGAATAAGAGAACGATCAGAGAGAGGGTGGGGCCAATCAGGGTAGTGGAGAGAACTTGTACCTGGAGTCTGAAGAGGTAGGGGAGGCCATAAATGAGTTTTTTGCTTCAGTATTTACTAGAGAGAGGGACCATGTTTATAGTGAGAACACCGTGGACCAGGTTAATAGGTTTGAACAGATTGATACTAAGGAAGTGGATGTGCTGGAAATTCTGGGAAGCATCAAGGTAGATAATTCCCCAGGGTCGGACCAGGCATATCCAAGGTTATTGCAGGAAGTGAGGAATGGGATTGCTGCGCCTCTGGCAATGATCATTGCATCCTCACTCTCCATGGGAGTAATACCAACTGATTGGAGGGAGGTAAATGTTGTTCCTCTGTTCAAGAAAGTGAACAGGGAAAGCCCTGGAAGTTATAGACCAGTCAGTCTTACATCTGTGGTAAGCAAAGTACTGGAAAGGATCTTGAGAGATAGGACTTAGGACTATTTGAAAAATAGTTGATTAAAGAAAGTCAGCACGGCTTTGTGAGGGGCAGGTAATGCCTCACAAGCCTTATTGAGTTATTTGAGGATGTGACAAGACAAGTTGATGAAGGTCGAGTAGTGGATGTAGTGTATATGGATTTCAGTAAGGCATTTGATAAGGTTCCCCACAGTCGGCTCATTCAGAACACTAGGAGGTATGGGATACAGGGAAATGTGGCTGTCTGGACACAGAATTGGCTGGCCGAAAGAAGACAGCGAGTGGTAGTGGATGGAAAGTATTCCGCCTGGAGGTCGGTGACCTGTGGTGTCCCACAGGGATCTGTTCTTGGGCCTCCGCTCTTTGTAGTTTTGGGTTGGATGAAGAAGTGGAAGAGTGAGTTAGTAAGTTTGCTGATGACACAAAAGTCGGTGGTTTTATAGATAGTGTCGAAGGCTGTTGCAGGCTACAACAAGCCTGCAACATTGACAGGATGCAGAGCTGGGCTGAGAAGTGACAGATGGAGTTCAACCTGGATAAACGTGAAGTGATTCATTTTGGAAGGTCGAATTTGTATGCTGAATACAGGGTTAAATGCAGGGTTCTTGGCAGTGTGGAGGAATAGCGGGATCTTGGATCTACATACATAGATCCCTCAAAGTTGCCACCCAAGTTGAGAAGGCGTTTGGTATTTTGGCTTTCATTAATGTGGAATTGAATTTAAGAACTGCGAGGTTTTGCTGCAGTTCTATAAAACCCTGGTTAGACCACACTTGGAATATTGTGTCCAGTTCTGGTCACCTCATTATAGGGAGGATGTAGATGCTTTAGAGAGGGTGCAGAGGAGATTTACCAGGATGCTGCCTGGATTGGAGGGTTTGTCTTATGAACAGAGGTTGAGTGAGCTGGGGCTTTTCACACTGGAGAGAAGAAGGAAGAGAGGTAACTTGATAGAGGTGTACAAGGTAATGAGAGGCTTCGATAGAGGAGATAGCCAGAGACTTTACCCCAGGGCAGAAATGGCTGTCATGAAAGGTCATAATTTTAATGTGATTGGAGGAAGGTTTAGGGTTCTTTACTCAGAGAGTGGCGGGTGGGTAGAATGCACTGCCAGCGGTGGTGGTAGAGTCAGAGAGATTAGGGACATTTAAGCGATGGCTGGACAAGAACATGGACGGCAGTAAATTGAGGGGTGAGTAGGTTAGGTTGATCTTCGAATAAGATAAATGCTCAGCACGACATCATGGGCCGAAGGGCCTGTACTGTTGTGTGTTCTATGAAATGGTGGGGCAGGCTCAAAGAGTCTATCCCTGCTCCTATGTTCTATGTTTCTATGATCTGGTCAGTTACAAACTGATGAATGAAAGCAGAAGTTGCTGGAAAATCTCAGCAGGTCTGGCAGCATCTGTGGGGAGAAAGCAGAGTTAAAATTTCAGAACAGTTCTGAGGAAGGACCCAAAACATAACTCTGATTTCTCTTCACAGATGGTGCAAGACCTCCGGAACTTTCCCAGCAACTTCTGTTTTTGTTTCTGATTTACAACATCTGCAAATCTTTTGCTTCTTTTGATGAATGAAAGGCTCTTCCATTCAGTTGGAGCCCAGTTTCTAATGTTACATGAACATCAACTGGAATATTGAACATGACGAGGAGATTAAACTGCTCCCATGTTCTATTCGAGAAAGCAGTATTGGGCTTTGACCTTTGAACTACAAATTGGATCAATTGCCAGAATGTCCTGCAGCATCCTGGGAATAGCCATAAGCATACAAATTGATGACAATTAACCAGATATCCAAGAAAAGAGCACCTAATAACATCTCTGTGAGACACTTTACCAATTACTGTTAGCTGGCTGTGCTCTCATTCACATAAGCAATTTCTTAGGTATTGATGACTGCAGATAGTCCAACTCCCAGACAAACCAATCACTCTGACAATGCTGGGCAAGGAAAAAGCAACTCAAGCAATAAAGAGAACTGAAAGCAACAATGTGGGCGGCACGGTGGCACAGTGGTTAGCACTGCTGCCTCCCAGCGTCAGAGACCCGGGTTCAATTCCCGCCTCAGGCGACTGACTGTGTGGAGTTTGCACATTCTCCCCGTGTCTGCGTGGGTTTCCTCCGGGTGCTCCAGTTTCCTCCCACAATCCAAAAGATGTGCAGGTCAGGTGAATTGGCCATGCTAAATTGCCCATAGTGTTAGGTAAGGGGTAAATGTAGGGGTAGGGGTATGGGTGGGTTGCGCTGCGGCGGGTCGGTGTGGACTTGTTGGGCCGAAAGGCCTGTTTCCACACTGTAATGTAATCTAATCTAATATGTACTTTGACGCAGAATGATGCAACAGTAAAGTTTTACGGAAACAATTATTTTTCAAAAAGGCACCAAGTTACTGATCTGTGAAGTGCATAATAAGAAGTAATTGAAAGCAATATACTCATTCTGTGTAAAAAGCAGGATTGTTGAGTTGAGTTCACTAAACGCAGTTTTCAACAATAATAATAATTGATTGATAATTAATGAGAATGACACATTGCACAAGACAGAGCCAGGGACATGTTCATTCACAGACTCAGACTAACAGATCCCTTCCCCACCTCTTCGGGAATGAAATCCACACAACTAAAAGCAAATAAATAAAAGATAAAAATACATTAGAGACAGAAAGAAAGAGGATGAAAAGAGTTCAGGATAAAGGGAGTGGGTGAAAAGGGTTCGGGATAAAGGGAGAGGGAGAAAAGGGTTCGGGGAAAAGGGAGAGGGAAAAAAGGGTTTGGGATAAAGGAAGAGGGAGAAAAGGGTTCGGGATAAAGGGAGAGGGAGAAAAGGGTTCAGGGTAAAGGGAGGGGCTGAAAGTGGGTTCAGGATAAAGGGAGAGGGAGAAAAGGGTTCGGGATAAAGGGAGAGGGTGAAAAGGTTCAGGGTAAAGGGAGAGGGTGAAAAGGGTTCGGGATAAAGGGAGAGGGTGAAAAGGTTCAGGGTAAAGGGAGAGGGTGAAAAGGGTTCGGGATAAAGGGAGAGGGTGAAAAGGGTTCGGGATAAAGGGAGAGGGAGAAAAGGGTTCAGGGAAAGGGAGAGGGAGAAAAGGGTTCCGGACAAAGGGAGAGGGTGAAAAGTGTTTTGGGTAAAGGGAGAGGGAGAAAACAGTTCCGGATAAAGGGAGAGGGTGAAAATGGTTCGGGATAAAGGGAGTAGGTGAAAAGAGTTTGGGATAACGGGAGAGGGTGAAAAGGGTTCAGGGTAAAGGAAGAGGGAGAAAAGGGTTCGGGGAAAAGGGAGAGGGAGAAAAGGGTTCGGGGAAAAGGGAGAGGGAGAAAAGGCTTCGGGATAAAGGGATAGGGAGAAAAGGCTTCGGGGAAAAGGGAAAGGGTGAAAAGGGTTCGGGGAAAAGGGAGAGGGAGAAAAGGGTTCAGGATAAAGGGCGAGGGAGAAAAGGGTTCGGGGAAAAGGGAGAGGGTGAAAAGAATTCGGGATAAAGGGAGAGGGAGCAAAGGGTTCAGAGTAAAGGGAGAGGGTGAAAGTGGGTTCAGGATAAAGGGAGAGGGAGAAAAGGGTTCGGGATAAAGGGAGAGGGAGAAAAGGCTTCGGGATAAAGGGATAGGGAGAAAAGGGTTCGGGGAAAAGGGAGAGGGAGAAAAGGGTTCAGGATAAAGGGAGAGGGTGAAAAGGGTTCGGGATAAAGGGCAAGGGAGAAAAGGGTTCGGGGAAAAGGGAGAGGGTGAAAAGGATTCGGGATAAAGGGATAGGGAGAAAAGGGTTCGGGGAAAAGGGAGAGGGAGAAAAGGCTTCGGGATAAAGGGATAGGGAGAAAAGGGTTCGGGGAAAAGGGAGAGGGAGAAAAGGGTTTGGGATAAAGGGAGAGGGAGAAAAGGGTTCGGGGAAAAGGGAGAGGGAGAAAAGGGTTCGGGGAAAAGGGAGAGGGAGAAAAGGGTTCGGGATAAAGGGAGAGGGAGAAAAGGGTTCAGGGTAAAGGGAGGGGCTGAAAGTGGGTTCAGGATAAAGGGAGAGGGAGAAAAGGGTTCGGGATAAAGGGAGAGGGTGAAAAGGTTCAGGGTAAAGGGAGAGGGTGAAAAGGGTTCGGGATAAAGGGAGAGGGTGAAAAGGTTCAGGGTAAAGGGAGAGGGTGAAAAGGGTTCGGGATAAAGGGAGAGGGTGAAAAGGGTTCGGGATAAAGGGAGAGGGAGAAAAGGGTTCAGGGAAAGGGAGAGGGAGAAAAGGGTTCCGGACAAAGGGAGAGGGTGAAAAGTGTTTTGGGTAAAGGGAGAGGGAGAAAACAGTTCCGGATAAAGGGAGAGGGTGAAAATGGTTCGGGATAAAGGGAGTAGGTGAAAAGAGTTTGGGATAACGGGAGAGGGTGAAAAGGGTTCAGGGTAAAGGAAGAGGGAGAAAAGGGTTCGGGGAAAAGGGAGAGGGAGAAAAGGGTTCGGGGAAAAGGGAGAGGGAGAAAAGGCTTCGGGATAAAGGGATAGGGAGAAAAGGGTTCGGGGAAAAGGGAAAGGGTGAAAAGGGTTCGGGGAAAAGGGAGAGGGAGAAAAGGGTTCAGGATAAAGGGCGAGGGAGAAAAGGGTTCGGGGAAAAGGGAGAGGGTGAAAAGGATTCGGGATAAAGGGAGAGGGAGCAAAGGGTTCAGAGTAAAGGGAGAGGGTGAAAGTGGGTTCAGGATAAAGGGAGAGGGAGAAAAGGGTTCGGGATAAAGGGAGAGGGAGAAAAGGCTTCGGGATAAAGGGATAGGGAGAAAAGGGTTCGGGGAAAAGGGAGAGGGAGAAAAGGGTTCAGGATAAAGGGAGAGGGTGAAAAGGGTTCGGGATAAAGGGCAAGGGAGAAAAGGGTTCGGGGAAAAGGGAGAGGGTGAAAAGGATTCGGGATAAAGGGATAGGGAGAAAAGGGTTCGGGGAAAAGGGAGAGGGAGAAAAGGCTTCGGGATAAAGGGATAGGGAGAAAAGGGTTCGGGGAAAAGGGAGAGGGAGAAAAGGGTTTGGGATAAAGGGAGAGGGAGAAAAGGGTTCGGGGAAAAGGGAGAGGGAGAAAAGGGTTCGGGGAAAAGGGAGAGGGAGAAAAGGGTTCGGGATAAAGGGAGAGGGAGAAAAGGGTTCGGTGAAAAGGGAGAGGGAGAAAAGGCTTCGGGATAAAGGGATAGGGAGAAAAGGGTTCGGGGAAAAGGGAGAGGGAGAAAAGGCTTCGGGATAAAGGGATAGGGAGAAAAGGGTTCGGGGAAAAGGGAGAGGGAGAAAAGGGTTCGGGATAAAGGGAGAGGGTAAAAAGGGTTCGGGATAAAGGGAGAGGAAGAGAAGGGTTCAGGGTAAAGGGAGAGGGAGAAAAGGATTTGGGATAAAGGGACAGGGTGAAAAGGGTTCAGGATAAAGGGAGAGGGTGAAAAGGGTTCGGGATAAAGCGAGAGGGAGAAAAGGGTTCGGGGGAAAGGGAGAGCGAAAAAAGGGTTCAGGATAAAGGGAGAGGGAGAAAAGGGTTCAGGGAAAGGGAGAGGGAGAAAAGGATTCCGGACAAAGGGAGAGGGTGAAAAGGGTTTTGGGTAAAGGGAGAGGGAGAAAACAGTTCCGGATAAAGGGAGAGAGTGAAAATGGTTCGGGATAAAGGGAGAGGGTGAAAAGAGTTCAGGGTAAAGGGAGAGGGAGAAAAGGGTTCAGGGTAATGGGAGAGGGAGAAAAGGGTTCAGGGTAATGGGAGAGGGTGAAAGTGGGTTCAGGATAAAGGGAGAGGGAGAAAAGGGTTCGGGATAAAGGGAGAGGGAGAAAAGGGTTCGGGATAAAGGGAGAGGGAGAAAAGGATTTGGGGTAAAGGGAGAGGGAGAAAAGGCTTCGGGATAAAGGGAGAGGGTGAAAAGGGTTCGGGATATAGGGCGAGGGAGAAAAGGGTTCGGGGAAAAGGGAGACGGTGAAAAGGATTCGGGAAAAGGGAGAGGGAGAAAAGCGTTCAGGGTAAAGGGAGAGGGAGAAAAGGGTTCGGGGAAAAGGGAGAGCGAGAAAAGTGTACGGGATAAAAGGAGAGGGAGAAAAGGGTTCGGGGAAAGGGAGAGGGATAAAAGGGTTCGGGGAAAAGGGAGAGGGAGAAAAGGGTTCGGGATAAAGGGAGAGGGTAAAAGGGGTGCAGGATAAAGGGAGAGGGTGAAAAGGGTTCGGGATAAAGGGAGAGGGAGAAAAGGGTTCAGGGTAAAGGGAGAGGGAGAAAAGGGTTCGGGATAAAGGGAGAGGGTGTAAAGGGTTCAGGATAAAGGGAGAGCGTGAAAAGGGTTCGGGATAAAGGGAGAGGGTGAAAAGGGTTCGGGGGAAAAGGGAGAGGGAGAAAATGGTTCGGGATAAAGGGAGAGGGAGAAAAGGATTTGGGGTAAAGGGAGAGGGAGAAAAGGCTTCGGCATAAAGGGATAGGGAGAAAAGGGTTCGGGGAAAAGGGAGAGGGAGAAAAGGGTTCAGGATAAAGGGAGAGGGTGAAAAGGGTTCGGGATAAAGGGCGAGGGAGAAAAGGGTTCGGGATAAAGGGCGAGGGAGAAAAGGGTTCGGGGAAAAGGGAGAGGGAGAAAAGGGTTCGGGATAAAGGGAGAGGGAGAAAAGGGTTCGGTGAAAAGGGAGAGGGAGAAAAGGCTTCGGGATAAAGGGATAGGGAGAAAAGGGTTCGGGGAAAAGGGAGAGGGAGAAAAGGCTTCGGGATAAAGGGATAGGGAGAAAAGGGTTCGGGGAAAAGGGAGATGGAGAAAAGGGTTCGGGATAAAGGGAGAGGGTAAAAAGGGTTCGGGATAAAGGGAGAGGAAGAGAAGGGTTCAGGGTAAAGGGAGAGGGAGAAAAGGATTTGGGATAAAGGGACAGGGTGAAAAGGATTCAGGATAAAGGGAGAGGGTGAAAAGGGTTCGGGATAAAGGGAGAGGGAGAAAAGGGTTCGGGGAAAGGGAGAGGGAGAAAAGGGTTCGGGGAAAAGCGAGAGGGAGAAAAGGGTTCTGGGGAAAGGTAGAGGGAGAAAAGGGTTCAGGGAAAGGGAGAGGGAAAAAAGGGTTCCGGACAAAGGGAGAGGGTGAAAAGGGTTTTGGGTAAAGGGAGAGGGAGAAAACAGTTCCGGATAAAGGGAGAGGGTCAAAAGAGTTCGGGATAACGGGAGAGGGTGAAAAGGGTTCAGGGTAAAGGAAGAGGGAGAAAAGGGTTCGGGATAAAGGGAGAGGGTGAAAAGGGTTCAGGATAAAGGGAGAGGGTGAAAAGAGTTTGGGATAAAGGGAGAGGGTGAAAAGGGTTCGGGGAAAAGGGAGAGGGAGAAAAGGGTTCAGGGTAAAGGGAGAGGGAGAAAAGGGTTCAGGGTAATGGGAGAGGGTGAAAGTGGGTTCAGGATAAAGGAAGAGGGAGAAAAGGGTTCGGGATAAAGGGAGAGGGAGAAAAGGATTTGGGGTAAAGGGAGAGGGAGAAAAGGCTTCGGGATAAAGGGATAGGGAGAAAAGGGTTCGGGGAAAAGGTAGAGGGAGAAAAGGGTTCAGGATAAAGGGAGAGGGTGAAAAGGGTTCGGGATAAAGGGAGAGGGAGAAAAGGGTTCGGGGAAAAGGGAGACGGTGAAAAGGATTCGGGAAAAGGGAGAGGGAGAAAAGGGTTCAGGGTATAGGGAGAGGGAGAAAAGGGTTCGGGGTAAAGGGAGAGGGAGAAAAGGGTTCAGGGTAAAGGGAGAGGGAGAAAAGGGTTCGGGATAAATGGAGAGGGTGAAAAGGGTTCAGGATAAAGGGAGAGGGTGAAAAGAGTTCGGGATAAAGGGAGAGGGTGAAAAGGGTTCGGGGAAAAGGGAGAGGGAGAAAAGGATTCGGGGAAAAGGGAGAGGGAGAAAAGGGTTCGGGATAAAGGGCGAGGGAGAAAAGGGTTCGGGGAAAGGGAGAGGGAGAAAAAGGTTTGGGGAAAAGGGAGAGGGAGAAAAGGGTTCGGGGAAAAGGGAGAGGGAGAAAAGGGTTCGGGGAAAGGGAGAGGGAGAAAAGGGTTCGGGAAAAGGGAGAAGGGGAAAAGGGTTCGGGGTAAAGGGAGAGGGAGAAAAGGCTTCGGGATAAAGGGATAGGGAGAAAAGGGTTCGGGAAAAAGGGAGAGGGAGAAAAGGGTTCAGGATAAAGGGAGAGGGTGAAAAAGGTTCGGGATAAAGGGCGAGGGAGAAAAGGGTTTGCGATAAAGGGAGAGGGAGAAAAGGGTTCGGGATAAAGGGAGAGGGTAAAAGGGGTGCAGGATAAAGGGAGAGGGTGAAAAGGGTTCGGGATAAAGGGAGAGGGAGAAAAGGGTTCAGGGTAAAGGGAGAGGGAGAAAAGGGTTCGGGATAAATGGAGAGGGTGAAAAGGGTTCAGGATAAAGGGAGAGGGTGAAAAGAGTTCGGGATAAAGGGAGAGGGTGAAAAGGGTTCGGGGAAAAGGGAGAGGGAGAAAAGGGTTCGGGGAAAAGGGAGAGGGAGAAAAGGGTTCGGGGAAAAGGGAGAGGGAGAAAAGGGTTCGGGATAAAGGGCGAGGGAGAAAAGGGTTCGGGGAAAGGGAGAGGGAGAAAAAGGTTCGGGGAAAAGGGAGAGGGAGAAAAGGGTTCGGGGAAAAGGGAGAGGGAGAAAAGGGTTCGGGGAAAGGGAGAGGGAGAAAAGGGTTCGGGAAAAGGGAGAAGGGGAAAAGGGTTCGGGGTAAAGGGAGAGGGAGAAAAGGCTTCGGGATAAAGGGATAGGGAGAAAAGGGTTCGGGAAAAAGGGAGAGGGAGAAAAGGGTTCAGGATAAAGGGAGAGGGTGAAAAAGGTTCGGGATAAAGGGCGAGGGAGAAAAGGGTTTGGGATAAAGGGAGAGGGTGAAAAGGGAGAGGGATAAAGGGAGAGGGTGAAAAAGGTTCAGGGTAAAGGGAGAGGGAGAAAAGGGTTCGGGATAAAGGGAGAGGGATAAAAGGGTTCGGGGAAAGGGAGAGGGAGAAAAGGGTTCCGGGAAAAGGGAGAGGGAGAAAAGTGTTCGGGATAAAGGGAGAGCGTAAAAAGGGTTCAGGATAAAGGGAGAGGGTGAAAAGGGTTCGGGGAAAAGGGAAAGGGAGAAAAGGGAAAGGGGAAATGGGAAAGGGAGAAAAGGGTTCGGGATAAAGGGAGAGGGAGAAAAGTGTTCGGGAAAGGGAGGGGGAGAAAAGGGTTCGGGGAAAAGCAAGAGGGAGATAAGGGTTCGGGGAAAAGGGAGAGGGAGAAAAGGGTTCAGGATAAAGGGAGAGGGAGAAAAGGGTTCATGGAAAGGGATAGGGAGAAAAGGGTTCCGGACAAAGGGAGAGGGTGAAAAGGGTTTTGGGTAAAGGGAGAGGGAGAAAACGGTTCCGGATAAAGGGAGAGGGAGAAAACGGTTCCGGATAAAGGGAGAGGGTGAAAAGGTTCGGGATAAAGGGAGAGGGTGAAAAGAGTTCGGGATAACGGGAGAGGGTGAAAAGGGTTCAGGGTAAAGGGAGAGGGAGAAAAGGGTTTGGGGAAAAGGGAGAGGGAGAAAAGGGTTCAGGGTAAAGGGAGAGGGTGAAAGTGGGTTCAGGATAAAGGGAGAGCGAGAAAAGGGTTCGGGGAAAAGGGTGAGGGTGAAAGTGGTTTCAGGATAAAGGGACAGGGAGAAAAGGGTTCGGGATAAAGGGAGAGGGAGAAAAGGATTCGGGATAACGGGAGAGGGTGAAAAGGGTTCAGGGTAACGGAAGAGGGAAAAAAGGGTTCGGGGAAAAGGGAAAGGGAGAAAAGGGTTCGGGGAAAGGGAGAGGGAGAAAAGGGTTCGGGGAAAGGGAAAGGGTGAAAAGGATTCAGTGTAAAGGGAGAGGGTGAAAAGGTTTCGGGGAGAGGGAGAGGGAGAAAAGGGTTCAGGGTAAAGGGTTCGGGGAAAAGTGTTCCGGATAAAGGGAGAGGGAGAAAAGGGTTCGGGGAAAGGGAGAGGGAGAAAAGTGTTCCGGATAAAGGGAGAAGGTGAAAAGTGTTCCGGATAAAGGGAGAAGGTGAAAAGGTTTCGGGATAAAGGGAGAGGGAGAAAAGGGTTCATGGGAAAGGGAGAAAGTGAAAAGAGTTCGGAGGAAAGGAAGAGGGAGAAAAGGGTTCAGGATAAAGGGAGAAGGTGAAAAGGGTTCAGGCTAAAGGGAGAGGGAGAAATGGGTTCGGGGAAAAGGGAGAGGGAGAAAAGTTTTTGGGATAAATGGAGAGGGAGAAAAGGGAGAGGGATAAAGGGAGCAGGTGAAGAGGGTGAAAAGTGTTGAGGATAAAGGGAGAGGGTGAAAAGGGTTCGGGGAAAAGGGAGAGGGTGAAAAGTTTTCAGGGTAAAGCGAGAGGGTGAAAAGGGTTCAGGATAAAGGGAGAGGGAGAAAAGGGTTCGGGATAAAGGGAGCGGGTGAAGAGGGTGAAAAGTGTTGAGGACAAAGGGAGAGGGTGAAAAGGGTTCAGGGAAAAGAGAAATACGAGGAATGAGAATCACAGGTAAATAAAACAAAAGCTTGCATTCACATAGCAACTTTCATATTATCAGAATGCTATAAAGCATTTTACAGCTAATTGAGTACTTCCCAAATGTAGGAGGAGACATTGTGTCCAGTTTACATAGAGCGAGCTCTCACAGTGTAATCCCAAACAGAGATGCTGTTAAAAGGGAGAGGTCCCTCAGTACTAGGCAGGAACATCAGCTGAGACAGGTTTCTGACTCTGACAGCAGTCTACAACCGACTGCTCATGGCTGAAATTCATGACAGAGTTAGCAAGGAGACAGTTAAAAAAAGACACTTAGTTCTAGAATTAGAATTCCTACTGTGTGGAACCAGGCTCTTCGGCCTAACAAGTCCACACCGACCGTCCAAAGGATATCCCACTCAAACCCATTCCCGTACATTCCCCCTGACTAATGCACCTAACCTACACATTCCGGAACACTCTGGGCAATCCACCCTGACCTGCACATCTTTGGATTGTGGGAGGAAACCCACGCAGACACGGGGAGAATGTGCAAACTCCACACAGACAGTCGCCCGAGGGTGGAATCGAATGTAGGTCCCTGGTGCTGTGAGGCAGTAGCTCTAACCACTGTGCCACCGTACCACCCCTGAAAGAACAATGTTAGTCACAGGTTTTCAGAGTAGTGAGTAATAAAAGTATTGTTGCAAACAAGTCCTTCTGTAATAATAACACATAAGGAGAATTCCCTGCCAGTGGTGAAATGTAACTGCAAGTAAAACACAAACAACCATATCCTCAAAAGTAGAGTTACAGTTAGTAGAGGAAAGATTTTAAAACCTTATTTTAATTGCAACATATGAAAGACTATTGTCACTGAAAGTTTTGCTGGAGAATTAGTTCCTAAAATGACCTTCTTAAAAGCAGCTTCATTATGAGGGAATCCTGCAGTTTATCAAAAACTCTAATGTATAAATCCTGGCCATTAAATGTACCATTCACAGGAGGGAAGAATTAGGAGGTTGGTTTCATCGATGTTCTTAAATTTGATTTGATTTGATTTACTTATTGTCAAGTATGTTTTGTTACAAAATACAGTGAAAAGTGTTGGATAGTGTCACCAATCTCTGGTGCCATCTTAAAACACAGAAAAATAAACCAAACCATAGAAAATAAAGGCCGAAGAATAAAGGGTGAGTTCAACTCTACAGCCCTTCAGTGCTCCATCATGGCCCATGGGCCTGGTGGTCAGTTACACGCCCCCTTTGCTGCTGCCACTCAAATGGAAGTTGCCTGCTCTTTGGCACCAACTCACCTCCACCAACTCCAGCACCACTGTGACTCCTCACTGCACCGCACCAATGTTGCCAGGTACCACACCGACCCAAACTCACCTCCACTGCTGCCAGAACCCGTCTTGGGCCAATCCTCACCAACGCAGCCGCATCTTGTACTGGGCCCAATCCCATCGCCATGATTTCCCACTTGGCTTACTACCCCGAACAAGCTCTTCAACAAGAGGTGATAAGAGAGAGAACAAAGGGAAAAAAAACACCAGGAGAGATAGAGTAAAAAGGAAAGGAAAGAAAAAAGAAAAAGAAAAGGAAAAAGAAAAGCAGAGAGAGTGGACGAGTCCCGGGTTCAGAAGCCGTACCACGGGGAGGCAATGACCCAGTGTATTATCACTGGCCTGTTAATCCAGAGACCCAAGGAATGGGTCCTTGGTGGAGACGTTTGCTTTTTAATCAACAATTTGTGATGCATGGACATTGCAACCCTGGGCAGCCATTGCTCCCAAGCCTTGAACTTCTCACCATCAAATGCCGCCTTTTCTATCTACCATGGGAATTTACCGCTGCTCTACTAACTGCTGTGTGCATGCCGCCACAAGCAAAGGTTGAGGAAGCTCTGGATGTGCTGTACTCCACCACTAACACCCTGGAGACAGAACACCCCGAGGCCCTGTTTATTGTGACTGGTGACTTCAATCAAACCAATCTAAGGAAGGTGTTGCCCAAGTACCACCAGAACATTACCTGCCCCACCAGGGGCCCGAACATTTTAGACCACTGCTACAGCAGTGTGAAAGATGCCATCCCTTACCCTCATTTCAGGAACTCTGACCACAATGCTATGTTTCTTCTCCCGGCTTACAGGCAAAAGCTCAAGCAGGAGACCCCATCACAGATACAACTCCAGTGCTGGCCGGAGGAGGCAGAGAATTAACTACAGTGCTGTCTGGAATTGGCTGATTGGGCCACGTTCAAACAGTCTGCAGGTATCTTGGGCGAGTACGCCACCACCGTCACAGACTTTATCAGCAAGTGTGTGGAGGACTGCAGACCGAGGAAGTCAATCCGGGTGTTCCCCAACAGAAACCCTGGATGAATCAGGGATATAACAGAACTTGCTAAAAACCAGGCGTGAAGCCTTCAGATCAGGAGGCCCACTCAAATATAAGGAATCCAAGTATGACCTTCACAGAGCCATTAAGACAGCCAGTGACCAATATTGATCCAAAGTAGAGCCCCGGACAGACATCCAGCGACTATGGCAAGGACTGAATGACATCACAGGTTCTAGAAAGAAGTAGCACAAGATAGCTGACGATGACATATCCCTCCCAGATCGTCTCAACGCCTTCTATGCTCGCTTTGAGCAGAATTTCAGCAGAGACGTAACACCTATTCCAACAAGTCCTGACCAACCTCTCCCAACAGTCACTGCATCAGAAGTCAGATCAATTTTCCTTCATGTGAATCCAAGGAAAGCGATGGAGCCAGACGGAGTACCAGGCTGTGCACCTAGAGCATGCGCAGATTAACTGGCAGAGGTCTTCTCGGACATCTTCAACCTCTCCCTGCAGCAGGCCGCTGTCCCTGCCTGTTTCAAGAGGGTCAACATCATCCCTGTGTCTAAGAAAACTCATGCTGCATGTCTCAGTGACTACCGCCCAGTGGCCCTAACTTCGGTGTCATGAAGGGCTTTGAAAGGCTGGTCATGGCATTAATCAACTCCAGCCTCCCCACTACTCTTGACCCATTCCAATTTGCCTATCAGACCAACAGATCCACGTCAGATGCCATATCACTTGCCCTTCACTCCCCCCTAGAACATCTTGACACCAAAAACAGCTATGTAAGAATCCTACTCATTGACTACAGTTCAGCCTTCAACCCTATTATCCCCTTGAGACTGATTACTAAACTTAGTGATCTCGGACTAAGCTCCATTTTCTGTAACTGGATCCTCAGTTTCCTGACCCACAGGCCACAATCAGTGAAGATTGGGGACAATATTTCATTACCCCTAACACTCAACACTGGAGGTCCCCAGGGGTGCGTACCCGGCCACTTACTGTACTCAGGTAAAAACAATGACTGCAGATGCTGGAAACCAGATTCTGGATTAGTGGTGCTGGAAAAGCACAGCAGTTCAGGCAGCATCCGAGGAGCAGTAAAATCAATGTTTTGGGCAAAAGCCCTTCATCAGGAATACAGGCAGAGTTCCTGAAGGGTGGAGAGATAAATGAGAGGAGGGTGGGGGTGGGAGAAAGTAGCATAGAGTACAATAGGTGAATGGGGGTGGGGATGAAGGTGATGGGTCAGGGAGGAGGGTGGGGGAAGATAGCAAAGAGTACAATGAGTGGATGGGGGAGGGGATGAAGATGATAGGTCAGAGAGGAGGGTGGAGTGGATAGGTGGAAAAAAAAGATAGGCCTGTAGGACAGGTCATGGGGACGGTGCTGAGCTGCAAGAATGGAGCTGGGGTGAGGTGGGGGAAGGGGAAATGAGGAAACTGGTGAAGTTCACATCGATGACCTGGGGTTGAAGTGTTCCGAGGCGGAAGATGAGGCGTTCTGCCTCCAGGTGTCTGGTGGTGAGGGAGTGGCGGTGAAGGAGGCCCAGCACCTGCATGTCCTCGGCTGAGTGGAAGGGGGAGTTAAAATGTTGGGCTACAGGGCGGTGTGGTTGATTGGTGCGGGTGACCCAGAGATGTTCCCTAAAGCGCTCTGCTCGGAGACGTCCAGTCTCCCCAATCTAGAGGAGACCGCATCGGGAGCAACGGATACAATAAATGACATTGATGGATGTGCAGGTAAAACTTTGATGGATATGGAAGGCTCCTTTAGGGCCTTGGATGGAGGTAAGGGAGGAGGTGTGGGTGCAGGATGCTGCTTGAACTGCTGTGCTTTTCCAGCACCACTAATCCCTACTGTACTCACTGTCTACCCATGACTGCATTGCCAAATACCAGATTGATGCCATTTACAAGTTTACTGATGACACCATAGTCAGTCGAATCTCAGACGGCAATGAAACAGACTACAGATGGAAGACGGAAGAGGTGGAAGACCTGGAAAAATGGTGCACTGAGAACAACCTAGCTGTCAATGCCGGGAAAACCAAGGAACTCATTATTGACTTTCAGCAGGATGATACTCATGCACCCCCCCCTCCCCCGTACGCATTAACAGCCCAGAGGTGGAACGAGTGGAAAGTGTCAAGCTCCTGGGAGTGGTCATCCACAACAAGCTTCCTTGACTCTTCATGTGGACGCACTGGTTACAAAGGCCCAACAATGTCTCCTCTTCCTCAGGCAGCTGAGGAAATTTGGCATGACAGCGAATACCCTTGCCAACTTGTATAGCTGCGCCATCAAGAGCATTCTGTCTGGATGTATCACTACCTGGAATGGTAACTGTACCATTCAAGATCGGAGACAGTTACAGAGAGTGGTGAACGCGGCCTGGACAATCACAAAGGCCAACCTCCCATCTATAGAATCCATCTACCAGGCCCGCTGTCAAGGAAAGGTCGCCAGCATTCTCAAAGATCCATCCCACCCTGGCAATGTTTTTCTACAACCTCTACCATCGGGGAGAAGGTACAGAAGCCTGAACACATGCACCAGCCAGTTTCATAACAGCTTCTACCCTACTGCTGTTAGAATACTGAATGGACTCACAAACTCTTAACATTCGCCTGTACCTGTGTTTTGTTTTTGCTGCTGTTTACCTATTATTTACTTATCTATGCCACTTAACTCGGTGATCTGCCTGTATTGCTCGCAAGACAAAGCTTTTCACTGTGCCTCAGTACACGTGACAATAAATTCAATTCAATTCAATTCAATTTGAATCTGGGTCCCCAGAATATTGAATGGAATTCAATTGAATACAATTCAATGTTCTGGGGACCCAGATTCAAATCCTGCCACAGCAGATTGGGGAGTTTGAATCTTTAAAAACAATCTGGAATTCAGAGTCTAATGTTGACCACGAATCCCTTGTTGATTATTGAAAAAACCCATCTGGTTTACTAATGTCCTTTAGGGAAGGAATCTGCCAACTTTACCTGGTCTGGCCTATATGTGACTCTAGACTCACAGCAATGTGGTTGACTCTCAACTGCCCTCTGGGTAATTAGGGATGGATAATAAATACTGCCTAGCCAGCAACGCCCTCATCCTATGAATGAATTTATAAAAGCTCCACCACCATCTGTTTTATAAATTCTCAAGGATCGGGTTCGCAGGAGAGTAGTCTGACACAGACCAGGAGAAAAGAACTAAGAGACGAGTTTGCTAGAATATGAGTATTTTATTCCCCGCAGCGTTGCCTCAACCAGGTCTCGTACTTACAACGGGTCTGGTTTATACTCACTCTACGTGTTACCGGAACTGGGAGCCGTCAGTTCTCGTACAGCGGTTGCCAACAACCCACGCTCGGCGGTTAAACGTAACCCGGAGCAGACTCTACCGAACTGGGGACTTTCCCAGCTTATATACTCTTTCGAGATCTAAACATTCATGCGAACAACAGGGCAAGACTAAGCAACACCTTCCATTCCGGTAACATATTCATGCGAAGAACAGGGCAAGACTAAGCAACACCTTCCATTCCGGTAACATATTCATGCGAACAACAGGGCAAGACTAAGCAACACCTTCCATTCCGGTAACATATTCATGCGAAGAACAGGGCAAGACTAAGCAACACATTCCATTCCGGTAACATATTCATAATAAGATTCACACATGTATTGGGACATAATTTTAACCCTTTCACCACATTCCACTGATTGGCCCAATACATGTGTTACATCATGCCTATATATATTTTTTCCAACAAGCGTCTACGTACACGCCAAATATACAAGCAAGTCAGGATATTACAGCATGTTAAGATCACCAGGACTCCTACCAGGATCGATGAGGGTGGGAATAGGAACTTCCCCGCAGTGGAGGACATACCACTCAACATATCCCACCAATGATGAGCTGACTCTACTTCCACTACATGGGCAGCGTGTACTACCTCCTGTCCATGTATAAAGGTAGACACCGTAACCTTGGTGACATTGGTTTGATGCTTTCGTAATATCTGCTTAAGCTCCTGGGATCGGTCCAATGCTTGCTTAAACCGATCCAGGGAAATGCTCCAAGGATTCATCAGCACTTTCCACTGCACCTTGGTAAAGTGGTGAGCACTGCTATAATTGGTTAACAGATAGGTCTGATTCTGCCATTGCCACTGATAGACATTTGAGAGGCATCCCGAGAACGGTACTGTGGGAAGCGTAGGGTGTGGGTTATTGGTAGCCACACAGAGCGTGTGTGGCCCAATCTGCCACATCATGTCCCTTGGAGTTTCAACAGTCCATTCGCACAGGGCCGTTCCCTTAGTCAAGCAAGGGTCCCGATATCTGTCCATCAGTAGGCAAGTTTTTCCCTGATCAGTCTGTTCACAAGCGGACAGATCATAGGTAATATTGGTATCTGGGCTAAACCACTGCCCCCTTGTCTTCAGAAAATAATATCCAGAAGATGTAATCACTGGTAATACATAATATCGACAGACCGTAACAGTGTGGGTTACATTCATGGTAACAAAGTATCCGTTACACATAGTTGCGTTACACCATGTTCGCTCTGGATGGGTTATCATCCACAATTTCTCAGATACATTCCATATTCCCCTCCACGCTTGTACATTGGGGGATGTTACCACACGCAAAAAGCGTTCTTTCTGTATTTGTGCGTGCAACATTTGAATATGACAGGCAGTCCAATTTAAATGAGCTGTAATGTTCTCAAACAGTTCCTGGGTGGCACCCCAGACATCCAGTTCCCATTGCAGGGATTGTATCAATATTTTAGCTGTTTCTCCTTGAGTCATCATTACGGATGGCATCCATCTTCCAATAGTGTGTAGTCCTTGTGAGGTGGCTTGTCCCGTGTTAGATAATTTAGTACGGGTTACCTCAGAGTCAATAGCATTCGAGATACCCATGACAGTTCCTGCACCTCCCAGCAGGGTGCTGTACCACGCTCGTCGCCGTCTCTTATGTTGGCATTCTGGGATAGCCGGCAGCCGCACCTGCCAGTGAACATCAGTGTGCAGTACTGCCTGGGCCATCTGCTGACAAGTTGACATAATGGGAGCCAACTGTGTGCGGTGCGCGTCAGAGACGTTAGGGCGCACCAAGATCAGCCATAACATTCGAGTCCGGTTTTGAATAACTGTTCCATTGCTGATCCAGATGTCCTCATCTCCAGTCGTGATGTTCCATCGTGTCCCGTTTGAGCTTTCACATTCACGAGCGGTTATATTCCAATGACACATATTCACCGTTGCATTCAACATCAATGTACAGTTAGGGGTTATCAAAGTTACATTTCTCCCCTTATAACATCGTACACAAGTATACATTTGACAATCACTCGTGAGATCTAAAATTGTACACCATTGATTTGCCGCGCACTTAAAATCATCTTGCTGTCGTTCCTCACTACTAATTTTCCAACCTACATTTTGTTTCGATAAGGGTACCAACGACTGAGCTGGCACACTCCTCCAGACTGATTCCCCAGGATACATAATGGTGACCAGACTGTCTTTTCCTTGGGCTATGATCTCTGCCGGTTTGGGGGGACCAGTTGTCTGGCATACCCATACCTTGGCACCCTTAGTGTCAGTAGACCCAAATCCCCCCGTCCCACGCTCAGTAACCTTAACGGGAGCTCCCGTCTCTTCCACCGTTGTAAGGTTACATGGTTTAATAACTAATTGTGCTATTCTGTCTCCCTTCTGTATCACATAAGGTTCAGATGTGATGTTGACCAGGACTACTCCCAATTCTCCTTGGTAGTCCGCGTCAATTACTCCTGCCATTACATCAATCCCCTTTAGTGACAATCCCGATCGCGGGAGGATATGCCCATAGGTTCCAGGGGGACAAATCAATCCTAATCCGGTCTTAATCACCGTAGGTTTTTGTTGGACCAAAGTCTGTGTAGTTAACGCTCGTAAGTCCAGTCCAGCCGAAGCCGGTGTGGCCCTTACGGGAATATTAGCTTCCTTAGCAAATTTCCACATTTTAATAGGCTGTGCCTTTGGGGTATCACACACCCGTATCATCCGATTCAAGGGCGTCACCCCGTTTCCCAATGGGCGGTTATTAATTTGCTTTACTACCCGAATCAATTGTTTCTTCCAACCTGTTAAATTATTACATCCTCCTGCCTTTCGCAGGGAGGATTTTAGAAGCCCGTTCATTCGTTCAATAAGTCCCGCAGCTTGCGGATGGTAGGGCACGTGATAAATCCACTCCACATGGTTATCATGACACCACTGCTTCACCATCCCTCCTGTGAAATGGGAGCCATTGTCACTCTGGACCTGTATGGGCAATCCATAAAATTGTTCGATCAAATCTAAACACCGTAAGGTAGCCTGTTGGTTGTTATGTCGACAGGGATGGGCTACCAAAACCCCAGACATAGTGTCCACAGATGTACATATATGGTTACATCCTTGTGAGGAAGGTAATGGACCCACAAAGTCCATTTGCCAGCTCTGTCCCGGTCCCTCTCCTCGGTGTATATGTCCCATCATATGTTGGGGCACTCCCTGCCGTTGATGCTGACACTGCTCGCATTGATTTACTGCAGTCTTGACATCATCTACCATAAGATCTATTCCCCGATCTCGAGCCCACTGCAAGGTTCCTTGCACTCCCCAGTGTCCGGCCTTAAGGTGTGCCCATCTAGCCAAGTCCACTGAGGTGCCCCTTTGTACACTCATGGCTCGGACAATGCCGTCTACATATCGGTTATGTAAAGCTTCCGCATCATTTCGGGATGTATGAGCGTCTACATGGGTAATATATATATCTAGATGTCGAGCCTTCTCCCATATATCTTCCCATAATTGTTTACCCCAAGTTGGCATCCATTGGGTCATGCCATTAACCACTGACCAGGAGTCAGAAAACAAATAAACTCCCATGACCCCCGCTTGCATGACCACCATATGTACTGCTTTTAATTCTGCCCACTGACTACTTTTCCCCTCGCCTAGTTCTTCTAGGGTTATACCTTGTTTCGGATTAAAAGCGGCAGCTTTCCATCTACGTTGTCCTGCCTTCCATTGGGCTGACCCATCTACAAACCAAGCCGTGGTTTGTTCATCCAGGGTCAGTTCATCATACCGTTTGCCCATCTTGACGGGTGATTCTTTATACTCAATCACCTCAAACCGCTTTTCCCCTTCCTCAGGGGCCTCCGCCACTTGCTCATGCAGGACTGACACTCCCTTTTGTCCAGTCCGCACTCTTTCTGACACGTACCATTTCCATTTGATAATGCTGCTCTCTTGGGCGGTTCCTATCCTGTGGGTAGTGGGGTCACTGAGTACCCACGGGAGGATAGGAATAGCTGTTCTCATGATCACTTCATGTCCAATAGTTAGAGCTTCAGTTTCCACCAAGCTCCAGTAACATGATAACAATTGTTTCTCAAAGGGGGTGTATCGTTCCCCTGCCGGGGGCAATTTCCGGGACCAAAATCCCAATGGCTTACGAGTTCTCCCTTGTTTTTGCCATAAACTCCAATTGGCATAATCCCCTTGGGCTGAGACCTGCAATTCCACAGGTCCTGACTGTATCTTTCCCAAAGATACAGCTTGCTGTATGGCTTGTTTGGCCATCTCAAACGCAGTTTGATGGGCCTCCGTCCATTCAAATGCTGCCTTTTTCCTCGTAACTTGATACAAAGGTTTCAAAATTTGTCCTAAATGGGGAATATGCTGTCTCCAGAATCCAAATAGACCAATAAATTGCTGCACATCCTTCTGAGTATGAGGGACGGCAAAGGCCTGAATCTTATTCTTAGCTTTCTCAGTGATTTCTCTTTCACCTTTGTTCCACACAATCCCTAAGAATTTTACCGTTTGGGAGGGACCTTGGATTTTGGCCGGGTTGATCTCCCATCCATATCCCCGCATATGCTGAACCAGTCGGTCCAGCAGTTCCTGAACCTGTTTTTGGCTTGTTCCTTGTATCATTATGTCATCAATATAGTGTGAAATCATCACCTCATCAGTGGTGAAGTCTTCTGTCAGCTCAGAAAATTCCGCAGGAGGCTGAGCCCGCGGTAATTCATGCATAATTGCCTCCCCCTGTTCATTCCGTATGGGATTCCCTTCCCCATCTAACATTACTTCCCGCTGCACCGGGAGGCGTCTCTGGACTTGTTTTCTCCTAACTACTGGTTTAGCCTGGAGTACGGGTGGGTCATCTTCATACTGATCATCTGAATCTCCCCAAATATTTCCGTCCCAATGGTCAATATCCCATCGATCCCCATTATTTAATTGTGCAACAAATGCCCGCACTTGTACTGGGTCCGGGGTTCGAGGGACCTTCTTTTTCTCTTCCCGTTTCTTGGCGGACAAGTACATAATAGTTCGTCCCGCCAGTTCCGTCAAGGTTGTCAATTCAGCCTTTAATTTCATAATCTCCTGCCTCAACATAGAGATATCTCCTGAACTGAGCCCCTGCTCATGTTTCAGTAGAGCTAACTCCGCTTCGGCTTTTTGGCGCTTGTCTGACTGTTGTCTACAAGCCGCCGCACATGCCCACATCCTCCGCTGTACCCCAGGCAAGGGGTTCTTCGGCAGGACTGGGATCCTCTCAAGGGTAGACAGCAGCGACACTGGGGTTCCTACGCCCTCGGCTTCCCAGTTTTCCGGTCGCCCCCCACCATTCCTCAAACAAACTGCCACGTCATGCCACTGTCCCTGCCATCCCGGGACAGTTGGGACCTCCACAGTTTGTTCTTCTGGTTTCTTAGTCCTTTTCCCAAACATTGTTCTGTATCAAAATCTCTCCCCAATTGCGATTGATCCTGCGACTACGCCAAAATGTTTTATAAATTCTCAAGGATCGGGTTCGCAGGAGAGTAGTCTGACACAGACCAGGAGAAAAGAACTAAGAGACGAGTTTGCTAGAATATGAGTATTTTATTCCCCGCAGCGTCGCCTCAACCAGGTCTCGTACTTACAACGGGTCTGGTTTATACTCACTCTACGTGTTACCGGAACTGGGAGCCGTCAGTTCTCGTAGAGCGGTTGCCAACAACCCACGCTCGGCGGTTAAACGTAACCCGGAGCAGACTCTACCGAACTGGGGACTTTCCCAGCTTATATACTCTTTCGAGATCTAAACATTCATGCGAACAACAGGGCAAGACTAAGCAACACCTTCCATTCCGGTAACATATTCATGCGAACAACAGGGCAAGACTAAGCAACACCTTCCATTCCGGTAACATATTCATAATAAGATTCACACATGTATTGGGACATAATTTTAACCCTTTCACCACACCATCTTAATGTTAAGATGTGGCATTTGTGACGCAATTCCAAATTACAGCGAGAGGCATCTTGCATCATGCTTGGCTTCACCATCTTCTTTCCAAATCTTAAAAAATTATTTCAAAGGAAGTCGGTATCACTGGAGAAGGTAGTGGGGAGTTACCTTCCAAAACTACAGGGGTCCATGGACTGGAGATATACACACAGGAAGGGAGGAAGTTGCAGGATTTTATCCCAGGGTAAAGTCCCCATAGTCTGACTGGACCATAGGGCTGCTCTTTCATAAGAGAGAGAGAGAGCTGACTGATGGCACTTTAACCTGAGGGTCACCACACCTCAGGCGAGGGGAGAGGTTGGGAAGGAGACTCACTCATGGAAATCTCAGCTGATGATGGGAGTTGAACCCACATTGTAGGCATCACACTGCTTCACAAAACAGCCCCCCAGCCCACTGAGTGAACCAACTCCCCAACCTTCACCCCCTTCAGAGACAGTGAACGAACGGCAAATTCATTCCAAGTCAGGATGGTGTGGGGTTTGGAGGGGAATTTGCAGGTGGTACTTTGCCCATACATCTCATTTTTCCAGGTGCTAGAGGGTGCAGGCTGCTGTCGGAGGAGATAGGGTGGGACCCAGCAGCGTGTCTGATAGGTGTCCTTCCTGCTGCCAGTGTGCGTCGGTTGTAAAGGAAGTGAATGTTTACGGTTTTACGTCTCTTTCCTGTCTCAACAGCTGCTTTGTACAGGGTGGCATTAAACAGAGTGTTGTGCAGAACCATATGCCAGAATCCTTCTTTTGTAGTTGATGTAAATGATGACCATTTACAATTCTTTAGTGAAAGAAACCAAAGAACTGTGAATGCTGGAAATCAGAAACAGAAACAGAAATTGCTGGAGACACTCAGCAGATCGGGCAGTATCTGTGGAGAGAAATAGAGTTAAAGTTTCAGATCCAGTCACCCTTCTTCAGAACCGATGATAGCTGGGAACAAGCTGGCGTATGTGTTGAAGATGGGGTGGGGGAGGGGGAGGGGGAGAGGTGGAGATGGAGCTGAGAGCAGGAAACAGTTGGACAGATAATGAAGTGGATAATGATCAGCCTGGGAGAATGAATGTCTGCTCATGGGGACCATCACTGGTTGACAGTGGGCTGTTTTGTGGTTGCAGTCCATGTGGGGGTTGGGGTAAGGATAAGGGAGAAGATGCTCAGGCTCCGAAATTATTAAATTCGACATTGCATCTGGAGGGCTGCAGGGTTCCGAAGCAGAAAATGAGATGCTGTTCTTCCAGCTTGGACTGAGCTTCACTGGAGCACTGCAGCAAGCCTGAGTCAGAGACATTGGCCAGGGAACAGTGTGGGGGGGTTAAAGTGGCAGGTAACTGGAAGCGCAAGGTCATTATTGTGGACAGAGTGTTGGTGTCTGCCAAATAGTTACCCAACCTGAGCTTTATCTGCCCAATGTAGAGGAGACCATATTGTGAACTGAATTGAATTAGCTTTATTGTCACATGCACTCAACTGAGTGACAGTGAAACATTTAAACTTTACTTCACCATCTTAAATACAAAGATACTTAAAATCAAATTCTTAGGCAAAAAAAATTAGAAAAGAGATGAAAAGTTCAGCGTTACAGATCAAAGGAACAAACTGGAAAAAATACAGAGAAATAAGAAGTTCAGAATAATAGTCCTTCTGAGCTAGTCTAAGCCAGCACCTCATCTAAAGTAACTGAAAGAGAGAGACCTCCACTACCTCACCATCAGACCCACCAACGTAGGGATCACCCCACTTGAGGTGCCCTCCCTTCTTCAGTGATGCCGCTGACTGCACACTCACCCCAAAACCAGAGGTCCCCAGCTCCATTGCTTCCACCTCGCCAATAACCAGAGGACCCCACTGTAGGCCGGCCAGGACATCCTAGCTCCACTACTGCCTCAATCACGGCAGGGCTTCATTGCCCTGGCTTCGGTCCAGCACTGCAGCGTTGCTTATTCAATCTTCTACACATTGATATAAAAAACTCTCCTTCCAAGAAATCTGGCCCCTCTAAACCCTTTACACTATGTGTACCCAATTAATATTGGGAAGTTGAAATCCCCTAAAATAACTCCCCTGTTACTATCTTTCCATCCCTCAGTGAATTCTCTATATGTGTTCCTGTATTACCTGCTGGCTATTTGGGGTTCTATAGTCCACTCCTAGCAATGTGACTGCCTCTTTTGTATTCCCGAGTTTAACACATAAAGACTGATTTGAAGACCCTTGCAAGATACTTTCCCTCCTTCCTGCAGTAACTGACTCATTCATTAATAATGTCACCCTATCTCCTCCTTTACATCCACTTTGATCCTGCTGAAGCTCTTATTCCCCAAAATCCCTGCGCTATCTTTCTGTGATGGCAACAACGTCAAAATTTCACATGTAAATCCGTACCCTTAACTCACTTGTCTTATCTACCATCATAATTTGGAACTTACTATAAGATACATTTCTGGTGTGCACCATGAACTGCTTACTATCAAGTAACTGAAAGGTTGCACAAGCCCATTTTAATTGCGGCTAGTTTTGAATTCACACACTCACATTCTACTAAAGTGTCAACAGAAATAAACTCACACAGTACTGTTTCAAATCAGCCTTTGTGAAAAAATAACTATGCGATAGCTGCATGTAAATGGGCATTCCATAGGGAGGCATTTCCTCCACACCAGCCTAGTCCACTTCTCTATCACTACTAGCACATTCTCACTGCCTCAAGACAATCACTGAAAGTGTAACACTTATCCACTCAGCTCTTCCCTCCACACTGTCCAAGGCTCCAAACACACCTTCCAGTTGAAGCATTTTATTTATACTTAGTCACAGAGTCATAGAATTGCACAGCACAGAAACAAATCCTTCGGTCCAACTCATCCAGGCACTACAATCTGACACACCAATTTAAGATTAGCGTCCAAAACTTTAGGGGCTACCTTCACAGCTGTGTTGTGCCTAATAACATTTCCACCTTCTGTCACTCAGCCTTCTCAATCAATTTATGCATGTTTGTTGAATTTGCCCACTATTGAAAAACTAGTCTAGCCCAAGCTCCATCCTTAAAATAGAAATGAGCAGTTTCACTTGTGCTTCTGCATTCTAAATACAGAAGAGTTTGACAGCTGCCCATTGCCACTCTGGGCTGCACAGCAGCTAGTCAAAGTGATGCAATTATGAACAGAATTTCCAAACAAAACAGAGCCTACCTTGCTGAAGGCTTGCTTGTAGCCAGCTGCTGCTGACTGGTTTGGGATTTATATCCCAAGGAGATTGTGGAACTGAATTGTTAGTGCCTTTTTCCCCCGTACGCACCAGCTCCCAGGGCTTTAGGTACAATTCAAGGAAGCCAGTGTCTAGAAAGCAAATAAAAACTCCCCTACAAGATCTGCTGATGCTCGAAATCTGAAACAAAACCAGAACAAAGAACAGGCCCTTCGGCCCTTCAAGCTTGTGCCCACACTTTCTGCCCTTCCACACTAAAGCTGTCTTCCCTTACAGGATCCGTATCCCTCTATTCCCTTCCCATTCATGTATCCGTCCAGGTGTTTCTTGAATGCTGCTATTGTGTCTGGTTCCCCCAACCTCCGCTGGCAGCGCGTTCCAGGCACTCACCACCCTCTGTGTGAAAAACCTGCCTCATACATCTCTTTTAAACTCCCCCTTGTGTGTCCCCTAGTAACTGACCCCTCCATCCTGGGAAAAAGCCTCCTACTTTCCACTCTATCCATACCATTCACAATCTTATAAACTGCTATCAGGTCGCTCCTCAACCCCCTGTGTTCCATTGAAAACAAACCCAGTCTGTCCAACCTTTCTTCATCGCTAAAATCCCTCAGACCAGGCAATATTCTGGTAAACCTTTCTGTACCTTCTCCAAAGCATCCCCATCCTTCTGGTAGGATGGTGACCAGAACTGTACATCATATTCCAAGTGCGGCCTAACTAAAGTTTTATAAAGCTGCAGTATAACTTGTCTAGCCTTATACTCAATGCCCCTTCCAATGATGACAAGCTTTTTTTTATTACCTTATCTACCCGCACTGCCACCTTCAGTGATCTGTGTACCCAGATCCCTCTGCATATCAATTCTCCTAAGGGTTCTGCCATTCACTGTATAATTTCCACCTGTACATGACCTTCCAAAATGCATCACCTCATACTTGTCTGGATTAAACTCCATCTGCCATTTTTCTGCCCATGCATCCAACGGATCTGCAAATTGCTGTAAAATCTCAGCAGGCCTGGCAGCATATGTGGAGAACACTCAGAGTTAACGTTTCAGGTCCAGGGACCCTTCTCCAGAACTCAAGAATGTTAGAAAGCACATGTTAGTATCTCCAGAATGTAGGCAGATCAAGGGGAAGTATTTAGATCTCATGCAAATGATGCAACAAGGCAGTACAAAGCTTTCAGTATTACAACTTTGGAGACACTCAAAAGCCTCATAGAGACTCCCTCTCTAACCACACAGCCCCATTTCCAATTCCCCAATGGAAACCTGAGAGGTGACCAGGTCTTGGCAATGATTAATTATCACCAGAATAAACACATAAGATGTTAGACAAACGCAGTAGAACTAGCAACATCTGTGCAGAGCAAAGCAGAGATAATGTTGAGTGTTGTAAAGCATTAAAAAGGAAGAAGGATCATACCAGACTCAAAATGTTCACTCTGTTTTTCTCTCCACAGATGCTGACAGACGTGCTGACTTGCTCCAGCACTCTCTGGATTTGTTTCCGATTTCCAGCACCCCCAATATCACCCCCAATATTTTGTGTTCATTCATGATCACCGGTTTTTGCAACTTGTCTGAAAGCTGAAGAATTCTCATGAAGATTCAGACTCCACCATTGTGAACAAAATAAACTATTTTGAAGGGATCACTCATGCACTACAATAACATTTGGCCTTCCACTGTTCTGTGGAAGTGCAAAGCTCTAACTGTCCAAAGTATCACACAAGGCCTTTTCTCTGCTTTTCCTCCTCAAATACTTGTCCATGGTGCCTCAAATTAATCTGGGCCAGACTCCCCTGGAAACAGCAAACTGCATCAAAATCTAACCAGTCCTCACCAGAGCTAAATTACCATCAGGACCATGACAGTCCACACAGCAATGGTTTTGAGGAGTCATGAAAAAGCACTTTGCAGAAGTTGTGAAGTTAATGAAAAAAATTTCAGGAATTTCTCATGTAGTTGAATAGAAGTCTGAGCCTGTAGTCTCAGAATGTCATCGGTACAAAGATTGTCAAAATGGTTTACGTGGTACATTCTGTATTCTTGGATTAAACAATATAGACCTAGGCAGAGGAGCTCAGTGTACAACATGATGGCAGGGGAATGGGGTCGTTCATTGTGCAATTATCTCATTCCTTGCATTGTGCACAGTGGGACATTGATGTTCCCCTCCCATTGTACACAGCGGGACATTGATGTTACCCTCCCACTATTGCTTCTCCACTTTAGCTCAGTATAGAGTCATAAAACACAGAACAGACCCTTCGGTCCAACTCATCCACACCAACCATATTCCTAAACTAAACTGCCTGCGATTGGCCCATTTCCCTCTAAGTTGAAGAGTGTGGTGCTAGAAAAGCACAGCGGGTCAGGCAGCATTTTGTAATTATTTGGACTACAAGAGTTCCAAAATCTTATGATTCTGAAATGTAAAATCACATCCATTGTGGCTGATTCCCTAAAGCGGGCATCTGTAAAGTAAAACTGGATTGTACCCAATATTTCATGATGACGAGGGATGCTTTTGAGGTTACGGTGAAGCAAGCCTAAGCTTTATTTTAGCATCTCTGCACTGTGCTCAGTCACAATGCTGACCATCCCTAACTTCAATTACACATGCTCTTCATCTTCAAAAGGAGGACACAGTAGGGCACAAAGTCATGTCTGTATGAGATATCCCTCCTCCCCCAGTACTCTCACCACCAGCTTTAAGAGAAACAATCCCTTTTAAAGGATTAACACCTTTTAAAAAAATACCTGAATAAATTTCACAAACACAACTAACCAAACTAATGTCTGTTGGAACACTGGCTTTACAGGTTTGGAATAGAAGATATTGTTTATTCATTTTGCAGATTTCTTTCTTCTAACACTTAGATTATAACAGAATTTTGTTCAGAATATGTAACTGTCAAAACAAATGCTCGAAGGCAAAACTTATTAGCAATGTGTTTCATAGTCTCTCTGCTGTTTTTTATATGCTAGTAAATTTTGAATGCACAAATTTGATTTGATTTATCATTGTTGCATGTACTGAGATACAGTGAGAAGTATTGCAATGTGTGCTATCCAGACAAATCACACCTCACATGCGGGCATCTGTAAAGTCAGGGTAATAGAACAGAGTGCAGAATTTTTTTAATTCAATCACAGGATGTGAGCATCACTGACTAGGTCAGCATTTCTTGCCCATCCCTAATTACCCTGGAGTTTCATGTAGGCCAGACCAGTTAAGGATGGCAGATTCCTTCCTTAAAGGACATTAGTGACCCAGATGAGCTTTTCCTGACAATCAACAATAATTTCATGGTCATCACTTCACCTGATGAAGGAACAGCGCTCTGAAAGCTTGTGATTTCAAACAAACCTTTTGGACTATAACCTGTTGTCATGTGACTTCATCCACCCCAATACCTCCACTTCATGGTCATAATTAGACTTTTAATTCCAGATTTTTACTGAATTCCATCATCTGCTGGGATTCAAACCCAGATCCACAGATTGCCTGAGTCTCCAAATTACTAGTCTAGCAAAAATACCATTAGGCCATCACTTCCCCATTAGCCCATCACCTCTATTGTGTTACAGTTACAGAGAAGGTGCAGAGAAAGATCAACTCTGACATATGAGAGGTCCAGTCACAATTGTGAAATCTAAATTCCCTACCTCCGCTGTCTCATTCTCCAACACATTATTGGGTATATCTACAAACCTGCAGTTGTAGCACAATTCATACCACTCGCTTATCACTGACTCACAAGATAGTATGGTCATGTCCCACTCCGGGAATTCCAATGTTGACATTCCAGTTGAATGGTGAGTGAGTATTGCACTATTGGAGAGACTATATTTCAGATGAGACACAAAACTAAGGGTCCCATCTGTCCTCTTACAGAGTAAGAGTTTCTCTGGCAGAACGTTGAAGAACAGAGGATTTACTCATTGTCTCTTGGCCAATATTTATTTCTCAATCAACATACAAAGAGACTATTTTGCAATATCATATTTCTGTTTATGAAGGCTTGCTGCATACAAATAAGTTGCTGCATGTTTTTCCCATTACAACAGCACGAGGAGAAAGGCTAATATTCAAATCCTTGTGGAATTGTTCAACTCTCTCAACTTCCTGTTGGATCACCAAAAATTGACTTTGCTGGCTTTGAGATATCTCGTATCTATGAAAGCACTGCACAACTGAAAAGTTTAAAAACAAAACCATTTGTTTCTATGAAGTACAAATGTCTGACATCAAAGCCAAATTCTTTTTAAATGTTGTATTGTTGCTTTTCTAAGTTTGACTCATTGCAGGCATTGTGTGTGGGAACACCGGAAGAAAATAGTTAATTAAAAGGTTTTATTTAAAACATTATTTAGCATGTGCACACTAAAACAAACCTGCTTACTCGAAAATTTAAGAGTTATGCTGTCATGATTTTGTTTTCATTAGATTTCACTCGTGGCTCTGTCCCTGCAATTGGTCGTTCATATACAATATTGTTGGATTCCCAACTGCATCACAGGGCTTTGATTTTTGCATACTTAAGTCTGTTACCCGCCTGAAGTGAGTATTTAGATGGTTCTGGAACCAAAGAATTGAAATATTTCCCTAATTTTAACCCTTGCCACTCACAGGACGCTAAAATTAACCCTCAAGAGTCTCTACTGAAGCAAAGCTCAAGTCTACCGGTTGTAAGGGAGTGTCTACAAATGTTTGCTATCTTAATGCACACTTCATTCAACAGTTTTAATATCCAGGAGCCTTTTCACCTCAGGTAGCTACAATGTGCTCCAGTATAATGCTAACAGCATGGCTTTGTCTGTCCCTCTGATCTGCCTCTTCACCATGTCCCTGAGGAAAGGCAAGGACAAAGCAACACTGTCTGAAACTGGGAAGGGGGTGAGGATGAAGTATCAGCACACAATGATGGATGAATGAATTAACCAGGTGTTTGTACTGGGCAAAATACTCTAGTGTTCACAGAGGCCTGGGAGACTCACCAAAATGCATTTACCATTCAAAACATCTCGCAGGATAGAACACTGACAAGTTTCCTGGCTGAGGTGGAATCTCCTTCCTTACTCTCTGTCTGACTGTTGGTGTTGTTAGGAAAGCTTACTGGAATTAAAGCCGATTCATTGCACCACTACTGACAAGAACAAATGCTGAAGATCACCACGGGTCAGGCAGCATCCTTGGAGAGAGAGTGAGCTAACGTTTCGAGTCTAGATGACTCTTCATCAGAGCTGACGTGAAGTGTGGAGGGGGCAGCACTTATGTAGTGGGGGATGGAGTATTGGGAGTGCTAGGGGAGAAAGAACCTGAACTATCAACACCCTTTCTCCCCAGCACTCTAAACATCCCCCTCCCCCACCATCACTATTGCAACAATGCTGCCCCCTCGACACTTCATGTCAGCTCTGATGAAGTAATTTAGACTCGAAATGTTAGTTTGCTATCTCTCCATGAATGCTGCCTGACCCGCTGTGATCTCCAGCATTAGTTGTTTTCAGTACAGATTGAATTGAATTTATTTCCCTGCAGTAATTTGTTCCTTCATTGCACTAGTCTTGTTGCCACCCTAGCAATCAAAACAAAATTGCAATCTCGCAGTTTTCTCTTTCCCCTCTTTTGGAACCAGATTAGTAAGTATTAAAAACTCTTAATGCAACATCCTGACAGTAACAGGCTGCAGTTCCTGCTCAACCATGAAAAACGAAATTCCTGCAAAACAGGATCTCAAATTACCGCCAGCAATAAGTCACCCAATTGGAAACTCGATATCATAGAAAGTTTCTTACTTCAATTTGTCTTTTTGTTAATACCTGTTAAGAAATACAAATATGTGAGATACCAAACGACGCTGATTACAATGAAGCAAATCAAGGATGTTCACAGGAAAGAAATTACAATTCAATGCTATTACAGTGAGCATTTCACAAATGATTTTCACAGGTAATTTAGCATGATTCAGTACAACTATTGTGGTTTTTCCAATAATGTGGTGGTACCTTTTGTGGTAATCTTTTGGTTGGAATAAAATGAACACACAATTTCCTCAGGAGGTTTTCTGCAGTATGAGTTCCATTTCACTGGTTGATAGTCAGGTTCAGTACCAATGCAGACAGCCTCAACTGGGATCTTGGGTTTGTGTTCCATTACAGGTGACCCCACTAACTATACACCCTCACACACACTCACTCACACAGTCACACTCACATACACCCTCTCTCATACACACAGTGACCCTCTCACAGGCTTTTGCACCTGTGTGTACTCTCTCCCATGCACTCTCCTCTCTCTCTCTCTCTCTCTCTCACACGCACACACACAAATAAGTCTATGGGGTGAACTTGCATTTGCAGAATTGTGTTTGCAGTCACATTCTATTTTGTTCAGAAAACAATCTACAGGCAGTCAGCCCATGTGACATTTTATACCTTCTTATAAATAGAACCAGTCTGATTCAAAGTTGGGATACAGACAGACTCTAACCTCACACCTCTAATGCATTGTCTGAGCTGAGATGTTACTTTTTTTTTATATACTGATAGAACCTTAAGTTATCTCATGGCTGTGACTTGAAAGAAATTCTGAGATTTACATATTAATGAATTGAAACCTGCAGCCCCATTATAAGTGGTTAAAGACTTAACAGCAATCTAGGTTTGTTCCGTACATCACATCAGTTGTATGACACTGACTGTTTCCTGTAAATTCTGAGTCCTATGACCCTGTCTCACTTGCTACCTGATGAAACTGCAGCGCTCCGAAAGCTAGTGCTTCCAAATAAACCTGTTGGACTATAACCTGGTGTTGTGTGATTTTTAACTTTGTACACCCCAGTCCAACACCAGCTCCTCCACATCAGGATTATATCTTGACAGAGTAATGACTAATTTCCTCACAGGGAGATTTGTAAATGCTGTCAAAGAGGATTGAAACTATCTTGTCCTGGGGATAGGAAGGTGGGGGACAGCTCAATGTGGAAGGAAATAAAGCTGGCCACAGGAAGCGAAAACGCGACAAGTGAAATGAGAATTATAAATGAATTCTGTCAGAGGTGGAACTTACTCCCAGTGTAAGTTTCTGCCTTGGTAATCCAACAACACGTGTGAGACACCAAACAATGCCAAAAACAACTGAGCAAATAAAAAAAAACTCACAGCAAAGAAATTACAATTCCACACAACTAGTGAGTATTTCAGAAGATAATCTTTCACACATGATGTAGCACAAATTCCCAGAGGCAAACCTTGCATGGAACCCATGACCTGAATGAGTAGTAGAATCTGAAACCCTCAAGCCATTTAAGAATTAGTTAGATGAACACATGAAAGTATACAAGGATATGGGAGGGGCTCTTGTAACACAGTGGTAATGTGTCTACCTCTGTGCCAGGTGGCCCCAGTTCAAGACCCACCTGTAATGACATTTC
Source organism: Chiloscyllium plagiosum (assembly GCF_037043375.1). Taxonomy (NCBI): domain Eukaryota; kingdom Metazoa; phylum Chordata; class Chondrichthyes; order Orectolobiformes; family Hemiscylliidae; genus Chiloscyllium; species Chiloscyllium plagiosum. The sequence goes on from NW_028270142.1 coordinate 6,126,501, forward strand.
TGAACAGGTTGATCAGAAATATCAAGTGCTGGAAAACGTGATTTAACTATTAGATAGATGCTTGATGACTGCTGCAGATTGATGGGCCAAAGGGCTTTTAGTCCATGCAGAAAAGACTTGATGACTCCCTCTCTGACGTCATCACTCTGTCTTGCAGTAATTTAAAAATGGTCCAACTTAAAGCAGATTCATTTGGCTAAGCATGGAATGAGAGACATAGCTTGGGAAAATTGATGCTGTTTGCCCCCATTTACCACCCCGAGAAGCTACTCCTGGTCTGTGTCTATTAGCCCAAATTTTTGAGCTGTGTGCTCAACACATCAAGATCCCAAACAAGTCATGGTTCACATAGGAGAAAGTGAGGACTGCAGATGCTGGAGATCAGAGTTGAAAAATGCGATGCTGGAAAAGCACAGCAGGCCAGGCAGCATCCGAGGAGCAGGAGAATCGACGTTTCGGGCATAAGCCCTTCTTCAGGAATTCCTGAAGAAGGGCTTATGCCCGAAACGTCGATTCTCCTGCTCCTCGGATGCTGCCTGGCCTGCTGTGCTTTTCCAGCATCACATGATTCACATAGGCACAATGACATAAGTAGGAAGAGAGATGGGGATTTAAAGCAGAAATTCAGGGAGCTAGGACAAATAACATTGTTATCTCTGGTTTGTTGCCTGTGCCACGTGCTAGCGAGGCAAGGGATAGGGAGAGAGAGGAGTTGAACACACGGGATGGTGCAGGAGGGAGAGTTTTGGATTCTTGGACAATTGGGGCTCATTCTGAGGTAGGTGGGACCTCTTACAAACAGGATGGTCTCCACCTGAACCAGAGGGGTACCATTATCCTGGGTGGGGAATTCGCTAATGCTCTTCAGGTGGGTTTAAACTAATTGAGCAGGTGGATGGGAACCTAAATTGTAGTTCGAGTATAGCAGAGATTGAGAGTAGCGAGGTCCGAAACAAGGTTTCAGGGTCACAAGAGGGCACCAGCACGCAAGAAGTTGGTTTGAAGTGTGTCTACTTCAACGCCAGGAGCATCCGGAATAAGGTGGGTGAACTTGCAGCATGGGTTGGTACCTGGGATTCGATGTTGTGGCCATTTGGATAGAGCAGGGACTGGAATGGTTGTTGCACATTCCGAGATTTAGATGTTTCAGTAAGAACAGGCAAGGTGGTAAAAGAGGGGGGAGGTGTGGCACTATTGGTCAAGGACAGTATTACGGTGGCAGAATGGACGTTTGAGGACTCCTCTACTGAGGTAGTGTGGACTGAGATTAGAAACAGGAAAGGAGAGGTCACCCTGTTGGGAGTTTTCTATAGGCCTCCAAATAGTTCCAGAGATATAGAGGAAAGGATAGCAAAGACGATTCTGGATAGGAGCGAGAGTAACAGGGTAGATGTTATGGGAAACTTAACTTCCCAAATATTGACTGGGAATACTATAGTTCAAGTGCTTTAGATGGGTCAGTTTTTGTTCAATGCGTGCAGGAGGGTTTCCTGACACAGTAGGTAGACAGGCCAACAAGGGGTAAGGCCACATTAGATTTGGTACTGAATAATGAACCCAACCAGGTGTTAGATTTGGAGGAAGGTGAGCATTTTGGTGATAGTGACCACAATTCAGTTATGTTTACTTTAGCGATGGAAAGGGATAGGTATATACCTCAAGGCAAGAGTTATAGCTGGGGGATTGGCAATTACAATGGGATTAGACAAGATTTAGGATGCATAGGATGGTGAAGGAAACTGCAAGGGATGGGCACAATAGACATGTGGAGCTTATTCAAGGAACAGCTACTGTGTGTCCTTGATAAGTGTGTACCTGTCAGACAGAGAGGAAGTGGTCAAGCGCAGGAGCCATGATTTACTAAAGAAGTTGAACCTCTTGTCAAGAGGAAGAAGGTTTATGTTAGGGTGAGACGTGAAGGCTCAGTTAGGGTGATGGAGAGTTACAAGGTAGTCGGGAAATATCGAAAAAGAGAGTCAAGACGAGCGAGGAGGGGAATGAGAAGTCATTGGCAGATAGGATCAGGGAAAACTCTAAAGCTTTCTATAGGTATATAAGGGATAAAAGAATGACAAGAGTAAGATTAGGGCCAATCAAGGATAGTTGTGGGAAGTTGTGCATGGAATCAGAAAAGATAGGAGAAGCGCTAAAAAGACAATGTTGTCAAGGAGAATACTGTTGTCAAGAAGGCTACTAGACTAGACGGGATTGAGGTTCACAAGGAGGTGGTGTTAGTAATTCTGGAAAGTGTGAAAGTAGAAAAGGTTATAAGAGATAGGATTTATAATCATCTAGAGAGGAGTAAGTTGATTAGGGATTGTCAACATGGTTTTGTGAAGGGTAGGTCATGCCTCACAAACCTTATTGAGTTCTTTGAGAAGTGATCAAACAGGTGGATGAGGGTAAAGTGGTTGATGTGGTGTATATGGATTTCAGTAAGGTGTTTGATAAGGTTCCCCACGGTAGGCTATTGCACAAAATACAGCGTCATGGGATTGAGGATGGGTTAGCAGTTTGGATCAGAAATTGCTAGCTGAAAGAAGACAGAAAGTGGTGGTTGATGGGAAATGTTCATCCTGGAGTTCAGTTACTAGAGGTGTACCACAAGGATCTGTTTTACGGCCACTGCTGTTTGTCATTTTAATAAATGACCTGGATGAGAGTGTAAAAGGATGGGTTAGTAAATTTACAGATGGCACTAAGGTTGGTGGAGTTGTGGATAGTGGCAAAGGATGTTGTAGGTTACAGAGGGACACAGATAAGCTGCAGAGCTGAGCTGAGAGGTGGCAAATGGAGGTTAATGTGGAAAAGTGTGAGGTGATTCACTTTGGAAGGAGTAACAGGAGTGAAAGCCTTTTTCCTTGGATGGCGATGGCTAGCACGAGGGGACATATCTTTAAATTGAGGGGTGATGGACATAGGACAGATGTCAGAGGTAGTTTCTTTATTCAGAGTCATAGGGGCGTTGAACCCACTGCCTGTAGCTGTGGTAGACTCGCCAACTTTAAGGGCATTTAAATGGTCATTGGATAGACATATGGACGAGAATGGAATAGTGTAGGTTAGATGGGCTTCAGATTGGTTTCACAGTTCGGCGCAACATTGAGAGCTAAAGGGCCTGTACTGCGCTGTAATGTTCTATGTTCTATGTTCTTCCATGTTCCGTAACCTGCAAAACTGCTGGGACTCCATTATGACAAGTGCTGACTTTAAATCTGGGATGGGATGAATTATCCGGCCACCTCTTGCAAGGCCACGTAAAAGGACACAGCCTGCAGTAGAAATTTGTAATGGTTTCCACTTTACCGGTTCACGAGAGGATTAAGCATCGTCCTGGTGACCAGTTTGCCCAAGTTGACAAATACATTACCCTTCAGATGGGTGGAAGTCAAACATGGAGGGGTATATATCAATGAGACATGATAAGAAACTCTAGTCCCAGGTGAATGAAATCTTCTCCCAAGATCATCCAGCACACATCATCCTTGTGTAACCTCAGCAATTCACTTTTTCCAAACAATTGGCACTTACCAAGTTAAAAACTGGATTTTTAATTCATCTTGTTACTTGTCACAATAACATAAATTTGCATAATGACTTCAGGGGAACAAAGTTCACAAATCTCTTTGTCAAAGCAACACATTTATTGATTCATTCATGAATTATTGACATCACTGACTGGGTCACCAATCATGCGCATCCCTCGTTGCCCTTGAGCAGTGACTGCCTTTATGACCCGCTGCAGTCCATGTGTAGACCCACACTGTCCTTCGGGAGGGATTTCCAGGAATAGTGTTATATTTCCAAGCTGGGATGGTGAGTGGCTTGGAGGGGAACTAATGGACGCGGTGTTCCTTTGTCTTTCTGGATGGAAGTGAGTGTGGGTTTGGAAGTTGCTGTCTAAGGATTTTGGTGAATTTCTGCAGTGCATTTTCTATATAGTAGCAGTAGTGTGTACTGAGTGTCGGTTGTGAAGGGAGTGAATGTATCTGGATATGGTGCCATTCAAGCAGGCTTTGCCTGGATGGTGAAAGTGAGGGCTGCAGATGCTGGAGATCAGAGCTGAAAATGTGTTGCTGGAAAAGCGCAGCAGGTCAGGCAGCATCCAAGGAACAGGAGAATCGACCTTTCGGGCATTAGCCCTTCTTCATTCCTGAAGAAGGGCTTATGCCTGAAACATCGATTCTCCTGTTCCTTGGATGCTGCCTGACCTGCTGCGCTTTTCCAGTAACACATTTTCAGCTTTGCCTGGATGGTGTCAAACTTCCAGTGTCATTGGGGCTGCACCCATCCAGGCAAAGGAGGAGTATTCCAATATACTCCTGACTTGTGCCTTGTAGATAATGGGCAGGCTTGGGCACTCAAGAAGTGGGTTATTCACCACAGTATTCTTAGCCTCTGACCTACTCTTGGAACCATTGTGTTTATGTGGCGAGTCCAGTTGGGGATCGCTTGGTGGTAACACCATTGAATGTCAAGGAGCGCTGATTAGATTGTCTCTTATTGGTGATGGTCATTGCCTGGCATTTGTGTGGCACAAACATTACTTGCCACTTGTCATCGCAAGCCTAGACATTGAACAGATCTTGTTGCATTTGAACATGGAATGGTTCAGTTTCTGAGGAGTCCAGAATGGTGCTGCATACTGGACAATCATCAGCAAACATCCCCACTTCTGACCTTATGATGGAGGAAAGGTCATTGGTGAAACAGCCAAAGACTGCTTCACCTAGGACACTCCCCTGAGGAACTCCTGCAGAGATGTCCTGCAGCTGAGATAATTGACCTTAAACAACCACAACCATCTTCTCATGTGTCAGGTGTGACTCCAAACCACCAAAGAGTTTGTCCCCTGATACCCACTTATTCCAGTTTTGCCAGGGCTCCTTGGTCGAATGCAGCTGTCCCTCTCCCCTCCCCTCTGGAATTCAGCTCTTTTGTCCATGTTTGAGCCAAGGCTGTAATGAGATCAGGAGCTGAGTGACTCTGGTGGAACCCAAACTGGGTGTCACTGAGCAGGTTATTGCTGAGCAGATGTTGCTTGATAGCACTGTTGATGATCTCTTCCATTACATTCCTGTCGATCGAGAGTAGACTGATGGGGTGGTAATTGGCCAGGTTGGATTTGTCCTGATATTTGTGTACAGGACATACCTGGGGAATTTTCCACATTGTCTAGTAAATGCCAGTGTTGTAACTCTGCTGGAACAGCTTCGCTCAGGGAGCAGCGAGTTTTGAAGACCTCATTGCTATTGCCAGAATGTTGTCAGGAGCCATAGCCTTTGAGAACCCAGAGCCTCCAACCATTTCTTGATATCACGCAGAGTGAATCAAATTGGCTGGAGACTGGTATCTGTAATGCTGGGGACCACTGGATGAGGCTGAGATGGATCATCCACTTGGCACTTCAGGCTGAAGGTTGTTGCAAAAGCTTCAGCCTTATCTTTTGCCCTGATGTGCTGGGCCACTCCATCATTGAGGATGGGGATATTTGTGGAGCCTCCTGCTGCAGTGAGTTGTTTAATTGCCCACCACCATTCATGACTGGATGTGGCAGGACTGCAGAGCTTAGACCTGATCTGTTGGTTATGGGATCGCTTACCTCTGTCTGTCACTTGCTGTTTATACTGTTTCGCAAGTTGGTAGCTTCAACAGGTTGACATCTCACCTTCAGGTCTGCCTGGTGCTGCTCCTGGCATGCCCTCCTGCACTCTCCAGTGAACCCCAGGCTTGAAAGTAATGGTTGAGTAGGGGATACCAGGCCATGAGGTTACAGATTGTGCTGGAGTAGAGTTCTGCTGCTGTTGATGGCCCACAGCGCCTCATGGATGCCCAGCCTTGAGTTGCTTGATCTGTTTGAAGTCTGTCCCATTTAACACGGTGATAGTGCCACACAACACGATGGAGGGCATTCTCAATGTGAAGGCAGCACTTTGTCTCCATGAGGACTGTGCAGTGGTCACTCTTACCGATACTGTCATAGACAGATACATCTGCAGCGGACAGATTGGTGAGGATGTGGTCAAGAATATTTTTTCCCTTGTTAGTTCCCTCACCACCTGCTGCAGTCCCAGACTAGCGCTATGTCCTTTAGGACCTGACCAGCTTGATTAGTAGTGCTGCTGTTAAGCCGCTCTTGGTGGTGGACATTGAAATACCCCACCCAGAGTACTCTCTTGCCACCCTCCGTGTGTCCTCCAAATGTTGTTCAACATTGAGGGGCACCGATTCATCAGCTGAGGGAGGACAGTACGTGGTGATCAGAAGGAGGTTTCCTTGCCTATGTTTAACCTGAAACAACATGACGTTGTGGGGTCCTGTGTCAATGTTGAGGATTCCCAGGGCAACTCACTCCAGACAGTGCCCGCTGTGCCACCATCTCTGCTGGGTCTGTCCTGCCAGTAGGTCAGGACATATCCAGGGATGGCGATGGTGGTGTCTGGGACATTGTCTGAAAGGTATGATTCCGTGAGTGTGACTGTGTCAGGCTGTTTCTTGGCTAGTCAGAGAGAAAGGGTCATGTGGCTGTTCTGCTGTCATCTTTTCCAGTGCTTAGGTAGATGCCAGGTGATCCCTCCAGTTTTATTTCTTTGCCGAGACCTTGTAGCGATTGATACAACTGCATGTCTTGCTAAGCAATTTGATAGGGCAACTGAGGGTCAACCATTGCTGTGGGTCTGGAGTTACATGTAGGTCTGACAAGGTGAGGATGGCCGTTTCCTTTCCTGAAGGACATTAGGGAGCCAGATGGGATGGTTTTCCTGACAATGTTCAGTGGTCTCATGGTCATCATTAATCCCAGATGTTTTTTTTATTTGAACTGAATTCAAATTCCACCATCTGCTGTGGCAGAATTTGAACTCAGGTCCCCATTAGTTGAGGTTCTGGATTAATAGTCTAGTGATAATACCACCAGGCCATCATCTCCCCCTCCCATTGTGTGTATATTCACAAAACCTCACCTTTCCATATCCTACATTGCATCCCAACTCTTGTTAATGATATTAGTGTTCCTCTGTTACAAGGGGAAGCATCATGTCAGGTTGATTTTCCGATTACTGAGGAACCGCCATTATCCGAATATCATTTACCCAAATGTCAGATTATCTGAAGATGATCTCAAAGTCTGAAGAGAAATATTACATCAAAGAGGTGTTTCCAACACTGATCGCGCCTTTCGTTTACAATAATTAAAAGTGAATGCTGCTTACTGAAACGTTACAGAGAACAGTCCTGGACATCGATGGGAGCCCAGGCACCGTCTCCAAATGACTAACAATTGCCCTCCCTCTCTCTCTCTTGCCCTCCCTCCCCACACTTTCCCTGGAGTTCTACACAGAGGTGTACCCTAAAACCCCCCTTCCCTAGATAATCTGTCCAACATTGTCCTGCACAGAACAAAAGTGGAACTTGCAGTAAAAAGTTGTGTATGTGGCTGTGTGTCTGTGTGCACACGCGGTATTGTGAGGCTCAACCCCCAAGTGCAGCAGCAGGCTTACTGTTGGTGTCCAGTCCGGCTGCCCCGGGGGGAAGGGAGGACATGGGGGCTGGGGCTACAGGAGCGGACAGGAAGCGGGGGTGTGGTGGGGGGGAGTTGGGAGTGAGCTGATGGTAGGTTGGGGAGGATCTGGGGAGGAGTTGGATGGGGTTGGGGGGGTGGACAGGGATGGGACAGATGGTGGGAGTGGGGGGGAGCAGGGGCTTGCGCGCATTGTGCTGCTGTCTAGTCTCCTGAACGGGGCACAGACTTAGCAAGTGCTCGCTGTGCCAATCTGATTGAACTGATTGGGGGATGTGGTGCGGGAGGCTTCAGTAGTGCTGCAGGTCCCTTACACACGTGTGTGTCTGCTCAGAAACAAACCCTGAGAGAGAGGGAGTAAGGCAGGCAGAGCGGGGAAAAAGTAAACTTCAGAAACTCTGAGCCTTAGGAGGAGAGGCAACTAATCAATTAACCGAATAATCAATTTTCCGAACAAAATAGTGCCCGCCCATTTTGTTTGGATAATAAAGGTTCCTCTGTAATGAATTAATCACATAAATCAATGTGAAACCAAAAGTCTATTTCTAGGTTTGTTCCAGAATGAGTGTTTTGAAGTTTGGGGAACTACAGTGAAAGATTGAACTTTTTCAAAACTCACTAATGGATGAGTCATAATAGAATAACTCATCAGTTCTCAGAGTCTAACTTTAAGACCAACAAGTTACTGCATGCAAACTGTAGTTAGAGAGATTCTAAACACTTGTACAGTCAGGAGTTGCCAATAAGAGAAGGCCGTAGATGTGCTGACTGAACTCTCGTGATGTTGAAGTAAAAGCAAGCAGAACAGTAGAAGGATTTTTCTTGCAAATTGAGCTGGATGGTACTGGACACCTGTACAAAGGTACCAATGCTCACTAATAAAATGCTTCCCTGACTGGGAGATAAAAATACACCCAGAGCCCGTATAATTTGACTTTATCTGCAAAGTGAGATTTTAGGCATTGTTGCCAATACATTTTTCTGTAATGATTTTTCTTCTTGCCTACAGACATGATCCTTCACAGTTGTGAAAAGCCAGGAACCTAACAGAAGTATTTCTGGACAGCTTGTCATTACACTTCAACTATTTTGCAGTGAGTGAATCAATCTGAACAACTAATACTGGATACTGAGTGACATCAGGGACCAGAAAATATCACTATTATGCATCAAAAAAGGTGCCCAGAAGGAACCCGAAGGAAGGGGATATTTAGCTGTCATCACAGACCCAGTTATAATGCAGCTCACATTCTTTGTAATCAATGAACATTGTGGAAGACAGTTTGAAAACAGAGAGAGCAGAAACAGTAATGTTCTGCCAAGAGTAAAGTACTTCCTTCCGTATGCACAAATACCTCAGTAAGGATCATCATTCCTGCGTTTTAACCTCTTACTGCAATAACATCAAAACATTAAACAAAGCTAGCACACATCAAGTAAAGCACCACTGAATTCTGTCGCTTTTCTGCATTCATTCTTATGATGTGGGTAGTAATGATATCATTATCTGCATATAATATTGTACCACAAAGATAAATTACAACATTATATCGAAAATTTACTTTAAGTTACCAGTCCAATAGTTAAAACAGACTGCAAACCTAACTTTACCAACTATGGAGACTTTACCTTTGACCTCCATAACTAGTAGTGGAGGGTAGTAGTCAATCATCCTTCATGACAGAATAAACCAGTTAGGACATGTTTTAATGCAATTTTTAGTTTATCTTTTATCACAGCATTTCAAGTTCTGAAAAAACTGAGCATCTCTGGGTTGTTGCCGGTGCCACGTGACAGTGAGGCAAAGAATAGGGAGAGAGTGCAGTTGAACACGTGGCTGCAAGGCTGGTGTAGGAGGGAGGGCTTCAGATATTTGGACAATTGGACTGCATTCTGGGGAAGGTGGGACCTGTACAAACAGGACGGGTTGCACCTGAACCAGAAGGGCACCAATATCCTGGGGGGTAGGTTTGCTAGCACTCTTCGGGGGGGTTTAAACTAATTTGGCAGGGGGATGGGATCCGGACTTGTAGTCCAGCAAGTAGGTTAGCTGTTTGTCAGGATGCCCAAGACTGTAGGGAGGCTGTGGAGAAGGTAGCACTGACAGGGACTACTTGCGGACACAGAGATGGGCTCAAGTGCGTATACTTCAACGCAAGGAGTATCAGAAATAAGGTGGGTGAACTTAAGGCGTGGATCGGTACCTGGGACTACGATGTTGTGGCCATCACGGAAACGTGGATAGATGTGGGACAGGAATGGCTGTTGGAGGTTCCTGGTTACAGGTGTTTCAGTAAGATTAGGGAGGGTGGGAAAAAAGGAGGGGGGGTGGCATTGCTAATTAGAAATGGTATAACGGCTGCAGAAAGGAAGTTTGAGGGGGATCTGCCTCTGGAGGTAGTATGGGCTGAAGTCAGAAATAGGAAAGGTGCAGTCACCTTGTTGGGTGTTTACTATAGGCCCCCCAATAGCAGCAGAGATGTGGAGAAACAGATTGGGAAACAGATTTTGGAAAGGTGCAGAAGCCACAGGGTCGTAGTCATGGGCGACTTCAACTTCCCAAATATTGATTGGAAGCTCTTTAGATCAAGTAGATTGGATGGGGCGGTGTTTGTGCAGTGTGTCCAGGAAGCTTTTCTAACGCAGTATGTAGATTGTCCAACCAGAGGGGAGGCCATATTGGATTTGGTACTCGGTAATGAACCGGGACAAGTGGTGGGCTTGTTAGTGGGTGAACATTTTGGTGATGGTGACCACAATTCTGTGACTTTCACCTTGGTTATGGAGAGAGATAGGTGCGCACAACAAGGTAGATTTTATAATTGGGGGAAGGGAAATTACGATGCTGTAAGGCAGGATTTGAGGAGCATACGTTGGGAGCATAGGCTGTCAGGGAAGGATGTGGTGGAAATGTGGAACTTTTTCAAAGAGCAGATACGACGTGTCCATGATATGTATGTACCTATCAGGCAGGAAAGAAATGGTCGTGTGAGGGAGCCTTGGTTGACGAGAGAGGTTGAATGTCTGGTAAAGAGGAAGAAGGAGGCTTACATAAGGTTGAGGAAACAGGATTCAGACAGAGCAGTGGAGGGATACAGGATAGCCAGAAGGGACCTGAAGAAAGGGATTAGGAGAGCTAAGAGAGGGCATGAAAAATCGTTGGCGGATAGGATCAAGGATAACCCCAAGGCATTTTATGCGTATGTGAGAAACCTGAGAATGACGAGAACGAGGGTAGGTCCGATCAAGGACAGTAGTGGGAGACTGTGTATTGAGTTGGAAGAGATAGGAGAGGTCTTGAACAAGTACTTCTCTTCAGTATTTACGAACGAGAGGGACCGTATTGTAGAAGAGGAGAGTGTGAAATGGACTGGTAAGCTAGAAGAGATACCTGTTAGGAAGGAAGATGTGTTGGACATTTTGAACAACTTGAGGATAGACAAGTCCCCCGGGCCTGACGGGATATATCCTAGGATTATGTGGGAAGCAAGAGAGGAAATTGCAGTACCGTTGGCAATGATCTTCTCGTCTTCACTGGCAACGGGGGTGGTACCAGGGGACTGGAGAGTAGCGAATGTTGTGCCCCTGTTCAAAAAAGGGAATAGGGATAACCCCGGGAATTACAGGCCTGTTAGTCTTACTTCTGTGGTAGGCAAAGTAATGGAAAGGGTACTGAGGGATAGGATTTATGAGTATCTGGAAAGACACTGCTTGATTAGGGACAGCCAGCACGGATTTGTGAAGGGTAGGTCTTGCCTTACAAGTCTTATTGAATTCTTCGAGGAGGTGACCAAGCATGTGGATGAGGGAAGAGCAGTGGATGTAGTGTACATGGATTTTAGTAAGGCATTTGATAAGGTTCCCCATGGTAGGCTTATGCGGAAAGTCAGGAGGCATGGGATAGAGGGAAATTTGGCCAATTGGATAGAAAACTGGCTAACCGGTCGAAGGCAGAGAGTGGTGGTAGATGGTAAATATTCAGCCTGGAGCCCAGTTACAAGTGGAGTTCCGCAGGGATCAGTTCTGGGTCCTCTGCTGTTTGTAATTTTTATTAATGACTTAGATGAGGGAGTCGAAGGGTGGGTCAGTAAATTTGCAGATGATACGAAGATAGGTGGAGTTGTGGACAGTGAGGAGGGCTGTTGTCGGCTGCAGAGGGACTTAGATATGATGCAGAGCTGGGCTGAGGAGTGGCAGATGGAGTTCAACCCTGCCAAGTGTGAGGTTGTCCATTTTGGAAGAACAAATAAGAATGCGGAATACAGGGTTAATGGTAGGGTTCTTAGTCAGGTGGAGGAACAGAGGGATCTTGGGGTCTATGTACATAGATCTTTGAAGGTTGCCACTCAGGTGGATAGAGTTTGTAAGAAGGCCTATGGAGTATTATCGTTCATTAGCAGAGGGATTGAATTCAAGAGTCGTGAAGTGATGTTGCAGCTGTACAGGACTTTGGTTAGGCCACATTTGGAGTACTGTGTGCAGTTCTGGTCGCCTCACTTTAGGAAAGATGTGGAAGCTTTGGAGAGGGTGCAGAGAAGATTTACCAGGATGTTGCCTGGAATGGAGAGGAAGTCGTACGAGGATAGGTTGAGAGTTCTCGGCCTTTTCTCGTTGGAACGGCGAAGGATGAGGGGTGACTTGATAGAGGTTTATAAGATGATCAGAGGAATAGATAGAGTAGACAGTCAGAAACTTTTTCCCCGGGTACAACAGAGTGTTACAAGGGGACATAAATTTAAGGTGAAGGGTGGAAGGTATAGGGGAGATGTTAGGGGTGGGTTCTTTACCCAGAGAGTGGTGGGGACATGGAATGCGCTGCCCGTGGGAGTGGTAGAGTCGGAATCATTGGCGACCTTTAAGCGGCATTTGGATAGGTACATGGATGGGTACTTAATCTAGGTTAGAAGTTCGGCACAACATCGTGGGCCGAAGGGCCTGTTCTGTGCTGTATTGTTCTATGTTCTATGTTCTATGTTCTATGTTCTATGTTCAAACCTTTTTTGGAATGTATAGACATGAGAGGGATGAAGGCTATGGGAACAAAACAGGTCAGAAAGCAGAGAAAAGGAGTTACTGATTTGGATGATGATGATCAACTATGAATGGCTGATTTTTATGTTTCTAATGATAGGCTCCAGGATTTTTGTTTTGCCCTAATTTCCAACCTGTGACACCAAAAACACAACAGGATACATACACCTGCCCATATTCCATTTACCCTGAATTAGCATCCTTTCCAAAATTATCCAGTCCATTTCAAAACACACATAGCTTTGAGAAAAAAAGTGGATGAATTCAGACCCAGGAATCTGAAATGAGTTGATAACAAGAAATGCTGGAGATCACAGCGGATCAGGCAGCATCGATAGAGAGAGAGAGAGCTTTCTCTGTCTCCATGACCCGCCGTGATCTCCAACACGTGGGGTTTTCAACACAGATCCCAGTATCTACAGTAACTTACATCTAAAACCAGCTGACTGCTCATAGCCTTTTTAAACAAACAGGAAAAAGTTTCAGCTCAGAAATAACCCTGGATTTCAGCAATAAAGTGCAGGACAATAAGCTCCAGTGTTCACTACATTCCCTGGAACTGAATCAGTGACGTTAGAAAGCAAATGTTTGCTCAGGCATTTGTAATTTACCCTGGGAAGCAGAGTTACCTCCTGCCTCTGCTAGTTGGTATGAAGGCTGGGGCAGATTTGTCTGGGAGGGATTGAATGGTCAGTTCTGAAACACCTCTCCCACCCCCTTACAAACTCCAGAGTGGGATCCACTCACTCGAGTCTAGATTAGAGTGGTGCTAGAAAAGTGCTGCTCACTCGATGGGATCCCACCAACAGGTAATTTAAACAGGAACAGCCTGCTCAACTTGGTTGAAGTTAACAATAAGTGTCCGATTTGAACCTTCTGAAACGAAAGTGCACTCAGCTGTGAAAGAAACGGAGCCTTTCTGGATGCAGACCAGAGTGAAGCTCAGTCAGGGGCCGGGAAACAGCAGCAACAATGTTTTACACTGCGGAGGTGGGTAAACGCTAATGCTTCAGGCTGGACTGGGGGAGAAAAAAAACAATCTGGTTCCTCTCTTTAACTTTACACCAACTGGTCTTTGAGCGTCAGCTGAGTATCCCGTGTGGGGATGAACAGACAGGGACAGAGACAGAGACAGGGACATCCTACCTGCGGATCCTGCCCAGCAGAACTTTCCCAAGTGACAGCGCCGCAGCCACCAGGAGAACAGCCAACAGGAACCACATCTCCACCGGCTCTCTCCCTCTCTCTCTCTGCCTTCTCTCCCTCTCTCTCTCTCTCTGCCTTCTCCCTCTCTCTGCCTTCTCCCTCTCTCTCTCCCTCCCCACTTTCCCTCTCTGGCTGACTCACTCCTTTCCCTCTCTCTCTCTCACACCCACACACATACTCTGTCTCTCATTCACTCCCACTCTGTCTCTCTCACAAACACATTTTCTCTCTTTCTTATTCAATTCTCTCTCTCTCCTTTCTCATTAACTTCTCTCGCATACACACACACTTTCTCTCTCTCATTCACTCCCCCTCTCTCTCTCATTCACTTCTCTCTCTCTCTGTCTCTCTGCTTTCTCATTAACTTCTCTTTCTCTTTCTCCGTCTTTAACTGCAGACAGGGGTCCGGACTCACGCATGCTCGGTGCTGCAGGCTCTCTAAGGCAGACTTGGAGAGCACCGACCCTGGGAATTCCCCTCGATAACCATCCCCACCCCCGAGACACCACATGGTCACTGCCCACATTCCACACCATCACAGCGGCATAGTGGCTCCCAGTAACAGGGAGCTGGGGAGGACTCCAGTATCTGGTATCTGTGTGGAATTGAATTGAATTTATTGTCACGTGTACCGAGGCAGAGTGAAAAGCTTGTGAGCAATACAGGCAGATCACAGAGTTAAGTGGCAAAGATAAGTAAATAATAGGTAAACAGCGGCAAAAACAAAACACAGGTACAGGCGAATGTTAAGAGTGTGTGAGTCCATTCAGTATTCTAACAACAGTAGGGTAGAAGCTGTTATGAAACCGGCTGGTGCATGTGTTCAGGCTTCTGTACCTTCTCCCCGATGGTAGAGGTTGTAGAAAAACATTGCCAGGGTGGGATGGATCTTTGAGAATGCTGGCAGCCTTTCCTTAACAGTGGGCCTGGCAGATGGAGTCTGTAGATGGGATGTTGGCTTTTGTGATTGTCCGGGCCGCGGTTCGCCACTCTCTGTAACTGTCTCCGATCTTGAACGGTACAGTTACCATACCAGGTAGTGATACATCCAGACAGAATGCTCTCGATGGCGCACCTATAAAAGTTGGCAAGGAGTTTGCACGTTCTCCCTGTGTCTGTGTGAGTTTCCTCCCACAGTCCAAAGATGTGCAGGTTAGGGTAGATTGGCAATGCTGATTTGCCCCATAGTGTCCAAGGATGTGATTAGCCATGGGAAATGCAGGGTTATAAGGAGAGGGTAGAGGGGTGAGTCTGGGAGGGATGCTGTTTAGAGGGTCAGTGTGGACTGATTGGGCCAAAGGCTTGTGTCCACACTGTAAGGATTCTATAGGGGTTTCGGTGGTTCAGCTGCAGGGGCTGGGCTATAAAGGGCAGGAACAGGGCAGTGGGGTTTAAGAGACTGGCTTGTTGGTCTGGGGTTTCTGAGATTGACAGCTATGGCTGACATTGACATTTGGGTATCTGAGGTTGACACAAGCACATCGGAATGAATACTTAACAATACAGCACAGGAACAGGCCTTCGGCCCTTCAAGCCTGTGCACCACATTTTGCCCTTTCACACTAAACCTGTATTCCCTTACAGGATCCGTAAGCCTTTATTCCCTTCCTATTCCTGTATTCATCCAGGTGCTTCTTGAATGCTGCTATTTTGCCTGCTTCCACTACATCCTCTGGCAGCATGTTCCAATCTTTGTCACCATCCTGTGTGTGAAAACCCTGCATCACACATCGCTTTTAAAACTTGCCCCCTCGCACCCTGAACCCGTGTTCCCTCGTAACTGACCCCTCCACTCTGGGAAAAAGCCTCCTACTTCCCACTCTATCCAGGCCATTCACAATCTTATAAACTTCTATCAGGTCGCCCCTCAACCTCCTGTGTTCCAGTGAACATAAACCCAGTCTATCCAACCTTTCTTCATTGCTAAAATCCCCCAGACCAGGCAACATCCTGGTAAACCTTTTCTGTACCTTCTCCAAAGCATCCCCATCCTTCTGGTAGGATGGTTACCAGAACTGTACACAATATTCCAAGTGTAGCCTAAGGATAAAATTCTATAAAGCTGCAGCATAACTTGTCTATCCTTATACTCAATGTCCCTTCCACTGAAGGCAAGCACGCCATAGGCCTTTTTTGCTCCCTTATCTATCAAGACTGCCACCTTCAGTGACCTCCACACCCAGATCCCTCTGCATATCAATACTCCGAAGGGTTCTGCCTTTCACTGTATAATTTCAACCTGTACATGACCTTCCAAAATGCATCACTTCACATTCGAAGCAGAATTAGGCTACGTTTTGGCCCCTCAATCCAAAATCCTTAGGTAACTCAGCAAGTTAGGGTCGAAAATTGAAAGAGAAGACATATGACGCTGTTCGATTTGATGGTGGGCCGAGAAATTGGGAAAAGTTTAGACATCAGTGAAGAAAGGTAAAAGTGGAACTTGCATCGTCTTGCCACATCATAGGGCTGTTCTCTCATTAGAGAGAGAGAGATGACTGGTGGTGGTTTAACGTGAGGGTCACCACGTCTCGGACACAGGGAAAGGTTGAGAAGGAGAGTCCTTCATGGTAACCTTAGCAGGTGCAGGAATTGAACCCACACTGTTGGTGTCATTCTGCATTTCAGTCCTGCCATCCAGCCAACTTACCGACTAGCAAAGGAAGTGGGAATTCACCAGGAAAGCAGTCACTTTCATGCTCTGACCTGGAGGAAGTGGTGTCTACTATAATCCAAAGATCACAGCTGAGTCCATTGAAGATCCCTGTGCCCCATGTTTCACCACAAGCAGGTGAGAAATGATAAATCCACTGCTCGTTTCTCATTCTAATCGATTGGTCACAGCAAAGGTTTAAGTTCTTTTTAAACACAAGACTATATCTTTCTCCAATGTCAGTAGACAGTAATAGGCCAATCAGAAGGTGAGCTTGAGTGAAAGGAAGAGTAATGTTTATTACCTGCTAACCCTGAGAAAACAATAATGACGTGATATTGGGTATAAAGTATTCATACAGGAACCTGGGCCCTCACAGACATAAACTTCAAACATTGCAACGTCCAAATCACCCAGTCCATCAAACCTCTTCAAATATAAAGGAAGGTAGTGGTTGTTAAAGGGTAAGCTCTGGACCTGAGATCAGGGTAGATTAGTTGGTTACTTGAGTGCAGTCAGCAGTAGTGAAGATTCCATTTATTTTAAATTTCTCAGCTTCCTGATACTTCTCCTTTTGTTGTTTATGTGGAACCAGGTCAGCTTCCATGAGAGAAAAAAAGAGATAGAGAATATAGCTTTGCTTCAAGTAATCTCCAGAATCTCTTTTGGAATGCCCCTTGTATTTCCAAAAGGTTCTTTTGTATGGGTTTAGCTCCAGCAGCTATGGTGTTAATGTCCAACACCTGAAGTGGTGTGTATTGTCCCACTTCATCTCTTCCTCAGTCCATGATAGGTTTTGATGATGGATTGTAGGAAGCTGCTGTTTTTGTACAGCTGCTCAGGGCTTGGCGTTTTGTTTCTCACCATTTCAAGGTGACTTGGCCATTTGCCTTGTCTCAATTCCAGCTGCAACAGTTCCAACCACTCTTAAAAAAAATCTATGTCTTCAAATTACAGTCATGTAGCAGTGTGACAAATCCAATCCTCCTTTGCACTTGGCCCTAATCCCACACTCTCTTCTGACCTAAATCGTAGAATCCCTTGAGTGAGGAAGTAAGCCATTTGGCCCACACTGGCCTTCTGAAGAGCATCCCACCCAGGTCCACCGCATAACCCTGCATTTCCCATTGTCAATCCACCTGAACCTGGACATCTTTGGACTGTGGGAGGAAACCTACGCAGGCACAGGAATAACATGCAAACTCCACACAGCCAGTCACCCCAGGCTGGAATCGAACCTGGGTCCCTGGTGTTGTGACGCAGCACTGAGCCAGCATGCTGCCCACTTACAAGTTGCAAGTTGTCTAAGCAAGGACTTTCTACTTTCCACAGTCCCCTGACCACAAGCCTTTCAGATATCCAAGGTATGCAACCTGGCCATGCATAGGTGCAAGAGCAATAAAAGATGGTAGAACATAGAACATTACAGCGCAGTACTGGCCCTTCGGCCGTCGATGTTGCGCCGTCCTGTCATACCAATCTGAACCCCATCCCACCTACACTATTCCATGTACGTCCATATGCCTGTCCAATGACGACTTAAATGCACTTAAACTTGGTGAATCTACTACTGTTGCAGGCAAAGCATTCCATACCCTTAGTACTCTCTGAGCCAAAAAGCTCAGATGTGACACTGCACAAAATTGGCTGACATCTGCACATGGTCAGGCTGTAGGTATGATACCATGCAACCAGGAAAAGGGCTAGGATAGTAGCAGCTACCAGCTTGCCAGTGAGCAAGGTCATATATGAGTTGCACTGCAGAGCGCGTTGAAAAGGGTTGTACACTGCTGATTGTATGAAGAAGTCTATGAAAATCTGATGAAAAGGGAGATGGAGGGGTTGGGCACCAGCTCTACACACCACTTGGTACAGAGCTTGGTGATACCTTTCAGAATGAATCTGGGGGACAGTTCCATGAACACTTCTGAACGAATCACCACGTAGTGCCTGGTGGCCAACGGCTTGGCTTCCATTGAAGCCCGAGCAGCTTTCACCGAGTGTCTGAGTGAAACAGTTGAAGCTCAGATTGCTGCCTGCCTGGCTGTGAATACCAGTGTTCAAACGAGATTGCAGGATGGCACAGAAACCCAGCAATCTGTCCTCCCACAGATCTTAGCGGAGGTGCCACCACTGAGGAGTGGTAGTGGCGCCCTGAAACATGAGCCAGCTGTCCTGTCTCAGGATAGTAGCAACTGACATTCGTTCCCTACTCCTCTGCCAATGCCCCTGCTTTGCCTGAGAGCCAGCTCAGACTGCTGCCACCAATGCAGTGATAATGCACTCAGAAGCTGGACTATTAGTGTCAGAGCTATTCAAGTTGTTTCTCTTTCAGTCTTGCATACTCCAGACAGCAAGATAAAACCACATTGAAGCACTGTGTCAGAAAAGCAGACGCAAACACAAATACAGCCTTTAGAAATTTGGTTTGGAATGCATATTTTGTGTTGATTTTAACACTGTGACCAAGAGAATGATGCACTGATTAGCAACAGAGAGAAGGTAAGGAGTATATGACATAGCTACTAGTCATGTA
This sequence comes from Chiloscyllium plagiosum, assembly GCF_037043375.1. NCBI lineage: Eukaryota > Metazoa > Chordata > Chondrichthyes > Orectolobiformes > Hemiscylliidae > Chiloscyllium > Chiloscyllium plagiosum. Next base: position 6,145,446 of record NW_028270142.1, read on the forward strand.
AAAAAACAAGTCAGGGATGTGCAAGAGACTGGAATTGAAGGAAGTTGTAATTCTCAGAGGAGTGTGGGGCTGGAGATGCTAATGGAGACAGGGAGGGTGAGACAGGACGGATATAAAGAGCTCATGAGAATGCTAAAGTCAACACATTTGGGAACAGGGAACCACTAGATACCAGAGTGCATTGTACTGACATGACCTGATACATATTACTCCAGGGAAACAGAGTTTTGGAACGAATCTTCAGGAAAGTTTTTATTTCATATCCAGTTAGGAAATGCTCTGCTTCGAAAAGAGAAAAGATTTATTTGATAGAGGTGTTCAAGATCATAAGATATCTGGACTGATTAGAGAGAAAGTGTTCCCGATGGTGGAAAGGTCTGGAAGAATAGAGGTCAATGGTTTCCGGGGAATGTTTCTACAGCAAATGTTTAGGATCTCTAATGCACTGTTTCAGAACTGATACAAGCAGTTTCAGCTGTGGTTGTCAAAAAGAAGTTGTATGGTTATCTGAAGACAAAACCACTGTTGACAATGTAGAAAGGCCTATGAAAGCTAAGTTGCTGTTTCACAGACTTGGTGTTGACATAAGGAACTGAATGGTCTCCTGTTTCTATGACAAGCCTGTGCACTCTGAACCTGCTTAAATTGCTTTCATAACTCACGTCCTGATCTTTGGAATGCTGTTACTATGGCAAGACCTTGAGTTTAATCCAAACAATTCTTTCTTGGCAAACAGAATGGCTTGTTCACAATGTGAGTTCTTAGATTAGATTACTCACAGTGTGGAAACAGGCCCTTTGGCCCAATAAATCCACACCAACCCGCAACCCACCCCCCCCCCCCTACATTTACCCCTTCACCTAACACTACAGGCAATTTAGCATGGCCAATTCACTTAACCTGCACATTTTGGAGTGTGGGAGGAAACCGGAGCACCCGGAGGAAACCCACGCAGACACGGGGAGAATGTGCGAACTCCACACAGGCAGACACCTGAGGGGGGAATTGAACTCAGGTCTCTGGCGCTGTGAGGCAGCAGTGCTAACCATTATGCCACCCAGGTCTACAGGTCTTTAATGATATATTCTTGCTTCATGTTTTACACACACAGAATTTTAATTTATCCATGCTACCAATAGATCTTTATTGTACATAAATACTAAGAATTAAACTACAATCCTGTAAAAACTCCATGTGAAAACTAAAGAAAGAATGTGTAATTAAAGGCACGTAGAAATGTGTTGACCATTGTGTACAGTCCGTAGTGAAAAAAAACACAACCTATAGTTTAGGAGTCTGTCTCAATTGAAGCAGTAGGTGGGAATATTTAATGTTGTGCTATATCCATTTTAGTGAAGTGGAAAAATGAATCATTTTTGAGAATGTTATCCAGATAATACATAACACTCAATTGTAAATAACTCAGATCACAATGAGACTGCAACTTTTCAAGGCTATGGTTTATAATCACCCAATCAAGTGCAGTTGAAAATGGGCCAAAATTGTTTGCCTAGTCAGCAACACCCACATCCCATGAATCAATAAAGATAGAGAAGAGAAGTGTGAAGCGCTTTCTCTTTGGCGATTAAATCTGACTTTATTTCCTGAGATACTGGTCAAGAAACGTCCTATGTAAAGAACGCAGTGTCTGCTGATGGGCATCAGTCGTTAATGCCAAGCCCATGTTGAATAGTTTGTACTCCATGGGTCACTACTTTGGTCATCTAGAAACCCACAAGCCATTCTGCCCACTCTGGGGACCTGGGTTTGAATCTCACCATGACAGATGGCAGAAATTGAATTGTACTTGTACAAGACACTTGGTGGAGCTCAGCCGGAGTATTGTGAGCAGTTGTGGGTATCACGTTGTACAGCGTATTGGGGAGAGTGCAGATGTTGTTTACAAAAATAGTTCCAGGAAGGAGAAGGTTCAGTGACAAGGATAGACTGAAGATATTGGGCGAGAAGGAGACTGAGGGGAGATTTAATAGAGACTTTCAAAATCACGAGTGATAGAATAATTAGGGAGACGCTGTTCCGCTTGTAAAATGGAAGTGTAGAATGGAAGTGGATATTATCACCTGTCTCAGTGAGACAGCAGTATATACTGTACATAGACTTCTTCAAACTTGCTAACATAGGGAGCAATACAGCAGAGACTTTAGAAGCTCCATAAAACTCAATTAATTTATTATGTACAAAAATGAATAACATGCTTTTAACGACTAAAGATCTCAATCACTGTCTTTCTTTCACTGCCCGGGTTCTGTAACCAACCCCAAAAATTATTGAAATCCGAAAGAACGGTGGATGCTGGAAATCAGAAGCAAAATCAGAAATTGCCAGAAAAGCTCAGCAAGTCCAGCAGTATCTGTGGAGAGAAATCAGAGTTAATGTTTCGGGTCTGGTAACCTGTTCAATGGGGATGGGCCATAAATATAACACCCACGTTCCATGAAGAAAGAAGACAAAGCAAGATAAAGAAAGGGGGAGGGGGGCCTCACCAGTTCTTCCTACCACAGCCACATCCTTTCCAGCTTACACAGACACACACACAGAGACACACTTACACACACTCTCTCTCACACACACACAGGCACACTTACACACACACACTCTGTCTCACACACACAGGCACACTTACACACACACACACAAACACATTTACACACACACTCTCTCACACACACAGACACACTTACACACAAACACATTTACATACACACACACTCTCTCACAGACACACTTACACACAAACACATTTACACACACATACTCTCTCACACACACAGACACACTTACACACAAACACATTTACATACACACACACTGTCTCACAGACACACTTACACACAAACACATTTACATACACACACACTATCTCACAGACACACTTACACAATGACATTTACACAGACACACTTACACAGACTTACAAACGCATTTGCACACACACATTCTCACACACATTTGCACTAAAACACACATATGCTCTCTCTTCACACGTATACACACTCTCTCTCTCTCGCACGCACACACACCTGATCTCAGTAACGTTGCAATCCAATGGTTGTAACACACTGTGTGACAAGGGGACGATCAGGTTCAGTTGTGATGTCTACATCACTGGATATCCGATCAGCATTCACTGTTCAAATAGGAAGATCATTCCTGAATTGCACCCAGCATGAGTCATTGCCTTCATGAGAAGAGAAGATTCAAAAAATAAATCACTTTGAAATGTAGTGTATATTGTGTAATGTGTAACAGGCACTTTGATTGTACCACGTCACAAATACATAAATTCTCACCCCTATAAATTCTCACAAGCACATTTTTTATATGGCATCAAATAATGCAATAATATAGTTACACTGGCAAGATTTATGAAATTTCAACACTTTGCAACTATCATTGATTCGATTCTATATGTTATAATGCATGTTACAATTACTGTTAATTTTTCAAAAAGCAAATTTTCTTTCTGTCATAATATCTGTACATTTTAATTTGTACTTTATCCCACCAAGCCAAAATTCTGCAACTGATGGAAAGCTGAAACCATGGTGAATGATCTCAAGAAGTTAAATTGGCAGAGGTCCCCGAAAGGCTGTTCATTTGGGATCAGCAACATTTCTGGTTTGAATCAAACAATCTAGTTAGAGGGACCACTAGCGATTCTAGTAATGAAACCCCAGATGGTGAATGTTAGGCCTGCCCACTCCATGTTGATGTGGTTCGTGTGTTTTTAAATGTGGTTGGGAGTTTCCTGCAGTCTTCCCAACATGTTTAACCCTGACAGTTCCAGTCAGAGGGAAGCACACAAGGGAATCCTTAATGTTTCCATAATGGGGCTCAGTGGCATCACGCACATCCCAGTGGAAATTTTACTCCAAATCATGTAATAGCTAGTGCCTGTGTCTCCAGTAAATGTTTGTGGTAGGAAAAGGGAAATAAATGAAAAATGTAGCTTTAGGACATTTCAAGGCACTTTATAGCTAACAATGATATCTGAAATTTAAAGTAAACTTGCCATAATACCACCCTATCATTAGAGAGAGAGCACCATGACTGGTATGTTTTAACCTGATGGTCACCACATCTCAGATGAGGGGGGAGGTTGAGAAGATACAATCTCAGCCAATATGGAAATTCAACCCACACTGCCCAGCCAACTGAGCTAACTGACACCAATATTAGTGTTGCAACGTATGAAAGTGACAGTCTACATCCAGCAAGCTCCCTTAGCCAGTAACAGGGAATAGACGAGACTGAGGGATATATTGACTGAGACTCAAGCGAGAGCTCCCTTTTCAACCAGTGCCATAAGATCTTCAGCTAAAAATGCAAACACCTGAAAGACAGCATCCAGCAGAATGTTGCTGAGCTGGGAAGTTGCTCTCTCTGATTAACTGGCTGTTCAAGGCAATGGGAACTTCCTGCTTGTAATTCCGACAGAAAGTACACCGGCATCTAATCAGCTGCAGGATTGCCTGATGATCTGCTGGTCTCTCTTACCACAATAGGCTGTGGATCTCCATGCTGGAAATTCTCCCGCTTTTGAAAAATGGGGAAAATCCCAGTCTGCGTGTACTTTAGAGGTTTGATCTGTAAATGGGGAGATGTTGCAGACAGGGCAGTGGTTAGATTTAATATTTGATTTATTGTGGTCACATGTAACGAGGTACAGTGAAAAGTGTTGCTTTGCTTGTTATACAGGCAGATCGTACCATATAAAATGCATCAGGGTAGCAGAACAAAGTGTAGAACACAGTATTACAGCCGCACAGAAGGTGCAGAGAGAGAGATTAACATTAACATTTGAGACGTCCATTTAAAAGTCTGATAGCAACAGGGAAGAAACTATTCTTGAATTTGGGTGTGTGTTCGAACTCTTATATCTTCTTCCTGATGGAAGAGGGTGGAAGAGATTAGAACCATGATGGGATGGGTCTTTGATGAAGTTGGCTGCTTTCCTGAAGCAGCAGGAAGTGTAGATAGCGTCAGTGGCTGACAGACTGGTTTGTGTGATGGACTGGGCTGTGTTCACAACTCTATGTACTTTCTTGCAGTCTTGGGGTAGAGCCAAAGCAGTGCCATACTGTGATTGATCTGACTAGGATGTAATTATAAAAATTGGTAAGAGTCTTCATGGACATGCCAAATTTCCTTAGCCTTCTGAGGAAGGAGAGGCGTCGTTGTGCTTTCTTGACCATTGCGTCAATGTGGGTGGACCACGATGGATTATTGATGATATCACTCCCAGGAACTTGATGCTCTTGACTCTCTCCACCTCAGCTCCATGGTTAGAGACAGGGGTGTGCCCTCCTCTCTGCTTCCTGAAGTCAATAACCAGCTCCTTAGTTTTGCTGACGTTGATGGAGAGATTGGTGTCTATACACCATGCCACTAAGCATTCTATCTCGTTCCTGTATTGTGGCTTGTTGCCTACAGGGGTGGTGTTGTCAGCAAACTTGTAAATGAAGTTAGGGTAGAATTCAGACCCACAGCCATGAGTGTGTAAGGAGTATAGAAGGGGTTGGTTATGCAGTCTTATGGGGCACTGGTGTTGAGGATTATGTTGGAGGAGGTCTTCTCACCCATTCTTACTGACTGTAGTCCATGAGTCAGGAAGTTTAGGATCTAGTTACAGAGCAGGGAGCCGAGACCTAGGTGTTGGAGTTTGGAGATGAG